>NC_086177.1:16710625-18205000 GCF_023053635.1 Elgaria multicarinata webbii | reverse complement strand
TAAATGTAATAAATAAATAAAGAAATGGTTCGCCTGACACACTAAGCCATAATGTTTAGCTCAAAATACTTAACCATCATGGTTTAACATGTCTGAACAAGACCATTGGAGTCTCCCTCCCCTCCTTAAACATTTTGCTGTACCCTTGGTCTCTGGCATCTCCAGTTGAAAGTAAGGATTAGATAGCAGGACTGACAAAGAGCACCAGGCCTTGAAGAGCAGCTGCCAATCAGGGTAGATAGTACTAAGCTAGATTAACCAATGATCTGTCTCAGTATAAAGCAGCTGCACATGCTGTGCTTCCTTCATAGCAGACTGAATCTAGCAGTCAGCAACAGGGAGGAAAGGGAAAGCTATTTTAGGCACACAGCAGATCTCCTTGGAGAAATGAGCCCTGGAACTTTACTCTGCATGCTTGCAGGTTCTGCTGCTAAGCCAGTAGTGAAAGGAGTGATCATGTCTGGCTTTTCAAAGAGAGGAGGGCTCAGCTTGCATCGCTCAGAGAGAAAAAGAGGCTGGCTTTAGAGTCAGCATTTGCAGGTTCTGATCCCTCCAGGTAGGCCCATAGCTCATTGATAAGCACATGCTTTGCAGGTAGATGATCCTAAGTTACATAATTCTGTGGAGTCATATGCTTCAGTATATAACTTCATAGGTATGGGCATTGTGGTTGCAATGTTTAGTTGATGATTTGATTCAGTTAATCCATTGAAGTTTCAGAAGATCATTTCTGATGTTCTTAGATCTGTCTGCAGGTTTTTATTTTATTTTGTTGATGCTGTTTAGAGAAAGGGGATGTTTGGCAGAGATGTTATCCGGTCATCTAAGACTGATCAACCGTCTCACTAAGTATATGATTGCTGCTGCTATTGACTTGCAATAGAATGGTGCTTGTGGAACAGAAAGTCAAGGCTGGTGGGCTGCAGGAGGAGAACGATGCAAAGAGAGGAGGTTTGCAGGTAAGCGGGCTGGCAGGCGGATAGGTAGTTTGGTCAGCCTGCAAGCAAGGAACTGCAAGGCAGGGAGCAGTTCAGCAAAAAAAGCAGTAGGGACAGTATCAAAAGATGAATGACTCAGGGTAAGGGGCCAGGGCAGTAAGGAGCTTTATAAACCTATTGGCTCCTTTTATTGCCTTAGGTAGTAGTTGCAGTACCACCTTCTGGCCATCTTCAGTAGTGGCACCTAAGTGCACTCTCCTTTGGCCAGCTGCTATAATGAACAAAGGGAATAGGCTCCAGGTTCCGGCCTCCAGAGGCCTACCTTAACTTGAAACATCTGGTAAGTTACACACAGATGCAGATAGGAAAAGAAGACAGGATGGGCTGTTTCCAGTCTCAGTTGTTTGAAACTCACCATATCGCAGGCATGTAGAGCTGACAGAGGCCTTAGCTAGACCTAAGGTTTATCCCGGGATCGTCCCTGCCTGCTCCCGGGATCCCCTGTGTGTCATTTACATGAACAGGGATGACCCCGGGACGATCCCGGGATAAACCTTAGGTCTAGCTAAGGCCAGAGAGGAAATAAAGTTCCACCAAAAGTTGAAATTCAGGTCACCTTGCTGTTCGGCTTAGTTTTTGTTTTTTGTTTTTTTCCCCATTTGCTGTCTACCTCATTAGTCTAATTGATTCTCCCCTCTTTTTTTCATAGCAGAACTGTTCCTATCATCTTTCAGAAAGAGCCGTTAATAAATAGTGATGGGAGTCATTTGTTCTGTGTTTGGAATGAATAATTAAATGGCCTGCTTTCCAAATATTTGCATCTACTCTAAAGAGAGATAGTTTCTCAACACAACTCTCTTAGAAGGAGGTTTTCTGGAAATGGTGTGAGAGAGATCATTGTTGACTGTTGAGTTCCTGGAACTAACAGGACTACTTTCTGTGAATAGTAAAATTTGTGAATAAACTGTGAGTACTGGGGCATACATTCTCCAGGTTGCAATCCTATGAATGATATGCCAAAGATAGGATCATCTAATGGTATCAAGTCAACATTGAAGCTATTTACTAGTCTTGCCAATTGGTAGGTTGGGTTTTTGTTCTTCAGTTTGTTTGAAATTTGAAATGCATGCAAATCCATAGCTCTTCTTTGGTGCTGTGACAATTCATGACAGTAGCAACCAGGTTCAGTGACACAGTTTTAACTTTTTAAAGATGGAATATAGTCAGATTTCAAAAAAGAGAGTGAAGAGGGTGGGAAGTTAGAACAGCTCCAGAACATATTGAGCTTTTATCTGGGTGAGATTTCAGCATGTGCGTAACTCTCCCATGTAAATAAATTAGGCTGAAAAGTGGTTAATACAACAGGATTATACCTACAAGTCAGGTTAAGCGTTATAATGCCTTTGAGACAGAAATAAGTGTGTTTTTAACTCTTTTATTGGCATCAAAGGGATATGCAGATAGATTGTCTGGATTGCATCCATCTTTTGAAAAGAATAAAACATTGAAAACCGATTAACAGTTATTCTACATAGGATTACTTGTATTTTTTCCTAAAATTTACCTGATAGTCTTGAAATGATACGTGCGTTTCCTCCTACGGAACAAAGACTGAACAGTTAGTTGACTCTGTTATTCTTTTGTAGGCATAAAACTATGTAAAAATCTTTCTGTAACATCAACAGAAACAGAAAGAAGGATGAGGCACACACATACAAAGGACCTTCTAAGCTGCAACTTACTTGAATGCAACACGGGTACCCAGTAACAAGATGCGTCAGCTCTGGTGCATCATCGCACTCAGGGTATTTTATCCTGGCTCTGTAGTTTCACCATATTGTTGTTTGAGATGGGGGGATGCTAGGAACACAGGAAGCTGATTTATACAAAGTCAGGCCATTGGTCCATGAAGCCTAGTATTGTGGACACTCTGACTGGCAGCAGTTCCCAGGTTTTCAAGCAGCTTGGATGGTCCTGCTCTGGCGAAACATCTAAAGAATTTGGAGGAAAGCCAACAATTTTTTGTTAGGACATGTATAATGTATCGGGGGGGGGGGAGCAGGTATGGCAGCTCACTGGGAGCTTGAAAACCTTCTGTTGTTTCTGAATGGGACTTCAAAAAAGGGAAGGCTCTGAAGTGCTTAACAGCACACAGTGTTGGAGGGTCGCAGTTCTTTGGGGAGGAGTCACAAGTTAGGGTGGCCTCTGTAGGCTCTAAACAACACAGATGATGCAACTCCCCAAATTAAATGTTCCTCTTATTATATATAGGAATAAAGATCACAATCCTCCATGTGTCTGTCCTTATGTAGCCAGAACGGCACCACCCACATGCAAGAGGTTGCTAAATGCATTCTAAAAAGAACACAGAGGTTTGCAGAAGTACAAAAGATTTTTAGTGGGGGGAAACCTAAGTGAACAACCCCGTCCCCTTGTCAAATGAGGACTGAGGATGCTCAGTGGGCATGGAATGCTGACTGGCTGCTGATGGAGGCAGATCAGAAAGCCAATTGGGGAAATGGGAATGCAATGGAGTGTCTGGCATCCTAAACAGGAGGACGTCATACTGCAATGCATTGTTGCAGGTCCCACTTGTTATCCTTATTTCCTGTTATTTCTCATTGCTCAGTTCACAGGGAAGATGTGCCACACTAGAAACATTACTTAAAGATCAATGCGCCATGCAGGTCATCTGAAAATCTTGACTTCCAAAGGAACACCTTATGAAAAGCTGTAGCCTGGGGTTTTTATTGGGGGGGGTGTCTTTCTTTTTTAAGCCCTATCCTTCTTTTTTAATTTCATTCATGATTCCATCTGCCTTTTGAGCCAGTCATTATCTGATTAGTAAGGAGGTTGTTGAAGAGCAGATCAATCTCATTCTCGAAATCAAGAGTCTGTAATGTAACCGCTTCTTTCTGCTTTTTATCGGCAGTGGGTCACTTGTTCTTTTTCTTGCGGTATTGCTCCAAAGGCATCATTTTCTGGAGTTTTCTTTCTCTTTGGTAAGAGAAAAGATACAGAACGGAATGTTGGCATTAGTTTGTTTCAGAGTTGCTTTACAGGCGTTACACAGCTTGACATATCAGTTGAAAGTTAACAATAAAAAACTTTGCACAGGTTATTTTATGATAAATGAGATCAAAATGTAGATTTCATTTATTGGGTTTCTAGCCTGTTCTACCCCTGTGGATGCAAACTGGTTGCAATTCTACTCAAAAGTTTGCATTCAGAGGGAAATCATACTCCCATTTTGGTCATGCTTTCAATTTTTGGATAGTTTGATATGAGAACATGAGAAGAGTCCTACTGGATCAGATCAAAGGTGCCTGAAGTCCAGCTGTGCATATGCTCTTGGCAGAGCACATGCTTTGCATGCAAAAGTTCCCAGATTCCATCTCTAGATAGGGTTGGGAATAGGGATATACATACAAATATAACTCAGTCATAAAAGTTCTCCAAATTCCATCCCAGAGGCCATTCCGTTTTCATGTCCGTATTTATTACATTTCTATACCGCCCAATAGCTGGAGCTCTCTGGGCGGTTCACAAAAATTAAAAACATTCATAGTTTAAAACAACAGTATAAAACCATAATATAAAATACAATATAAAAGCTCAACCAGATAAAAACAGCAGCAATGCAAAATTACAAATTTAAAACACCAAGTTAAAATTTATTGATAGACTGTTAAAATGCTGGGAAAATAAAAAGGTCTTCACCTAACGTAGGTGCCAAGCGAACCTCCTTAGGGAGCTCATTCCACAGCCAGGGTGCCACAGCAGAGAAGGCCCTCCTCCTGGTAGACACCTGCCTCACTTCCTTTGGCAGGGGCTCGCGGAGAAGGACCCCTGAGGATGACCTTAGGGTCCGGGCAGGTACATACGGGAGGAGGCGTTCCTTCAGATAACCTGGCCCCAAGCCATTTAGGGCTTTAAATGTTAATACCAGCACTTTCAATCAGGCCCGGACCTGGACTGGCAGCCAATGAAGCTGGAAAAGGACTGGCATAATGTGGTCTCGTCGTATCAGATTGCTATCTTGGTTTTGGTGCAGGTTGGGGTGGGTAGGGTTACATGAAAATCTTTACAGAATTTTGTGTGTATTTTCCCAAATGGACGCATCAGTTCTGTGCATCTTTGGAATATGCACATTCTTCTCCCATCAGTTAAAGTGTGTTTATGTGCATTTTTCAAAAGTAGGTATTTTTGTGTGCTTTTTTTTTCAAATGTGCACATGCTGCTGAACACATATTGTTTTTGATCCGTGTATCACATTGCCAGCTGAGAAATGTAGAGACTTCAACGACAGATTATATTGGAATCCATGTTCAATCCAGGAGGTAGGAACTGAGTAAAACTTAGTCAATAGTGAACTGAAATAAATTTCTTACACATCTTTAGCTGGGAAAGATCTCTCTCTCTGTGTGTCTCTCTGAAACCCTGGTGAGTTACTGCCAGTCAACTTCTAGACAATACCGAGCAACGGTTGCAAGTGGGAAAGGAAGCATAGAATAAAGACACGGACTCCAGAACTTGGGTTAAACTAGGGCCTCTTTATTTGAATAACATGGGTAGTTCTCCCCTCCCTGGATCAGCATGTGAAAGTGCGGGAATCGATGTGTCCTTTCTCAGGCCTCTTGCCTGGCTTTATGGGTCAGGTAAAATGGGTCTCCAAAGCCAGCGGTCTCCAAAACCAGGGGTCTCCAAAGCCAGGGGTCAGGTAGAAACCCAGCTCCTTTCTTATATGCCACTCTGGAAGTGTGGGGAGACCGCCTCACTTCACCCCCTCCCTGTCCCTCACAGCTCAGGGTAGGTGAGGCAGGAGTGTCTGCAAAGGCAAACCATATCCTGACACGGGAGCCTCACAGATCCTTAGGAGCAGGTCCTCCAGATATGCCAATCACCAAAAAGGTGCCACAGTGCACACGGTCCCTATTCTGATATTGCCAATTCCCACACATCCCTGAAACCAATCTACCTATTTATCCACTCTCCGCCTTCGCAATTCCAGTATGAAGCAGGAAAACCTTTAAGGGAGGAAAATTTCTACTCAGCCTTCCTTCCAAAAAGGAGCGATGGCTAATCTCATACTAGATTAAGGGAGGGAGGGTAGGAGCAGAGCTGAAAGAGGCCAGCATCCGGGCGGGTGGGCTTTTATAGTCCCAGCCCCTCCCTATATTCAAAGGCACACGTGCCATGCACGTGATGCCTTCATTCCAAGCTATTCCAGCTGGGCAGATATCAGGTTTCTATTAGGGGTTGATCTCTAGGCACCTGTCTTTAAGGCTCGCAGCCAAGAGGGCTCCCGAATCACAGCAGCAACCTCTTCCCTTCCTTATTTTGTGTATTGTTACTTTTTGCAGGATGGGTTTCCTGCTGCATTGCGAAGCTCTACAGTCACTCCTGCCATTTTCTTTTCCCAATCCACTCTGGGAAGTAAAGATAGTGGGTGTGGCTAATTGGAGCTGCTTTGCTATGAAGTAGCTGGCATGCCCACCCAGAAAATTTAAAATCAATAAATACAATTAAAATCAATCAATCACTATTTATATTGGAATGTGGTGGGAACAAACAGCGTAAAGATTTTTAAAAGGAAGAAAGAGGGTCCCATTTCATCCCTTCATTTTGTCTGATGTAAGGTGGGGTGTAGGGATCAAGCAGGTTCTTTTATATTCCTTTTAAAACTGTTTTCACAGGAAGATTTCTGCCTCTTGTCTGGCAGGTGGCAGGAAAGGGGCAAAGGGGTTTACCCCCTTTCTTCCTTTTAAAACTCCACACAGCTTATCAGCAGGAGGGATCAGTGAGCAAGTTAGGTTCGAACGCGCCCAGGTTCTCCCGACGTCAGCTCAGTGCTCATCTCATCTTGATTTGCACGCCTGTTCGCGATGGCTGGTCATTTATTTTTGCAAATGAGGAAATTGTATGAAATGAAAAGCTTTCGAACACGAAAGTCACGCAAAGCGTCTCAGATTTCCAAACTGGCACAACTTTTCCCAGTAGACTAAAGCATGGGTGTTTAAACACTTGCGGATTGTGAGGAAGTTGTCCGTTTTCCAGAAGCCGTGTATTTTTCAAACGATTTGCATTTTGAGAAAGTTGTGCATTTTCCAAGTACGCCTTTTGAGAACGCGAACACAGGCATGGAGATTTGCAAACATTTTTGGGGGGTGGAGTTGGAAATCACTCCTGTTTGTGTTCACGTAGGGGAATTGTGAACGAGGCATTTCCAAGTGATTTGCAAACTGAAACAAAATCAGGCATGCTTTGTTAAACTGAAGAAACATGGACCCCTTTCCCCCCTCCCCCCACTTTCCAGGGGGTCAGAAGTAAATAAATAGATTTCTCTTCTTCCTTTCCTTTCCTTTCCTTTCCTTTCCTTTCCTTTCCTTTCCTTTCCCTTCCTTTCCCTTCCTTCTTTTTCTTTCTTTCTTTTAGGAGAGGGGGGAGTTGCAAGAAACCAGAATGTCATGGAGGCAGTGTGGAGAGGGTGGAGGGAGGTAGAATCCCCAGCAGGCAAGTTACCCAGGGTCTCCTCAGACCTGGCAGCACTAGTGATAATAAAATGGATGGATTAATTGTCTAACATGATATAAGGCAGCTTCTTTTATTCCTGCGTGCCACAAACTCTTGCTAAATTTGCAATGTACCACCTATAATGCAAGTTGGCCACCCATGGCAATAAACAAGATTTTGAGCAGGCAGCAGTAGATTTTATGCCGGGGGAGGAGGAGAAATGCTTTTTGGCAGCAGTGGCATTGGGGTTATACACCTGCTTGTGCTTTACAGACTGCCAGGCCTGAAATCAGCACCCAGCACCCTTGGACAGCTGCTAGGACACCAGCCCCTTGCAGAATCTGCTGCCGGGTGGTTTGCGACCTGTCATTTTAAATTTCCCACGATGCTGCAGAATGATACTACACTGGATGATCTGGGGCATTCTGAGAAAATGCCCACCACTGCCACCAGGTAAATTGGTGTTGCCTGATCTCCTCCTTCAGATCTGGAGCCAGCCTTGAGGCCTGCAGTGGCATTGGGGTTATACACCTGCTTGTGCTTTACAGACTGCCAGGCCTGAAATCAGCACCCAGCACCCTTGGACAGCTGCTAGGACACCAGCCCCTTGCAGAATCTGCTGCCGGGTGGTTTGCGACCTGTCATTTTAAATTTCCCACGATGCTGCAGAATGATACTACACTGGATGATCTGGGGCATTCTGAGAAAATGCCCACCACTGCCACCAGGTAAATTGGTGTTGCCTGATCTCCTCCTTCAGATCTGGAGCCAGCCTTGAGGCCTGCAGACAGAGGGACACATAGTGGACACAACAGGTGTACAAAGCTTGTGAGATCCCCACCGTTCTGTACTCTCCACATCTCTCTGTGTGCTTTTTTAAAGGAAAAAAGGGTGTTTCTGTTCATTTGACAGCAGGCCTGACAGGGTGGGTGAACTCACCCACATGTGCCCATGGGATGCTCACCCCATGACCGCTACCACCCACCCCTGTTCATCGGGCTGCACAAGCTTCTTTTGAGGCTGGGCCATCGTCCATCCTTCCTGCCAAAATTGTGCACTCCGCCCTACAGCTGCCATTAACACAGTAGATGGAAATGAGCAATTTCCGGAGCCTCCATGGTGAGTCTGGGCTGGAGGGGGAGCCGTGGGAATCCATCATACTTCCAGACTCAGTTGGGTGCTCATGATATCCCTTGTGATAAGCACATGTGAGAGGGGGGCTTGGACATGCTCAGGTTCTGACCTGTTTTTGTGCATACCCATAGAACATATGCATGCTGGTCCATTTTCCACATCCTTTGTCCCTTTCACAGTGTGTTACATTTTTATTTAATTCTTCCTTGAAAAGCTCTGAGTGATATACCGCCCAGAGAGCTCCAGCTATTGGGCGGTATAGAAATGTAATAAATAAATAAATAAACAAACAAACATGGTATCCGACCTTAAAATGGGATGGGTGGGGAAACTAAAAAAAAAATATCAGGCTCAGAAAACCCTGTTGGGACTCCTGTGTTCCATTGCTGGCTGCTTGCCAGCTCAGTAGATTAGAGGCAAAAACAGTTGAACTATACACTTGCATTAATAGTCTAAGGGGCTACCTGTTTACTGCCTTTGCTGTCTAAAGGAAGTGAGTATTGTTTTATTCATCTCTGCAGCTAGCCACTTGCTCAGGATATGAAGTAACCCCTTCTAGGCCTGTAGCCCACTAGATTTACCATTCATGCCACAATTTGACAATATAACTATAAGAAAGTATAGTGGTGAAATGGTCATCATGTTTGCAGCTTGGTAAATATTCTGTGCATGCCTGATTGCCTACTAATGCAGCTAGTACTTGGTTTTTTTCCAGTGAATTCAGATGAAATCCTAATACCAGTGAAAGATTGGGGGAAATTCCCATTGGTCTTTATGGAAAAGAATTGCAACCAACATATACCGTTTTCCCATTCTGATTTGTGTTTTATTTTGCCATGTGTCCTCGATCTTTCCCACATTGACTTGAGTTCATTTGTTTTCTTCAGTATGAAACACACATACCCTGAGAGAGAGAGATTGTATGTGAGTATTCCTTGAGGGCATTTTTGTAATTGGATGTAATATCGAGGGTGTTAAAATCTTCACTATTGCACGTAGCAAAAATATGTACAGGAAATATTAAAGTGAGTGTTTCTTCCTTGGCTTTGATGAAAGCTTTGTCAGGAATTGGGACACTCCAACCAAAAAGTTGCTGCACACTCTCTATTCATTTAAACTAAGTTTTTGTGAGGCTGCCATGCAACCTCCATTTAAGCATATGGATGGGTTTAATCAGTGGATTACACCTATTATCAAGGCTGTTTGTATGCTGTGATGCTGCAAGAGAGCAGGAAATGTTCCCCTGAAATCAGATACTTGAATGTTCTTTCTTTCACTTTCTAAACTTATTTCTACTGCTTATGGCTATGAAAATATGTTTGAAAATGTGTGGGCAATGGTTCTTCTGAATGAGACGCCCTGCAGAGGTGTTGCTTCACTGCCCTGCATACAAAGTTGTTACTTCTCCCATGTAATTTGGAAATCCAGAATAGATGAGGCAAAATCATTTTTAAAATTGCAGATTACATTCTGCACAATAATTGGGAATTATGCAAATCTTCTCCAATGACATAACATATAAAGAGATGAGATTTTTTTTTCATGGTGTAGAATTAAGTTAGTCTGGGTTCAGAATTTTAAACATTCCAGAACTCAGTTGCTGCTTTAGCTGCTGCTTTAGTGAAGGATTGTATGAAAAATGCAACCCACAGCAGCTAGTCTGGGATTAAAGCAGGGATGGTGAACCTCCAGCCTATGGGTCAAATGTGGCTCATGGAGGTTCTCCATCCAGTCTTTGTGTCCAAACCTCTCTTTACAGGGAAAGGAATCGCTGCTATTATCTGTGATCAATGCTAGGAGATAACTCAGATATTAAGGGATGTTGCAGGCATCCAACTGGATCTGGAGTCTGATGGATGTCCCCTTGTTCACTCCCTGGACCCAAATAGCCAGGCTGTGGTACTTTCGCGGGCCCACACTTCGAGCACCCACGCAGCTCAAGGAGCGCCCAAGAGCTGTCCTCTCTCACCCAAATTACGTATTTCCCATATTCCATAAATGTCAGCTGTGAAGTCTCCTTTTACACAAGTTTAAAGGAGTGAATTTATTTATTTATTTATTTATTTATTTATTTATTTATTTATTTATTACATTTATACCGCCCAATAGCCAAAGCTCTCTGGGCGGTTCACAAAAATGAAAACCATTAAGAACATAATAAAACATCCAACAATCTAAAAACCCAAATACAAAATACAATATAAAAAGCACAACCAGGATAAAACCACACAGCAGAAATTGATATAGGATTAAAATACAGAATTAAAACAGCAAAGTTTAAATTTAGGTGTTAAAATACTGAGAAAATAATAAGGTCTTCAGCTGGCGATGAAAAGGATACAGTGTAGGCGCCAGGCGGACCTCTCTGGGGAGCTCGTTCCACAGCCGGGGTGCCACAGCAGAGAAAGCCCTCCTCCTAGTAGCCACCTGCCTCACTTCCTTTGGCAGGGGCTCACGGAGAAGGGCCCCTGTGGATGATCTTAAAGTTTGGGCAGGTACATATGGGAGGAGGCGTTCCTTCAAATAACCTGGCCCCAAGCCGTTTAGGGCTTTGTATGTTAGTATCAGCACTTTGAATTGGGCCCGGACCTGGACTGGCAGCCAATGAAGTTGTAAAAGGACTGGCGTGATGTGATCTCGCCGGCCAGTCCCTGTTAGTATACGGGCTGCCCTGTTTTGTACCAGCTGAAGTTTCCAGACCGTTTTCAAAGGCAGCCCCACGTATAACGCGGGGACAATTTGGAATTATTATTATTATTATTATTATTATTATTATTATTATTATTATTATTATTATTATCCCATCTTTTTCCCAGTACTGGGACTCAAGATTAAAACATGTACAATTAAAACATATAAGTATAAATTACAAAAGTAAAATTGAATTAAACCTACACTAAAATTAAAAACATGTTAAAAAATTTAAAAGCTGTAACAGGTTAAAAGGGGAGATCCAATACATTAACACAGGTCCAGTATAGTTCCAAAAGCCTGCTGAAAGCACTTGTCCCTTCCTAATCCTATGCATACGAATCCGAGAGTAAGTCACATTGAATTCAGTGGGGCTTGCTTCTGAGTAGAGATGTGTAGGGTTGCACTGTATCATCATCATCACTGCAGCTATTACTACGACAGTGATGACATTTACATTCCACCTTCTTTCCTCTTGCGAGGAACTTAAGACATCTTACATGGTCCTCCTCTCTATTTTATCTGCACAACAACCTTGTGAGGTAGGTTAGGCTGAGATTCAATGACTAGCTCAAAATCACCCAGTAAGATTCATGGCCCAGTGGGAACTAAAACCCAGATATCCTGAGTCCCAGTACTCTAACCCCTACACCATACTGACTCTTATTATGTCTGTCTATGTGTAAGATATACCTATTTATTTATTTTAAAAGAAGGTTAATGCTGGGCCTTTGCAAGTGAGATCCCATTCACTTTGCATAAAGAAATTTGGGCTCCTTCGTGGTTTGGGGAAGGGTGAGCATTCCCTTTGTGTTCACAGAAGGCTCTGAGGCTTGTGGTAATTCATATGAAGCAAACGGAGCAGCTTTCAACTTATGCATGGATCTGTGTCCTGCCCTGTGTATCCTGATCTCTGAAGCTGCCCTGACCCAATGAAAGTCTCACGTAACCTGCCAATAAGGGCATCTGTCACAGCAACACTCATGTGGCATCTAGTCTGATGACATTGGTAATAATAATAATAAAAAACCAATCATCATACAGACTTATTCCACTGATATTTAGTAACTAAACTCCGACGACCGCACTGTTTTGCCAGCACAATATTGTAATGGTGCTAGAACAGGAGTAAGCAACTGGAGGCCCCAGGCCAAACTCATCTTCCCCACAGCTGTTAACCAAGAAACAAAGAAGTACGTGGATGAGTAGCATCTGCAGCAACTGGACTTGTCAGCTAAAAGTTAAGTAGTACAAGCTTTATTCTTAACACAAATATTTTACAGAAGAGAAACCCGCTTGGTAACTATGCCCACCCATTAGCACATGGGCCAGTAAATTACTAATAAAATATCTTGCCCAAATGAAATTAGCAGCAAAAGAGGAGAAAATAAAACAAACAAAAATTGAACTGCCCTATGCAGCGGCCTCCCACCAAGCCTGGCAAAAGCTATGTAATGGCACACAGACACGGGCCCCCACATATGCCTCATTGGCATATCAGCTGTAGCCCCCAAAGAGGAGGCATTCATGTCCATTATTATTATTATTATTATTTATTTATTTATTTATTTATTTATTTATATAGCACCATCAATGTACATGGTGCTGTACAGAGTAAAACAGTAAATAGCAAGACCCTGCTGCATAGGCTTACATTCTAATAAAATCATAATAAAACAATAAGGAGGGGAAGAGAATGCAAACAGGCACAGGGTACGGTAAACAGGCACTGGGTAGGGTAAAACTAACAATATAAAGTCAGAACAAAATCAAGTTTTAAAAGCTTTAGGAAAAAGAAAAGTTTTTAGCTGAGCTTTAAAAGCTGAGGTTGAACTTGTAGTTCTCAAATGTTCTGGAAGAGCGTTCCAGGCGTAAGGGGCAGCAGAAGAAAATGGACGAAGCCGAGCAAGGGAAGTAGAGACCCTTGGGCAGGCGAGAAACATGGCATCAGAGGAGCGAAGAGCACGAGCACGGCAATAGTGTGAGAGGAGAGAGGAGAGATAGGAAGGAGCTAGACAGTGTGTCCACAAGGTACAGACGCATCCCGTCACCCAGGAACAGAGAGAGAATTTCCTCTCATCCGGAACCCAGGTCTTGAGCCTAGAACAGGCTTCTTGGTCACCATGGCAACTCCCTGTCTGGTGACAGTGGAGCCCCAGGAGAGGCAAGATGGAAACAACCACTGGGTTGCTGTCCTCAATAAAGGACATAGTCATGAAGGCAGCACAAAAGTCTTCAACCCAACTCCAAAGGTAATCCAAGGTTGATGGCATGAATCCATAATGGCTACCAACTCAGCCTTCTACACACAAGGGTAGGAGCCACACTACAGCTTTATAGCGGTATTGAAGTGCACTGACAACTGTTGGGGCCCATGACACATCTACATGAAGTAGGATATAACACGATTAAAGTGGTATGAAAGTGGTATATGGTTTGTGTCACGAGCCCCAACAGTTGTCAGTGCACTTCAACACCGCTATAAAGCATTAATGGGCTCCGGACTTTTACTGTATATACCGTTTTCATAGTGGAATATCCTGCTTGTTGTAGGTGAGCCCAAGGTTTTATAACCATACCCCAGAAGCTTCCTTTACAGTTCCTTCTGGCAGCAATTCCTCAAGCTTCCTCCAGTGTTCACAGCTAGATCCCTCGCAACAGGTCCTATGGTATATGTTCTGTTCTGCTTTTAAGATTAGGAGATTTGGCTGTTAGCCCAAATTATTTTGTTTATCAAAACCAGAGTGGAGTGGGGCAGATCAGATGTCTGATTTCTCACATTTGACTGAGTTTTAAAATGTGTGGCTCTTTTAAAATGTGCGGTTGAAGAGCATTGGTATGTGCCTGAAATAAGCATATTCCCCCCCAGAAATATCTGCTAATGTAATTCATAGCTAATGGATTCAAAAATGGAAATGCAGCTATCGTGTTGCAATGAGAAAACATTATGGTTTAAAATCATCTGCAGCCTCTTTATTATTTATTTAGTTAAAGGGAATACAGGCATAAGATCCACACGTGATATGCTTATTTATTTCTAATTCTGACCACCCTTCTGCTACCCATGCTGAGTTAAAAGGAACAGGGAGGATAGCTGTTGTTTTCTAGAATGGAAATGCAGAACTTCTATCAAATTACTCAAGTTGTCTCCATGTGTTGTTTATTGTTTTTCTGGTGAGCAGAACTCATTACCTGCATAAAACAAAATTAAAGCTGTAGCTCGTTGACTTGCTTTAAGGTGGTGGTGGGAGTCCCTGAGAATCCCTTTGAGAAAACAGTTTTGGATGGGTAGTCAGACGCTTGGGAACTTCATCAGGCTTTGCCTTATTTTCACTCCTTAGAGTGCCTGTTCAACATTGATCCATCTGAGATTTTAACAGTGCACCAAAAGGATGGCAAGTCATGCATACAAATTTGCATTCTCAGCAGACATTTGCCTTTTTTTATTATTAAACTGTCTCATTAAACATTAAAGATTTGTCTGCAGAGATGCAGATTGAAGTCTTCCCATTTTCAGCTTTTCATGAGTGTCTATCTTTGCAAAATTCCAATGGAGGGGGAAGAAGGAACTTGGTGTGTCGTGCTTGCATGGAATCTGAAAACAATAGTTAGAGATGGACAAATCATTCTATTTCTGGAATTGTGTCAGTTTTTCATGTACTCACCCAGAAATCTATTCCATCCTGTTTCTGCATTAATATGAATTAAAAAAAAACACCAACATTAAAATGTGCTATTAAATATGTATTTAATCATCTTTCTCTCAAAACATGCATTTTTAAACATATTTTCTCAAAATAAGCATTTTGATATGTATTTTAATACTCTGTTGTTATTATTGAGTCATGAACTGCATCAGAACAGTTGGGAAGCAGGAAAGCCAATGGATAATTATGTTCCGATCCACACATTAGCGTAGGAGCTTCTGAGCAGGTCAGTTCTTGTTGGAATGCACATGGATTTAATTCCTCGAGCATCCTTAGTAATAGGTAGGGATGGGAGACAACTAATTTATGGTTCTTAGGAGGTCATCCTACTCTTTGTGGTCTGAGAGCAGAGTATGGACGCTTCCATGCTGCTGGGTGCACAGCACAGCACGTCAACCAATGGCTTCCACTCCTCCGACTGGAGCATGCCCTATGTCTGCAACCTACACTTGCTATGAATAGCAATGGTTTGTGCCACTTGCCCCTGCTTAAGCGGAGGAATGGCGTCCATGAAGATAGACACACAACAAGCTGGAAAGGAAGGAATATATTGGGCAAACCTGGTCTTCTCTGCTCTTCCCTCCCCTGTTGTCAGGGCCAGCCTAAGATATTTTGCTGCTTGAGGCAGGGGGGAAAACAGTCAAGCAATTTTAGCACCTTAGGCAGAAAATCCCACAAATGTTTCTGTCTGGGAGTAAATCTGCTGCAGCAGCAGCAACAACAACAACAACACATGAAATAGCTAACTATTTCCCGTCCATTTTTGTCAAACCAACTGCCTGAGGCGCCCATCTTCGCTCTGCCTAATGGTGGACCTGGACCTGCCTTGCCCTCCTTCACTTAGCCACATACAGAGCTGGTGTTTGCAGAAACATTCACCCATATCGATTGCAAAGGAAAGTAGGTCTTTTGGAACAAATTAAAGTGGATTATTTCCAGGGCTTCAGAATGATTTGTGTAGTTTCTGAACCTTTTTTTTTTTAAAAAAAATCCCAAACTCAGCTTTGGAATGGGCTCCCCAATTTCCCAAGTAGTAAGAGTTTCCAAGGGCAGTATTTACCTGGGTTTGATTTTGTTTGGAGGAGAGATCATTGGAGACACAAGGTTTTTATGTAATATTTGAGTATATTTACAGACATAGAATTTGAGCATGTGTGGAGAAAGTTAGTGTAGCCCTCTTGAAAACAGCAGAACAACTGTCCCATGTCAGTCTCTGTTCCAAAATTCTCCTACTGTTATTCCTTACATTCACAGATCTCAATCAGCCCTTTCTCTCAGCTGTTGGGGGCAGGGGGAAGAGAAGAATTGGACCAATCTTCTTCAACAAAATGGCTCTCACCTTCCAGAGGTGTCTCATGCTATTTCATATCTGTTGTTGGCCATTTATCTGAAATTTCCCTAGCCACAGTTGTTTCTGGCAGTTTGACCACTCACGGTTTAGGAACTTTAAGCAATTTTTCCGGCCCTGTTAACCCTTCTCTTTCCAAACTCAGACTCCTTCTCAGCAATCAGGTAGCAATCCCATAACAATATTTATGAGTAATACAGATGTGGATAAGCCTCTGTGGGATATAGTTCTGGGCAGTCTCAGCCTGCCAGTCATTACACATCTGGTCTTAGGGATCTTGGCTTGCATTTCACCGAATGTATCTCCAACACAGCCTTGAGCCCTTGACCTCTCTCTTTTAGAAATTTAAGTATGGAGAATGTAATGCCCAGTCTGCAGCTTCTAAAAACACATAAGGGAATAATTTTGAATGTTAATTGCCCACTAAATAATTTAAACTTCTGTGCATTGGGGAAGAGAAGTGCATCTATTAAAGATGTAGTGTAAGGCTACCCAAAATTGGAAATGTGTGATGGCCTTTCGAGAAATTTCAGGGGAAACTCCTCTTCCCAGTTAATTTCCTGTTCAAGGCTCAAAAAGTCTCCAAAGGAGCTGTCCAGTGGTTCAGATAGTCAGGATAGTGGATGGGGTGGAGGTGGTGGTCAAGCAAGGAATCACAGCGAGCACAGCAGTTTAGCACTAGATAGGCCCCAGCAGAGTAGTTCTATACTTGACTCTGCTTCCCCACCCCTTACTGACCTGTCATCAAGGCTCCAAAACAGATTGTGTGAAGAGCCCTAGCTTCCTTCTCAAGAGTACAAGTCAGGGATGGTCAACAATGTCCTGCCAGAGTTTTGGGCTTCTGCTCGGACTGAGCATCCTGAGTATGATTTTGGTGGGTCGGGAGTAGGGGCAACCACTCAGGTTGCCTTCATTCCTCAGAACTTGCAGCTCGCTGAAGTTGGTTGTCTCCCAGGGTGATAGTCTCAGGAAGGTTATTGGCGTACTCTGCCTTCCCTTAAGTTCCATAAGTACAAGGTCTGGCAATAAGGTCCCCCTCTTTCTTCAAGGTTCTGCCCAATTCTGGGCTGAGACTTCCAGGAAGGTAGTTGGGCTGGAAAATGCCCAGCTGCAAATTTCCTCTGAAATTGCAAAAGCTAAACTAGAATGTTTCCCGGCTCCCAATATTATTAAGATGCTCTTAATTGCCTTTAGAAAAACCCAAATGACCCCCCTCCCGCATACATACACACATATTTACATTCTTACAAATGGATATACAAATGACTTCCTGCTGTATGAAAGCTTTCTAGGGGGAAAGGGTGCATGTAAATTCTCAGCAATGGGCAAATGCATCCAAACGTCATTCATTTGCAAAACACACTTTGTCCTCTGGCTTATTTATTGCACTAAAGTGGCTTCATTGCCCCTCCCACTTGTGGCATTCTAACGTTTCACAAACAAATTGAAAAGACCAGCTCTTTAAGCTGGAGTCATAATGAGGCTAACAACAGTTGCCCACTTCAAGAGTTTGTTTTGGAGGTGAGCAGTAATATGTAGTCAAGCAATAGTGTGCAGTCCAGAAAGGCACAAGGAATTCTGGGGGGCTGCATATTCAGTGAGGTGAATGTTCTACCATATTACTATGCATAAACTCATCAAAATAAAAGGAGAATACTTCAGCAAAACTATCCCCTTTCCAGGGTCATCCATACACACACAAACACAAGGGTAAGAGACACAAGGCATGGCTTCGAAGTAAGCAAATATTTCCCTTTACACTTGCCTTGGGAGGAAGGGATTGTGTGTGTGAGTGTGTGTTTGTGTTTGTTTGGTGAGCTATCTCATTACTACAACTGATCCCTGGCTTGTTTTGTTTCCTTCGGTCTCCTGATGGGTTTAAAACCATTTATACACCACCTTACCTGCAAGGAGTTCTAAGTGGCTAAGGACAAAGCCAATAATTAAATGTGCTGTTGTGCTGCATCCCAATCATTAATGAGCTCCAAATTGACTTAGTTTGGCTTATTCTTTGTTAATTTTCATTTTTGGCATCTTCCAATGTTTCTTTTTTCAGAGTTGGGTGGATGAGGATAGCTCAGTTTATTCCAAGTCAATTTGTGGAAGACCCAGGTTTTGGAGGGGAAACAGGAGGGCTTCGCCAATCACAAATGGAGATACCATATTTGTTTAAACTTTTTTTTAATCTCAAATTAAAATGTGTGGACAAAGATGAAATTTTGGAAATGTGAAAAAAGCCTATTCCTGGGACTTCTTTGAAGATATCTGTCTATATCTAAATACATAGATTATATATGGCCCATTATTAACTTTATGATAATTGTGGGCATTGGTTGGCTTAAGGGTTTTGATAACACTTTGCTTTTATTTCAGTCTTTTTGAGCATTCAAAATGCTTCACATACACGATCACATTAATTCTTACTGCAACCCTGTAAGATAGATAGACCAGTATCCCCATATGAAGAAGAGGCTAAGAGATAGTAGCCTTTGCTCCTTTTAGCCCACTGGGAATCATCACATAGTGGCAGAGCAGGGCTGCACAGAGTGAGAATGGAAACTTTAGTTGATCAGAGGTAGCCTGTGGGGTTTGCATTGCCTGCTCCAGGGCTGTGGTCAAACGATGACTTTCTTTGCATACCAGGCTACCACAATCCAATAGATCACCTTTGGAATATAAAGTATTTATAGGATTCAGTCTTTCCAAATCCCTTCAGAAAAGGGCACAGCCCGTACCTGTCAGACTAATAGGCAGATCAGAACTTAAATATCCACTGGATGTTGCACTTCTCCAAGTATTGTGACAGCAGTTTAAATGTCTCAAAATATAAATTTAGATACATCCTTTGAGAAGAAATGCACATTCAGATTGAAATTATTTTTTCAGATCAATGTGGAAATGGAATAGAATGAAATCTCTACCTATAAAGCTGAAAGTATGTGTGTGGGATGTATGTCCGGAAATGTTTACCCACTTCCAGATGAGTTAGAAAGTTAAAATTTGGCATGCTGATTGGTCTGGCTGTACAATGTACCAGAAAAAACTAAAGTTATGAATTTGGGTTTTTTAAACTATTTTTAAAGAATTTAATAATAATTTTAAAACTAGACTTATGCCTGCAACTTCCAGCATGCCTTGGGTAGAACTTCAAGCATGCCTTGGGTGGGAAGCCAGACTTACCAGCCTTTGGTGGCCATTGCAGGCGGGTGGCCACTGCATGCCTTTCCCAACCTAGACTCCTAAGGTCAGTCTCAAGCAGCCAACCCAATTCTACATAAAAGGAAACAACCTACATAAATGGGCTGTGTCAATTTGTAGTGCCTATTACTACTCACCGTGCATAGTTTTGAAATCATAACTAGATAGAACAGTGTGAATTTGAGAGGCCAAACTCTGAACATGCTCAAAGGTACCCTGTCCTGATATCGCTGTTTTCTCAGAATCTGCGGGGAAGTGTGTGCATGGCCTTTGCCCTAAAGAGGAAGGGAGGGAGGGAGGGGAGGCACTCTGTGCATGCCCAGAAACAGGCCCGATGAAAGGGAGCAAGTGACCAGACCATCCCCAGCCCTTCAGTATAGGGATGTGATGAAGCACATGGTGGGCAAGAACCTCGGGCTGAGGCAGTCCCAGCAGGACTTGGCTGGAGCTGGGCATGTCCACTGACAGCTGTTTACCTCGCCTCCTCAGCAATGCTACTCCTTGATACTGCAGCAACAGCAACAAGAGGAGAGAAGCACCTTTCAGAAAACGCAGACACTTGCAGGCTGCCAAAGGCATGTGGGGAGGTGTAGTACTGGCATGTAAAGCTTCATCCCACGTACCTGCTTCCCTTGGATTATCCCCGTAGTGCTAAGCTTTCACGATTGTTGTTTTTGCTAACGGTTGACAGCGATCCTTTGCATACCAGGAAGTGAGTTTAAGGGGGGAAATGTAAAAAATCATAAAAAATCAATGGATGGCCCAATTCAATTCAAATTTGGTATGCTTAAAGCTCTCCGTAATATCTATTACTGTGCCAATTTTGGTGTCTTTATCTTTAAAGCTTACACAGATGTAAGCATTTGTTTAAAATCTTGCTCCTGCACCCCAGCGGTGGCTCGGAAGATACACTAAAAAAGTAGGGGCTAAATACGGCGAATCTTTTTGCTTTATTGCACAATTAAGGCAGGATGCATGGGAGTACTTCACAATAAAAGCAGATTATATGGTGGAAAACTTCTGAGTCCTTTGCATGCAATTCGCAGTGATTGCACAGTATAACACTGGTGTGATAAAGCTCATAGAGTGGCTGATTTAGAATTGTAATGCATTTACAATGTAGTGTATCACCTTAACTCAACATGTGACAAGAGCCCGAACTGCAAATCACAATGGGTAATAATAAGTTGAAATAACCATAACTACGCTGTCACAGATTAGTCAACTAGGTCTATGAGCCTTAAAAACACACAACAACAACACTGTATTTCCTGTCATGAACAGTACTGGCACTATAGTTTATGATATATTTTTTAAAGTATACCGTCTGGTTAGCAAATAATCATCCAACCAGAGGGCTGGGATAATATTCTATTTTCTCATTGTCATATTTAATGTCTGTCAGTTGTGTCTATGCTCCTGGCTAATGAAGATCAGCAGGCTCTCTGTGGTGTCCTCTTGGATAGAAGGTGTAGCCATTTCTATGTCCCACTTCTAAAAGTATGGGCAGTGGCTCTTTTACATAGCAGAAGGAGAAACCCCTGAAATTCTGACATCCCCGAAGTGGCAGACCCAGCCTGGGCAAAGTGCATTTCAAAGTTCCACCTGTTAGATTTCTGAAAGAGAAATAATAGTATATTTCACTTTGACACTCTTATCCTAAACATTTTTTTCCTACAGTAACAGCTATTTATTTTGATGGCATTCATTTTCATGTAAGAGGGGTTGGGATTGCAGCTTTATTTTAATTTCCAGTTTATGATTGAGTTGTCCTTTTGTATGTGAAAAGTGCCTTTTCTTGAAGTAACCACAGGGGAAGAAGATTGGGGTGACAGGGTGCTTCCTGTTATACTAACAGTTAGTATTTTGAACAAGTTATTAAGTGGGGAACAGGCAGCATTGGGTACAGTCCATAAAGTTGCAACCATAGAACATGGATACAGGTTCAAAAAGGCACATAGCAAAACAACCACAACAACAACACAGCAAAGCTGTGTACACCAATAATACTATGCCTGGGTCACACAATAACAGGTTTCTGCAATAAGATTGAACTGAGACAAGCTGGAGCGTGTTCAGAGGAGGGCAACCAGGATGATCAGGGGTCTAGAAACAAAGCCCTATGAAGAGAGACTGAAGCAACTGGGCATGTTTAGCCTGGAGAAGACAAGATAGAGGGGAGACATGATAGCACTCTTCAAATACTTAAAAGGTTGTCACACAGAGGAGGGCCAGGATCTCTTCTTGATCCTCCCAGAGTGCAGGACACGGAATAACGGGCTCAAGTTAAACGAAGCCAGATTCTGGCTGAACATGAGGACAAACTTTCTGACTGTTAGAGCAGTACGACAATGGAACTAGTTACCTCGGGAGGTTGTGGGCTCTCCCACACTGGAGGCCTTCAAGAGGCAGCTGGACAACCATCTGTCGGGGATGCTTTAGGGTGGATTCCTGCATTGAGCAGTGGGGTTGGACTCGATAGCCTTGTAGGCCCCTTCCAACTCTGCTATTCTATGGTTCTATGATATACATTCTTACAAAGAAAGCCAGAAGTTTAATAAAGGAGTGTATTTTGAACAAGTTATTAAGAGGGGGAAATGTTAAAAAGTGTGCTGTTTAAAAAGCAGGTTTTATATGTTTAGCAGAAAGTTGTCATACTGACAGAATACTGTTTCCTTGGATCATACAGGTACCTCAGTCCTTCAGGTGACAGCTACAGATGCAGATGACCCCACCTATGGAAATAGTGCCCGGGTGGTGTACAGTATTCTTCAGGGACAGCCATATTTCTCTGTTGACCCTAAAACAGGTGAGTATGTTTCTTCTTTTCGTTGTGTTTGACACACTACAGACAAATAGAAGGACCTTTCCCTTTTGTACTCTATCCTCAAGTAGTGGTATGAACAATATTTGTAAATAATAGGATGCTTTGCATCTCTTAGGTGGGAATCTACTGCAGTGGTTAACCAACAAATTACATAAAAGGAGAAATGGCAGAAATGGCACACATTTAATTGGCCATCATCTTTAATTTTGTAAAGCTCTGTTTTAAGATGTTATAAGCTTTCTACTCTTTGTATGACTTAAACTGATTTCTTTTTTTGCTTGTACCAATCTAAAATTTGCTTTGTAACTGTTGAAGTGTAAGTAAACACACACACACAAACAAAACCAAAAACGAACAAACAAAAACACTTTGAAGTCAAAGCATTATCTATATTAGCAAGAGGCAATATGTGAACCCCTAAGAGATAGGGGCACTGGGCATCATTTTTTATTTTTTTTATTTTTATTTTTTGGTGGAAAGTTGGGATATAAATTGAATAAATACATGGGACGACAAATCTGTAATGAAAAACCAGTGCAATCCTATGCAGGTCTACTAAATAGTCAGCTGTACTATTTATCATGGCGCTTTCTCCCAGGTAAGCATAAGATTGCTGCCAAATGAATGAAAAGAGGA
The DNA here is from genome assembly GCF_023053635.1 of Elgaria multicarinata webbii. Classification (NCBI taxonomy): domain Eukaryota; kingdom Metazoa; phylum Chordata; class Lepidosauria; order Squamata; family Anguidae; genus Elgaria; species Elgaria multicarinata. The sequence goes on along the minus strand of NC_086177.1, from coordinate 18,182,008 downwards.
AATGGAATAGAGGTTTATGCACTCAATTCATGAATTGGACATTTGGTGATATATTCTAACTGTATTTCCACAACCTTCAGAATTTGAGCCCTTGGCTGTTATGAACGATATTTCACAAAACTTTGGAAATACTCTTGTTTCATCTGTTGTTCTGCCCAAAAATTATCGTGTACCTCTTTAAACTGGAAAAATGTTATTCCATAACTTAAGCATGATATTTTCCACATGTAATGACTCACTGAATTTGCTTGTTTCAAATCCTCTGGACTGCCATGTTGAGGTGTGGGTGGGCTTTGTACAATTCAACTTGGCAAGGGAATTATTGCGCAGTGGTAGAGTACATGTTTGCATACAAATGGTCCCAAGTTCAATTCCCAGAACCTCCAGTTTAAAAAAGATCCCAGATGTCAGGACTAGGAAAACTGTCTGCATGTCTCCTTGAGGAGCTGATGCCAGTGAGAATAAACAATTCCAATATCACCCAGCAGCACCAGGGAAGTGTCCATGCACAACTCTTTCCTGAGGATAGCTAGGGAGACAGAGGGTTATTCCAAATCCGTGGGGGGTGGAGAGTGGTCTCTAGTTTGGGTAAATAACTTTTCTTATCCTGCCCAGCCCCTTGCTTTGGAACTTACCACATCCTCAGTTGTACACTGAAGGTTATAAGTAAATAGAAGATAATGTGAAGAAAGGGTTTATTGAGTAAAGGTGCTCAAGAAGAGAGCAGAAATGAATTATATTTTAATATGACGTTTATCGTTTATAAGTTCCTTGAAAATGGCTACTTCTGTGTATACATCGTATGTGCTATGGACAGTGCAATAACAAGCTATTCATTCTTTACCCTTCAGCATATCGGTTTTGTGCTTTTGAACGTAGCCCTTTAGGCCTTGCAATTTTGAGCTCCATAAGATGAGCGTTTTATTACATGCTCATTCCTAGGCACCCATGGATTTTTGTGGGTCCTTTTCATGACATTGTCTGCCTCCCGTGTGCCTCCCACCCCTTCAATCCTTCTTCATGCCACAAAAATACAAAAACAAAAAAATCCACCCCAGTAAGTCTGACTCATTTTTGAAGATGGACGTTGCCACCATCTCCTAAAGTGTACAAGAGAAGCAATGCGATTAAACTGGCCCACTGAATGGGCCATGGGCACATTGTTTACTTCTTCTTTCAAAAGAGGAAGTAATGAGGGACAAATGCATGGGCGGAGATGCAACAGTAAGCAAACGTGTTTTTCCTCTGTGTGATGAAACTCTTTGCCTCTTAAATTTTGAAATCCAGTGGTTTTCTGTGAACAGCTGATTATTGTATATGAACTTCAAAAACAAAACCCCAAAGCATTTGCTTTTCTGAGCAAATATCACAGTTGTGCTTGGAAAATTGCCCTTTTTATGACTGATGAAATATTATAGTTACGTTTCTGAAGTACATTTCAGTATTTTCCCCACAAAGAAACTTAAAACATTAATCAAGAGTCCTTGCTGTTTATTTAGGTAGCACATTCTCCCAACTAGAGATCAATATAGCCTTGCTTTGAACACCAGAAAGTTGCCTGTTGTTTGATTATGGACATTTTATACTGTTAAAAATGCAATATTCATCTTTATGTTCTTGAAATATGAAATTCTATCATCAAAATAACACTAAGCTTACAGCTTCATTAGTCACTAAAATATTGCCGTTGAACGAAATGAATGTAAGTGTTTCTTCTTCTTCTTCTTCTTCTTCTTCTTCTTCTTCTTCTTCTTCTTCTTCTTCAGAACTTCTATAAAGTTTTTGAAATTATATATAGCAATATATACAATGTGTTTCCATTAAGTGATTCTTGAAGGGTATGCTTGTGCATAAGTTGATAGGGTGTTATATTCATATTTGTGTCTTTCCATTGATTCCATTTATGTATATTTGACACTACCTACATGTTGGCCTTATTACTGTTTTACATTAGATTTGCATTATTTTTGGTAATTCTAGTTCATAAGATGGACATCATACTAAAAATTGGGTGGGCAACCTCCAACCCATGGGCTGGATCCTTGGGCTCCCTCTACAGGCCCTTTCTGAAGTCCCACTGCCAGCAAGGAGGCTACTTATGGCTGTGGGTGGAGGCAAGCAGAGGAATCGTAATCACCAATCAGATTTCCCAGTGGAGTGAGGGTGGCGCACAGAGTTTCCCCAAAGGACGGAGAACGGTACGTGTGGGAATCCCCTTGTTATCTATGTTCACAGATCAGAGATAATATGGGGATTGGGGGAGTGATAGCTGCACACTCATCCAGGAGTTCCAGCGAGTGATGGGTGAATAGGCTCCATTGGTGCTTGTAGGAGTGGGCGTTCCTTGTCCTTTGCCTTCCCTGCACTAGGATTTTTATCTCACAGCCTTCTTATCTCGAAGCTGATAAGAGCTTGGTTTCTGCTCTTTGTGCAGCTCTCATCTGGGGCAAATCCTGCAGGTTTGGGGGGTGGGTGGGGGGACACGAGGCCTGGCAAAAGTGTTGGCCTGATAGATGGGTAACCTAGGTGTACTGCATTCAGAGGTTCTTCACCCCTGGTTTAGTGTGGCATCAAAACATAGATATTGAATTATACTGCAGTCTTTTTACCAACCCGACCAAAATCAGTGTGATTGAAATCTGATGAGCAGTTAAGAAGTCCTACCTGACCAGGGTGGCATAATAGGGAGTACAAAATTAACTTTTTGAATCTAAAAAAAGAAAACTGGTGCAATACCAGCTTAGAAACATGTTAAGACTAAAAGACTATCCATACAGCTTTGTGGCTGTTTCCCCCCTCCCCACATTACTGTTGAAAAAAATACTTTCATTTTTCATTTTGATTGTAAAGGAGAATTGCCAAAGCAAACATAAAGTGAATTGGGTTACATTTCCAAAAGTAAATGCGAATGAGTTCACTTAAATGTTTTATTCATAAGGTCATGGCTGCCTTAACATTCCCCTTTCTCCCACCCTCCCAGCTTTCATTGGGTTTTTGATAGGCCCCTCAAAATATTCACTGTTTTCATCCAAATGCTCTAGACTATGGCTTCCTCAGCAACAGGAAGTTGTTGAGGAAGCCACACTTGGCTGATAGACAGATAGATAGATATAAGATTTCAAGGAGATGTTGCCAATACCTGCGTTAGTCCACAGGGCCCAAGGCCTGGGAAATAGTTGTGAGATAATTTCCTCTAAAATCAGTTCTGGAATTGGAGCATGTACTCGTTGCCGCAACTTTTAGTTCCTTCAGTTCTTTTGAATCTCTCTCCCTGCCCCCCACCCGTTACTGATGCCCACAAGTGCATTGATAAAACACCGGGGAAGGGAGGGGGCAGTTGTTATGTGTCAGTAATGGATACATGGGAAAGTGCCTTCTCTGTAGAATCCCCCTGGCCTATGGAATGACTTTTCCAGGGAGATCCTCCACACATCTTCCCTGTGTGCATTTAAATGATAAGTTCTGAGCTTCCTCTTTAAGCAGCCATTTGACTTTTAATCTATTGCTTTATTAATTTTAGTGCTGGCAGCTCAATATTTTAATAGTTTTTCAATGTGTTATATTGAATTATGTTGATACTTGTGTTGCTCTATTATTATTATTATTATTATTATTATTATTATTATTATTATTTATTCTTGGTTATTTTGTTATTGTTGTGGCTTGTTTTTATGATTGTAAAACACCCCAGGGGCAGTTGCCAGTTGAACTGTATGCAATTCTAATAAAATAAATAAATAAATAAATAAAAGATTATTTTTGTGCAATGTTTTGCTCTTGTGTGTTGATAAAATGCCACTCAAAATAATCTTGGAACAAACATATGCAAGATCTGTTGTATGTGTGTGATTAATTCACACAAGGATCCGTTTGTATCCATAAAACCCTGCACAAAAGAAATCTTGAAATCTTCGCATCAAGATTAGTTTTTTGAAGTGTGCTTCTTCTTCTTTTTATGTACGTGGGCACATACTTAAAGTAAAGAGCCAGAAAGGACAGAAATGAATTGAAGAGACTGAAAGTGGCAGTAAACTGTATATCCACAGTGCTTTGTACAAAATTTGGAAATACTCAATGCCCTGGTTCCACTTTGGAAAGCAAATCAGGTAATTTGGAGCTCCAAAATCCAGGGGAAATTTAGATTAGGAGAATTTTGGAAGCACCTCTACTGGGAAATGACGCACACTACCTGAGCAAAGCCTGTGTCATCCTCTCTGTATATTCTTTGCTTTGCCCTCCCTGAGGCTGAAGTGGTTGCTCCTCAAACATTTGTGGAAAAATAACACCAGATATATATCTGTCTCCACTTTAAACAATTAAACAATCCTGCATTATTACAGAGGAGGCTGTCCACTGGATCGATGTCTGAGTCACTTTTGGGGTCTTACCTGCTTCCAGTCAGCCTCTGTTAGGGGCAGGTAATTCTCCCCCATCACTATATGAAAGAGTATTCATAGAAACATAGAATAGTAGAGTTGGAAGGGGCCTATAAGGCCATCAAGTCCAAAGCCCTGCTCAATGCAGGAATCCACCCTAAAGCATACTTCATTGATGGCTGCCTCTTGAATGCCTCTAGTGTGGGAGAGCCCACAACCTACCTAGGTAATTGTTTCCATTGTCGTACTGCTGTAACAGTCAGGAAGTTTTTCCTGATGTCCAGCCAGAATCTGGCTTCCTGTAACTTGAGCCCATTAGTCCATGCCCTGCACTCTGGGATGACCGAGAAGAGATCCTGGCCCTCTTCTGTGTGACAATGTTTAAAGTATTTAAAGAGTGCTATCATGTTTCCCTTCAGCCTTGTCTTCTCAAGGCTAAACATGCCCAGTTCTTTCAGTCTCTCCATTAACTACTAAACCATTGCCAATGAAAGGAGGTAGCAGGATCATCTACCCTCTAAGGAGGCTACACGCAGAACAATGAGTCACGTAGAAACATAGGATTCAGGCTCTTCTGCAGGAGAATTATGACTCTTTATTATTCTATGCACCCATGGGAATAACCTCCAAACAGTTATTCATAATAGTGGGCTGTAAAAGGAACCTTTTGGGGATGTAAGCGTGAAGTGGCCTTCCGATTTTAATTCAGAGAGGCAAGTGTGCTTGAGCTATCAGAAGTTCAGGGAATACTGTTCTATTAACATAAACCAAGCATATAGAGAAAGAGACTGTGCCTTGGAAGTCTAATGTTCAATTATGTCCTGAGCTGTTTGCTGATAGCCTCAACCGAGTAATCCAAAATGTATTATTATATGTGATTGATTTCTACTTTGCACTGCTAAGAGGAGGTCATGTTAAAGAATCAAAGCTCATCTTCTTGGTCAAGCCTTTCTTTATTGCAGACACATGTTTTCAACAGAGCATTCAGTTTCACTTAAGCTAAAATTTACAGGTGATGCTTTCACAGTTGCTCTATAAATATTAAGTGCTTGAGCCAAGAGATTTTGTGTGGGATCATTCCCCACAACAATTTTTTATCATTTAAAATGCAGCAACTGGTTTCTTCCATTTTATTTATGCTGTTGTCCAAGTATTTTATTTGTTGCAAGAAATTCACCAGAAAATCCGGTTCAGATCTTTCTCCTAAGTCTTCCAAGGTGTCTACTCTGCTTTTCAAGTTTTATGTTCCTTCCTCTTCTGCTTTTACCCTACTGTCTACTAGCACAGTAATCCCTAATGTCTAGAGTTGTGTCTGAAGCTTACCATAAATGAAGCTGAGAAGTAAATTTGGAGGTTTCAGCTTGGGGGAATCATCCAACAAATTAGATGAAAGGTAAAAAGGAGGGGGTTGTATCTCTTACCCACTGACAATTTTAAAATAAGGTAGGGCTGTAGAGAAATGTCCCAAAAGGCCATGGGATCAGCATGGTTGAATCATTTAAACATAACCCAGGCTGTGCAAGGGCCATTTAAAGAAAACTCCTACTATTGAAGGAAGGAAATTATTCTTCCATCATTTGTACATAAGAATACTGGTCTGTGTCTGTCCTTGTCATTCCTCCACCCCCCAAGGAGTCTTCAGAGGAGGAACTTGGTGTACCTGATCTCAAGGACTCTTTTCCCCCTGAGAATGATGCAGTGGCAGTGTCTCCGGAGGGTGTCGGAAGTGTAGCCAAAGAGGAGGCAGGCCCCTCTGGAATGTCTGGTGGAGTCTCTCTCCTCTGCCTCCTCCTTCCCCAGATGGAGCTGATTCTCAGCCAGAAGTGGAGTGTCCACCTGGCCCTTGTAAAAAAATGTATGAAGTGCAGAGGGCCACTGAAACCCCTTAGGAGACGTGTCAGGCTGCCATCCAGGAATCCGTCTCCATAAAGGTCTTCTTCATATAACTGACTTTGCTGGAAAGCTTGCTAATGAGTTGAAGATGGGAGTTGGGCATGTGCAGCCTGTATAAAAGGCACCAAGGCCGGTCAAGGCATCATCGTCTACAACGTCTTTATCTGTTGTCGATATCCAGGTATGCTTCCTCTACCCTGAAGTCCTGACTTGAACTGGAGTCATTTTGTGAATGACTTCTGACTGAATCTGATTTCACCTCTGCATCTCTGTTGCTTGGATTTCATGAAGTGCCTAGTGAGCAGCCTCTCAGCCATGCACCTTATCACTGCTCATTACTCCCAACAACCTTGAAACATCTCTGCTGGCAGGACTCCCAGTTAGAGGAAGCCATGTGTTTACAAAACACACGCTGATAGCCGGGTCTGTCTATGAAAAAGGTCAGTCCTGTAGAAAGGGTAGAACCTTTACGTGAGGAACATGCGTGAACAGAAAGAGGTGCTAATAAGTTGGGCATGGTGGCCAGAAGGGCATAGAGTAGTTCAGTTTCCTGGATCTGAGGTCAGAGCCAGGGCTTTGCACTCCCCTCCCCTTCCCCCTCGTATTTGGCACAGAGAGTTCCACAGCATCTACCTCTCCATGCTTGGAAAATGGAATGGAGAGATGGAGAAACGGGGGTGTTCCCACGGGCAGGGAGGGAGGAGACGGGGATGGGTGCAATATGATATATCCTATGGCTGCCCCGGCCTCCTTCCCACCCCCCTGAGATGCCACCGCTAGACAGGCGAAATCATCCATTCTACAGATTTGCAAGGCAGCTGGACATGGAGACGAAGACCACCCCTGCTCCAGTACTGGATACTCGGCAGCTGGAGTCTGACAGGAATCCAGCATTTTATTCTCCCAGCATTTTAACAGTCTATAAATACATTTTAACTTGGTGTTTTAAATTTGTAATTTTGCATCGCTGCTGTTTTTATCTGGTTGAGCTTTTATATTGTATTTTATAGAATGGTTTTATACTGCTGTTTTATACTTTGAATGTTTTTAATTTTTGTGAACCGCCCAGAGAGCTTCGGCTATTGGGCGGTATAGAAATGCAATAAATAAATAAATGAATAATCCACATAGGACCACGCCCTTATTTACACTTCCTTGCATAGTTTTTGATATAATTGACTCTGAGTTTCCAAGCAACATTATTGAGGAAGCCTGTAAGGCTGACGGATGCTTTGCTGAAAACTTTGAAGATTGCAAGTATCCCTCAGGCAAACATGTTGCAGTCAGTATCTCCAGGGATGACTCAAAGCAACAGTTGCTGCTTTCTTCAGGGGTGGGGTGGGGGGGTCAGATAATAAGATGCTGCTGTTTATTATTTACGATGCACTTCATACATTACAACCAAGTCGGTAATCTTATTAATCTTATCAGTTTTAGTCTTCATTTGGCCACAGTTGACATTGAACCATCCCCAAAGATGGACAACGGGTCAAAATTCCCCAAACTGGCACACTGTACAAATGTTTTACAATTGGTCACTTCATCCTACATCCAGACTGGTCCTTGACGTATTTTATGCATTATGTAGTTTGGCCAACATAGTATTTCATGTTTCAAGATCCTTTTCTTCCTTGGTATTTTGTATAGACAGTGTAATCCAGTGCATATTTACTCAGAAGTAGGTCCAATTCCTGGGGCTTACTCAAAGGAAAGTATACATACCTCAATCTACTTTCCATCCCATGAGATAATGTGGGTTTTGTTGTAGGAGCAGCACCCTGAGCTGCCAGTGTGGTGTAGTGGCTAAGGTGTTGGACCGGGAGTCAGGAGATCACTCGGCCATGGAAACCCACTGGGTGACTTTGGGCCAGTCACAGACTCTCAGTCCAACCTACCTCACAGGGTTGTTGTGGTGAGGATAACATGGACAGGAGGAGGATTATGTATACTGCCTTGGGTTCCTTGGAGGAAAAAAGGTGGGATATAAATGTAATAAATAAATAAATAAATAAATAAATAAATAAATAATGTTACCCCCTGCCCCATTTTCCACCATTGCAGACATTGAATAAATACTTTAATATTATAAGGCTTCAGGAAAATTTACTGAGATGGACAACTCCTTTGCTCTGAATGTGACTAACACCAAAAAAGATGGCCTAACCATCTCTTCCTGATTCTGTGAGTTGCAGCAGATACAATTATTTATTCGTGGAAACACCTTTCAGCATGGCTGGTTACATGAAACGGACTGCTCCACCATCCCTGTCAATTTTAGAAGAAGAAGCTCCAATGCATTTGAAATCAGTCCTCCTGATGAAATGTTGTGGTCCCTATAAAAAGGATTGCTGACCTTTGTCACGTCACTGTGCACAAGAGACTTTTGTATTGGAATCTGTAGATGTTTGTAAGATCACCTGTCTCAAGGGATGGTGTCTCCACAAAGAAAAGGAAAAGCAACCATTCCTCTCACCCACCAGCCTCGTCTTCCTTTTCAGTTCCAATCAGATGTGAAGCCCTGATGGGAGGCTTGAGACGTGTGGAGAAAGGCTTTGTTTGAACTGTATTTGGTACAGGAACTAAAAGGGTCAGGTAGGAAGTGAGTCATGGTACTTTTGAAGTGACACTAAGACCAGGGTGGGGCTTCATAAGGATCTCAGAGGCTGTGTGATGGGAATTTGGAGGTTTAGGAAGCATTTAAAATATGTATTCTGTAGGGAGGGGATGCATCTGCTTGGACAAAGCCCACATACTGAATTGAGCCACTTCTGAGATATTTAAACCTTCTCTGGTGCCAAACAAGTTTGCCCCAAAACCAATAGGGGCAGTTCTTAAAGCTTTGGACTTCTCTGAAGACAAGCATTGGCAGCTTTATGCTTCCCTTGATGGACACACCTTCCAAGCAGACCCTGCTCTGATACCAACAGATTAGTATCAGGTCAACATGGAGGTGTGGATTTAGGGGGAACCTTCTGTTTTTTTCAAAAGAGACTCTTTCATTTTGCCATTTTTTTCATGAGACGGGTCAAACATGGGTGAATGTGCCTCCTTAAAATTGGCAGCTGACACTTTAAAAAGAAATAATCCTCAGTGCAACTGTTCATCCTCTGTTGGAAAATGCCTTGCACAGTGAATAACATTTTAATTTGTGTATTTTTTTAAAAAAAGTCAGATTATCTTTTAATGTTAATTTAAACAGATAAAGGGGAAAGGTATTTTTCAGAGTTAGCATTGACCATTTTTTGCCATTTTCCTCCCCAAAGGCTGACATCTAGTTAAAGTAACACTAGGCAAGAAATACATTTTCCACCTTTAATAAATGTATTTTAAACTCCACCGTTGGTCTGAGGCTGCAAGAAGGTTCTTGAAATTTATTACTATAACACCTCTAGAAAAAGAGTAAAAATTTATTACACTTTTAGTATAATTAGAGATAATGAGAAATAAAATGAATTTTCAGGTCTTTTGTTATCAACTTCCTTGCTAATTTAAAGACTGTTTTAAATAAGCCATAAATAAACCCAAAGTTATACCCATGGATTCCAGCTAGAATAATGGCCAAGCAAAAATACACATTTCATATGCACATTGAATTGAACTGTTCAGCAGTTTCTCCACAAGAGTCACTTCCAATTAATTTCAAAAATTCAGTTTAAACAGCATAGCATGACACACACACAAATCTGCATGTACAGCTGTGTGCGCGCGCACCCACCCATGGGGCTTCCACATGAATTCATCCCCTAATAATTCCAGTTATGGGCACAGCTGAAGGATTTTGTGAACCACAATTTCCTTGCCATCTCATCATCCCTAGTGTGACTGTTTATATCACTGCTTCCAGTTCTCCTGGTCTGCACATATTCCTGCTTCCCTTCTGTCTGTAACACTATTGTCCTCCTTTGCTCTGTGTTGTTGTTTTGTTCTAGAATCAATAAGGCATTCTCTGCCGTCCCTTCTCCTCCTAATCCCTTCGAATGTCATAAACTCTATGGTCCATTACCTGAAAACAATAGCCACACCTTTGGAAAGTCCTGGTTTCTGTGGGATTCTGGCTTCTCATTATATGCAAATGTGGCCATTGGCTACTAACACTTTTCCCATGGGGGAGAAGTGGATGTGATACACACTCCACTGCTATGCACCTCACTGCAGAGGCCACCAGTGAGGGAGGAAGCAGCAGCCAGGCACCTCTCCACCGTGCCTGGGTCCAGCTCCAGCTGAGAGCCCCCTCCCTCCTGCTATCAACTGTCTCTGCAGAGGCCACCAGTGAGGGAGGAAGCAGCAGCCAGGCACCTCTCCACCATGCCTGGGTCCAGCTCCAGCTGAGAGCCCCCTCCCTCCTGCTGTCAACTGTAACTGCTGAACTTTGCAACTAAGATTGTAGTGCCTGAATTTGCTTTCCTTTCCCCCCTCCTCCTCCTCCTCCCTCCCAATCCCCTTTCCTTTTGTGTCATGTCTTTTAGATTATAAGCCTGTGGGCAGGGACTGTCAAGAAATACTTTTATAAGCTGCCGTGAGAGCCTATTTTGGCTGAATGGCGGCATAAAAATCCTTAAATAAAATAAATAAAAAAATATAATATGTGATCAGATGATATCACTTGTCTATGCAGTGATTGCATTTGTGTAATCTCTCCCTCCCCCTTTCTGTTGTGTCTCTCTGTGTGTAGGGGGGAAATGCTCAGATGAGGCCACCATGCATAAAACCATACGGAAAGTCAATAATTTATTAATTGTTTGAATGAATTAGACTTGTGATAAGGGGTGGCTTAATAAATCTTCTGTTTGATTGTAGAGAGAATGCTATAAGTAATAAAAAGCAGTTATTGTTCCATGCCATAAGTAGTGTCAAGATGAAACCCAGGCTTGGTTTCAGGCTTGGAGGCAGAGCTAGAAGAAGCTGAGTCAAGAGAGAGAGTGGGGGAGGGAATTCCTCAAGACTCTCCAGGAGTGAGTGAGGAATCTTTCCAGGAGCTTATCAAACATTCCCCCCTTACAGCACCATGTACATTGATGGTGCTATATAAATAAATAAATTAATAATAATAATAATAATAATAATAATAATAATAATAATAATAGGGAATTCAGCCTTGGTTGGAGGGGAAGGGAGCACCAGAATTGAAAGATCCCAGGGTCTGCCACAGGGTTAAGTGGGTGGAGTTTAGAGTAGGTGGAAGGTGGTCCACCAGACTGACTGCAGGTCAGAAGTTGGGTCAAGAGGACCCTCCCTGAAGGAGCAGTAAAAGCCTATCTGGCATGATGGAAACCTGCCCATTTAGTTGATAGACAACTGTTTTTCTTTGTTTGGTTAATTGTGCTTAGAGGACAGCTTCTAGCCTTCACAGATGCTACAGGTGTGAAGAGTTGAGGGTTGTTTTGTTTTGTTTACAGAATAAAGACTTTGTGGATTGCAAACCAAGCCTCTGTTACTCCACATATCTTTGGGAGGGCTTGGAATCTGGACAAACCGGAATGAATGAGCATCTGTGTGCTTCCCTCCCCTCCCCCCCAAAAAAGACTTGATCTTTTACACATGCTGCCAGTGAGCACAAGCAAAAGTTCACGGGTTCTTGAAGCTACCACCACCACTAGCTTTTCCCCACAAGGGCTCACAAACCTTATCTGGGGGCAGAGAAAGCGGAAGTTGTGAAGATGGGGTGGTGGCGGCGAGTGCTCCCAATCCCCAGTGGAGCATCCCTTCCTGCTGGGGAAGGGACAGGGGCTGCAATTTCCAACTTCCCTGGTGGGGAGATAATCCATCTCCACCAGAAAAAGACATTCCTAATCATGTCACGATCCCAAAAGTGATAGCACAATACCACCACAAAACCCTATTCAAAAACTAATATTTATTTTCTGTTACTTTAATGGGCTATGCTTGGAAACCAGCACATTTCCCTTCAATATAGTGCTTCCCCCCTATTCAGCACTGTGCAAATTTTTAAGTATGAGTCGTTGCCTCATTTGGAAATTACGTTCTTTCTGATTTTTCTCTCTATGACCGGTACTTTTTGTGCGCATGGTTTGTTTTTGTTTTCCCTTCTGCAATTCACGAAACTTTCCCGTGATGAGTTTTAATTGCTGGCCTTTTCATTTTAGCGGTTTGAAGAGTTGGAAGAATGTGTCGAGCACGATATTTTGAATGGGAAAGTACAGAGAAAGAAATAGCCATTTCTTGATTCTTTGTGGCATGAGAATGGTATTTAACTTGGGGCTAGTTTGTGCTATTCAGAGTTCTCCAGTGAATTGCGCAATGTGCTGCAACTGCAGTTCTGAAAGGAGTATTCACTCATTCAGAAACGTTTAATGTGGTTCAGGTGCAAGCAGCATTTGCAAAGGTTGTGTTTTCATTGCATTCTGCTGATGCCAGAGAAGAGTTGGGGTAGGGTGGGGTGGGGCGGAGGATAGGGGCATTTGGAACCCCCACTGAGAAACTTTTGTATGTTCAGTATGAAGTTCTTTGGGCATTACACAGTACATTTAAACATACAATACAAACTTTAAAACAAAACCAAGCTGAGAACAAAACCAAGATAAAACCAGCAGCAAAGAATAAATCCATCTCAGTACATAAAACTAAATAAAAACCAGCAGCAGTGGGATTTCTCTTTTTGCTTTCCTCAAAATTCTTCCGATAATTTAGCCATGCAGGAACGTACATATTCACCTCAATATTTCACTACATGCACAACCTTTAACCAACTTTAACCACATATCCGTTCCACCCTTCCTACAAGGAAGTCAGGATGAAGGATGTTGGGGAATTTTGTTCGTTCCACATTTGAAGTGATTGAAGTTATCTGATTTGCACTTCCTGGACTAAAAGCCGTTCTGCCATGCCTGGCAAGGCCTGGGCGTGGGGAAGCATTTGCAAGCAGGGGAAGAAAGGAGACGTGTTTTGCCTCGATTGGCCAGAAGCAGGTGGTGCCACTGAGCTGGGAGGGGTATACATGTTGGCCTATAAATAGGCTCTTACCCCTCCCAGGGCATCTGAAGGTGGGAACAGAAAGATAGGAGCATCCTTGGTCCAAGGGAGGACTCTCTTATCAGGCCTCAAAGCCATATGCCAACAGGGGTGGCACTGCTGCTGGAGTGGTATGAAACCAGGCCTCCAGGGCTGCAACGGAGGGAGGGATCAGAGAGAGAAACGAGGGCTTGGAGGGTATAAAGTTTGGAGGTCTTCTCTCCATTCTTGTCTTGCCTTATGGTATGGAGGAAGGTGTCCTTGGCTGGCTTAGGCTGCGAGGCCCTACTTTGGAGTAAGTAGATAGTCTAGCTAAGTTTTATTGTTTTAAGGTTGCTGGGATTCCTATGTTATGCCTGCCTGCATGTGTGTTTTACTTTTTATTCTTCCTACAACCCTTACCCTTACTTATAAATAAACTCCTTCTACCTCAACTGCTGGTGCGCCTGCGTTCTTGCTATGTGAGTCAGTGCTAAATCCAGAGCTACTGTGCCAGGATTCTGGTGTCCTTCCCAGAGGCTTCTGGTGCCCATGGGCCCTGGGAGGGTGGTGGCAGCAGAGATGAGGGGAGCAGGCCAGTGGCATCCCTCGGGCTTCCCTTACATGTTACACCCAGTTAATTGATATGTTTATTTCATTGACTTTATTCATTCGTTTTTATCACTCATTTCGTAAACTGCCGGTATTATCTGGGTGGTCAGCAATAGAAACCATTATGTGTGAACAGGAATTGTGGAGGCCTTTGGCAAGAGACTCGACAATCAGTTACAATGAGGTCAGGTGGGGTGATGAAGACTTGGAGGAGAGGGCCTTTCCTGTGGTGGTGTCCAAAATTCTGGAGTGCTGTACATAGACATGTCTGCTTGGCATCATCTTTGTTGTCTCTGAGGCACCTAGTGAAGCTCAGCCTGTTAACGGTGTTTGAGCGTTTGTTTGCTTTTATATGGTTTCACCAGTTCTTTGTGGTTTTACTGTGGCTTCAACAGCATGTTTTGATTGACTTGTTATTCCTGTAAGATGGATCAGAGTGTCAATGATAACAGATAGGAAACAAATAATGTCAATATATAAATAAGCAACCAAAAACAGAGGAGGGTGAGATGCCTCAACAGAGGAAGTACTTCATGTGTCCCACTGGCCGTCTATTCTTGGGTTCCCAATTAGTCTTCTTCATACCAGAGGACTCTAGGACAGTGTGGACCCTCATTTTGGGTGAGGGAACATGGGATTTGGAGTTTGTTTTATTTATTTATTTATTTATTAATTTTTTATACCGCCCAATAGCTGAAGCTCTCTGGGCGGTTCACAAAAATGAAAACCATAATAAAACAACCAACAGGTTAAAAGCACAAATACAAAATACTATATAAAAAGCACAACCAGGATAAAAACCATGCAGCAAAATTGATATAAAATTAAAATACAGAGTTAAAATGGTAAAATTTAAATTTAAGTTAAAATTAAGTGTTAAAATAATGAGAGAATAAAAAGGTCTTCAGCTGGCGGCGAAAGGAGCACAGTGTAGGCGCCAGGCAGACCTCTCTGGGGAGCTCGTTCCACAACCGGGGTGCCACAGCGGAGAAAGCCCTCCTCCTAGTAGCCACCTGCCTCACTTCCTTTGGCAGGGGCTCACGGAGAAGGGCCCCACGGAGAAGGGCCCCTGTAGATGATCTTAAGGTCCGGGTAGGTACATATGGGAGGAGGCGTTCCTTCAGATAACCTGGCCCCAAACCGTTTAGGGCTTTAAATGTCAATACCAGCACTTTGAATTGGGCCCGGACCTGGACTGGCAGCCAATGAAGCTGGAAAAGGACTGGCATAATGTGATCTCCACAACCGGGGTGCCACAGCGGAGAAAGCCCTCCTCCTAGTAGCCACCTGCCTCACTTCCTTTGGCAGGGGCTCACGGAGAAGGGCCCCTGTAGATGATCTTAAGGTCCGGGCAAGTACAGTTTGAAAGTTTCGTATGAATCCCCTTACCTGGGCAATTTTTGTTTGGGCCAGTTATACAGGCCTGCCTTACAGTCTTAGTCGCCTCCTCCTCCTCCTCCTCCTCCTCCTCCTCCTCCTCCTCCTCCTCCCATACTATGATCTCATCCATTGCTGGCATGTAGCCCTTGACAGACATGCCTAAAGCCAATGTGACCTTTGAGCCAAAAATGTTTCCCCACACCTGCTGCATAAGATAACCAGGAGGACACATTTGAGGAGGTTAACACCTCCACCTTCATCCAGCCAGGTTCAACCAGGTTTCATTGATACAAGCCAGGTTGGCAAATACTTCCACAATGACAGCAGACATAATACATCTCTTCCCAGTCATTGACAGCACCTGCATCCTTGAGGGGCATCAGATAAGATTCCAAGCTTACTGAAGCTGGGGGAGTGAAGCAGAAGGGAAATAGCACTAAGCTGCCATCCCTGCAAGCAACATTAATGCCACACACCACTATAGTCTGCTGAGTCAGGTTATGGGCCCATCTAGGCAGGAGGCAAAATTTGCTGCCCAGTGAAGCCTTTAGCTGGCTTTTTCATGAGGTGAAGGTTACTAGTAAACAGACAAGCCGGTGAAAAGAGCTCAATCACATTCTTCCTGGATAGAGTTGGTCTCTCTTTTTCCCTCTCCCACTGCTTGTGTTATGTATAAATAGATAGGGAAGAGAGAACTGTTGTTTTTTAAAAAATGACAACCGTGTTTGATATTCAGTACACCTCAGGCCAAACTCATTTTCTTCAGAGCAAATCACTTGGTTTCTTTTTGAATTGATTATGGACAGAATGAAGGTTTAAATTCAAGTGTACAAATTTAGCTGATCCATTTTACAAAAATCATACCCTTTGCTGTTTTTAAGCTCTGTATAATCACCCTGTTGTGTTTGTTATGATTTTTTTTTGTGACACACTCATATTCACAGCTGCTTTGCTTACTAGCTGGCTGGCACTGTTTCTGTAAAACAGTATTATTATTTTTATTATTATTTTGGCATATCAGGGGATTGAGAAATGATTAAGTTCAAACAAGTGGCTTTCAAAGATGCAACTAAGCTGGACAAGATATAAACCCATTTATTTTATTCCAAAGGGCTTTTCATATTTTTCGCTTAATGCAAATGTAATATTCAGGTACTTTAAAAACTTGTGCCACAAGACTCCCCCCCCCCCCGTTGTATTATTTGCTTCTATTGCCTGGATGATCAGGATTACAATTCTTTATCGCTTTAGATTGTTCGGAAAGCAATAAGGACTTGTAATCCTGATCATCCAGGCAATAGAAGCAAATTTTATATATGAAAGCTAGAATCAGATTTTAGAAAATGCTGGCTTTTTATTAATTAAAATGGAAAATATTCATCTAGTACATAAAACAATTACATTTCATAAGAACCATTTAAGGGAAACAATCACCATTATTTCCCCAATTTAAGTAAGCTCCATCCAACTGAAACAATTTCCTTCAAACTTCTTCTAGTTATACTGATTACATTTTAACTGCTTTCATTCTGTCAATGGGTTGGATTCTACCATCTACATCTAATACAGAATGTCAGTTTTAATGAGCCCCTTATAGACCAGCTCTTGTTTAACCATTGCTGGAGTGTGAGTAATGCATTGTGTTTGTTTTCCATCTCTAGGAAACTAGCATCCTTACAGCAACCAATAAATAAAATATGAGATGAACCTCATGTTTTGCTCCACCTTCAGATAACCAACTACTGCTACAGTGTGAGGCACAGGTCCCTTTATGCCTCTTCTTTCAAAAACTATTTCAATGATTGTGGATCCAGAGTATGTTCATACAAGGGCACCATAATATCTGGGGTGTTACATTGAGCTAAGGTGAACCCTATAAGCTTCCGTCAGTACCCATGTTCAGTGTCAGAATACCTGCTTAGTGCTGTTATATAAGAGGGATGATGCACTAACCTTTACGAGACCTTTTCCAGATATTGCTCCTCCTATACTGCAAACCCATAAACAAAATAAAAACTACCCAAGGATGTAGGCAATGTACTCTGTGGGATTTGGACAACCTATCTACTCACTCCTTGCCCACCTTTGTTAATTACATCTAGTCATAGAGCAGAGGAGGCAATCCGGTGCCTTTCAGATATTATGGACAACAACTCCCATAATCCTTGACCCTTGATAATATTGGCTAGGGTTTATGGGAATTGTAGTCCAAAACCTCTGAACGACATTGTCTACCCTTGTCATAGGAGTTTGACTGCATGGATGCAAGAGCTGATTACTGCCTCTCTTGAAGAGGGAGTAGAACCAGCCACCTTGAAGGAGGATGTGTTGTGCAGTCTCCCCTTGAGAAATCCTCTCTGGACCCATAAAAGTATAGAAATTATTGTCCTGTTGCAAATATCCTCTTTTGGGACAAGGTACTTGAGTGAGTGGTATCAGTTCCACAACAGGCACTCTTGAGTGAAGTGGATTATCTAGACATATTTCAGTTTGTTTTCAGGCCAGGTTTTGGCATTGAAACAGCATTAGTTAACCTGACGGATGACCTTTTTTGGGAAATAGATGGGGGACTGTGAACATCTTAATTTTCCTTTTGATACCATGAACTATTGTATTGTTCTGTGATTTGGGAGTGAGAGGCATGGTGATATGGTGGTTCTATTCCTATCTTTGGGGCAACACCAGGGGCAGCTCCAGAAGGTAATGTGTCCTTCTTGACCCCATTGTATTTGTCTTTTGGAGTTGTGCAAGGTACCATCTTATTTCCCATGTTTTTTTACCGTCTATTGAAATCCACTGGTTGGGGTTGTTCGAAGATTTAGAGTGAGGTGTCATCAGAATGTTGATGATTTACAGCTCGTTTTCCCATTAAAACTAAAGTCAAGTGAAGATGATGAACCAGTGTATAGAACTGGTAATGGGTTAGATCTGGAAAATTGGTGTTCCTCACGTTTTGGGTGAGGATGCACTTCCCCTGAAAGAACAGGTGCACAGCTTGAAGGTATTCCTAAATCTAGCTTTGTCACTAGAAATCCAAGTGGCCTCAATGGCATGGAGTGTCCTGTGCCAACATCAGCTGGTTCACCAGCTGCAGCCATTACTGGACAGGGCTCCATACTCTAATAACCTCCCAGTTGGACTACTGCAATACATCGTATGTGAAGCTGCCCTTGAAGCCAGCTCAGTAACTTCATGTTGTAGAATTTAGGTGCCAGAAATTTGACTGGTAGGCCCAGGGTTATGCAAATTGCACCAACTTTGAAAGAATCTCATTTGCTGCCTGTTCAACATCAGGCACAATTCAAGGTTACAGGATAATATAAAGCATAATAGAATAGTATACAGGTGGCTTAAAGAGCAAGATAGCAACCCATATCCTAAATGTTTTCTTGAGAATCACAGCAGACCATAGAGTTTTTTGTAGTAATTACTCTCACTAAGCCTTTTTCCTTGAAGGATATCTTATTTTGAAAAAGTTTGGGGAATTTCTACTTTTGTTTAAGACTTTCCCACAAAATGTGATAACTTCCAATGGACTTTGGGGGTATTACTCTCATTATGCCAAATCATTGTTACAGCTAGAACAAGAAAATCACATTCAATGCTTAATTACATCCAAAGCTTACCAGTTTTGAAATCAGAATCTGGTTTGGATGCCAGAGTTGGAAACAAAATCTATTACATGTTCCTATAGCTGGAATTGCTATTCTCTGCACCTGCATTCTGAATGCATGCTGGCTACTATCAGAACTTATGAAATGTGTAGTAATCCAAAATTGTGATACATACTAAAAGATCTCATTTACCAAAATTCAGGTATTTAGTGTGCATGTGAGTTAGGAAAACTACCATTCTTAGGAGAGCTCTTTTTCTGCTTTCCTCAAAAAATTCTCTGCTGTTTTATCTGAGGGCCAAATTGTCTTCGAATTTTACTTCACAGGTGAAATTTCAATAACACAGTGGATACTATTGTACAAAATTAGAGGAAATTTAGCAGCCTGTTGGGTTTGTGTTATGTACTGCTATGGGGAATTCATAACTGAAGCAAGTTCACAGCTAATTCCCACGTACAGTGTTCCTCCTGAAAAACATTGGTACCATTTTGAATTTCTGTTTTGGGAGCATAAGCAGTCAAAGCCAATGTCTGGAATTAGTGGTTCCTGATACCATTACCATCATACTTACAACTTTTTAAAATCTAGTACTAGCATACCTTAACATACAACATGAACATTTCTAGAGGCCTTTCCCCCCCACCCCATGAGCACTGAATAGCAATCACCAATAATGTTGGATTAGGGAGTAAATAGTCTAAATATGTATCTCCCTCCTTCCTTCTCTCTCTCTCTCTCTCTCTCTCTCTCTCTCTCTCTCTCTCTCTCTCTGATTGTGGACTTTACTGCTTCCGCAATCCTCCCCAGCATCTTGACAGCTGCGCAACATCCTGGAAGGGAAGAGGGATGTCACAGCTGCCATTTCTGCTCCCCTTGGAACAGAGACGAAGCGCTAAGCAGGATTTTGATATTTTGGAGTGTCTGTGCATGTGCTTGCATACACATACATGTGCACATGTGTACTTCTATGCACTAGCTTCATGTCAAAGATCTTACCAAAACAAGTCACTTCTCATTTCATGGATGCACACTTTTTCAAAAGGCTGTTGCTAAATTCGGACACTTAATCTGCTTTGGAGAATACGGATATCCACTTCCAGAAATTAAAATAGCAAACTATAACTTAAGGGCTAGGCCAGGAAGAATAATGCAAACTTTTTCAGGACACTGGTTGGAGACATTGAATGATCCATGAAGTAGAACGCATTTTGTTCCTCAAAGAGAACGACATTCATAATAATTCTTGAAAGGTGATCTTCAGTTTCTATCTCTTCAGTTAGTAGTGTGCAATTAATACATGTCTGTCCAGAAGTAAATTCCATTGAGTTCAATGGGACTTACTCACAGGTAAGTGTTTTAGGTTTCCTGTCTTAAGGACTTTTTTTTTAAAAAAATAGAGTATTCATTATATTGAAAACTCAATGATAAAATTTGCCTATACTTGATACTATGCATGTTTAAACCTTTGGATGCTAATTCTAGGAAGCCGCAAATGCTGGTGGGGCCGTGCGGCAGGGGAGGACATGCAGATAAAGAAGAACCTAGCATAGCTCACAATAAAACAGAATGTAATTTGAAGATTTACATGCATCGTGCTTGGTTCAGATGTGAATAAACAACAGAGCTTGTGCATGAATCTCAGCTCATTTGCTATTCCATCTCTTGCTGAATAATGGATATCAGTTTTAAGAGCTAATAAAAAACAACACAACCAAAACTTATGGCTGTATTTTTATTTTTATGTTTCTTCTTGACAGTGGCAGAAAAGTCTTCAGTTCCATTTCGGATGTCCTCCATGAAGTGCAGGTGCCCTTTGGCATGAATGAGGGAGTAATTTTCCCAGATTCACTTAGGGTGGCTTCACATGATACAAGGAGATGCCAGCAGTAGTCAAACGTCATATTTTGCCCTTCTGAACTATTTACATTAGGGCAAACCGTGTTTCTCATCAATGTGAGCTATGCCCATAGCTCGAGATTGCACATCTCACCACATCTCTCCATCTTCCAGTATTATTCCAGAAATGCAAACGGAGGAAGTGTAATTCATTCAAGCATTTCTCTTTCAGCATGGGTTTGTTTGTTTATTACATTTACATGGCAGCCCGTCAACAGATATTCTCTCTGTGCCGCTTATTGAACAATTTCCTGTTAGGCTACAATCTGGTGCACACTTCCCTGGGAGTAAGTCCCATTGTAGACAGTGGCATTTACTTCTAAGTAGTCACGGATAGGATTACATGGTAAATAGTTGAAGAAGCTCATATTCAGTACCGCCTAAAAAGCTTTACTTTATTGAACAAAGTAGTGTTTGTTATAAAATGCAAATACATATTTGAGCCAGTGTGGTGTAGTGACTGGAGTATTGAACTGGGACTTGGGAGATCCAGGTTCTAGTCCCCACTTGGCCATGAAGCTCATTGTGTGACTTAGGGACAGTCACTGACTCTCAGCCTCACTTGCCTCACAAGGTTGCTGTGAGGGAAATATGGAGAGGCCTATGTGACTTACCCTGGGTTCCTTGCAAAAGGAAAAAGGGCAGGATAAAAATGTAGCAGTAGTAGTAGTAGTAGTAGTAGTAGTAGTAGTAGTAGTAATAATAATAATAATAATAATAATAATAATAATAATAATAATAATAAATATCCAAATACTTTGTGAAGGATGTCCCTGGCAGAATCCTGTCCCTTTAATAAAATAAATGTTAAACTCTGCAAATGTACATTGTACAAAATAAATTATGCAAAGTACTGAAAATTAAATTCATAATTTTGCATTGCTGCTGTTTTTATCTGGTTGAGCTTTTATATTGTGTTTTTTATTATGGTTTTATACTGTTGTTTTATACTTTGAATGTTTTTTTTTAATTTTTGTGAGCCGCCCAGAGAGCTCTGGCTATTGGGCGGTATAGAAATGTAATAAATAAATAAATAAATAAATACATGCAAACGTTATTTGAAAGGAATAAATGGATGTTACATTTTATTCATAAAAAAATGAGTCTTGAGCATCAGCAGATGTGGTCCCAGGTTGTTCATGGCTGTTGTCTCAATACTGCATTATGTAAGTTATTTATTTTAGTGTCCTTTAACTCCTCCCCCACCATGCTAACAGTCAGAATGATAGAATAGGTTTCTTTCCACCCTACGCTCATTCACTTGTACTATTGAGAGACTGGGACTAGTAGTTTTTTGTGATTGCATGTGAACAGAGGGGGAGATCTCGTGATAAAAATATCACAAGATCTTCACCCCTGCGCCCCGCTAGATTGGTAGGTCTAGTTAAGGTCTAAGATGATGTAATGGCACTACTTGAACCTTATTTGGGCATTTGCCTTCATGTGATTACAATGTGCGAGAAGGGGGCAGCGTTTCATTCCGCAGACTCGCAACCCCTTCATCATGTCCCTGACACCACTGCCTTCCAGATGCTGGAGAATGGAGGTCTGAAGCAAGAAGATGTAGTCACCACCAACGCCAAAAGCAGCACTAATTTAAAATACTTTGTGTTACTAACACAAGAGCCTCTTTTTGCAGAACTTTTGCAGGGTTCCATGGTATAGTTACTTTGAAGAAAGGGTTTTGGGAAATGTGTCCAGTTTCCAGGTTTCAATTATGCCACATACCCTAAAGGTTCTAAGGAAAGATAGTTGAACACAGAAATCAAGTAGGCTTTAAGTATGTGTGTATGTGTTCCAAAAGTATAATTGGAAAATTGTGGTCCAACTGGTAACACAACCCAGGCTGAAAAGCATTTGGAAGAGCTGCAGACAATTGGTGTGGTTTCTTGTACTCTGCTCTTGTAAAGCAAGGGCGAGTTTAGCTTAATCCTAATCCTAAATGGAGGAAGCAATTGCTTTTTGGAATCACCAGTGTAATTGGTTGTAGTCAGCATGGTAGATAGTGCTCTCTGAAGATGATGGAACACGTTAATTGATTCTGCAGCTCCGTGACACAAGTATAAGTGATTCTCTCAATCACACTATACAGCTCTGGGACTTAGTCTCATTTTATTTCTTCCTTGCAGCTTGAAAGGTTTATATCAAATATGTAGGAGGTACTTGATTGGAGAAATACACCATGCACTACATAATTATGATGATGAATGCAGCAGCCAGGGTATGTGCTTAGTTAACTGATAGAATTTTAATGAGAGCATGTGATGGATTTATGCAGGAAAAAAATGTGTTCCTTCCTACAAATGCAGCAGGTAGAGAATAGGAAAAAGTACACCCAGCAGCAACCTATGTGGGAAGTGAAACTTAGATGGCAATACTATGCATTGCGTACATACTCACAAAGAGGATGGATTCAGTTGTAATTGCTTTCAAATGAAGATGTCCTTTTGAAAAGTGATGACCTGCTGTTAAAGGAAGGTACTTGTAACTGAGGAAAAATCAAATGTGTTTTGATAGATTGATAGTTATGTTGGCTAGTTTCAGAAATATTGCTAATCTATTTTTATTTTTCATTTGTTTGTTACATTTCTATTCTGCCTTTCTTGATGGAATTAAGAAATTTTAATTGCACAGTCAGCCTACCTCAAAGGCTCAGAGATAGTGGCTCAGTGTGATGTAGTGGATAGTGGTTCAGTGTGGAGCCAGTGTGGTGTAGTGGCTAAAGTGTTGGACTGGGAGTCGGGAGATTCAGGTGCTAGTCCCCACTTGGCCATGGAAACCCACGGAGTGACTTTGGGCCAGTCACAGACTCTCATCCCAGCCTACCTCACAGGATTGTTGTTGTGAGGATAAAATGGAGAGGAGCAGGATTATGTACGCCGCCATGGTTTCCTCAGAGGAAAAAAGGTGGGATATAAATGCAAAAATAAATAAAATAAATTCAAATATCACCTTAGAAGGATTGAGAACATGCATAAGTCTTACCCTCAGTTCCTCCCTCCTTTCCTCTCCCACGTGAATCCCCTTCTCCTTTGTCCTTCTCTAACCATATTTTGCTATGGCAGCCAAACCAGAACAGTCAAGCAGTGGGGCAGTGAGACTCCCCTTGCTGTCTCCCCTTGAGAAACCCTCTCTGGATCCATAAAAGTATAGAAATTATTATCCTGTTGCAAATATCCTCTTTTGGGACAAGGTACTTGAGTGAGTGGTATCAGTTCCACAACAGGCACTCTTGGGTGAAGTGGATTATCTAGACATTATTATTATTATTATTATTATTATTTATTTATTTATATAGCACCATCAATGTACATGGTGCTGTACAGATAACACAGTAAATAGCAGGACCCTGCCGCGTAGGCTTACAATCTAATAAGTTGTAGTAAACAATAAAGAGGGAAGGAGAATGCGAACAGGCACAGGGAAGTGTAAACAGGCACCGGGTAGGGTGAAGCTAAACAGTATAGAGTCAGAACAAACTCAATATTTGAAGGCTATAGGGAAAAGAAAAGTTTTTAGCTGAGTTTTAAAAGCAGTGATTGAGTTTGTAGTTCTCAAGTGTTCTGGAAGAGCGTTCCAGGCGTAAGGGGCAGCAGAAGAAAAAGGACGAAGCCGAGTAAGGGAAGTGGAGGTCCTTGGGCAGGCGAGAAGCATGGCATCAGAGGAGCGGAGAGCACGAGCGGGGCGATAGTGTGAGATGAGAGAGGAGAGATAGGCAGGAGCTAGACCGTGAAGAGCTTTGAAGGTCAGCAGGAGAAGTTTATATTGGATTCTGGAGTGAGTTGGAAGCCAATGAAGAGATTTCAGAAGTGGAGTGACATGGTCAGAGCGGCGGGCCAAGAAGATGATCTTAGCGGCAGACATATTTCAGCAGTTGTGCAGGGTACCATCTTATTTCCCATGTTTGTTTTTTTTTTTTTTTACCATCTATTGAAATCCACTGATTGGTGTTGTTAGAAGATTTAGAGTGAGGTGTCATCAGAATGTTGATGATTTACAGCTCGTTTTCCCATGAAATCTAAAGTCATGTGAAGATGCTGAACCAGTGTATAGAATTGGTAATGGGTTAGATCTGGAAAATTGGTGTTCCTCACGTTTTGGGTGAGGATGCACTTCCCCTGAAAGAACAGGTGCACAGCTTGAAGGTATTCCTAGATCTAGCTTTGTCACTAGAAGTCCAAGGGGCCTCAGTGGCACAGAGCCAAACCAGAAGAGTCAAGCAGTGGGGCAGTGTGACTTTGAATCAGGCCGATAATGTGCTCTACACCACATCTGTCAAGAGTGTATAGATTTAGAATGGGTCAAAAGCTACCAGCCTGTGAGGAAACTGTCATGTTACGATAGTGCAGGTCAAGGCATTCTAGTGCCACTCTAGTCCAGCTCTTTGCCTCAACGTGGCAGTATTAACTTTTCACCACCCCTGCCACCACCCCACACACAGCTCAAGCAGCACAGAGGAGGAGGAGTGACCTCTGTGATTGCTGTGAGGTGGAATGGGCAAAACGGGCTGTGGACACAGCTATGGGAAAATCAACATTATAGTGATGATAGCTTTAATGGCATGCATGTTATGATTCTTAGGAATTGACTGCTCTCCTGCAAACAGTGGGCTGAAATGGGCATCCAAAATGGAATGTAGTTTACACCCAAGGCAGTTATCACAGCAGAAGCCATATTACCTGCTGTTTTAAAGTAAAGCTTAGAGAACAAGTCCCTAAAAGACAGGATGCCTTTGAGTGTGCCAGCACATCACGAGGAGGCTCAAGTACAAGGTCTTATAGATAGCCAGGGGCAATGCTATTAAAGAGTTTCAAAGGCAGCGATGTCAATTTAAAGACAACCTTCCAGCCCACAGTGTACCATAGAGGGAAAAGGATCTGAAAGCTGTCCAAGCCATCCTGTCGTATCCTCAGTTCAAGACTGACAAATTAAACAGCTTTTGACAGGAAATGGCTTTAATTGATCCTTCTAATTAAACTCTTTTCTGTGTTGCAGGTAGACAGTCGTGCAGCTAACAATATGGGTAGCCCTATGTTTTATAGACTCACTGCTTCATTTTATTTATTGTAGATGAAACCTTTCTGCCACAGTTAAAGTCTGTGTTCATGTCTGTTATTGACTCTTGCCAAGTTTGTTGAAGCTTACCAAGTATTTATAATACATACACTTATTATTTTCAAATCACACTATCATTGCCTACTAGACAGTGTTGGCTATTTATCAGGTTATTGTTTACTAGCAGATGCTCTTTGTTTGTTTGTTTGTTTTGTTTTGCGATTCTTTTCATTTTTAAGGACTGCGTTATAATCTGACTCTATAAGGTCTCAGAACTGCAATAAAACTTTGGAGACACAATTAAAGAGATTGCAATAGCTTTAGTGAATGTAGTGCGATAATGAAAAGTGCTTTAGTTTTTGATAGTCCAGACTGAGGGCATCTCTTAAGAGGCTCATCCAGAACTATGAGCCTTCCAGGACAGAGGAGGATGGATCTTGGCCTTTCCAACTTCCACAATCTCCCCCCAGCATCCATATGCCAGCGTAGTGTCCCAGAAGCCAACAGGGATGTTCCAGTGTGCTGCAGCTTTTTTTTTTTTTAAGGAGAGCCTAGATCCTGCACAATGGTAATAATATTTTTTTAAAAAATCCAGGAAACTTGGTGAAAATGCTGCCCCACCCCGATGGTCACGTAGCCAACCTGTGCAGCTCTGTGCTAGTTTGAGGACCTGAGACCCTGTGCCAGACCAGCCGCGGTCCTTGGAGTTGTCCTGGGACTGTGGAAAAACCGGGAAATCCATGGTTGCAGTTATCCTGGGGAAACTCTCTGGTTGACCTTGGGATCCCCTAAGCATCATTTGGATTCACGGGGACAACCTAGAGTGGAAACATGCCCAAAGGGAGTTTTCCAATGCTTGATGAAACAGATGGGAAAATATTATTAATTATTATTATTTATTAGCAACCTTTATATGCCATCTTATTTCCCAACCCATCAAGGCAGTGCTCATCAATTTAAAACAATAAAACCTGGTGTAAATGTAATTTTGAGACCCTGACTTAAAATAAAATTGTAACTTGAAGTCATACAAGCAGGATTGCAATCCAGTAGAGTCTCTTCACACATCTAAGTTGATTATTTGCTGTTTTGCTTCTTTCAGAGTAATAGATAATTTTAGACAAATAGTTTTTCCCCTCCGGTGGTCCAAGGACCTATGTTTTCATTCCTTTACAAAGAATATTGCCTTTCAGAAGTGCTGGAACATCCTTGAGAATTCTTGTTGCTCAAAGGCTGTCCTTCCTCCATCTTGTGGTAAGCAGTAACTTGATTTCAGCCACAGCAGTATGGCTGCACAGTGAAAATGAGTCAGGGCCAAGCACAGAAATAAGATGGGTAGAAAGCTGAAGCAATGTCAGGAACCACAGCACCAGTTGATCAATTGTTTAATTGATGTGTTTTAATGGGTGTGATGCTGGTTTATTGCTGTGGCTCTGGAAATGGTTTGAACTATATTTTAATGTATTGGGGGAGGTAGGGGTTGGACTTTTTAACTTTTAAAGTTTGATTTTAATATTATTGTATTTTAATTTTGTTTATTATTTATTTACGATATTTATATACATCTTCCCATTCAAAATTTTGGAGTGGTGTACAAGATAAAATAAAATAAAAACAAAATAAAACACCTTAAAATAGATTTTTAAAAGAACCAAAATGAAAAGTGAACCATGAACCATGACTGGTCATAAAAGAAAGCTTCCAAAGCTTGGAAAAGCTCAGCTGAAGATTGCTCTTCTACCATCCCTCCGATCTGGCAGTTTCCCTCTCCTCCCTTTTCTCTTGCCTCCCAAAACCATCAGCATTGTTTCCACACAAAATTCTGTTATGATGAGAAGAAGAAATGGAAGCATACAACTGCATAAATGCCAAGGAAGAGAAAGAGATTCAATTATGAGTCCTAAATAATTCACCCCAGGACAACACATGGAATTGGTTTATTATCTTTGACCATCTGTGCTAGTGAATAGGGGACATAGCATTTATGGGGGACCCTAAGTGGGCACTCCAAAACTGTAGTGTCCATATCACTATGTTTTATTTAGAACAGCCTTCCCCAACCTAAAGCCTCCAGATGTTTTGGATGTCAACTTCCATCATCTCCAGACAACATGGCCAATGGTCAGGAATGCTGGAAGTTGTAGTCCAAAACATCTCAAGGACATTAGGTTGGAAAAGGCTGGCTTAGAGAATACAGTTCCAAGTATCACTGCAAAGAACAAGTAGTTTTATATGCAAAACTCCTTTATTTGTAACTTGATAAGTTATTGGCATTTAAGGTACTTAAGAACCCTATGGCTGGTTTTATGTTTGCAAAAGTGCTCGTGTAGCTTTATGTGAGCACCTGGCTTTTCATAACAGTCTATCTTTCCCTGTTGGAGCCTATGCTGATGTCGCCTACGTATTGCTGTTGTTTTGGCTGTGCAAATATTCATGTACTACAGGACAATAATATGCCATCTGCACAGGAGGGATATACAGCCTGTGCATAAACCTCTTGCAAGAAGCGAATTGTGAATAATGGTTTGGAGCCAGTTACCCTTCTAGTGTATTGCCGTTTGACAGATTTGCACCTGCATGCTCTTCTTTGAATTATCTGTGTGTTTATTGTCGACAACTCAGTCTTTTTTAGGTGGCGGAATGCACTTAATGACTTGGAAAATGATTTCAGCATTGCTCAACAGCTGTATAGGGGAATATGTGGGGGGGTATAGTAATCTCCCCTTGGTTACTTGGTTATCACTGCCATGAAAAGTGTGAAATGCAGGCACGGCTGCGGACTGTAAAAAAAAAAAAAATGAAATATCAAATTGTCCATAATGTGCACTAAGCTAGTTAAAATTTCTGAAAAAGCCAGCAACATATATCGCCCCTCAATTTATTGTCATCTTAAACATAAACCTCCATATTTTTCTGCATGAGGCAGTTCCATTCTGTGTTTCCTTATGTGTTCCTTGTATTCTTTCGGCCGTTTTTAAAAGAAAGAAGGGGAAAATAATTTGGTGGCTTCATTAGAAAGATACTAGTAGATAGATAGATGCAATGCCAAGTAGTCTTAAAAAATCCATGGACATACACTGCAAAGTTGTTAACTGAACTTAATTTTTATTTTATTTTATTTTCCTTTCCATATTATTAACCATTGTCCTGACTCGCTTTCTCTAGATAGCACCCTTTTTTCTCCCATCAGGCTCAAATTTTCCTTTACTCACAATATTTATATACATTTTTTTTTCTTAAACCCTTTACAGTGCAATCCTACACATATCTACTCTGAAGCAGGCATGGGAGAGAATGTATTCCGCTTGCATTTTAATGTAAAACTTCCTAATTTGCATTTCCCGAACAAAGTGCGAACTAAAATACAGATATACTACGATATCCACACGTCTCCAAAGATTGTGATGCAGTTTTCCAATCTAAACATCCATCAATATATATATATATATATATATATATGGGGAGATGTATACAAAAATTCATATATTAGTAAAAAAATACATACAAAACTGCATTGCATTAGAGTAAATATGCATTCCTTAGGCAAAATTAAGTACATAAATTGTATATTTGGAGAAAGGTAATAAAAATGCATGCACATTTACAGAAACAGAATGAAACAAACTGAAAATTGGAAAAGTGAGAAATCAAGAGAAATTGAAATTGTCAGATTTGTCCATCCCTACTCTGAGGTAAGCCCCATGGATTTCAATGGAACTTACTCTCAGGCATATGTTTGCAGTATTGAAATCATAAATTCTAATATGGGGGAATCCCATCCACCCTACAGTTATGAACGTAAATGACTTACCATAATTGCCAACAATGGCATTGAGCACTTTGAAAGACAGAAAGGGTGGGGTATAAATGTAATAAATAAAAATAATGATAATCACTATTCACACTGAAAAGACCACTGATATTAACAGTGCAATTCTATGCATGTTTACTCAGATGTCCCATATAACTGAGTTGGGGTTACTCTCAAGCATGGATGCATAGAAGTGCATCATAAGATTAAAAAACAACGCTATACTTGATTGATGAAATTGCTGCAAAAAGTGCTCTGGCCATTTGTAAGGCGGTTCAGTCCCATAATCTTTAACCCAAACCAGAGCAAATAACTAAAGATGTTGCTAAAGTCACACATCTTGGCAGGGGTGGGGTGGGGGTGAGGAGTTATATTAGTCCATAATTCTCAGAGTGGTTCTATGTTTTTCATTGGATGAACAAAAATAGTTATAATTTATATATAACTATATATAGTTATATATAACTATATATGCTTATTTCATATATTCTGCTCAATTCTATATGTGTGACATGTAGTTCTGTGAGACCTGTCACTTTGTGTGATTAATAACTCTCCCCCCCCGCCCCGCAATCGCGAAGTAAACAGAGCTCTAGACTGCAAGAACAAAATTGAGCTTTATAGCCTTTTGTAAGGCTGACAGTTAGAAAAGTTGTTACTAGGAAATATGGTGCGGCAATTGTTCAAAGATCATATCAGTGGATATTTACAAGGTCACTTTCTCAGGTAGGACCACACCATCATCTCTATGAAAAAGCAAACATGTTAGTGAGGAATGAATTGTGAACAAGATCTCATGTCATGTTAACATTTTGCCTAGTTAATCCTCCCCACCTCCTGCAAAAGGAAAACGCAGAAAATGGAACTGTAGGAAGTTGTTCAACGGTATGCTCTTTGAGAATGCAAATTCTACCATGGTACAATTGATACAGCAGTCTTCAGCCTGCTCCTATGAGGGCTAAAATTGGGGTGGAGACATGGCCACGCACAGGTCCCTTTCTGTGACGTGATCATCCCCAATGTCTCGATTTCTGCTCGCTCAGTTCTCAACCATGTTGAAGTAGAAAGTCTGAAGGGGGCCCCTTCTATTGTCACTTGCTTGAATGTGAATTAGAAGCCTGCTTTATGAAGGTTCCCATTCATGAGGAGTCTTCTACTCATGTTGAAGCAAATAGGTTTTAATTTTTGTTTTGTTTGTTTTTTACTTATAAGTAAGCAGGACTGAATCATTTCCAGGACTTTCAAATGGCATCCCAAATCCAAGCCTTTGCATGTCTACTCAGAAGTAAGCATGATCATGGGCAGCTTGTCTTTTCACAAGTGAGCAGGGGAAGCCTCTGCATATCTACGTAGCAGTCAGCAGGACAAACCTCAGAAGTAAGCAGGGCCTAATACTTAGTAGCTTCCTCTGCAAGCCCTGCCCCCTTCTCCCTGGCAGGGAAAAGCTCATATCCCTGACCGGAAGCTCATCAGAATACAAGAAGTGGCAGGGCTTAGGGGGAAAGCTGATGATTGGATCAGCTGAGCTGTGGGGAAAAGTGGAAGGGGTGCTTCTGAGCTCATGGGGTACACTTGGATAGATTCACCTGTGCCTGGTTTCACTGAGTGCTTTCAAAACCACTGCTACATGGCCCTGCTCACCGCACAAGCCTCTGATCGGCCCAGCAAGCGCCGCAGGGCCGCCCATCCTTTTAGCAAGCCACATACATGAATGGACCATTTATGCCTCTAATGTTTATTTATTTACTTATTACATTTATATACTGCCCCACAGCCGAAGCTCTCTGGGCTTCAAAAGTTAAAACAGTAAACATTAAAAAGTATACAAAATCTAAAAACCATCAGAAACATAAAAACAACAGAATAAAAACAACAGTATCCATTGGTAAAGGGCATAAATGGGCCCATTACTGTCACCATTTATATAACATTACTTTCCCAAAAAGCCCCCGAGGCCATGATTTTTATGGGAAATGGTGGCTCGGGGTTTCCAATAAAGTAATATTATGCAAATGGGACTGTAAAGAGGCCATTTATGCAACATTAGAGGTGTAAATGCTCCATGCAAAATGGTGGCTTGCTAAGGGGATGGGAGGCCGCTGGGCACTTCTGGAATGTGCAGGATTTGGAGACCAGGTCCATGAGGACCCCATGGCTTGACAAAGTGGTTTCCATGAGGACCCCATGACTCTTGATAAAGTGGAGTAGATGGGAGTCCACCTCTTTCACCTCCAGCGACATCCCTAACCTAGGGTGACCATATGAAAAGGAGGACAGGGCTCCTGTATCTTTAACAGTTGCATAGAAAAGGGAATTTCAGCAGGTGTCATTTGTATATATGGAGAACCTGGTGAAATTCCCACTTCATCACAGCAGTTAAAGCTGCAGGAGCTATACTAGAGTGACCAGATTTAAAAGAGGGCAGGGCACCTGCACCTTTAACTGTTGTGATGAAGAGGAAATTTCACCAGGTTTTCCAGATATACAAATGACACCTGCTGAAATTTCCTTTTCTATGCAACTGTTAAAAATACAGGAGCCCTGTCCTCCTTTTCATATGGTCACCCTACCTAACCAGACGCAGGCAAGGGCTGTATGCAGGCTACAGATTGCGCATCCCTGGGTTACTTGAATGAAATGTACTTTTCTCATCCTTATGCCCTTTCCAAAATGCACTTTACAGTGCATTTACCATATATGGTGCTTCTACCATGCAGACCCCAGGTCATTTCATATTGGAATTCACAAACATCTAATTCCTCAAACATCTCTAGACACTGCTGGTGGTTAGGTTTCTATAGCTATCTCCGCCCATCCCAAGGAAGAGAGGAGAAAGTATGTGTATGTATGGGGTGGGGGGGGGGAGAGGTGACAGAACTTTGTGATAAAAGGAGAGTCAGGAGAATAGCTCTGTTTAAAACAGGAACGAAGCATTTCATGTTTACCTGATATAAAAAAAGACAAACTTTTGGTAAAGAATTGACAATGCAGGGATGTCCATGGTAGGAGCGAGTGGGAGGCTGGATTTTATATATAGACTTGAAATAAGCGGTCAGATATTTGGCTGCAGGACTCTTTTCACTGCTGTTAGTTTTAATCTAGGGTATTTTATCTAAAATTCAAGCTTTCCACAATTCCACTTCTTTTCAATTTCCCTCTGAAAATATTCATTGTTCATAGCATAATCATCTATTCTTCTGCAAAATATGCTTGTCTTATCATTTAAATATCTGAAGATTTAGGAGATATTTATGGATCGCTTTTCAAGTGATGAATGACCTCTTCCAGAAGGATAATAAAAATCTGCTCAATAGACTTTCACCCTCCATTTTTGCAAATGGGTTCCATAAGGCAGTTCAGAAGAATAAAGTTGCAAAAACTTAAGTGATAGCATATTAATGTAATAGATCACTGTTCAAAGACTTCATTTGTGTGCCAGGATGAAAACTGCAGTTAAATTCCATGGTATCTAAAATTTATTTTGGAAAATTGTGGTTCTGGGTAGCTCTGTCCCAATGTTATGCATATCAGCAAATGAACATCTGCAGAAAGGAGTCCTTTATGCGTACAGCTGTATGTGTGTGCAGCTGTATTTTTTTAATATCACATATTGTATTTTTTAGTGTTTAAGTCTTTGTAAACTGCCCAAAACTTGGGCTGTTGGTCAGTACAGAAATGTAATGAATGAATGAAGTGAATGAAGATGGCACGGAACCCTGCTAGCATATTATTTTACAGGGCTAAAATTGCTTCATATGTGTTCATATCATTTTGGGGGGTCTGATGGGAGTATTGGAATGGATAATTCATTTCATTAAGTTGGTGACTGGGAGTACCATCTAGCCAAAGTTATCCACTGCTGAGTTCAATTTGGAGGTTAATTTGGTTCTCTTGCAGTTAATGGTCAATATGTTGCACAGAGTTTGGTTGCTTAAGCTCATTAATATGTGGTTAGTGATGAACCCGCCCACCCCACGTGCCACTCACCAAACTTACCCAACCCCAGCAGGCACAGATTGTCCCTTCGTCTCCTTGAGTGCCATTTTGCATGAAGCTATTTATGGCTGCCATTTGCACAAAATGGGATTTAAAGAAAAAAGCAGTTTTCCTGCACAAAATGGCAGCTTGTGGGAAAGTGAAGATCCCCATGCCTGCCTGACTTTGCACACGCGGAACCAGCCAAATGTGGGGGTCTGCAGACTGGAGCCCAGGGGAGCAAGCTGGTGGAAACCTGCCAACCTTGATCCTCAACTGCATACTCTCCAGCAACCCTATATGTAGTCTTAAATTTGCCTGGCGCTGAGCTGGATTGTTAAAAGTTCTTAGGTTTGTCTAGATTTGTGGTGAGATAAAAGAAAAAAATCCATTCTTGAACATTCTCTGTATTTATAATATCACCCACTTGTCAAAAGAACACAGAAACTTGTTTTTAATCAGGTTTAAGATTTATTGGTCCTTTGGACAAATCTTTATCTTCAGTTGAAGCTTTGTTTAACTGTCTGGTCAATAAATCCTGATTGTTGAATCCCAACAAAGTCAATACCTACCCATTATACAACTTAATAGACAAAGACTGGTGACGTATCTAAAATATAATCCTGTATTTGTGAAGATACTGGTCATAGATTTCTTGAAGTGGCTTTCATTTACCACACCACATATAACATTTCAGCATCTTCTCGGTGTCAGAAAGCAATAAAACCAGCTGTTCACTCAATACAAAATTCTGAATCTAATAATAAAGAAAACAGTGGAGTGACCGAAAATCATTTCACACCAGTCGTCAGCCCAATTGGTCAAATGCCAAACCTGTAGGCAGTAAGTCACCAGATATAGTGTGGTTGTTGCTACTGCTGCTGCTGTTGAAGTGTGGTATATTGTGCTATTTGCTGAAATGGCTTTAATCAAAGTTCAGATTATGTCTAATTCAATTATGAAATTTCTTGCAAAAAGTTAAAGAAGCATTTCATGTCAGATGTGTTTTGTGGTCTTCTTATCTTTTTAAGTTTCAAACTCATCACTGGAAGAAATAGAGAGTGAGCGAACTCACTCGTGCCCACCTTGGTGGACACTCGCCCTGTTGCTGCCATCCACTGTCATTTATTTATTTATTTATTTATTAAATTTATATACCGCCCCATAGCCGAAGCTCTCTGGGCGGTTTACGAAAGTTAAAAACAGTGAACATTAAAAAGTATACAAAATTTAAAACAAACAAAAACATAAAAACAACAGTATAAAAACAATGGTATCCATTTAAAAACAACAGTTCTGGGGTCTGTTAAAAAACAAACAAACTTAGTGTTGTTAAATGCCTGGGAGAAGAGAAAAGTCTTGACCTGGCGCCGAAAAGATAACAATGTTGGCACCAGGCGAGCCTCATCGGGGAGATCATTCCACAATTGGGGGGCCACCACTGAAAAGGCCCTCTCCCTTGTTGCCATACTCTGAGCTTTCCTCGGAGTAGGCACTCGGAGGAGGACCTCAGATGTTGACCGTAGTGTACAGGTCGGTTCATGTCGGGAGAGCCGTTCCATCAGGTATTGAGGTCCCAAGCCGTGTAAGGCTTTATAGGTTAAAACCAGCACCTTGAATTGGGCTGGATGAGCCTCTTTTGAGGCTTGGCTTGGCCCAGCGCATGCTCTGCAGCTGCCCACCCTGGCTGCCAAAATCAAACACTTTCCCCCTTCGTTCATGGCAGCTGCCATTAACATGGAGAGGGAGCGCACACTTTCTGGAACCTCCAAAAATGGTGCACTTCCCCCTGCTGTGTCAATGGTGGCTGTAAAGGCCCTGTTAATGCAAGAGTAACCCAGGGTCATGGACACAGGGGCGGGCATAGGACTCCTGGATCCAATCAGGCACTTGGGACATTCCTAGGAAGAAGAGCCATAGTGCCAGGAGAGGTCTGATGGGTAGAGGTCTAGGTTTGTTGCACACCAAGGATTGGGAAGGAATTGCAGTTGCCACCAAATTTTGCCTAAAGTGTTATTTCAAGACAAATACAGAGGCCCTGGCTGGGGCGAAATATAAGTCAAATTTGATATAGATTAAAAGAGTTTTAGTAAGAATGAAATTTATCAAGGGAGAGAATACCCATAAACCCTTGTAAGGTGTTTCTTCAAGGATGGCTTCTTCGTGACTGAGTGAGTTCATAAAAGGTAGATAAATCAGTTGCCATTGGACACAATAAGAAGATGGAATCTTCATCTTCAGGAGCTGTATAATAGGGAAAAGGCTGAAGTTTTTACATTCTTAAAACCTCTTCATAATGGTAGTGCTCTATGAAGCAGACACATTGTATTTTGAGAATTGCTTGGACTGAGTTTTTAATAGTATTGCATTTTTTCTGGTGGTGGCTGATGGTGACATAGAGATACTCTATGCCATTGGGTTGACTCATGTAATGAACCCAGTAGAAAATCTGTGTTTTATTTAATTTTTTAGATTACCCATGCACACATACTCCCCCCCCCCCAGTGTGGTGTTCTCCACTTGGTATAAATAAGGAATGAAGTGTCCTTTAGTCCCTTTATGAACCACCCAGAGAGCTTTGGCTATTGGGCGGTATAAAAATGTAATAAATAAATAAATAAATTTATCATAAATTGCTTCATACATGCATATGCATCACTTGATTTCAATTCTCATCGTTATCCAGCACTTGATAACCTGTGTTGCTGATCTGTGTCAGCACATTAAGTGATGAACATGCACATCTAAACCCATCCTCAATGTTCTAGTGTTATGTACTAAGAACATCATTAAGATGGATGCTTTAGAAACCCTAGAGAGACTGGTAAGTTTATGTTCCTGGTCACATCATGTAAACCACTCCCTAATTCTTCTTCTCAGGTTGCCTTTATTATTATTTATTTATATAGCACCATCAGTGTACATGGTGCTGTACAGAGTAAGACAATAAAATAGCAAAACCCTGCCACATAGGCTTACATTCTAATAAAATCATAATAAAACAATAAGAAGGGGAAGAGAATGCACCAAACAGGCACAGGGTAGAGTAAAACTAACAGTATAAAATTCAGATCAAAATCAAGTTTTAAAAGCTTTAGAAAAAATAAAAGTTTTTAGCTGATCTTTAAAAACTGCGATTGAACTTGTAGTTCACAAATGTTCCGGAAGAGCGTTCCAGGCGTAAGGGGCAGCAGAAGAAAATGGACGAAGCCAAACAAGGGAAGTAGAGACCCTTGGGCAGGTAAGAAACATGGCATCAGAGGAGCAAAGAGCACGAGCAGGGCAATAGTGTGAGATGAGAGAGGAAAGCTAGGAAGGAGCTAGACTGTGAAAAGCTTTGTAGGTCAACAGGAGAAGTTTATATTGGATTCTGAGGTGAATTGGAAGCCAATGAAGAGATTTCAGAAGTGGAGTAACATGGTCAGAGCGGCAAGCCAAGAAGATGATCTTAGCAGCAGAGTGGTGAACAGAAACCAACAAAATGATGTGAGAAGAAGGAAGGCCAGTGAGAAGAAGGTTGCAGTAGTCCAACCGAGAAATAACCAATGCATGAACAAGAGTCTTGGCAGAAGAGACAGACAAAAATGATCGAATTCTGGCAATATTATACAGGAAAAAATGACAGGATTTAGCTACTGCCTCAATATGAGGAATAAAGAAGAGCGAGGAGTCAAATATAAAGCCAAGACTACGAGCTTCCTTGACTGGAGTAAGTGTAACATCATTGACAGTAAGAGAGAATGAGAGATGAGGAGAAGGTTTAAGAGGAAAAACAGGCAATTCAGTCTTTGTCATATTAAGTTTCAAACGACGATGAAGCAACCAAGCTGAGATATCTGAAAGACATGCCGAGATACGATCATGAACATCACACTGAAACCTAAGATGGAGTAGTCTGCAATTACTTACTGAACTCAGGGAATCTGTTTTACAGTGCAATGCTATGGAGAGAACCTTATGTAGCAATTAAACACCTATCCATTTGACAATATTCCATGGACGGCCCAAGAGTCAATATTGGATTAGTGGGAAATCATGGAAGAGGTTTTAGGCTGGCATCAGTGCTCCTAACGGCATAGACCTAGAATTCACCTTGCAACATCTTTAGACCTAAAGATGCTAATCTGTTTATGAGATTGAGGTTTAATTGAAAACTACATCAGTATAAATCCTAACCTTATGCTTAAAGGCTTGGTACATCTAGTTAAAGGCCTTGAGGGGTATTGATAAATGGACACGTTTATTTTTACTCTTTTCCTGCTGCACTGATTTCCTGAGCGCTGTTATGTATGCAGAAATTTTGCCTTGAAGATGTGCCCTACTTTCGAAAGAGTCCCTCTAAAAGCAATACGGCAGGAGATGAGTGTGGATTCCCATATCATACAAAATGATCCACATTGAATGAAAATAAGTGAGCATTTCCCAGAAGACACATACGTATCTTGGGAGTCTGGAGACGATGTCTGCCATCTGTAAAGAGTGTTATTTCTGGAGGATTCCCCATATTAAAAAAAATTAAAAACAAAAGAAAAAACCACCACCCCAAATTTTGTTAAGGAAGTACAATCAATGTGACAGAATTTTCAAATATGGCTAAGATTTCAAATTCAAAAGTGAAGGAAACACCAAATAGTGCAGACTGTCTTTCCATCTGAACATAATTGGTAATAAATGTTATGTAATTATTTAGCATTTCCTGGCTTTTTATAATGTTTGTTTGTTAATTAAACTAGCGGCAAGAATTCCAGAATATAAAATTCAGTAAAATGTTAACAGTATAGTAATTTTGGGCAAAACAAAGATGTCGATAGTGTCATGGCAAATGTGTATTTTAAAAAATATGGGAACATAAACATCTTTCAGCTATCAAAAATTTAAAACCATAACATTGAAAAAAACACCAAAGCATCAGAAGTTTGAAAAGCTAACTTAACTAATCTTAACTGTGGGTTATTTTCCTGTGCAATGGTGATGTATTACATCTGACTACCTAAACCACTGTTAAAGCAGGTCTTGGAACCACTGACATATCTTTACAATATTATTCCAGCTTTGTTTAAAATTGTGTGTAAAAAATTCTCTCTGTGGGAACATGTTGAAATGTTCCAAAACTAATGCTCCAACTCAGTGTTTGTTCACTTACAGGCACCAGAGTGTGTCTTGTTCTCACTGGAGTGGTAAACCTGGCTCCACGTCAGACTACAGGCGGGCGCTCTTATGACTGAATGCTCTTCTACACAAAATAAAGCTCTTTGCACATAGGTGACATGGGGAATGGCTTGCGGGTTTTCCATTTCCTGTGTTACAGACAAGCTTCAAAACTTTTGGACACGTGCATTTTGTGTTATGTATTTAAGAAAGCTGCCAGGAACATCTTCAGTACATCCCTGGACAGTTGGAGAGGCACCAGAGCCACAGCGTGTTCAAGATACGACCCGACCAACGAAATCAAAAGGCTCCCTTTGAATTGTTCAGAACACCCACTGATTTGAAAAAAGCAATCCACTGATTTGAAATATTTATGTACTACCAAAGCCCTCATCTAAGGTGGCTTTTTAAGATGACGAAGAGCCCACTGTGACTTCCCTCTGTATATTACATCTGCCTTCCACCCTATTAAGTGTGTGTAGAACTGCAGCCTTGGGATTATTTTATTGTGGAGGTAAAATGCATCATTCTGTATAAATGATCGGAGCATGGGAGGAGCCCCCAAAGTCTGTTGTTTATGCTCCTGAGAGAGTGGGAATGAATATCAGTGTGTGACGGGAAGTGCAGCTTATCCTTCTGAACATACATGTTTGTCAGCATTTTCTACGGTATCGCTGAAAAGCAGCGTTGTAAATTTAACAAATGTAAGATTAAAAAGTGACCATATAATGCTTTCTTATCATAGTAGACCAGCCTTCCCCAACCAGGGTCCCTCCAGTTGTTACAACTCCCATCATCCCCGCTACAGAAGGCTAGTTTCGATAGTTCTAGCTTTATGTAAAACACTGCTCTGACAGTCAGTGCATTGGAACAGAGGCTTATCTCCCAAAATTGTTCTTGGACATAGAATTGCACATTACTACATTTTACCCAGCAATTGCAATTAGAATTTTGTAATTTTGATCAGATGTAATTGGATTAATTTTATTTATTCACTTGATTTTATACCCTGCCTTTCCACCATTATGGTTTCAATTACATGCAAATTTCTTTAAATTTAATAAATTAGTTAATTGGCTAAATGGCAGTTTGAAGATCTAAAATATGTCATTGATTAACAGTCGTTTTATCATATTATCATAACTATTTAGGTGAAGACATTATGCAGCATAATTATTCATTTATAAATAGATCTCAACGTGTGTGCTTCTTGAACTTTTGACCGTTTTTATTTTTTGCTCTCTTTACTTTCAAATGTGAATCTTTGGAAAGAAAAAAGAAGGAAAAAGACCTTTCTACCCATTTGTTTCCAGAATCAATTTAAAGTGCTAGTACTAATCCTTAAATTTCTGAATGTTTGAGAACTGGGTCATTTGAAGGACTGCATGCATTCATATAAACCTGCTAGGGCCCTAAAATCGACCTCAGGGGGCCCACTCTTTGACGTGGTCAACCAGATTGTTGTGTATTTTTATTGCAAAATGTTTTATGAGTGCTTTCCCTAAAAACCAGGGTAGAAATATATTAAGGGCAGAATCCCATGCATCTTCAGACAGAAGGGGGAAAAAGTCCCACAACTCTCAGCCTGCCGCAGCCATACTGGAAGTTGTAGGACTTTTTCTGTCTAATTATGCATAGGATTACATCTTTAATAAATAAATTAGTAAGGAGGCAGGACAGGTGTCAGTGTTAGTCCCTACCAGGGTGCTGGGGCCCAAGCGGCTGCCCAAGGATGCCAGGTGCTGACACTTATTCTGCATGTGTGCATGTCAAGTTCTTTGAGAGTTTGGTACACGAAACTGGTTTCTTGGGGCTCATCTACACCAAGCAGGATATCCCACTGTGAAATTGGCATGAAAGCGGTATATAAAAGGCAGGAGCCACACTACTGCTTTATAGCAGTATTGAAGTGCACTGGCAACTGTTGGGGCCCATTGACACATACCATATACTGCTTTCATAGTGCTATATCCTGCTTGGTGTAAATGTATCAATGGGCCCCAACAGTTGTCAGTGCACTTAAATACTGCTATAAAGCAGTAGTGTAGATCCAGCAGTACACTTCAATACCACTATAAAGCAGTAGTGTGGCTCCTGCCTTTTAAATAGTACTGCTTTCATACCGCTTTCATAGTGGAATATCCTGCTTGGTGTAGATGAGCCCTCAGCCTGATCCTATGCTTGTCTGCTTGTAAGTAAGTACCAGGATCTTCCTCCCACGTAAATGTAGGTATGAATGCAACCTCAGTTATTGACAGCCAAAAGAGTTAGGGTAGTACTTCCGTATTTGAATTAAATGAACCTCTACAGGAGATCACACTGAAGCCAAATGAATGTGAGTTTGCCTGATAAGATCATGCGTTTGAACTGTTCTAATCCTTTACATTTACAAAGTCATTCATGAGAATGCAGCCACATCTTCGATGGAAAACAAAACATTTTAACGTTCCTCAAATCAGATCTTTTTTGACCACACACATCAGGCACGGCATTGCGATCATTAATAATTCAATTAAAGTACTTAAGCAATTATCATTTGTGATAAAACAATATCTTTTTTGGCAACGTATCTACTTTGCATGGATTGTATTATTCATTTATTACGTTATTATGCATTCTTGTAACACAGGCATGTTTTTTTAATTTCTACATCTCCTCCAGCAAGCTGACAATCTGTCACATGCTGCCCCATTTCCTTTGAAGACAACAGTGCAGTGGTGTTTGACATTTCTTTATAATGCCTTACATGAGCCATTTTCCCCAAGCGGATGCGGCACAGTAAAGACTGAAAATCCGTTCCATAGAAATCAGAATTTCAACTAGGACATCGCTTGCTTGGGATGTTAATTGGTTTTATGTCTCATTCGGTTGGGAAGAGAAACGGTGTAGGTGGTTTATCTTCGTATAACCTTTTTGAAGAAGCTAAGAGTAATATTTCTCTCCCCCGCCTTTTTTTTAACCTCGCAGGAGTCATCAGGACAGCCTTGCATAACATGGACAGAGAAGCCAGAGAACATTATTCGGTTGTCATTCAAGCCAAAGATATGGCTGGACAAGTTGGAGGACTGTCAGGATCGACCACAGTAAATATAACCCTCACTGATGTCAACGACAATCCCCCCAGGTTCCCTCAGAGTATGTAAAGGTTTGATCTGATTTATTTTTTCCCAACAAAAACTTGCTCTGTCGTAATTACAGGTTATTTTAATTTCAGGAGGATTTTGCCCAAAAAAAAGAAAAGAAAAGAAAAGTCAGATGAGATTTGGGAATGTCATATTTATTTATTTATTTATTTTATTACATTTATATACCGCCCCCCAGCCGAAGCTCTCTGGGCGGTTTACAACAGGGTTTGCTTTCTACTCCGTGGCAGGATCTACACTACTGCATTAAAATAGTTTATAACAGTTGTGACAACTGTTGGGGCCCAGGACACGCTCCATCTACATTTTTCAAACCATTTTTGAAGTGTCCTATCCTGCTTGGTGTAGATCTGCCCCAATAATAGACTGGGTTTATGGTAGGGATGTGCTCCGCTTCTAATCGGACCGGAGAAGCAGTAGCGGAGCGGGGGGCTTCGCCTGCCCTTAAGGCAGAGGCGAAGAGGATTGGGGGGCCGGCCGAGCGTGGCGAAGAGGATCGAGGTGAAGGCGGATCCTTCGCCTCGATCCGGAGCTCCGCCGGAAAGCTAAGTGGGGTTTACCGGGCCCTGCCGCTGTCGCTGTCGCCCATGCAGCGACAGCAGCAGGGCCCGGTAACGCCCCCCACCCTCCTCTCCCTTACCTGTCTCTGTCCGCGTTCCGTCAGCGTCTCCAATTGAGCCCGTGGTTCCAGCAGGAAGTCTGGGCCGCACTTGCGGCCCAGACTTCCTGGTGGAACCGCGGGCTCAATTGAAGACGGTGACGGACCGCGGACAGAGGCAGGTAAGGCCCCCCTCCCCCTTGGTCCCTTACCGGGCTCTGCCACCGTCGCCGCATGGGCAGCGATGGCGGCAGGGCCCGGTAACCCCCCCCCACCCTCCTCTCCCTTACTTGCCTCCGTCCGCGGTCCGTCAGCGTCTCCAATTGAGCCCGTGGTTCCAGCAGGAAGTCTGGGCCGCACTTGCTGGAACCACGGGCTCAATCCTGCTGGAACCACGGGCTCAATTGGAGACGCTGACGGACCGCGGATGGAGACAGGTAAGGGAGAGGAGGGTGGGGGGTGTTACCGGGCCCTGCTGCTGTTGCCGCCCATGCGGCGACGGTGGCAGAGCCCGGTAAGGGACCAAGGGGGAGGGGGGCCTTACTTGCCTCCGTCCGCGGTCCGTCAGCGTCTCCAATTGAGCCCGTGGTTCCAGCAGGAAGTCTGGGCCGCACTTGCGGCCCAGACTTCCTGGTGGAACCACAAGCTCAATTGAAGATGGCGACGGACCACGGACGGAGGCAGGTTAGGCCCCCCTCCTCCTTACCGGGCTCTGCCGCCGTCGCCGCATGGGCGGCGATGGTGGCAGGGCCCAGTAACCCCCCCTATGGGGGGGACCGGAGCTCCGATCCGGATCCGGAGCTCCGAGCGGAGCGGAGTGGGCACAGGCAGAGTGGGGGCAGGGAGGAGCAGGCCGATCCGAAAATGGCGGATCTTAAAGTGAAGCGGAGTGGGGGGTCCGTGCACACCCCTAGTTTACAGTGATAATTTATCTGCAGCTTCACTTGCTGTTACTTCCTTCTTCCAGTTGCCATTTTCTTCTTTCACAGACATGCGTCTGGCTGCATGTAGCTAATCAAATCAAGGAAATCCATGGGGCTTAGGTGCAGGGAACAAACTGTGTATGGTGGCAAACCTGGAACTGGGAACCTGGGCCCACACATCTGCACGGAAAAGTGGTCTGGGCTTAATTTGGAGGTGAGAAGCAGCAGGCAGGAGGGTGCTTAACATTTCCCTACTTTTAACTCCTCCCGCTCACGTTTTCTCTGCATCCCAAACACACGTCAGGGAACAATGTGGCTAGAGTGGCATTTAAAACATGGCAAGTGGAGGAAAAGTTAACTATGCACACATCCTGCCTACTTCATCACCCCTGAAAATCCCCCCTCATGCAGCAAAAAAAAGTGGTAGCCCAGGTTCCCAGGCTCATGTTTGCTACCAAACGCTTAATTTAACCCTGGGCACAAAATGGCAGCTTTAATAACTATTATTTGAGATAGGTTATCCTTGGGTTGAAAGAATTAAGTAGTGGTTTTCAAATGCCTTTGACATCATCAGAGCTAACTATTAATATAGGAAAGAGTCAAAGTACTTTGCCTAAAACAATTTCTTGAAATCACTGGGACCAGTCTGTTTATTAAGTGTCTGGGCATACCTACCCTGAAAAGGAAATATTTCTGCAAGGAGCCACAAGCACAAGTAGTTGGCTGCCAGGTTAAGTGACATTCAACATGTTGATACTCCGACAATTAGTACTTTAGCATGATTTCTGAGGTCTGTCTCTGTTGATTTGGGGAGGACTTTCAAGAACATACCATAGATGTGGAAAGACTTTGGTACGTTTGCTACCACTGCAATTCATGCAGTGCACAGATTGCTAAAGATAAATATTGCACATAGGGATAGACATGTTTGTTGAGATTTTTTTTTCTAATTTAGCATGAAATTAGAAAAAAAGATGTGCACATAATACATTTATCTTTATATGCAATTTTACCTAATATACACATTTTTGCAAGTAATTTTCCTAATGTAATGCATTTCATTTCATTTGCACTTTTCACCAATATACTTTCTAGTGGAGAATTTCATTGCAAAATTTGTAGAAAAGCACATTGTGAATGATAACTGAGTTTCAGTATACATATTGATTCAAAAAGGGATGAATTTCTCCTTCATCCCGACTTGCACAACAAAGCTTGGTGTGTCAATGTGGGTTGATAATGTTATTGGTTTGTCAGACCTCAGTGCACTATTGCTGCAAGGACAATCAGGAAATAGCTTATTTTGGGCAGTCAGCAACAGTACATGCCTATCTATAACTATGATAAGTAACAGCAGCATGGCAGGATGTTTATGTGACTATAATGGTCTTGGAATAGAATGGGGGAAACAGAGCAGGGCAATGGGTTTGTTGGTCTGGCCTTTCCAAATATTGAGACATCTGGGAGCAAAAGTTTACAATAATGAATGACATTGATAGTA
This sequence comes from Elgaria multicarinata webbii, assembly GCF_023053635.1. Lineage (NCBI taxonomy): Eukaryota > Metazoa > Chordata > Lepidosauria > Squamata > Anguidae > Elgaria > Elgaria multicarinata. The sequence continues at coordinate 18,137,135 of NC_086177.1, read as the reverse complement.
TCTTCTTAAACATATGTACTCAGAAGTAAGGCCCACCTAGTTCACAGTAGGACTTTTTCCCTAGCACGCATGTTTAGGATTGCAGTCTAACATACATTAATGCCTAAATAATTTGGGAAGTCCTGGATTTTATGTGCTCTGTGTCTTTACGAACATAAAAAGAACTATTCTGGGTCAGACCAAGGGTCGATCTAGTCCAGCATTCTGTTCACACAGTGGCCAGCCAGCTATCAATGGGAAACCCAGACAGGACATGAGTGCAACAGCACCCACCCACCTATGTTCCACAGCAACTGGTGTACATAGCCATACTGTCTCTGATACTGGAGGTAGCATAGAGGCATCAGGACTAGTAGCCATTGATATCCTTCTCTTCCAGGAATCTGCCTAACCCCCTTTCAAAGGCATCCAAATTTGTGGTCATCACTACATTGTATGGTGGCGAATTCTACATCTTGTGGTAGCGAATTTCATACTTTGATTATGTGCTGTGTGAAGAAGTACTTCCTTTCATCTGTCCTGAAGCTAGCACCAATTCGTTTCATGGGATGACCCTGGGTTCTAGTATTATGACAGAGGGAGAAAAATATCTCCCTATCTACATTCTCCACACCATGCATCATTTTGTACACCTCTATCAGGTTTTTCCTTACTTGCCTTTTTTTCCAGGATGCTCCAGTCCCTTGATCATTTTAGTTGCCATTTTCTGCACTTTTTCCAGCTTTTAGGTGCAGTGACCAGAACTACACAGTATTCTAATTGATTGCACCACAGATTTATATAAGGGCAGTATGATTTTAGCAATTTTATTCTCAATTCCTTTCCTAATTATGCCTAACATGGAGTTTGCTTCTTCTTCTTCTTTTACAGCAGCTGCACACTAGGCCAACATTTTGTAGCTGTACGCCACAATCCCAAAATCTCTTTCTTGCCAGATTACCTTTAGCTCAGATCCCATCAGATTATACTTAAAGTTGGGATTTTTTGCCCCAGTGTGCATCATTCTTCCAATTACCAAAGAAATGGCACTCTTTCAAATGCCCCCGTTTCAAATATCAGCCATGTGACCTTTCTAAGTTCTAAAGGTACAGACATTTCTACAGGGAGCACATAAAGTTTCTGCACAGGACTCCTTCGAGAATGGGGAATGATTGACAAGACTTCATTTAAATGTTTAGCCTTCCATACATTGATTTTCCTCCCTTCTATTAACAAATAAATACCTCATGCAGCGAGTCTCCAGTGTACTTGAGTGTAATTGCTCTTTATTTAAAAATAGCACATGCTCTGTACCTTTTATTGAGGGCAGAACTGGCTAGGAGTCGAAGAGGTTAGACTATGAAATTTTCAAAGCTTTCCGGCATGTAGAGCCTGACCAATTTTCTCAGCTGGAATCTAGACTGGAACTGGTGGGCTGGAGGGAGCTAAACAGATGATGTTTTTTTGTGGCTAAGGTAGCTTGCTCAAGTGATGGAGAAATGAAATCTGTCAGGATCCCTTCTTCCCTCATAGCAATAATTATTCAGAGTCTCCTGCCTAGCAAGTGCACTTGAGGCAAAAACGCCAGGTCATTTAAGAGTAAAAGAATCAATACTTAGTGGAGAAATAGAGTGTTAAAAGATATAAGTCTCTGTGGCCTGGATGGCATTTTTCAGTTTCCACTCTACCTGGGCCTGAACCAGTGGTGAATCGTATGTGCTGGGATAGAGGCATTGGGAGAAGGGATTTTCATTCATTTCTCAATCATTATTATTGTTTATGATCTAGAAGCTGATACTGATAGATATACATCTAGAGGTTATTTCGTCATATGATAGGAGTTCTTCTCTATCGTACAAACAGAATGCTGACAAATTTGACTTATGCTTTTGAAGCGAACTATCCCAGAAAGTATGCCACTCATCAACCGCAAGGGATGAAGGAAACAGGGAGTGAGGGACGCATCATTGTGATGGTTGGGTATTGCTTTAAATGGGGCAAAGTGTGACAAGGATACGAAGGGAATTTTGAAAGACCTTGAAAAACGTGACATACTTTACGGGCAATACCAAGGATGTTTAACATTCCCAGTCCAACTCCATTCATGCACACCACTTCGAGGACCTGGCTATTTCAAAATGGCCTTATTGTTGTTTGTTTGTTTTTGTGCTTCATTTTATTCAATTCGGTGTTCAGGAAAGCACACCTCACTGCCCCCCAACAATTCCTGTCAGTTCCTCTTCTTCCCTCGAGTCCAAGCAACCTGAACCTCATTCCCCAGCAGCACGGGCAGTATCCACATGATCTGTCCATCCTGCATGACCCCAGCCTTGAAACGTTATCAGAGCAGTGTGAGATCATTACCTCATCGGGGTGGTGGTGGTGGTGGTGCAGTGGATAATTGGAGCAGCCCTTAGTTATGCACATTTAACATACAAAACTATTTGCTTGATGCAATACTGTGCTGTGTGAAACGTCCTGCATGGATAATCTTGCTATAATTATTATGGGATATAAAATATTGCCTCAAGAAGTGGTCTTAAAATACATTCCACCCAAATCCAAAATGGCACTCCTGTTTAAGCATAGTTTTGTTGTTTCGTTCTTTTATACAAAGTACAAGGCAAAAGTAATATTCAAACTATCTGAAGTGAAAATAAATAGCTGCTCTGTTTCTCTCCCTCATAGTTTTTATTTTCATTTTCAGATGTTGAAACTGCCATTCTGATGGTGATATTTCAAAATGGCTCATTTCTCTATAGTTACAATACTACACCAAGTTTATGACGTATATAATGTTTCATTTCTTAATGTGTTGGCTTCAGTTAACTGACAAATTCATTAATGGAGCTACTTGTAAATTCTAAAGAACTGCAGCCAGTATTCAGAAGCCAACTTTACTGGTTTTCTTCAAGGAAGTGTAATTCGCATGCATTTGCCTCCTTTTAATAAGCACCATCTTAAGTGATAGCCATTCGGTTAAACGCTTTGCTGAATTGGAGCTTGAAAAAATAAGTGGTATAGTTTTTATGAAGATCTGCTGTATTCTTTATGCATGGCAATGAAGCCGATTTCCTCCTTTAAGTGCACAGCTAACCACAAACTTAACTGTGGAGTCGTAACTTGAGCCTCTATAATTATTTTTTTATGTGAGCAGTTGCTGAATGAATGTTATGTGATCGCAAATGAGAAGACAGGCGGTCTGTGAAATTGAGAAGGGGAAGAACACTGTTAAGGAGACAAATTGTCTTCAGATGCAGTCTACACGATGCCCGCCTGCAGCATATATCATGCTTCATACTGGCAAACTAGGGCTGTGTCTACACCAGCCAGTTAACCCGGGGTCGGCTCGAGATCGTCCCTGTGCATCCAAATGATGCACAGGTGATCCCGGGGTCAACCAGGGACAAGCTTTCAGTTGTCCCAGGATAACTGGGACTGGGTTTTTCATGGTTTTCCCACCATCACAGGACAACTGCAAGGTTCATGGGCAATGTGGTGCTCGCTTCTGGGGACGTCCCTCCTCCCTGTGAGTAGCGGGGCTCACCAAACAGGCAGAGAGCTCTGCTGGAGGAATCCATGCCCATCGGGGTGAGGGGTGAGCATTTTCACCATCCTCGTGTTAGCTTTTTATTTATTTTTTAAACTTTTGATGCAAGATCGCGCCTGCGCAATTGCACAACATCTCCTCTCTTCTTCTTCTTCTTTTTTTAAAAAAAGTACCATGCTGGAACATCCCTCTTCACTTCTGGCGTTTGGACCCAGGAAAACGATCCCGGAAACTGGAAAGCTCAAGTTCCTCCCCCGCCCCATCTTGGAAGCCCTGCGGGTGTAGATTAGGCCTAGGATACCCATGCACAGTCATGCTGTGAACCAAAACATAGAGGAGAGGGTTACTAAGAGACGGTTACTAATAGACCCCCTACCTTTGCTGGAAAAAAATTGGGTGGCTAAAAAGACTCCCCCCTCTACCTTCCTGCAACCTCCAAAACAAGCTAAGCTTTACATGTTTCCTCTGCCTTCAACTACCCAAAGAATGTTGGCAGCAGACAGCAATATGCAGGCACGAGTCTAAAGCCAGTTGGTGCTGGGTGTTAGATTAAACAGAAGTAAAAGGATTGGACCCTGGAGCCTAAAATGGGGCGGGGTGTAGGATGACCATATGAAAAGGAGGACAGGGCTCCTGTATCTTTAACAGGTGTATTGAAAAGGGAATTTCAGCAGGTGTCATTTGGATATATGGGGAACCTGGTGAAATTCCCTCTTCATCCCAACAGTTAAAGCTGCAGGTGCCCTGCCCTCTTTTAAATCTGGTCACTCTAGTATAGCTCCTGCAGCTTTAGCTGTTGTGATGAAGAGAGAATTTCACCAGGTTCTCCATATATACAAATGACACCTGCTGAAATACCCTTTTCTTCTTTCCCTGTCCTCCTTTCCATATGGTCACCCTTGTGGGGTGAGGGTCAGACAAGGCACACCTAAGTCCAGTCCTTTCTTCTCTGCCCCCCCCCCCACTCTCTCCCTTTGAGGAAAAATTCTCTCTCCAGAAGAATAGATGACTATATGTGGGTGGAATATACATTCCTGAGAGTGGGCAAATGCAAGAGGTTCTTGGTGATTGCTGTCCATTATGCCAGTGTGGAAAGTTGTACCACAATGCATCTTCAACAGCAAAACCAAGTTCAAATATGTCCTCACATTTACCAGGCAAAACTATATGCTATTGTTTAAATGTAGTCTCTGATCCAATGTTATTAAATAAATATCAGTTTTTATTCCGCTCTTCCTTCAAAGAAATCAGGGTAGTGTACATGTTATCCCCTCCACTTATCCTCACAACAATCCAGTTGATGTAGGTTAGTTTAAGAGAGGATGACTGGCTGAAGTGCACTTTGCAAGCTTCAAAGCAGAGCAGGGATTTGAACCCGCCTCTTCCTGCTCCTAGTCCAGGGCTCTGTCTACCAGACCATACAGTGACTTTGATTAAAAACCATATACATTGCTACCAAAATAAGCTGCATGCATGCGTTTGTTCATGTGGTATTGCATGCCCCCATCTGTGTGTCAGCCATCTTGGAAAATGGCAGCTGCAGAATTCATGCACCAGAATGAGCATGGCTACCAAAGTTAAATATGTTCCTTCATGACTCTGAAATATGTGCAAACTTCAAAATTATCTGCACGTCTATATTTTACAGGGGTCTGTGGCAGTTTCAGGACTAGATGTATTTTCAAGAGTAAATGAAATTTACTTGCAAAAAATAAAAATCTTGGAAATGCTTTCTCTTTTATCAATTTTTCACTCAGCTTTGTCTTATTTTATAAAGTCGCCAATAGTTTCTGGAGATGTTTGAACTGACATTAGATGTTTTTCACATTTGGGTGGGTATGCTGTTTCTTAAAAATTCTTGGGGGATAATAAAATACATGCAAGTTTATATGTTACTATTCTCTTCTTTTTTTGATCTACTTGATATTCTGCTTGAATATTTGAGAGAGATATCTGAAGTATACAGTTCAAAACTATTCTGCAACTTTTATCAATTGCAGGAGGCAGGGAATACTTTTGTGAACTGCCTAGAGGGCTCCAGCTATTGGGCGGTATAGAAATGAAATATATAATTATTCAGCATCGGAAAAGAATGTGTTATTACCAATGCTTAATGAAAATCTGGGACACAGGGAAAATGGTAAAATAAGACACGAAACAATAATTGCAGCATGTTTACTTGTAAGTAAATTCTGCCGTATTCAAGGAGGTGTACTCCCAAGTAAATGTGGGTTGGGTTGCAGTCTCAGAGAAGCGATAGCTGAGGCCTTAGCTAGACCTAAGGTTTATCCCAGGATCGTCCCGGAGTCATCCCTGTTCATGTAAATGACACACAGGGCATCCAGTGCTCAGGCAGGGACGACCCCAAGACGATCCTGGGATAAACCTTAGGTCTAGCTAAGGCCTGAGTCTATGAAGAAAACTTGTTCTCTTCCACCAAAAAGAATGATAGAAGATTACGTTCTGCTGCATTTCATTAAAAATATCTAGTTGGTAAACAGTGACAGCTGTGCACATCTTGCTGTGTCTCTGTGTTGTTAAGGTTCAGCCCAGAATGGTTGCTTACCATTCTGTTTGTGATAGACATTTAATTTTGAAATAATGTTTTAATTACCCCCTCCATACACACACTTAAATATGAAGCTGCCTTATACAGAGTCAGGCTATTGGTCCATCTAGCCACGGTATTGTTGTCACTGGCTGGCAGCAGCTCTCTAGAGTTTCACGCAGCTTTTCATGAAATGCCAGGTTTCAAGCCTTTGACCTTCTTCACGCAAAGCATGTGCTCTACCATTGAGCCATGGCTAGCTCTCCTTTCATTTTTCGAGGCAGCCAAAGTGGCTGTCTGAGGATGCAACGCATTGCACATTTAGACAGGGAATGGTCCTACATGCCTCCGCATTCCCCACCCAGGCAGTTGGAGACTCATTTTCTGTGGGAGATCCAGGGAGATTGGTAGGAGATCCAGGACAAATAAAAGGAAGTACTTCTTCACACAGAGCATAGTTAAATTATGGCACTCACTACCACAAAATGTAGTGACGGCCACCGATCTGGATGGCTTCAAAAGGGGGTTGGATAAATTCCTGCAGGTGAAGGCTATCAATGGCTACTAGCCCTGATGGTTGTGCTCTATCTCCAGTATTCGAGGCAGTAAGCCAGTGTGCACCAGTTGCTGGGGAACATGGTTGGGAGGGTGCTGTTGCACCATGTCCTGCTTGTTCATCCCTGGCCAATGGCTGGTTGGCCACTGTGTGAACAGAGTGCTGGACTAGATGGACCCTTGGTCTGATCCAGTAGGGCACTTATGTTCTTATGTTGAAACATTCATAGGATTGTGCCCTTAGCTGCTTTGCAAAGGCCTGTTCAGCCATAATTGCACTTTTTGCAGCCCCATGCCTGTAGATAAGCTTTTGTTGGTTTTTACGTTAAGGTCAACTAGTGGGGTGCACGAATATACATTTAACTTATAATCTGGTTTGGTTGAGTCCTATAAAGTTTTGAGCCATAAAGTTTCTCGCAATTGAAGTCATATAAATGGAGGAGGAGGAGTACTCACTCCAGGCTTTTTAAATTGCTTAGCTTTTAACTCCGTGAAATTTATAGCCCTTGTTTCCTTGGCCATTTGGGAAGAGAGAATGAAGAGACCACAAAAGTGTTATATTTTTCTCCCGCTGCTCCAAGATGTAACATGCTGTTACAACCCTGAATGTCAAACAATTCAGTGAAATGAGAGAGATAAGATCTCAGATGTTTTATGTTGATTCAAAATTTTGCTCACTATGCTTTAAACTCTTTAACCCACTAAACAAGTTTTTTTTTCCTTCCAACACTACAATTCAAAGTCACCAGAATAAAGTGATTGGCATTCTTCTTCATACAACCCATAATTAATCTATGCTTCTTCACACAACCCATAATTCATCTATGGAATTTGCTGCCACGAGATGTTGTGATGGCCGCATGCTTAGGTAGCTTTTTAAAGGATTAGATCTTCTTCTTCTTTTGTAATGACCATTGATAACCTAGCTTCTGTTAATCAGTTGAATCCATCTTTTCCAAACCTTGGGTCTAGTATATGTTGTTGTACTGCAACTTCCATGATTCCTGGCCTGCATGGTTAATAGTCAGGGATGATGGGCACCCAATCTGTGTTTCTCAATGTGTAAGGTTGGGAAAGGCTGGTTTCGACTGATCAATGGCTTTTATCAGTGGCTATTCTACATGATAGCTAAACAGAACCTTCATAATCAGAGGCAATGCCTCTCTTGAGATCAACTTCTTGAGGTGAGCGATTGGGAGAAGTCTTGTCTTCAGCCCCTATTTGTGGGCTTCCATATGGGGAAAGGATGCTAACCATAGATGGTTTGATCCATCAGAGTTTGTCTTATGTTCTTGTTTATTTATTTATTACATATTTATACTGCCCAACAGCCTAGGCTCTCTGGGCAGTTTACAACTAAAACCATAATATAATAATCAGATTAAAACTTAAAACTTTAAAAATCACATAAAACCAGAATAAGTTACAGTCCAGGGAAGGCTTGTTTAAAGAGAGATGTTTTTAGGAAGCATTTAAAAGATATTACATTCTCTGCCTCCTGAACCGCATGAGGGAGGGTTTTTCAGGATGTGGGTGCCACTACGGAGAAGACTTGCTGTCGAGGTTCTTCATGATGACATTCTCTTCGTCTGGGAATGATGAGCAGGGCCTCCTCTGAAGATCAGAAATGTCGCCTGGGTGTATATAAGTGAAAGCGGTCTGCTAGGTATCCTGGTACCAAATTGTTTAGGGCTTTGTAAGATAGTAGCCCTAAACAATTTGGGAGCAAAAGATATTGCTCTTTTTCCAAAGAGCAATATCTTTTCAGCCCATCAGGAAAACCTTTCATGATCAGTCTATATACACTTAGATTGGTAAAACTATATTGGATACATTGTACTGAACTCTTAAGTCCTGTACCCTGTTTAGAAGACACGTTTGACCATTTAAATTTCTCCTGCTGCAGAATGTTTAGAAATGTTGCCTAATTATGTTTTCCAGAACATTATCAGCTGTATGTTCCTGAGTCAGCACAAGTTGGCTCTGCGGTAGGCAAAATCAAGGCTAACGATGCAGACACTGGGTCAAATGCAGACATGAAATACACCATCATCAATGGCGATGGCTCTGCAGTGTTTTCCATATCAACTGACAAAGAAACACGGGAAGGAATTATCTCCTTGAAGAAGGTAAGCAAGAACGTTGTAAAAGGTTCCTATGCGAAAGATACTGAAAGCTTCTAAGGCTCCAGTCCTCTGCAAACAGAAGGTAAGCCTAGATATGACAGCAACAGTTCCATGTATTTAAACCTGAGATTGCCCGATTATGTAGAAAGAGGGTGGAGATGTACAGTATTAAAAGTGGGAAAAGAACATGGGTGAAGGGTGAAGAACCCTGCCCCAAACTGTGACTTACCTCCCACAGTTTATTTTCCAGAATATTTTTCTCCTCAGCCAAGCACCGATAAAAGTAGTGTTTTTAGGTGGGAGAAAAACTCTTGGGGAGGGAGCTTCCAGGAGGTAAGATATGGGTAGGGGAAAGATGCAAATCTCATCTACATACCATTTCAAAAAAACAAACTCAGCCCCCCATGTCTGCATGATTGAGGGCAGTTCCTTGTTCAGGCCACATTTAATTGCATGGCAGTAAGTCCCACTGAAATTAATGGGGCTTTCTTCCAAATAAAGCTGCATAGGATTGGGTTGGGCTGTTAGGCCATCCTCAAATGTTAACTTGGCGGTGTGGTTGGTGCAGAAACAAGGAAATGTATGAGCTTCCTTATAAGAAACAGACCTTTTGGAATGGCCGGTGCCTGTTTTAAAAACACCAACAAACCAATGCCCCCTCCCCTCTCCACGTAGGTTATATGAATAACCTCTACCTGAGCCACAAAAGAGATGTTGCTGGCATCACTCATGAAAAGGGGCCCACACAGTTTTCTGTGTCAGTGGCAGCTATTTCTGAAGAGGCTGGAAAACAGCCAAATATGAAAACAAAAATAGTGCTAATCAGACATTCCTGTAACACTTGAAGGGGAATTTGCTAGCCCCCTGGAAAAATCATGTATGGATGTTATCTATTTTTTTATTATTATTATTATTATTATTATTATTATTATTATTATTATTATTATTATTATTATTATTTCCTGTTTATTGAGATCTTTAATTATATTAAGGTATTGTGTACTATTGCTAGAGAACATGTTGGTAGGTGTAGAAATAACCTCAGGACATTTAATTCTTAAATTGTGTGAAGTCTTCATTTCAGGAGTCTCGCATGTGGCAGGAGAAATATGAAAAGTAGATACCTGAAAATTATTATTTATAATACACAGTGTATTCACAGTTGGTTTTTTAGGTGTGAAGCTTTCAAACAGAAATAGTAAATAAGTGTTATTTATTTGGCCAAACACCATAAATGAAATAAAACTAGCAATAAAAAATATAATTCTGAAACAATCTATAGAAGTTATAGTAATATATTCTCAAACCTAAATAGTTCAACTTTAATTGCGGCCCGTTTACACATTCACCATTCTGGAAATCCTATCGATATGGCAGGGCATTGGGTGCATTCATGGATTTCCGTCATGCCTGTACTATAATGCATGGCGTGTGGCACACATGTATATCCATGTAAACATTCTCCTCCTCCTCAGGATCTCACCATACTTTTTTTAAGGTGGAATGATCATATGCTTTGGGCATGCACATACATGTTTCGTGCTACATGTTACATCATACACACAAAGGGGTGCACATGCTCAGCCAATGTGTCACAGGATTTCCAGAATAATAAGCACAAGAGTCTGGCCTTTGTATTGGTCTCTGCCCAAAACCTTCACACAACCATGGATCATCACTTCCATGTTGGATAAACAGCAGATACTACCCAAGCTTCTTCAATAAACACTTGTCTGTCAAAATGATGCCATGGAAACCTATATGTGGAGAGTGTCATGTGAGAATTAAGCATCAAACTAGAGTACTTTTGGCAGGACTCAAAACTTCCTGCCAGCTCTTGCTGACTATGACTACTTTGTGGGATGTCTAAGGTAACAATGGACAACTGGTTGGCCACTGTGTGGACAGAGTGCTGGACTAGATGGACCCTTGGTCTGATGCAGCATGGCTCTTCTTATGTTCTTCAAATTGAACTTCTAATGTGGAATGTGAGAGTGACTGTTGCTTCAGAATCTCAGTAGGGCTGAGATTGTAAAGCTAAAAAAGCTCTATTTACTTTTTAAGTACATGAGAGAAGATGAAGGACTGGTGTTGTGATAAATGCATAAATAAATGCATAAATTCTTCAAACAATTACAAATGTGTGTTAATACTGCCTATTATTCTACATTATAAGAAGTGGGAAACTATCTGCCTACACTGAAGAGTGGTGTTTGTACACACATAACACACAGTGTTTTATATGTGTGCAAATTCACAATACACTGAAAATTATTAGCATGTGTATTTCTACTTGGTGTATTATTATTCTGTCCACACCACCTTCATTGTCATTCCATAGACTAGTTAGAAGAAAAGGAATATATAAGCACTGTCCTCTCTTAGTTTTCTTTTGAATAGCATCAAAGGGGAATCTACTAAAATATGCCAGTATTAAGAAGCAGCACTGTCTACACTGAGCCACTTGGGCTTTGGTCACTTAGCCATGTATGTTGATCAGGTTGGCAAACTGAAGGGAAGCTTTGCAGAAACCTCTGAAAGATTTCTGATTTGGCAAAGCTGATGCAAAATGCATACTCGTGGTTTCCCGTCGCTGTTGAGAGAGCATGGATATTACCTGTCAACTGAGGTCATAGCTAGACCTAAGGTTTATTCCTGGATCATCCAAGGGTCAAACCTTTTCATCTAGGTGACACACAGGGGATCCAGTGCTCAGGCAGGGGCGAACCCTGGAGGATCCCAGGATAAACCTTAGGTCTAGCTGTGGCCTGACTCTCTGGCAAATGTTGTCCTAGATGACAGGTGTTACTCATTCTCAAAAGTAAGAAGTCTCTGGCCATCTGGGGGAATGAAATAAGAAGTACGGGGAGGGGGGGATGAAAAGTCTTTAGTGGGTGAATGAACTTCATTGTATGAAACTTCTTTCTGTTGAGCCAATCTGAGGCAGAGGCATGACATTCGTGAGACTGTATTATCTGAGGAGGCTTCCCAACTAATCCTGTCTTTAAGAGCTTTGGTTGATTCTTTTTGACCTTGAATAAATGCTTCAACTCTAGAACATTGCCTCGTTATCAGATAACATTGCCTCTAACCTTCTGTCCCTCCTAATTTACACTGTTCTCAGAACCATTTCACAGGCACTCCTACTTCTGCTCCCTTACTCTCCAGTGTTGATCTATATTCCTCATTTCTGCTAGGGTTGGATGAATGAGCAGTGTTTGAGAGCACTGGAATTCTCCAAACACTGTCTTGCTGCTTGTCTCATACACAATCGCTGCTGACATTGTACAAATGGAAAAATTGTGCAAATCGAGCAGCAGTCAAATGTGAAACATGCATGGATTTCCCCAAATCTGCACAATTTTCCTAATTTGCACAACTTTCTTCCATAGACTGAAGCAAGGCTGATTCAGTCTATTGGGGGAATTTGCACAAATTAGGAAATTTGTACGAAATTTGTACGAAGTGGGAAGTTGTGCAAATCAAATGCAAGCACATGTTTGGGAATTTATGGATATTTTTGATGGATACATGCTTGCGTTCAGGCCTTCAAACAGGGCAAGTGCCTATGTTCTGCTAGCAAAAATGAAATGCTCGTACATTCCTAGCTTCAGCCTCCCATTCTGCTGAATTGGCTTTCCCAGCTATTGACCTCAGTTTGATGATGCTTTGTCTAATCTTTGGCCTTATTCAACCATGCATACTCATACCTTTTCTACAACTGTCTCTGTGAATGTGGCCTGTGCAAACATACCAACATTCACTTCACAGGAGAATACTAGGTCAAATTATTTCAATCTGAAGCTTTATTAGCGCTATGAAAATTGAGGATCGTTTATTACGTTTGAGGCTTCCAACCTTGTATAACTGATCTCGCTGAGCATTGTGTAATGACAAAGAAGCAGTTTCCCTTTCATTTGGATATAAGCTTTTCCACACCTTAGGGATTGGGTGGGATATGAATCTAATACAATAAGTAATGCATGATTACTGACAACCCAATCTCATTACCATATTTGTCCTCAGAAAGCATTGTTAATGTCAGTGGGACTGCTTTAACTCATGGACAAATCGCCATGCTATATTCTCTCATGTGATTGTGTAGATTGGCACAAAACTACACGAGAAAAGTTATTGGTAATCAACTGAACACGAAATGAGAAAACACCCATTCCATGACTACATAAATAGCTGCTGTTTTGTTGTGTTTGTAGTTCAAATCATCTGGGGGGAATCCGCACGTCGTACCGAGACCGCTTCTAAGTGACCCCAGTGCGACGTGTAACTAACCTTTGGAAGAGCCGAGGAAGAGGCATCCTTGCCGCCGCCGCCACCCACAGACCTCCTCGCTGGCCGGCGAGGAGAGCTCGGCTGAAGAAGGTGGGGTGGAGAGCGGAAGAAGCTCTCCACCCTGCCTTCTTCCCCCGAGCTCTCCGTCCCAGCCGGCGAGGAGGTCTGTGGGTGGCGGCGGCGGCAAGGACGCCTCTTCCTCGGCTCTTCCAAAGGCTAGTTACACGATCGCTTTCACGTTGCACTGGGGTCGCTTAGAAGTGGTCTCAGTACGACGTGCGGATTCCCCCCTGGTCACATACCTGTGCAGATGTGGAGAGTTTTAGTGGTGTGAATCTTCAACCAGGAATAATGTGGTTCAAGGTTATTAGTATTTACACACCACGTTTAAAATGCAAACTGATGTATTTCCATAGCAACCCCAAGCGGCCACTGTTGTCACTCATTTACAGTTGGGGGATTGAAGCAGGAAGATCACACCTAGTGAGTCAACAGTTGAGCTTAGGATTTAACTCAGGCTTTCAAGATATATAGCCATAGCTGGGCTACCTGGCAGCCTACATTTCTGGACATTAATTCATATCCTTACATCTTCTCTTATCTAATTTCAGATGTATTGTGCATCAGTCCAATAGATATTTCTGTAAACCTTTTCTCTTTAAGTGATTCTACCTTGCAACAGCCTGCATTGCCATATTTACTTTACCTCATTCTCTGTGTGTGTGTGTGTGTGTGAGAGAGAGAGAGAGAGAGAGAGAGAGAATCCTAGAGGCATTGAGCAAGTGATGTATGAAACATAATTATGTAATGATTTTGTAGCAAGTGGGGAAAAATATTTCTGAGGCAATGTTCTTTTGGGGAACAAATACTCTTGCTTTTTTTCTTCATCCATATTGTCCCAAGAGATTTCCTAGTTGAGGAAGAATTTTCTTCTAAAATATTTATTTATTTATTTATTTATTACATTTCTATACCGCCCAATAGCCGGAGCTCTCTGGGCGGTTCACAAAAATTAAAAACATTCATAATATAAAACAACAGTCTAAAACCATAATATAAAATACAATAAAAAAGCTCAACCAGATAAAAACAGCAGCAATGCAAAATTACAAATTTAAAACACCATGTTAAAATGTATTTATAGATTGTTAAAATGTTAGGAGAATAAAAAGGTCTTCACCTGGCGTCTAAAAGCATATAATGTAGGTGCCAAGCGAACCTCCTTACAAATATCTTGTATTGAAGGAGGAATAATTCATTAGTTAAACAAATTTAAAGACTAGGTGTTAAATAAAGATTCCAAGTCTTCCAAATTGTGTTTTAGAAACATTCATATTTGCCTCAGACTAAATGTATGTATTATTTTATTCAATTAAATTAATTTTATGCAATTCCTTATTAACAATGTCCCCAATTCCATTGATTTAAAACCTATCTGGTCCTATGTCACCCTAACCCTGGTCACCAAAAGCAATAAAAAAAGCTGATGTGTATTATCATTCTGCTAATATACATTTAAGTTTTACATAGAATTGCCACAAACATTCCTGCACTTGTGTGTGCGTGTTTCCAGATGGAGGGCTTCTGTTGCTAATAGGTACTGTGAACTATTCCATCTGGTATGCAAAAAAGATGGAGGAAGTGGTGGGAAAATATGGGGGGTACAAAATGAAGCCAATGTCATCTGGACCCCTCTCCCCCACCCCATAAAATCTCATGAACAAGATAGTGTGATTGCACAGAAGAAGCCTCATCTGGAAGTCAGTCTCCCTCTCTCTCTCTCAGTGGGTGTGGATGTGTGATACACACCTGCCAACTGAGGATAACTCTTCATGCATTTGATGAAATGCAGTCTAGTCCCTTATATCCCAATAACAGAGCAATGCTATGCATGTTTACTTGGAAGCAAGTCCCACTATGGTCAGTGAGGCTTATTCCCAGGTAAGTGCACATAAGTTTCTGAATATTTAAAGGGGAGTTCTCATCATTGTTTTTGCCACAGCAGACTAACATAAGTGTCCCTTTCTTATTTATAAATAATAAGGTGCTCAATTCAGGAAAGCCACACAATGTAACCCTTCCCCACAACTACTGAAAAAGACCACCTTTTCCTTCAATCTGTTCAGGAATGGGAGCAATTCCTAATCAGCCCTGACAGGTAATGGCTAATATTGCCTTGTTGCTAACTGTGTGGGCAGGAGGGTTGCCATTACAAATGAGGTTCTAGGGGAGATGCAACTGCCTTAAATAGGTTCAGCTATGCTCTCCACTGATTGGCTAAACTGCATGAGGTAACATAGAGCTAGTGTGATGTAGTGGCTAAAGTGTTGGACTGGGAGTTGGGAGATCCGGGTTCTAGTCCTCACTCGGCCATGGAAACCCACTGGGTGACTTTGGGCCAGTCACAGACTCTCAGCCCAAACTCACAGGGTTGTTGTTGTGAGGATAAAATGTAGAGGAGGAGGATTATGTACACCGCCTTGGGTTCCTTGGAGGAAAAAAGCATAACATAAATACAACAACAACAATAACAACAACATAGCCAGCCCAGCCCTATGCCTCCGTCCCTCTAAGAGGTGGAGACAAAAGTACCCCCTTCCCCCTCCATGAGGAAAGGAGAGAAGCATAATTATGTACCCATCAACTCAGAGTGTTTATTTATTGCCTGTTATTATGCACTTAGCTGAGCAGTTTCAAACAAAAGGAAATGGAGGGTCTGAAGTGAGTATTACCAAGTCATAATATAAATATCATGTGAACCTGCTACAAATAAAGTGTAGTGAGGAAAGCTGAGGCTGTGATTGAAACCATGAACAAGTAAACAAGTCTGAGGCTAGCA
Organism: Elgaria multicarinata webbii; assembly: GCF_023053635.1. Classification (NCBI taxonomy): domain Eukaryota; kingdom Metazoa; phylum Chordata; class Lepidosauria; order Squamata; family Anguidae; genus Elgaria; species Elgaria multicarinata. The sequence goes on along the minus strand of NC_086177.1, from coordinate 18,121,248 downwards.
AACACATCTGACAGTGCAAATCGGGTAAAGAAAGACTGCATCTTGTAAAATCAGTAAAACCCAACTCGCAGTGGTAATGCTACATTTCTTTTCTTCCCACAGCCACTCAACTATGAAAAAAAGAAATCCTATACTCTTAATATAGAAGGAGCAAATACCCACCTCGATTTCCGCTTCTCACACTTAGGACCTTTTAAAGATGTAACTATGTTGAAGATCATTGTTGGGGATGTGGATGAGCCTCCGTTGTTCACTCTGCCTTCCTATGTCATGGACATTCACGAAAATGCCAAGATTGGGACTGTTGTGGGCACAGTAACAGCACAAGATCCAGACGGTGCAAACAACTTAGTAAGGTATGGTGGTATTAATAGATCTTCGTAGAACTGAAATAGCTGGGAGGGCGGGGGCAGGCAGGGACAAAAGAAGAGAAGATGATATGTGTGTTTCTCATAAGACTAAACCTTGGGAATCTGGCTCGAACTGTTCTGAAATATGAAACACTTTGGGGCTGATGCATTTGTTACTCGCGTAGCATGATAGGTGGGGTGAACTAACCATCAATTAAAGTTTACAAGGAGATTATTCTTTTCCAGATGACACTCAGCTTTCTGTGGCTACTGAACATGTTGGGATTTCATTTTGCTGGGATTTGGAAAGGGAATTATTCCTTATATTTTTAAAGGATTTGTTGCATGTCTGCAAAACTTGGGTTTCCCTTGAACATGTTGATACATTTGGCTACAGTCCACTTGGCACTCACCCCTGGAGTTTGTTTGTAAAGAGGCTGATATCGTTTCCATAGCAAAATTACTAGTACAGTTGAGGAACAGCGTCTAGCTCAGTGGTAGAGCACATGCCCCATCTTTGGTATCTTCAGTTAAAAGGATCTCAATTGGGAGGAATGGGAATGACCTCTGCTTGGGACCTTGCAGAACCACTACTTCTCAGTGTAGACTTTTCAGAGCTAGATGGACCTAAGGTTTGACTCACTGTAAGGTAGCTTCATCTGGCAGTCGGCTACAAACGAGGGACTATGCATGTTTGTCTGCTTCTTATGGCATAGACATTTATGCACTGAAAAGGTAATGCTTCCTATCACTTTCTATTAATGCATTGCATTCTCCTTTTTTAAATCAACAACAACAACTAAGTAATAGGTGGCATAATGAGGAATGCTGAGATATGGAGTTTGTAAAGTTGCTCTGTTATGCATATTGTGCAAAACCTTCTCTGAAGCACTGTTGACATGAGGAGCAAATAAAGATGTTTGAAGATGCTCTGAGAAAATCCTGGAAAGATTAGTTACCTAGCAAAATGCCTGCATTTATAACGATGGGGGAGGAGGGTGTATATATTGCTGAGTCCCATACATCAATATGTGAGAGGCTGACACATTGTACTTCCTATGAAGAGTCTCTTAATGGAGGCCAGTGCAGTGTCAGAGGTAGGGACAGTATTTTCTCCACTATAATGGATTCTGTTACTGTAACGTTTCATTTTTACCCCATGGGGGTGAATGCCAGCTGTTTATTTATATGGCAGAATCTGAAGTCCTGTATTGAGTAGGGACTAGAGAACTTTCAGGGTGCTTGCCCCACAAGTTCGCTGTTCCAGGGAGCTGGCCTGGCAAAGTGCACTTTCCGGGGGACTTTCCATACGAATGGTATGCTGGGAGAATTGTACACTTTTTGGAGGCCCTGGAAAATTTGCTTTGCCTCCCCCCTCTTTATGCCAGTCATGGCCTTAAAGGCCCTCTTAATGCAAACTTTTAAAGGGTCTTTAAGGCCATGGTTGACATGCTGAGGGATGCTATTTCCCCACTGCCATTAGACTGGGGGGGGGAAATATGTGATTTCCCCAGCCTTGGGGAAAATGTGTATTAAACCCCGCTGTGTTAGTGGCAGCTGCCATTAACACAACAGGGGGAAAGGAAAAAGGGGGCAGACCACTGGGACAAAATCCCACTGCCACATCCACCTGGGCGCATGAGGGCCAGATGCAGGGGTGCCTGGTGCCCTTGTGGGCCCAAGCAGTTTTTGCCCCAACACTCCATTGGTGTGGAGGCAAAACCTGTAACTTAACTCCGGTGAGCCACATTTCCTGGAGGAGAGCAGGTTCTGCCCTTCCCCCAACCTTCTTGCTGATTTCAGTCCAATCTTTTCCCCTGTTGATTCAATTCTGGTGTAGGAAAGAAATAAGCATATGCCGAATGATAAAGGGGTTAAATGTGGGCTAGATTGTGCCCAAGAGCATGGGCTTTTGTAAATGATCAATCAAATACCCAATACCCAAAGCTTCACTCTGTGCAGCTTAGGATCACAAGGTTTAAGAAGAGGCATCACTATGATGTCAGGAACGATGAGATCATGTCAGCATTGGAGGGATGTTATTATGGGGTTGTACATATAATGATGGAAACATTTTAAATTAGGGTGTTAAGTATCCAAATCTGAACCTGCTTTCTCCCAACGAAAACTTTTCTTCTGGTTTAGGTGATATATTAAATCTAGCATTATGGTTTTGATGTGCAAGGGATTTTTAACTTGAAAAGTTTGTTTATTTTAGATATGTTAGGATGTGTGTGTGTGTGTGTGTGTTTTCCCCTTTATAAATAACAAAATGGAGATTGTGTTTGTTGCTCTCTCTCTAAATGTATGCATTCTGAAGGCAAATAAGCAATCTCCAAGCTAGGATTAGAGTAAACCGTTTTAGCAAAAAGAACCTAAATCCTAATAGATATACACTGCAGAAGCCTAATCCTTTTTATTATGAAATTTTTGTAAATTTCTTGTTTAACAGCGTTGGAAAGAAACCAGAAGGTTAATTTCTAAATGTAATTGTGTGTTTTGGGGCATGTTTAGATAGATAGATATTAGTTAAAGCATATCTTCTATGCTTGGTCTTATCAACACAACCAGATAATTAGCATGAAATGTTACAGGATGTCATTTTTATATTTACAAACTTCATTTTTTATTCCCCAGAAGTCAGAAACATTTGCTGTTGAACAGTAATACAGTTATCAAGTGTCAAGTTATTCTAACATAGCCAATCATGGTAGTTGTCATTCTCTTAGTACTTCAGGAATATGAGAGACCTTCCCTGAGAAATTGCTGATATTACTAATAGTGATGTTGCCAGATTGCATTACTTGTTTTGAAATACACATTTCTCCAGCTAATAATGTGTGACTACACTACTGAAAAGTTCTCTTATGGATTTAAATGTTAATTCAGCCTGCCAAACATGCAGGTCAACAAAGAATCTTGGAATCAACAATGCCCTCAGAAACTACAATTTCAAGGACAGCTGAGTACTCAGTACAGATGTCTAGTGCTATGGAAACTACATATCCCAGAGTTCCTTGCATCTGGGGTGCTGCCATGAGCATATTCAGCTTTGTCACAGCTGCAAGGAACCCTGAGAGATGTGGATTCCAGGCCACTTGATCAGGGGTCTACAAGTTATGGCTCTGGTGTGATAGTAAAGTCCAGTCCCATCATGATAGCACTAGGGATGAGTAAATGAGCGATGTTCAAGATTGCTAAGATTTTCCGAACGTCATCTCACTGATCGCTTCATCCCTAATTTTTGTTTGCATTTGCACAGATGGGAAAATTGTGCAAATCGAGCAGCAATGGGAAATTTGTAGAAATTTCCCTGAATTTGTGCAACTTGCCTCTTTAGACTAATGCAGAGCTGATTCAGTCTACAGGGCAAAATTTGTGCAAATTAAGAAACCTGCGCAAAATCAAACTGGGAAAGTTGCGCAAATCAAATGCAAGCGTACATCCCACAATTTGCAAACATTTTGGGCATATAGATGCTTGCGTTTCAGATTGTGTACAGGGCTGCAAACCGGGCATGCGTGCATGTTTTTTGAACAAAACAAAATTCTCATACATCCCTAGATAGTACAACAATGCTATATTAATTTATCAACACAAATACTGACCTAGTTCGGATCATTATTTAAGACCTCATAAACAATGGGGTCAAGAACTCCTCCTTTGCCCCCACCCCACCCTATCCCGCATGAAGATCCTGGCTAGTATTAAGTTATGCACTATGTCTGAACAAGGGAACTCTGGCTTAATTTCATTTAATAAACCAGGACAATATTCCAGGATCACATTGAGGGGAACTTGAAGACGCATTAAAGAATTTGATGGCTTATGGAAGAGCCATTCACATTGCATTGCTCTCCTGATGATGTTATCAGATGCCGATTTCAGAAAAAATGAAGAAAGTAAAATTATTATTTTTTCTGATTTGAGGGAGCAAGATTTTATATTAGCCAAACTAATTTGTAATCAAGCTGAGGGGAGTTCTTGGCTTCCTTGAAAATTCCTGAGGTATTTCACATGAAAGGAAACTTCCAAATGTGCTTAAAATTCCATTTTCAGCAAAATAGTCAGTGACAAACTAAGGTAGCAGCAAACTCCTCCAAGAAATTGGGCTCATCTTACTAAACCCTTTTTGCCATTCCTTGGCCCTTTCAGATATTTTGCCTGAGAAGAAATTACTATATTTTCTTTTTAAATTTGCTATAGGGCAGAGCTGGATAACTTTGGGACGTCTGGGAGCCATTTTCACACCCCCATGGGCCACACTCCTGCCGCTGCTGGCACCCCATGGAATGTTGCTGGGGGGGGGGACTTTCGGTGCGCTAGGTGGAACTTTTGGTTCCGTAGCCCTGCTACGGAATACGGAAATGTCCAACTCTAGCTTGAAAGCAAGCTAAATTTGGCCATTGTAGTGTTGTTGCAATATCACAGATTTTCAGCAAATCAGCAATTGTCTTGCCAACATGACTTACAGCAGTGACTGGGGCTGTGGGAGCCACAGTAGAGGATGTCACCCACCCCTGGTTTAGGGGTAATGTTGATAGTGGCTAATTGCATGGTACTATTGCCGCATTGACACACCATCCAATTATCACTGTACCTCTTTTCTACTTCAGTATATAGGATTCCGTCTGTAGGATTCTGCTGTGAACTGAATTTCTACCTCATTTTTATCTGCCTTACTAGGAAACTGGATCTTTTACTTTTGTTAGTATAGCCCAAATGTTAATTCTGATTGTCTTAGTATTTTAGAAGTGAAGTGCTCTGTGACACCAAAAATATGTGCTGGGTTGCATCCATAATTATGCTGGCAGAAAAGGTGCCATAGGTGGTGTTCTACTAATGGTTGCACAACTGCTCCGGGAACAACTAGCACACCAAAAGCAAGCAATACTTAGCCCAATTAAGTTGTAATGAGGTGTGGGATGGCTTGTGGAACAGCTTGCACAAGCAGGATTTGACATTTGTGCAAGAACGAAAATGGGGTTTCTGCGAGCAGTAAAAAATGCACTAGCAGTGTGACACCATTGGATACAACCTGCTACATGCTGCCCAAAGATTCAGACCTACAAGAACATTAAAACAACAACAACAATTGTTTTCAAATCTCTGCTGAGGAAGAAGTTCTGTATCACTGACCATTTAATGAGTAAATGCCAATTATTACCTCATAGATAGCCTAATCCTTTGCTAAGTTAGGAGAGGAACCGGGAACTGGGCACAGCACATGGAGCTCGGGTGGGGTGGGGGACTGTGGTCAGGGCTTTTTTTTAAAAAAAAAAAACCACTTACTTTTGCGCTGGAGTACCGGTGCGCTCCAGTTTCTGTTTCTTTAAAAAAAAAAGAGGCAGACGTGACATCCTCTTTCTCCTGGGATGTCATGCGCCGCGTGTAGACGAGGGGGACAATCTCGCAATCATCATATCGCGAGATCATCCCCCTCCACCCCCTTCGTCTAGCCATTCCCTTTGACTAGCTTTCTTGGATTTTCATTATAGTAATTCATCACATTTTAGTTATAAGTTCAACAGAGCAGAGCAATGTGAGCTTCCATGCCACGGGATAAGCTACTGCTTGCTAAGATAAAAAGAGTCATTTAAAAATAAAACAAAACAATCTACCACTGGTGTGAGGAATTTTTCTTTGGTTTCTCATTATTTTTCATACCAGCTGTTTTTCACATGACAAATACATGTAAAAAGGATATTAGCAACTATCCAACACTTTCTTTGGATTCTATGGGCTTTTACTGAGTAATCTTTGCTCAGAATTTTCCCCCAGAATCTTTTCACAGGTATCTGTAGTACTTTGGGTGAGTGGTAGGATCCCCAGTTCTTTTATTTAAATATTAGCATTGCTGTGTTTTCATTCACGTCTCTGTTTATCCTGCTGTAAAAATATTCCCATATGTATTTTTAGCTATGCAAGTATCCATAGAGTATGCTTTGTATAATGACAGTTTCAATATACAAAGCATATTCCTGTCATTTTGTCAGTCAAAGGATCATGAAAAGACCTCTGTCACTTGGAGAGTTCTGCTAGTGAGAGCAGTTACAGATAATATTGGAATAGGAGCCTGCAATGAACATCTTACATCTTTGCTCAAATAATTTGAGTTGGCTTCCAGTATGCTACTTGGCCAAGTTCAAGGTGATGTTATTGACACATAAGGCCCTAAACAACTTGGAACCATATTAACCTAAGGGAGCACCTTTTTCCTATATCAAACTGCCCATTCATTGAGATCTACGGAGCAGGTACTCTGATTGTTCCATCAACTGCACATGTTCATTTGATGGCAACTAAGGGAGGGCCTTCTTAGTTATGGTGCCTTGCCTTTGGAGTTCTCTTTCCTGTGCAGTACAACAGGTACCAACCCTGTTGAAGATGTTTTTGTTTAACCAAGCACTTGCTGATTTTAATGCTTCACCTTTATTTTTTACTATTATTATTAGGAATATTATTAGGTGGAATATTATTAGGTGGGTTTTTTATTTTGTTTCTGTTTTTCTTTCAGAAATGATGTTTACTGCCCTAGAATTTGTTCATGAAGTGTGGCCTATAAATATTTTTAATAAATAAACATTGATCTAAGTCAGGAATGGGCAATTTCTGAACATCTTGGGGCCATTTTCATGCCCCCTTGACACCACACAGGTTGCAAAGGGAAGAAAATGAATGAATGAATGCTGTGAACTCAATAGAATGGTATTTTTTTCACAATAACTTGACTCTTTTAACACTCCATTACAGCTAAAGCATGCTAAAATAGACACATTCAGCTTTCAAACAAGCTAACTTTGTCTGTTTTAGTGCTCCATAGCTACTTAGAGCACCATTTTGTTTGTAAAAGAAAATGATAGTATGGGGTCTACCAGGAAACAGTAATCAGCAATATAGGCCACATCAGGTGACCATTAGGGGCTTCATGTAGTCCATGGCTCACATGTTGCCTACCCCTGATCTAAATCGAAAGCCGTGGCATATTTGGGGGAGGTCGTAGGGTGACCATATGAAAAGGAGGACAGGACTCCTGTATCTTTAACAGTTGCATCGAAAAGGGAAATTTCAGCAGGTGTCATTTGTATATATGGAGAACCTGGTGAAATTCCCTCTTCATCACCACAGTTGAAGCTGCAGGTGCCCTGCCCTCTTTTCAATCTGGTCACTCTAGTATAGCTCCTGCAGCTTTAACTGTTGTGATGAAGAGGGATTTTCACCAGGTTCTTCATATATACAAATGGCACCTGCTGAAATTCCCTTTTCTATGCAACTGTTAAAGATACAGGAGCCCTGTCCTCCTTTCCGTATGGTCACCCTAGGAGGTCGCAGCATGTGGTTTGTGTGCCTAAGGTTTACATTTCACTTCTAGGATCTCGGGCAGTAATGCTGGGAAGGACCAGTTCCAGAGGCTTTGAAAATGCTCTACTGTGTAGACTGATCATCTGACTCTATAAGGCAGCTTCATAAGTTCAAGGCTGAATGTTTGTGAAAAGATTTCAGTAGTGGCTTATTTGATACAACACTCAGTCTGTCCTAATGACACTCATTGTGAGCTCTATGACAGATCGGTATCAAGCTATGCTCTGTATCTGATGGCAGTGCTGGATACAAGCCACTTGGCTTCCTATGAGAAATCTATGGACGGATGACACTAATCCAACAAACAATTAATGAACATTTCTCGTAATCCACTTTGTGTGTCCTGGTTGCCTTATTAGGACATTCTTGAAGCTGAGACTCAGGAGGCTTCAGAAATGCATTTTATGTTGTTAATTTATTGCACCACTGAATGTTTTGTTTGATTGACTTCCACCTGATCAGCTTTAGAATGGCTAACCAATTAGGAATTGCCAAAGCACTGTCCGTGACTGTGTTCTGTTCTCCCCCAGTCACAGTGTTTGGGGGAGGGAATTTTCTCATGGTCCTTCATTCCATGTGTTTATTGCTGTTCTTGATCTTGCAGCATTTGTTTCAATCAGAGAGACAGAGAGAGAGAGATTCTTTTATCTTTGCACACACAGCGCAAAGTGAGATGGGGTGCTTGCAAAGTGAGATTTAGAGGAGGAGGAGAGAAAGATTCTATGAGATCGTAAGACAACTCTGTTTCTTTGCAGAGAGAGGAGAGAGAGAGGGAACTGTTTCACCTGTTCCATCACCAGTGTGTGTGCATGTGCCTGCCTGTTCTGTTAAAGCTTTTTCTTCCAATGTGCCTGCCCATCCCGCCTTGCAGGGCTGGGTTGTGTCATCATCATCATCATCATCATCATCATTATTATTATTATTATTATTATTATTATTATTATTATTATTATTATTTGCCCTTAACAGTTTGACGTACTGTAGCTCTCCTTCCTCAACGTTGAGCCTTCCCAGCAATGTTTGTGTGTGTTAGGGGTGTGTGTAGAGATGTAAAATTTCCAGAATTTTTTAAGCCATGGGGTGGGGTGGGGACATTTTTTTCTGGGGGATTTTGGGAAAAAATGGATTTTTGGGGTGGGGATTGAAAATATGCAGTATTAGCACTTTTTACAGGTTGAAAGTCACTTTGTTACTTTAGGAATATAAAAGGTAATTATGTCCAAGTTAGTTTGACATAAAATTATTTATTTATTTATTTATTACATTTCTATACCGCCCAATAGCCAGAGCTCTCTGGGCAGTTCACAAAAATTAAAAACATTCAAAGTATAAAACAACAGTATAAAACCATAATATAAAATACAATATAAAAGTTCAACCAGATAAAAACAGCAGCAATGCAAAATTACAAATTTTAAACACCAAGTTGAAATTTATTGATAGACTGTTAAAATGCTGGGAGAATAAAAAGGTCTTCACCTGGCGTCTAAAAGCATATAATGTAGGTGCCAAGCGAACCTCCTTAGGGAGCTCATTCCACAGCCGGGGTGCCACAGCAGAGAAGGCCCTCCTCCTGGTAGCCACCTGCCTCACTTCCTTTGGCAGGGGCTCGTGGAGAAGGACCCCTGAGGATGACCTTAGGGTCCGGGCAGGTACATATGGGAGGAGGCGTTCCTTCAGATATTACATTTGCTATATTAAAGGTACAGTGTATTCAAACAATTATTACAAATGAATTTACTTTTTTTAGTAACAAATGGAGCAACAAGCCCCTGAACTGTTAGGAACACCTGAACTGTAAGGAACCTCTTTGGTTTTGCCAGTTTATGACGAGCAGGCAAAAAACAAATTTAAAAACAACAGAAGAAACTATCAACTATAGTAACAAAGACAATTATTTATGCCTTTGCTAGTCCTCCACAGTGTCAAGCAGACATAAAGCACCCATTCCCATAAAAAGAACTGAGGAAAAGGGGAGACCAAGATTTAATGAATATGCATGAAATTTAATCAAACTCATTCTCTGAGCTATATCTATCACTATCAGTTTCAGACTCTGCTTCATTGGCAGTGCTGCCCCCTAGAGGCAGAAATGCATCTTGCTCTTGCATTTGAGAGTTGTAGTCCCAGTTTGCAACCTAGGACTTGCTTGTCCTTTGTGCACCGACATTGTAATAATCTGTTATTGTACATAGTTTTTAGAAATCATTTGGAGAAGTAAATATCTGAACACCTTGTCTTAAACATTTTATTCAGCGTGCTAAAATAAAACATTCTATAATCCTTTTTTTTCCAATTTTTCCAATTTTTAGTAAAAAACAAAAAAGGCTTTGGGGGGGGGGAGGGGAACAGAAAAAATCATGTACATTTTCCCCAAAAAATCTGGGGGTTTTCTGGGCCTTCACATCTCTAGTCATGCAGTGCACACCAGCAGCACACAATTAATAAAGCACACGTTGATAAAATTCCATCATGAGGCCTGGGAGACATTGACTGCTGCTGCTGTGCTGGTTCTGGCTGTGAGGGGAGAGGGAGTGCAAGGCAGGTTGGTTCATAGAAGTCAGCCACTGTGTGGAAGTGCTGCTGGGCTGGCATTGTCAGTGAGTAAGCTTCTACACCTGAGTCAGGCAGGCTGTTTATTTCTCAGTTAAAATATTACTCCTATTGGCTGGCTGGGCTTCTAGTGCATGCAGGGAGGGGGGTTCATCGTCCTCTTCTTCCACCTCCCATGTAGCCTTCTATGGGGAAGCTGTTGTTGCTTTGCCTTGACTCACTCCAATGTGTTCGACCGACAGTGGGGAGGGGTGCCTACTCCTCCTCGTCCTGCAAGCCTCCTGCCCTCTCTGATGTTGGGCAAGCTGTGTGCTGCTGTTGTGGCATTTATTAATATGTTTACTTATTTATTACTGTGCTAAGCTCTTTCCTGCTGCTTCATTTCCCTCTCCCCTGCAAGAGGTGCCTGAGAGAGCACATTTGAGTTCAAAAAATTCCCTATAACTCACTGCATACAGGAATCTGCTCCAAAACTGGCAGGCCTAAAGCCCTCTTTAAAAGCTGTCACAGTCCAAATTGTCATGTGTTTATCTTTAAAACTGAGGGAGCTGTAAGCATCTCTGTTAATTCCCATTGACAAGACAGAACGGTTTTCCGACAGGTAATTCGACGAGGCGGAGAGAGGGACCCGCTCTGGAAATTGCGGCAGAGAAACACCTCTACAGAGTGATGGATCAAATTTCAAAGTTGAGAAGACCCACTTTGCACACCCCTAGTTGCCACACCTATCTTCTTGTAATGGGCTTCTTTACGCATTGCTGTGACTGGCAAATGGGAGAGATCCATAAGTGATCGTAGCATTTTGCTGAACGCATTAGGAATTGCTCTGTATAGTGGAACACTTAAGAACTAAAAGCTAGTAAACAGGTAAACATAGGGAATATTTTCAGCTTGAAGTACAGCAACCAGCATTCATCTCTTCCTCTTTTAATATCACACAGCTGCCTTATTTCCAGGCAATGTGGAATGTGTGTACCAAGTGAAAGAAACTTTGCGCCGCTTTCTACAAGTTTTTCATAGTGTTCCTTTTATGAGGAGTTAGTGGAGCGTACAGGAGAGTTTTATTGCTGCCTCTGGCTTTCTACTTTGTCTAATTGTTGCGCAGCATCATTGAGTAGGAAGTGATATATTGTGCTACTTATGTTACCTGCTCCTGCAGGTGGTGTAGAAAAGCCTGGTTTTAGCTGGAAGTTGTAATGGACTTGTACCTAGTTTACCCACGTTTGTATCAGGCTGATTAACCAGGACTCACCAAGGTCAGGGAGCAGGTCCAGATCTTAACCATTAAGCAAAATAGACATCATTAAATCTGCAGCTATGTCTTTTCTTTGTTCTTTTCTATCCTGTAATAGCCACAGGGCCCCTGATTATGAGCAGGACCATAGCATGGGCAGGAGAGGGGCTTTTCAAATCTGGATCTAGCCTGCTGTGCCTACTTTAGAGTAATAATGGGGAGAGCTGCTAGGCACAGATTTAAAGAAATGACTGTTTTGGCCCTGAGTGTATCTCTTTGCGCCAGACATTGGATATCCCAGCTCACTGATAGAGTGCCCTCAGGTGTATTTGTGTGTGTCTGTCCAAAGTTTCTCTTGTGTCCAGAGCGTGCAAAGATGCACTGTGTTTCTGGTGTTGCCTTGCAGGACACAAACCCTTCTTTTCTTTAAACAGACCACCCATTGATGGTTATCTGCTAGTTCATCCTGAAGTACACATGAAACCGTGCATTTTCCAGCCACCTTAGCCAGCCCTCATAAGAAGGTGTTATTGCTGCTGCTGCTGCTGCTGCTGCTGTTTCTATATGGCTTACCAACTGTCCCTGGAAAATTGGAGGCATGATAGAAATTATAAAAGGGAAAATTAGGAAAAAACCTTCTAAACATAAAGCATGCTTCACAGATGCATACCCATAGCTTGAGCTTTCTACAGCAAGGTTGTACAGCCCATAGACTGTATACAGCCATCTGCCCCTCTCTGTGCAGCCCTCTGAGCTTGAGGTGCCCCACCCAGTTTTCCCTGAAGCCTGGTTGCCCAGGTGTGCCAAAACAGCAATCCTAATCAGGGTCATGGGGTCGGGGGAGGGAAAGACTTCTCCTGCACCCCCAAAGCCATCAGGAATGCTACTGCTGTACCATCACTAATGGCAGCAAGGAAGCAGCAATCCCAATTGGGTCATTGAGCAGCAGATCCCCTGTATGTATGAGTCCACACACAGACACACGTGTGTGTAGGTGCATCTGACCCCTGGCACTTCCACTGACACCAGATGCAGTCCTCAGGGCTGAAAAGGTTCTGCACAACGTCTCTACATGATAATTAATTGCCAAATGTGTCAACTGATTCCATTTAAGAGTATTGCTTGTGAGCTGCTTTGAGGAGATATAAAAGTTCTATTGGAACGTTATATTTGTGTTGGCCTATTCACACATGCAGTCATCACATAATGGGCATATGTGTGTAAACTACTCCTGTTGCTGTTACATTTATTTACTTCACTTAGCTGCTACACCAAAAAGTTTTAGCGCAGGAAGCAGTGAGCTATAACCATATGTGGCCCAGTCAAATCATCAAGTTAAAACCAACTAAATTTACTGAGAATGAAACTTTGCTCAGAGTGAATTTGACATCTAGTCAAATTCACATAATTCAGTGGCTTATTTCCAATCAAATTCACCCCCAAATAGATGCTCTTGCAGGTTTCTGGAGGCTATGTAGGCATGGGCTTATATGCTTTCATCAGCAATATGTTTCTCAACTCTATTTGTCTACTGTGACTTCATCTTTAGAAAGATCGTTTGCTAGGCCTCTTCAATTCTGCCTTGAGCATACTCTCTGCCCGTCTAACAACGCCATCCTCAATCTTCAAGCTCTCCAGAAAACATACCATTTCTTTGTGGCACGGAGTGTCGTCAGGTTGGCCCCAGAGATTTATGCTGAATTTATACTGGGGTTGCTGCATCCTGAGAGCTTTTCAGGAGCTATGCAGGCTTTTCAATTGATCTCTCAGATACTACACTGCACTGAGGAGAATGGGAGTGTCACTGTGATACTGAATCTTTTTAATGACTGTCAAGGAAATTGACGAGCTGTATCTGTTCAGGACGATTGCCAAGCTTGTTCTGATTGCTGAAATTGTTCCAAGGTATTCAGACCACTGAAGAAGACTGACAGCATAGGTTGTTCATAGAAGAAAACGCATTTCATTCTCAATTGACTTCTTTTTTTTTTTTTAATCATAATGGGATCACATTGCCTGTTTCACCAGTTTTATTATTTCCACAGCATATATGCTAATAAATATTCTCCCCATATTTTATCTCACTCTGAGGTTTTTGGATCCCTTACAGTAAAGCCATTAAGTGGAGACTTTTATCCCCCATCAGATATAAGAATAGTCCCCATGCACTGCCTCTGGTATGACTGTGCAGAAATCGCTGAGGAGCTCAGATAATAGTTAACAAAAGACAAACCATAATGAGGCATAAAGTGTTTCAGATATCGGCAGAACCATGCTTCTGGAATAGAAACGCCTCCGTTAATTTTCAATCTGGCTTCATAAGCCAGTCTGAAGGCTGTTGGAAGGCTGTAATTGCTTCAATTGTGAACGGTAACCTTCACTGAAACATACTTTGAAAGACATTGCTTGTTAGTCTCTTCCTCAGAGGCCCTTCATTGTGTTTGATTCTTCTCTCTCCTTCAAGGCCCTCGCTTCCAGTCCAAATTGAGCTTCTTCATTGTGCTTTGGGGTATTTACGATTCTGTATGTATTGACCATCCTTGATCCTGGTGTCACTTTTGGCAGATGGCGCGGGGGATGTACTTCTATTTTCATGATTTAGATTAAGAAGACATCTTGTATTATAACATGGGAGCCATCAAGAAGGTGACAGCCAGTAATTAGTAATGCACTTGTCTTTCTTTTCCTGCACCTTCCTATCTGAAGTAATCCCAATATGTATAGCATCTCATGCTTAATTTAAGAGAGCGTTCCTGTTTAAAATGACAACCTCTGGCAATAATTTTGTGTATCATAAATCACAGACAAAGCCTTGCTTTGACTCAAAGAAGCGCAGTTCTCACAGAAAAGAAGAAATCAACTGCATGTCATTGTTTTATCCCTTGGTAATAAGAGCTTTGCTGTCAACCCTTCTTGTTTCTTCAGCCGTGGAGTTCCTGTTCTCCAAACCAAGGACGTAATTTCAGATTACGTTGGGGGTGCTGCTGAAAGACCGCTTTTAGGATTAAATTTCAATGAACAATGTTAGGACAATTTGCTATGATTACTCTTTTACCACTCCAGAGAAATCATCACAGCTGGTCTGAATCATATGTGGGGAGGGACTTCCCTCCCTAAATGGCACCCCTGATCTAACCCACTTCTATTAAAATCTGGCTGCTCCATATTGATAGTGTTAGAGAAATAAACCATCCAGACATGCTCCATGTCATATCAATGGAAATCTAGCTATAGTTCATTCAACATTTCATTTGTCCAAATGTTTTGAATCTCTTGGTCATGTTCTCATTATTATCTGTATTTGAGGTACTGTTTCATGTTGGTTCTGTTAATATTTATACCAGGGGTGAGCAACATGTAACCTGCATGCATCCCTTGACATTTGAAATATTTCCACACATACACACACCCAAAAATGTCTGTGATACTGCTATGGAGCGCTACATGGGCCAAATCTAGCTTGTTTTAAAAACAAGCAAAATTTTGCCCAGTTAGTATACTGTAGAGATAATATGGATATAGGGGGTGAAATGGGCACCCCATAGATTGGGGTCCATGGGCCCGGGGGCAAAAATGGGCCGCAGACCCACCACTCATTTATACAGTCACCCATTTTTTAGTTTGTATTTCTGCTTCGTGTTATCCTGTGTTCCACAGGACGAGTCCTACTCCCTTTTCATTTTTCTATATCATTCGCTTCTGTTTGTTTAAGACATTTTTGTAGATTGTTTACAGCTCTGTCTTTGGGTTTTAGTATTTCTTCTGTTTCATTGTCTACTATTGTGTCCTATCCTGCTGCTGTTTTATCTTGGCTCCCCCCCCCCCTTATTTTTAGATAAGTTAAACAGATCTAAAACTGAGTTTCCTGTCTGCACTCCTGGCAATCTCACCATTCTTCTTTTACTTTGTCTTGCAGTTGTGCTACAAATAAACTATTTTTCTGCCCAGGTGGATAACCTTGGGGTTGTATTTGATTCATCACTTTCTTTTGACTCTTCTATTCATGCTATAGCACAATCTTGTCAATTCCAGCTTTTAAAGATCTCTAACATTTGTCATTTTTTTCTATTACTTAAGGTTTTTTTTTATCATCTGAGTATTTCTCATCTTTACTTCTTTCTGGTCCTCTATTTTCTCTTTATTTGTCTGCTAACATCAGGCAGGGTCCAATGCTGATTCTTTTCTGCCTCACTGATTCTGTTGCACGAGTGGAACCAACAGATTTAGCGATTCCAAAATGAGCAGAAATGCACATTTCTGAAAGAAGGCAGATCAGTGGAGCTCCTGTAAGGGAGCTTTGCCAACCTGCCTTCCTCCAAAAATGAGTGTTTCTGCTTGTTTGGGGGCTTCCCCCGGGTATTGCAATTCAGTCGGAGGGACCCACCACTTGTGCAAGGTGGGAAGAATTGGTGGGGGCATAAGCGCTATGTTGGATACTGCCCATCTATGTTACATTTCCTTGTTTTATTTGTTATTCTCTTCTTCTTGGCCCTGTATATATATTGATGCAATTTTAGAAGTACTTATACGATTTAAATATAAACACAATACATCTCACCATAGTGTGGAAGAGTGTAATCAAGTGACCTGTGTGCCCGCTGTCTCACTGCTGATATGTAACTTCAAAATCTATGTTCTCTCTTATGTTTCTTTCTCTTTAAACTGGACTTGGACTGGACAGCCCTTCAAATAGAGGGCTAAGCAAAATGAAATTCTTGTCCATGTAATTTATTGTACGTTCCCATAGGGATGGATAAATCTGTCCATTTTGCTTTCCTTGAAATATATTGTTCTTTCCAATGTGTAAAAAGACCTTATCCATAACAAACTGAAATTAAATTCTCATTTAATAGGTTCAGCTATTCCCAACATGGGGAGGACCAATTATGTCTGCATTGTGGTGTAAATAGCCCTTTTACGGCCACCATTTACACAACATTTCCTTCCTAGAAATGCCCAAGCTGCCATT
Organism: Elgaria multicarinata webbii; assembly: GCF_023053635.1. Classification (NCBI taxonomy): domain Eukaryota; kingdom Metazoa; phylum Chordata; class Lepidosauria; order Squamata; family Anguidae; genus Elgaria; species Elgaria multicarinata. Next base: position 18,104,780 of record NC_086177.1, on the reverse strand, counting down.
GTTGCACAACAGTGGTGGTTTGCTAGGAGTACAGGCAGCTGCCCGGCTTGGTAAACACAGTCCGGGAGGTCAGACATGGGAGTCTGCCAAACTCCAATCCCCGGGTGGCCTCTCACAAAATCCCTACTACATAAAGGCTTATTCCTGCTCATACATGTACTACTAATTCATGGTTGAGCACTAGGTTCCTTTGACTGGATTCTGACAACACGTTAACTCACAAGCTTCCCCCTCCCCCCGTCAGAAAAGCATCCTGGGAACCCATGGTCTGCAGTAAGGGTTATTACTTATGGTGGGTTAGCATGTTGTCTGTTGCACCAACATGGGTTACAGAGATCTTCTTGGGAAGAGAGGCCAAAAATGCGGTTGCTGCTCTACTCTTCTGGGGCAATGTCTGAGCAAACTTGTTTTTATGCCACATTCAGCTGTGTCTCTGACTCCAAATAAGTCCCTCACCCTGCATTGTTCCCAAATAATTACACATGTGGATAAATCCTCATTTTCCCATGAAAACGTGAAAACCCACATTTATCCAGTTGTACATGTGGTGGCACCTGATAAGGGGAACCATTATATTAAATTTCATCCCATTCCTGTAAACTTTCAAGGAGTTGGAGCCCCTTTTCTTTGATACAGTGTAAACATCCCTCCGTTTGTGTAAGGCCATTTCTTAACTCAGAGCAGGAGGGGATGAGAGTGGGAAGGGAAAGGAAGGGAAGCAAACGGTTTGTTTCACGTGTGGATAAATCCTCACTTTCCCATGAGTTAACATGACATGTGAACAGGCCCTCTATGTGAATGTGGTCCCTGTATGCTTGTAAATATACTTTTAAATAAAGTAATGTATGAATGAGAACATTGATCTCCTTTGTCAGGCTCCTGTTTTCATAAGTGTTTTATGCTGCCCTAATCTGCATCAGGACACTGGGCAGGCTAACCCAGAACTGCCTGTTCCTAGCAGCCAACATCATCTAAGGCTGCAGTGGGCCTTCCCCAACCCTGCTACTTGAGATTTTTTAACCAAAGATGCTAAGTTATGCCATTTCCCCTTCTGCAGTATAGATTTCAATGGCTGTGGAATTAGCCTGCTGTTAGCATATCTTTTTTTAAAGTTAATTCTAAAGTGTTAATTTTTCCCCCTTAGATATTTCATTGAGCACAACACGGAAGAAGATAGATATTTCACCATTGATGTAAACACTGGAACCATTAAGACTGCCAGCATCTTTGACAGAGAAGAAACCTCTTGGTATAACATCACAGTTGCTGCTTCCGAAATTGGTAGGTAACAAGTTCACAAGGCTAAATGCCCATGTGATGCTTGCATTCAAATGAAAGGGTGGTTTAGGAAAAAGAACACAATGATTTTATTTTTAATAATAAATAAACTTACACTCTATTAGGGATGCTTGAGGAATTCAATTTTTGTGAATTACAATGTGAACTGACAACATCTGCACTTTCTGAACTAATATATGGATTGCAATGTAAGTATCCTGTCAAAGAAGCTATTGTAGAAAAGAGGGCTTCCTTCAAAAAATGGAAGTCTTGCCCAAGTGAGGAAAATAAAAGGGAGCACAAGCTTGCACAAAGGAGATGCAAGCAAGCAAACAAACAATAAGAGATGCAAAAAAGCATTTTGAAGAGCACATTGTGAATAATATAAAGTCTAATAATAAAGAATTCTTTAAATATATCAGAAGCAGGAAAGCAGCTAGGGAAGCAGTTGGACTGTTGGATGACAATGGAGTTAAGGGAGTACTAAAGAAGGACAGGGAAATCGCAGAAAAGCTGAATGAATTCTTTGCATCAGTGTTCACTGCAGAGGATACAGGACAGATGCCTGTGCCTGAACTGATGTTTTCAGGAAGAGAGTCAAAGGAACTGAAGCAAATAGTGGTGGCAAAAGATGAAGTACTCAACCTTATTGACAAATTGAAAGCAAATAAATCACCACGCCCAGAGGGTATCCATCCCAGAATTTTATTTATTTATTTATTTATTGCATTTCTATACCGCCCAATAGCTGGAGCTCTCTGGGCGGTTCACAAAAATTAAAACAATTCAAAGTGTAAACCAACAATATAAAACTAGGGGTGTGCACGGACCCCCCGCTCCACCCCGCGGGCCGGCTCCAAATCGGAGCTCCGCAGTGGAGGGGAGTGGTGCCAGGTAAGGCCGGGAGAGGAGGGGGGGGGTTTGGCAGTGACGGTGATGGTGGCAGAGCCCAGTAAGGGACCAAGGGGGAGGGGGGCCTTACCTGCCTCCGTCCGCGGTCCGTCGGCTTCTTCAATTGAGCCCGCGGTTCAACCAGGAAGTCTGGGCCGCAAGTGCGGCCCAGACTTCCTGGTTGAACCGCGGGCTCAATTGAAGAAGCCGAGGGACCACGGACGGAAGCAGGTAAGGGAGAGGAGGGGGGGTTTACCGGGTCCTGCCGCTGTCGCCGCATGGGCGACAGCGGCAGGGCCCGGTAAACCCCACTTACCTTTCCGGCAGAGCTCCAGATCGAGGCAAAGGATCTGCCTTCACCTCGATCCTCTTCGCCACGCTCCACCAGCCCCCCAATCCTCTTCGCCTCCACCTTAAGGGGAGGCGAAGCACCCCGCTCCGCTTCTAATTCGCCGGTCTTATTAGAAGCGGAGCACATCCCTATATAAAACCATAATATAAAATACAATATAAAAGCAAAACCAGATAAAAACAACAGCAATACAAAATTACAAATTTAAAACACCAAGTTAAAATTTATTTATAAACTGTTAAAATGCTGGGAGAATATAAAGGTCTTCACCTGGTGTCTAAAAGCATATAATGTAGGTGCCAAGAGAACCTCCTTAGGGAGCTCATTTCACAGCCTGGGTGCCACAGCAGAGAAATCCCTCCTCCTGGTAGCCACCTGCCTCACTTCCTTTGGCAGGGGCTCACGGAGAAGGACCCATGAGGATGACCTTAGGGTCCAGGAGGTACATATGGGAGGAGGCGTTCCTTCAGATAGCCTGGCCCCAAGCCGTTTAGGGCTTTAAATGTTAATACCAGCACTTGGAATCGGGCCCAGATCTGGACTGGCAGCCAATGAAGCTGTAAAAGGACTGGCATGATGTGGTCTCATCGGCTAGTCCCTGTTAGTAACCGTGCTGCCCTGTTTTGTACCAGTTGAAGTTTCCGGACCATTTTCAAAGGCAGCCCCACGTATAACGCATTGCAGTAATCCAAACGAGAGGTTATCAGAGCATGGATAACTGTAGCTAGGCTATCTCAAATATGACATTGCAGACCTCCTCACAAAAATATGCAACATGTCCTTAAGCTCAGCCTCTGTACCAGAGGAATGGAAGATGGCCAATGTAACACCAATTTTCAAAAGGGGATCCAGGGGGAATCCAGGAAATTACAGACCAGTTAGCTTGACATCTGTTCCAGGTGAATTGGTTGAAAGCATTATTAAAGACAAAATTAGTAAGCATATAGGAGGGCAGGTCCTGCTGAAGAAGAATCAACATGGCTTCTGCAAAGGCAAGTCCTGTCTCACTAATTCTTTGAGAGAGTCAACAAACATGTAGACAGGGGTGATCTGGTGGACATTGTTTACTTGGACTTCCAAAAGGCTTTTGATAAAGTCCCCCACCAAAGACTCCTGAACAAACTTAGCAGTCATGGAATAAGAGGAGAGGTCCTCTTATGGATCAGTAACTGGTTAGAGAACAGAAAACAGAGAGTAGGAATAAATGGTCAATTCTCCCGATGAAGGGAAGTAAATAGTGGAGTCCCACAGAGATTGGTATTAGGACCAATTCTTTTCAATTTATTCATAAATGATCTGGAATTAGGAGTGAGCAGTGAAGTGGCCAAGTTTGCCAACAACACCAAATTATTTAAGGTTGTAAAAACACAAAGGGATTGTGAAGAACTTCAAAGGGATCTTTCCAAGCTGGGACAGTGAGCATCCAAATGGCAGATGTGGTTGAATGTAAGCAAGTGTAAGGTGATGCACGTTGGGGCAAAAAAACCCAACTTCAAGTATAACCTAATGGGATCAAATCTTGTGGACAGCTCGATGAAAATGTCCACCCAGTGTGCGGTCATTGTAAAGAAGGCAAACTCCACGTTAGACATTATAAGAAAAGGAAATGAGAAGAAAACAGCCACTATCATACTGCCCTTATATAAATCTATGGTACGGCCACACTTAGAATACTGTGTACAGTTCTGGTCACCACACCTAAAAAAAGGAGGTGTACAAAATGATGCATGGTATGGAGAATGTAGATAGGGAGGATAGTAGAATGTGGATAGTATCTCTCATAATACTAGAACCCGGGGGTCATCCCATGAAGCTGATTGGTGGGAGATCCAAATAAAAGGAAGTACTTCTTCACACAGCGCATAGTTAAATTATGGAACTCACTACCACAGGATGTAGTGATGGCCACCAATTTGGATGGCTTTAAAAGGGGGTTGGATAAATTCCTGGAGGTGACGGATATCAATGGCTACTAGCCCTGATGGTTGGGTGCTATCTCCAGTATTCGAGGCAGTAAGCCTGTGTGCACCAGGTGCTGTTACACCATGTCCTGCTTGTTCATCCCTGTCTGATGGCTGGTTGGCCACTTTGTGAACAAAGTGCTGGTCTAGTTGGACCCTTGGTGTGATCCAGCATGGTACTTCTTATGTTCTTATGATGTTGAACCCTCACTCTCAATAACCTGTTTTCAGCTAGGGTTTGGAGGAGCCTCGTGATCCCCTTCATCATTCTCTGGGTCCATTAAAGGAGCTTCTGCCAGGTCTTACCTGCTCTCTGAGAGTCAGGGCTCCTGTTCACCTTGGCTACTAGTCCCCTCCCCAGGATCTGTTGGAGCTTGCTCTTCCCCTTCGTCCTCTGATGATGAGGACCCTGGGGGAGGCATGACAATTTTCTGCAAAATGGTGGCCCTAAATAGCCCTATTTATGCAACATTGCAGATATAAATGGTCTAATGCTTACAACATTGCATAAATGGGGCTGTTTTGTGTAAAATCAGAATTTACGTAAATAGTGTATCCATGATTTTCAATGATATGGTGGCTCACAGGGCAGCAAGATGCCCGATTCATCGCGCACCATGTTGGGCAAGCTCAGGGATCTGTGGAATGGAGTCCAGGAAGCCAAGCAGGTGGATGTCTGCCAGACTCCATACACACACACACACACACACACACACACACACCAATTTCCATGATATCTCTAGCCATGGCTCAGCTACAATGTGTAGTCCTGTCCTTGTTTTGAAAGACATGCCAAACGACTGTATTTGTGTGCATGTGTATTTCCTGTATTTCCATTGATCACAAAATTGTACCAGGCTTTCTCTTCGATATAACTTGAGAATTAACATTCTCAGGTGATTTCAGATAACTGTATTTTCTGAAGTTATTTCCTCACACAAGGAAGTTGTGAAGAAAAATAGTTGTACTGAAGCAGAAGGCTCCATCACGTCTTTCTTAAAGTTTCTGATCTGGCTAGAAGCTGGATGTGGTGTCAGGTGTTCAGACTACATCAGTCTGGAAGCTTGTCCCTCATCTTCAGCTACTCCGTTCACACCCACATCCACCATTGGTTTGCTGTTGTACCCTTAGTTATCAAGCAGTAATAATAAACAAGTGTAGGGGCTTGCAGATACTGTAGGGTATCTAGCTTTGTGATGATCAAATCGTGAAAATATGATAGAAAGTAATCAAACTTGGCATTTCTATAATGCTTTTGGAGTGTTTAATGTTCTTCATGTACATTGTCTTAGTCATCCTTATAACAACCCTGACAAGTCAATCAGTATGAACCAACTAGGCAGAGAGATAATGTGCTTGCCTAAGGCCGCCTATTAAGTTCATGAAGTTTGGACCAAGGACTTCCCAGCTCACACCTTACACTCTTAGCCCTTACCCTGCACGAGCTCATAGCTATGTAGAATGGCTGCCATTACTATGAGGAATATATGACATTTAAAAGTGCCTTCGCTAAACTAAAGATTAAGGCCCATATACCTATTTTTGGAGGCCTTTGCTAATAACCTATGAAATTAAATGTCAAAAAGCTCCTTAAATTTTTTATAAGGCTGCTTAGCAATCAGAGAAAGTAAGATACAGAAAAAAGGGAATAAATTGTCTGAGATCAAGTCAGTTATTAAGAGCTAGCTTAGAGGGTGTGTCTTCCTCTGCTTTACAGTATTTAATATCCCTTTCACTCTTTCGACTGTTCTTGGAATGGACCTAGAAAGGAGTACGATTGGAAGAATTAATCTAAATTCAGACCATGTCAGTTTTCATCATGAAAAAATTGTTCCACCATGTTTGCACTTGAAGATGCAGGTGGTTGTTGTTGTTGTTGTAGTTGTTGTTAGGACTTACATTTAGATGGTGGTGCAAGGACTGTCTTTTAAATTGTTTCTTCTTCTTCTTCTTCTTCTTCTTCTTCTTCTTCTTCTTCTTCTTCTTCTTCTTCTTCTTCGAACCTAGCAGCTTGAAGTAGCTTGAAAGAACAGCAGGTCTCACCTTGGTGGAAATAGGGCCAGAAATACCATGTGAAGGATGATACATGATGGCATACCATCACTCTCAGCCACATTGTATGGGGGGGGGGGGAGGAAAAGATATTTGACTCCTTATAGTGATGGGGACAGCCATGATTTTATCACACACTGTCCTTGGGAGTAGGACATTGCACAGGAAAGAAGATGGCTGCCTGCATTGCTACATGGGGTCAGATTTCTCCCCCCACCCCTGTACAGTGTATTTGAGAGTGATGGTATGCTATCACATGCTGTCCCTTAGGGGAGCTTTTCCAGCTCCATTTAACTCATGAAGCAGCTGCTATGCCTTCTAGGTACTCAAAGTGGCTAGATCTGGGACGGGGTGGAATTAAAAATAACCTTCGGACCATCTTGAAGAATTTCAGAGAGGGTCATGTTCCAATCCACTCATTAATTTGGAAACCGAGGATCAGATGAGCTCTCTCCAAAATGCAGAGCCCCTCCCCCAAATTTGTCAAGTGTTCCTCAGAAGGTGTCATATGGTGATTATGGGGTGCAATAAATTTTACCTGTAAAGAGCAAAACAGGGGATATAATGAATTTGCTGAATTCTCCGCCCCTGCTATGTGTATTAAAAATTAAGGAATGTGTTTTGTGCTGGAAATATTTGGCACATCGTCTATTCAGTGACATTGTGTGGAGCAGATTCAGGCAGTTGAAGCTGGGCTCTGATATGGGAAATCCAGGGAGAAGACCGTTGTAACATCTTAGGAGCAGGAAGGCTGGTTTGAAAATGTATTTGAAAATAAGGGGAGTGATAAATGCATAGACAGATATTTTCATCCCATTTCTACATCTACTACTATGGCGGCTAGGGTAGGAACGTGTTTTCCTTCTTTTCTGTTTAGATCCTATGCAGCCCAATCCTCTTCATGTTTAATTAGTAAATCCTAATGTGTTCAGTCAGGCTTACTCCCATGTATGTATGTACAGGATTGTAGCCCCTGTGGCCTTCAGTCAACAAGATGATGCCAGGTGAGTTGAATTGGAATAGACCGTAGTAAGTCTCCCTTTATCCACCCATCGTATTTCCATCTTCTGCTCACTACTGCTGGATAATGGAGTCTGCTTTGTAGTTTAATTTATAAGAGATGCTACTGGCAGGGCTGCATTTGCACTGTGCATAGGTATTTTATGAAGACAGCAAATGGATTTTATGGTTATTCCTGCTCTTGGGATTGAGTTAATATCTCAAAATAGGTCACGTTCCACAGTCAACTACAGGTTTATATTCTAACCCTATGTCTTTTCATGCACCACATTCCCGCACCCCCACCCCCCACCCCACATGCAACTATAATTTCACTCTAATCAGAAACAGGTGTATAGCAAGAGTAAGCTTAATTGAGATTTAAAAGCCTCATTGGGGCTTATTTGTGAACTTGTGTGCCCTGCAGTAGCTACTGAGGCTTGGTCATGGAGGCGGAGGAACCATCTGACTTAGCAGTTTAGCAGAAATAAATAGCAATGCCATCGGGCTTAAATATTGCCTTCCTGTTCATTATTTATTCGGCACAGTCACAGAAGCGGTCGTTCCAAAAGGACAGTAACAACAGTTGTTATTATTATCATTGTCATTATTATTTAAATGAAATGGGATGGCTTAGAGTCCTTAATGTAATGTTGTTGAAAAAGTCAACGTTTCTACGGTGCTCCCAGATTGTGTTAGCACACACGGACATACAGAAAATTTGGGGCATCCAAAATCCAGCTAAAATCAAGCTTTTTTCTCCCACATTGATTTCAGTGGGAGAAATTTAAGCACATTGAAAACTAGTGCTTGGCTTTGGCCGGGCTTTTCTTTTTGCATGAAATATTTTGTTTTATGTCTTTTTTCATGCTCCCTTTGCCTAAAAAAAATATGAGAGATGGCAGATGAGAAATGGGAAATCAAATCTGGGATCGGACAAGGTGCAAGTGCAACACTCAAAGCATTGGGCTGCTGTGTTTTCATCACCTTTTATTTCTCTGAAGACACACTGCCATATGTTCCACCATCTGCAGCACTTTTACCAGCCTCCTCTTGGAAACCATTTGCAATCACAATGCAAGTCAGTGTGTGGAAGACAAAACAGGTGGCTCAGCACATGGTATCTCTCTCTCTAACGACAATTCGGGTTTGCTGTCTTCAAGCCAGGTTGAAAAGACAAAAGACATTTGGGGGGTTTGATGCCAGAACGATTCAAGTATTAACACAACAGAAGAGGCTCATAAGGGACCCTCAGAGGAAGAGTTTCTTTGTTAACAGACGTTTTTAGCTGTGGGTGTGGTACCAAAGTGTGTCCTTGCTTCTTATCAAGTTCATCTGTTTCTTGCTCAGTTTAAATGGTCGATCACGTGTGCAGTTTCTTATTGTACATTCATGTTCACCCATAAAATGGTCTGAACGGAAGTCACGTGATACAGTTTTGCTTCTGAAGCCAAACATATGTAGCCCTGTAAGCTGTTCATTTGGATACAATTCCTAAGCCACTCTGAGCTGTTTGGAGAAGTGGGATATAATAGTGCAATGACAAATTGTGGCTGTATTCAGATGTAATGCTAAATTATACTTCGGCATTATGTGAACAAACCACCAACTCATAAAGTCCCCTGTTCTTCGGTGTGGCCACAAGGAGGAATTTGGAAGCTTTTGCTTCCATTTTCAGCCAGTCATGGTTTCTCATTGTTTGTGAACTCAAACCATGGTCAGTCTTAATGGAAACAAGTCAACTTCAAACAATGTTTTCTGATACTGGTTTGTTTCCCTCAAACTTAGTTCATTTATTTATTTATTTATTTATTATTTCATTTATATATTGCCCCATAGCTGAAACTCTCTGGATGATTTACAAATATTAAAACACAGAACATTAAAAACAAATATACAAAATTTAAAATCATAAAAAGCATAAAAACAGACAATATCCATTTAAAACAACTATTCTGGGGTCAGTTAAAAAAACTCAACATATGCTGTTAATTTATTTATTTATTTATTTATTTATTTATTACATTTTTATACCGCCCAATAGCCGAAGCTCTCTGGGCGGTTCACAAAAATTAAAATCATCATAAAACAACCAACAAGTTAAAAATACAAATACAAAATACAATATAAAAAGCACAACCAGGATAAAACCACGCAGCAAAATTGATATAAGGTTAAAATACAGAGTTAAAACAGTATAATTTAAATTTAAGTTAAAATTAAGTGTTAAAATACTGAGTGAATAAAAAGGTCTTCAGCTGGCGACGAAAGGAGTACAGTGTAGGCGCCAGGCGGACCTCTCTGGGGAGCTCATTCCACAACCGGGGTGCCACAGCGGAGAAAGCCCTCCTCCTAGTAGCCACCTGCCTCACTTCCTTTGGCAGGGGCTCACGGAGAAGGGCCCCTGTAGATGATCTTAAGGTCCGGGTAGGTACATATGGGAGGAGGCGTTCCTTCAAATAACCTGGCCCCAAACCGTTTAGGGCTTTAAATGTCAATACCAGCACTTTGAATTGGGCCCGGACCTGGACTGGCAGCCAATGAAGTTGTAAAAGGACTGGCGTAATGTGATCTCGCCAGAAAAGTCTTGACCTGGCGCTGAAAAGATAGTAATGTGGGCGCCAGGCAAGCCTCGTCAGGGAGGTCATTCCATAATTGTGGGGCCACCACTGAGAAGGCCCTCCCCCTTGTTGCCATCTTCCGAGCTTCCCTCGGAGTAGGCACCTGGAGGAGGACCTTAGAAGTTGAGCATTAAACCTAAGTTCTCACATAACAAACCCCAATATGTTGAAACTGGAAGCAAAAGCTTCCTATCTCTTCCTCACAACTACACTGGAGGAAAGAGGAACATGTGAACACAAGGCCTTTACATATAATTTAAAACCATACTTTGGCATTATGACCAAAGCCAGCTATTATCTAATATGAAAGAGATTTTGATCTAGGAACCATCTGTATCTAGGAACTCCATTTGCAAATAGAGCTTCGTTTATTGGGTGGTATAAAAAGGCAATAAATAACTAAATAATTTTTAATTTATTTAAAATAAAACCTACACGTTATATATATCATAAAAAAACACATTAAATCATTTAATAAAGCTTAAATGCCTTAGACATAACGGTGTCCTTTTCCTCTAAATGAAAGTAAGTTTCATTTCGATTGGAAAATTAACAATGTTAAGCTAATAGAGACTATTTGCTCTTTTATAAACACTCTTAATTACCTGTTGCAGGAAGAGGGTTGGATAAGGCCTCCACTCACAGATACCTTCACCCAATTTGGGGGGATTCTACCCACACACACACTAGGAACAAATCTACACTAGTCTAGTTAGAACGTGTCTTACCGGTTTTAAGTGTGCCTTTCGTAGTATTACGCCACATGACGTTCAGATTTTGACATTTTATTGAGGTCTTTTCTCCAGTTTTTATTTTGAACTTTTCTGAAATAGCTCTTTGTATTTGTTATGACATGGCTGATTTCGCCGTATTAATTAGCTTTCCTTTCCTTCTTAATTAGCCAATCACATTCCTGGGGGGCGTGTTTATTTAATTTCTGTGCCCAAAGTTGGAACCAGTTTTTTCTGTGCAGCCTTGGACTTCAACTCCCATCAGCCCTACTTAGCAGAGCCAATGGTGAGGAATGCTGGGATTTGTGGTCCAAAAGATCAGGAAGGCACCAGGTTGGGGAAGGCTGGTGCTGCTTTCGTGGGCTCTCATTCTCTCCCCGTTTATGAGTCAGTGTCTGTGGTGCGCTGACGAGAGTTGCTCGCTTAGACATTCCTCTCTCCCTCCCTCTCCTCCCCCGAACCTCGCTCTCCTCCTTCCTTCCCTCCCTCCAGCCCGCTCTCTCTCACACTCTCTCTCCCTCACTCACTATCGTTCTCTCTCTCTCTCTCACTCACTCACACACACACACGCACACACACACGCACAAACAAAGAACTCAGGAGCTCGTGACTTCGGTTGAAGGTGAGCGACTTGCGCTCCCTTTGCCTGCCTCTGCCACCGACACCCTCAGAACCCAAACAGTAAAAGGAGCAGGGAAGGGGGGGGGGAGAAAAAGAAAGCCTGCTGCACCCTGTGTCAGTTACTGAATGGAGGCAGCCATGGAGCGGGAAGAGCAGGACAGAGGCGGGACATAGGAGGAGGAGGCACCTCACGATCAAAATAGAACAAAAGCATTTTCTTAGTGTGGCCAAAAGGAACGCATTCCCATGGAAAGAGAAAATGCAAGTAAACGTTTTAAAACCAGCTACGTTTTAAATCGGTCAAGAATAAAACGTTCAATGCCTGTGAAAACAACGTTTCATATACTAGTGTAGATCCCCTCTAGTTCATCCCATTCATCAGAGCCTCCTGACTCTTTGTAGCACTTACATGGGGCTGGAGGTGATGCCAGGGGAAAGAGGGTGGTGAAGTCCACTTCCAACAGCACTGTTGATTCAGTGTAAATCTGGATCCAACCCACAGCATTCTCAAGCTTTAAACTTTTATCATTATTGCATATTTTATCATTAATTTATTACACATCTTCAATTTTTAGGCACTATACAAAAACTGGAAAACAAGACAGACCTTGGCTGCAGGCTTACAATCTATTAGACTATGGGGAAAGGAATGGGGAGGGAAGATGAAAACAAGCACTCTCTGGCATCAATTCCTAAAGTCACAGAATTTGCTCTTATAAGGGCCAACGGGAATAGAAATAGCTCAGGGAGGGAAGAGCTAAATGGCAACTGGTCTGTCAGCTTTGTTGTCTCATTTCTGCCTCTGCTGCAGCCAAGTGGAGTGGCAGGTCATCAATGATCATTCAGGGAGAGGAGGAGCCAACTGCCGGATGGAGTGGGTGTGCCGTCCTGTCTCTGCTGCAGCCAGGTGGATTGATGTAGTGTACTTTCTCCCTAACCATGAAAAATGCTAACGGGCGTTGTCTTCATAAACACAGAGTTTGAATAGGGATGGTTGAATAAACTATGTTTGAAATCCCAAGATTCGCCAAATATTGTCTCACCACTCGTGTTGTGCCTCATTCCCATTCTCGGTCACTGCTCACTCTACACAAATGGAAAGCCTGTGCAAATCAAGCAGTGATAAAACAGGAGATTAGCCCAGGTTTCCGCAGATTTGTGCAAGTTTCTTCCATAAACTACGGCAGGGCTGATTCGGTCTGCTGAGGACATTGGAGCAAATTAGGTCATTTGGGCAGATCGAACTGGGAATCCAGAATGAGACGAACATGAGTACTTGTCTGACAAGTTAGGAATATTTTCGATGGACATGTGCTCATGCTTAAATGGGCCAAGTCACATATTTTGTAAAGGAAAAGAAAATTCTCATACATCCCTAGTTATAGGATGAGCCTAGTTAGCGTTAACCATGATTAATAACACGATACATCTTAATGCTACACCCATGGGTAAACTCAACCATGGGGAAGCATTCTCCTGAACTCCAAATCATGGATAGAAGATGTAAAATGTTGCATGTGGGTGTCCTTAAACAATGTATTGGGGGGTCTTTCAGGAAAACAACAACCCTGTGTTCTCAAAGATACATGGAACTTGTTCAGATTGCAATCTGTCAGACTTTCCTAACTGTTCATGTCATGGTGATATATTGAAAGACCCAGTGTGGCATGGTTTCCAGGAGTGCATGGGATATGGTATGCCAGCGTTCCTCAAATGAGTTACTTTTTGTCAGGTGAATTTAAATAAATGAAATTGCTTTCACCAGTCTCTCCTCAAGGGTAAAAGTTTTCTCTATTTGCAATAAAATTCAGGTATACTTTCGATCCATTTATTTATACATACGTTTATATTACATTGTCACACCAAAATAGCTGTGAATAGCTACAAAATATGACTTGTAAAATATATACATTTACCCTATGCTTTCTCTGTATAGCAGCTCCCAAGGGAAAAGGCATTGGGGGGATAGCTTCGAAATTTCTATACAAAAGAAAATTACACAAATGGTTCTCTCGCAATGAAGGTCTATTTCAGAAAGCAATTCTAAATGGATCATTTCTGAAGACCCTATCCAGAACATTTCTTTTAGATTTGTTTGCATTTGTTTTTTTGGTTTTTTTTGGCTTCCTAAGAAGATGCTAGACTGCAGAGCACAATCTGAACAGAAAAGGTGCAAAGAAAAAGATCTGAGAATAGCAGAGATGCTTGAAGAGGGAAAATGTCAGAATACCACAGGCATTATTAAGTTCTGACTGCCTCAAATGCCAAAATGTAAGGGAAAAAATGACCATGGGAAAGACTGCTGCATGTTCACACAGCTTTGATCTCCACCTCTGCTATCCTAGGAAATAATAAGGACTAGAGAAATTGTATGATTTTACAAGGCATTCAAAATCCTTAAGGTGGTAGCTATGTACGCAAGAGGAAAAGAAAAGTATGATTTTTGTTTCTTCTTCAGTTTTTTGTTCAAAGAAATTAGGTGTTTCTTATTCTACCTTCAAAGAGGAGGCACAAGTGTAAAAGCAACAGCTCATTGCTGCATGGATAAAATCTTCTGTGTCATGCACCAGAGAAACTGAAAACAATTCCAAGAAAAGCCGTCAGTACAATGGCCCAGTGAGGTAGCAACATTTTCAAAGCTACTTTGAGGCAGGAGCAATGAATTCTAATCAAAACAAAGAAAATGGAAACATGCGAAACAGCAGGCAGCCACTCTCAACTATTCTTCTGAGACCGAGCCAGGCCGTTGGGTTGTTCACACATGTTAATCCAAAGCTGAAAAGCAGCAGATGCATAAATATGAATAAAATCATGACTTATGGCAGCTTTCCCCATCCTGATACCCTCCAGATGTGTCAAACTGTAACTCCCAACTGGGAGTTGTAGTGCAACAGATCATAGAATCAAAGAATCATAGAGTTGGAAGGGGCCTACAAGGCCATCGAGTCCAACCCCCTGCTCAATGCAGGAATCCACCCTAAAGCATAACTGACAGATGGTTGTCCAGCTGCCTCTTGAATGCCTCTAGTGTGGGAGAGCCCACAACTTCCCTAGGTAACTGGTTCCATTGTCATACTGCTCTAACAGTCAGGAAGTTTTTCCTGATGTCCAGCCGGAATCTGACTTCCTGTAACTTGAGCCCGTTATTCCATGTCCTGCACTCTGGGAGGATCGAGAAGAGATCCTGGCCCTCTGTGTGACAACCTTTCAAGTATTTGTAGAGTGCTATCATGTCTCCCCTCAATCTTCTCTTCTCCAGGCTAAACATGCCCAGTTCTTTCAGTCTCTCTTCATAAGGCTTTGTTTCCAGACCCCTGATCATCCTGGTTGCCCTACTTGAACGCTCTCCAGATCGGGAAGGCTCCATTTTGCACAACAATGGAAGCTCCGGAAATCACATATTTTCCCCGTTGCATAAATGGCACCATAAAGGCCCCATTTACACAATGGGGGAGCCTCCATTGTTGTGTGCATTGAAGGCTCAGTGTGTTTCTCCTGTTGCATAAATGGTGGCCATTCACACCTTTACTTTTGCTTAAATAGGGCCTTTACTTTTGCTTAAATAGGGCCATTTATGCAATGGGGGAAATATGTAATTTCTGGATCCTCCATTGATGCACACAATGGTGAGTCTGGATGAGGAGGGATGGCTTACAGGTGCTTCTCAAGCCTATGGATGTTTGACGTGCAAGGGTGACCAACTGGGTCCAGGAGAGTGGACACTCAGGAATCCATTGGGCTCTTGGACCCAGTCAGGTGCCCTCAACATCCCTGGGAACAGGTTGGTAAAGGTTGACTTTCACTAAGCACATGGCAAAGAATTTAGTGGGCACTCCCCTGGTCCAGGGCTCCTTGTGCATTGTGGTACACAGCTGGAGTTTGCATTAGATGGCTTCCTTATTCCTTTCAACAGTGGTGGCAGATCCGGACATGCAACGCTGCTGCATTTATTGAAATGGATGTGAAGCATTCTCAGTGGCTGGATGGGGGAACAGCTTGGAATCCCATGAATGCCACCTTGAGTTCCATGACAGAAGAAATGACAAAAGAAATGTCATAAATAATGAACTCGTTCCATTTCTCACTGTGGCACCCATTTCGGACTGTAGGGACTTGGGCTAATTCACTGATTTTCTGAGGAATTTTGTGCAGTTTGGGGGGGAAGTTCTGCAATTTGCACAAATTGCTCAGAAATTTGCGCAAATTGCAGAACTAGCCCACAAAAAATATGCAAAAAAAGTTCCCAGAGTTTCAGGCAAAGCCTGCAGCTTAGCTCGCAGACACAAATCAAATCGTATACACTGCAGCACTCCTTCAAGTAAAAAAAGAGACCCAGATTTCCTAATGACAGACATCCCTAGGCTAGACAGCCCAAGTAAACAAAACTTGCTGAGAAACAAAGCAATGTCACTCTGGAAGCCAGGCTGCCTGTGGCTTCACCAGCCTCTGTGATGTCTTCTTAAACCTCTCCCTCACTGCCACCACCCTATTCTTTAGACTCAAAAAGAATGAGGGAACTATAAACCCTCTTTTAATTATTTGTGTGTGAGCGTGGTGTATTGTCCATCTGAAGTAACGCATAAGACTGAGCAGACATGGTTGATATAACAAAATAAGAATGAACTTTATTCAAGGATCTAAAAGACATTTTAAGTTTGTTTGAAGTTGTACACATAAATCTCCCTCCCTCCACCTCCCATGGAATACTAACCACCTCCAAATCCTATAACTCCACTTTCTATCCCGATACAAGTCTCTACTAACCCCTAACTCACTCCAACCCTCCCTAACTGCCTCTTCACTCCCCCCACTTTATTCTCTCTCCCTCTCCATTTCAAATCAACCAACCAATCGGACGACACCATTCGCACAGCTCACTATTCCAATTCCTGCTCCCACTTACTTACCATTTCCTGAAAAAGAAAAGAATTGGCCGCAGCTAATCCAGTCAAAATTCTATTAAAAAATAAAGTATTTCCATTTCCCCCTGGAACTTATTTAAGAAGTGTTTTTTTTTTTTTTTTTTTTAAAGCAATCCTGGGGTGAATATAGCAGTTTTTTGTTCTGTTTTGTTTTCATTCTTCTGGTATTCTTGAACCAGCAAATTATCAGGTGATTTTAATGTCTGATATCAGATAATTAAAGCAAATGAGTTCAACCTTTCATTGTTCAAACTTCATTACAGGATTGCAGCTCGAACAGATAATGCAAAATTCATTCGCACACATAATTGTCACAGCATGTTAATCACCTAACTTGCCCTATTTGGCAGACAGTGTTGGATGATTGCCTATGCAATCACACTGCTAATGCAACTATTTTGTTGGTCCTGGTGGCTAATTTACCGGGGAGTTTATGTCTGGTGGATTATTTCAAGGGCAGCATCTTTCAAGTGCTGCTGCTTCCCAGGAATCCCCTGCTCCTTCTTTTTGCTCTTTTTAAGAGGTCACGTAAGTCTTGCTCCAGCCTTGAAACTATAGAGGACCTGAAGGTGCTACACTGTGGTGTAAGAGAAGACCTTGTCTCCTTCCTCCCCTTGAAGCAGAATACATTTGTAGACACGGCCTATAAATGGAGCAGTACGAGATGGTAGAAGTCTGAGTTGGTACAGTGGACTGCCCCAGCTTAGATTGTGAGGGGATGCTATTTTTAGTGCTCACCCACCATTTAAAAAGAAAAACTCTCTTCAAGTAAACAATTAGCATGTCAGTAAGGAAGTTTGTAGCCCAGGCACTTCCTGCTGTGCATGTTTTCAACCTGCGGGGATATTCTTTTATGGAGGATAGCTTTTAAAAACAGTGTTACCCAGTTTGTAGTCTACTATAATTACAATCTGACCTGTGTACTGAGGCTACCATTGTCTAGGGTGATGGGCAAATTTTATTCTTACTCTACTGTATCCTACGTTGCAGTTTATACCAGGCCTGTACAATTTCTAATCCACCAACCTGTCACAGCTCACCAGTGATATATTATTGTTATGGTGACCATGTGAAAAGGAGGACAGGGCTCCTGTATCTTTAACAGTTGTATTGAAATAGGAATTTCAGCAGGTATCATTTGTATGCATGAAGCATCTGGTGAAGTTAAAGCTGCAGGCACCCTGCCCTCTTGACCAGATACAAAAGAGGGCAGGTCTCCAGGATCAGTTGAATATGTTGTTTCATTTTAAATGTTCATTTATTTCTGTCTTTCCACAGTTAAACCTTCAAAGTGACTTGTGAATATTAAAATAGTTCAGTGTAAAAAAAAAAAAAGATCTAAGAAAAATCTTATAAAATCCAATTACATTATAACAGAGAGAGAACAACAGAAAATACGTCATATATCAAATACTTGGGATAATAAAACTCTTTTCACTTTATACCTAACTATAATAATGTCAGTGCCACCTAAGTGTCTGTTAGAACCTTATTTAGGGTGACCATATGAAAAGGAGGACAGGGCTCTTGTATCTTTAACAGTTGTATTGAAAAGGGAATTTCAGCAGGTGTCATTTGCATATATAGAGAACCTGGTGAAATTTCCTCTTCATCACAACAGTTAAAGCTGCAGGTGCCCTGCCTTCTTTTAAATCTGGTCGCACTGTAGCTTCAGTATAGCTCATGCAGCTTTAACTGTTGTGATGAAGAGGAAATTTCACCAGGTGCGATATGCATGCAAATAACACCTGCTGAAATTCCCTTTTCTATGCAACTGTTAAAGATACAGGAGCCCCGTCCTCTTTTTCATATGGCCACCCAACCTTATTCCACATATTAATCCTATTTCGCATGTCAGCCTTGGTGATTCAGATCTGAATTTATTTTTGTTGCTGCCTGTGCTTCTGAATGGGGAACAGGATGTGTAATTAAGGCAATTACAAATGCAATAAACCTCAATAATTCGGACCTGGGCTGCTGACAGTGCTGATAAACATGGTGTACAATTTGGAAGAATACACATACAATGTGAACAATTAAGGGTGGTAACACCAGGCCTAAAATGTAATTTGGTGCTGGGGTCATACTACTGGCCCTATGGCATAATCTCTGAGGGTGACCTTGAAATGGAGAATAAAATCAGGGCGGCATCCAAAGGAGAAAGTGTTGTAATAATGGCTGACTTTAGTAAAATAGTGTCAAGATGACAAGATTTCTAGATATCATAAATAACTATGTCTTAGAACTGTTGGTCATGGAACCAACCAGAGAGGAGACAATCTTCAACTTAATCCCAAATATCAGCCAGAAACTGAAGTTGAATTGATTGGAAACAGTTACCACATAACATGTAAGTGTGCAATTGCCAAGAAAATCAGTCATATTTCAGCTCATAAGAACAAATGCCTCAAAAATGAGGAGAATAGTTGAAAGGGAGGATTTTTTTTCTTTATTAATAGCAAGGCTTTCTATGATAAAATTAAATTCAAGGCGGCTTACTTATATAACACATCAAATTGAAAAACAACTCTCACAATAAAACAACCACAGTAAAAAGCAGCATTAAAGTAAGATCCTTATCTTTTTTTCATATTTTAATTCTGCTCTCTGAAACGGTTGGCTAATGTATTTCTGCTCTTTATTCAACATTGATCTGACACTGTATCATGAAGTGAAGCCACGCGATTAATTCTTGGCCAGAACATGAGAGCGTTGAATAGACTCTGAAAACTTCTCAATAATACGTAATATCCTAGATGTTATAAGCCCGTAGTTTAACATTCATGCATTGATTTCAATTTCAGTTCTTAGAAAGCTAGTGAGACTTAGTAAACCGCATCTTTCTAAAATTGCCATCTCATTGTAGTTCTGCTGTAGTGTTTTGAACTTTTGACAAGCCATTGCTTTACACCAAGTTATGATTCTCAACTTCCAGGGGCAGAGAAGTGATTGGGGGACGAGCTGTGTCAGTGTAAGTGTCTTCTGAAACTGCTGAATCACTTCCTTCTTATGTTTTACAGAAAGTCTTGGTCTCCTGAGCCATGTCCCTGTTGGAATTAAAATTCTTGATGTCAATGACAACCCTCCAGAGCTTGCTGAAGACTATGATGTTGTCGTCTGCGAGAATGCAAAGCCTAGTCAGGTAACATGCTAGTCACACTCTTCATGTCATATCTGAAAGCAGCTCAGTCCAAAATGTGTGTTTCTTTCAGAAAGGCAACCTATTATTCTAGAAAACAGACCCAGTTTTGCATGGGTTGGAACAGCTCTTAGCTTGATACCGCAAAGTTATGCAGTTGTCACAGTTGGACATATTGTGCCCATTGCATGAAGCCATGCCTGTTTACCACTTCATGTGCATTTTTAAGGATTTGAGATTTTTTAAAACACTATTAATATTTTGTGCTTGGATTCTGTAAACCCAAAAGCAGCAGAGATTATTACAGTCCCATGAGAGTGCTGAGCTATATCAACAAAAGTATATCTGAATCAACTGTATATCTGAATCAGTATGCTGAATAGGAAGTAGATCAGCAAAGAGGCGGTACTTACTCCTACAATTTGTTATACATATTCTTTTATTTCAAATGTTTAAATGTGTGTTTGTTTGTTTGTTTCCAATAATAATAATAATAATAATAATAATAATAATAATAATAATAATAATAATTATTTTATTTCTTACCCGTCTCCATTTTGATCAAGGCTAGGAACAACAGTATATGCCTTCCAGGTGTTCCTGCCACGGTACACCTCTATAGCCTTGTCTACTCCATTTCCCTATGATTATGTATTTTATTGTTGTATACCACCTTGGGAGGCTTCTGCCCTGAAAGGCTGGCAAGAAATATTATAGATAGAAAGATAGATAGGCAGATATCTATCAGGGTGCTCCTTGAGGCAACTTAATGTTAAAATTTGTAAGAGTTTAAAGACAAGAATTGGCACTGTGTCTTGCACACAGGGGCCCGCTGACACCAAATCAGATTCTATTAATGCTGCTGCAATGTGACCCCAGCAGTTAGCCCTTGTCAGCAACCTTTCTTTTATATTTTTATCCCTGTGTTTTATGGGATTTGTTATAAGTAATGCCTTGTTCATATTTTAATGGAGGAGCAGAGCTGTGATTTTTTTATTTTTATTTTTAGTTTTGAAGGTATGAATATAGGCCAGGCATGGGTGACTTATGAATCATGAGCCGGGTGCAGCAACCCTAGTTTTACATCCTTTAATGTGTTTGAAGAAATATATTAGCCCTTTTCAGGCACTCTCTTACCAGCTGCAGCAAACACATGGGGCGACGGAGCTATCTAGCCATGCTCCCCTTCATTGTCATGCCCATCACCCTCTACTCATGGAGGGAGGGTGACTGTCTGAAGAGAAGAGCCTCCCATATCGATGGAGAGCCGCCACTGTATCCCAGTGACAAGCGTAGCAATGGAGGGGAGAAGGGCTGGAGTGCTCTCCTTGCATGTTTGCTGTACCCAATAAGAGAACGACTGAATAGGGCATTTGGACCAATACACGGAGTCCATAATTTTACATACAGATACACACACTTTCAGTAGTGGATTCTGTGCAATCATCACCATGATATTGTTTGTGTTGCGGTGGGGTATAGCTCATTCCTAAATGCAGATGAGGGGCATGAAACTTAGGGCATAGCCCAGTCCCAAACTGAGCCCATGGTTAACGTCTGCCATATTACTTTTCTCCCTTTTTTGTCTCTTTCTTACTCATCTCTACACCTCCCCACAAACCTTCCCATCTTTGTCTCATGAGGTCTGTCTTCCCCTTTGACCAATCCCATGTTCTGAGGTACAATGAGCACTTTTATTTGGAGAGGAGAGGCGGAAATGGTGGACTTCCTTCCTTCTATCATCATCATCATCATCATCATCATCATCATCATCATCATCTATATACCACCTCATAGACGAAGCTCACTTGCCAGATTGCAAGATTAAAACACGGAGCATTAAAAACAATTATAAAAAAATTTAAAAGCATAAAAAGCATAAAAAACAGATTACATACACTATTATGAAAGTACTGAGAATATTCGTGGTGAATGCAGATACACGCAGTTGGATGCATAGATTTTAAATTGTATTCAAGCAATCTGCAGATGCGGGAAGCTGGCAGAGGTTTTTATTCTCCCAGATCCTATGTTTTATTTCCCAGTGCTAGATGATGTCTTACAACAGTTCATCTTCATATTTGTGTGGGACAAAATGAACTACATAGCTGCTATGTATTTGCTTATACTGCAATTCGCTACTGAGTTACAACTGGGGAAATAACATAAACCCCGGTGCAACTGTCTTTCTGATTTAATAGTTTTCCCTGGCAATGTAAATGTAGGGAGAAAACTGTCAGTTCTAATGGCAATGAATCAGCAACACGGGCCCCAATCCAGAGATGCTCGTGAGTGACATTGTAGTGCCAACATGACTAGTACTGTGCACTGTTACTGGGTAGGCCAAACTCCCTCTGGTACCTGGACTGTTTCTTACTGGGATTGTATTGGATGGGCTTCATTGCATGCTGCAGTCCACTCCCCTGGGCATGTGCAAAACTGCCCCGAGCATTTACAGTAATTTTGTCACAATGCTTTCAAAATTCCACAGATGTTTTGCCTGATGTAGAAAGTGCAGCATGCATGTACGCACATGCGTGCACATACAGAGATACGTACAGTGCCCTTTGGATTTCATTATAGACATAGAGCTCCATCACACCAGTGATTTATCACACTCTTGCCATGCCTGTATGTGTTTTTGCAGCATGGTATTCACATGACGTCGTACCTGTCCTGAGCTCATCTCGCCTCTTCCCCTCCCTTTTCCATCATATTTTTGAGCGGGGAAAGTCCATTTTCCCCTCTCCCAATGAAGCCGCTCGTCCTTCCTATGTATTGCTGTCTTTGCACTATATCGGACCATCCCATTTTTTTTGTTGGGGGCATGTGTGTCGAAGGGCAGTCTTGCTGACAAAAGAGGAGAGGGGGCAGTTCTTCACTCAACCATGAAGGAGAGGGAGAGAGGGTGCCCAAACACCCCGCAGAGAAGGCAAACAAGTCCACCACCTGTGCTGGGACCCAGTCCCATTCAACTCTGTGGTTCTTACTCCTGAGTATGCATGTCTAGATTTCCTGACCAGAACAATGTTGGCTTGCCATGCCAGCATTGACCACAAACGTCTCCAAAAACTAATTGTTAGGGATGTGCTCTGCTTCTAATCGGACCGGAGAAGCAGTAGCGGAGCGGGGGGCTTCGCCTGCCCTTAAGGCGGAGGCGAAGAGGATTGGGGGGCCGGCGGAGCATGGCGAAGAGGATCGAGGTGAAGGCGGATCCTTCGCCTCGATCCGGAGCTCCGCCGGAAAGGTAAGTGGGGTTTACCGGGCCCTGCCGCTGTCGCTGTCGCCCATGCGGCGACGGCAGCAGGGCCCGGTAACGCCCCCCGCCCTCCTCTCCCTTACCTGCCTCCGTCCGCGGTCCGTCAGCATCTCCAATTGAGCCCGTGGTTCCAGCAGGAAGACTGGAACCTTAAGATCATCTACAGGGGGCCTTCTCCGTGAGCCCCTGCCAAAGGAAGTGAGGCAGGTGGCTACTAGGAGGAGGGCTTTCTCCGCTGTGGCACCCCGGTTGTGGAACGAGCTCCCCAGAGAGGTCCGCTTGGCGCCTACACTATACTGCTTTCGTCGCCAGCTGAAGACCTTTTTATTCACTCAGTATTTTAACACTTAATTTTAACTTAAATTTAAATTTTACTGTTTTAACTCTGTATTTTAATCCTATATCAACTTTGCTGTGTGGTTTTATCCTGGTTGCGCTTTTTATACTGTATTTCGTAATTGTGTTTTAAACTGTTGGGTGTTTTACTGTGGTTTTAATTTTTGTGAACCGCCCAGAGAGCTTCGGCTATTGGGCGGTATAAAAATGTAATAAATAAATAAATAAATAAATAAATAAGATGGTGACGGACCGCGGATGGAGGCAGGTAAGGCCCCCCTCCCCCTTGGTCCCTTACCGGGCTCTGCCACCATCGCCGCATGGGCGGCGAAGGCGGCAGGGCCCGGTAACCCCCCCCCGCCCTCCTCTCCCTTACCTGCCTCCGTCCACGGTCCGTCAGCGTCTCCAATTGAGCCCGTGGTTCCAGCAGGAAGTCTGGGCCGCACTTGCGGCCCAGACTTCCTGGTGGAACCACGGGCTCAATTGAAGACAGCGACGGACCACGGACGGAGGCAGGTAAGGCCCCCCTCCTCCTTACCGGGCTCTGCCACCGTCGCTGCATGGGCAGCGATGGCGGCAAGGCCCGGTAACCCCCCCTATGGGGGGGACCGGAGCTCCGATCTGGATCCGGAGCTCCGAGCGGAGCGGAGTGGGCACAGGTGGAGTGGGGGCGGGGCGGAGCGGGCCGATCCGAAAATGGCGGATCTTAAAATGAAGCGGAGTGGGGGGTCCGTGCACACCCCTACTAATTGTAATATTTTCTCTTCACTTACCTTGTTTAATATGATCTTAGGGGAAAGTATAGTGTGTTGTTTTATTGTAATTGCACCCTTTCAGGCTGCCGTACTATCGTATTTGTGAAGGAGAAAAATACATTAAACATATTAAAAATTAACTGCAAGGGGAAGGAAAACATAGGGGGGGCGGGAGGGATATTTCACCAGCACAGTAGTGATATGTGTGAAAAGATACATGAGCTGAAATAGCACAACAACACAGAGGCCTTAGCTAGACCTAAGGTTTATCTCAGGATCATCCCAGAGTCATCACTGCCTGCTCCCGGGATATCCTGTGTGTCATTTACATGAACAGGGATGACCCCGGGACGATCCCGGGATAAATCTTAGGTCTAGCTAAGGCCAGAGACGTGAAAGTTTCCAGTACTAGATTCGCTATGGAAATGGAGGGGGCAACCGTGGACTCACGGATTACACCATGTTAGTATGCACATTAGTTTCCTACCACAAATTGTGTGTAAGGGCAGATCTTTGAACCTTCCCTTTTTTATACTGTAGGATCCAGTACAAGACAGGTATATTGTGCTGGTATAAAGGGTGGGGGGAGCTTGCAAAACAGTTTCAAGCAATGCCAAAAGCATATCAATAAGATTAGTAATATTTCTCAGGAGGTGTCGTAGGAGAATGGAACACATGGCATACCAATGTTAGGGCAAATAACTAAAATAATGTATATGAAAATATTTGTTTAACCTGTACATTTATCTCTTTCAATAAGTATTTATGCAAATCTTTAGACTGTGTTTGGGTCAGAGATTTTCCCCAGCTCCTGTAAGAATATTTGAGGCTATGTTTAGCTCATTTCACATTATCGCCTTAATATATTGAGCTGCAAAAAAAAAAAAAAAAAAAAAAAAAAAAAAATCAAGCTAATGGACCGATAGTTTCACGGGCAGACTGTGACACCATCGAAGTAGAAAATTATGAAAGAAAGCTGAGCTTACAAGATCCTGCTGAGTTGTGCCAAAATTTAGATCCAGTTCAAAGTTAATCACATCCATCATTCAATTTTCCTTCCAGGTTATTCAGACGATCAGTGCCACTGACAAAGATGACCTTGCAAATGGGCAAAGATTCCATTTTTCTCTGGACAACAGCTTTTCTTTGAATCCCAACTTTACACTGAAGGACAATGAAGGTAAATCAAAGACATTACTCTGTAGGCAGAGCTCCGCGTTTCTCTGGGACGTCTCATTGAACAGAACGACTTCCTTTCTCATAATGTTTTTTGTCAGCGGGTGAAAACCATCATCTATCAGGGCAGAAGTGGTTTATAACAAGGACGCCATATTCATACACTTTGTGTGGTGTATGATGAATATCAAGAGATCATTCTGAGGGGAAAGTCCTTACAATATTTCCTTCCCAATCTATATTTTACGTTGTATACGTTTATTCCATTTTATACTCATTCTGCCTGCTGTTTAAAAGGTTTTTGAGAGATCTGCTGGGGCTGCAGCGTTTTCCTTTAGCTCCTCACTTGAGTAACACCTACACCATCACCGTAACAGATACTGTGACCTTTTGTTTTCTTTCTGAAAGGCATTAAAATTGAACTACGGATAGAATTATGAGGAAAGGGGAGTTGTTGCACATTTTTTTTTACAGAACATTCAATGGTAAAATGTTGCAATAACTCCCTTTCAATACAAAAACTGCTTCTTTACAATGGAAATTTTATCATCATACTTTATAACAATTTAAGACAATTGGCAAAAATGGATGTTTTTTAAAAGCTTCATTTGGAATTGCTCCTTTCTTGGTTACTTGAATGATGCAATTTAAGGTCAAGCTGCAGTTGTAGTTAGACCATTCTCCACAAAGGTTTTGATACATTAGGTTATGCATAACTATCTATCTGCCAACATAAGGGATACCACTGGTAGAACCAATTACCTCCTCAGTTGCAGTCCCCCCACATCTGTTCTGGAGGGTTGGTGCAGAGGAGGGGGGAATCCCAAGTCCTGTTGCATGTGCTAGGGAAATTCTCCCAGTCAAGGAAGACGTAGAGTCCAGGCAAGTCCCGATACAACGGCTTTTATTCAGAGTACTACATGTGTAGGAGAAAGGCAACCTCCAGTAAGCTGAAGGCCAAACTCTCTGACTACAGCCCATGTTCAGCAATCTTATATACATTCAAATTGCTTTGATGAACTCATTCTTCCCCCCTCCCTCCCTCCCTCCCTCCCTCCCTTGATTGATTACAGGTCCCATAAACATTGTAAATTGTACATTGTTGGTGCTATATAAATAATAATAATAATAATAATAATAATAATAATAATAATAATAATAATAATTCAAAACTATTCTACATAAACAAAGTTTTCTACGATTACAAAGTTTTCTACTGGTCAAAGTGTTACTCTTTGTTCCTAATAAGCACCCCCAAGGGCAGCAGAAGGTACCAGAACCTGCTCTGATAACTTTGCAAATTTAGGGTGACCATATGAAAAGGAGGACAGGGCTCCTGTGTCTTTAACAGTTGCATTGAAAAGGAAATTTCAGCAGGTGTCATTTGTATATATGGAGAACCTGGTGAAATTCCCACTTCATCACACCAGTTAAAGCTGCAGGTGCCCTGCGCTCTTTTAAATCTGGTCACTCTAGTATAGCTCCTGCACCTTTAACTGTTGTGATGAAGAGGGAATTTCACCCTCTTCAATTGATACCTGCTGAAATTCCCTTTTCTATGCAACTGTTAAAGATACAGGAGCCCTGTCCTCCTTTTCGTATGGTCACCCTATGCAAATTGCCTTGTCAGGAGCCATGAGGTGTTTTGACAAAGGAAGGATGAGCCTTTTCCTATCCAAGTGATATGCAGTTTGGGGTCAGGAATGCAAAGTTTTCTGATATGGAACTCAGGAAGGAGGAACAAATGGCCAGGAGGGATGAGGAGTCAGGAAATGGGTGAGACATCAGGGCAGAGCTGATTGTGATTCCTCTGGCTAGACTCAATTTTATTGCTTCAGAAGGGTCGGGGCTGGTGCCAGGGTTTCAGGGGTACTTGTGTGTGTTTTCTCATGGGAAACAGAATATTGGGGATTCCTCAGATTTCTTTGTCACATGAGTAGAAGTCTACTCATGCAACATTGGATATCATCCATCAGGCACAATTTTGTGCATGTTTAGATACACAAGTCCTATTCATGTGGCCCAAATATATCTAGGATTTCAAGGTTTTGGGACAAAGAACACAAACATGTACACATAGCTGAGCACGAAACATGAATGCCACATCATCCATTCTGTATCAGAGACGCTATTTATAGCGTCTGAGATTTTTGTTTTTGGCTTTCCTGCAGTATTGTGTGCGTGTTCTTGTTTTGTTGGTTCAAGTGCATGTTCCCTGCCGAAGCCTTAGGCTGTCTCTTTGGGGTTACAGTCGGAGCCAGTTAGCGTGAGAAGAGTAACTGTGAAACTGCTTAGGACAGGGTGAAGAAACGGCAAGACAAACAGGAAGTTTAAAAGGCTGCTCCTTTAACGGGGTGAGGGAATGAATGCTGGAGAAAGCAACCAAGAAACTTAAAGAAGCAAGGAACTGGAAAAGATCCTGAAGGATAGCTATCATCTCCCTTGAGAAATAATCACTGCTTCTGCCGCTTGATACTGAACTACTTTTTTTAAGCAAATATATTTTCTGTTTACATGACCTTCTATATGGGCTGAGCATAAAAACTCCATTTCCCAGGGTGCCTAGCCACCTAGGTTGCTGCTGTAGCATTGTTCCAGGTGTCAGGAAGGCTGAAGCAGGGCAGAAGTAGAGGAAATTCACATTCAGACCCAAGGAATTAAGAACTTCAACATCACAAGCTAATCTGTTTCATTTCATTTAGTTAAAAAGTGTTTAGCCTACTTCTCCTCTAAAAGACTTCAGGTTGGATAAGAACAGTAGTTAAAAACAAGAGTCAAAGAAAATAACACCATAAACATGAAAAATAAGTAAAGTAAAGAAGAAAAGAAAAAATCCATAAACAGTCAAAAACATTTCTAACATTTCTGCAAAAAGGGGCAGTTTTTACTTTTTGGCCAAAGGATATTAAAGTGGCCAGATGAGCTTCCTTGCGAAGGAATTCTGAAGCCACTGGGTTAAATAACAATGTAGCCATTAAAATCACTGGGTAATTTTGGGGAAGATGCTGTTTTTGATGCATCCATCCACCCATGGAAGGAACAGGTGCAAGCAGAATGTCCTCCTCCCTTTGTCAGTCCCCAGTCTCTCTCTGAAATGCTACCCTGAGGGTTGAGGAATGGACTGAGATGGAGTGTGGAAACGAAAGGAGATAGGGGAATCCATGTAAAATTGGGTAGAGACCCTTTCTGTTCCACTTAAAGAAGGTGTCTCAGCCAAATTTCTCTCTCTCTCTCTCTCTCTCTCACACACACACACACACCTCCCCCTCAGCTCACCCCACTCAGTAGAGTCTCCAGATCCTCAGGGAACATTTTGGAGGGACCTTTGGGGACTGATGGGGAAAGGGGTGGGATAGCCCTCTGCAGATTCCTATCTGGATCCAACCAACTGTTACTCATCTGTCTCATATGGTGACCTAGCCCACCCCTAAGTGCTTGAAGGAAAGTTGGGAAGAGGCATGACAAGCAAACAAGTCTTCTGTGAACAAGGAAAGACTGTCAGTTCTCACTTGAGAAATGTTATAAAAGAGTACTTGAAGACACAAACATAATACTCATTTTCAATCAGAACTTCTTAGGTAGCCTAAACCAGTTGAAACACGTAACACAGACAGAGATGAGTAACAAATTAACATTTGCTGAAAAGAAAAACACAAAACAAGCGTTCCCATATCCTCTTGTGTTGGCATTTTATGTTAATGTGTTAAAAGAACCCTTGGATTGTGAATAATGTATGAGTGAGTAATCTCCAATGTGTTCCAGCATTCACTTACCATTGCACTACCATTGTATCTCTGTTGCCTTGGTTTTCCCCAAAGCCTGCCTTCAATACATTTTTCCAGTAGAGTAACTCAGTATAACTAGTCTGAGTTGAATGCTGCCTTTGGCAATGAGGAAGAGTGATACAATAGCCTTGGGTCCACTGTGGATTCCTTCGAATCATAGCTGATTCCTTAAAAATATAAGATGTTGTTGTATTTCAGGCAAATGTGTTTGCAAGCCAGCATTTCAGTATGTGAAACTTTTGTAACCGGAAAACTGATCTTGAGATGAATCACAAGCCTTAGCTAGACCTAAGGTTTTCCCCGGGATCGTCCTGGGGTCATCCCTGCCTGTTCCCGGGATCCCCTGTGTGTCCCTGAATGGGGATGATCCCAGGGCAATCCCGGGATAAACCTTAGGTCTAGCTAAGGCCGCAGTCACCCTATTCCCACTATGAGATTCATGTGGGGGGGAAAGAGCACATATTAATTCGTTTTCCTAGCTACCATAATACTATAAGCGTTGGTGAGAAATTTGTTCTTTCTCAATTGTTACACAAATTTATTAGGTTTTCAACCAATCAGTGAACTAGCAAGCTATTGTACACCTAAATCCACACTTTCCAGAAATTTCTTTTACAGTTTTCTACTTTTTTAGAAAATATATAAATGTGCACATTAGGTGAAACTGTACACAGAATCCATAAGCTAGCCAAAATTGCTCACAAAAAAGCACTCAATAATGAAAATTCCACACAGAAGTGCACCATAATAGGAAAAATAGCTTGCCAAAATAACTACATTAGCAAAAAGTGCACACAAAAATATGTACATTGGGGGGAAGGTGTGCACAAAAATGTAGGGGTGTGCACGGACCCCCCGCTCCGCTTCACTTGCAGATCCGCCATTTTCCGGATCGGGCCGCTCCGCCCCGCCCCCGCTCTGCCCACTTCCACTCCGCTCCGCTCCGCTCGGAGCTCCGGATCCGGATCAGAGCTCCGTTTTCCCCCCCCATAGGCTTGCATTGAAAGCTAAAAAATTATACAACTTTTTTTCTGTTCAAGTTAGAAACCTCACGTTTGGCACCATGACACCTCATGGGGGTATACACATGCACGCCAAGTTTCAAAGCAATCCCATCATCCCCTGATTTTTGGGGAATTTTTGAAAATCGGGCACCCCATTCACACCCCTTTCCATAGCTCCATCAATTTGCACGTTAGAAACCTCAAACATGCCACCATGAAAGCTTATCCAGGGATACATACGCACGCCGAGACTCAAGGCAGTCCCATCATCCCCTGTTTTTTGGCGGGGCTTAAACCTGCAGACATCTCAATGGGGCCATTTCAAAGGAAATCCCAACATGCCATGAATTGGGGAGTAGAGATCATTAACCTAATATGAATCTTCTTCCACACTTGGAAAATGGATTTGGAACTTCCAAAACTCCAAGTGAGCGCAGGAAGGACTTCTCCCCTGAGTCAAAGCCACACACACACAACATCCCTGCGAGGTGGGCAGGGGAGGAGGGAGGGAAGGCAGGCAGGCATGCAGCTGGCATTTCTGGGGGCATAAGGAAGTGAGCCAAGGATAAGCCAGTAATGCATATAAAATGGAATAAATCAATAAATAAACAAAGGAGGGGTGGAATTAAAAGCAGCAGTGTTGCTCAATAAACAGCAAGAAGAATTTTTTTTAAAAAGGCTATATCTGTCTTTTACCAGCAATAGGGAGACGTGCCCGGGGGAGGGGGAAGCAGCTGCCAGTTCAACTCAAGACAGCCACCAACAGCTCTGAGATTAAGAAGTAAACGCTCACTTCAACTCATAACAGGCATCGCTTCACCACTAAGAAGTAAACGCTCACTTCGACTCATAATAGGCATTGCTCCACCGTTTTACTCTCTTTGGAAGGCTCTAATGGCCTTCCAGTGCAGGAGAGAGTGGGGGCACGTCCACGATGAGATGCCCTAGGGGAGCTCATCCCCTTGCACCACATCTTTTCAGTTGTTCCCCAAAGTTAGGGTGGGGAGCAGTGCTGTGTTTCTATCTCTTATTCTTGGCTTAGTATATGATTTCAGGTTGTGTTTCTGCATTTGGTGGGGCTACTGTTTTAAAAAAAACTCTGGGAAAAGCCCGTTCAGATGAAGAAAGAGAAGTTTCCCAGAATCCCAAGTTACCCGTTTTGCCTATGCCCTCCTCTAACTTTGGGATCATGTGATCATGACCGGGAGCTGACTCTGCCCCTCAGCCCTTTGAAAAAGGTATTTTTCCCGCCGATTTTTTAAAAACGTCTAACGCGCGACCCGCACGACGCAGAAAGTTGAGAGTAGTCTCAAAATGACCCCCATCCACGACTCTCTGTGCACAAGAATTTTCAGAACGATAGCTTAAAAACCAACCCAGTTATGCTCGAGTCTTTCCGTCAATGCAATCCTATGGGCAAAAAGCCGAAAACGCCGTTTGAGCCGCGCGGTTGACCCGATTTTCAAAAAAATATAGCACGTGACCCGCACGACGCAGAGAGGTGAGAGTGGTCTCAAAATGACCCCCATCCATGACTCTCTGAGCACAAGAATTTCCAGAACGATAGCTTCAAAAAGAACGTAGTTATCCGCGATTATTTGCCGCAATGCAATCCTAAGGCGAAATGTTTTCAAGATGGCGACCGGAGCGCTCCGCCTGAACTAGGAGCTCCGAAAAATGGTCGCTTCTCTTCGCCTTGCTTCTAGGGGTCCGCGGTCCGCTCCTACTCCGCCACTGGGTAAGGCGGAGCAGGCCAATCCGCTACTGCTTCTACGCTCCTAATCGGAGCGGATCACACCCCTACAAAAATGCATACAAATTTTCATGCGGACGTGAACAAAAATTCATATACTGATGCACAATCAGGCTGAAATGAATTGAAGGTCAGAAAAAATGAGCAAGTGAACAGAACCACAATTGATGGATTTACCCCTGTCATATCTGTGATGACCTACAAGCCAAGCATGTGCTGAAGGCCTCTTTGCAATGCCCACTTATAGCTGGCAGTTGAGAGAAAAATAACATCATGTGAGTTCAATGTTATTTGAACAGAGAATCAAGCAAATTCCTCCACTTCATTCAGTACCTCTCTCTGCAATAGCTTTCTTCTGAGAAACACTCCCCCCCCCAGAAGAATGTGCCTCACTTCTTGCATTGAAGAAAACAATTTTACAAAACTCTGAAGAGAACTATTTTTCAACTCTGTTTAGAAGATACTCCACTCTAGCATGACAAACAAAAGATCTATGGTATCAATCATGACAGGTTCTGGAAGTGTTGTTCCGACAAGTGTAAATTTATCAATATATTTGTTCTATGCACAGTAGGGATAGGTGAACTCACAAAAGTCCAGGGTGAGCACTGCTTGCCAGACTCGCACCAAGCTGCTGTGGAGTCTGCGGGCAAGGAGCCCACAGCCACCCAATCCCTCACCAAACGTACTTACTCAAATGGTTACCATAAAGAAGCCATCTAGGCAAAATTACATGCATAAATGGACCTTTTCTGCCTATGATTTTGCATACATGGTCCCTTACGGTCACAATTTGCGTAAATGGACATTTGCAACGAAAGGGTGAAGCCGCCAGTTTTACTCTAAATGGCAGCTTGGCGGACCACCAGGGAATGCTGCCCTTGCCTGGCTCAGTTTGCATGGAGACAGGCAAGTGTGGCAGTTTGCAGACTAGAGTCTTGGAGGCCAAGTGGGGGGATTTGTGTGCTGGATTCCACCCACTCCTGTGACACCCTTAATGCATAGCGATGAAAACATTCTTAAAGAATGTTAGGAGTGGGGATGCTGGGAATACTGTTCCATTTAAGTCTGCCAGAAGTCTACAGCATTTTCAGTACAGAAAGTGGCAGTGGACTGTAGAGGATCCCCCACCCCCATTCCAGAAATATTTTGGGCATGGGTGTGTGTGTGGATTCCACCATTTGAACAAATTGTAATTTGAACAATTTGAGGGGGGGAATCTTGAAATTTGCACAACTGGTGTTTTAATTTTGTAGAAATATTTTTAAATTGGTGATCTTGTGCAAGTGCGCACAATCGCAAGTCCGCCTGGATAATGTGTAGCCCTGCAGAGGCATATTCCCTTCTCCACAGTTTGCTTGTAAGTTTCATTGTCTCCACAGGGGACTCCATTTATTCCAGCAGAACTATATTCAATACTTGTCAAAGAATTTGTCAATTTCATCCTCCACTTCTACACTTCCTGAGCAAAGGGTGGGTGGGGGGAATTGACAAGGCAAATATCTGGCTATAGAAAGGCAAATGTCTGGCTGCATGTACACCACAGATCTTTCTTTTCTAAAGCTGTCAGTGGGAATCCAAGTGCCAGGCGACTTCTGGCCCTTGAGTTTAACTCCACCTTTTTGGGGAGGATTGCTATAATTAATGCAAATAAAATAATAGAATCTTTCAGGTCCTTGAGTTGTACGTATTTATTTTATACTGCAACATTTTCCCTTGTTTGGCAAGCTTTCCCAAAGCTTGTTTGAAGCTTTGGTCATTCAGGGTCTCTGCATCCTTTATATTGTTACAGTTGCCAACTTGCATCTTCAAGATTTTGTTTCAACTTGTCTCAACCTTGCAGTTTTTGTTTTTGTTTTTTACACCCTTTCCAGCTTTGTACTTCTCAATGTTTGTTCCCCAACTCGGATTTTCATCTTCAAAATTTTCTTTCCTCTTTTTGCTTTTATCTGCTCCTTTGTCTCATATCTGCACGCACATTTCAATCCTCACCCTGCCCCCAACCACACCCCGCCCTTTGCAGCTTTGCAGATAATCTTCTATGCTTAGATTCTTTCATCATTGCTGGACTGCTACTCATGCTATCTGGGTGAATTTAAGCCTCCTTTCACTCGGGCTCACTTTTTTACTTCTGCAAAGCACGATTCTGTGTCTCTTCTTTTCAAGTCTGCATTTTTGCCAAGGCTGCTATACCCAAACACACTGGAAAGGCTCATTCTTTGTTAGATTTATGTCATATGGGTGAAGGAGGAGGTTATGCTCTCCTGATTAGATTTAAAGAGAGAGCCTGGCATATCAGCCCAATCAAATTCATAGAGACAAAGGATTGCTGGAGCACCTTATCAGGTCTACATATAGTCTGTGGACTGTTATCTTTTAATAGATTTCCATGATGGAATGCACACAGCAAAATACATGTATTAACCCTCCTACGCATGTTAAATATATATATACAATCTGATATTGGGTTTAAATAGACTTTCAATTAAGCCATAACAACGTAAGAGCCTTGCTGGATCGAAGCAAAGGCATATCTAGTCCAGCATTTTCTTCTTGACTCTCCACCCAACCAGCTTCATTGGATCATCCTGAGTTCTAGTATTACGACAAGGGGAGAAAATGTACACCTCCATTATGTCTCCCCTTACTCGCTTTTTTCTAAGTTAAACAGTCCCAGATGTTTTTCTGCATTTTTTCTCACTCTACAGCAGCTTCTTTTATGTGATGACCAGAACTGTATGCCATATCCCAAGTGTGGTAAAATCATAGATTTGTATAAAGGCAGTATGCTATTGGCAGTTTTATTTTTGATTCCTTTACTAATTATGCCTAACGTGGAAGTTGTCTTTTTTTTAAAAAAAAAAAACTGGGCTGACATTTTCACTGAGCTGTCAGTGTTTCCAAAACAACATCGACTTTGTTTTTTACCCATTTCCCCCCCAAAAAACTACATTCCTCTTCTCTTCTCTGAAACTCAGAGGGTCATTGAGCCCTCTTACAGCAGCTGCTAGAGCATCCCCTAGAACAGCGGTCTCCAACCTTTTTGGCACCGGGGACCGGTTTCGTGGAAGACAATTTTTCCATAGACCGGGAGGGGGGTTAAGGGGATGGTTTTGGGAAGCCCCGCCCACCCCGCCCCCCACTCCAGCATCCTGGCTTCGCTTCAGCTGGGTGGGCACCCAGCTGAAGCAAAGCCAGGACTCTGGGGCAGGCGGGTGGCTTCGGAACGGCGCACCCAGAAGTCACTCTCCCAGAGCGGTTTCTGGCCGGGCACGCTGTTCTGAAGCCACCGCCCCCACCCCAATGTCCCTGGCTTCGCTTCAGCTGGGCAGGCAAGATGGCGCCCTGCGCCCAGGTACACTGGGGTTGGGGTGGGTGGGTGAAAGCAGCTCACCTGCGCGGCCCGGTTCCTAACAGGCCATGGACTTTTCATGGTCAGTGGCCCGGGGGTTAGGGATCCCTGCCCTAGAAGATGCTCAGGCCTTTAGCATCATCTAGACAACATTGGCCCTCTGAGACTGGCTTCCTAGAGCGGCATGGGCACTCAGTGGGTCATAGAGCCCTCTTATAGAGGCTGGCTCTCTGAGATGGGCTTCGTAGAAGTTCACAGAAGGTCTAGCAGCACATGCACGCACACACACATACACACACACTTGATAAATTCAACAGTGAGGTGGTGGTGGCAGGAGTCATGGTGGCCTGCACAAAATACCTGCATGTTGACAATGGGTTTTACAAATGATGTAATATAACTTTGTGCTGATGAAACAATGGGCATTTATAACCCATTTGTTTTCTGGGACAAGTAATTCTTACAGCATGTCCACACTGGAGCATCCCATGTTCCCAGTCTGGAGTTTTGGGATGCAGCTAACAATAGTTATGGAAAGGGGTTCCCTGCTGAGCAGGGTTTTGTGAATCTTTACACTGTGGTACTCTGATACCTAGACAAACCTGAGATTGCTTTAGTTTGCCATGGGCTACCAGAGGCATCCTTTTGGGTGACCAAAATGGAAAAGAGAAAGAGAGAGAAATAAGATTTGCATAGTAAAGTATAACCTTTATTAAGGCCGCCAACCCACTTTTTGTTCCTGTAGACAACACAGCCAGTATCCTGACCCGACGGAGGAGATTTAGTCGGACTACCCAGGATGTGTATTACCTCCCTATCGTGATCTCCGATGGAGGGGTTCCTTCTCTCAGCAGCAGCAGCACCCTTATGATACGGGTATGTGCATGTGAAAGAGATGGGCGTGTGCGGACGTGCCATGCAGAAGCATTCCTCTCCTCTGCTGGATTGAGCACAGGAGCCTTAATTGCCATCCTACTGTGTGTCATCATTCTCCTGGGTAAGCCTCTCTCAGAATTAAATATCGGTGTCCTTTCCATAGCCCTCAGATGATCACAGCAGCATTGTGCCTTTTAAATATAATGTCATTCTGAACCAGGAATCACTTGTGATAGGAGATAATTAGAAATACAAAGCTTTGATCTTTTCCTCTTTTTTTTTTTTAAGGCTTGAGCTAAAATTAATAGGGCTGAGAAGCCTTTATAGCAGATGGCTGAACTACTGGCATCCAGTGGAATTAATTTTGCAGAGGTCACTAGGTAATTAGCATTGTCGATCTACCCAGGTAATTTGGTAAGATTTCAGGAAATCACCAACTCAAGTTCCATGTCCAGGACTCTTGGGAAAAGCGATAAAAAGAGACGAGGAGGATCGTTTTGAAATAAATCCCTTTGCCAGAAGCACTATCAGGACTGTATGAAAGCCATTTGCTAATTATCTCTGTGGGATGAGCTGATAACAGCACAAAGTGCCATCAAGAGGGGCAAGGGACAGAGGAGACAAGAAGATGGTTCCATTAGATAGATGTCCTTGGAAATACATTTTCTCGGAACACTTTATGTGCCCAGACTAATTTGAATAGTACCCATTAGCTAATATTCTCATTTGGCTGAGATTCAACTCATTCATACTATCCCTACGTGTGTATGCATATTACACCTACTGAGCAGGGATTGAGAATAAAGTCCTTTTTGAAGAATAAATGTTGCACACAATAGGATCCAGACTTAGTCATGCCTGGAGTAGACCCACTGAAATCCATGGGGCAAGATGGTTATGACTTGCTTTACTCCAAGCACGATTAAATTTGGATCCAAGCCAATGACCCATATACAATATATTTTCGAGGTAAAATCTTTATTCAGATAAAGGGCATTTTTCAATGTATGGTATTGTTTTTACTATATTAGTGGTCTTGCTTCCCTTCACTGGGAAAAAAAATTGGGTTTTTTTTGGGTTTTCAGAAAGAAAGCAACCTCTGTTGTTTTTGTGGTGGTGGGGTTACTTTTTTTTAACCTTCTCATTAAGTGATATTGAAGTCTGTCTCTCCTACTCAAAAGGCCCCAATCCAGATGAAGCATGTCATGGTTAAATTCCAGTGAAATCAGTGGAATCTGGGACCACTGAATTTAAAAGCCACTGATGTGACAGTTGACTGATACCCATGTTAATAATTTGTGATAGCCATTCCACCGGAGACAGTAAAAAAAATCTAGGCATTTGGATTTTCCCCGTTACGATCTGTCAACAAATGATTTATGTGGCAAGTAACATCTTCCTAGCTCATGTGGAAAATAATTAGAATATAGGTTTATATCCATGTATCTATCATCTATTAAAAGCAGATATTTCTGTAAGATAGAGAGACATGAATATATTTACCAGTCTATCTTCCCTGTCAATCATACACCTAATAGCTATGGCCATAATCTTTAATACTCTTAAGCAGTATATTCATAAACTAAACTCTTTGTTGATTGAGATAGTCTTAATCAGTTAGTTTAGGAAGTAAAAGCAAACATGGTCATTTTTTTTTAATGTTAGTTTGGGCCTAGTATGTTTCTCTAATGGAACACATAAAAGAAACTATTAAATATGACTTTCTTCTTACAGTGAATGGTCAGTTACATTTTGATATTCAAATTTGCTTAGAAGGGATTTAATCCTAATTGTGCTTGGAATATTAGACATTTTCTCTTCAGTTTATTAATATCAGGGCAGGATCTACACTACTGTTTTAAAGTGCTTTATAACAGTTTTGACATCTCTTGGGGCCCAGGACACACTCCATATACAGTTGTCAAAACTGTTATAAAGCACTTTAAAGCAGTAGTGTAGATACAGCCCAGTTAAAATAGTCCTTCCCAGGGATCAGAAAGTGAATACTATCCCAGAGTAGAAAGAATGGCGTGCTCAACATCTGGCAAGTAGACAAGATAGAAAAGATGACATAGATAAGCATGGTCGATTATTCAAATGGATTCAGAGATCATTTGCAGACGTTTGTTGCATATTGGAACGTGAAACATAGTGCTTGTCAAATTCCAGAACATACTTTAATGTCTTGTAATTAAACTTTCTCAACAGCAATAGTGGTCCTTTTCATCACTCTGAGACGCAGCAAAAAGGAGCCTCTGATCATCTCAGAGGAGGACGTCCGGGAAAACGTTGTCACCTACGACGACGAGGGTGGAGGCGAAGAAGATACTGAAGCTTTCGACATCACGGCTCTGCGGAACCCATCAGCTGCTGAAGAATTGAAGTATCGGAGGGATGTTCGGCCTGAAGTGAAGCCCACACCCAAGCATCCCACTTCATCTAGCCTTGACAGTATAGATGTCCATGAATTCATTAAACAAAGACTGGCGGAAGCAGACCTTGATCCTAGTGTGCCCCCATATGATTCTCTACAGACATACGCATACGAAGGTCAAAGGTCAGAAGCTGGCTCTATCAGCTCTTTGGATTCAGCTACTACACATTCTGACCAGGATTATAATTACCTTGGCGACTGGGGCCCAGAGTTCAAGAAGCTAGCTGAACTTTATGGAGAAATAGAATCTGAAAGAACAACTTAATTATCTTTATCATTCCCTAAATAAGGAACATTTTAGTTCCCCAAGCAACTTGGAGACATAATGACAACAGTGGTTTAAAATCAAAAGAGAAATATATATATATATATATATGAATACAGTACTTGGAACAAACTGAGCAAGATGTACACAGTTACTGTAGAAATAAGTGCCCTTTTCACAGTTGAAACTGGGTTCTTCAATTTAAAGAAAGTCAAATTTTGAAGAAAAAAAATATCCCCAAAAAAGAAAATATTGTCCCTTAGTGTATATTTTTAATTGCTCAATAAAGTCCATGGTGCAGTATCAGTAACGATACCTTAAGTAAACTAAGCGGTGGCTGATATTATTGCAATATCCCTCAACATACCAGAGCTACAGTGAACATATAGTGGTGCCTACTCATGAGGAGAACTAATCTTTTTGTGATGGTTGTGGCATTATGTGTCTACCTTTGTTTCTAGGCTTAGGGCTTTAAGGTAATCAGGTGAAGGAGGGATAATTTGCGTCTGTTTTGATAAATCCCAGCCATCATATGTCTTTCAGAAGGATGTATTGGAATTATCCAGTGAAGTACCATTTTAGTGTCTGCCCTTACTAACAGTCAGCTGAATTTTACTTAAACACTGAAATCTGTTCAGGAATGCAACATTTCACTGGCCAATCCTAATCTTTCCATCCATGGAGAGGTAATGAGGCAAGCGTTAAATTGCCACTTATTGAAACAACCTCATAATCCCCCCCAGACCCTTGAACTTTGCAGTTACTGGCTGATATCAAAGCTATTGCTTCCATTTTATATTATTTTGCCTGTTACTTTTAACAGCTTTTTTTTTTTAGCCTATGTTTTTCCTCCCTTTTTAATTTAAATTGAAGAGTATAAAATTCCATTCTGCAATGAAGCGGAACGTGACTAGGCTTTCTCAGTTTTAAAAGAAAATGTCATTGTTGTAATATGTGTTAAGCTATGCAACAGCTTGGATTGCCTGGGCTTCAGTAGGATTGGCAAAAATGTAGGTAAGATGTAACCAGCCATATGCTGCTCTAAATCCAAAAATGTACTCATGCATAGAGCAACCTTACCCAACCTGATGCTCCCCAAGATGGTTTTGGATGATAAATCCCATCACCCCCGACATTGGCCATGTGAACTGGGGCTAATGGGAATTGTTGTACGTCACTTCTGGAAG
Source organism: Elgaria multicarinata webbii (assembly GCF_023053635.1). Classification (NCBI taxonomy): domain Eukaryota; kingdom Metazoa; phylum Chordata; class Lepidosauria; order Squamata; family Anguidae; genus Elgaria; species Elgaria multicarinata. The sequence goes on along the minus strand of NC_086177.1, from coordinate 18,065,031 downwards.
GTGACAGGTTGGAGAAGGCTGGCAAAGAGCATCTCTGGCAATTCCAATGTAAGGTTCAGCATCCGCAGAAGGACTTTAGTCCCAATATATGACCTGAATGCACGGGACCTAAACCCCGTCTCTTAAGCTGATTGGGTTGGGTCCAGTCAATACAGTGGTTCAAAAGGCACTACCAGTATAAAACAGCCGTGTCACTGGCAACAAAGTAGAGCAGTAAAATTATGTTATTGTTTTCTGAAAATTATTGTAAGAGCATAGAACTCCTACCTTTGATTGTGGCAACACTCAATATATTTGGAGGCACATAACATTTGTTTTATGTCAATTGCTCTATGTTAATTGATAACATAATATAAGTTTTGTGCTGCTTGGGTTGAAGTGTTGAAAACTGTATGCGTATTTTACACGTGTTCTCCTGTATTTTAAATCCAGGTTTCTACTGACAGAGCAGTTTTGATCCTACAAAGCATATTGGGTATTGCCATAAAAATAATAAAAGTTCTATCCTGTTATAATAAAGGTTGACAAAGAAAGCTATAGCTCTTTTGTGCACTATTGGTATTGCCTTGTCCTGAGTCTGGGCTTTTGCAAAATGAAAGGGAGGGGCATAGATGTAATATTTAGGGCAAACCTATGGGTATATGAGCATGGAATCGATATTTTTCTTTATTTAATATCAAGTGAATAAAATCAGGTTTGATCCCAGATAAGATTGGGCCCTGCTCAGAGATTGCTTGCCAGGTCGCTTTTGTAAATAGCCATTTCTGGTATGTGCTTTTAAAGGACCGCAACATTTGGCCCATTCTTCTTAAGCCCACTGATTGGATCGTGGCCTCTGTATCAGAAGGAGTACATTATTTGAATAAGGAAACACAGCCAAGAAAAGATTGTATTAGTACTATAGTTTGTTTAGCATTTTCATTTATAATTAATTGAATTACAACTTTCCCAAGTGTTTCATATTTTTGGCATTGTTTGCAGAGATGTCAGATGTGTGCATGTATATAAGAGACAGAAGTGCTATTACTAGGCAACTATTAGTTGTTTTCTTATTTGTGCAGTACCAAATTAATTTTATAGGTGTGGCAGGGCACGAGGGGGTACTTAATTCATTGCAAATAAATTACACTTAGGCTGTAATTTAGTGGCTTCGAAACGCAGCCACTTTGGGGAAAACATACTAGCTGGCTTTTCTATTCAGTACTGAAGGCTTGAATTTAGCAAGGGCGATTAATGAAGATAACTGTAGGGTTTTACTTCTCACCACTTCACATTTAATGTGTTGGTTTTGCTCTCCATCTTTCAAATAACAAGGCTCCCCTTACAGTCTGAATTGAGCTGAAATCCTGACTCTACAAAGGTCTGCTGCAATTGCTCTCCTCCGTAATTAATGTTCTAGGGTTGTCAAAATAGGTGTGAAACTGCACAATCGATGGAGCACCACAGGAAAGTCCCCAAAGAGCAATGTAGCTGTCTAAACACTTACAAGAGAACCATGACCTCATCACTCTATCCTATTCCATACTTCAGGAGAAGTTGGCCTAATCTACACCAAGCAGGATATTGCACTATGAAGGCGGTATATAAAAGGTAGGAGCCACACCAGGCAGGATATAGCGGTATGAAAGTGGTATATGGTATGTGTCAATGGGTCCCAAAAGTTGTCAGTGCAGTAGTGTGGCTCCTGCCTCTTGTATACCGCTTTCATACCACTATATCCTGCTTGTTGTAGATTAGGCCATTGAGAAGCAGGATACAAACATCCTTATCCTGGACCAGGGCTGGCCTTACCTAGGCAGAATTGGGCTATTGTCCAAGTGGGAGATACTGGGAAGCCGGGAAAAGTGGTGAGCTGTCGGAGGACAGAGCTGTGTCTGCCAGGTGGCCAGCCGCCCCTGTTTCCTGTGAGCTACACTGCTGCCCTCAGGTGCAGTGGAGGGATACTGTCCTGTTGCCAGTGTTGAAGTGAGATTCAATTGCCAGTCCAGGTGGCTTCTGTACATAGAACGTGAAGAGTCACCATCTTGTTCTTTGCCTCAAATGTCTTGGGCGCCTGCCTTGGGTTACTGCTATTTCTGCCCCCCCTAATGCAATAGCACCAGAACAGTGAAAACAACTTCTGCACTCCAAACACAAAGATGAATCATTGTGGTTGTTTTGAATAAACACTATAATTTTGCAGCCTCTGCGTCTGAATTGAATTAGCATTACATTAGGGCTATTGGCATCACTCACCTCATCATTCTGGAGGTGGCCTGCAGTTACCTCCATTGTACATCCTTGCTTACTGCCAATGAATTCCTTCTTCTATCCACTGGTCATAGCGGCGTTTCCCAAACTTCTAATAAGCTGAGGTGCATTCTTTTTTCAGGATTGAAATTGGAGGTGTGCTCTTCATTTATTTATTTATTTTATTTATTTATTTATTACATTTTTATACCGCCCAATAGCCGAAGCTCTCTCATAGCTGAAAACTGCCAGAAAGTATTATTATACTCCACAGCACTTAAGAATTACCCACTCTCAGAAGAGCCTAGCTCCTGTGTTTCCACAGGAGTTGCTTATTTTGGCTTGCTTCCTAATTGGAAGAAGGCATGCCTAGAGTGGTGAGTCACACACAGATGTGACAGCTAACCTATCATACCTTATTCTGAATTAGCCACCTCCATTGGGGGCTGACTCGAAAGAGGCAAAGCCAGAGTGGAAAATCTGACATAGTGGGGTTTCTGGGAGTGGGTACCTTTAGAGTCTTTAATTCTCTCGTTGAATTTATTTCACTGACAGAGCAATCCTACGGAGCTCAGTCAGGATGAGTCCGTAGCAGAGGAATCACCATATCCCAATGCTGCTGAGCTTGTGCCAGCAAAAACAGGAGAGGGCATTTTTCTCTCTTTTTGCTACAGCAGCACCAGAGCTACGGTCATTTCTTTCTTATGTGGGGGCATGCCAGGAATCAAAGAGCTTTGGATCTTGCAGATTCAAGTCCTTTCTCGATCTGCCACCTGCACATTCATTATTTTCTCCCAACCTCTATCAGAGCCAGGGCCAGCATCAAAGGTAGGCATGGTTAAGCACCTACCCAGCAGGGGCCCACTGACAAGAGCTCCCTAGATTTGCTTCTCTTCTCCGCCATTGCAATCTGCTTGTCCACCTCTGGCTTAGTCAATAGTGATGGTGAAGCCTGCTTGCGCACAAGCTTTCTGCCTATCAAGCAAGTACGTTGTTGCAATGATGAGAAAGAGGAGGAGGAGCAAGAGCGGCTGATGACCATAGTGGTGAGAAAGTAGACTCAGGGAGGGGGCCCATTGAGAGTATCTTGCTGAAGGACCCACAGAAACCTGGAGCTGTCCCTGGTAAGAGTACTGATGGGGACTATTGCAATAAGGAGGCCTCCAGCAGTAGACCTTCCTCTGCACGCACATAGAGGGAGGTCCACAAAATCCTGTGGTCCCTGGGAGGTCCTCTCAAGAACCATAGGATTTCGCCATAAGAATTCTCTCTTACTAATGTAGCTGGCACACAGTTCAGAAATTACTCACTTCTGGGTTGGCTTGAAGCCCTCTAAAGGTTCAAAGAAAAGTTATAGTTTGACAAAGAAACCTCAGAATTGAACTAAGCCTATCATCTCAACATTTTCTGGGATTCTCATCCATTTACACAATATGGAGGACTCTCAGAAACTGTCAGCGTTGTCCAGAAAATACGACCCCCTACTGACTTGGGCAACAGACTGCGAGGGTGTCTTAACTAGGCTATCCTGCAGTTGCAAAGAAGATACCTGTATGTTTTTCTTTTGAAGCTCATCAAGAGAAGAGCGTAAGTAAGAATAAACTGTCCTTCCAATTTTAATCCAAGAAAAATGGCTGCCCTATGTACCAAACATTTTGGAAATGCTGCCCTAACTACAGAAATGGTAAGGGGGAACCCTGGAGATCCATTGTGTTTAAAATGGAGGGTCCTGCCAAGACGCTGTTCCACCAGTTTTGCTGTGCAGTCTCTTTGATGTGTCTTTACCATGATGTTCTCCAAATGCACTTTTGTATCATGATAAGCCTCTGCATGTTTGCTACGCTTACTGTCTTTGATTCAAATATCCAACCCAGTGCTGTGTTGGTTGCATGACAAATAACAGCAATTCTCAACCTTTGGGGCTGCAGAACAGAGAAAAGCTTCCCACAGCCGAACAAAATAGAATGGCCTTCTCCCTATGATCCTCCCCTCCCTCGTCAGCTCCCATTATTTTAGCATGGTGCTCTTGTTTCTATTCTGACCAGAGCAGACAATGCCTCTGTTTGGTACTTTGGGTGTTAAAACATTCAAACCCAGAGAGGGGAAATTCGGCTCTGTTTGTGACGGAATGCAAGGTTATTGTATCATACTGTGAGTGTAAGCAGTGGTTATGCATAGAGAAAATATTGTTTAATAATCTCCAGCTGTGGGTGGATCAACAATGATTTTCTAAAGCTGTAAGAAAGGTGATTCCACCATCCCCTGTGGCTAGACAATATTTTGACCTGGCGGAGTGACCTTGTTCTCTTCTCCCAGAACACCCACAACCCCAAACAAGAACCACAGCAGCTAGGAAACTGTTTGCTGATAATTTTGTAACTAATGCTTCAAACCCAATGAAGTGGGAAACAACCCAGACATAGTAAGATGCACGTGGTGAAATGCACACAAAAAAAACCTTGGACTTACATGCATTTGTGATTGTTTAAATCCTTTGGAATTCCCTAACACATAGGCATGCCTAGAGTTTTCCTTCAAGGTTTCTAGAAGAATCTTTGAAGGCACTTTCTTCAAAGTCCACTAAACAAGCAGCCAATCCTATCCTTCTGCGTAAAACCATACTGGGTTGTATCTGTCTGCCAACAGAGTGCACAACACTGGTGGAATGGATTCCCCCTCTCTGTTGCCGCCCCCCCATGCACTCTTCCAAAACTTCACCAGAAGGTTATGGAGCCATCTGGAGCAGATTTGGGGGGTGCACAGTGGGGAGAGGAGAGGAAGGGGACGTCCCATTCTGTCAGTGAAAGTCAGCTCAGCAACATTGAATGTAGCCCATTTGTTCAAGCTTACAGACGAAAACCTTCGAAAGAAGCAGTATGAAACATGAAAAGTAGTACGGAGCATAATAGTACTCAAAGTTTTCACTAACATTTGAAATAAGAATTTCCTGAATATGAAATCTAATATTTTATTGTGTTTGAAAGTGGGGGAGGCTTCCATGTGAACATGTGATTATGCAGAGATTCCAGTTCACAGGGGAAGCTATCTCCATGATAGAAGGGTGGAGCTCACTCCGTGACTCCACCATGGAGGTACAACATGTCCCTCAACTGAATAGGAGAACTGGGCCAGGAAAGTACCAGGAGGGAGGAAAACAGGAGCTTATGAGTTAAATGGGAGCATACCGAGACACACAACATTGAAAAAAAACATAGGCTGACATGTATCTGGCCTCTTCTGTTTTCAAAGGTTTACCAGAGAAAAGTTTAACAAGAAGAGCCATTGTGAAAAGTCTAAAAAGTATTTTTAAAGTTTGCCTTATGCACAGTTCTTTAAATGAAACCGGAATTAGGAATGAGCAAACATGTGATGCGTCTCCTTGTTGAGATTCTCAGAATTCTTCCTCAAAGCTCATTTCACCTTTTTCGTGTCCCTAAATGTGAACATCTTTTTTTTAAAAAAAAACTCTGCATTTTCAGAAGTGCACATTTCTGCTAGTGCACACTTTTTAACGTGAACAGAAGTTCAGGACATTGTGCAAATTTCCCAAGAATTGTGTTTGTGCTTGCATTTGGGGTTGCAAATTTGCCTGATTTGTGAACAGGAACAAAATTCTTGTACATCCCTAAAGAAGTCAATTACAAGCAAAGAGCAACTACATCAAATCCAGCCAGCCAACTAACATCAAGTGTGTTCCAAAGCCTGATGAGATACGTGGGTCTCCACTGCTATCTTCAAAACATAGAGCCCTGTCGGTAACTTCTTTTCACAGAGGGCTAACCTGATGAAGGCTTGGACAGTGGTGGGCAGGATCAACCCATCATTTCCTAAAGTGGGCTGCTGGCATGCCCATGGCTAGAGATGCTGTTCCCCACACACACACCAATACACCTCCTTTGACACTAGTTTGGAGACTGAAGGAGGTTTCTAGTACACCACAGGAGGCTGGATTTGACTCTGGTGCTTTCAATTGCCAATTCTTATCATCAAGAGATGGTGCCATCAACTGAATGTTCTTCAGGCAGGATATTCTATAGTATATTGCAATAAGAAAAACAAAATGCCCTGTTCTCCCCTAATATGGTCCTTTGCTCTAAGTATACATGAATCAGCCAGGGCTGTGTGTGTGCTCTTTAATAAAAAGAGCTAAATCCAACCAGTCTGTTGTTGGATTGGGAGGGGAAATGCAAGTCCCTGGGAAGTCCATGGGAGAGGGAGGAATCAACACAGAGGAACTATCTTTTTCAATGCCTTGTTAGGTCATGGCACAGGAGAACTTTGGATTCTGCAGATCCACAAACTCTCCTGGCACAGACACAGAACGCTGGGGAAAACACGTCGTCCCCTCTAGGGTAAGCCTTTCTCTGCACCCGCAGAGAGGGAGAACCCCCAAAATGCCAGCTGTGCCCCTTCTTAGAGTCAGAAGACCTAAAGACGGTTGTGCACGCACAGGTAACCTCAAGGCTTGACTTCTGCAATGCGCTGTACATAGGGCTACCATTGTAGCTAGTTCGGAAACTTCAACTAGTTCAAAATAGGGCAGCCAGGTTGGTCACTAGTACATCTAGGGGTGAGCATATTAATACCCCAACTTTAAAATCACTCCACTGGCTGCCAATTAGTTTCCGGGCAAAGTACAAAGTGTTGGTTATTACCTTTAAAGCCCTAAATGGTTTGGGTCCAGGTTACCTGCGGGATCACCTTCTCCCATACAGTCCGCCCCGCACACTCAGGTCCTCTGGGGAGAATTTACTTCAGTCAGCCAAGACTAGGCTGACATCAGTTTCCCAGAGGACCTTTTTTTCTGTCGCCCCTGGATTATGGAACGACCTGCCGAAGGAGATTCGTAATATTAACTCTCTGTGTGATTTTAAGGCAGCTTTGAAGACTAGCCTTTTCCAGCAGGCCTACCCAGATTAATGTAATATCAAGAATTTTTAAAATGTGTTGATTCCTGTACTAATGTTGTTCCCTGCCTCGATCCAAAGGGAGAGGTGGGTAAGAAATGTATTATTATTATTATTATTATTATTATTATTATTATTATTATTATTATTATTATTATTAAAATCCTATGGTGCCTGGGATGCTACATGCATGCAGCAGTGTCTCCTGAACACGGAACCAACTTGGTGTTCAGCATCTGCTTACCTGAGCAACTCCCCATCCATTGTGAGTTTATTTGCTCAGAATGCCTCCTTCTCTGTGTGCCCTTAGCTGTATGGAGGCATCTAGAATTATTTCTCCCACTTCTGAGACAAAATAATAATAATCATGTCATCCTTTTTGATTTAGAACTCAGCCTCTGCAGACTTTAAACCACTCCCTCTAGAGTAGTCTTATACTGATCTGTTGACTTGTTGGAATTAGAAGATTAGAGCACACAGCAAGGATGGAATTTACAGGCACGTCTATGAATCATTCATCAAATGTCATAGTAGTATTTGTTAATGATACAATTATGATGATCGTTAAAAGAGAAGAGGAAGAGGAACAGTTATCTTATATACTTACTTCTTTTCTTTTAGAGATGTTTGTGTTTCTGTCAAATATCTAGAAGGCTTTTAAATAAAAACTAAGTTCTGGAGCATATCTAGGCATGGGAGAACCAGCGATTTCCGAGTTCACTTAAATGCTCAGAAAATGACTTTGAAACTTGTTTCGGTTCAATTCAATTTTTAACCTATTTGGGGGGAAAGTGAAAAGTGTGCATTTCGAACAGGAAAAGCGGACAGTTCTGTGATCCGTTTACAAATGTGTTCCCTTTCCCCCCATTGATTAAAGTGTGGAAATGTGTATTTTTAAAAAGAAAATGCACATTTGAAAGTGCTTATTAAAAAAAATACTAATTTTTCAAACATGATCACAAATCCAGGAATCTACAGACATTTCTTAGGGGAGAAAATGTTCCTCGTATTTGCATTCGGGTTTACAAATGGGGCGTGTGCATCTGATTTGTGAACAGAAACAAAATCCTTATAAATCCCTGGCTATATCTTCTATATATATATTTTTATGACGGTATAAAACCTGGATAGGGTGGGAACTGGTTGGACGACAGAAAAGGATGATAGATTTACTTGGCGTTGACAACTGCTTTGGCATTCTCAACTATGAGGCGACTTGCCCTTGCTATATACCTCTAAAATAGCACCAGAATGGTAACAGCAGCATTGGGTCATTCTTACTTTTTCCAAAGTGTACAAATATATCTATTTTTTTAAGAAAAGAGAAATGTGAAAAGTGTGATATTATTGGAAATTAGGTGAAAAATACCTCTGCAAGCAAGTGTTGCTGTTCAATATTGTTACATTTTCTTTTAATAAACAAAAGGGACAAAAACATCTTTTATTCGTACATATATTTTCCAAATAAAGTATCTTGTTTGCCACTGTGACAGGTTACTGTATTCCTCAACACTCTTGGAATGCTACCATCCCGGGCAGAAGAATCCACCATGCTGATAAAATTCAGCAACATTAAGGTGTCTAGGCTCAGTCTTAGCAAATCAGTTTCCCGTTTCTTGATCAGATATTTAAAAATAAAAACTACAGAAAGTGTGTCGTCTATCACGTCAGTCTACGAAAGGGGACCCATGTAAGAAAAGAGACATCTGTGCAGATATCTTTCTGCACAGGATCTAGAAACATGCATGTGTTAAAAAATGCACAGCCTGTCTTCCACAGATGTTAAGTTGGCTCTTGTGCAATGCTGCAGCCCACTTTGGTCTCTGACTGCTGTGATTTTTGGCTCTGCAGCCTCCAATTGATTTTTCCTGTAGGTCAATGGCCTTTCTTTAGAACTGGTTTTATTGATGCACTGGATCTAGGACAGCACATCTGGAAATGGAAGGGACTGTAATCCAGAAGAGAGAAGAGGTGATTTTCAACAACTCCCACTGCAAGCTCCCACCTCCTACAATGTTCCAGAGGGCTGCCTAACCGTGCAGAGTAGGTTTTCAGGAGGAAGAAGGGGCTACAGAGAGAAGGATGGAATTAGAAAAAAATCACCTGTGATACCTTCTGTGCATGGGAATGTTCTGTGAGTGAAACCTCACACACAAATCTGTGGATACCATCCTATGCATCTATCCAAAGCTAGCTGTAGACAATCAACTTGCAGCCCTCAACACATCATTTATTGATTGATTGATTGCATTTTTATACCGCAATAGCCAAAGCTCTCAAGGCAGTTTACAACTAAAACCATAAAAACCATTCAAAATATAAAACGAACAGTACAAAAGTATAATATAAAATACAATATAAAAACACAACCAGGATAAAAATCGAGCAGCAATGCAGAAATTAATACAGGTTTAAAATACAAATTTTAAACAGCAAAGTTAAAATTAAGTTGCTAGACTGTTAAAATGTTGAGAAAATAAAAAGGACTTCACCTGGCATCTAAAAGAGTGTAGTGTTGGTGCCAGGCGAACCTCTCTAGGAAGCTCATTCCACAGCCAGGGTGCCACAGCAGAGAAGGCCCTCCTCCTGGTAGCCACTTGCCTCACTTCCTCTGGCAGTGGCTCACAGACAAGGGCCCCTGACGATGACCTTAGGGTCTGGGCAGGTACATATGGGAGGAGGCTTCCTTCAGATAGCCTGTCCCCAAATTGTTTAGGGCTTTGAATGTTAATACTAGCACTTTGAATCGGGCCCAGACCTGGACTGGCAGCCAATGAAGATGGAAAAGGACTGGTGTAATGTGTCTTTTTGGCCAGTCCCTGTTAGTAAATGTGCTGCCTTGTTTTGTACCAGCTGAAGTTTCAGACTGTTTTCAAAGGTAGCCCCACATATCATGTATTGCAGTAATCTGGACAACAGGTTATCAGAGTATAGATAACTGTAGCTAGGCTATCTCTGTCCAGATAAGGGCACAGTTGGTATATCAGCCTGATGGACTGTAATTCCCATCAACCCTAGCCAGCATAGCTAGTAGTGGGGATGATGGGAATTGTGTTCCAATAACACCCAAAAGGTCAAATGTCCCCCACCCCATTTTAAGGTGTTTATTATGGTCATTGAGAGATGAAAGAGATATCTGATTAAATTCTCAATTTGCAATCTCATCCATGTCTACTCAGAAGTAAGTTTTGCTGAGTTCAATAACACTTACTCCTAGGTAACTCTAAAGAAGCTGAAAGTTCAGAACACATAGATTTGCACAAAAATAGTAGCGTTGTCAGTTTACCTTCCAGGTACTACATCTTTGACTCAAAGTGAGGCAGGGTGGGGAGCCAAACAAATATTGAGGTAAACATGTTTTATTCTTTGCAACATCCATAGCTATTGACAGTAAGTTTGCTCTGGCCAGAATTAGCCCTTCTCAGTGGAGGTTGGTGGCTCTGATTCCAGTTGGGCTGTGAATCCATTCTAGGTTTCAGTCAGAATCAGCCAGAACTCTACAAGGTGCTGAACCCTAGCCCCAAAATAGCTTCAGCATCTTGCATACATCCTTTAGAATTCTGGCTGGTTCTAGTTGAAATTCAGAATGGATTGACAGCCCAACTGGAATCAGCGCCATCAGCCTTCCCTGGCCATTCATAGTCACTGGCACAGGTCTTGAGCAGTGATAAACAGTAGGGATGTGCTCCGCTTCTCTTCGGTTCAGAGAAGCAGGAGCGAGGCGGCCTAATTCACCTCCGGAAAAGGCAGAGGCGAAGAGAGTCAGGCGTGCTGCGAATCAAGGCAAAGAGGATCGCCTCAATCTGGAGCTTCACCTGCAGGTAAGGGGGGGAGGGGGACTCATCTGGCGCTGCCGGCGTTGCCATCCATGCAGCGGCGGCGGCAGGTAAGGGAGCAGGGAGGAGGGATGCTTACCTGCCTCCGTTGCGGGCTTCAATTGAGGCCCCGGTTGAAGGCGGAAGTGAAGGCCGAGGCCTCTTCCAGCTTCAACCGGGGCCTCAATTGAAGCCTGTGACAGATGCAGGTAAGGGGACAGGGGGGTTGGCTTATTTTGCGCCACTGCCGCTGTCCATGTAGCGACGGCGGCGATGCCGGATCTCGCACTGTGAAGCGGAGCGGGAGATGGGTGGAGCGGCACGAAGAGGATCAGGCCCGATCCAGATTGGGCCACGAAGCGGATTGGGGGGGGTCCGTGCACACCCCTAATAAACAGCCCAGGGATGCATGTGGTTGTGCATTAATGAGAAGGAGTTTAGCAGACAAAGGAGTAGTATCAAAATGTTAGTCAACTCTTTGACAACTTGTGCAAAAGGCACTTGTGAATAGGCTGGTTATGAGATTCCTGTAGGGTGTGTGTGTGTGAATAATATAATAACACAAAAGGGCACTGTTCATGGAAAAAGTATTACTCACCCAAATACCTATATTCACAAATGTAGATGCATTTCTCCCCTCTCATATATAGATTTTAGATTAATTTTTCTGTTCAGTATTTTTGGTTTTCTGGGACTTTTTCCAAGGTGGTATTAAAAACTTAATCGATAATGATCAAGCATAGACCCTTAAGCATTCACAGGAAGATTGCAGTTTCTTTCACACCCACCCCATTCATTATTGTGTACATGATGTAGCTGATGACAGGACTGGACCTCACATTATTTGGCACTCCAGTTTGTTCAGCTAGCCTGGAATCGCCACCCACGCAGTTAGCCAGACTCATTTTCAATTCTCTTCTTTACACCCACCTGTGCTCTCTTCACACAGTGAAAATCTATTGAGAGGGGGGTGGAAACAGCCCAGCCGACTCCCTGGCAGGCAGGAAATGGATGGCACTACTGGAGATGAGGGGTTACAGTGGGCAATGCAGGGAAGATCATTAAGTTAAAAGGTTAAAGCTGCAATCCTTCACACAGGTTAGCCTGCTTAAGTCTTATTGGCTTTGGAAGGATTTAAGCAGCCTCTGGGTTGTGAGGAAAATTGTAGCCTTGGTTTTCAGTGTGATGCAGGGCAAGGAGGGAGGGGGAAACAGATGAAGGGTGAGCCATCAGGGGAATTCTACAGCTGCTAGGGAGTGTAGAGGTCTCTAGGTGCAGTTGGTACCAGAGTGGGGGTAAGCTGCCTTGGCTCTGCTCTCCAGTCACCCCACAAGAGGCTCTGGTAACTTCAGGGGCAGCCTTCTTTATCACTTCCACACCTAAGAAATACTCAGTCCTAAGCAGTCTGTTGCACACAGTCTGCCTCAGTTCCAAGGCCTGCACTAAGAGACAGGCCTCAGCTAAGCCTCAAAGGGTGGGGGGGGGGGGAAAGAAACTAGCTCTGAAAAGCTGGATTAAAGCTATTTCAATTTAAGTTATTTTTAGGCCTCCTTTAAGGGTAGAACTGTCTCGGGGTGGCATACAAGGTCAAACAAACATGCTCAGGATCATGCTGTTAATCAACTTGAAAATTCATGTGGATCTCCTCATATTTTTTTACAGACAATCTGTAAAATTCCTTGTGGAATTCCTCTGTTATATGAGGGAATCGTCTTTTAACTGTTGCCAATTATATGGAATTACACCAAGTTTAACTGAGAATGTTTCGATAGGAATTCGGCAATGGCAGCTCAATGTTCAGCACGTGTATGAGAAGCTGCAGCTAGCATTTTCTCCTTAAGCAATCCACATTGATTCAACTCTCAAGATGAGAGTGGTAGTAGCACCTCCTCTTCTTCTGGGAGACAAACAAGAACTTGATACTTACGGGCCCAGTCCAGCTAAAGTTTAAGAGCTCCAGAAGCTACTTACTTCCATGAAAAGAGTTCAGAATGCACCATGTGGCTGACAAAGACCATTTGAACACATGCTTATATGTTACCAGAGGGAAAAGAAACTAATAACTAGCCACTTAATTGTGGGGTGTAAATCTTCCATCCGTGTATTGAAAATGTATAAATTGGTTGGTTTCTACCCATCCTCAGCACCTCCCCCATGAGGCACAGATTACTATCATGTCTTTGTGTGGGCAAGTGGCTAGTGGATTCTTAAGTTTTGTCAGGTTGAATGCCTCCATATACTAGGGTGACCATATTTGGGAAACCAAAAAAGAGGACACTTAGTGTGTGTGTGGGGAAGCAGCTTTCTGAGTCCTGCAAAAAGTACATTATTCCCCCGCCACCTTAAAGAACCCGATTGGAGTGGAGGAGGGGAAAGGATTTCATTCTGCACCACCACCATCCACTCCAATTGGGGCCTTTTCTATAATGTCCACGAATGACCCACTTTCCCCTTTAAGACCTCAATTGGAGCTCAGGGTGGGGGAATGATGTGCCTCAAGAAAGCATGTCATTCCCTCCTGCCATGCTAATGGCAGCCTTAAAGGGGAAGGTGTGTCATTCCAGGACATTATTGAAAATTATAGAAAATCCCCCCTGACACCATGGAAAGAACAAAAACCAGGACAAATCCAGGGAAATCCTGACATTTGGTCACCCTACCATATACAGAACTGGGACTTTTGAGACATCAATTAGACTTTTCTTGACATTGTTTTCTGTCTTATCAAGATAAATGCTAGCATTCTCTTTTTCCCCCCCAGACCTGCTTTTTGAGCTCAACTTATCAACATATTGCACAACTTATCCAGCTTTGTGGCCCTCTGTGAACAATGCAACTGGGTGTTGTTGTCTTAATTTACTGCCCTCCAAATGTACATAGAGATTTTCTACTTGAATCATTTATTGTATGCCTATCATTCCTTGCTCATGGATGTTTATAGTTCCTTAGACAAGGTTGTGACTCTCCTGTTTTTTAAGAGCCTTTCTTCGGTTATATTAGAGTTGGGAAAATGGAGTATTATTTGGTTTTTTTGTTTGTTTGTTTGTTTTAAAATTATTTTTAAAGCAACAACAAAAACAACAAATAAAAATCACTTGATACATAAACATAAAATTGCCTTAATATCAAATATTCAAATTTAACCTATTAAACATATTTGTGCTAAACATAACAGTGCTCCCCCCACCTTGGGATCTCATTCCTGTTTCCAAAAACTCATAGTTTCATCTGTTGGTGGTTTCCCACTTCCTTTAGAGAAGGAACTTTTTCCATATACCCTCAAAATCATTCGTTTTTACTATACCTCTTTTCATTTTAATATTACATGTCAATTTATTAGGGGTGTGATCCGCTCCGATTAGTAGCGTAGAAGCAGTAGCGGATTGGCCTGCTCCGCCTTACCCAGAGGCGGAGTAGGAGCGGACCGCGGACCCCTAGAAGCAAGGCGAAGAGAAGCGACCATTTTTCGGAGCTCCTAGTTCAGGCGGAGCACTCCGGTCGCCATCTTGAAAACATTTCGCCATAGGATTGCATTGCGGCAAATAATCGCAGATAACTACGTTCTTTTTGAAGCTATCGTTCTGGAAATTCTTGTGCTCAGAGAGTCATGGATGAGGGTCATTTTGAGACCACTCTCACCTCTCTGCGTCGTGCGGGTCGCGTGCTATATTTTTTTTGAAAATCGGGTCAACCGCGCGGCTCAAACGGCGTTTTCGGCTTTTCGCCCATAGGATTGCATTGAGGGAAAGACTAGGGCATAACTGGGTTGGTTTTTAAGCTATCGTTCTGAAAATTCTTGTGCACAGAGAGTCGTGGATGGGGGTCATTTTGAGACTACTCTCAACTTTCTGTGTCGTGCGGGTTGCGCGCTAGAAGTTTTTAAAAAATCGGTGGGAAAAATACCTTTTTCAAAGGGCTGAGGGGCAGAGTCAGCTCCCGGTCATGATCTCATGATCCCAAAGTTAGAGGAGGGCATAGGCAAAACGGGTAACTTGGGATTCTGGGAAACTTCTCTTTCTTCATCTGAACGGGCTTTTCCCAGTGTTTTTTAAAACAGTAGCCCCACCAAATGCACAAACACAACCTGAAATCATATACTAAGCCAAGAATAAGAGATAGAAACACAGCACTGCTACCCACCCTAACTTTGGGGAACAACTGAAAAGATGTGGTGCAAGGGGATGAGCTCCCCTAGGGCATCTCATCGTGGACGTGCCCCCACTCTCTCCTGCACTGGAAGGCCATTAGAGCCTTCCAAAGAGAGTAAAACGGTGGAGCAATGCCTATCATGAGTCGAAGTGAGCGTTTACTTCTTAGTGGTGGAGCAATGCCTGTTATGAGTTGAAGTGAGCGTTTGCTTCTTAATCTCAGAGCTGTTGGTGGCTGTCTTGAGTTGAACTGGCAGCTGCTTCCCCCTCCCCCGGGCACGTCCCCCTATTGCTGGTAAAAGACAGATATAGCCTTTTTTTAAAAAATCTTCTTGCTGTTTATTGAGCAACACTGCTGCTTTTAATTCCACCCCTCCTTTGTTTATTTATTGATTTATTCCATTTTATATGCATTACTGGCTTATACCTGGCTCACTTCCTTATGCCCCCAGAAATGCCAGCTGCATGCCTGCCTGCCTGCCTTCCCTCCCTCCTCCCCTGCCCACCTCTCAGGGATGTTGTGTGTGTGTGGCTTTGACTCAGGGGAGAAGTCCTTCCTGCGCTCACTTGGAGTTTTGGAAGTTCCAAATTTTGCAGGTTTAAGCCCCGCCAAAAAACAGGGGATGATGGGACTGCCTTGAGTCTCGGCGTGCATATGTATCCCTGGATAAGCTGTCATGGTGGTGAGTTTGAGGTTTTTTTTTAACGTGCAAAATTGACGGAGCTATGGAAAGGGGTGTGAATGGGGTGCCCGATTTTCAAAAATTCCCCCAAAATCAGGGGATGATGGGATTGCTTTGAAACTTGGCGTGCGTGTGTATACCCCCATGATGTGTCATGGTGCCAAACGTGAGGTTTCTAACTTTCACAGAAAAAAAGTTGTATAATTTTTTAGCTTTCAATGCAAGCCTATGGGGGGGGGGAAACGGAGCTCCGATCCGGATCCGGAGCTCCGAGCGGAGCGGAAGTGGGCGGAGCGGGGGCGGGGCGGAGCGGCCCGATCCGGGAAATGGTGGATCTGCAAGTGAAGCGGAGCGGGGGGTCCGTGCACACCCCTACAATTTATCATTTATAGCAATGTCCCACACTTCTTTATACCATTCTTCAATACAATAGTCTCTTAGAATCTTCCAGTTCCTAGCTACAATCAGCCTCGCAGCCATCAGCAGATTCGTTATCAGTTCTTTCGTTTCTTTATTACATTTAAGTTCTTCTTGCAGTGAGAGTAATGCAATCCTTGGTGTAACCTCTACTTTAAATCCCACAATCTGCTCAGTCTCAAAGAACACCATCTTCCACAACTTTTGCACATATTTACAATCCCACCACATATGGAAATACGTTCCTTTTTCACCACAACCCCTCCAACAATCTTCTGAAAGCTGATTATTAATCTTATTTAATCTAACCGGAGTTAAATACCACCTCCATACAAGTTTATAGTAATTCTCCTTTATTCTTACTGACATATTTCTCAACCCTCTCTGTCTCCATAGTCCTTCCCATCTCTGCTGTCCTATTTGTATCTTCAAATCGGTCTCCCAACCCACTTTCCCGACACTATCCAACACTCCTTTCTCAACTAATATATTATATAGTTGACTCATTAACCCTTTTGTCCCTATATTTTGTCCCTTATCAATTTCTTTTTTTTCAATTAATTCCTCAAATTTCATCCTCTCTCCACACTCTCCATTTTCTCTTACCCAATTTTTAGTCCATTGTTCCAATTGCCCATAGTTTAACCACGTTAATTTCAAATCTTTTAAAACTTCTTCCAACCTCTCTCTTGTATTCATCCCCCTTAACCATTCTCTTAATTTCAATTTGTTTTTTTTCTTTTAAAACTTTGCTTAATCTATTCTTTACGTTTTCAGGAAATTTCTTTAGCATTATCACCGGTGTTAAGGAGGAATTACTTGAAAGCAGTTCCTTTTTATATTTATTCCAAAGTTCCCAATGGAACTTCAAAAAGTGATTATCTAAATCATTAAGCCATTAACCCTTACCTTTCTCCTTAAAAAATACATTCTGCAATTTTAACTCAATATTACCTAATGTCATGCCCTGCACAGAGATGGAATTGGGAGATGAGGAGGAGCTGGTGGAGGCTGGACTGGCAGAGATTGCTGCGGAGCCCCAAAGGGAAGAGCCGATGCCAGCTGGGACCTCTGCCAGCTCAGGGGGCTCAGTGCCAGTGGAGACCACTGATGATCTGCAGGGTACAGAGGACGAGGCAGACAAACCTGGCTTCAGCCAGCTGCGGGCTGAAAAGGAAACAAGGCGGCGGTCACGCCGCCTTTACCAAAAACGCCAGACAATTAGGGAACAGCTGAGAGACCATGACTCAGCACTCTGACTCAGGATAAATACGTAGCCGTGAGCCAAGACGGATTTGTCAGAGATTATCTGAGCTTTCTGGCGAAAGCCTCGGTTCCTGCATCTCGTGACCTCATGCCTTGCTCCCTGACTCCTGGTTCCTGACTCCTGGACCCCGTGACCACGCCTTGCTTCTCTGGACTCCTGTTTGACCGCAGACTGGTTTGTGACTACGCTTGCCTGTTATTGCCCCCTGGACTTTTGGACTGTTGGTTGGACTTTGCTGAATGCTGGCTGCGCTGACCCTGGACTGGACTCTCGACTACCTGTTTTGCCAACTCCCTAGACTTCGGACCGAACATTGACTACTCTGTAAGCCCTCATCCCCGGCTGCTGCCTTGCTTTTGCCTAGTTAAACTCCAGCCTCTGACTTTCCCTTCCCCATCTGCTTGTGTTCTATAAATAAACCGAACTGCTGTTTAGCTTCCAGCGTGTGGGTCGTTTATATTTGTCAGCCTTTGGCGGCTTTCCCGGACACCTAATGTATTTTCCTCCATCCATTCTAAGTCCCCTATCCCTACAATTGCTTCAACAATATGTCTTAACCTGTTTGCTATATAATAGTACTCAAGGTTTGGGAGACCCAGTCCACCCTTCTTTTGGCTTAAATACCATTTACTTTTATTGATCCTTGATTTCTTCTCAGCATTACAGTAGTTATTTATAAGATTCTGCCAACTTTTTAACTCTAAATCTGAAATTCTTATTGGTAACATCCTAAAGAAAAAATTGATCCTAGGTAAAATTTTCATCTTTATTAAAGCTATTCTTCCAAACCCAGAAAGATTCAATTTCTTATACTTCTTTAACTTTTCTACTATCTATTTTTTCAATCCACTTAAATTCTCACTTTCCAAATCTTCTAAATTTTTAGTAATCTTAATACCCAAATATTTAATTCTTTCTTTACTTTTCAAATGGAGTATTATTTGTGAAAGTGAAAGAAAACATATTTTCTGACTTGTATCATTGCTTTGTTCCACTGTAGTACAGCTCCACCCAGAGGTCATGTAATGGAAAAGCAGGAAAAGAAAAGCTCTTTGTGTAGATCTCAATTCTGCAGTGAACCCAAAAAGACACACAGTGGATTAACAGAAAAGCTCTTATTTTCTCACTTCTCAGCTTTGTTTTTTTCCTTTCATTCTGAGAAATGAGCTGTGTGCTGGAGCCATTTATCTGATCTGAGAATTGTGCTAGGAAGCTAAGAAATGCATTTCTTATCTTTCATATACGTTCTTCATTTGGTTTTGCTTGAAACTGTGTTCGCCTGTTGCCAACCCCAAATGTAACAATAGAAATGTTGGAGAAATCAGTTTGGAGCTGGAATTCAGTGGGTTCTTCTCAGTTTCATTTTGCCTCCTGTTGTGGTGTCTGTTGTGGTGCCTGACTCAATCTGCATTGAGCCAGTTTGCAGATTTTCTGGGAATTTGCTGCATTTTCGGAAGATTCTGCAATTTGTGCGAATTGAACTGTAATTTGCGCAAATTTGTCCATAATTTGCACAAATTGCAGAGCCTTAAAAAGGCACAAAAAGTTCCTAGAGTTCAGGAAAAAGCCTGCAGCTCAGTTCACATGTGCAAATCAAGTCATACACACCACAGCACTCCATTGAGCCTGAAAATAAATGGATTTCACAGCGGCAGAGATCCCTAAATATAATAATGTGAAACTCAGAAAACAGAAATGAAAATAACAGGAAAACAAAAGTAAAATAAAAATGGTTGCTTTAGCAAACGGTTAAATTGTAGCGGTTGCACATTCCATATTGATGATTAACAGTGCTCATTTACTAAGCTTCTTATGAGGGTTGTGCATTCTTCACATACTGAGGTATAATCAATAAGGTGCTGGATTTGGCTTAAGGAATTCTGGATTCAAATCACTGGGTGGCCTCCATCACTGTCTCTCAGCCAAACATACTTCACAGAGATGTTGTGAGGTTAAAAGGCCCATGTAAAGATGGGTGAGAAAGTCCTTTGGTTTGCATTTCAATGCAAACGTACCAGATGTGCAATTCTCAACCCTGAACATGAATCAGAAAGGCTGAAATTTCACTTATCTGAAGGTTGCAGGGGGTGGGGGGTGGGGGTAATCAAATTTTCCAACTGCACAAATGCCCTGTCAGACACCACCACCATCCCGCCCAAGCCAAACAAATTATTTCTCTTTCACAACTGGACAGATTATCACCAACACCAGTAGCACCTTAAACTTAAAGGATGATTGACAGGGCCAGACAAATACTCAGGAAGGATGACAAACCAAGAGAAGTACAGCACAGGTTGTCACTTACAGCCCCCAATTGAAACCACTGTAATGGGTCATCAGTGAACTCCAACCCAGCATCAGCACAGACACTTCTCTCTCACAAGCCTTGGGTGGCAGAGCAGTCCTGGCCCACAGACAAACCCCAACCTGAAGCAGATGCTAACCAGCAATAGTACGCAAGACAGAGACACAAACAGATGGACCAGACCATGCAACAGACCCAAATTTCAACTCTGTCCCCACGTCTATTCAGGCAACACTCACACAGGACCGAACAACATCAGTCACCTGCATCCTTATATAATTTGTGTTACATGCCTTCCCTGACTTTGTCTTTGATTAAGTTCTTAATAAACACATACACATAACACGTATCTTATTTTTTCACCACTTTTTTCAACTGCACATTATCAGATTTCCAACTGCACATTTTTTCCCCAATTGCACATTTTGTGTCCAACTGCACACTAAAACAAAACAAAACCCTGGAAGGCTGTAATGTAGTTTGCAAATAAAAAAATGCATACACAAAAACATGCACACCAACATGTTAATGTAAACTGCTAAGAAATATTGTAAATATGATCAGTGATATATAAATGTATTAAATAAATAAATGAATAAATAAAATAAGCATGGGTATATTTTGAAAAATGCAAACAAAATGCTTTATTTAATGAAGATGGTAACTTGGAAAAAGGCATGGGGTTGAAAAGATGTACAATATAGTTTCAAAAATGCACACAAAAATATTATAAACTTTCATGGGGCCTAAACAAAAATAAAACGCAATCCGATACAGGAAGCAGATGAAATGAACTTATAGGTGGGAAAATGAAAAGCTGAATGAAATTGAGATTGACAGAACTGAGATCAGTCAATTTTAATTATTGTCATTGGTCAATCAACAGCAAAACAGAGACTCTCCCTTATCACATACGAGAGAGGTTGGCAGCTGGTTGCCTCAAGGCCCGATTTGGTCCTCTGAGGGATGATTTCTGCCAATTCGTGCTTCCTTGCTCCCTCTCCTGAGAAGAGAAATGTAGAAAAGGTGTTGGCACTGACAATGTGACTGGCTGACAGGCTACACAGAAGGCCTTATGGGCCTGGCATTCCCCCATTCCCTTCTTTAAGCTGGGGCCTTGTAGCCCATCTAATTTTCATAGATGAAAAACAGAGTGTGCAGCAGAATGTCCCAGTTTATTGTTCTGAGGGTTTGTTTGTCCGCACTTCTTTCTTGCCTGCTGTAGCAATCGATGTCTTAATTTCATTGGTCACTGAACAAGGAATTCAAAGGGATGCACCCTGCAGTTGAATAACTTCTCTCTGCCCTGGCCTCCTAAAACAGCCTTCGCCCTGAAAATATTTGGGATTTCAATTCCCATCAGCCCATGCCAGTGTGTTCAATGGGCAGAAGTGCTGGGAATTGTAGTCCAAGTTAGACATCTGTAAAGCCCCAGTTTGAGGAAAGCAGCTTCACAATACCAGGCAGCGGTTTCCTGGGTTGGGAATCTTATTCCCTATAAACACAGCATGAAAGTAGTCAGTCTGAAAAAGAAGGCAGCCCTGAAGCCAGAGTAAGCCGCAGGTGAGGTGATGCAAGACCTGAATAATTTTTCGTGACCAAAAAAAAAATGTTCTTGCGCTTTTAAAAAATTTCATCTTCCACAGCCTGAATGGGAAATGACAGGAAGCAGCAAGTGCCACTATTTGAAAAGCCGGCATTTCACAAGCCATTAATCGTACAATATACGATGTGGAAGAATTATTACACTTGGCTTTTCTATTCTTTTACCATTTGTCGTCCACCAATGCAAGAGGTTTGGAAATCAAATCACATCATGTTCTGGGCTGGTAGTACGTTACAGGATGTCTTGGTGATGAGAGAAGATTATAAAAAATGAATATATTTGCTGCATTAGACAAAACTCTCACCATAAACTGATGAAGAGCCTCATGGAAACCCATTGTAACTATGGAAACAAAACAAATGGCAATAGTTTGGAAAAGATGCTGTTCCTGTATTGTTCTCCTCCTCCTCCTCCTCCTCCTCTTCCTCTTCCTCTTCTTCTTCTATATTCACTTCCTCCAAGTTGCTCAAGAATGTTTCTCTTCGCCTATCGTCACAACAAGCCTGTGAAGTAGGTTACATTAAGAGATAGTGATAGGATCAAGGTAACAGTGAATTTTGTGCTCAGTGAGGATTTGTGTGTCCCTGTCCTAGTTCAACAGTTCAGCAACTGCACCACAATGGCTCCCTATATTTATTTTTATCTGTGTTTACAGCTCAACATTCTTCCTGAGAAGAAAGAGATGAAGGAACACATAGAGGAAGGTATATAATAAAATATATAACTTTACAACTTTTTTTATCCACCTCCTCCCCCACTTTGGGCAAATGCAAGGTAACTAGCAGCTAATAGTTCCTGTTGTTGGAAGTGAGTGGTTAATGGCAGTTGGTCCCATCCAGCTAATGGAAGAAGTCTCAATGTCTTTTCTGTGGTGCTGTGTAGACTTCATGCTTTTTTAAACTAATTTTTATCCTTTCCTTCCTCCAAGGAGCTCAAGGAGGGTTACAAGGTTCCCCCACTTACTTTATATACACAACAAGGGGAGACATGATAGAGGTGAACAAAATTATGCATGGTGTGGAGAATGTGGGTAGGGAGACATTTTTCTTTCTCAAAATACTAGAACCCGGGGTCATGCCATGAAGCTGATTGATGGGAGATTCAGGAGAGATCAAACAAAGTATTTCTGCGCATAGTTAAATTATGGAACTCACTATCACAAGATGTAGTGATGGCCACCAATTTGGATGGCTTTAAAAGGGGGTTAGATAAACTCCTGGAGGCGAAGGCTATCAATGGTTACTAACCCTGATGGTTATGTGCTATCTCCAGCATCCGAGGCAGTAAGCCTGTGTGCACCAGTTGCTGGGGAACATGGGTGTGTGTGTGTGGGGGGGTGCTGTTGCACCATGTCCTGCTTGGTTGGTCCCTGGTCAACAGCTGGTTGGCCACTATGTGAACAGAGAGATGGACTAGATGGACCCTCGGTCTGATCCAGCATAGCTCTTCTTATGTTAACAACCCTGTGAGGTTGGTTAAGCTGAGAGAGAATAATTGGCTCAAGGTCACCCAGTGAGCTGCAAGGCTGAGCAGGATTTGAACCTAGAGCTGTTCTTAGTTTGGCACTCTAATCACTTTAACATGGTTTCATCTTTTCAGGCATTAAACATTTCATGGTTTAAGGTCAGGATGTAAAGCCATGTTTTGATTTGCATGTTTTGTAAACCATAATTTGTATTAACCATGTTAGGGATTGCATAGCAATGTTGGAGGAATCCATGTGGAGGGTGGACCTTGGCAAACTTTCACTGGCTCACTGCCCCAACTCTGGCCTGACACCCAGCAGATGGCGCAACTTGGGGTCCAGTGGTGGATTTTCAGCCTTTGCACTGTGGTGGCAGAAGTGGAGGGAGGGACAGAAGTGCTATAGCCCCTGGTGCTCCCTTCTCACCTTCCTCCAACCACTGCTGCCACTGCACATCCATCACCCTCCTCTCTCTCTCTCTCTGTTGGAGGGACAACAGATGTGTGTGGTAGCAGCAGCAGAAGGCAGGAGGGGTACGTTTCTCTCCTGCTCTTCTGCTGCACTGCACCACTGCCATAATGTTCCCTCCACCCCTGCCAGCTTGAACTGTTGCGATGAAGAGGGAATTTCACCGTTCTCAATACAACTGTTAAAGATACAGGAGCCCTGTCCTCCTTTTCATATAGTCACTCTAGGTAATGCCAAATAAACAAATAGCACACAACACACATGTCAGTCACCATGTTAGAAGCTCCTCTGGAAACTAGAATCTCTATGTGTTGCCACCACAATTTGTACAAAGTAAGAGAGAGAGAGAGAGAGAGAGAGAGAGACAGACAGACAGACAGACAGACAGACAGACAGACAGACAGACAGACAGACAGACAGAGGTCCGAAATGAGAGAGAGCATGGTGCTCATGTATATAGCCCCCCGGTAGTGGAAATCCCACTTCATACCAAGAAATGCCTTCTACTGACTGGTGGTTGCAATTGCACCCAAGGCAAACACATGAGGGAAGGAACTATCAAATGGGAGTCATAGAACATTAAACAAGTGGAACTCTTTTCCACAGTTGAAGGATTACTCCTGCAATGCTTGGACTCTAAACGTGTTTCCAGGGGTGGGGGTGTCCCTCTCTCCCTCTTGCTATGCCATCTGAGGATGCTTCAGCCCGTCTACGTGTTTCACATATTGTTTGGCAGGGATTACAGTGTGTCACTTCTAGGGAGAGTGTCTTCTGATGTGGGTTCTGTCACTGTCACACCCTTTATGGTGTGACAATAAATTTAGACAGTTGAGATGACTGCTAATAGAAATGAGTGCTCTTTTTCGGTCATGGTCCTGTCAAGGTACTGTAAAGCAGTGACACACACACAAATGTGTAGAGAAAAGGTTTTGGGCTGTCTAGATTTTAGCATGGCAATCTCAAGTGAATGTTTGGACAGGAGGATGGTTTCTACAGCACCTTCAGCAACCCAGGGTCCACCAAATGACCTTGGGTGCTCAATTATTTTATTTATTTTGCGCTGCTGTTGATCA
This sequence comes from Elgaria multicarinata webbii, assembly GCF_023053635.1. Taxonomy (NCBI): domain Eukaryota; kingdom Metazoa; phylum Chordata; class Lepidosauria; order Squamata; family Anguidae; genus Elgaria; species Elgaria multicarinata. Next base: position 18,040,648 of record NC_086177.1, on the reverse strand, counting down.
TCTATTATCTGCTCTCTGCCTTGAAATGAGTAACCCAATTAAATTTAAGGCAGAATAATTAGATGACTTTTATAAAATGGAGCGTCAGGTATTTAAAACATTTCAACATTCTCAGCTCGACCTACTTTCCAGTTGACATTTGTGACTTCGAAATCGGGTTTTAGAAGACCCTGGTCAAGAATTCCTTGTCAGTCTCGATTTGATGATAAAAGCGTTATTGTTCTGTATTTTACCTCTAGTGACATCCAAATCGAATGTGTCTTCTAGCTTGACATCTCAGGAATCTTGAAAAAAGTGAAAAGAGCTTTGATAAGGCAATCCAGAGATGGGAGGCACCTAAGTTGTTCCTTTGCTTACAGTTACATTCAACGAAATTTAAGATGTTCCTTCTTGTATAAGGCATTTGATGAATTTTGGTTACATAGATAGTGCATGCAAGAAAGATCCATTCTCAGTTACCATGTGAGTAGTTTGAAGGGGAAAGCTCATTCCTGAAAGAGGTCTGTGTTCTTTATACCACACACATTGTACTTTCATTTTATATGCAATACCTGCATACAAAATATCCCAGCCATTGGACTTTCTAACCTAGTATTGTCTATTCTATTAGATGGAAGCTCCTCAGGACCTTGGGCAGAAGCTCTTCCCAACCCTGGTATAGATGTCGGTGACTGAACCTGGGATTTTACACATGGAAACTGAACAATGGGCTCCATCCATAGTGAGAAAGACTTAGAACCCCAACTTGGGACCTTCCCAAAGTTTTGGATGTCAATTCCCATCAGCGCCAGCCGGAGTGATCATTACTCAGGAATGCAGGGCTTGTTGTCCAAAGCGTATGCAGGGCAACAAGTTGAGAAAGGTGGATTTAGAAGTTATTGTGAATAAGAGAGCAATCCTATGGCTCTGGGAGAATGTCCCAGAGGCCATAGGATTGCTTGGAAAAACCCCTTCAAGGTTGAAGACAGTGCTCCAGCCTCAGAAGGGGGAGATCATAGAATCATAGAATGATAGAGTTGGAAGGGGCCTATAAGGAACATCGAGTCCAACCCCCTGCTCATTGCAAGAATCCACCTTAAAGCATACCTGACAGATGGCTGTCCAGCTGCCTCTTGAATACCTCTAGTGTGGGAGATCCCATGACCTCCCTCGGGCATTGGTTCCATTGCCATACTGCTCTAACAGTCAGGAAGGTTTTCTTGATGTCCAGCCGGAATTTGGCTTCCTGTAACTTGAGCTCCTTATTCCGTGACCTGCACTCTGTGATGATCGAGAAGCGCTCCCAGCCCTCCTCTTTGTGACAACCTCCAGGCTAAACATGCCCAGTTCTTTCAGTCTGTCCTCACAGGGCTTTGTTTCCAGACCCCTGATCTTCCTCGTTGCCCTCCTCTGAACCCCAGCTTGTCTGCATCTTTCTTGAAGTGTGCTGCCCAGAACTGGAAGCAATACTCAAGATGAACTCTTCTCCCCCAACCCCTCATAGCTGGCATGGAAAGAACCATTCTGTATGCCCTCCGAGGTTGGAAAGGTGGCCTTGGTAGAAGAGGGAAGGGGTGTTCTGGTGGTCAGGGAGGGCAGGAGATAGGAGAGGCCAGGATATGAGATATCCTGAGTGTCCTCCAGCCTCTTTCCCTCCCTCTCCAATGTTCCCTCACTAGAAAAGCCGATCTAGTGAAAATCGCCAAAGGTGGAGGTCAGGGAGGCAAAAATTGCCTCCATCACTCCTTCTGTCCTGCTGGGCACAGGAATCTTGGAAGCCTCCAAGTCTGAAGGCTTTCAAATGCAATCAATAGGATTGCACCCTAATACACTGAAGAGGAATCACTGGTGAGATTCCATTACACAAGGGGATAGTGCTCTTTCATTACCCAGGTTTTGCTTTGATATTTTTGAAACTAATTTTTTGGGCTTTTTTTCTGGAAGGTCAACCTTGCCAGTCAGAAGGTTGTCGTATGGCATTATAGAAATTACCATAGAAGCGAAGTCTATTGAAGACAACAGAAAGATGCTGGCCATTGGCAGTTGCCATTGTGTGAGCTTCTTGGCCAGGATGATCCATGGCAGAATTTCATTTAAAACACCTATGAAACTTTCATATTGTTAGAACCAAGTTGGAAGCCATAAATTATTGTTCCTTTCTGTGTGTTCTGATAAGAATTACTACTGAGCTGAATTATTAAAATGGGGAAAATATAGCATACATATAAATGATTCAGAGAATCAGGTTTAGAAAGGACAATAAAAAGTAAGCCATTACATTTCCCAGCTACTATTCATCTCTCCTTCTGACATGCATAGAGCTAGATCTGAACCTAAAATGAAAATTTAAAGTCCTCATTGCAATGCAAACCATTTGTACAATCCACAAACATTGTACTCAACTGTTATTATATTATTTGTAAAATCAAGAATTTCATAGTCAACTGTTTTGTCATTGTCTTTAATGAGATGTGGATTCAAACCTCAAATGGTTAGAACTAAAGTCAGTAATCGTTTTGTTCACTTCGTGAAAATGGCCCTTTTTATGAATTGGGGGAGGGAATCTTATCCTAAAAACTTCCCTTTGATCTGCCTGGTTCTGATTGCCTTGAAATTCCCCAGTGAATTTCCCTTTCGTGGATTGTAGCTGAAGGTATCAATCAGCGGTCGTCGTACTCCATTTTGTTCAGCTGTTTGAATCCAATCAGTTTAGCCATTTTGAACAGTAAATGCTGATGGCAACTTCGGAGACTTGACCGGAGCTTACAAAATTTCCCATTGAAAACATAGTTGTCTGTCTGTATCCTCCAATCAGACCAGTCTTCAGTTATTTCCCTCGGCCCACTTTGTCTCTTCTCAGTCACTTGTCAATGAAACACCCTTTGTTGAACTGAGGACCTGTTCATCGCTGTGTATCCATAAGCAACAGGCCCACCGCTCAATAGTAGTTTTCTATGTTAACATTTGTGATCTTTTCAAGTGGACAAAGACTTGCCTTTTCCTAAATGTGCTAGGTTTATATGTTCAGCAGGTATTTTTCATGGGGAAGATCCAACTAGGTAGTAAACCAATTGTAGTATGAAGTCCTATAGGGCAACAATGTTTTCTCTCCTCATCTGCGAACTAGAACCCGAAGTGCAAACAGACCATGGTTGCCGTAGGGATGCCTCTGAAGAAAGAGTTCCTGTTGCCAATGATCCTGTTAACTACCAAAACATTTAAGAACATTCAGTACATGGTACAGGACCATCATATGCCCCTGACAGAGGGCATGGCTAGACGGGGCGATGTTCCGGGGATCGCCCCGGGATCATCCCTGTGCATCCACATGACACACAGGGAATCCCGGGAGCAGGGAAGGATGAACCCTCCCTTGCCCCAGGATATCACACTACAGTTTTATTCTGTTTTTTCCATGGTCTCAGGAATCCACATGTGGACTGTGGAACATGTGGCCCGCCATCGCAGTTTTGTCCTGGTTCCTCATGAATAACCACGAGCAGCCAGGAGCCAGGAGCTGGGCATGGGGCACGGAGATCCAAAGGAGCTCGGTGTCCATTGGGGGTGGGGTGGGAGGGTTGTTACTCTTAAAAAAAACCCCACCCTTCCCTTTTGCACAGGTGCACTCCTGCGCTCTTTTCTGATTTTTTTAAAAATGGTGGGCGCAACGTCCTCTTCCTCTTGGGATGTCGTGCGTCGTGTGTAGACAAGGGTAACTACCTCATGATCATAAACTCATGAGACTGTCGCCCTCCACCCCCCTTGTCTAGCTATGCCCTATGTCTGTTAGGAAAATGGAGGCTGGCAACATGATGGCCCCAACCTGTGAGATGTGCACTTCTGTAAGTTATTGCTGGGGCAGTGATAGCTCACCACAGGGAGGCCATTTGTGTAGCAGCCGTAATATCTGCACTAGCATTTACCTTCCTATTGCAACATGCTTATGCTTCAGGAATTAGGGGATTAGCGCTTTTATCAACAGCACAATGTGTGCTACTTTCATGGCAATGCTCCATCCATCACAAAATTCCATCCTTACATGGGCACACTTATGACCATCACTGAGATAACCTAAGTGTATTGTTCCATAAATCTGTCGGGAGGGTACGGTAGGCGAGGCTTGATAAAATAATTTTAAAAGGAAAACAGAAGAGGCTTGGTCAAGTAAAATTAAATCCACTGTGCTTGCTATCGCAACACAGCTTTTATCCTTGCTCTGGAATGGTGCAATGAATCATCTTCACTATTGTGTCTGTTTGCCACGTCCAAGGATAGTTGGTGAATAGACCTGAGCAATTATAAAGAAAAGAGCTGAGCTTTCTGTGTGATTCAATACAGCTTCTGCTTAGGAAATACAGCAGTAGCAAAATTAAAGAGAAATGAGAAGTACAATAGAAAGTCTCTTGGCAAGGGTATTCCATACCTGGGATATTCATTTCAAGACAGCAGTCTCTCCATATATAGGACTGATATTTGCATGTATTTGTTTTCACCACTACAGTGAAAGAAGAGGTTTCCTTCAAGTTCTTTGTCCTCTTTCCTGATTTCCATTAGAATTGGCTCAAACTACCTCACTTTTATTTTCTGCTCAATGGGTTTCTCCCCAATAGCAGATGGGGGGGGGGGAGTTGTTGCACATACCTGGAATGTTGGATCCATACAGAGTGGAAAAAATAGGGGAATAAAAGATATAGGCCATTTCTACACCTGCCTTTGTTTTCCCAGGATTGCCCCGGGATCATCTCTGTGCATGCAAATGACACACAGGGGATCCTGGGAGCAGGCAGGGATGACCCCTCCATTTGCCTGGGATAATCCTTAGGTGCAGAAAAGGTGCATAATTTCATTTGTGCTTGAATTATGGTAGAAGAGGTAGAAGGAAGGACCTTAATGAAATCAAAAAGCCCCACCCACAGACTCCATCCAGTTTTAGCCCCCCCCCCCTAATCTTCTAAAAATAGTAGCTTGGGAACACAAAAGGTAAGGGGCAGGTCCCATTTGGTCCCTTTGTAATATGAGCATTGCTTATTATGGTACAGTGATGGCTTGCTTGGTTCCCTGGTGACCACTGTACAAGGCAGGCTTTAATGGAGATCAGAATTGTAGGGTAATAAGATGAGATACCACCACCAGTTTGGTCAGACAGGGGATTAAACTGAGAAAATGGGCCAAACTGCATGTGATGCTCAGTTGGAAGAAATGTGTCCCTAACATTCTCATTGCTTAACCATTTCCTCTTGTACCATTTTTCTGCTGGAAATTCTCTCTCTCTCTCTCTCTCTCTCTCTCTCTCTCATACACACACACACACACCACACCACACACATTTATCCTGTATGGGAAAGGGTTGGTTACATGTATCTTTTCTTTCATGGTGAGAAAAGCAGATACAGTGTGATTTTCAAGGGAAATGACACAAGTTTTGTCTTCTGCTGCAGCTGTGTCTTCTCCGAAAAGAAAAGAAAAGCCATTGGGAACAAACTACATGTCCCCAAGTTGTTTGGCCCAACCTGATCAAGTTTTCATAAATTGAAATACTATGACATATAGAATGAATATAAAGACCAGACATGGAACAAGCGGGGAAAAGGAAGAAACTTCAAGAAACCGAGGTTTATAATGAAAATACTGTACGCGAGAAGTATTCAGGTAACAGGAGCAAAGTATCTGAAAATGAGGCTGCAGTGCTGAACACACTCACTAGGGAATAAGCCCCTTTGAACTGAGTTGGACTTCTGTGCTGTAAAAGTAACAAATAACTGGAAGCAATAAACCTCTAATCATGACTACCGATGGTGGACTACCCTCCAGCATGTGTCATAATGAGTTTGCACAGAATTCTCTGGAAATGCTTAGGTCTTCCCAGGCTTCCCCTAAGGAAAAACAAAACAAAACTGGGGGAGGTCACTCCCCAGCACTCCTTGCCAGTTATGACCCATGCAAACTCATCTTTGCAATGGGAAAAGGGGACCAGCAAGAGGAAGGGCTTGCTGAAAACATTTCTGTTTCTAGGATTTATATCCCACCTTCCTATAAAACAAGCACAGTGGCCTAGCTTTCTTTCTCACATGGTAGATTTTAATGTGTGGGGAGCATCCAAAAATACTAAGCTTTACCTCCAATTTTGCCATTGTATTTGTAGGGTCCAGAGCTGTATTGGATGTCAGTGTAAACATGAACAAAGTGTTCTCCCCACCACCACGTATCCCCACCACAGCAGTAATAATCACGCTCCTTTGGCTCAGCACTAAACAGCAACAAAAAGGAGTTGCCGCCTAAAGTAATATAATCCAGGAAAAGCTGACTCTGCTGAATGTTTACAGGAGTCGAAGGGTCTGTCTACACATGGGGAAAGCCCTGGGGTGGCTCCACAGTGGTGTTGTGTCACTTATATGATGCAGCAGCCACTGCGGAACCATCCTGGGCCTTTCCCCCAGAGCTCCAAAGTAAACAAGTTGGGGACTTACTCTGACTTGTTTCCCCAGAGCGAGACAAGGATGGCACATCCGCCATCTATCGCCGCTCTGGAGCGAGGCAGAGGTGTGGCCTGGTGGATGGCAATCCCTGATGGATTCCCATCTGCCCCAGTGGGGGTAGTGAACTGAATGGCTGCCAGAATGCCCCTGCGGTGTCTCCGGTGTGAGGAGAAGACTCTCCCTTTTGCTGGTGGGGGGGGGAGAGAGGGAGGGATAGCTCTCTTCAATCTGCATGAGGAGTGGTGGGGAGCCAGGGAGGGAGGTGTGATGGCAGTGGCTCTCCTGGTGAACCATATAAACCCCACTCTCGCTCCTTGGCATGGGGATAAAGTGGCACAACATTGCAGGGGTGACACTGTGGGGTTTTGGTGGTTTGAGGCTCCAATGCGCCATTATCAAGACAGGCCCTAAGTGTCTGAACGCACAACTGGCAACATGGGAAAACACACCAGACTGAATCAGCCTTTTGAAATACAGCTACCAGACTCAATATGGATGGATTCAATGATAACATGGGACTAATCCATACAAATGATCATTCATGTGCCAGGGCCAGTTAGTACATGCACCTATGTACAATGACCCACACTTGAATATGTCATCTGGATCTCCCACATTTGGCCTTCTGACCCCACAATTTGGGAACCCTAGAGCATCATTTAAAAAATGCAGTACTTTGGCTACAAGTGATGGAGCCATAGGAAAAAAACCAACCTTGCTTTTTGGCTTCAATGTTTTTCCTCTGCCTCTCTTAAAAATTTAATTAAATTAAAAAGAAAAGGCCTGCTAGACTGGGGTAATAGAGACTGATCTTTACAATACGCAAGCACACAATGGAACAAGAATGATTTCAAAATGATACTTGGGCAATAAATACCAAATTGTTCCACTCAGAACATCTCCAAATAAAGCTTCATTAATTAAACTGGAAATGCATTAATTAAGTTTGGATAAGGAATTAGGTAGTTAATTAGAGTCAACATGTATTCGAACAGTTTAATAGATAACTACGCCTTCGGGCCTGCCCTGTAATTTATTCCTTCAGATCAGCTACACACTTTTTTATGATGATGATCAGATTAAATTTTACATATAAAATGTATAAATCTATACTTCAGAATTCAACCTGCACACCTTCTTTAATGAAAATTGGTGTAAGGGTTTCTACAATCATTCACCCTCTGCCTTGGTCATCCCTCCTTGCTTTGCAATGTGCCAATTGCCTATTTATGTTGTTCATGGGTAATTGCTTAATTCCTTAGAAATGTAATTGGTGTTCATGGGTGGAGCTATTGAACTGCCAGATTGAATGACTGAGAAGAAAACAGCCATTTTCCTACATACCATTTCCCATCATTTCCATGTAGGATGGGTGTAGGCCCACAAGGTGCTATTAGGGCTGGGAGGGGATGTCCATGAGTGCAGGTCTCCAGAGTTGTGAGTCCCCGTAGAATAAGATGCAGAGTAAGGAAGGAATGCTGTGACCTTAATAGAACTGGGAAGATATTGGGAAATTGGCAGAAAATCAAGGAAGTGCTGATACCTGGGGAACCATACAGGCTAGGGTGACCATACGAAAAGGAGGACAGGACTCCTGTATCTTTAACAGTTGTATTGAAAAGGAAATTTCAGCAGGTGTCATTTGTATATATGGAGAACCTGGTGAAATTCCCTCTTCATCACACCAGTTAAAGCTGCAGGTGCCCTGCCCTCTTTTAAAGCTGGTCACTCTAGTATCGCTCCTGTACTTTAACTGTTGTGATGAAGAGGGAATTTCACCAGGTTCTCCATATATACAAATGGCACCTGCTGAAATTCCCTTTTCTATGCAACTGTTAAAGATACAGGAGCCCTGTCCTCCTTTTCATATGGTCACCCTAATACAGGCAAGTGCAGAATCTGGCTGTTGCTCAGGCAAAGACACAGGAAACATTATCATCAGGTGAGGGGGGGGTCAATACACTGTTTGGTAGAATTGTGCTGTATCTGAGTGGGTAAGGCAACTCTGTTAGCCTTCTCTATTTAGCCCTATGCAGGTTGTCACATGGGACAGCAGAACACCAATCAGGTAGCTCCTACTAGGGTTGCCTGACAGACTCGACTGGGCTTGCATCAGTGAGGCAAGCCATGGTAAAGTTCCCAAGAGCGGGAAACTTTACTGAGTGGTTTGGCGCAAAAATGGTGATGGCCTGCAGTGGCAGGAGTCCCCGTTGCCACCTGCAGCCATTTTGTACAAACAAAAACTGTTACCACCTTACCAACTGCCTCCATTATTATTTATTTATTTATTTATTTATTTATTTATTTATTTATATAGCACCATCAATGTACATGGTGCTGTACAGAGTAAAACAATAAATAGCAAGACCCTGCCGCATAGGCTTACATTCTAATAAAATCATAATACAACAATAAGGAGGGGAAGAGAATGGATAGAGGGAGGGAGAGAAAGACCCAGCTGGGCACAGCGGTGGCGTCACTGGGAGGGCGAACCAAAGACTTTTGCACAGCACCCCAATGAGGAGAGGGAAGCACTGCCTGGGGTCAGGAGGGAGAATGAAAGACTAGCATACCCAGTGCCCTTGCTATGTGTAAACTGGAGGAGAAAAGGGGAGCACCATTAATTTATCATTAATGTTTCCCATGACAGCTCAAACTGATTTGCAGATCAGAACATTGTTCTCCATCTGTTTTTTTCCATTTCTCTGAGCATTGCAACTTAAAATATCACCCTGGATAAGAAAATGAAATGGAAGATGTAAGAAGAAAAACTCTGTAATTGACCAAATGTGGGAAGGGAACAGGGAGGGATATAGAATAAGAATTGATGTGCATAGTTTTAGTTTATTTATTTTTATCCGGTGCTGATTCGAATTCTAAGATTTTTGTACAATTAAATGTCCCAATCATCAATAGATTTTTTCAGTCACAAGCTGTTCTTTTTCTAAAAAAAAATTTTTAGAGGGAACAGGGAGGGATATAGAATAAGAATTGATGTGCATAGTTTTAATTTTTTTATTTTTATTTTTATTTTGAGTTTAATGTGTTTTTTTTTTGTTTTAAATTTATTCCAGCCTTATCTGAAAATATCTGTTTTACAAAGCATCTAGTTTGCCACAATACGTCTCCCTTTCTTTGGGAGAAAAAAATCCAAAACGTCTTGCAGATAGTTCTTGTGCTTCATTTAATGGAGATCCCTGTTTCTTTTCTGTTGTGTTACCTAAGTAGTTGTCACACTGCATAGCAGAAACTTGAATTAAAGTTTCTGCTATGTTTCCCCTCCTGAACCGGATTCATAAATAAAAAATATTGCAGAATAAAATCCAGCAATGGCACTAGGGGAAACATGGAGTTGTCTGTGTAATACTGTCAAGACTCACTGATGCATAATAAACTGCTTACTGACTTATCCGGTGCTGATTCGAATTCTAAGATTTTTGTACAATTAAATGTCCCAATCATCAATAGATTTTTTCAGTCACAAGCTGTTCTTTTTCTAAAAAAAAAATAATGATGGAAAAGCTATAGTTTTTGATTATTACTCTGAGGATGTTCCAACAACCCCTTGTGGGTGATGGCTGGTAACTTTGATAAACACATAGAGCTCTCCGGCAGTAGGACCTGTTGAGTTCAATGCAACTTACTCCAAGATATGTGAGTATAGGATTGCAACCTGAGTCAACATTCATTTCAAAGGCAGGGGCTACTGTGGTTACAAAAGAGTTGCTCAGCACAATGCTACCCTGGGTGCCATTTTCTTGGTAGAAAAGTGGGGTGCAAATCAAATCAATAAATATAAATAAATTGGAAAAAATGCTATGGATGTTTCTATATGAAGCTGGAGTAATGCCTAAAGGTGCAATCCTATGCATGTTTAGGCAGAAAAAAGGCCCACAACTCCCATCATGCTGGAGGTTGTAGGCCACATTTTCTGTCTAAACATGCCCAGGATTGTGCCCTAAGTAAACTTTACTCCTGTCCAACAACCAAGCTGTAACCTTGCTTTCAACTTCATTGACCTCTCATAAATTACGAAAGTAGTCCTGGGATACCATAATAGCTCATTTGGCACCACTGTGGTAACGTTTGATAACTGAGATGATTTAATGAAGGCTAAAGTTAAAGGAACTTTGAAAACTCTGAATAAATGCTAGCCTGCATGTGCCTTTACAAATGTAGAGAACCCATTGCGAATGTTCATTATGCATTATTCATTTTGGAACTGCTGTTTGATTTGCTGTAGTATCTTTCACTCCACTGAAAGCAAAACACAAATGTCCCTGTTGATACACAGCCAGCCAGTCACAACCAGGTTTCAAAAACACTCCATTTCTGAAACCGAACAGCAAACCCATATTTTCTTATTTATTTATTACACTCTTGCAATTCAACTAAGACTAAAATGGACAGACACTTTCCAGAATGAGTTACAAAAGAAGGGCAGTGGAGGGGAATACCAGAACCAGTGGAGCCTGGTGGCTCCGATTTTGGTGGGGCTGTGAATCCATTCTGGGTTTTAGTCAGAACCAGCCAGAACTCTAAGAGAGCTATCTAAGGTGCTGAACCCTAACCCCAAAATTAGTTTAGAACCTTGGATAGCTCCTTTAGAGTTCTGACTAAAACCCAGAATGGATTCACAGCCCCACCAAAATCGGAGCCAACAGCCTCCACTGATTTGACCCTTCCTTTTACTGAGCTGGACCATTGATTCTTGAAGTCAAGTATTGTCTACATTGACTGGCACTGGTCCTTCAGCAGAGAGGATTACTTCTCAGTCCCACCTATAGATGTCAGGGATTGAATCTGGGACCTTTGGGATACACATAGGGATGGATGGATCTGACAATCTGGTTCTTGCAGAGATTGTCAGATTTTCAGGATTAAGCTTGTTCTGTCCAGTTTCTTCATAGGTGTTTAAATGGATACATTTTTGTGTACATTTTTCCAAACATATGGATTTTTATGCACATTTTTTCTAATGCACGCATTTTGAATTACTTTTCATTGACATGCTACAGGGTTCCCCCCCCAAAAAAAAAATAGGTGCACCTTGTGTGTAATGTGTCACTAATGTGCACTCTCCACCCCTCAATGAGCTGTATCACCAAGCTCATAAAAATGTGGATTTTGTGACACAACTCATCTTGGCTTGGGAGGTAAGAATTTGATAAATTTGTATTAATTTTATTTATTTACTCTACCTTTACACCTCTCAATAACAGAATTTCTCTGATGTACTAACTTGACAGAAAGAATTTCTTCCCTAGATTCAAAGCTCCCCCCAAACACTCCCCCCAAACACTCAAAATCATAGTCCAGATATGTTCACTTAAAAAATGAACAAACAGTTACATGTGACCAACATTGAGTGTGTAAGAAACTCAGCCTGTCATAAGGGAGGAGTATAGAAAGAATCAGATAGTTAATCAGTTAGAGACATGTTTATATTATGTTGTTTATTTTGACTAGTTAACTGAAGATTCTATGTGTATTCCATAATGCAATTCTCAGGCTTGCTTCCTGGTTCTAACTGCTCTCTCTCTCTCTGAGAGTTCTGGTCTCTGATGGAAGTTAGTAAGAAGTAGGGATGTGCTCCGCTTCTCCTCGAACCGGAGAAGCAGGAGCGGAGCGGGGGGCTTCGCCTACCCTTAAGGTGGAGGCAAAGAGGATTGGGGGGCCGGCGGAGCATGGTGAAGAGGATCGAGGTGAAGGCGGATCCTTCGCCTCGATCCGGATCTCCGCCAGAAAGGTAAGTGGGGTTTACCGAGCCCTGTCGCTGTCGCCCATGCGGTGACAGTGGCAGGGCCCGGTAAACCCCCCTCCCTCCTCTCCCTTACCTGCATCCGTCCACGGTCCCTCGGCTTCTTCAATTGAGCCCGTGGCTCAACCACTTGCGGCCCAGACTTCCTGGTTGAGCCACGGGCTCAATTGAAGAAGCCGAGGGACCGTGGACGGACGCAGGTAAGGCCCCCTCTCCCTTGGTCTCTGCAGGTAAGGGAGAGGAGGGAGGGGGGGGCTTACCTGGCGCCACTCCACTGCAGAGCTCCGATTCGGAGCCGGAGCTCCACGGCAAAGAGGACCGGACTATGGGTGGAGCGGTACGGAGCGGAGCGGGCCGATCTGAAATGTTCGGATCGGCTCGCAGGGTGGATCGGGGGGTCTGTGCACACCCCTAGTAAGAAGTCTCCAAGAGGCCTTGATAACATTAGCTTATTTCTCCACTCCTAGTCTATATATTAATGTTTCATATTTGTTCTAAGAATAAACAAATTCATATTTTTGTTCTGTACAATTAAATAATTATCTCTAGCATTGTTTTTTTAAGAACACACAAATTAAGACTTCTACCAATACAAGCAGAATGGCCTGTTATGTTTTGGGTAGGGATGTCACAGGCGGCCAACTGGGTCTGGGAGTCCAATGGATGCCCCTGTGTCTGCTCCCAGACCCAGTCAGTGGGCTCACGCTTTGAGTGCCTACATGACCCATCCACCCTTATCCAGAGCCTCCAATGTTGTATACAACGAAGGCTCCAGAAATTGCATATTTATTCTTGCATAAAAGGGGCCTTTGCAGCCTCCAGTTACACAATGGAGAAAATGTGAATTCCTGGCCATTGCTTGTGGCACGCAATGGGGGCTCTGGACGAGGGTGGACAGGCTTGCAACATTGTTGGATGCTCACTGAACCTCAAAATAAGTTTGCACAGCGCCACGAGTGGGGGAAGTTGGCAGCGGGGTGAGCACCTGACGAATCAGATGGAGGTAAGTCTGTCCATCCCAAGGTGTTGGATGGATAAGGCAAGTTGCAGTTCGACCCTGCCAAGGAGAGGAGAGGGAGGTTTTTTTTCTCTCCCTTCCCTTATGTAGCACCATGATGCCTGAAGTAAGAACTGCAATGGATGGAGAATTTCCAGGCCAAATTTATTCTATGAGAACTTAAATTTGCATGGGCAAAGCCAATATGTGATCCCCAACTCCCACCCCCACTGCCTCATTTCATTGCATCGAGAGGTTAACACAATATTGCAAGAGGTGGGAGAATTGGATTGTAGTTGGGAAATTGTATTCATTGGAGTTTTCTACTTCGTTGTCTTTTTCACTTTTTTCCTTCCAAAGCATTATATGGAAGGTATCTACACAATTGTCGATAAAATGGACTATTATCCACTTCAGTCTCAGCAATCTCTCTTAAATGCTTGGGTGATTCTGTTGGTGCCCGAAACTGAATTACATCTAAATGGAACTAAAGTGACTTTGCAAAAATATAAAACTCGCTATTTCTGCACTGAAAAATAATGATGACGATGATGTCTTCCTCCAGACAAAGATCTACTGGAATTAATTGTTCTACTGTATTTATCTTTGATCATTTGACATTAATTCCTCCATAGGAAACATGAAACACAAACAGGGAATAGACATTTAAACTCTCTGTGTGTGTTGAAAATGAGCTAAATTTCCTTGTTTTTGTACTCATTTATCTACTTAAAATGGAGACAGTGTTTTATCTCATTATTCCAAGAGACTTATAACTATGTGTTTTGGTGCACTTGCTGGCCTCTTGCTCCTTTGAAAGGAGCTGGAAGCTTTCAAATCCTCTAGTTAGCTTGATTAGACAGCAGCCCTTTGTCTGCTATAGATTTCTGGATTTAAAGTTTATCTCGGGGTCACCTGGGGATTTTTCAATGTGTGGTGCTGGCAATTAGCCATCTTTTTTTGAATGAATGAATGCAGTGAATACTAAAGGCAACAAGCCTTGTTCTCCTGAAAAACCAGGTTTTATTGTGATCACAGAAATCTTAGTTTTGACAGCTGCACTAAAAGGAGGACCATAATAGTTGGCTACTATCAAGTGCTTGGCCGTGTTATTGTTACATACGGGCATGTTATTGTTAAAGGGAAGCAACCATAATAAGTTAAAAATAGTGATAGACAAGGTCACCTTGGGTCAATCTGGACTTGGTAATCTGAGTGATCCACCCTCCCACCACACAGTTTAGAAATATAGCTCTTTTTTTTCTAAGCCCAAATGCCCCATTTGAAACCTCCATTTTGCTCCTGATAGCATAATTAGATATACAGTGCTATTTTTGAATCCTTCCCCATAAGTTTCCAAACTCTCCCTTTCTTGCCTCCTTCCCCTTCGCTTACCTGGACAGAGCTGGTGGTTCATACGCCAATGGCAGAGGCAACAGCAGCTGAGGCGGAAGACTGAGCAGCCTCCGTTCTTCATTCTTCCTGATGCTTGAAGCTTTAGTGTCCTTGACGCTGGGATCCTGGGAGATGGAGCTTTCTAGATTTAAAAACCTGCGTGTCTCACATCTTGTGGGGAATGTGGAGTGTGGGACATAACGAGGTGGACACAACATTGGGATTTAAACAGGGCCACATTTATTAATAGATCTGCAGAAAGAGAAAACCTAAATGGGCATCTTTTTTACTCCAGCCTAATGCCATGGTTTTATTGGGCGAGACATTCATGGCCTGTGAGTGGCACCTCAACATTCGCCATCTCCCAGGCTTCCCCTTTTGGGGTAGGGAGGCCTTCTGTGTCAACTGCCCCTCGGGGCTCTGAGTTGTTCCGGAAAGTTGGCCTCAAAGGTAACCCTTACCTTTGGAACTGGCAGCTGGGGAGCCTCAGGCATTACTGATCACCGCAATGGTGCCTCTGAATGCTCCCTGACCCTAACCAACTCAAGATGTCCACACATACCTGCCTATCATCAAATGTAACCAAAAACAATGCCAAATCAAAATAATTATTTCTTCCCTCCTGACTTACAGTGTGAAGTAGGTGGGAAAACTCATAACCAATGAAAGATTATGAGTAAAATATTCCTACTCGGCCCCCAAAAGGATGACCAGCAAGCCCACACTGTCTACAGGGAGGGAGGGAGGGAGCCATGCTTCAAAGAGGAACATGAGGGGAGGGGTGAGAGCTAATTTATGTGCTTGGATTCCCCCTCCCCTCTCTGGTGGCATCATGAGGAGGCTGCAAATGGTGAGCCTCCACCACGCCTCATCTCTCACCCCCACCCACAATAGCCTTCCCATGCTCAGGCTGCACCTGGCATGAATATAAGGCACCTCTGGTCCATGGGATGCAATGTTCCTGCTGGCAGGAACAAGGGAGAAGCAAGGTGCATGTTTTTCATGGAGATGAAGGTGTTTGGCCACCAGACAAGATTGGGGCTCCATCTGCCTGTAGATCTTCCCTTCAAGAGAAGTAATTTACACTCAGGAAATGGTGTATATATTGAGAGGAAGGTTAAAACAGGCACATACACACCAGCACTGTGAGCCTAGTCTCAGCTTGGGCCTCCTGTAGCTGTTGTTGAAGTTAAGGCTGCAAGAGTTCCTGCTCATAGTTCTCCCATGTCTCTCTGGCTGTCAGTCAGCCTGTAAAGGAGCTGCCCCTGACAAGCTCTATATGACTGCAGAAATCCTTACAAAGATTGAAATCAAGGCAGCATACAGATGCAGATTTAAGGGAACAGATGGGTGGGTGGGGTAAAGCAAGGGTGCGGAAGAGCCCGTTAGGGGTGGGTGAAGAGAACCGTCTCTGCACAACATGAAGTAGCATTTGCATTAGGGATGTATGAGAAATTCATTTCCCTTTGCAGATCAATAAAAGTGCTCTGTTCATGAGCGTGAAAGTGAAATGGAGAGCATTTTCTTCCAAAAGTTCCGCAAATTCCCAAACTTGCATTTGGATTTGCAAAATGTGTAGTTGACAAAGGCACAATTTTCTCCAAATGTGGAATTTTCTCAAAATGCTCACATTTAGGAAAATATGCAACTTCCTCAAAATCCACAACATTTACATCACCCAAACCTTAATGTATGGGGGAAATCCATGCGCATTTGGAAATTTGTGCAAATTTGAGATCCCCCCACCCTTGATGCTCATGTTTGATTGCTGTTCGTTTTGTGCTATTTTCCTGTTCACGCAAAAACAAAGAGTGGTCCCAAAATGAGCGCAAATTGAGGATAAACAAGCAGCAAGATGATGTTCAGAGAGATGTTCAAGAGGCAGCTGGACAAGCATCTGTCAGGGATGCTTTAGGGTGGATTCCTGCATTGAGCAGGGGGTTGGACTCGATGGCCTTGTAGGCCCCTTCCAACTCCGCTATTCTATGATTCTATGAATCTTGGTGACCTCAAACATCACTCATTCACCCATCCCTAATTTACATTTGTTCAATAAACAAACCCCAGCATAATGCCTATATGTTTGGCATCTGTTGTTTCTCTCCAGAGAGTGCTCAGAACAGGCTCAGGGTGGGCGGAGTACCTGTTTACACAGGCCTATATAATTTGTGTCCCTTCAAGCAAACAATAGTCTGTTGGACATGCATTGTGCCCTGCCTTTTGGTTGAAAATTCCCAAATGCAACCAGGGTTGGACGTCCAGGGCCCTACAGCCTAGTAAGGTCCCAAATAATCACTCAGAGTGGCAAGTGATGGGAGCAGTAGCAATACACAAGACTGTCTGAAGCTCCCCAACACCACCAATACACCATTCAATCCAGGGTCTAAAATTACTTAGCGACACTATTTTCCTGACTGGCTGTCCCAGGCACTCAGCACAACAGGAGGCTGACTTGCCATGTTTTCTAGGCCTGACCTAAGATTTCTGTTAATTTTATAGCAATCTGTAGTAAGCAATGTTTTATACCTTTGGCACAATAACATGAAGTCTCACAGTCTAAAATGCTGGCTGTTCATTTTATTTTTAATGTAGCAAATACAAAATGAGAATTTTCTATCCAAAAGGCATGCATTATCAAAAAGAGTCCGGAGGGGATTCTTTTTCTCTTTTCTTTCTTTCCTCTTTTTTTTTTAAATCATCATCGCTGTATTCACTTTCATGAAGGGGACTGGGGTAATCAGCTTTCTGTGTGCGTTTCCAAGTGGCTGCTTTTGCGTTTGTTTGTACACAGACAAAAGTGAAGTTGCCCGAGGGAGTCAAACTCTTTGATAGTAGCTTCTGGGCTGAGTCATCACAGAGAAACATATGTGATTTGCTCTCAGGTCCACCAATGTAGTAAGCACTTCAACTGCAAAGAAGCTGAGCTTGTCACAAAAGCTTCTCTTGAAATAAAAACATAATGAAGAAAATATGCAAAGCTTCACATCCCTTAAAGAAGATAGCAACCTAAGAGCATTTTCCCCTCATCTTTAATTGGTTTGCCTTCTTAACTGCAGGCTCTGAGCCTTTTCTTTCCATTCTGAGCCTCATGCATTATATTTAGAATAATTTCATAGGATAGCGCAGGTACCAGTATTAAATGTGGCCCTATAAACTTCTTTGGGTGTATCTTATTAGGCTCTTTTTTTACAGGAGCTGGTAATGGCCAAACATAACAAAAAATAGACCTTTGGGTTAATTGAGATCAACATATACATGATACACTCCTGCTATAGTTGGCAGTGGGTTTTGCCGAAGGCAAAATTCAAGGTGAATTTTGAAGGTTCTGCCTGCATTTTGAGTAATGGAACTAAGTGGAGAGACTTGGGATCTAATAGGAAAGGAGTTGGGAAACAGAACAGAAAGCTTTGGGGCAGGCAGGGAGTCTGATTTGCTGAGGCTCATAAAAGATTGTACCTCCAACTTAAATTATTATTTGATTAGATTTGTCCCTTATGAATATCTATTGATTCCTATGTCTGGGCACTGTTATGTTAACATAAAACACTTGCATATGCTAAGGAAACAAACCTCAGGTGTGGGAATGAAAATAGACTAACTAGCCTTATCAACTATACTTAAATACTGGGCCATAGTAGGCTATATCTCTGCCCCTGCAGATTTTTTTTTTTAAAAAAAACATATTTTATTTTAAATTTTTTGACTCACTTTTCTACCCCAGGCCATTTAGAGCTTCATAGGTAACCACCAGCACCTTCACTGATGCCTGGGAACAGATTAGGGATCACTGCAGTTGATACAACACCAGTGTAAGATGGTCAACAAAGGACACACACGAGAAAGCCATCTAGCCGCTGTATTTTGCACTTGCTGCATTTTCCGAACACTTTTCAAGGGCAGCCCCATGCAGAGTCTGTTGCAGTAATCTAAGCAGATGAGACTTTTTCCATGATTGCTATATCTTTGCCATACTCTGTCTTTGTTCCCGCCCCCCACCATTAGTCTTACTAAATAAGGATCTGTAAAACAACTGGGTTGTTAACTGGCACTAAACCAATATTAACCGACATAGATAACATATCAGGATTGCTACAGGTAACATATCAAAGCCTCTGCTGGATACGGACTTTAATTAATTGCTGCAAATGACAATCTCTCTTTTATGATTTGGGATGCTTAAGGAATTTGATCTTTGCAATTTCCTATATGGAAAGATCTGATCCACATTACTTGGACTAAAATGCTGGTTGGGATTAAGCTGTCCCGTGGAACTTGCACTTCTCCAAATGTTGCAATGCAGTTCCCACCAAGCTATCGGAATACAGATTGGAATGTTGCGGGCATCCAATAAGATGGCAGGAGATCCCACTAATAGAACACTTCGCCAAAGGTTTATTTATTTATTTATTTATTGCGTGCTCTTAGAGTGTTAAAGGTGTAATAGCTGGGGCCACCCAGGGTGCATAGCTAATCAGCTCCCCTAGATACATGAAGAGAACACCACCTACTATGGCCAATGTTTGAGTGTGCCTTTTGAAATGCTGTAAAGTTTGTTTTGCCAAACATCTCTTCATGGGCTCAATTACTCAGCCACTCTTGCCAAAAAGTGGGTGGGGAGGGTGAGTCTCCACATCCCAGATGCTTGCTCTCTGCTTGGTTATTGAGCTGAGGGTGATACATCTGAACCAACCTTTAAAGTTAGTCAATTTACTTCAGGTTTCACCCTTTCTTGAGTTCCTATGATACTTTTAAAATAAAATCTGCTGTATTTCTACAAATCTACATCCTCTGTTTTAATTTGACACCTCACCTCATTCTTATCTCCATTGCTGTGATGTGTGCTCCCAGCAGTGTCCCTGCTGAAAAACCCTGGTCTAGCATTACAATATAGATTACAGATGCTCTTAATACAGAAACTCAACACCGGTATATTTGACTAATATCCTACTGACAAAATGTTTTGCAGTGGTTCTGAAAGTCATCCCACACAAACATTCATGAGGCAAAATGACCTCATTTTACAAACTTCAATTAATATTTCGGCCCTAACATCCCAAACCAAGGATTTCTGTACCCCCACAGCTATCAGAAGGCTAACATATGCTTCTCTCCACCAGCAGAAGCCTCAAGGGAAGAACTTGCCTTGCTGCCTCTACAAATTTGAACACAGACAAATAGGAAGGGAAGCATATTTTGCTTCTGTGAAAGTTTCACTGAGAAATGCCATGTCCTGCAGGATGTCTGTTCTAACGTCTAAACCAGAGCCATGAGAAACATGGTTGATGTAGCATAAGTGTGTCTTGTTGGTATTCATAGAATCAAATTAATGTCTAAAGATGTGACAAAATTAGTACTTGACCCATAGCAATACATTCTAGTTTTGGCTGACTACTTGAGAATGAACTCTTGAGTGTGAAATATCACACTGGGATGGTAGGAAAAGGGCAGCATCTGAAACCGGAGTGAAACTGCCCCTGATACTTTATGGAGTAGAACTTTAGACCTCCTGACCTTGGAGAAGTTTCAGGGATCAGTTGGGGGCTGCCATTAGAAGGAGGGACTCAAATGCAAACCAAAATGAAATACCCCATCTAGCCCACTACTATCTACTACAAATATGACCCATTGGGGGGGGGGCAACCAAGCCAGGAGCTTTAGTGAATCTTTGGCCATAGCTAGACCTAAGGTTTATCCCTGGATCGTCCAGGGGTCAAACCTGTTCATCTAGGTGACACACAGGGGATCCAGTGCTCAGGCAGGGGCGAACCCTGGATGATCCCAAGATAAACCTTAGGTCTAACTGTGGCCTTTGTGGGCTACCATCTCAAACTGCAAAGCATTTGTGGAAGATACCCAATAGCGCTGGTTTCCAATTTCCTAAACTTGTTCAAACTTGTGGCAGATGCTGTCAGTTCTGTTACCCCTGAAAATGCCTGCTCTTCCATAGCCACCTGCCACATTTCACTAGGTGGGAGCACTGGGAAAAGGGGAAATCCTAACAAGATTTTGACCTATGGAGAAAGGCAGTTCTTCAGGCATCCTGGTCATAAGCAGTGAAGGGTGTTAAAGGTCCAAACTAACACCTTCAATTAGGCTTCCATATAAATACAATGGCAATTGTTTCCCCCTAACTCTCACCTGTCCCCATAGGTCACGTCGTTGCTGCCCTGAAACCCAAACTAGATTGTGAGTTGAAAGAGAGATGTTCAGGGAAAGCAGTCTGAAATTGGATTTTAATTACTTAGACAAATGCTATTTTCCACCACTGAAAATCTTTCTGTTTAGAAGACAAGGTTGACATTAAAAAGAGCAGAAGAAGATAGCACCAAGCGCTCAGCGATTCATCAGGAGGAGACCATGACACCCAGCAGGGCAGCTGATGAATCCCTTTGAACTTCTTATTTTCTACTTTCCTCTGTTCATGTAAGCCATTTATGTAAATAAATTTTCAATCTAACTACTGACCCAGAGAGACCTAGATAAACACTTCCCTTTGCAAATATGGTGTCTTCAGCACCCTGGCTCCTGTGATTCTGCCCTCAATCCCTGATGCTTTATTCCTTATCAGCTGCCTGTCATTTTGTATTTCACAAAACTAGTTTCTCAGAAGCCAGATAAACTGTGCCATGAGCAGTGCTATTATCAACCTTGCCTCAGCTTTAACCCCTTTGCCGAAGTTCAATGTAGTTAGGTGTCAGCTTTAGCTTTTGAAATTGCCACTACCTTCTGCCCCCAAATAGAAACCATTCCCCTTTCCATATAAAGATTTGGGTTCCTAGGACCATAAACATTGACCTAAATGAACTTTCATAATGGCTGCCATCTACTTTAGCATTGTTTATGTACCTAAAAGCATGTAGCGAAATAGATAACAAAGACCACTACAATAGGGATCAAACTCAGTTAATTAACTCCCCTCTCTCCAACCCATCTAAGCAGCAGTCTCTTCAAGACAAGCAGTGTACATTATGATGTAGCAAAGTGCCTTTGGCAACTTTGGCAGGATCTACACTACTGCTTTAAAGCGCTTTATAACAGTTTTGACAACTGTTGGGGCCCAGGACACTCTCCATATACAGTTGTCAAAACCGTTATAAAGCGCTTTAAAGCAGTAGTGTAGATCTGGCTGAAGTTTCATGTGAAATGGGGGTGGGGGGAACTGTGGTTGGTTTGCAAACTCACCTGGGTCTGACCTGTGGGATGCTTGCCCCATCGCCATTCATCACGGCCCGTGTGCTTCCATTTATGCAGCAGGGGGAATTACATAATTTCCAGAGCCTCTGTTGTCGTGCACAATGGAGACTCCAGAACAGGGTGGATGGCTTCCAGGTGCTCATTGGCTGTTTGTGTACTTGACTATGGGTCCACTAATGTGCTGCGGGTGCCCAACTGTGCCTGGGGAAGGGAGAGACATGGGGGAGTCAAGTAGACTGCCAGACCCGGTCAGGCACCCACGTCATCTCTATCCTGAACTAGGGCCGGATCTACACTATTGCTTTAAATCGCTTTATAACAGTTTTATAGCGCTTTAAAGCAGTTAAAGAGCTTTATAACTGTTATAAAGCGCTTTAAAGCAGTAGTGTAGATCCGGCCTAGGATGTGAGCAAAACACAATTACCCTTCAGTTTTCACATGTCTTTGAATTTTGTGATGCAGTTCTCCAATCAAAAGCTGAGTACAAAAATGCATACATTTGGGGAAATTGTGCCCCGAATTGCACACATTAGGAGAAATGCATACAAAAATGCATACATTTAGGCAAATGTATATAAAATGTGTACAAAAATGCATACCATAGGATAAGGGCATCCCAATGCACATATATTAGGACAAGTTGTGCATTTGTGCATGCATTAGGACAAATTCATCCAAAATGTATACAGTGCATAGATTAGGAGAAAGGCCTATAAAATGCCAATTCGGTCTTGTGCAGTCTTTGTACTAAAAAATGTGCTTCCAAGTTGAAAGTAATAGAGCATCATCAGATGGGGGGGGGGAATCACATTTCCTTAGCATTGCTATGGCCTCCTCCTGCTGTCCCACAATAGCAACAATTTCTTTACATGGGGAAAGGAAGAGCAAGCAGCAACAACTACGTGGCCCATACAGTGGGCCTTTTTATTGCGCTGCTTTTCCTGCACACAGCAGGAAACGGCAGCAAGTTTCGCTTTAAAAAAAGTTAGATTTAACAGGGTCTATTTTGTCACGGAAAAAAGACCAGAAGGGAGGGCAAGAGATGCGTGGGAGGTGGACGACGTCATCAAAAGGACGCATGAAAAACCGTGAGTGGGCAGTAACAACTGTGCGATAAAACGCTCATCCGATGATGCCCATAGAAACTTAGAAAATATGTCTATTCTCATCTACTTAGGATAGATGTGCAAACTGTTTCTGTGGGAGATGCAAAATCTTTTCTTTTTTTTAATGAGATGGAGATGCAGAGGAACAGGAAGTCTTCTCATTTCCAGCATCCTGCACAATGCTGTGATGTTTAAAGTAAGCTGTTTTAGTAAACACTGTGTTATCAGTTTTGCTCGGGACATGTCTGCAAGCTACTCTGTGTTCAGCAGATAATCTCTTCTAGAACACAAATGACAGGGGGAGAATGTCATTGCATTCCTACTTAGAACAGTCTACACTACTGCTTTATAACAGTATATAATGTTTTTGGCAATGGTTTGGGCCAGGACACGTTAAGTATACCATTTTCAAAGTGTTATATTCTGCTTGGTGTAGATCTGTCCCTGTTGAGCTGCCATTTTTATTGAAACCCACAGGAGTAACTTTGATTTGAAAGCTTGGTAGAGGAACACCCTCACAGCCTACTAGGAGATATATAGAGATAGGATTAGAGCTTTTTCCAGAAATGAAGCTTTATTGAAAACTATTTCAGGATGTTCCAGAGATGGGAGGTAGAGAAAGAGAGAAAGGAATGAGAAAAGATACTGCAGAGGAGGCTGCATGACAGGTTGTTTCAGCTTTTGAGGGGAAAGGAGGGGCGTTGCAGTGATAGCTGGAAAGCTGACAATTGTGTGTGTGTGAGAGAGAGAGTTAGATCTTTCTAGCTGTTCCTCAGAACAGTTTCCGTCCTTAGGGGAAACACACAGGTTTCTTGGTAGATTCTTATGAGAACAAATTTGGAGATAATTTCAGATGTTGTACTAGGTAAAGAAAAAAAGTAAATAGATATGAAATTGGGTCTTTTTACCTCATAGTTGGAGGGAGTGTACCCTCAGAGAATTAAATCCCACCTGTTATTGTTGTTGTTGTTTTTAAAATGGAGCCATCAACCATTGTTTGTTTGTTTCATTATTGCAGCACTCCTAGGGACATTCTTAGGCGCAGCCTGAAACCATCACAGCACCTGGTAGAGCCAAATTTGAATGTCTGCAACCCCACACAACCACCACATTCCACTTTAAGGCAGTAACTAAATGCAGACACCATAGCTTCTATATCAGCCACTTTCCACCTACTTATATTCTTTTTTGCTTTGTCTGCCACCTAGCCCAGGATGCACAACCTTTTTGGTTCCAAGGGCTGCATCCAACATCTGCTGGGGAGGAGGGGAGGCTGACAGCTCTATATGTGTGTGTGCACAGGCACGCACGCACACACAAACAGCATCAACACTTGTGGGATGTGGAGTTTCTCCATTAGCACTTGGAGGGTGGGGAACCTCTTGCTACTCATAAGTAGGCAGGAGTGAACCACTGAGCAGGATTTTCAAATAGCATCTCAAACACCAAGCCTTTGCATGTCTACTCAGAAGTAAGCATGAACAGCATATCTACCACCAAGTAAGTAGGACAAACCTCAGAAGTAAGCAGGACTGAATCACTCAGCAACTTCTTTTCCTGTCCCTGCCCACCTTCTTCCACAAGAAAAAGTTCTTATCTCTGATCAGTTCCTGATTAAAGATAAGAATATTTCCCAAGCGGAAGGACTAGCAGGGGATCCACTGGGCTGCAGGAGGAAAACTGGGTGGGTGCCATTGGCTTTGTGGGCTGCACAGAGCACCTGGGGGCCATGAGATGTGCACCCCTGACCTAACCTGATGAAGAGTTCTGGATAACATGAAAGCTTGCACACTATTTTGAGACCTTAGAGTTGGCCTAATGAAAATGATATAATCCCAAACCAGGAAATAGTTGATCCAGATTGAAAAAAGAAGATATAGATGGAGCGGCTCTGGGAATGGCCACATCCTTGGTTCAAAATGTTATTTTTATTTTTATGTTTGCATAAGGCTAGGTAAAAAAGCAAAAAAGAAAAGGATATAACATGAAAGCAAACAATTTCCAGGGCTTAAATGTTAGATGCCATTATGTCAGGTTTTGAATAAAGCCAAAAGGAAGCACCTGCAGCCATTTCTTCCCACTTTTCTTCCATCAAGAAACTCAAGACAGCATTCATGGCGTACCCATCAAACAAGATGACTGTTTTATATGCCCTGGGACCACATGCTAGGGCACGACCTGCCAATCAAACTTGATGTGTCTATTTTGACATTATTATCTCATTCCAAATTCAGAGCTACCATAAATCAGAGTTGGGGGATTTCTCACTTTTTCAGTTGCTTTGGGACTTCTTATTGCATAATATAAAATAATAATAGCATAAAAACTGCATGCTTCTTAAGTAACTAGCTTTGGTTCTGCGTTGTCTCTTATCTGTTAGAAACAGATCATGCATTCCTTGCCATGTTATGTGTCCATGTATCTTTAGATGCAGCTATATGTGTAGCTTTGCCTTTTAAAATTTGCATGGGTTTATTACAATGGAAATAGTCACTAGTGCGGCAGTGAGATCTGATAAACCATAATGCTACACGGGCATTGCAGTTCGATACCACTGTGCACAAGTTTAGCTCAGATCCATCCAGTACTTAATAGTTCACCCATTTTAATGTGGCTTAGATGGAAGAGTTTCCCATCTGAAGATACGTACATTACCTGGGGATGTGCTCTTGATCCTTCTCTGTAAAAACTCAATTTGGAGTTATAGCCAGCTTGAGGCTGTGTGTTTCATTTTTGTTCTACTTTGATCTAAAAACCATTCTTTCCAAAACTAACTTTCACTGTCGAACAGATGAATTGTTCCTATGCAGTTGATCTACCGCTTTTGTTTATTTTCACTTCTGTACCGGCTTGCTGTATCTAATGTTTCATCCTTTGTAATATAATATGCTTAGGTTATGTACATACAAATGAATTTTGGGGGCTAATATAACCACATAGCGCATAATGTGGGCCAGAATCCAAAGAGCTACATTAAACACATGCTCTGAGCTTTGGACTTTTATTCTTTGAATAGCAGATCCTCCATGCCATATCACAATCTACTTTTGAAAGCTCCCCTGTCACCAAGCCATGTGTCATAAGGCGTTGCACAGCATATGGGATGGGTGTTTGAGAAACACAAGCCCTAAGTTACCCTGGATTCATGGAACACATTGTATATTTCTGTAGATCCCAGTCTTTATTTTAATGCTCCAAATTCAGCCATTTTTGTTATACTTGAGTTAGTGCAAATCATGGATCTTCAAGTGGGAGGAGGGGCAGCTAAGGACTCTGTTCCTCTAAATGGTTCAATCTGTAGATGTCTGATGCAGGGCCTTCTCTTTGATGACACCACATTTCATCCAAGGAGCCCAAATCAGCATACATAGAGAACCCAGGTAGTCGAGGCCAGGGGTAGGCAACCTGGTGCCCTCCAGATGTCTTAGACTGCAACTTTGATAAGTCCCAGCCAGCATGGTCAATGGTCAGGGTTTGTAGTTGTTGTATTCCCAAATATCTGGTGGATACCAGGTTGCCTACACATGGATTGACCAAGGGCCTTGATAGACCTACCTGTTAATCCGGTGGGGAGTAGGGGCGAGTCTGCGCTGCAGCTAGCGTGGGCTGTCGCCCCAGTCTACACGTGACACACGATGGGGTAAGGGAAAGCCCCGTCGTGTCGGCCATTTTTAAAAAAAACTTAAAGAGGCCATGTGCACAGGAGCGCACCAATGACAAGGTAGGTCTTTTTTTAAAAAAAAGATTCCCTGCTCCCCTTGCCCCCGATTTCTCCCCAAATGTCTGATCCCTGCCCGCCCCCGTGTGCTCGCCCGCCTGCCCCCACTCACCATGTCCGATTCCCCGCCTGCCCCCCACTTGCCATGTCAGATGCCCCCTTTGCCCCTGCTTGCTCGCCCGCCCCCTGCTCACCGTGTCCAACGCCCCCTCCACCCCCCAGCTGTGATCTCCCCATCCTAGCTCTGCTCTTCCCCCCCGGCCCCCATCTCTCACCCCCCAGCCCAATGGACACAGCACTCCTATGAAGCGCTGTGCCCACTGCGTGGCTTCTCCTGGCTACTCGCGAGTAAGCCGGGAGTAAGCCTGGGGCTGCAGAAATACCAAGCCAGAAACGGTGCAGGTTATCCCGGGTCAAGGGAGGGTTTAGCCCGGGCTAACCCCGGGATCCCTTGTGCGTCAAGGGATCCCGGGGTTAGCCCGGGCTAACCCCTCATCTAGCAACGCCCCAAATTTAGACCTGCTTATTTCAGCAACATTGCTACATGATGTCTTCTCAGACAATGACCTTGCTAGGGAATTATAGACCACACTGTTTAGGGAGGCTGCCCCAGTGGAGGTTGGTGGATATGATTTTGGTGGGGTTACGGTTCCATTCTGGGTTTCCCTCAGAATGAGTCAGAACTCTAAATGAGGTGTTGAAGGTGCTGTACTCATTCTGGGGATGGGGGTTTGCAGACTGTATGTTGGAAGGGACTGTTGCCGGAAAGAATGAGAGCCCTGCATGCTGTTCATATTCAACACTGCAGGTCAAATGCTGAGTGGCTTACAACAGTCCTGCAGTATTGCCCAGAGTGGGGCTTGGACTGAAGATGAGAGAGTTGGTTACAACAACCCTGTCATGTAATTCATTGCTTTTACCCCTACATTACATGTTGGTCTGAGAAAGTAGTATAAAACCACCACTGTTATGCACCTATTGTAGATAGGTAGGCTGTGTTGAGGCAGGGTATCTTACAGTAACCCTGCAATAGAGTCCACTGTTAATATTGCAGGCCACAGGTCTAGCTACTTAAAATGCCTCCTCCAGCCTCTTCACAGGCAAATAAAGCACTGAATTACATGGAGTAGCTTCATACTGCATTGGCTTGCATGCAGACTGGTTGCACTTTTTATATGTTCAGAAACACAAAATCCCAAAACAAAATGCACATGAGGTAAGAGACCCAAGTTCAAGCAGGAACTCCTGTCTTCGATACTACATACCTTTCCTTTTCTTAACCCATCCAGCCACCCGCTGTGGTTGTGGATGGTGCGCCAGTGGTGAATATTCTATTTTTTAGGTTTCATAGATTTTTGGTCTATTTGGCCGCTTCTTCTAGGCCCAGTTCTAGTGGTTTAAAATCTTCCATGGAGAATAGGCCTGTAGCTGCAGCCACAGGAGGAAAGTAATATATGAGGCCATATTGAAACTCTCTCAGTGGCTATTTGCTTGAGTACATTAACAAATGGTTGGGTTGCCCGCTCACTCCAGTGAATTGCTGTGGGTAAGTAGCATTTTTTTTTCAGTGGGGCTGTGTCAACTGCATTGCCTACTCCATGTGGCTGCCTAAATCTGGCCACTGTGTGGTGAGAGTACAAAGTAGTACAGTGAACAAGGTGCCACCAGTGGTTGTGTTGCCCACAATCACTTCATGATGGCTATGAAAGTATAACTAATGAAGCGCTTTTGAAACCATAGGATGAGGTGTAATTTCGGTAAGCACTGTAACAGTTTATATTTTATAAGATGTTATAGCACTTATTTTGTTGTCAGAAAATTAATGAGGCCTTCTAGGGTTGTTATCATTGAGCATAAAAGAATTCAGAAATGCAGGTAGAAACACCCTGAGTGCAAAACAACGAGAAGTTCTTGGTAAACACACTGAGAAAAGGGGTTATTTATTCGACTCCAAAAAGTCTGTGCTTTTGGATTTTGTAACATACTTTTATCTCTATATATTAACTCAACAGTCCCCAACCTTGGGCCCTCCAGATGAGTTGGACTACATCTTCCATTATCCCCAGCCAGCAGGGCCTTGCTTGCCAGGGATGATGGGGATTGTAGTCCAACACTTCTGGAGGTTGACAAGTTGGGGTAGGCTGGGTTAAGTCATAAATTAGAGTGCAATCAGAAAATGTAACAAGAGCTGATCTGGATCATAGCAAAGGTCAAGGTCTCTTTGCATTCTGTTTTCAACAGCAGTCAGCTGGAGGTGTCTGTAAAACATCACAGCAGGGCATAAAGGCATCAGTTGCCTTCTACTGCGACCCCCCCCCCCCCACCCAGGAACTGACATTGAGAGGTAGACTATACTGTACATCCAGGCCTGAATGTTCCATCAAGCTATTATGAGGACTTACCTTCACTCAGAACACCTCTGTAAATGTATCTAATCTTTGTGATAGGCGACCATCACTCCATCTTGCAGCAATGATTCGGTGCATTTATGGTGTGCTGGGTGGAGAAACACTTTCTTCTGCCTCTCCTGCAGAGACCCATTCTGATTTTTCAAGAATCTGAATTCTCCATATTTGGCCATTCTCAGTGGGTTGGATCCAGATTGGCCGTTGTTGTTTTCATTAAACCAAAGAGACAATCGCCATTTTAAAACAATGCAAGAATTTATTTCTTATTCACTTTGTTAAAATGCATAACAAAATAAAAGAAGCAATCAAAAAGTGCCAGTTAAAAAAAAGAGCAGCCTCAAAATACCGTAAGAATGAACGTAACTTAATGAAGACAAAGAATTAAGAGTAACTACTGCGCTTGTAAGAACTCTTGCAAGGAAGACTTTCTGTAATCCTTTTTCTGGCTTGAAAGCTGCCATAGCCCCTTAGAGCAGCCCTTTCCCATACCTGCCACCCTACAGCTGCATTGGACAACTAGTCCCATCAACCTAGCCAGATGGTGGCTTTTCATGCTGGGGATTTGTATAAAAATAAATAAATAAATAAATAGGTGAAGGGATAAAAACACACAGGTGAAGAGATACACACAAAAGTGTGTGTATGTTTGTGTATCCTTTCTGTTCTTAACAGGGCACCCAAGGCAATATAAGAAGAAAGCACTCGGGCTCAGGCCTAGCCATTCTTTTAATTTTCACAGCATTTTGTCCATTTTATTTTATTTTATTTATTTATTTATTTTGTTACATTTATATACCGCCCCACAGCCGAAGCTCTCTGGGCAGTTTCCATTTTAAATAGAAAAGTGCTGCATAACAATGTATTAATAGCACATCTATCGATACTTTATGCCCTAGAAGAAATCTGTGAAACCTCACAATTGTGGGGTTTTTGTGTGTGTTTTGTTTTTTGTTTTAAAGTAGGGAAGAGAAACTTAATCAATACAAGCGCAAAACAAGCCTTCATCAAATCAATTCCATTTTATACCTCACCTGCTGTGCTTCCACATGGAGTTCACATTCTCGGCATGTGGGCTAAGACAGTGAGGGGGAGTAATGGGTTACTTCGTACGTGTTTTTTTTTTTTTTACAAATTACAATGTGTAAATGGCATTGTTATCTAGTTAAAATATCTTAATTAGCAGATGTAGTGAAAATTGCTACATTTTACTTATTCATAGAAACCTATTTTAGTGCAGAGCCAACTTTAAACTATATAAAATTCCAGTAATTATCCTTCAGAACTGATTATTAAAATATTCAGTGAAGAATGCAGGGCTGTTTTTATTAATTCTATTTTTAATTATTATTATTATTATTTTAAAAAAATTACCCTTTGAATGAGAATAAATACATTCTGGTAATACCTAACGAACTGATTTATTCCTTAGTGATGCACAATATGATAACTTTGTGCTTCCAGAGCAATTTTCTTTTGAGATCAGAAGGGGGGGGGGGATCTACAGTCATTTTTCCTCACTCTTGTGAGGGAAGTATGTATCATTCTTGTGTTCTATAAGATAAAACACAAATAATTGAAAGATTAAAGCCATCATTTTCTAAGTGTTGCCACTTTTAAATTTTGTGTTCAGAACTTGTCTGCAGGCAATTAACTATCCTGTGGGCATGTTCAACTTCAGACATTACTTTTGGGTGCATTCATCTGTCATGAGAGCAACTGATTTAAATGAATCAGCAGCCATGAGCTGAAAACACTAAGACCTCAGCCACAGGAATTTCCACCATGTACAACATATGGGTGCAAACTAACCCTATACAAAAGGCATTCTGCAGAAGGGCCTGGGTGTATGGAGGTGAAAAGCACATTCCACCAGCATGCACATCCATCTTCAGGGGCCTCATATGTATTTCTTTTAAATTGTCAATGCCATGCAAGGTGCATCACTGCATAGTAGGCCATGGCCTTCCTTGTAGCACAACATTCATCCTAGGAACTCCATCCCATCCAAGTAAGCAGGGCCTGACCAGAGCAACATATTAAACTGGGGCAGGATCTACACTACTGCTTTAACAGTAGTGACAACTGTTGGGGCCCAGGACACACTCCATATACAGTTTTCAAACCTTTTTCGAAGTGTCATATCCTGCTTGGTGTAGAACTGCCCTGGATCTGGCTTCTGAGGCTTAAATCTCCTCACCCAGCTTGCCCTGATAGGAATGAAAATCAGACCTTCTCCAATCCTCTACTGACCCACATTGGTCTGGGTCAGAGAGGACCTGATGTAGCTCCTGGCTAAGCTAGAGGCATTCAAGAGGCATTCATGACGCAGCTGGACAACCATCTGTCAGGAATGCTTTGAGGTGGATTCCTGCATTGAACAGGGGGTTGGACTCGATGGCCATATGGGCCCCTTCCAACTCTACTTTTCTATGATTCTGTGATAAGCTGCCGGCTTGAGGAATGCTCCTTGAATGGCGGCACATTTGGAAGCTGGCTTTGTTCCCTTCTTGCCCTTCCAAATTGAGAAAGGTGAGGGGTGGGGGAAAACCCTGATCTGGTGCCTTGAGTAGAGTCTAGTTAGGAGCTGGCTTCACCCGTTCTTCATGTTCCCAGATAGGAAAGGGGTGTGAAGCTGACTGATCTACAGCCTTGAGGAGCTCTCCTTGAGGCTGTGGCTTCATCGGTAGCCATTTTGTACGCCCTCTTTTCTTTGAGGGGGCAGGGCTTTGCAGACAGGGGGAGGAGCCACCAGCAGGGCCTCAGCAGGCTGGATGAAGAGACCTCTTCACAAGGATATTGTGACCAATGCAAATGAGCTGAGGTTTACTTTATTAGACTCCAACCTCTTACAACATGTAACTGCCTTCAATTGTTCATCGTTCAACCACATGTTACATACAAAAGCATGGGGTGGAGAGCCAAACCACCTGTTTTCTTGCTGCAAGGCAGCATTGTAAAGAGGTGATTTAAAGGGGAAATGTGGCAGCAGGAGAAGCTGCTGAATTCACCATTTAGCATTTTATACTGTTTCCATAATAGGCAAATTAGGCTGCCCAGAGTTTTTGAGAACTGGAGCATGGCAACCTTACTGAGGTCTTCTTCCTAAGGAAGCCTAGACACATACATGGGACCAGTGTGGAAATGTAATAACAAAAGCTTATCTTAAACTGTTTGGAGCTATTGTTCAGAGGCATATATGCTGGCAATAGCCATATTTCAAGAAAACGTGTTTTTTCCCCGAAGTCAGTAAACAAAAGGAGTGCTTTTCCATCCTCTCACTGAGAGATACACACAAAGTAATTAAGCTAAGGAGAAGCTTAATTTATGAAAATGTTTATGTGCTGTGCCCTAACACAGAATAGTGATTGACTGACACTTCACTAAGTCTGGAGAGAATTACAATGATCCAGGGAACAGAATATATTTGCCTGTGGTGAATGAAATGTGAGCATTGGAGCCAAGAACTTCCAGGAGTTGAAGTATTAAAATGAGGGTCTCTCTCAGTCTCCTCCCACCCCCATATGTATCTTCAAATGTGTTAGCAATGCTGCTTGATTAGTCTAGAGAACAGCAGGAAGAAAACTCCTTGTAGTTTGAGAAAACAACAAGAAGAGGAATGATATGTATAAACACACAGGCAGGGAATCAGGATGCAATAGCAGAGAGCCAGGTGTTCAGAGACTACACAGATGTGATTATGAACCTGCGCATGACATGTGCAGTAATGAAGGCATGATGGAAAGATCGGCCTTCACGAGGCCGGGTATTTGCACAAGTTTGTCCCAGCTTAATTAAAACAGTTCATTCCACTTGTACAGATCCTTGTGTGAAGGATTTTATAATGATCAAAGAAATGCACATTTCAGATCGTACACTGGCCTTAAACAGAACCTGTGAACAGAGTGGCAGAGCAATTAGGATTCAGGGGATAGTATAATCAACCCTGGACCATGAATATAAAAACCAAGGTTGGAATTCGGGGCAGGCTGAGCTCTAAGAGAATCACAGTGCACTACACAGGATTCCCTGCATATACAGGATCTCCCTTTAGTACTCCACCCCATATGTCTCATGTAAATCGATGTAAATGAGGATCTAGGCAGGAGGAGAGGAGGCCATGAATACAGATGATGTTTTCCTAAGACTTGCCCACACACAGGTAAGATACATCCATGGACCACCCTTTTTTGGTTTATTGGAGTGTGTCTGTCAATGTCTGCAAGTTAGAAGACCAAAAATAAATAAATCAAAACCAAAACAGACATTTTAAAGATGGTTAGTGGGGAGGCACACAAATGAATATGTAAACTTATTGAAATGTTGTCAACCATCATTGAGTAAAATAAACATAAATAGTTGTCAGGCCAACCGTGGAATTGAAAAACCAGCCATGTAGTATAGACAAATAATATCCTGTTAATTATATATAATGCAATATAGTATATGAAGAGGCAAGGCAAGGCAAGGTGTGCCTGACGGATGCTTTCACTGTGTGCAGAGCTGGAATGCTAATGTTCCAAACCCATCTGAAGTTCCGTAGCTATACAATTTCATTTCATGCTAGTTTGAAACAAGCACAGCCACGGACTGCAGGTTCATCATCTTAAAATGTGAGAGTGGATTTATGGCACATTTTTTCCGAAACAACGGTATGCCTCATAGAGCTTGAGATACGCTGCCTCTTTCCGCCACATGGGCACCCCGAAGAAGAGGTAGAAGAGGCACAGCAATTAAGAAACAATATTTTGGAAAGTACAAGATGTCACGAGAGAGTGTGAGTTTTCTGGGGGCTTGCAAACTCTTTCTAAGAGAGGTGAACCTACTCAAAACGTATCACACCACACCGACTTTATATTACTTCTACCTGAAAGTTAGAGGTACACATTGCATGTAGGACATCATTGAAAAAAGCATCTCTATACTGATCACCTTTTTGCCCTGTGATGTGTGCAGTCATGGTAAGAAAAGTGAGAAATCACCACTGTGGTGCATTTTCGGCAGATTCCTTGTGTTGCATGTAATTTGTAATTCTGTCATGAACAATATGATAAGAATGCGGTCTGGCCTAGTCCAGTCTAGTGTATACTAAGCACCAAGGGCAGCCAAGGTGAGCATGGATGGCCATGGCTCCAATGGGAGGCAAACTTCTTTGTGATGGGGTCTGTGTAACCGTTAGCCTCCCAACATTCTCCTCACCACCACCACATAACCATTAGCCCTTGGTGTAATGTGTCATTTGGCCCCTAGTCCCATCAAGTGGTGGGTAACATCTGTCAACAGTAAAGTGCTGAGTGCTTCAAGACATGGGTGGATGGGAGAGCAGTTGGTGGCAGCAATGCTGAAGCCTGAGCAATCCCCCTAATTCTTAAACCGAGGAGTGGGCCAGAAGGTAGGCTCCCTCCCTATTTCACACTGAGATCCCATCCCCATGAAAGCAACAGACCCAGCAGGAACATGGAATGCCAGCATAGCTATGCTAAAAGGGGATCCTCTCATTCTTCTGCTCCCCCCCCCCCCGTGATGGACACAACTGTGGGGTGTGTGGGGTGGTGGTGCAGAAAGCAGGGACTGTTGGTTTTATTTTATTGCTTTATTTTTAACAGGCACTACCTTACGCCACTGGAGGCGGGATGGAAACAGAACTAAGGAAAGAATCAGCAGTATTCTATTTCAGTAGGAGGCTTTCAAGGTTAAAATCTTCTGCAATAATCCCATTGCCTTCCATGGTTCTTCAAGGAAAATGTTTTTGTTTTTGTTTTTTTAGGCTTGTGCATCCACCTTAGAGTTCAGCACTTCAAAACTTGACATTTAAATCCACACCAGCTGCTTCAGTGTGTTCTGCAAAACCCACAGTGAAGGGTCTGGGCAACATCTTTCCACATTCTGATTTGCATATCCAGACTCTTGGAGCCCGGATGATGTTTACTTGTCACACTTTACATCTTTAAAGGCCAATGGAGCTCTTTTGTTGGAAGCTGTGCACAAGGTATACACAGTGCCTGCTTTGATCTGTTCTGGCAGATAGGATGTCACCCAGCTGTTGACAGCTTGTCAAAAATAAAATAGGACAATGGAATTCAAAAGAAACTTTTTTTTTCAGGGGCAGAGGAGTGACATGAGGAGAAACGCTGCAAAGTAAATTCCAGTTGTCTTTACATGCAAGTGCGATGGCTTCTATCGTGGCACACTGCATCTACCTAGTTGCTTTACAATTTATTGTTGTAAGATTGCATTTAGGGAAAGGTCTATGGTTTTCAAAATTTCTACCTTCATGGAACTTCTCCTGTCCTTTATAATGATAATTCATATATATATATATATATATATATATATATATATATATATATATATATATTTCATAGCTTCCAGGGCAGATCAGAAAAGCAAGATAAAACACAAAACATAGGCAATGTATTTTAAAAATCATTAATATATTAAGAATACAGTCATGTTCTGCTCATGGGTTTCACAGGGGCAGCTGGTTGGCCACTGTGTAAACAGAGTGCTGGGCAAGATGGAGCCTTGGTCTGATCCAACTTGGCTTTTTTATGTTCTCACACTATGTTCTCACATCCTATGCATGCTTAGACAGAAATAAGTCCTTCAACTACCAGCATCCCCCAGTCAACCGTGCTGGCTAGGGGATGCTGGGAGTTGCAGGACTTATTTCTTCCTAAATACATTAACAGAGCAATCCTATGGTCCCTGGGAGAATGTCCTGGAGACCATAAGATGTGTTGGATATGTTGGATTCCCCTTCTATTGATATGAGCTTGGGAAGGGGGATCTGGCATGTACACCTGAGCCAGGCCAAATGACAATAACTTTAAGAAACAGCAAGCTGTACTACCCCCAATGTAAAACATGCCTGAAACATTCTGCCTTAACTGCTTAAGCAATATGCTCTAATTGCTCTTGTCTGTAATAGATAACCTATAACCTCCTTTGAAATCAATGGAGTTGTTGGCCATGCCGAGCTTGTTCCTTTGATTTCAATGGATTTACTATAAGAATGACTATGTCCAACCCAACATCTTTACTGATGCTTTTGGTGGTTTA
The DNA here is from genome assembly GCF_023053635.1 of Elgaria multicarinata webbii. NCBI lineage: Eukaryota > Metazoa > Chordata > Lepidosauria > Squamata > Anguidae > Elgaria > Elgaria multicarinata. The sequence goes on along the minus strand of NC_086177.1, from coordinate 18,004,555 downwards.
GGATAATTTCTTCTGTGTTGTTCAAAGTTTGATACAATTTATTTTTTCTGTTGGATTTGATGTGATTTAGATGTCAAAAATTATCTTCCTGGCATGTCAACCTCATCATGGTTTTCTATGGAAAACAACTAGCAAATGCTAAGAATTATCTTTTCATAAAACTCAATTACCATAGAATAGATGTTACTCAAAAGTTTATTCAGAAGACACCGAAGCTTTTCTGCATGATTTTCTGCATTGATATTTCAGTAGAAAGTATATGGAAGTCCACCAGGAACATTAAGAGAATTAGGACTTCTTCATAACTGCTGTAACGTGACATAATTATTTTATGAGGAGTTCTTTGACTGTATTGATCCCCATCAAATTTGTCAGCAGATGTTTAAACTTTAATTAGAGGATGATCTTTCATCAGACAGTTGGGCTTCCTAGATGTAAATTAGGCTGTATTATCGTTTCAATTAAGTTTACATTATTCAGTGTGAGGAAGAGCTGTGGGAGGAATAAAGTTGCTCTTCAAATACTCCCTTTTCAGGAGACATGAGGTGATGACAGCCCCCGTGGAGATTTTCAATCAATGTCAAAACAAGCAGGGCAAAGTGCCTGGGAACAATGATCCTTGAAAGTGTTTAAAGAAATTGTTCTAGAAAGGCCACTTTTTCATGACACAGTATTGAAGCTGTTAAGTTAGCTGGTATAAGACTGTGGATCATTACTTGATTTCTGAATTCACACATTCCTTGGTGAACCTGAACTGGCTACTCAAAGGAACCTGTGTAAAGATATTCGATAAAATATATACTATGACTGTCACTTTCAAATGGCCAGCAAAGTAGCTGTTTTCCTCCCCCATGCCCCACTTCCCCAAGGATAGTTTTATGTTGAGATTCCTGAATCCTAAGCATTCCTTACAAATGAGTTCTGCATAACAGTAGCACACCCTACTGATGGGCAATGAAATCAACATGCAGCATGCTTCAGTGCAATGTTCAATCCACGCAGTGTATGCACACCAATTATTATTTTTCACAGCTGCTACCGCTTAAGAGATGTTCCAAGTAGGTCATGGACTGGTGCTCCGTTTCTTGATTTTGCCATGGGGAACTGCAATGTAAGATGCACTGCCACACATGTTCTGACATGTTATGCTCAAAGGGTGCACAAGGGGAATGCGCTCATGCCCACTTGCAGATGCTGACCTCATCCCTGTCTGGCAGAAGGCTTTAAAGAGCCTTTGCAACCAGACCAAGAGTAACAAAATTCATGTCAGACCAGGTCAGGAACCAGGTCCACAACTTGATTTAGTCTTTAATGTAACAGGGTCTTCAAAAATTAGAAAACTGTGTGCAGGGCATACCATTCCCAGCGCTACCCCACTGGGTACACATCTTCAGATGTTGAGTGAGTCCTTCTTGAGTCGCCCCGCCCTCCCCAAACCACAATTCTGGATTTGAGGCACAGAGGTTCTCTACCTTGCACACTCGGGTCCCACATCCATGAGTGGTGAGTCTTGGGAATGCCTATCATCTCAGAGGTGACTTAGCAATATTCTTACCTGTTTTTGAGTACTCAGCAATATTCTTACCTGTTTTTGTTATTTTTCCTGCTCAACCCTACCATCATGAATTATCGCTCCCTACAAGGGGAAGCTTGGACAAAAACATCTCAAACAAATTGTCAGTGTTTGCCAATCAGGAAAATAAGCAAAGATTCCTACGTGGGCCTATAGCAAGCAGCTAAATCTACATTGTAACATGAGGGTGGGTGACAAGACAGTGAGAGAGGACTGGTTTGGGTTGAGTGGATGCTCAGGATTCACCCCTACCAATGTCAGGATGGATGTGTGGCTGCATGTTGCCTTCCACATGGGTGACATTTTTATCCTTGGTTGGCCACAAACCTGCCCTGGCCCAAGGAGTAGCACTGTGCCTACAAATTTTATGGACATAGGCTTTGTCAGTGTGGTCCTACACCATGTCTATTCAAGGGTATTTGATAAGATGCACAAACTATGTACATACACTTTGTAGGGCCTTTTGTAGAGTCATAGAATAGTAGAGTTGGAAGGGATTTATAAAGCCATTGAGTCCAACCCCCTGCTCAGTGCAGGAATCCACCTTAAACCATACCTGACAGTTCTCCAGCTGCCTCTTGAATGCCTTTAGTGTGGGAGAGCCCACAACCTCCCTAGGTCATTGGTTCTATTGTCATACTGCTCTAACAGTCAGGAAGGTTTTCCTGATGTCCAGCCAGAATCGGGCTTCTTGTTATGTTAGCCCATTATTCTGTGTCCTGCACTCTGGGATGACCGAGAAGAGATCCTGGCCCTCCTCTGTGTGACAACATTTCAAATATTTGAAGAGTGCTATCATGTCACCTCTCAACCTTCTCTTCTCAAGGCTAAACATGCCCAGTTATTTCAGTCTCTCCTCCTAGGGCTTTGTTTCCAGACCCCCTTTCAGACTGTCTGCTGAATACATGTCTGGGTTAGGGCCAGTGGTGGCAAGCGTGCCCTCCCTGAATGCTTGGTCAACATATTGTGTGAAATGTTTTTAACATTTGATCTCAGTAAAGCATTGCAAAAATTCTGGTGACAGGGAAGGGTTGTGTTTCGAGTATGTGTGTGTGAGAACTGTGTTTCAGTTTGCAATTTATTCAAATTTGCCTGGTTTGCAACCACAAATGTGAATGGGAGCACTTCAAAATACACATTGTCAGACTTTAGTCAATGGGGGAAATTGCACTTTTAAAACATGTGCACAGAAATACACTTTTTTTCCCCCAGATAAAAGAGCTACTCAACTTGCTGAATCTATTTTTGGGATAGGGTTCAGCATGTTGGATAACTTCTTTGGAGTTCTGGCTGTTTTGGACTAAAACCCAGAATGGATCCACATCCCCATCAAAATTGAAGCCATCAACCTCCCCTGGTCTGGACTACAGAGAACGTTGTGTATGTCTCCCCCTCATCCTGAAAACTACTGGGTGTTGTTAGTGGTTTGAAGCTTTTTCTACTGTAATAGAAGAACTGCATAGCATTGCATACTTAGCTATCTTCGGGTATGTTGAATTGTCAAGCTATGAAAATCTGACAGATACATAAACACCCAACATACTTCTTCCTTGACTCCCTTGAAATGAGCAGCTGCCAGGCATAACTAGTATGTTTTGAAGGATGAAGGAGGTAATTTCACACATCTGCTTGCAGCAACCCCAAGTCCAGGTGATCTGGTTCATGTCTTATTAATATGGCGAACAGGAGGCTGTTAACATGGCATGATTGCCTGGATACAACCCATTACCTTCTAGGAACTGTTTGCCACACTGCTGGGAAAGCTTTCCAAGGGAACGTTGCTCCAGCAGCACTTCTGAACCGGCCACTTTATTCACTAGAGCAGAGTTGCTGTGGGTGCCTCTTTTGATAAAGGGACCTGCACCGAATCACAGGTTTCAGGCAATCAAGATGCTACCCCTTGGACCTGACCCATTTTACTTCAGCTTTCTCGGTCTCATTAGTGGCAAGAGGTCAGCATCTGTGCACCATTTTCAGAAATGTTCTGCTTTTGTGATCTCTAATATTTCTGCCCTTAGGCAACCTGACCGTAGAGCATTAGTCACACCTGCTTGGGAATAAGCCCCATTAAAAGCAATGAGACCACTGAGTAAACAGAGTACAGGATTACAGTGCCTTCTCGGGCTCTCAGCCCTGAGGATTTGAGAGTAGGAATGTATGAGAATTTCAATGTTGCAAAATGTGTGCGCATGCCCCGCTCAAAGCCCTAAGAGCAAGCACAAGCATGTGTCCACCACAAATGTTCATAAATTGCCAAATGTGTGCTTGCATTCCGTTTATGCAACTTCCTCAGTCTGATCTGCGCAACTGTCCTAATTTGGGCAAATCTCCCCCATAAACTGAATCAGCCCTGTTTTAGTCTATGGATGAAAGCTGCACAAATTTGGGGAAATTTGCACAAGTGTCACATTTGATTGCTGCTCGATTTATGCAATGTTCTTGTTCACACAAAGTGAGCAGCAATTACAAACATGAGTGGGAATTGATCACGAGACTAGGGATGGATGGACTCACCTGTGTCTGGCTTCACTGGGGACTCGCCAAGGTGCCGCTGCCACCCAACCTTGCTTGCAGTGCCACGTGAGCTTCTGGATGCTCCGACAAGTGCCCGATAAAGCCATGGAGCCATCTGTCCTCTCAGTGAGCTGCCATTTTCTGCAACAAGGCCAGCTCAGGCTTTTCCAAGAAAGTAATGTTACATAAATGGCAGCCTTAAAGGGGCAATTAACACAACATTACAGGTGTAAAAGCTCCATTCACATCTGTAATGTTGTGCCAATGGCACCTTTACAGCCACCATTTACATAAAATTACCTTCCCGGAAAGCCTCAAGCCAAGCCACCATTGCTGAGCAAAATGGTGGTTTGCTATGGGGGCGGCTGGCTGGCTCTTCCTAAGCCATGGGGCACTCAAGTGAGTGGGTCCATAAGTGCCCCATCACTCAGTGAGCAGGGTCTGGGAGGGCAAGCATGGGGGAGTCTGTCAGTCTGCATCCCCCACCCCCTTCAGACCCACTCAACATCCCTACATGAGACAAGCAGCAAGATAATGTTCAGAGAATTTTGCTGATCTCGAACTTTGCTCATTCTGCCCATTTGTAATAGTACAAATTCTAAAAACTGTTTCCATATTTCTTCAAAATCATTAGTTTTTATCATTCCTCTTCTTTCATGTTACATGTTAATTTATCATTAATAGCAATATCCCATATTTCTTTATACAAATCTTCTATATGATAATCCCCTTGAACCTTCCAGTTCCTGGATATCATTAGTCTTGCGGCTGTTAACAAATTCGTTATCAATTCTTTTGTCTCTTGATTACAATTCAATTCTCCATAAACTGATAATAATGTCTCTTCAATCTCCATTCCTATAATTTCTTTTATCTCTTTAAACACCATTTTCCATAATTTTTGTTCAAATTCACATTCCCACCACATATGTAAATAAGATCCTTTCTCTTGACAACCTCTCCAACATATTGCTGAATTCATCTTATTTATTTTATTTTATTTCACAGGGGTTAGGTACCACCTCCAGACAAGCTTGTAATAATTTTCTTTTATCCTCACGGACATATTTCTCAACACTCGTTGTTTCCATATCCCTTTCCAACTCTGTTGCCCTATTTGTTCCTTCAAATCAGTTTCCCATACCATCTTGCCTACACTTCCCGTCTCTCCCTTTTCCACTAATATTCTATATATTTCGCTTGTTAAACCTTTTATTGATTTGTTTTCTCTTTTCTCATTTTCTTTTTTTAAAATCAACTCCTCAAACCTCGTAATTCCTCTACTCTCTCCATTATCATTTAACCATTTCTTCATCCACTGTTCTAATTGAATATAATTTAACCACGATATATTTCCCTCTTTTAATCTCTCCTTTATTTCTTCCCTAGTTTTCATCCTTTCTAACCAATCTTTTAACTTCATTACCTTTCCTTCTTTTAAACTTTTTCCCAACTCTTTTTTTAAAATTTTCCGGAAAGTTCCTCATCATTATCACTGGTGATATTGGGGAAATACTCAGAAGTAAGTCCTTTTTGTATAATCGCCATATTTCCCAGTGATTTTTTAAAAGGGGGTTCTCTATTTCTTCCCCCCATTTCTTTGCATAATCTCTAAAAAATATATTTTCTAATTTCCATTCTATATCCTCTCCCTTTCTATCCTCCAACCAACTTAAATCTCCTATTCCTATCATACTTTCTACTACATGTCTCAACCTATTAGCTACGTGATATAACTTTAGGTTTGCCACCTCTTATGGTGATGGATTCTCCGCTTACTTGCCCTGTATATGAAGTCACATTTCCTCTTGTTAGTCCTGAACCAGCTGATAATCTGGTCCTCATGCTTCATCTCTGCCCTTTCTTGCTATCAACTTCTGATGCCCCCACCCCACCCCAAGTATTAAAGAACCCAGTTTGGAGAACATGATGACTAGGGATAAGAAAAATGTTGCACGTTTATTGGAACTGTTTTGACTTGCAGTAAAATTACTCAGATGCTTCACCTGATGAGGAATCTCTGAATTTGGTTCAGTGTAGATGAAACTACAGATGGGGGGTGGGGAAGAGATTTGTTTTCACACCTTTGAGCCATTATGTTAATCGGAACTCAGTTATCCTTTGAAATTTGCACTCTAAATTTTGCAGTGGCCTTCTCCAATTAAGAAAATGTGTAAACAAATGCATATATTGTTGGGCAGAAATGGTGTTAACAATGCATTATATTATGATTATTGCTGGCAAAAATGTATACATTAGAGGGATAAATTCATACAAAGATGCATGTATTTGGAGAATGGTGCACAAAAATGCTTAGGAAATTTCATGTGAACTTTTTTTAAAAAAATTAACTTTGGGATGAACCGAACTTAAGACTGAAGAAAATCTTGACATGAGAAACTGGGAGGAACTGAAATTGACAGATTCACCCATCCCTAGGTGAAACTTAAGGGGTAATTAATATGCCTATATGTCTACACCTGGATACTCAACTAACATGTATTAGATTGCATTCCCAATTTAGCTGTGACCCACCGTTTAGGGCAGGGAACCTGAAGGCTGGAAATAACCTTTGGATTTGGGCCATGGTCTCCCCCATGTTGCACTGCCCTCATCCACATGGAAATGTATTTATTAATTTATTTTATTTAAATTTTATTTAAATTTTATTTAAATTTCACTTGGGGAGGGGGGAAAGCATCACATTTGTGATAATGGGAACTCCCCCCCCCCAGGCTAATTGCAGGGCAGGGAGCAAAATCACACACATTTTCAACAATTAAAGCTCCATCCGACTAGTGTTTTACTGCATGGTCATTATTGGGCACCCACAAATTACACACATGATATCGTCTGCTTTTCGTGCGTCTTCCGCCCCTCCTGGCCATTCTTGCGCCGCAAAAAAAAACCCTCATTAAGTCCAGTTGCTGCTTTCTCCTACCGGACTGAATGGGGCTAATTATTTCCTGTTTTCGGGAAGTGACGTGGGAGTGGCAAAGTGAGAAGCGACAGGAGCCACGCACTTGACTAGATGTGATGGGGCTTTTAGTCTTAGGGAAAAACATCCCACTGATGTGAACAAGAGCCTTTTATAGATATATAAAATAGATAAGATAATGCTTTACTGTTAAAACCTTTTAGTTTTTTTTAATGACTGTAATCATGCTTTGTCGAAATAACTGTAAATATATTTTTATCGTGTGATAAAATATTTTTTAAAAGAGCCTTTTTCTAAGTGGGAGGGGGAGAAAGAGAAAGAGGAGAAAGATGAGGAGCGAGGGGGGAGAGAGAAGGGGAGCTCAAGAGTACAAGAGAAAGAGAGCATGAGAAGGGGGAACAGAGATTGGAGGAGGGCAGAGATATCAGGGGAAGGGGGAAAGAGAAGGGGAGGGAGGAGAGAGACACAAAGAGCTTCTTTAAATGAGCATTTTATCACATGCTCATGACTGGCCACTCACGGATCTTTGCAGGTCATTGTGATGACACAGCAATCTTCCTGGGCACCTCCCGCTTCTTCTGTGGTTGTTTTTCGCAACAAAATATGACCCGGAAAATCCATTTCTTCTTGGCTCTGATTAATTAGTGCATTTTTCTGTTGTGTGCAGGAGAAGCTGCGCTACAAACCCACCCACCAAATGGATCACCTGGTTGCTACTTGCTTCTTTTGGTTTCCCTGTGTGAAGAAAGAGGAAGCTGCTCATCCCTACTGTGGGACAGAAGCGGGAGGCAAAGCAATGGTAGGTAAATAGGATTTCCCATCCCCATCTGAAAATGCTCAAGGAGAGAGAGAGGCCTTAGCTAGATGGGAGTTTATCCCGGGGTGAACCCCGGGATCGTCTCTGTACATCCACATGACACACAGGGGATCCCAGGATCAGGGAGGGATCATCCCTCCCTTGCCCCGGGATACAGCCCTCCACTTTGGCTCTGGTTTTTCCCTGATCTTGGGCTGAGCCCGAGACCCCAGAATGTGTGGCCCGTTGCTGTGGGTTCACCTGGCTCCGTGCGATTCCTCACGTGGAGCTGGGAGCTGCACCCTTCGGGGGGTAGGGTGGGGGGAGTGGGAATTTAAATTATTTTTTAAAAAATTCTTACCTTTAGCACACGGCCATCCATGCGCTCCTTCCTCTTTAAAAAATAAAAAATGGTGGAAGCAACACCTCTCCTGCTGAGATCGTTGCGTGTCACGTGTAGACGGAGGAGGGATCTCGTGATAAACACATCGCGGGATCTTCCCTCCTCTGTTGAGAGCTAAAAGGTAGGTCTAGCTAAGGCCAGAGAGAGAGAGAGAAATTGAGAAAGAAGAGGAACAGGGAGAGAAGGGGAGGGAGGAGAAGTTTAAATGACTGTGTAACTCCCCCCCCCCGCTTTCCCTCCATTTTTTTTTTTTACCTCCAATGCATAAGCGCATCAAGCTTATGGTCCCTCTCAGCTGAATACGCTGCTCTTTCACTCATTTGCTTTTCCACTCCACCCCTTCTCTTTCTCCCTCCAGTTCATTGGTTGCTCCTTCCCCCCACCTTGAACAAGAATATACAGGTGGTCCTGTCAGCTGAGTACTTCAACCAGACCACCTTTCTGCCTGGCAAAAATGGAACAACCCTTTAGTCTGGCTCTTTGGGGGCATTGAGGGAGTACAATCCTGTCTCTGCAGAGATTTGGGTGCTGTACACTTTTTTAAAAAATGCTTTTGAGCCTGGGATGAAAGGTTTGGGTTTTATATTGAGGCTTGGAGCCAGCTGCTGGGAGAGATCACTTTTCCCTGGCAGGACCTGAAACAATCCATTCAAGCCAACAACAACTGTTCCGTCACAGCACATGACCCCAACAAAGGAAAACGTGAGTACAGCACTACATGGAGACTTAAGGGTGCATTAAACATGCTTAGGGAAAATAATCCAGACTTTAGGCATTCTAGAAAAAGATGGAAAAGGCTGGGGAAGAGGCGGGGTGTCAGAAGGACAGGCACGGCGTCACGTGAGTACTGTGCTGCAAGTCCGCACACCAGGCATGGCAAAAGTGCACTAAATCACTGGTGTGATGGAGCTCTATGTGTGTGTATTGATGCGTGTATCTATGGGGAGTTTGGATGGATGGATGGATGAGTGTGAATGGGGTGTATATGCGGCTTTGGCCCTGCACACTACTGGCACATGGCCCCCAGGAGGTTAGTTATGAGAGGATGCAGCCTACCGGCTGAAAAAGGTTCTACTCAATTTGGGAAGGGTTGTTCTAGGAAAGTGGGTAAGATATGGTGGAGGAAGCCATGGGATGCGTTCCTTGCAGCCACCAATACTAGCCCTGTCAGGAATAGCAGCTGTTTGCAGGAATGGAACTAGGCAAGGCTAAAAAACTGGCAGCTTAAATACTCCACAGGAGATGTACAGGGCGTGATGGGGAAAGGTAATAAATGCCTACGGCTCACCAGGAAAAAGCTGCCTTCCCCCAGAGTAGCACGAACTGCCTTTTCACTCTCTGACATATTTAACTTCGCCACCAGGTCTTAAAATGTGATGTATAATGATCTTGAACTGCTACAGTTCTGCAGAACATTAGAAATAAGTGGATTCAACAATATGTCTTTTCAGCTATGTAAAGATAAGTTGTGATTTTGGAGCACTTGCAATGGAGGTTAATGCAACATGCCACCTTTTTAAAGTACTTGTACATCATTTCCTTGACATGCTATTGAAAATATCCCTTATCTTTCAATTACTGCTCAAATCTTATGACACTCTTAGCAATTGTAAGGTTTTACAATTGCTGATTTGTCAAGTATTGTATAGGATTTCATTACATTATGTTTTGCACTTCCTCTGCCCTTTTCCTGGTAGGAATTATTTGGGGCAGCTTTTTACAGGGTCCATTTTACAGGGCATTGGAAAATTATGGTGTTTTGTAATATATGTTTGTTCATGAATGAACGCCTTTTCAAATTCTGCTTTTCTTTTCTTTTTTAAGTTCTGCTCTCTCCTACCCCAACCTCCATCAGTTTTGATTTTAAAACTGTAAGATGTCCAAAGATGTCGATTTGAGACTCCAGCCAAACAATTTATTATTATTATTATTATTATTATTATTATTATTATTATTATTATTATTATAAATAATAATAATAATAATAATAATGTTTGAAAAATGATTTCATATAGGATAGCTTGAAATTAGGAAGGAAAGGAACCTCTCGTGCAAGCACTGAATCATTACTGACTCTTGGAGGGACACGAGCTTTTGCTGATGTTTTCTTGGCAGGCCTTATAGCGGGGTGGTTTGCTGTTGCCTTCCCTGGCCATTATTACCTTTCCCCCAGCTAACTGGGTACTCATTTTACTGACCTCGGGGGGATGGAAGGCTGAGTCGACTCGAGCCGGCTGCCTTAAACCAGCTTCCGCTGGGATCGAACAGGCCGTGGGGAGAGTTTCAGCTGCAGAAACTGTTGCTTTACCACTCTGCGCCACACGAGTTTCTAGCTTTTGCACTTGGTACCATTGCATTTGCTCCTCAACTTTGCTCTGTTTAACTTGAGTTCTGCATTGCAAATCACGACTTGCAAACCATTGGGATCTTTTCCATTGTTGCTAGTGTTTTTGTTGATTTAGCCTTGGAGGTTTGATTCCTGAAACAACATTCTTTCTTTCTTTTTTTTTCTTTTTTTGCAAAATGAAACAAAATCTAATTATGAAACAGATTATGCAATTATAACTAAGCAGTAGCAACGGAGCATCACAAACAGTTTTATTTGAAAGCCCATAAGAAATGCCGCTTAACTTCTTTCTTTTCCAGGCAAATTGCAATGTGGTGTGTTATCAGTACAGGAGCGTCCAGCGTAGCGACTCATTTACTGCTACTGGCGCCATATTTACATTGCAGTGAATCTCTCCCTCTCTTGTATGCTCAAAACACAGTCCCAATTATAGCAGAGCTGTAGGAAAAGCTTGCTAATTTAGAAATACTCTATGAAAACCAGATAATGTGTGTGTCTAAGAGGCATGTGCAATTAATTGTATTTATAATTGAATTATCACTTCTGCTTTCGAGTTTTTACCTCAACATGTACAGTGACATTTAGGATGGATATTCAGATTCCCCCCACCCCCCGGTTATTGGTATCCTGCCATTCCTCAAAAGATCACAGTACATGGGATCTTGACTTGGCCTGCACTGGTGGTGACCCACCAACAATGCAGGCCTTGTGTGAGCCACGTATGGTGGCTCACCAGGAACTCAGTAAGCCTCTGTTTGTTGGGTATATATATTAAATACCTAAATACATAAATAAATGAAAACCTCTAGCATAATTATATGGTAGGTTACTCCATGCATAGCTATCTAGCTTTCTTTATTAGTTTATGTCAGAGCAGTGCACAAGTGGCCTCTCAAAATTCTCCACCCTATTTGTGGGTAGAGAAATTGGGGAGACAATTTCACCGAATTTCTCCAGGGGGAGGAGAAATTCTCCAACAATTTCTCACGGTTAGGCATCACCATTGGCAAGTGCTCTAGAACAGCTTCTTTCTTTCTTTTTGTCCCCTAAGGTTTTTTGCACTGCCAACGAAAGTGGCAAATGCATCAGCGGTGTTGGCAGCCTGCCCCCATTTTTCATCCTCTACAATGCCCCATATACCTAGTATAACTCCAGGGCATTGAGGGGAGGGAATGCAGCCACCACAAAAAATAATGTGTAAGTGTCCTTTTATTTCTAGGACGAAAGAAAAAAAAAGGAATTTCCTGGAAGTTTTCTTTCCTCATGAAAGGGCTTTCCATTTTTCTGCCTCATTCTCAGGGCAAATAATTTACTTTGAATGTGTGTTGGTGGTGTTTTTGACTTTAATAACTGTGAGATAGCTGAAGGTGCTGTCTATATTATTCTTTCTATTGCCATTGCTGTATAGTCTCTCAGACTACCTGCACATCCTGATATGAAAAGGCCTTAGGGGAGGAATAAATATTGGCATCTTTCCTTGGGTGGGAAGTGCAGGATGCCAAGGAGGCTGTCAGAGATATGACTATACAATGAAAGTCTGGATGCTCACACACACTCCTCAGTCATCTCATAAGTAAGGTAAGAATAGGAATCCTGAACCAAACCCGTGATAATTTCTCTGAAATTTCTTCTCCTTTGAATTTCTTTCTGAAAGCAATTTCTTTTCTATCAAATTGGATGAGAATGCTTGTAATTTCTATAGAAGAAATTTTCAGCAGAGCACTAAATTCATGTATTTAAAATTTGAATGGTCTTAGGCCTTAGCTAGACCTAAGGATTATCCCAGGCAAATGGAGGGGTCATCCCTGCCTGCTCCCGGGATCCCCTGTGTGTCATTTGGATGTACAGGGAAGATCCCAGGATGATCCCGGGATATAGGCCTTGTCTAGCTATGGCCTTAGACACGCTTACAACATCTATGGCTGCAATTCTTTACAGACTTACCTGAGAGTAGACTCCATTGGACTCAAAAAGACCTTCATTTTTATTGTTATGGTTGGTATCCTAAGCCCTCAACAAAATACCCAGATAGCCCCTGCGAAGACAAGTTGATAGGAGAAAATATACTATGTTGTCAAATCACCCAGGAATTACCCAAATGTCATTTGATATGGAAACCCCTTACAGCTTCAAAAAATGAAATGTGTGACCATTAGGGGAGTGCAGAGCAGGTCTTCTCCCATTGAGTGCATTCTCTGCTCTGATTTTTGGAGGGGGTCCATCTCTCTGCACCACCAAGTTACTTTTCAGAAAACCACTCCATTTTTAGGTAACCACTTCATTATAGGTTATGGCAATTAACCAAAATGCTTACAGTTTTGTCATTTTTAAAGATAAAGAGATGAAACGGGATGCCATGATACTCTTAAGGAGGGATATGGTCATGCTGTATTTGAATCAGATCCCTTCATCTCTTGACTTTTTAAGGAATTTTTAAAAGTTTGACAGCTCACCGGTCAAAATTTGATAGTCAGTTGTTCCATTAGCCTATGGCAATTAACAAAATGCTTACATCTCTATCATTTTTAAAGATAAAGAGAAGAAACGTGGCAGCATGACAGCTCTTAAGTAGGGCTTTAGGCATGCCAAGTTTGAAACAGTTCCCTACATCCCTTGATTATTATTATTATTATTTTTAAAAAATCCCCTCAACCCCACCCCACCCGGATTCTGCATTAATCCACCCCTGCACATTTATTGAAGGAGCTTTATCCTTTACTTTGCTGGTGCCAATTTTAATTTATAAGGGATAATACTTAAATTTGCCAACTTGCTGTACCTTTCATGACTGAATAAAACATAGAAATTCAATATGACAAATGATCTCCATCCTTGCACAGGCCTTGATATGCTTCACCTAATGAATTTCTCCTGATGACGCATGTTAAAGGCACTGGAACACCACCTGAGAAAACTGGAGAAACCTTGCTATCTCCAGTATTCGAGGCAGTAGCCTGTGTGCACCAGTTGCTGGGGGACATGGGTGGAAGGGTGTAGTTGCACTATGTCCTGCCTTGTTGGTCCCTTGTTGTGAACAGAGTGCTGAACTAGATGGACCCTTGGTCTGATCCAGCATGGCACTTCTTAGGTTCTTAGGTGATGTAAGCCAGTGAGCTGGCAGGGGCTTCTAAGAAAATATTCAACAGGTTTAACTAAGAGCAACCAACAGCTGGTTCAATGGCACCTCTGAATTATGAGTCACCCTTTTCAACAGCAGAGCACAAGCATATAGAGGAAACAGGGGGTCTGGTGTTTAAAGCAACAGCCAGCTGTTTGCCTTTTCATGGCAGAGGTCTCATTATCATTTTCGACAGCCACCCATTCAACAAAGAGGGAAAATCCAAGTCTGCCTGACAGCTGCTGTACCTCTGAAGTCTAGGAACTCACGTCTGGGGAATTTTGAATCAGTTTTAGCTTTGTGGAGATGGAACCCCACTGGTAAGTTTATGCAAGATGCAAGAGGTGCACGATCATTCATGTGTGATCACAAAGGAAACATTTCCCTGTGTCATCCCAACAAAGGTCTTTGTTGTTGTTGTTGTTGTTGTTGTTGTTTTAGAGGAACGAGAAAAGGAAAAAGGACGGTCTTCTGATTCAAACTGACATGGGCAGAGTCTAATGAAACTATGTCCTTGGGCTTGCTGACTCTTTATTTCAGGCTGGGGGAAAATGACCATCATTATGATGGGCAGAAGCAGAGAGAGAGAATGAAAGGTGGTATATTGTTTATTTATTTACTTATTACATTTTTATACCGCCCAACAGCCGAAGTTCTCTGGGCAGTTCACAAAAATTAAAACCATAATAAAACAACCAACAGGTTAAAAGCATTGGGGTCAATGGGAAAATACAACGCTTCTCTGTGCTCTCTTGTGCTCCTTTCCAGGACACTACACTGCTCAGTAATGTCTCCCTAAAATCCTTGCTGTTTGCTGCCTGTCCTTTTCGTCCAGCTTGAAAAAAGTCTAACACCCTGGCTTCATCCCTAAACTAAAGGTATTGAACCTCTTTCAACATGAGGGCTACATTCCAGTGGTAAGTGGGCCGAAAGGCAAAGGAGGCAGACCAAAATGGCAGCATATTTTAGCTTAAACTACTCAACCTTTCAGCTAAAGGGCATCTCAGCCTTTTAGAATGGGGCAAAAACTGCACGAAAGCCAAGAACCCACCAGATGATTGGCTATTCGGGGGGAAATCTTGGAGTAGGGGAAAAGGGCAGGGGAAAGTGAGCATGGCCTTCTTGGGAGCCTAGGAGGGTTAGATATGGAGTGTCTCCACCTTAAGGGAAATTGTTTCCCTTAAGGGACATTGTTTAGCCTGGGCGTTTGTGCTTCCTGGTTCTTTGGAGTGATTGTTATGGGCTGCATTACAGAGGAGGAGAGGGGCGACCACATAATTGGAATTGAATACTTCCCCTCCGTTCAATTCTATTCAGTTCTGTTGAGACATTGCCATCTAGTGGCAGAAGATCCTGCTGTTTCCCGGCTATTACCACTTTAGATGTGATTCTTTTTATCCCAGGATTTGCACAGGATTCTACAGGATACGTCCTTGTTGTTGATGATGTCATGAAATTAACCCGAAAACATCTGTGAATGGCCAATCATGAATGTGAAATACATCACTCATTTAAAGGAGCCCTTGGACTCCCATATGGCTGGATTTGGTCCCCGGGCCTGAGATTTTGCACCCATGCCCTAAACTTTAGGACCTTTCCAGGTTGACATCATGAGGAAGTAGGCAGTGGATCTAGCTGTGGAAAACGTATAGGCTGATATATTTTATGTACTGATTCTTGTAAGCTGCCTTGCAAGAATTTGTTATCTGAAAAAAAAAAATAGGCTATCAATATGTTCAATCAATCTACTGAGTACATCAATGAATTTTGGGAGTTAGTGTCCAGATGTCAACGCTCAAAAGAGAGAGGTATTTGCCTTAACATCATGCTGAAAAAGAACTAAAATGCTGCTGACCGGGTGACATACAGAAAGCCAGAGCTATGCCAGTCCCTGCCACGGAGACAGTCAGTCAGTCAGTCGCCTGCCATGGCAACGGCAACCTCAGCAATGGCGGGGCTGAGCAGAGCAACAGGCCTGCGTGGTTGAACTCAACTGACTTGCTTATGAATTATGCCACCCCACATCCAATGTATGAGAACTGGGGATAGGAGTGACATAATTTAGTGGGTGGGGCTGCCAATTTCAGTCCTTGGAGGGCTCTGAGCTACCTGCACCGCACTCTCTAGGCCTTGCCAGCTGATGTTATGGGCATGCAGGTGGCTGCGACGCCACCGACCCATACACTAGGCCTGTCGCATAAACCCTTCTCAGGCTAAGCACCACCACTTGAAAACCTGAGGGAGGGTTAATTAAGACTTTTCTCCTAGCTATGAGGGAAACAGGTTTAATATAGGACTTCTCTAAATGTACTGTGGGTATAATCTGGTGTGGGTGTTTAATAACTGTAAAGCAGGTAAATAATGGCAAGCTGACACATGGTATTTGGTAGCTAACAAAATAATAATAAGTTTATTGTTATTTAAAAGCTTTAAATAAAAATATAACACTTTCAATCCTGCCTAATCTAAACTCTTCACACACCAACCACCTCACTCTCTCTTCACACCAATCTTAAGTCCCTAGAATCCAAACTCTTCAATAAACAACTGTCTCTCACTCACTCATCTCCCAAACTATGAACACTCTCCTTATGTACTCCTTCCCCCTCACACACAGCTATTACATCATAAACCACACCCACTCAGTTCTAACGTTCTATACTTACCAGACATACTAATCTAGACATATACAAGATACTCAATTGTGGGGTAACGCCACAATGGTGGCCAGTTGCAGCAAGGTGTGTGCTGGTGGCACCTGCCCTAGTATGCTGCATGCTAGTACCAGGTCTGCGAACAACACTGAGAATCGCATAGTCCAGACAATTCTAGGGACTGACCCAGAGGGGTAGAAGTAGCGATGGGGTGAAAATCCACCTGTGCCTGTGAAGGCAGTGGACACCCACATGTTTGGCCCTCACAAGCCCAGGGCTGCCTGGTAGATTTTCACTTCAAGGGAAGAGTGCAGGTCAGGGTGGAACTGTTCTGCCCTGAACTGCAGCCTATATCCTTTTGTACAAGCATAATGCTTTTGGGTGGTGCCTTCTCGAACCTTACTAAGGTGATTCTGATTGTCCTGAAAACATGAAACGGCCAAACTTTTTGAACGTAGTTTCACCCTAACAGCAGCTTCAATGCAGCAGCTGCCCTTTCTGAAAACTAACCCCTGTGGCAGGAGGTTGAGTTCTAGAACATCTGCTCTGTGATGAAAATTGGCTAATTACTACTTCCTCTTGGTAACCTTACTTGTGCTAATGTGTACTTGTATGTGGAAAAAATAATATGTGAAGAGAATGAGACATGAAGATTATCAACAAAGGGATTTCTCCCAAACCTTTCAGATGCTAGACATTGTACACTAATCTTTCCATGCAGAACAAATGTTTTTGGGGCAGCCAAAACCTGAACAATACGGATTCTTCTGCTCCAACAGCAGTGACAGGAATATATATATATATATATATATATATATATATATATATATATACTGAAGATTTGAAATTAAACTCTGACTAAACAAAGGCTTGAACTACTGGCTGTAAAGCGTTATCTTGGAGCTTCAGCTAAGACTGACACCTCTCCTCCTGAGAGTTGCTCTGTGCCATTGTTGGCTTCATGACAGACAGAAATTCAACAGGTAGAACCTAAGCCCATCCCTGCATTCATTAGTATGAATAGAAGAGTTGCATCATAGAATCATAGAATAGAATCATAGAATAACAGAGTTGGAAGGGGCCTAAAAGGCCATCAAGTCCAATCCCCTGCTCAATGCAGGAATCCACCCTAAAACATCCCTGACAGATGGTTGTCCAGCTGCCCCTTGAAGGCCTCTAGTGTTGGAGAGTCCACAACCTCCCTAAGTAACTGATTCCATTGTCATACTGCTCTAACAGGCAGGAAGTTTTTCCTGGTGTCCAGCTGGAATCTGGCTTCCTTTAACTTGAGCCCATTATTCCGTGTCCTGCACTCTGGGAGGATCGAGAAGAGATCATGGCCCTCCTCTGTGTGACAACCTTTTAAGGATTTGAAGAGTGCTATCATGTCTCCCCTCAATCTTCTCTTCTCCAGGCTAAACATGCCCAGTTCTTTCAGTCTCTCTTCATAGGGTTTTGTTTCCAGACCCCTGATCATCCTGGTTGCCCTCCTCTGAACACGCTCTAGCTTGTCTGTGTCCTTCTTGAAAATCACAGGTCTGCCTGGGGGGAAGAGATGGCAACTGGAGCAATTTGCCCAGGGTCTCTACAGAGCAAGGAGTCCTGTTGCCATTGTCTGTCCCTAAAACAGTGGCTACTAAAGTCCTCTACACACATGGGTACACACAGAGAGACACACAGACACACATGGATCCTTGTATGGGGTGATGATGGAGTTCCTAACTTACACCTACCCCAGGGCCCACAAACCATCTGGGGATTCCTCAGTTCTAGTACATTTAGCTGGGACTAAAAGGCCAGGAGTACCAGAGTTGCCATACCCCATTCCATGCATTTGTACCTTTAAAATAGTACAGAAGAGAAAATATCACCAGATTTGATTTCCTCCCATCCACCCTGCATCACAATGTTGCAGTGATGGGACAAGGAACGTCTGGAAGCATTTTCCCTCGCCCCGCCTGAAGTGTTGGATACAGACATTAAATATCTGAGAGTATCTGATTTTGTAGTACTGTTAAAGCAAAGTGGGCATTGAATAGAGCTGTGTGCAAATGGTTTCTCCACTCAAAATGTGAGCAGAGAAATTGGGGGGGGGGGATTTCACTTATTTTTTTCAGTAAGAAGAGGAATTCTCCAACAATTCCTCAGAGAAGGGAACCTTAGTTCTGGTTGTAGCATAGCTTCTTACTTTTTCTTAAGAATTTTTGATTTTTCCTCTGCCACTGCAAGTTGGAATAGCAGCAAATATGTTGGCAGCTTCGCCACCATTTTGGATCCTGCACAATGCTCTATACCTAGGGCTCCATCACACTTACTTTTTTTGTCCAGTTTTCATTTGCGGTTTCCCCCTCCATTTCCTTAGTGAGACAAGCGCTGGGCAGTTTCACATCTGTACATTGTTGTGCTCTTTCAGCTAATGTAACTTTTCACCTGGAGTGCTACTATGCAAGCGAAATCTCCCACACCGCTCCCTACGTTCTCCTTTCCCCTGCAGTTTTTTTTTAAAACACATTTCTTTATTTCTGCGCAAATACAATAGTACAGCAGCCTGAAATTGTGCAGTTACGGTAAAACAACACGCTATACTTTCCCCTGAGATAGGGCGACCAAATGAAAAGGAGGACAGGGATCCTGTATCTTTAACAGTAAGATAGAAAAGGGAATTTCAGCAGGTGTCATTTGTATATATGGAGAACCTGTTGAAATTCTCTCTTCATCACAACAGTTAAATGTGCAGGAGCTATACTACAGTGACCAGATTTAAAAGAGGGCAGGGCACCTGCAGCTTTAACTGGTGTGATGAAGAGGGAATTTCACCAGGTTCTCCATATATACAAATGGCACCTGCTGAAATTCCCTTTTCAATACAACCGTTAAAGATACAGGAGACCTGTCCTCCTTTTCATATGGTGACCCTAGTATTTATCCTCTTCGCACCTCCTGCCCCTGAGCTTACAATGTGATTCAAGGACCGAAGAAAATGCATTTAACAGCATGCGTACATTTGGAAAATGTGCAGGGAAAAAATTCATACTTTTGAAAAATGTATACAAGCACATTTTAACCCATAGGAGAAGAATGCACACATTTCAAATATCCACACAATGTATGCATACATTTGGGAAAATATGCATGCATTTTCATGCAAAAAGGAAAACACACACACACAGAGATCTCAGTCTAATACAGACATGGCATGGAAGAGAATACGAGGTAGAATTTGGAAAATAAACTCAAATTCTGCTTGCACACACATCTCTAGACATAATTGTTAGACAAAACTATCTATCTTGTATGTTGCACTACGTATTAAAGATTAAAATATTTAGAGTGCTATAAATAAACCAAAGAAAACTTACAAGTCAGTTTTATTCCTGTGAAGTAGTGAGGTTTCAATTTGTCCAGTTTAAGCGGTACAGCTTGATTTCCCAAGTTTAAAACTTCTTATCTCAAAGACAGACATGTTGAATCATTGAACTGATTAAATTAGGATCAATTTCCTTCTCCACCTTTCCCAACAATGATTAAAATGTACACTAGGAAACTGGATTTGCAGGAATATGCTTAATTTCCCCTTATTTTAAGCATTTACCTTGAAACCTGTCATGCTTTTAAAATCCGTTCAGAGGATTCATTTAAGCAGTTTTACTCGAGGATATGAGCCAGGATTGATTGAGTTGGAGACAGTCTGCAATTTGAGCAAGGAAAGGTTTGGCTTTGAAACCTGAATTTGATTTGAATTTCACAGCTGGTCACACACCTTGTATTAAGCCAAAGCAACATAGCAATTGGTAATTTGTTTTTTGTTTAGAGCCTGTGATGGTTATATGTGATATCTATGAACCCATTAAACTGGTGAACTTGAATATAATCTTGTTTGCACCTACCCAGAAGTACCAACTTTAAAAATAAAACAAAACAAAACAATGGACTACTTATTAACAGGTGATATCTCCATGCCAAACGTGTCATTTTAAAATAAATGCATATTTAGCTCCAGCTGTCAATTACCCAGGGACTTCAGAGCACATTCTGGCCTCTGCTGTGAGGTTCCCCTTCCTACCTCTCAGGAAGAATATAATAGCAAGCAGAAGACCATTGCCAAGGAAAAGAGCAGCTTTTGGGGAAGAACACGTATAAGAACTGTGAGCATGAGAACAAATGTTTGACTAAAGCTTTTCTGTTTCTCCCTCCTGATTTATAAATTTTGCAGCATGAACCTAAGCAGGTTTCTTCGGGAGACAGGGCCACTGATATCTCTGGGGCATAGACAACAATCTCATATTTATTTATCTTGGAGTAAGTACGATTGAAGAGAATAGGCCTTAGTTTTGAGTTAATGTGCATATGATTGCACTGCCACGTAGGCGGAATTAGGCACTGCATCGGATGGCTTACCTATAATTGGCAAGAAAATCCCTTTGCCCAAATGAAGCAACTAGAGTTGTGAAAAATGGGGAAAGAAAGTCGTCATGACACCAGTGCTAAAGTCAATGGTGTATGGGATAATATGCCCTCTTTGTTCACACATGAAAAATTGGCTATTGCAGGATCGGAATTCCACTTTTCTCATTTCTGAGAACAGAGGCAGAAGGGCACTATGTGGAAAGTGAGAAGAATATAAGAGCATCACTTTAATGCAATTTCATGCAGCAAATTGTATTGTGTAACTCCTGCAGTCTCTCTAAGCAGAGTTCGATATCACTGCTATTACAACTGCTCTGATGTTTACTGGTGTTGTATGTGCAGGGAAACGGACCCTTATCTTCCCATTTCTTGCTCAACTATGTAGACTGTCCTTCAGGATCTTTCATTGCCAAAGTCAGTGATTCAGAATCATAGCCATAAGCCACAGTCCAGATACATCCTTCTTCAACATGTGGTGCCCTCCAGATGTTTTGAACTATAGCTCCCATTAGCCCCAGGCAGGATGGCCTATTGCTAGGGGTGATGAGATTTGTAGTCCAAAGCACCTGGAGGCTGCAGATTTTTGGGAAGCCTGGTAGAGCCCTATGCATCTTGGAACCATAGCCACAATTTGGATTTTATGATTTAGGGCACATCTACATCAAGTAGGATATTCCACTATGAAAGTGGTACATAAAAGGCAGGAGCCACACTACTGCCTTATAGCGGTATTGAAGTGCACTGACCACTATTGGGGCCCACTCACACATACCTATATACCGCTTTCATACCGCTATATACTGCTTGGTGTGGCTCCTGCCTTTTATATACTGCTTTCATAGTGGAATATCCTGCTTGGTGCCCTTAGTTTCATCACAAAAGTGATGAACCAACCCTGCTGATTTGCAAATTGTTGTTTTGTATTATTTTTAAATTGGGGGAAAATTCAAAACTATTTGCAATCTGCAAGTGGTTTAAGAATGTTTTGGTCCTATTCACACATGCATGAATGCTGCCTGATGACAAGCATGTGTGAGAGAGTCCTCATCACTCATCAGATCAGATGTACACAATTGCTTTACAGCAGTATTGAAGTGCACTGATAACTGTTGACTCACATAACACATTCCTTATATCATTTTCATACGTGCACCATCACAATGTTTCACTGTTTCCATCTCTGTTTCATTAGCATGTCAAGCGCTGGTCACTTTCACGTGTGAGCGTTGTTGCACTATTTCGTCTTGTTTACCTTTTCAACTGCGCCGGCTCATGCTTCCTGGTATCGTCACCCCGCCCCATCCTTTCTCCTCCCCCCTCCAGTTCATTGGTTCTTGTGGTTGATGGACATTCTGTGGGATGTGGGTGCCTCCCCCCCCCCCAATTCTGGTTTTGTTGTCTAAAGTTTAGCAATTTAGTGTTTCATTGGCTGGGCACCTCATACAGCAGGCAAAAAACAACAACAACGTTGAAATGGGTGGATGATAGAGCAATGAAAGTGGGGTTGGAGAAGTGAAAGTTCATTTGACTGACTCGGGGTGCTTAAGGAGCACTGCCCCCACCCTTCTCTTTCATCAGCAAGACTACCCTTTAATGACACACACACACACACCCAGAAGGGACATTCTGTGACATAGGTTAGGACTCATCTAGAGTATTGCGTTCAGTTCTGGGCTCCACAATTCAAGAAGGACACAGACAAGCTGGAGCGTGTTCAGAGGAGGGCAACCAGGATGATCAGGGGTCTGGAAACAAAGCCCTATGAAGAGACTGAAGGAACTGGGCATGTTTAGCCTGCAGAAGAGAAGATTGAGGGGAGACATGATAGCACTCTTCAAATACTTGAAAGGTTATCACACAGAGGAGGACCAGGATCTCTTCTCGATCCTCCCAGAGTTCAGGACATGGAATAATGGGCTCAAGTTAAAGGAAGCCAGATTCCAGCTGGACATCAAGAAAAACTTCCTGACTGTTAGAGCAGTACAACAATGGAATCAGTTACCTAGGGAGGTTGTGGGCTCTCCCACACTAGAGACATTCAAGAGGCAGCTGGACAACCATCTGTCAGGGATGCTTTAGATTCCTGCATTGAGCAGGGGGTTGGACATGATGGCCTTGTAGGCCCCTTCCAACTTTGCTATTCTATGATTCTACGATTCTATGATGCTATGTGTACAGTGATATATAGTTAGGTGACCAGGTGTTAAGGAAATCAGGGCTCCTGTATCTTTAATAGTTGTGTCAAGGAAGGGATTTTGGTAGGTCTCGCTATCTGGACCTTGTAACACTGAGGAACATTGCCTACTCATCAAATCGGAGTGCAGAACCCCTTCCTTGAATCTGGTTCAGAATCGCTGATTCTCGTAATGGCTCACAGATTTACAAATTTGGGGAGTTTGCTTTCAACACCGTTGCCTTTTTGAATGGCAGCATTATCATTTTTATTTTATTTTTAATTTTAAACACCACAAACACTAGAGGTGTGCTCCGCTCCGATTAGAATCGGAGAATCAGAAGCGCATTGGCCTGCTCCACCTTGCCCAGAGGCAGAGTAGAAGCAGACCGTGGACCCTTAGAAGCATGGCGAAGAGAAGCGGCCATAGGAGAAGCACTTCTCTTTTCGCAGAGCACTCCACCCACCATTTTGGATCATTTCGCCCTTAGGATTGCATTGTGGAAAAGAATAGGGGATAACTGTGTTGTTTTTTAAGCTATCTTTCTGAAACTTCTTGTGCTTAGAGAGTCGTGGCTGGGGGTCATTTTGAGACTACTCTCACCTCTCTGCGTGTTGCGGTTCGCTTGCTATAATTTTTTTAAAAAATATGTAAAAAAACTGGGAAAGGGTAAAAGCGGCGTTTTTTGCGTTTTTTTAGTGATGACAGGCACATTCAGCTCCCAATCCTGATGAGAATTGATCACCTCATGAAGCATCCTCCAATCCCAGCGTTGGAGGGGGGACTAAGGCAGAACCACCCTGAGACCTTTCTCCTTTCAGTCTCTTTGTGGGTTGGCGTTCATGGAGAGAGGAGTTAGTTATAGGTGCTGCTGCTGTGCTTGGAGTTGGAGGAGATTAGATTAGGATTTATCTTGGGTTGTGTGTGTGTGTTTGTTTGCTTGTTTCTGACTGTTTGCTTAGTTTGCTCTGTGTTTTTCCCTTACTTTGATTTAATATAAACTTTATTTTTAAATTTTGGAGTGTTTCTTTGGTTGGTTGGTTCCCTCCCCCCTTTCTCCCTCTTAAAGCCTGACTGTGTTTCATCTTCCTTCTTTCTTCTATATAAAAAAAGTACAAAAAAATACCAAAAAAAATTCTCTATTTCTTCTCTCTCTCTCTCTCTCTCTGTGTGTGTGTGTTACTTGGACTGTGTGTGCGGCTGTGTGTTATTGTGAGAGTGTGCTGTGTGCACTGCTTGTGAAGTGCAAAAAAGCCAATACAGTTTGAGCATTTCAAATCCTGTTTGGGCAAAGCATACACACTTGTCCCATTTCCCTAAATACATACTACTACTACTACTATTATTATTATTATTATTATTATTATTATTATTATTATTATTATGTAGTAGTTTTAGTATTATATTGTCATCATGAGAAGAGGGAGCAGGCGCACGTCTGTGGCTGGGCGTGCTGAAAGCAGTGGTGGTCAAGGGAAGGCTCAGGCTGGAACCAGTAAGCAGGCCACCTCTCCTGCTGTGAAAATCAAATGGGCAAGTCCATGGTGGGGCATCTGCCGGGACTGACTCCCCTATACTAGATCTATGGCGTAACTCTGCCTGGCTCTCTGCCCGCCTGTCCTCCTCCTCCTCTGTGACCGCCTCGCAGGGATGGTTTGCACTTTGCAATGTGTTACTGCTGGCTTAGAAAGAAACAAGCCATCCTTGCATCACTTCCTTGTGCCCCCAGAAAAGTCTGCTGCCTGCCTGCCTTCCCTACCTACTCCCCTGCCCGCCTCACAGGGATGGTTTGTGTGTGTCTTGCTTTGACTCAGGGGATAAGTCCTTCCTGCACTCACTTAGACTTTTTGAAGTTCCAAATCAATTTTTCAAGTGTGGAAGAAGATTCATATAGGTTTATCTACTCCCCAATTCATGGCATGTTGGGATTTCCTTTGAAATGGCCCCATTGAGCTGTCTGCAGCTTTAAATCCCTGAGATACTGGGGTGTCCGATTTTCAAAAATTCCCCAAAAATCAGGGGAGGATTGGATTGGATTGAGTCTTGGCATGGATGTGTATACATCCATGAGGTGTCATGGTGCCGAACTTGAGCTTTCTAGCCTGAAAATTGACGTAGTTCTGGCATTGGACTTGATTTGGGGTGAGTTAAATGGTTAAAGCCCCGCCAAAAATCAGGAGATGATGGGATTTGCTTGAAACTTGCCATGATTGTGGATCTAGATGGCATCTGTGAGAGTGCCCACTTCAAATTTTTTTATCTGTCAAAATGTCAGAGCAAATCCCATGTTTGAAAATGGGGTGTCCAATTTTCAAAAATTCCCCAAAAATCAGGGGAGGCTTGGATTTGCTTGAGGCTTGGCATGCCTGTGTATACATGGATAAGCTATCATGGTTCCGAGTTTGAGGTTTCTAACAAGAAAATTGACGGAGATATCAAAAGGGGTGTGAATTGGGGTTACGGGTGATGCATTAGAGGTTAAAGCCCCGCCAAAAATCAGGGGATGATGGGATTTGCTTTAAACTTGCCATTAATGTGGATCTAGATGGCAGCTGTGAGGGTGCCTGCTTCCAAGTTTTTATCTATCAAAATGTCAGAGTAAATCCCATGTCTGAAAATGGGGTGTCCGATTTTCAAAAATTCCCCGAAAATCAGGGGATGCTTGGATTTGCTTGAGTCTTGGCATGCGTGTGTACTTCCATGAGGTGTCATGGTGCCAAACTTGAGGTTTCTAACTTTAACAGAAAAAAAGTTGTAGGGTTTTTTGGATTTCAATGCAAGCCTATGGGGGGGGGGAAGCGGAGCTCCGATCCGGATCTGGAGCTTCGCAGCGAAGTGGAGCGGACTATAGGTGGATCGGAGCAGAGTGGAGCGGACCCAACCTGGAAGTTGCGGATCTGGAAGAGAAGCGGATCGGGGGTCCGTGCACACCCCTAACAAACGCACAATCTTTACACCACAAACAAAGGTATACACAAAACAACTACACTAAAATACCATTAGAAAAAACATTTATGGATATGGTTATGTCAGGGATTGCAATCAAGCTGAGCATGGAAAAAACTGTTAGGAATTACTGGCTTCTCCTGTCTGGCATGAATAGCTCAGCTGAAAACAAAGCACTGATGTAACAGAATTTTAGCTGATGTTTCTAGGATAGTGAAACCAAATTTTACAGCAGGAAAGATAACGCTCCACAGGATCAAGAATAAAACACAGCAGCTAGATTAGCAAACACGAATATAACTTTACTTTGAGGTAGATAGTTTCAGGATCATGACACACAAGATTATACTCACGAAACGTAACACGTTCAGAAATACATCACACAGGAGAGAAATATATACTGTACAGACACTCTTTAAATACAGATACAGCAGATCACATGAGTCAATCACACCACATCACAGCTGTCAATTAACCCTTGACACTGGCTGATGCAATGACTAGTCTGATGCAACCTTTTCCAAGAATTGCTTCAGCTCTGGTTGCCTCAAAAAAATGGACAATAAAAATCCAACCCTGACAGGTTAAAGTATATTTTTGGCCCTCTTCATACCAGAAATGCTAACTAACTTCTTAATTACTATTAATATGATAATCAAATTCAATTCTTTCTTATGACTTATCTGAATCTCATACATTGGATTCACAGAATCATACTCCATTTCTCTCTAATTCTTTAATTACAATTGATACATCAGTCAAATTTACTTCTTCTCTTTTTTTCCCTTTCTCTTTTCTTTTCTCTTTTCTTTCCCTGTCTTAATACTAAAATCCACAAACACATCATTTTTCTCTGTCTCTTGCAAATATTCTATCAAAGGTTTCCATTCCAACATAAACATAGTTGTTGATCTTTCTCTCATTATCGCTGTGAGTTTTGCCATCTCTGCCAATTCCAGCATCTTCAACATCCATTCATCCGTTTTTGGTGTTGTTTCATTTTTCCAGTTTTGTGCGTATAACAGTCTCGCTGTATGGCAGCGTTATTATTGATATCAACCACACATGGTCAACTCCAAGTTTAATTCTATTTACACTCAAAGACATATTTCTCTACCAACTGTGAGAACAATGGTCAGGAATTCTTCTTGCAACTGTGAGAGAAGTTGTAACCATTTTTTGGCAAAATCCCCTTCCTCTTGCAAGTCAATTAGGCCTCAGGGAGAAGACCACAGTTTCTGGTCAATGTTTCAGGTATTCCCATCTGCCTGGGAGCTGTAGCACAGACTACATCAGAGCATCTAGGAGGAGGAGGAGGATTGATACTGTATGGGGCCTTCACATGCTGGCTGGCACAGAACGGTTGATGCAGTCAACATGGTGGAAAAAATTTTTCAAAGCACACTCCTCTTCTTGTAGCACAACTAGTTTTTCCAGGCACACCATTTGAACATTAGTGATACAGGAACAATTATAATTTCTGGATTAAGTCAATTGTTTATGAAGGAAAGAAGCCCATACACCTTTGCTGATTTTTTCCCAATGTTTTTTTTTTTTCATTAAAAGGTGAGCAAACTTTGTTCACCCATGCAGTCTAAGGACAATCCAATTGGGTGGGATCACATATGCAGGAAGGATTGCCCTCACTCTTATTTGGCTTTGTTTGCCTTCAATGACTTTGTCATGTGGCCAAAACCACAAGAAATGCTATGATGCTATCTAGTCCACTATGTGTTCCCTGATTGGCTGGGATCACTCTAGAAAAGAGCCATAACCAGAAAAACAAAACAAAACATCCTGTGCTGAAAGAAGAAACCTTGGCAGAAAATTCTAGTGAACAGGCTAAAAATATTAAATGTTTTAATAAAAACATTATTATTATTATTATTATTATTATTATTATTATTATTATTTATTTATATAGCACCATCAATGTACATGGTGCTGTACAGAGTAAAACAGTAAATAGCAAGACTCTGCCGCATAGGCTTACAATCTAATAAAATCATAGTAAAACAATAAGGAGGGGAAGAGAATGCCAACAGGTACAGGGAAGGGTAAGCAGGCACAGGGTAGGGAAAAACTAACAGTAGAAAGTAACAGTAGAAGTCTGCACAACATCAAGTTTTAAAAGCTTTAGGAAAAAGAAAAGTTTTTAGTTGAGCTTTAAAAGCTGTGGTTGAACTTGTAGTTCTCAAATGTTCTGGAAGAGCGTTCCAGGCGTAAGGGGCAGCAGACGAAAATGGACGAAGCCGAGCAAGGGAAGTAGAGGCCCTTGGGCAGGCGAGAAACATGGCATCAGAGGAGCGAAGAGCACGAGCGGGGCAATAGTGTGAGATGAGAGAGGAGAGATAGGAAGGAGCTAGACCGTGAAAAGCTTTGAAGGTTAACAGGAGAAGTTTATATTGGATTCTGAAGTGAATTGGAAGCCAATGAAGAGATTTCAGAAGCGGAGTAACATGGTCGGAGCGGCGTGCTAAGAAGATGATCTTTGCGGCAGAGTGGTGAACAGAAACCAACGGACTGATGTGAGAAGAAGGAAGGCCAGAGAGAAGAAGGTTGCAGTAGTCCAACCGTGAAATAACCAGTGCATGAACAAGCGTCTTGGCAGAAGAGACAGACAAAAATGATCGAATCCTGGCAATATTATACAGGAAAAATCGACAAGATTTAGCTACTGCCTCAATATGAGGAATAAAGGAGAGCGAGGAGTCGAAGATAAAGCCAAGGCTACGAGCTTCCTTGACCGGAGTAAGCGTAACATCATTGACAGTAAGAGAGAATGAGAGATGAGGAGAAAGTTTAGGAGGAAAAACAAGCAATTCAGTCTTTGCCATGTTAAGCTTCAAGCGACGATGAAGCAGCCAAGCTGAGATATCTGAAAGACATGCCGAGATACGATCGTGAACATCAGGAGAAAGTTCCGGAGATGACAGATATAGTTGTGTATCATCGGCGTACAGATGATATTGGAGACCATGAGATTGAATAAGCTTGCCCAAGGGCAACATGTATAAGGAAAACAACAACGGGCCAAGCACCGAGCCTTGCGGAACCCCTACTGAAAGGGGAAAGGAGGAAGATGAGCTGCCATTAGTCAACACGCTGAAAGAGCGACCCGCTAGATAGGAGGCAAACCAGTTATAGACAGAGCCACAAAATCCAAGGTCATGAAGGGAATCTAAGAGAAGATCATGATCAACCGTGTCAAAGGCTGCAGTTAGATCAAGGAGAATAAGAACGGAATAATGGCCTTTAGACTTGGCAGTAAGGAGATCATTGGTGATCTTAGTAAGGGCTGTTTCGGTGGAATGCAGAGGACGGAATCCAGATTGAAATGGATCCAAAGCAGAGTTACTAGAAAGAAAGTCAAGACAGCGAGAGTAGACCGCACGCTCCAGGATCTTTGAAACAAACGGCAACAAAGAGACAGGTCGGTAGTTAGACAGAGATAGCCTATCAAGAGTAGGTTTCTTGAGAATGGGAGAGACTGTAGCATGTTTAAAAGCAGAAGGAAATGAACCAGAGGACAGAGAAAGATTAATAATATGTAGCAAGGAAGGGAGGATAGCAGGAATAAGATTAATAAAGACGCGAGAAGGAATCGGATCACGAGAACAAGTGGAAGGCTTCGAAGAGCGCAGTATTGTAGACAGTTCATCCGCAGAGACCGAAGGAAACGCAGAGAAATTTGCAGGAGGAGCTGACAGATGAGGAACAGGAACTGGAAGAGGACCAGAGCTGGCCAGATCAGAGCGGATAGTTTGGATTTTAGCATTGAAAAAAGAGGCAAAGTTGTTAGCAGACAGAGAGGCGGGGAGAGATGGCGGATTAGGCTTCAGAAGAGAATTGAAGGATGCAAAGAGCCTCTGAGGATGCCTAGCATTTGACTGGATCAGCGTTGAGTAGTACTGCTGTTTGGCCAGTGAGATGGCAGAAGAGAAAGAGGAAAGTACAAATTTGTAATGGACAAAGTCTGCCCGGTCCCTGGTCTTACGCCAAAGGCGTTCAGCTGCCCGGGAACAAGAGCGAAGGTAGCGGAGGGAAGAGGTGAGCCACGGTTGGGGTTGAGAAGGGCGAACTATCCGAGTTGTAGATGGAGCAAGATTATCAAGAGTTGAAGATAAGGAGGAATTAAAGAAGGAGACAGCTGAGTCCAAGGAGACAGCCGAACAGACAGAAGGAAGGGAGGAGGCTAGGGACTGGGAAAAAGCCTCGTAATTGATAGATTGCAAGTCACGACAAGAGCGAGAAGCGGGACGTGAAGGAGGAGGATTATGAGTAATATTGAAAGAAACTAGGTGATGATCTGACAGCGGAAAGTGAGCAGTAGAAAAGTCCAACACAGAGCAATTCCGAGTGAGAACAAGATCCAGACAGTGTCCAAGGGAATGTGTGGGTGCATCAGACCAAAGCTTAAGATCATAAGAGGAAGATAATGAGCGAAATCGTAGAGCTGCAGCATCTTGAGGGTCATCCACATGAATGTTGAAATCACCCAGGATAAGAGTAGGACAGTTGTCAGAGAGGAAAAAGGACAGCCACGAATCAAAATCAGAGATAAATTTTGAGGACGAGCCTGGGGGGCGGTACAGAACTGCAACCCGCAGTCGCAGTGGAGCGAAGAGCCTCACCACATGTACCTCAAAAGAGGAGAAGCAATGTGAAGGTGGAATGGAAAGAGGCTGGAACTGGCACAAACTAGATAATAAAAGACCCACACCACCACCCCGACCCTCTGGGCGACTAGTGTGAGAGAAAGAGAGTCCTCCAAGAGAGAGGGCAGCAGAGATGGCAGTATCATGGGCAGGAAGCCAGGTTTCAGTAAGAGCAAGGAGGTGGAGAGACCTAGAGATAAACAAGTCCTGGATGACAGGGGCCTTAGAAGCAAGAGAGCGACAGTTCCATAAGGAACATTTCACACACTCACTCCCTAAAGCACTATTCTTGGTCCAAAACTGGAAATGGGTGAACAATCTGTCCAGCCCTACTTTGTAACCAAAGGATCTTGCAACTTACATTGGATTGCTATGGACAGACCCCTCTTTACCCTTTCAGTTGCAATCCTGCATTTATTTACTGGTGAATAACCCCTCAGGAACATTTATAGGATTGGACTGCACAAGTTGCACCTAAGGGAAAATTCCATCAGATATGACTTTTTTTATCTTTGCTGCTGCACTGTGTCTTTTGATCCCATGTTCTGTTCCATATGACTCAAAGTGCAAGAGCACCCTGAGAGACTGGATCTAGCAACTTTAAACCTACATTAAGGGGTTACTCTTTCCCAGCTGTGCCCTCCTGGGTGCTCATTGCAGCACCCACACCGACTCAAGGGTTGGGGAAGGAAAGTTGCTGTGATGTATAGGAATAAAATCTCCCTCTCTAGGCTTCCTGTTAATTCGAGTGTGGATTTTAAGTGTCTGTACCTTGTGTTGGTTACCTGGGACAGATTAGGGATTCTGCTGGTGTAACACCACCCTGCTACCCATCAGACTCCACGCCTTAGCTGATGGAGCTGATCTCTGGTGTTGAGGACTCATAGGATGATGGTTCTACGGAATCTCAACTTCCATGCCAAGGCTGCTATATCTGGGGCAGCTCAGGACTTCATGGCCACCATGATAACCATGGCACTGTCTCAACATGTCAGCAGCCCAGCACAGAGAAATTGGCAACCCTAGGTTATATGAGACATTTGGGAAAGCTTAATGAGCCAGTGATATTAACATCCTTTGAGAATGAGATCATACGGCACTGTATATTGTCTAGGCTTAGAGAATTATAGGAATAATAATGCACAGAGAGAAGAGCAGGAGGAAAATCTGCAGAAATCCCTGCATTCATAATTTAAAAATAAAGAAATACACCAACTAGCAGCAACTACTATATATATAAACAGACTGGAATATAAAAATGACTGCCTTATTGAGAACGATTGCTAACTGATATTTATATATGGGGCTGGAAAGTGGATGAAACAGAGAGGGGGGGAAGTTACATTACTGGCATAAATCTGGAAAACTATTTAAAAAACCAAGAACACCCCTGGGGAATCAGAAAGAGCAGTGTGTGTGTGTCTGTGTTACACCCACCATAAAGCCCCAAACTACTGGGTTGCATAGTGTAATGCTTAATGTTCAGAATGAACTACTTAGCTGCAATTCCCATTTTCTCACCAAGTTAAAGAATTCCACTTGCTTCCCCTGGGGGATGCTGAGCCAATTCATCCGACTGCAGATTGAAATGCACACCCCGTGGACCTTAGACCTATAAGGCCAAAGTCATTTTCTAGGTTTCCCCCTCCCCTCTTAATACATTTTCCCCCCTCCAACAGTTTTGTGTTATTTATATCTTGCACGGAGTGAATAGAGAATAGCCGCTGTGTTTTATTAGGGAAATAAATCATACCTGAAAAGTGTGGTTGCTGCATGGAATAATCAGAGGGCTTTATGACGATAGTCTAGCTTTATATTGTTAACTTCTACCAAGTGAAGATCGATTAGTTGACATGTCTCTTTCCACCAGAACCATCACAGTTACAGATATACTAGGGCCGTTTCTACACCAGCCCTATATCCCAGGAAAGTTGCTGTGCATGCAAATGACACACAGGGGATCCTGGGAGCAGGCAGGGACAATCCCTCCATTTTCCCGGGATAAGCCTTAGGTGTAGAAAGGGCCTTGGTTGGGAGATCCATTGTTAATATTAGGAGGACACAGTTGGCTTCTATTTCAGGGAACAACAAAAGAAGAAAAAGAAAAGCGATAATTTTACACATCAAAGTTTCTTCCTCCTCCCTCCTGGAATGCACTTGGACTTCAAACCCATTAAACTTCCATAAACTCTGCAGATTTTAATCTGAGGAAATTATGTTCACCTCATATTCCTAAACCTGTGGGATAAAAACCAGTTCTCTACTCTGTAGTTCTTGGGCCAGGTGATAACATAACCTTGAGAAGAGAACAAGACTATGCCTTCTCAAGCTTGGTGCCCTCCCATCAGCCCCAGCCAGCATGGGCAATAGCCAGGAATGCAGGGAGCTGTAGCCCCAAACATCTGGAGGCCTTCAAGTTGGAGAAGGCTATCCTACCCTAGGCTCATACACTCCCTCCCTCCCTCTATTCCTCTCTCTGTCTCTCCTGAATTCTCCTTCATTTCCCCTTTTGGAGCTAACCATGATGCAAGGTTGTGTTTGAGCTAACCATGGTGCAGTGTCATGCTTGTATTGATATTAATGCTCATGATGACTCGAGATTTCTGAGGGGTGTTTATATGAACATTCCTCATGTGCTGATGGGGGTCATACCTGGTGGCCAATCCCCACTACCACCAATGCATATGCTAGCCACTCCCACACACTGTATAAGCTTTTAGCCAATGTGTGTGGGGCTCTAGGTGTGTTCCAATGGAAGGGGGTTGTCTTCAAGCAGTCAGGGGGCCCCTTCATCTAGGACCCTCCTCACATGCACTGAACATCTGGACAATGGGTGTGTGGCAGATAGGCATGGGGGGAAGGGCTAGCCCATAAGGCACTATGACCCCCCTCTTATGTTTCTTGAATGAAGGGGGGTGGAAGGGATCTGAACAGGATGTGGTCATCTTCAAACCAGTTTACAATCAGAGTTAGAAGCTTGCTTGCAAATCCCAGCAAACATTAACCATGATTGGAACTAGCATTGTAACCAGTGCTCTGCTTAACTCCTAAAAGGGAAGGAATGTGGAATTCATGTGCAAGAGGGGATGAACGAGGAAAACGAGTGTGGGAACCAGTAGCATGCTGCCCAAGTGTTATATCAGAATGAGGCCTTGGCAGTATTATTATTTTTCTGTGATGATGCACTGAAATAAACAATATGTTCTCCCTTTTCCCACCTGTCAGTTTGCTTCTGTAGGTTCATGTCTTGTCAGGCCAAGCTGAAATTTATCTATAAAGAACCATTTGGTTTGAATTTGATGGGAGAGTGAGCAAAGGGTGCGGAGAACTAAATTTGGCAAATATGTGTGGGAGATTCATAGGGTTGTATCCAATATTTGCCTAACTTAAGTCCCATTAATTCCAATGGGTCTACTCTAAATAGGACTAACATTGGATAAAACACATAGCTGCGTCCCAGTGGTCTCCACCAGTTTGCTACCATTTTCATTTTACAAAATCCCACTGGAATGATGATCCATGATGATGTAGCAGTACTCTGGGGTGTTTAAGAAAAATGGCAGCTGCCAGCAACAACAGGTTATAACCTGAATAAAAGGACTGGAGGTGCTGCTGCCAAAGGCAACCCCCCATCTTGTGCCCTCATTGCCTTGTAATTTCAGGGGCACACCCAATTAACCCCCCCAATTGGATTACTGTAATGCACTCTAGGGGCTGATTTTAAAGAGTGTTCGGAAACTTCAGCTGGTTCAAAGAGCTGCAGCCAGAGTGTTGACCAGGGATGGTTACAGGGAGCATACAATTTATTAACATTTAAAGCCCTAAATGGCTTGGGGCCAGGCTATCTGAAGGAACGCCTCCTCCCATATGTACCTGCCCGGACCCTAAGGTCATGCTCAGGGGTCCTTCTCCATGAGCCCCTGCCAAAGGAAGTGAGGCAGGTGGCTACCAGGAGGAGGGCCTTCTCTGCTGTGGCACCCCAGCTGTGGAATGAGCTCCCTAAGGAGTAGGCATGTGCTCCGCTCCTATTAGAAGCGCAGAAGCAGGAGCAAATTGGCCTGCTCCGCCTTGCCCAGAGGCGGAGTAGAAGTGGACCGCGGACCCCTAGAAGCAAGGCGAAGAGAAGCGCCCATTTTCGGAGCGCTTCTCTTTCCACGGAGCGCTCCGATCGCCATCTTGAAACATTTCGCCCATAGATAACTGGGTTGTTTTTGAAGCTATCGTTCTGAAAATTCTTGTGCTTAGACAGTCGTGGATGGGGGTCATTTTGAGACTACTCTCAGCTCTCTGCGTCGTGCGGGTCGCGTGCTATATTTTTTTAAAAATCGGGTCAACAAACAGGGACAGTGTGGGTCAAACGGCGGTTTTCGTCCATAGGATTGCATTGCGGAAAAGAATTGGGGATAACTGGGTTGATTTTTAAGCTATCGTTCTGAAAATTCTTGTGCTTAGACAGTCATGGATGGGGGTCATTTTGAGACTACTCTCAACTTTCTGTGTCCTTTGGTTCGCGTGCTATTTTTTTTGAAAAATCGGGTACATTTACAATACAAACGGTAGGGTAAACCCGGCTGCGGTGCGGCGGGGTTTATTTGAAGCGATGACAGGCACATTCAACTCCCAATCCTGATGAGAATTGATCCTCCAATCCCAGCATTGGAGGGGGGGACTAAGGCAGAGGCACCCTCAGAGCTTTCAGCTTTCAGCATCTTTGTGGGTTCTCGTTCGTGGAGAGAGTAGTTAGTTATAGGTGCTGCTGCTGTGTTTGCACTTTGGAGATAGATTAGGATTTAGCTTGGCGCATGTGTGTGTTTGTTTGCTTCTTTCTGACTTTTAGCTTAGTTTGCTCTGTGTTTTTCCCTTACTTTGATTTGATATAAACTTTATTTTTAAACTTTGGAGTGTGTGTTTGGTTGGTTGGTTGGTTGGTTGTCCCCCCCCCCCTCTCTTAAAGCCTGACTGTGTTTCATCTTCCTTCCTTCTATATACCAAAAAATACAAAAAAATACCAAAAAAAAATATATATTCTCTATTTCTTCTCTCTGTTACTTGGACTCTGTGTGTGACTGTGTGATTGTGTGAGCGTGCTGTGTGTGCAGTGCACTGTTTGTGAAGTGCAACAGCCACTGATTGAGCATTTCAAATCCTGTTTGGGCAAAGCATACACACACTTCTTGTCCCATTTCCCTACATACAGTAGGATTAGACACATAGATTAGCTTTCATGGTGCCAAGTTTGAGGTTTCTAACATGCAAAATGACAGAGCTATGGAAAGGGGTGTGAATGGGGTGCCTGATTTTCATAAATTCCCCAAAAATCAGGGGATGATGGGATTGCCTTGAAACTTGGCATCCATGTGGACACGTGGATAAGCTATCATGGTGCAGAGTTTGAGGTTTCTAACTTGCAAATTGACGGAGCTATCGAAAGGGGTGTGAATTAGGGTTATGGTGGTGCGTTAGAGGTTAGAGCCGCGCCAAAAATCAGGGGATGATGGGACTGCCTTGAGTCTGGGTGTGCGTGTGTGTCCCTGGATAAGCTCTCATGGTGGCGAGTTTGAGATTTTTAGCGTGCAAATTGACGGAGCTATGGAAAGGGGTGTGAATGGGGTGCCCGATTTTCATAAATTCCCTAAAAATCAGGGGATGATGGGATTCCCTTGAAACTTGGCGTGCATGTGTATACCCCCATGAGGTGTCATGGTGCCAAACATGAGGTTTCTAACTTGAACAGAAAAAAAGTTGTTTACTTTTTTAGCTTTCAATGCAACCCTATGGGGGGAAAAAACGGGGCTCCGATCCGGATCCGGAGCTCCGAGCGGAGCGGAGCGGACATGGGCGGAGCAGGGGCGAGGCGAAGTGGCCCGATCCGCAAATCACGGATCTGGAAGTGAAGCGGAGCGGGGGGTCCATGCATACCCCTACTAAGGAGGTTCGCTTGACACCTACATTATATGCTTTTAGACGCCAGGTGAAGAACTTTTTATTCTCCCAGCATTTTAAAAGTCTATAAATAAATTTTAACCTGGTGTTTTAAATTTGTAATTTTGCATTGCTGCTGTTTTTATCTGGTTGAGCTTTTATATTGTATTTTCTATTATGGTTTTATACTGTTGTTTTATACTTTGAATGGTTTTAATTTTTGTGAACCGCCCAGAGAGCTCCGGCTATTGGACGGTATAGAAATGTAATAAATAAATAAATAAAAATAAACTCCCTTGTTAAAACAGCTCCGCTGGCTACCAGTCTCTTTCCGGGCATAATTCAAAGTGCTGGTTATGACCTATAAAGCCCTATACGACTTGGATCCAGGTTATGTGAAAGAATGTATTCTCCCTTATGAGCCTGCCCATTCCTTGAGATCTTCAGGGGAAGCCCTTCTCTCAACCCCACCACCTTCACAGGCACGCCTGGTGGGAACAAAGGAGAGGGCCTTCTCGGTGGCTACTCCAGGGCTCTGGAACTCCCTTCCCAGGGAAGCAAGACTGGCTCCCTCCTTGATGTGCTTCTGGAGGCAGGCAAAAATGTTTTTTGTTTGGGCAGGCCTTTGGTGAATTGTCTGGAACAGAGCTTTATCACACCAGCGTTATACTGTGCAATCACTGTGAATTGCATGCAAAGGACTCTGAAGTTTTCCACCTTATAATCTGCTTTGATTGTGAAGTACTCCCATGCATCCTGCCTTAATTGTGCTATAAAGCAAAAAGATTCGCCTATTTAACCCCTACTTTTTGAGTGTATCTTCCGAGCCACCGCTGGGGTACAGGAGCAGGATTTTAAAGAAATGCTTACAACTGCGTACGCTTTAAAGTTAAAGACACCAAAATTGGCATAGTTATAGATATTAATGAGAGCTTTAAGCATACCAAAATTGAATTGAATTGGGTCATCCATTGATTTTTTATGATTTTTTTACATTTCCCCCCTTAAACTCACTTCTTGGTATGCAAAGGATCGCTGTCGCCCAGTAGCAGCAACAAGAACAACTGCAAAAGCTTAGCGCTATGAGGATAATCCGAGGGAAGTAGGTACGTGGGATGAAGCTCATAGTCTGCATAGGACTCTTAAAATTGTTATGGTATTTTAAATGTTTTTAATGTTTTAATACTGAAGCATATTCCATTACATTTTTTTTTAACTTTGGTATATTTCTATTTATATGTTTTGATTTTGTAAAGCTGCCTTGATAATCATCATCATCATCATCATAATAGCAGCAGCAGCAAGCTTGAAAAGTGTCATCTGAGCATCTGAGCATCCTGTTGAAAACTTTCATCTGAGCATACGGCCAAAGCAAATCTTACTTTAAATCTTTATCTAGCAACTATGTCTCTCTCTCTCACACACACACATACACTCACATGTTTAGTTACAGGGAGCTTGATCTGGTACCCTAGTGTGGGAAAGTAGGGAGCCTTTACTCTTTCCTCCCCACTATGGGCCTGATCCACATTGGGCCCTCTGCACCTACTCTAGATTAAATGAAAAAGACATAGCTGGTAGAGATACAAATTTAAAGTAATGTCTGATTTGCCCCCTCCTTTTTTAAAACAACAACAACAACAACAACCCTGCAGCAGTATTGGATAGACATTGATTTTCAATCTTTGTGAGGGTTAAGAACCAGGGCAATGTTCTTCAAATGCCTGCAACCTCAGGGGCACATAAGAACATCAAGAAGGGCCCTACTAGATCAGACCAATATTCAAAGTAGTCCATCATCTTCCTTGTCACCTTGGCCAGCTGGATGCTTTTGAAAAAATTGAAAGCAGGGCAAGAAGGTATCCATCCTCCTTTACTTTTGTCCGCCTCTCCAGTAGAAGACTGCACTTTTTTTTGTTCTTTGAATTAAAATTAGAGGCTCTCGTTGGTGCTTTACCCCTTTTATGAGTCATTGTCCTGAGTGCCTCCTAATTGGAAAGCATCTCCTCTTTAGAGACAAAACAGGAGAAGGTTGCAGCTCTTTGGAAGACCACCTACTTTGCATGCAGGAGGCCCCAGTTTCAATCCCTGGCATCTCCAAGTAGGGCTGGGAAAGCATCTGGTCTGAAACCCTGAAGAGCTGCTGCCTGCCAGTGTAGACAATACTGAGCTTGATAGACCATGGTCTGACTTGTTCTCTATGTCTCTAAATTGTTTCAAATTAATCCAGGACCATTTTTGTGATGTTTGAAAGTTTGAAAGTTTAAGCAAAGATTCCAGTAATGTTCAACCTGGGGAGACAAAGGTGGGGCTGTTAATCCACTATTTCTACACAGGGCTGTTAATCCACTATTTCTACTTTCAGTTTTGTGGAAGAATTGAGATCCAAGCACTACACAAACAGCATTTTCTTCCCTGCTTTTCTACTACATAACCTCTAGGTGGAACTGTTGAATAGTGAAATAGCACAATTACACAAATGAAAAAAAGTATTTTTTTTATGTTTTCACAAATAATTCCACATTTTCCTTGATCTAAGAAAATTTCCACAGAAATGTTGTTTAAAAACTGAAGTGAAACAATATCATATAAAGAACCCATAAACAACTGTGAATAGGGAATGATGCGCACACAATAGCTGAGTTCGGACAACATGCTAATCAACTGGGGTGTGTGTGTAATAGGAACAGAATGGGAAACAACCATTGATTAGCATGTCGTCTGGATTCAGACGACAGAAAAGCAGCATTTCTTGCTTGAAGAGTCTTAATAATGCTGCTCATTGCATAATGTCAGTATGCTGTATAAAAGGATTAGTCCATTTTTAAAAATGCTAATCTTAATTTACCATAACAGCCATCTCAATCTGCCAGAATTTTTATAATCTTCTATATATTTAGAGGTACTCAATAAAAAGAAGGCCAAAGAGAAAGATGAGGAAAGGAGATTAATGAACTTAGAATATGCCAGAGGCCAGAAGGTAACCCAGTTTCCATATGACTGGGCAATTAACATACCAACTCAAGTCTTTATGGCATGGAATTTAAAGTGCTCTTAAAAGGTTAGAAGTCTGTATTTGCTGTCAGTACACTATATTACAATATGCCATTAATAAAGTCCTATTATAGAGTCAAAAAGGGAAGAGAATGTGAGCTAAATTTAGAAATTTATCTCATTGTGAATTATCAAAATGCAACAGCAAAGGAAATACACACTTTGCATTTATATGGCACCATTCCATGCTGTATTGGCCTACCCAAAAATTGTGGTTTGAAGTTCTGTGTCTGGTCGAAGGACCTTAGCGATTGTGTCTGGATCATAAATATTCCACATACTATCCTAATTATATTTTAATTGGGTTTGTTCAACAATTAAAGGTTTTAGTTGGTTATTATCTGTGTTTTGACCAACAAAAATTGGGGGTCGCAGCTCAGGGGAACAACAAGGTTGGCAGAAGTCTAAAAACTCTTCAGGGGAAAACAAAAAACTAAGGCAATTGTGAAAGTTTGAGGCCTACAGAGGCAAAAGTAAAAAAGGTTTTTCTGTTGGGGGGGGGGAGTAGTTTCATTTCTCTGGTTAAGTTCCATTTCTTCAAGATTGAAACAGTACTTTCTGTTTTGGGGGAAGTGGTTACAAAAAGGGAGGAGAAAGCCAGCCAGAGACAGAGTGCAGGAAAAGATGAAAGCGTGAGGAAGCAGCAGCTGGAAAAGCCTAAATGCAGCTAGGGTAAAAGAACTTATATTTTGCAAGTTTTATTTTATTTTAAATTCTTTAATACAGTCAAGTCTATTGACTAAATACCTTTATTTGTAATTTGGTTTGTTTTAATATTCTAGCAAATTGTTGTATTAAACCTAAAGAGGCTGAAGTGTCACTCCCCACCCACATCTACAGCCTAAACCCCACGTTATTTACATCCAAGTCATACTAAAACCAGATGCATGCTTACCTTTGAGTAAACCTCATTGAACTAAGGCCACAGCTAGACCTAAGGTTTATCCTGGGATCATTCAGGGTTCACCCCTGCCTGAGCACTGGATCCCCTGTGTGTCACCAAGATGAACAGGTTTGACCCCTGGATGATCCAGGGATAAACCTTCGGTCTAGCTATGGCCAAAGAGAGATTTACTTCTGAGTAAACACATATAGAACTGACTTTTAATAGTGTTGTCACTCAGAAGCCTTTTTTTTTTTAAGTCTTAAAATAGCAAACTAGAAAGAAGTGCTTTGCAACCCTATGCTTACTTCTGCGGTCTCACTGCATGGGCCCTTTTTTACCTTTGTGTCAATAACTGGTCTCACTGTGGGTGAGAGCTTCCAACCCCTGTGCTAGAGATAAATAAAAGTTATGGTACTGAAGCTGATGTTAACAAAGGTCTTCCATGTGAAAATATGAAGCAAACAGAAGCATTTTGAGAATGATGCTATCTAGACAGCAGAACCCTATCTGAGGTGACAACGGATCAAAGCATTAATATGAAATTGCTGAATGAGTCTAGTGAGAATAAAGCTGACACTCTTTCGGGAGGTTTTGTACGGTGGGGTTGCATTTAATATGATGCCACCGATAGTGTCATCATGCATTGCCCTTGTGTGAGTGCATCTCATTTTACCTGCTTCTCTGGCCCTTGTGGCTCAAACAGGATATTGAATAAAATGCAGGAGAATGCTATGAAAGAGCAAATAAATAAATAAATAAATAAATAAATAATGGCATGGTGATGGAAGATAATGGACAGGCAAAGGAAAGTTTCAGTGTGTGACAGGTGGTGGGAAAAGACCTAGTTTCATATTTTGTTACTTTGGGATTGGTTCCCAGAATGTTCCCTGGCATATAGACTCAGTGGGGTGCAAGACTGTGTCTAAGGCTGTACTGTGTACATTACTGCATCACACTTGATTAGCACATATGTGCATAGATCCCTATGGCTTCCTACAAGGAATTCCTTTCCCTGATAACACCTGTGTGAAAATTAAGATCATCAGAGGGGACCTTGCCGGTTGTTATCTTGTGACAACCTGCAGATTGTCATCTTGTGGCAACCTGGAAGAGGGCTTTCTCTGTGGTGGTGCCCAATTATGCAATACCCCCCCACACTCTCACATTCAGATCCAGGGAGGGGGTGAGTTTTCCACCTATTAATAAAGAGGCCCTAGTTATACCCCAGCTCTGGTGTCCAAGTTGTTATTTCCTCCCTTCTCCCTCTATCCACAAGATGTTTCTTCAAGTATCCCAGGCCCAGATTGTAACAGGCTTTAAGTACGCACTAATACCTTGAACTGAGCTGAGAGGGGGGGAAAGGTAACCAATGGAACTTACATAGGACTGGTATTATATGATCTGTGTGGCTAATACCAAACATCAGTCCGACTGCCATGTTTTGGATCAGTTGCAGCTTTCAACCAATTTTCAAGGGAAGCCCCACTGGTCTAGTTGAGATACTCACTTAGCTGCAAGTGTGAGGTTGCATTGGAGTAGTAGACTTTAATCCCCTATTTTACCAGGTATTCATCAGCACAATGGCTGATACAGATAGGCTATTTGGTAGGAGAATGGGCCCACTAAGTAGGAGGCATTTCCATCATCAAATATTTTATGCCTGCTTGTTTTAGATAATTTGCTCTATTTTCACCCTTAGACTCTTCAGTTAGGTATTATGTTAGTGGACGTCTGCACCTCATCTTCACAATTCTCAACACCCCCATTTTAAAGGCACAGCAGTTAATCGCTCAGAAAGAATTATGTGGCCATAGAAACCAGCTTCTCTGCTCTTGGGAAATAATATCCTTTCAAGCAAATTACAAGCAAATCCTCTGACAGGTTCATTATAAACCTCTTTGTACTCTGGATTTATTAAACTCTTTTAAGTCATACTGTGACAATCATTGAGCAAGGAGGAAAAAGAGACAAGATTGCAGGAATAAGAAACTTATATGTGTGAGTGAGAGAGGGTTTAAATAAATAAATAAATAAATAAATAAATAAATAAATAAAAAACACATCAGTTTTGATTTACCCACTTTTACTCTACCAATAGAGTATTTCTGTATTTCCCCTTTAAAGATTGGTAAAGTTTCTAAAATAAGGGTATGTTTCTGTGGGAGTAGCTATTTCCTTGTCATGCACTGAAATGTATAATATGCCAAATGTCAAGATAGATCTGGTTTACACAGAGAAATGTTCCTCACTCATTGATAGTGCCATAAAGTGATGACTTGCATGTCTGAATAAACTGTCATTGATGAGATAAAACTTTCCTAGCATATACACAATTTTCACTCAAATACAATTTCTTTTTCAGTAGAGGCAGTTTCCACATTCAACTGAGGCCTTAGCTAGAGCAACGTTTATGCTGGGGCGAACCCCGGGATCATCCCTGTGCATCCACATGACACACAGGGGATCCCGGGATCAGGGAGGGATCATCCCTCCCTGGCCCTGGGATACAGGCCTACACTTTGGGCCCGCTTTTTCTGCGGTCTCGGGCTGAGCCCAAGACCATGGAGTGTGTGGCCTGTTTCCATGGGTTTACTTGGCTCCGTGCGATTACTTATACAGAGCTGGGAGCCGCGCACAGGGTGCAGTGCTCCTCAGGAGCGCTGTGCCCATTGGGGGTGGGGGGAGCAGGGTAATGACTTCATGAAAAAAAAAGCCTTACCTTTGTGCACAAGCATTCATGCACTTCATCTTCTTTAAAAGTAATTTTTAAAATGGCGGGCGTGACACCTCACTATTGGAGGTTGCCGCACCTTACGTGTAAACAAGGGCGAGATCTCGCGTTAATCGCAATGTGAGATCACCCCTCCTCCATCCAGGATTATCCAGCAGGTCTAGCTAAGGCCTGAGAGTCAGCAAGTGTTGCTGAATCATCAAGAGTTGAGAAATCAAGTGATGCATGTGAACATGTGAACCACACCGTAGATAGTCCACTGATGGATACACTGACACTAAGAACCACATTGGTTAAGAAAAAGTATCAGGGTGATTTCATACTACACTGTAATGATCTGT
This sequence comes from Elgaria multicarinata webbii, assembly GCF_023053635.1. Classification (NCBI taxonomy): domain Eukaryota; kingdom Metazoa; phylum Chordata; class Lepidosauria; order Squamata; family Anguidae; genus Elgaria; species Elgaria multicarinata. Next base: position 17,961,093 of record NC_086177.1, on the reverse strand, counting down.
GTGAGGCAGACATGGCTCATATCCCAACATAGGCTTTCCGGGGAGACAAATCTGTCAGTTTCGATTTCCCCGTTATCCAATCTTACATTATTATTATTATTATTATTATTATTATTATTATTATTATCATCATTATTTATATAGCACCATCAATGTACATGGTGCTGTACAGAGTAAAACAGTAAATAGCAAGACCCTGCCGCATAGGCTTACATCATAATAAAACAATAAGGAGGGGAAGAGAATGCAAACAGGCACAGAGTAGGGTAAACAGGCACTGGGTAGGGAAAAACTAACAGTATAAAGTCAGAACAAAATCAAGTTTTAAAAGCTTTAGGAAAAAGAAAAGTTTTTAGCTGAGCTTTAAAAGCTGCGGTTGAACTTGTAGTTCTCAAATGTTCTGGAAGAGCGTTCCAGGCATAAGGGGCAGCAGAAGAAAATGGACGAAGCCGAGCAAGGGAAGTAGAGACCCATGGGCAGGCAAGAAACATGGTTCATCTCAAACTTTGAGAATTTCTCTGAAGTTCATCCTAAAACTATACATAGAAACAGAAATAAATGTAGCTATAGACACGTTTGCATGCAAATTCATAAACATTTTTGTGCACATTTCTCTGACTATATGCATTTTGTATGCATTTTGCATAATATATTATTATTATTATTATTATTATTATTATTATTATTATTATTATTTATTTATTTATATAGCACCATCAATGTACATGGTGCTGTACAGATTATACACAGTAAATAGCAAGACCCTGCCGCATAGGCTTACAATCTAATAAAGTTGTAGTAAACAATAAGGAGGGAAAGAGAATGTAAACAGGCACAGGGAAGTGTATACACATTAGACACTAGCAGTTTTCCTAATATGATGCATATTTAAACTATAGCATTAGAAACAGAGCACAATCCTATGAGCCCTGTTATAGAGTGAAACACACTTGAGCAAAAACTTTTTAAAGTACTTAAAAAAAAAAAAGCATACATAGGATTTGAGTATATGTATTTTTCTGATCCTGCAAAATTTGTTTGGGTAACTGGCTTTTCTATGTACATTGCTGATATGGTTGTTGATGTGCACATTGCACTTTGCACATACCTATTGCACATTGAAATGCATACCGTTATGTGCATTCCAACGGCATTTTTTCCCTATTTTCTACAAAAGCAATGGAAACAAGACTAAAATGAACTTTTTCTGCAGGCTTCAACTTTCAAAAATATATTTCAATTAGCAAAGAAAATATTGCACAATTTCAAAGGCACTGGCTAATGGTCCTGTAATTTGGTAAGCTGAAACAGTTTCTATAGTCCATATACTGGGACACATCTGCTTATCACATTTCCAAGAGATGGGAAGATTTCATCTTCTATGATGGCACCATCTGGTTGTTAGGGATCTTCAGAGAGTAAAAAAGAAAGGTTCTGTCATCAGACTGATGGTGCTACATAAGCAAATGCAATGCACAGGTACATTTTTAAATCTTTAGACACAAGCAAGTAATCCATATTATTCAGTTCTGATACTATTTGACAGTAGGGATGGATGATAATTCCATTTCGGTTCATTTTCTTAATGAGGATTTCCCATAATTCATGAATTTCTCCATGTTCATTACAGAAAGTACCTAAGGTTAAAAAGTTTGAATGTGATTAGTTCATCCAGGCCCAGGTCTTTGAGTGCTTAGATCTTAAAAGTCTAGGTTTGAATTCCTGTACATTTATGGGGCTGAATTATGGTTGCCACCCTATGTAGCTGGAAGGGTTACAACATGGCCCTCTCTATGCTGTCAGTGGTTGTACCTTCTGAGTCTGGCCAGTGCAGGTAGGTGATAATTTTGTTTTTGTTTGTTTTTTGATAGGAACTTATGAAAATTCTCAAATTTCTAATGGGATTATTTGGTATCCCTGCCTCTTACTAGAAAGACAATCAGCACAGAAAAACAAAAGGCAAAATGGAATGAGCGTTTACCCGTCCCACATGCACACAAGAGCTGTCTTAAAATAAAAAGTAGAGCATACTCTTCTTTTAATTAAGGAAAGAAAGCAGCTATACTCACAAACATTATTGCACATACAAATGCATGCACAGTGTGTGGTTTCAAGAGAGTTTGTTCAGTCAGATTTGTGTTCCTTTATACAGGTGGGAGTGAGAGAGCAAGCCATGTCTGTTCCCAACAGAGCTAGGTAGGCAGAAGGAGAGGAGGAATAATCCCAGAGCTAAGTAGGATTTATTTACCTCAGCAAGTGCAAAAGCTTAGTGGATATTTTTTTTTTGTTTATATATGACATAAGTGTCTCAGAAAAGTGAGTCTTACAAAATTCCAGTGGTGATGGGGCTGCGTGATGATGTCATCAACATGGCTGCCGCACTCTTATGTAGTTGCCACATTTAAATATGCATAACTTCTCACCCATTTATGCTACAAAGGGTTTTTTCCCCCTGAAATGTTTCAAATTTAATTTCAAATATTTTTTGTAATTACACATTTTGATAACTCCATTAGTTTTTCAGATAATTTCATTTGAACGTATAAAATCAGTGTTCACATTGGTTATGTGTGACATTTAACCATGGTTTACTCAAAAACTATAAGACTTTCAAAAAAGTTGCATTTTTAATGAGGATTAAGAAAATGTATAATAACATGGGGTTTACCCCAACGCTTAGGGAATTATGAGTGATATGTCATTATATATCCACTTTCTCAGGATTGTATGATTTTACAGTTTATCATACAGGGCTTTCATTTCAAAGGTATCCACCCTAAATATTAGGCATGTGCTCCGCTCCGATTAGAAGCGCAGAAGCAGGAGTGAATTGGCCTGCTCCGTCTTGCCCAGAGGCGGAGTAGAAGTGGACCGCGGACCCCTAGAAGCAAGGCGAAGAGAAGCGCCTATTTTTAGAGCGCTCCGGTTTCCGTGGTCCGATCCGATCGCCATCTTGAAACATTTTGTCCATAGGATTGCATTGCGGAAAAGAAAGGGGGATAACTGTGTTGTTTTTGAAGCTATCTTTCTGAAAATTCTTGTGCTTGGAGAATCGTGGATGGGGGTCATTTTGAGACTACTCTCAGCTCTTTGCGTGCTGCGGTTCGTGTGCTAGAATTTTTTAAAAAAACCGGCGGGAAAATACCTTTTCCGAAGGGCTGAGGGGCAGAGTCAACTCCCGGTCATGATCACATGATCCCAAAGTTGGAGGAGGGGATAGGCAAAACGGGTAACTTGGGATTCTGGGAACTTCTCTTTCTTAGTCTCAACGGACTTTTCCCAGTGTTTTTTAAAATAGTAGCCCCACCAAATGCACAAACACAACCTGAAATCATATACTAAGCCAATAATAAGAGAGCACTGCTACCCACCCTAACTTTGGGGAACAACTGAAAAGATTTGGTGCAAGGGGATGAGCTCCCCTAGGGCATCCCATGTGGACATGCCCCCACTCTCTCCTGTACTTGGAGGGCCATTAGAGCCCTCCAAAGAGAGTAACCCAGTGGAGCAATGCCTATCATGAGTTGAAGTGAGAGTTCTACTCCTTGGCTCTTGTGGTGAAGCAATGGCTTTCATGAGTTGAACTGGCAGCTGCTTCCCCCTCCCCTGGGCACGTCCCCCTATTGCTGGCAAAAGACATATAGCCTTTTTTTAAAAAAAGTTCTTCTTGTTGTTTATTCAGCAACACTGCTGCTTTTAATTCCACCCCTCCTTTGTTTATTTATTTATTTATTTATTCCATTTTATATGCATTACTGGCTTATCCTTGGCTCACTTCCTTATGCCCCCAGAAATGTCTGCTGCCTGCCTGCCTTCCCTCTCTCCTCCCCTGCCTGCCTCGCAGGGATGCTGTGTGTGTCAGGCTTTGACTCAGGGGAGAAGTCCTTCCTGCGCTCACTTGGAGTTTTGGAAGTTCCAAATCCATTTTTCAAGTGTGGAAGAAGATTCATATAGGTTTATCTCTACTCCCCAATTCATGGCATGTTGGAATTTCCTTTGAAATGGCCCCATTGAGATGTCTGCAGGTTTAAGCTCCGCAGCGGAGGAGTGGGCATGGGCGGAGCAGGGGCGGAGCAAAGCGGCTCGATCTGCAAATCGCGGATCTGGAAGTGAAGTGGAGCGGGGGGTCCGTGCACACCCTTACTAAATATCTCTCATGGGCCATGTGCACGTTGTTTACTTCCTCTTTTGAAAGAAGAAGTAATGAGGGACAAACGTACGGGCGGAGAATCAACGGTAAGCAAATGTGATTTTCCTCCACGTGATAACACTCTTAAGCATGTGAGATTTGATGCCTCCCTCATATGGGGTGTGTGTGTGTATTTACAAACATCAGTTTGTAAATGATGACTTATGGCATAGAAATCTTTTTTCCACAATGAGATTTAATTCAGGTTTAGAATTGTAAGGGCTAAGGCTGAGTTCCAGGTCTTATTAATGCACTGCATGCATAGTGTATTCCAATGTACTAAAGTCATCCTCAAACTGCAATCCTAGACATATCGGCTCAGAAGTAAGTATCATTGAGTTCAGTGAGACTTATTCCCAGGTAGATAGGATTGCATAGAAAAATTATTTTTTGCAAACATCCCAAAGTTTGGATGCTGTTAGGACATAGCCATTTGCTTCTGCCTCATCTCCTGTCTCACGTGTGACTTTCCATCCAGCTAGGCGTAGGCATGTGTTTTCACCACAGTGAGGTTGCCCACATTGGAACCTCAGACGTTGAGCCATATTGCACTCCCTCTGAAACACCAACTGCACAGTTTGGGCCTGCTCTTGGACTCTGGGCTAACTGGGGAAACTCAGATGGCACTGTTGGCCAGGAGTATTTTTACTATCTTAGGCTGGTATGCCAACTGTCACCCTACCTGGAGAGGGAGGATCTTGCTTTCATTTTTCATGCTTGGGTGACATCCAGGGTATGTAAGATTGTCTTTGAAGAGAATTCAGGAAGTTGAGCTGCTACAGAATACAGCTGCCCAGATATTGGTGGTGGTTGGTTGGCTCATGTGATACTGATGCTGAACTGGTTGCTAATGTGTTTCTGAGCCTAATTTAAAGTGCTGGGTTTAAACTTTAAAAGCCTTAAATGATTTGGGCCCAAACTACTTGAAGGACTAGCATTCCTGACCATTGGCCATGCTGGTTGGGTCTCATGGGAATTGAAGTCCAAAACATCTGAAGGACACCAGTTTGGGGAAGCCTGGTCTATGGCCAAGGAAATATTGGTTGGTTGGTTGGTTGGTTGTAAAAAGAAGCAAAAATCCATTTCTGGTCAGATGAGTCTGGTTGAAATTGTTTTGTGAGCACAAGGTGTGGTGACTGAGTGGCACAGCATGATTGATGTTTTCTGCTCTTATTATTACTGAAGTTTTAAAAGTGAAAACAAGAACTAGTCTGGTCCCTCAATTGTCTTTCAGGCCAGAATCTCTTCCACATTTATAGATTTCCCCATATGGCCCCAGAAGATTGATGAGGCAACCGAGCTATCGAAATGGAGATTCAAACCCTTTTCTTTCCCAAGGATGCATCATGCGTGTCTTATATCAGGGCAACCCCTTCAGTCACTAGAAATTTGGATTATTGACTTACTGTCACAGAAGTTCACTGTTTCAAGAAAAAAAAACACATCTGAAAAAATACACAAGGAATTTATTTCTTGGCTCTGTCACAGAACAAATATTTCTCCCCTCAGAGAATGACATTGTGATGACTGTCGTTTCTGCCCCTGGTGTGTCTGTATGTAATGCATGGGTGACCGCTCTGCAACTCAGATGCTGTGAATGTGATGGGTGGCAGGGAGCGAGGATGGCACACCTGAAGTAGTATCGGATTTTGGTTTCCATCAATTTGAGTTTCAATCACATTTTTCCAGTCTTAAGTTTGGTTTGTCCTGAACTTTGAGATCCTCTCCCCACCCCACAGTCAGTCATAAGGTCAGTCTTAAGGTCAGTCCATCTCAACTGTTGAGCTATAAAACCCAAATAAGCAAAACCAAAAAGTCCACATGAAAATTCATATACAGTTTTGCATGCATCTCCCCTAATATATGTATTTTTTTGTGTGTACTCTCCCGTAAAAGATACATATTTGTATTTTTTATTAGTATTATTGGAGGACTTCACTGTGAAATTTGGAGAAATGTGAATTTCAAAAGATAACTAAGTTTCAATTCATATATTGGTTCAAAAATGCCAAATTAGAAAAGTTCGCAAACTGAAACAAGGAAGCCTGGATCCAAAGAACTCCGGGCAGAAGGAGAAAATACGCAAGCAATGGTATTCCCCGTAGTAACCTATGGCTGCGAGAGCTGGACCATAAGGAAGGCTGAGCGAAGGAAGATAGATGCTTTTGAACTGTGGTGTTGGAGGAAACTTCTGAGAGTGCCTTGGACTGCAAGAAGATCAAACCAGTCCATACTCCAGGAAATAAAGCCAGACTGCTCACTTGAGGGAATGATATTAAAGGAAAAACTGAAGTACTTTGGCCACATAATGAGAAGACAGGATACCCTGGAGAAGAGGCTGATGCTAGGGAAAGTGGAAGGCAAAAGGAAGAGGGGCTGACCAAGGGCAAGATGGATGGATGATATTCTGGAGGTGACAGACTTGACCTTGGGGAAGCTAGGGGTGGCGACGGCTGACAGAAAGCTCTGGCGTGGGCTGGTCCATGAAGTCACGAAGAGTCGGAAGCAACTGAATGAATAAACAACAAACAAAGGTACTGTTCCTTGAACACTTGCCAAGAGCTAGTGAAAGGCTTTTTAGAAGAGCAGTGCCCCAATGTATCAGGAACGGCATTACAGTTGCACAACAGCCCACTGAAATGCAGGGTTTTTCTCATGCTAAACACTTTTGCCTAAGGGAATGGGGTGGGGGCACTTTTATCATGCAATGCTCTTCTGCTAAGCCTGAACCAGCTCTTTTAGGAGCAGATTTTCTGGTAGTGGGACCCCTGCGCTGGCTGTTAGTTCACATCTGGGCCTGATTCAAATTGCTGGTATTAACATTCCCTGGCTGGGGAGTGCTGAGTTGTAGGACTTTTTCCTACCTAAAAGAAAAAGATTGGGCCATTTTTAGTAGAAGGAAAGACAGGAATGCCTTATTTTTCTATTTTTTAGGGTTACTTTAATTTTTGCCAGTGATTTGATATATTGTAAACTTTCCCATTAAGTTTTAATGGGAATACACTGTTATCGAATTAAAAACTAAAGAGGAGGAGGAGGAGGAGGAGGAGGAGGAGGAGGAGGAGGAGGAGGAGAAGGAGAAGAAGAAGAAGAAGAAGAAGAAGAAGAAGAAGAAGAAGAAGAAGAAGAAGAAGAAGAAGAAGAAGAAGAAAGCAGCACCTCTTGGAAGATGTGACAGGCGTTAGATATGTTCAATTCATTCTGTTTTGGATTTTCTAAGTTTCTCATTTATCCAATCTTAAATTCAGTTCATTTCAAAGTTTGAGAATCTATATAGTTTCAAAGTCAACTGCTCAAAATGTAAGATTTATTTAAAAAAATGTTTTCATGAAAATTTAAAAGCATTCCTGTGCACATTTTTCCTAGTACATGCATTTTTGTCTGCATTTTTTCTAATACACACATTTTGGGGAAGTAATTCCCTAAAATAATGCATTTTAGTGTTATTTCCCTTACAGAAATAACACTAAAATTATTTCCGTTATTTCCGTTACAGAACTCCATCACACCATTCAGAGATGCACACATTTCAAAAGATAACTGTTCTTTGGTTTGCATAGTAGTGAAAAAGTGTGAAATTAGGTAAATTCACATTATAATGTGGTTTGAATTTCTCCCCCATCCCTACTAGGAGCTGATTAGTAGAGGAAAAGGAAAAAGAAAGATCGCAGTTGGTGAACAGCTGTGTTTTTCAAATCCACATCCTGGTGTGGATAGTTTATTTGCACCACACTAATATTAATAGAATGTGCACTCAGATGTGCAATATAAATTCACATCCAGGAAATACTTTCCTTAACTTTTTAACTGTGCATAAAGCTTTCTATGATGCATGCTGCCCATGACCCTGATACTTTCACATAACATCTAAATATAAATTCTTTGCAGATTGCAGTGATTCACGAAGAGTGTCCTTTGTCTATTTAACACAGTAACAGCAGTCGTTTTCATTTTTTGTAAGGGAACGTGAAGAATTACAGAATCACACCTGAATGTATTTTGTTTGGCACCTGTTAATAACACCAAGGCTAGCAGAGACCTGCGAATGAATGAGGTGAAAATGATTACATCATAAATGAACAAAGTAGCACTGGAAGCAAAATGTTTGGATATACTTAATCAGATAAATGAGCTGCCCTGCAAAATTTGCAGTAAAAAACAGAAATGCAATGCTAACTCGATGCAACCTTTGCATTTTCAGTTCTCTAAAAATTGTCATCAATTTCTTTTGCTCTGAAGTTGGACTTGACTTGACTCTACATAAAATTATTGGATATATATTACCTTTAGCACCTTTTAGATTTCTTCCAAGGCATTCTCAGTGGCTTCCAAGGCTACTCTTCACAACAACCCTCTGATCCAGGCCAGTTTGAGAACATGCCTAAGCCATCTTCATGGACAAGCAGGAATTCAAATCTAGGAGTTGGTTCACAAAACCATGCCAAAGTGGTTTGATTTGATTGATTTGATTGATTATGTTTATATACCGCCCCATAGCTGAAGCTCTCTGGGTGGTTTCTCTCTTCTTTTTTTAGGGGGAGGGGCTGCAATTCTTTTCAAAACAATGCTAGCAGGAGGTGGGGGGACCCTTATCAAGACCAAATAGGAGATTAGACAACGGGTGAAAGTCACAGTCCTATTCCTTCTTTGTGCCATATTTTAAACAAGGAAAAGCATTCACTTATCTGACATTAGCAATCAAAAACATTTGGAATCACTTAGCCTTTGGCACCAACATAAGTGGAGAAACAAATGAAAATGTGGTTTTCAATGAAAAAGAATCTGCAATAGGGGTGCAGAAATCTGGCCCTCCTGGGGACCCAATTTGGCCCTCTGGGGTTCTCCAGATGGTACCATCCCTTTTCCTTGTCCCCACTCCCTTTTTCCCAGCCACCAATCAGTCCCCCCCATTCTAAAAGGTTGAAATGCCTCCCCTAAGGCTTAGTTACTGGCAGTAACGTCTTTAAGCTAAAGGAAAGGAAGGAAGGGAACCTCTCGTGCAAGCACTGAGTCATTACTGACTCTTTGACGGACGCCAAGCTGGCATTTTCTTGGCAGGTCTTATAGTGGGGTGGTTTGCCGTTGCCTTCCCCGGCCGTTATTACCTTTCCCCCAGCTAACTGGGTATTCATTTTACCGACCTTGGGAGGATGGAAGGCTAAGTCGACCCGAGCTGGTTGTCTGAGAACCAGCTTCCGGTAGGATCAAAATCAGGCCGTGGGGAGAGTTTCAGCTGTAGAAACTGCTGCTTTACTGCTCTGCGCCACACAAGGCTCTCACTTTCACCTAAAACATGCTGGTATTTTGGCTCCACCCCTTTTGCCTTTGCCCCCTCCCACCACTGAAATACAGCCCCCAAGAGCTTCTCCAAAGTGGAGCTCAGGCCTTAGACTGAAAGAAGTTCAAACCACCATCCCCACCACCTACAACACTGATATCAGCCAGACGCTTTGCAACAATTAAATCATATTATCCCATCTATTAGCAACAGCCTGACAGGTTAGTTGCATTTGTTGATTCTTTCTCATTTTACTCCTTAGAATTTATGTTGAATGTATATCAATAACTTTGCTTCTGTTCCCTGTACAACTGATGGAGTTAAGAGAAATAAGTAGGGGTGTGCACGGACCCCCCGCTCCGCTTCACTTCCAGATCCATTATTTTCTGGAATCGTGGATCTGGATTCACGCTTCACCCCGCCCCCGCTCCGCCCATGTCCGCTCCACTCCGCTCGGAGCTCCGTTATCCAGGGACACACACGCACACCCAAATTCAAGGCAGTCCCATCATCCCCTGATTTTTGGCGCGGCTCTAACCTCTAACGCACCACCCATAACCCTAATTCACACCCCTTTCGATAGCTCCGTCAATTTGCACGTTAGAAACCTCAAACTCAGCACCATGATAGCTTATCCATGTGTCCACATGGACGCCAAGTTTCAAGGCAATCCCATCATCCCCTGATTTTTGGGGATTTTTTGAATATTGGGCACCCCATTCAGACCCCTTGGGATAGCTCCGTCAATTTGCATGTTAGAAACCTCAAACTTGGCACCATGATAGCTTATCCATGTGTCCACATGGACACCCAGACTCAAGGCAATCCCATCATCCCCTGATTTTTGGCGTGGCTTAACTCACCCCAAATTGTCCCATTCTACAACTATGTCAATTTGCATGTTAGAAACCTCAAACTCAGCACCATGATAGCTTATCCATGTGTCCACATGGATGCCAAGTTTCAAGGCAATCCCATCACCCCCTGATTTTTGGGGAATTTTTGAAAATCAGGCACCCCATTCACACCCCTTTCCATAGCTCTGTCATTTTGCATGTTAGAAACCTCAAACTTGGCACCATGAAAGCTAATCCATGTGTCTAATCCTACTGTATGTAGGGAAATGGGACAAGAAGTGTGTGTATGCTTTGCCCAAACAGGATTTGAAATGCTCAATCAGTGGCTGTTGCACTTCACAAACAGTGCACTGCACACACAGCATGCTCACACAATCACATAGTCACACACAGAGTCCAAGTAACAGAGAGAAGAAATAGAGAATATTTTTTGGGGTATTTTTTTGTATTTTTTGGTATATAGAAGGAAGGAAGATGAAACACAGTCAGGCTTTAAGAGAGGGGAGGGGGGGACAACCAACCAACCAACCAACCAAACACACACTCCAAAGTTTAAAAATAAAGTTTATATTAAATCAAAGTAAGGGAAAAACACAGAGAAATCTAAGCTAAAAGTCAGAAAGAAGCAAACAAACACACACACACGCGCCAAGCTAAATCCTAATCTATCTCCAAAGTCCAAACACAGCAGCAGCACCTATAACTAACTCCTCTCTCCACGAATGCCAACCCACAAAGAGACATAAAGCAGAAAGCTCTGAGGGTGCCTCTGCCTTAGTCCCCCCCTCCAACACTGGGATTGGAGGATCAATTCTCATCAGGATTGGGAGTTGAATGTGCCTGTCATCGCTTCAAATAAACCCCGCCGCGCTGCAGCCGGGTTTACCCTACCATTTGTATTGTAAATGTACCCGATTTTTTTAAAAAACATAGCACGCTAACCAAAGGACACAGAAAGTTGAGAGTAGTCTCAAAATGACCCCCATCCACGACTGTCTAAGCACAAGAATTTTCAGAACGATAGCTTCAAAAACAACCCAGTTATCTATGGGCGAAATGTTTCAAGATGGCGATCGGAGCGCTCTGCGGAAAGAGAAGCGCTCCGAAAATGGTTGCTTCTCTTCGCCTTGCTTCTAGGGGTCCGCAGTCCGCTTCTACTCTGCCTCTGGGCAAGGCGGAGCAGGCCAATTCGCTCCTGCTTCTGTGCTTCTAATAGGAGTGGAGCACATGCCTAGAAATAAGCTGTCTGATTCTTGGAAACATTGAAGAGCTCACACTAAAGTTCAAGGCCTTGCAAGGGAGAAGCTGTTCTGAAGATCAGAGTTTAATTCATTATTTCTTTGCCTGCACTCTTGATCTTTTCACTGCTTCTCTGATCCTGAGCAAATGGAAGAGAACACTCTGGGTCCTTAGAAAGGTTATGATGACGCAAAAGGGAAGGAGGGGAGAAAAATCAAAGGTGTGCCTCCAGCACGAAATGGTAGTGATTCCATGCCTCTTCTTTAACAGTTTAAAATGAAGAAGCAATATGAGAAGGGTGGGATTGCACATGAGCAACCACACCAGTCCTGCCAGTGATGGTGTTCTGGTGCTGTAGAGGTTCTCCCCTCATGACTCTACTACCCCACCTGTGTGGTATTTCTTTCCTACATTACTGGATATGCATGGGAAGTAGCCATGAGGGAATGCCGCTGCAAGGTTTCCATAACTTGAGAACCAGTCTTTAAACATTACACCTAGCAGTGTGTTAGTGAGATAACCCAAACCATTGCCAAACATGACTTCTGTCTATGGGTGTGGCTAGGCAGGGTGATATCCTGGGATCGTCCCTGTGCATCAACATGACACACAGGGCATCCCTGGAGCAGGGAGGGATGATCCCTCCCTTTCCCTGGGATAACGCCCTACACATTAATTTCAATTTTTCCTGTGGCCTGCTGTCATGGTTTCATCCCGGCTCCTCGTGAGCAAATGTGAGGAGCTGGGAACCACACATAGGGCATGGAGTTCCTCAGGAGCTCTGTGCCCACCGGCGGTGGGGTGGGGCAGTGGGAAGTTTTTTTCCCCTTTTAAACACTAACCTTTTGCACACGAGCGCTCTTCTCCAATTGAAAAAACAAAATGGCGGGTGCGACGTCCTCTTCCTTCTGGGATGTCGCGTGCTGCGAGTAGACGAGGGGATGATCTCACGATCATAAAATCATGAGATCATCCCCCCTCCGCAGGTAGGTCTAGACATGCCCTATGTCATCAATGCTAAGCCAATGTCTTCTGATCTTCCTATATAGATTCATTTAGATGGAGGGGGTCATCGAACTATCTAACCCAATTCTGTGCTTCATGATGGAAGTTCAGAGTTAGAGCTACCAGCAAACCAACCCTTTAGATGCTGCACCTTTTATCCAAGAGATATCACGGTTATTGTATTTTACCACTGAATACCTTGGCTATGCTGCATTTGCTATCCAAAGAGATACCATGGTTACTGGGGTTTTACCATTTACTGCCTTGGGTCTGCTACACGTGCTATCCAAGAAATATGGTTACCATTCCTGGCTTGTTTATTTTACCATTCCTGGATTGGTGGTTTTATATTATCATTCATGGCTTGGTTATTTTATATTATCAAAAGTAGTTTATAAAATCTAAATCTAAATGAAATAAATAATATAGGAACTGCCCTTTGTTTCTAAGTCCCCATATTCTAGATACAAACTGAATGTGATTTTTTTTTTTAAAAAAAGGACATTATTTATTGGATCTTAATGTTTCTTTAGGACAGAAAAGGGAAAAATCAGCGAACAGTTCATCCCATCGGTGGCAAGAGGAATGCAAAATCTTTGAAGACTTTCATCTAACTGTGCATACAGATGGGGAAAAAGTACTGATACATAAAATATGCCATATACTTTTTATTACTGTGGTCATTAGTGTTCCAAGCTTAATGGGTGCTTTATTACCTAGAAATTCATTTCATTTGCATTTTAACTGGGTTATAGCCACATTTAGCCTTTCTTTCTCTCTTCCACAATATTGCTTTACAACTCCAGCAGAATAGTGAATACAGACAACGAAATCCAACCCCACTCCCTTCATACAACTTTATCATAGCATTTCCTGCTGGATTAAATATACAGGGACATAGAAAAATGTCACGTGACATGATCCCAATACACTTGTTTTATGTCTTAAGATGTAAAGCCTATTAGTTGACAGATAATTCTGTTCATTTATCTAATTGATTTAAACATTGTTCGTGAGTGTTAGTAACAAAGAAAGGTGGTGTTTTGATATTGTTTCCCAGTGGCAGAGAGGTCACAGAAAGATTGACCATGATATTAAGCAGCCTACATTGTTTCAATAAAGCTTCAAGTAAGCCATAAAATGCACTCAATATATTTTGGGAAAGTAGGAGGCAAAGCAGTCTTATGTTTCACAGTGTCAGCATTCATATCACTTCTGCTGAGGGGGAAATGATCTGAAATGCATTTTTGAAAGCTGTTTGTGTCTTCCGTATGTTGGTTCATTATAAGGTTTCGTGTGTTGCTTTCAGACATAATCGATGCCTGCTAATACCCAGCTCCTCCAATTGTAATAGACACTCCCAATAACACCAATTTGAGATTCACAAGTACAAACTAAATATACATACAGATATCACAGGTCTGGATATATGATCCACTGTCAAAAGCCATTTTATTACCTTCTGAACGATTGCTTCTATATCCAATTTCATGTGACTGCAGGTTACATAAGAAAATAAACAGTGATTTTTTTAAATTTTTTTAGGCCCTAGACAGTTGTTTGTTTGTTTTTAAAAGGACAGCATCCAATGGCGTTGTTCCACCTGCTTCTGTGGCACTCATGAGACCCACTGCTTCCACAACAGGGCTTTGGATTAGGACAGGTGAGTGGAGATCCCTTCTGCTAGGGTGATTATATGAAAAGGAGGACAGGGCATCTATATTTGTAACAGTTGCATAGAAAAGGAGATTTCAGCAGGTGTCATTTGTATGCATGCAGCACCTTGTGAAATTCCCTCTTCAGCACAACAGTTAAAGCTGCAGGAGCTATACTAGAGTGACCAGATACAAAAGAGGGCAGGTCTGCAGCTTTAACTGTTGTGATGAAGAGGGAATTTCACCACATGCTGCATGCATACAAAAGACGCCTGCTGAAATTCCTTTTTCTATACAACTGTTAAACATACAGGAGCCCTGTCCTCCTTTCCATATGGTCACCCTACTTCTACAAGCTCTGGTGACCTGCCCAATTTTGGAAAGAAGTGTTTGCACTCAATGGGTTAATTTTAGAGTATTGGCAAAGAAGTGGTGGGATGCATAAGGTGCATGGACACCATCGAATACTACCCAAATGACACAAAGAAGCCTTCCACAAGGTCTGGCTTCGAAATACTGATGTTATTGAACAACATATAAGATAAAATCCAACATCGTGCAAGCAGACTTCCTCCGGAACAGCTTGTGGGCACATGCAGGGAGCTGCAGCGGAGGAGGGAATCTGCTGGCAGACAAACATGGTTGGATTTCACCCATGGTTGTTCATCTCTCTACCATGCTTAAGTAATACTACCTCCATTAAAATGCAGGCAATGTTTTGTAAATTATTTCTGATTAATACTCAAACTGAAAACCATAGCAAGTCAGTTCTCCTTTAAATGTCCATTACTTGTCGTAGTTTGCTGAGCGAACGGGTTCTTTAGGTGGGATTTCCTAGCTGCTTGGTGAAACAGGTTTGGAAGAACTGAGGCTGAAGTCTTCTTCCCAGAAACCTCCCTGATTTCAATTCTCTATCTGTGTGCTGAAACTGCAAATTTCAGTGCAGACACTGAAAAATATGGACTTTGACCGCATCTGACTTTGAGTTTGGTCTGGAAGGTGAAAACTGGGTAAATCCTGATAAAAAATAAACTGAAACAAATTTCTCATCCATCCCTACTTTTCACCCTCCGTGGCCTCTTCTGCGGCCGCTGTTCTGATCTCAGAAAGAGGAGCCCTTGCAGAGGTTTCTGGGGCAGCTGGGAGGGGAGGGGAGGGGAGGGGAGGGGTGGTAGGGAGGAAGGAAGGAATTTTATTTATTTATTTATTACATTTTTATACTACCCAATAGCCGAAGCTCTCTGGGTGGTTCACAAAGAAGGTCCATGATCCAATCTCCTCCTCTGAGGCCACACTCATCACTCTGTCTATGGGCATCAAGGAGGAAATCAGCTTCTAATGGCACCCAAAAATGCTATCTAGGGGGCCATAGCATTGATCTATAAGTTCTTAATTCCAGAAAAATATATCCATTAACATCAAGCCAGTGTTGGCTGGTGGCTCCGAATTTGGTGGGGCTGTGAATCTATTCTGGGTCGTAGTCAGAACCAGACAGAACTCTAAAGGAGCCATCGAAAGTGATGAAACCTATCTCCAAATCAGTTCAATACCTTGGATAGCTCCAGTAGAGTTCAGGCTGATTCTAACAGAAACCTAGAATGGATTTACGGCCCCACCAAAACTGGAGCCACCACCCTCCACTGAGAGCAACAGAGAAAGGCCATGCCTAGACAAGGGGGTTGGAGGGCGAGGATCTCATAATTTTATGATCATGAGACCGTCGCCCTCATCTACACGCGGCGGGCGACATCACAGCCGCCATTTTGGTTTGGTTTTTTTTTTTTTTAAAGGAAAAGGCATTCATGAGTGCTCCAACGAAAGGTAAGGTGTTTTTTTTAAAAAAAAAACCTCTCCTTCCCCCCATTACACCCCTGATGGGCACAGAGCTCCTGAGGAGCTCCATGCCCTGTTTCTGGCTCCTTGCGGTTACTCGCGAGGAGCCAGGACAACCTGCGATGCCCGGCCACACATTCTGCGGTCTCAGGATCATCCCGAGACAGGAGAAAAAAGGGGGGGAAAGGGTAGGGCAATATCCCAGGCCAAGGGAGGGATCATCCCTCCCTGTTCCCGGGATACCCTGTGCGTCATGTGGACGCACAGGGATGATCCCGGGGCGATCACCAGGATATCACCTGATCTAGCCATGGCTAAAGTATTAACCCACCATTGCTTCTTTGTTTGTTTGTTACACTTCCCCCCACCCACTCAAATCAGGTTCCATCCCGAAATGCATTTGGCAGAGCTGTGGGCATAGGCATAAATTACCTAGGCAGGTAGTGAATTCTCCCACACTAGAGGCACTCAAGAGGCAGCTGGAATCTTTCAGGTGTGCTTTAAGGTGGATTCCAGCACTGAGCAGGGGGTTGGACTCAATGGCTTTATAGGCCTCTTCCATTTCTACTATTCTATGATTCTATGGTGGGCAGTTGGTGATAGGGCGAATTGGCCGTTTGTGGGCTATGCATATGCAGCCCCAGCAGTGCTCACATACCATTGGGTCCGCAAGACTCTCGCTTCTAGCTGCATTTCTGCTTTATTAAATAGTTGATGTTTATTTGGTATTTGATTTTTCCCTTATAGGCAAGAGGATAAGAGCCTGTTTGTCCAAAGAGGGCTTTAGGCCAGGGATTGTGAGCAGCAGGGAGAACCAGAAATTAATTTAACAATACTAATCAAGGTTTTCAATCAGCAAGAGGCATTTGATCCTCTGATTAACTTTTCCTTGCTTCCTCAGTTTATCATTATATAAATATATTCTGGAAGATGAAAAGAGATTTGTGTGTGTGTGTGTTTGCTGTGCCTATGTTTAAAGGAAAGCTCTAGAGAGAAACAGACATTTCCTTACCTGGCGGTTTAAGTGCTCTGCGCCTTGAGTCATACAATGGAAAAAGGGGTAAGCAAAATTTCAGAAAAGTACTTGATGTTGGGATTAGAGTCAGTTTAATAATTCATCCTGGGCATTTCTTTTCAGGCCAAGTACATGCGATTATCTCTTCCTATTGTTTATTCAACTTATAGAACTGGTTGAACAGCTTCTGAATATTTCATGAAATCATTTTCCCCCCAATGTCAGTCGTGCAAGATTCCCCCTCTCTACCCACCATTGCAGTTATTTATCAGCCTCTCGGCTTAGTGGCGGAAGTAATCCACCCATTCCAATAGCATGGGGCACTTGAAAAGGGGGCACATAAGAATGGCTGTGCTGGGTCATGGCAGGCCAGTTGAACCCAACAACCTGTTTCTGACAGCTGCCAGTCAGATGATCCTGGGCTCGAACATGGCAGGGAAGAAGGTGACGCTTTCCCTCTCTTGTTTCCCTCTAGAAATATTCAGAGCTCTGATTCATATTTGTTTATTTATACATTTCCATACTGCCCAGTAGCAAAGCTCTCTGGGATCTGCACAAAAATTAATACCACAATGTATAGCATAAAAATATATAAAAGATTTAAACTGCAATGTAAAAGTACAACCAGAATAAAACTTAGCAGCATAATACAGATTTAAAACAGCTAAGCTAAAAGGCTAGAATGTTAAAATGCCTGGGAAAGTAAAAAGGTCTTCACCTGATGCTGAAAGAAGTACAATGAAAGCTCCAAGGAAACCTTTCCAGGGAGCTCATTCTACAACCAGGGTGCCACAACAGAAAAGGCCCTCTTCCTGGTAGCCACCCACTTCCTTTCCTTCGGCAAGGGCTCCCGGAGAAGGAGTCCTGAAGATGCTCTTAGGGTCTGGGCAGGTGCATATGTAACCTGGCCCACTGTATGATGGAGTTGCAGTGTCCTTTCCCACTGCTCCACCTCACAGATGTCATCAGATGCAACCTGTGACCTCCACACCAATGCCTGATCACACCACACTTGATCATTGCATGAGTGGTCTCTGCATGATCAGATGTCAGCATGGATCACCCAGGTGGTAATGTGTCACCAGTGTAATGGAAAGAGGAATGAGCACAACTGTGTGAAGTGGAGCATTGATGTCTAACTCCTATGGAGATTCCACAGCATTTGTGGCTCAAAGCTATTTTGCTATAGCTTTCATCCCTGAATTTGTCTCACCCTTTAATGAGCAAACAGCTACTGGTCATCATCATACCTTGTGTTGCTGTGTGGAATGGCTGCTGACAAGCCACATCTTTGACCCACATTTTAGCAAAGACCAAACTGTTTTCCTAGTGCCTTAGCAAAGTGAAGTGCATCATCAGACACCTGTTCCTGCATGCAGTCCGGGATCTCATTTAAAGGGCCTCCCATAGCACATCAGAGGGACTTTGGCTGGGTGCAGATGAGAGGCACGGGTAGGAGAGCACGGGGGTGGTTGTAGGTTGTGGACAGCGGTGCTCCAGCACGGCCCACTAGACTCTAGCCCTGGGTTTGGCCTAGATAGTGATTTATCATCCTTTTCTAGGATAACAAAGAAGTCCCTTATTTCTTGCTTTTGCTGAAAAGAGTCCAGAGGTTTCAGAAAATCTTATATTAAACTGACTGTAGCTGCTTTGAACATCTTCCAGATCTTGATTAAGGAAGGATTCCCCCTCTCCCTCCCACCATAGGAAAACTGACTCATTTGTGAAAAATTAAAAATAAATGGATCCTTTGCCATTAGAGCAGGAGCTTGATCTCACTCATTATTGCAGTGATGTGTCTGTGTGTTTTTGGTTTAATTCCCACCCAGCCACCCCAGTGATTATTTTTTTCATATTCATTGGCTTGAAAGTTCCACATCAAATGTGAAATGAGGCTTTCAAAGTGCATTTCATTTTCACATCTCTTTTGTTTCCAAAGGGAAATTCTTTTCTGGAATCATATGGGAATTAGTTCAGGCTCCTAAGTCAATGCGTTTGTGATCTCAGCCTAAGGTGAATTCATGATCAATGAGCTTTTCGGAAGCTGCGACTTTGTCTATTTGAAAATCAGTCAAAGGGAAAGAGTGCCCAAATATTAGTCAGCAATTTGAAAAGTCCTTTTCAGTGCAATCCCATATATGCCCGATCAGAAATAAGTCCCATTGACTCATTTGAGGCTTACTTCCAGATGGATAGATCAAAGATTGCACAGTTTTAGACTGTGATTTGTTGAGAGACATTAAACTCAGCGGGACTTACCTCTAATTAGACATGCATAGGGCTGCACTGTTGATTTTTTTTTTTTTAAAGTGTGGAATGAGCTGTTAATGTTCTTTTGGCATAATGTTGCAACCCAAAATGGCATCCTTATATGAAGGTCACTATTGGTATGCTTTCAGTTTATTTACCTGTGCCATTTCCCTGAACTTCACCAGCAATAGCAGCCCACACTTTGAAGGGGAGATGGAGAAATGCATCACAACATCAGTAAGCACCCCGTCCAAATGAGCTAAGGTGGGAGGCTACTTAGGGCAGGGCCTTTTCAGTGGTAGCACCCTGGTTGTGGAATGAGCTCCCCAGAGATGTTCACCTGCTGCTGATATTGTGCTATTTTTGGCACCGGGTAAACTTTTTATTTTACCAGGCTTTTTAGCCTTTCAGTTTTGAAAATTGTGTTTGTGCATTTTTAGATGTTTACACTGCTGTTGGCCTTTATCTTGGCTACTACTTGCCAAAAATGTATATTAGGCAAAATGCATACAAAAGTCCATGCGTTAGGACCATTGTGCACAACAAATGCTCCTAAATTTACATGCAAAGTCTAAAATAATATATCAATATTTGGGACAAACTAAACTTAAGATTGGAGATTTTTTTAAAAGTTTGAGACCAACTGAGTTTAGCATTGGAAAAATGAGAAAGGAATTGAAAGATACCAAAATTGACAGATTCATCTATCCCTAGTCTTCACATTATGTCTGTTACATGTATCACTAGTCGTCACATCATATGCCGCTGTGACTTTGACCGGCCCTACCATCCACACATTAACATGGATGACTGAGGTGGGGAAGTCTTTGCCTGTAGACTAGGGATGTGCTCCGCTTCTAATCGGACCGGTGAATTAGAAGCGGAGCGGGGGGCTTCGCCTGCCCTTAAGGCGGAGGCGAAGAGGATTGGGGGGCCGGTGGAGCGTGGCGAAGAGGATCGAGGTGAAGGCGGATCCTTCGCCTCAATCCGGAGCTCCGCCGGAAAGGTAAGTGGGGTTTACCGGGCCCTGCCGCTGTCGCCCATGCGGCGACGGCGGCAGAGCCCAGTAAGGGACCAAGGGAGAGGGGGGGGCCTTACCTGCCTCTGTCCGCGGTCCGTCGGCATCTTCAATTGAGCCCGCGCTTGTGGCCCAGACTTCCTGGTTGAACCGCGGGCTCAATTGAAGATGCCGACGGACCGCGGACGGATGCAGGTAAGGCCCCCCTCCCCCTTGGTCCCTTACCAGGCTCTGCCGCCGTCACCGCACGGGCGGCGATGGCGGCAGGGCCCGGTAAACCTCCCGCCCTCCTCTCCCGCCCTTACCTGGCGCCACTCCCCTCCACTGCGGAGCTCCGATTCGGAGCCGGAGCTCTGCGGCGAAGAGGAGCAGAGAATGGGCGGAGCGGGGGGGGGGGGTCCGTGCACACCCCTACTGTAGACCCCTATTCATGTAATGTTCTCAAGATCCTAGAACCCAGGATGCAGGGAAACCTAAGCATGCAGAAGTCTATGTTCCAGGATGCAGAGTTCTAGGATGCAGGGAAGCCTAAGCATGCAGAAATCTTTGTACCAAGGCTTCTCCACCTCAGATGTCCACATAGATGGTGGCTGAAGGGCTAGGTCAAAAGCACCCAATGCTGACCCAATGCTGCTTTATGTAAATAATGCATGAAGAGGGCTTCAGAGATGCATGGAACCAGAACTGGGATCTGAAAACACACACACACACACAATGTGCCAGACTTCCCCCACAATCAAAAGCTATCAGCCAAACACTGTTTTGAGCATCATCCATGTATCTAATTTAACATGACTGTAGATTGGTCCCCAGACTCAGAAAGTGAAGGGGAATATATGCCACTGTACGTACATAAAGGGCCTCATCCAACTGTGTCATTTGGCTAGCGGAAATGGTTTTGCTCTATTGGGAAGTAGGTTCCATACCATGCACAAGAGGAGTAAATCCAACTAAAGTTACATTTGCGCAATGGTAGGCACACAACCGCTCACACATGACTCTTGTGTGACTGCTTCTGCAACCACTTCCACAAGTGCTTACACAAGTGCAATGTGCAACTGGCCACAGAATAGAAAGATTCGGTGGAAGCCCACTAGTACAATTTGAGTTTACAGAATGGCAACGATGGACACTGCCCCTAAACAAGGACAGATGATCCATGATCTCATTTCTCCTGCCCATTGGCTTTGTCAGTAATCATGAAGGGTCTGCCGGGCATCC
The DNA here is from genome assembly GCF_023053635.1 of Elgaria multicarinata webbii. Taxonomy (NCBI): domain Eukaryota; kingdom Metazoa; phylum Chordata; class Lepidosauria; order Squamata; family Anguidae; genus Elgaria; species Elgaria multicarinata. The sequence continues at coordinate 17,939,533 of NC_086177.1, read as the reverse complement.
ATAGATGAGAGAAAAAGTTATTCATAAGCAATCTAGCCTTCAAAACACTACTGCATTGCAACCAATGGGTTTGATGGCAGCAGTGCCCTTTGAGAATAAGGCAGAAAAGCAAGAATCCAGTGTTCTAGAGAGAACCAACGCACATTTCCCAGCCATTTAATTTACATAAGACTTAGGTCAGCTCAATGAAGAATGAGGAGCTTCACAGACCTTATGATGGCACCCGTAACAAAGTGGGTTTTTTGCTTACGTCGAAATTCTGATAGTAGGGGAAAAGGGATCACAAACTCCTGTGTGTCTGTAGTTCGCTTTGTACAGAGCAGGAATATTCTGCACCTAAAGCAACCGTGATAATATACAGGGAGTCTACAGCACAGAGATAATTCATTCAGAGCATTTATCATCCACAACAGACTTTTGGCAGCAAATTGTTAACGAGTGTCAGCATATTTATAGCTGCAGAATGCAGTTTATTTTTGTTTTACAGTGACCTAGATGTGGGAGACATGACCAGATCTTGAATTCCAAGGCCATTGTTTGCTATTCTAATTGGGAAAGCAGAGAACTTGCCTTATGAAATTGTATTTAGGTGGCAATTCTAGGGCAAATGTGGCCCTGTATTTGCAGGTCACCAGGGGCTCCATGTATCACTGGTTTTTTTGCTGCCTTTCTATTACTAAAAAACAGGAAATTGTCTTTCATCTGGCAGGCCCCAATTCTTTGCTGGTAGATTCTTCAGCGTGTGGTGCAGGCCTCATCCAGGATCTTAAATTCAGTGTCCTTTGGTGAAGATTGGAAAATCGACTGTATTAAGCATATTCAAGAAGCTAATGGTAGCATTTCTTCCCCTTCATTCTTACTGTTCAGCAACTGCCTCAGGACTAAGGATAGACTCATGTTATATGTGAAGACATTACCTATGTTTGACATTGTCTTGTATAAGATATTTTATTTTGTTTCTATGGATGAAAACTGAGCAGAATAAACCCTTTAAAGACTCTCCGGCAATTATGTGATCTATGCCTATTCACAAGGAACATTACTGGTCTTGTTTGAATAGTTTTTGTTTCATCTACAATTTGAGGGCAGCTCTCTCTATTTATGATGTCTTGTCCCCTCTAGTTCTCACCATAGAGGAACCTGTGGTCCTCCAGATGTTGCTGACCTACATCCACCATCACCTTCAGCCAGTTAGCATCTGGACAGCAGACTGAGCAGGCTCACAGGTCACCTGGTTATATCCTTCCTCAATATGCCCAGTTGTATTATATTTCAATTTAAATAAACATTGTTTCATAATTTGTAACTATTCATATAAATTAACATAAACAAATTTAATGCAAGTACATGTCCTCTTTTTCTCCCCCCCCCTTTGTGTGTGTGTGTGTGTGTGTGTGTGTGTGTGTGTGTGTGTGTGTGAAACATAACTGGCTGCTAGGAATGGGCGAACAAGTGATGTTTGCATTAGCTCAGATTCTCTGAACATCAGCTTGATATTCTTCTCATTCTCCTTTACCTCTGAAATAATTTGTGATTTCTGTTCGACTTGCATTAGCAGGGAAATTGAGTGAACTGAACACAATCAAATAGGAAAAAAAAATTGGGGGGGGGGGAGAAAAGAAACAGAAGTGTAATTTCCAAAGTCGTGCAACTTCCCCCCATAGACTTGCAAACTGGGCAACTGCAAACTTCTTATTCAATACAAAATTGCATGTTTTTCAGAGGTGAGCATGTGCTCGTTCATTTGTGAGCATTTTTGGTGAACATGCTCTCCTGCTTGTGTCGGCATTCGGAGTCACGAACGGGGCTCGTTTGATGGACGTCTCTTACATCTCTACTGGCCACCTTGGTGAGGAATCAACCCATTCCCACGTCACTGCAGATAACTCTGCTGAAGGTCCAAAGCAGTCATCATTCCTCTTCAGGACATTCTGTTGATGCAGGTCTTCTTTTGAAAATACATATCCATTGTGCAGTTGACCTACGGCTGAGATAAGATTGGATCCATGAAACAACGAAGACTAGCACATTTATTCCCGCAGAAGCTCTCATAGACCATAGCCCACTTCATCAGATGCCCGGAGTCTTTGCACTGTAGAAGGCAATGATTTTAATTTCCCAGAGTTACGCAAACAGCGTCTTTCCCCCTGGGCATTCCTTACCTAGAGCTTTCCGCTGCACTAACTGCCTGAAGCTCAATGGGCATCACGTAGGTCTTGTTACCACTAACTTTTGAATGTGGAGCAAATTAGCATTACAAATGGGCAAGCTGCCAACTATGTCACAGCCGCCGATGTCTGCAGAGAGCCGTCCCGCAAAATCAGCTTGCCGAGGAGCAGCATGGGTTCTGCCCTGAACATTAAACTGAGAAGAACAACGCGTTGGCTATTAATCATCAACCCCCATCAATAAGTGGGCCTCAAAGGAAGAACTTCCAAAAGATGCGAAGTGACACTGTGCTGCTGGCCCACTTGATTGCGATAAAAAGAAGACTTGACACGCGAGGCATAATCAGTCAGCTTAACAACTAAATAAAACACACCAGTATATCATTGCAAGCCTGCTGCTCACAGTTGGTGTGTTTACTCGGGAGTGTCATCTCTGAAAAGTATTTTCACTGGCATATGCTAGAGATTGCCAACCAGAGAGAAAGAACCATAATATGTTGATTTCCATGCCCAGTAGGAAGGCTGCTATTAACTTTAATTGGCTAAGAGCAAACAATTCCAAATCAAATGGCAACCTTTAAAATGAATTTAATAGCTGGGAGATGGGGTGGGGTGGGGTTGGGGATTCCTTTTATTATAACCATCATGCTTCCACTTTCGCTATAAATGCCATTTTATGGCTGGGCTGGGTGTTGGGTCTAACTAATAAACCAAAATAAATATAAACTCGATTTGGGGTGGGGGAAGGGAAGGAAGGCCCTTGGCAGCTATATAGGCAATGAAGATGGAGGAGCATTATTGCTGAGGAACCCAACGCTGAAAGAAATTGCTGGACTAAAATGTTGCTTAAACAAAATATTAATGTGGAATTAGTGCTGTGCCGAAAATTTTGACTATTCAATTTTCGACGTTTCATGGGGGTTGGAGGGAAAATGAAAACCCTGGTGGAAGAAGCTAGGAGAGATGAGAATTTTAGAAAATTTTCTCCTTGGGGAGGAGACAGGGTTTCTTTCTACATACCTTTTCAAATGTAGGCAGTTGTTGAGGGGTCTTCTTTCTATCTTTATATGTTTTACAAAAACACCCCCGGCACTTGCAGGAGCCCAGGAGTTCTTCCTGAATGTCTATTGGAGAGGGTGAGGTCACATGGTCTCCAATAGGCATTCATGAAGAACTTTTGGGCTCCCCCAAGTGCCAGGGGTGTTTATAATAATAATAATAATAATAATAATAATAATAATAATAATAATAATAATAATAGAAAGCAGACCATTAAACAACTGGCTATACTTTTAAACAGTATGTGGAAATGCTGTCCCCTCCCCAAGGAGAAAATTCTCTGAAATTCTCCCCTTCCATGTGACAGGCAGAAGGAACAATGCCTTTCACAGGGAGAATTTCTTCCCCTGAAAACGGGTGGGGTGGGGGGGAGGATTCAGTATGGCACTATGTGGAATATTTTACAAGGAGAGGGGGTTCAAGGTGAGATAACATGACAGGAACCATCATGGGGTGGGGCATGGAGTAGGGCGTAAATGATTATGGTGATCATCTCCACACATATTGGTCCATACATAGGACAGGAGTGACTTCATTCTGTTGCAGAGTTATTGTGTGAAATTGGGGGTGGAAAGGAATTGATCAAATGACTCCCCCCCCCCACACAGAGTATCTGGTTTAGTTAACGTTCTTGAGTCTTCTGGAGTTATCTTTTCTGAAGACATCTCACTACGTATGTGTACCGATGCCTCTTGCTTTTTGGTCATGACACACTGGGAGCGTTCCGATGTAACAATCTAATAAACCATGGATCAGATCCCATTTGGGTATCCTGGTTTGTAGTTTGAGATTAAGCCATGTTCTCCTGATTTGAATGTAATGGAAAACTGTGGTTTGACCAAACCTAGAAAGGTTGAATTAAGGCACGAGAGAGAAGAGAAGAGGGAAGGGGAGACATAGCATTAATTCAGACCTAGATCATTATGTCTGAACTGGCTCACTCGTTCAACATCATGTGAGCTAATTTTGTGAAGGTTGCACTTGATGATATCCTCATCATGAGTCTGGATGTTGTGAATAAGTGCTGCTAGTCACCTGTGCAATCATTTCTGCATTTGGCTGAGGACGCAAATATAATCTGGTGGGGTTTTTTTTCTGTGTATACTTATTTATATTTATAGATACACATTTAGAAAGAATTACTATAATTTGAATGGAAAAATAGTACATCTCATCACTGTGACCAGGTGAGCTTTTATATATATATATCTATATCTATCTATTATTTAACAACAACACATAATAAATCATATAAATACATAACACAACATTCCTCTTATTTCTTATCTATACATTCTACTTCTTAACTAACTCACATTAATAAGTGCCCCCCACCCTCGGGATCTTATTCTAGTTTCCAAAATTGCACTGAATCTTCTGGCGGTGTTCCTCTCCCTTTTAATGATATGTGTTCTAGGAACAATTTCCATATCTCTTCAAAATCATTGTGTGTGTTTTTTATTATTATTCCCCTTCTAAATCTAATATTACATGTTAATTTATCATTTATAGCAATATCCCATATTTCTTTATACCAATCTTCTATATCATAATCTCCTTGAACCTTCCAATTTCTGGATATCATTAACCTTGCAGCTGTTAACAGGTTTGTTATTAATTCTTTTCCCATCTGATTACATTTAAGATTTCCATACATTGATAGTAATGCTACACTTGGTGTTTCTTCTAAATCCATTCCAGTTATTTCATTTATTTCTCTATACACCATTTTCCATAATTTTTGTACATGTTCACAATTCCACCACATATGTATGTACGTTCCTTTCTCCCGACATCCTCTCCAACAAAGTATCGAGTTCTCTTTATTTATTAAGTTTAATTTTATTGGAGTTAAATACCACCTCCAAATTATCTTATAATAATTTTCTTTTATCCTTACAGACATATTTTTCAACACTCTTTGTTTCCATATCCTCCCCCAATCCTGTTGCTCTATTTTCTCATTCAAATCTGTTTCCCATACCATCCTAACAGAATCTTCTTGAGTTTCCATTTCCAATAATACCTTATATATTTCACTCATTAACCCTTTTATCAATTTATTTTCTTCTTTTTCTTTCTCTTTTTGTAAGATCAAATCCTCAAATTTAGTATTCTTTCTGCAATCTCTATTATCCTTCAGCCATTTTTTGGTCCATTGTTCCATTTGGATACAATTGAACCATGATATATTGTCATGTTCAAATATAATCTGTGCTTTTAAAAAGATGTGCCATTAGGTGACTACAGAAGAGGCTGTGCAGGCAGCTGATGGTGCTTGCTTGTAACAACTGAAGATGCTATTTCGCCCCTTGTTCCTATAGTTCTGCTTGGCATAATAAGGATGTTCGCCATCAGCCATGCTCATGTATGTACATCTTTGGCTGAGTAATCACAAGCCTGGTGTTCAAATCAGACATAAACTATCCTTAAAAGTGTGGTGAAACCTTATTTGAGACTTGTCCATCAGCCATTTTTAGCATATAACATTGCTCTTCAGAATCTTCCCCCCCCCTCCCCTCCACCGCCCAAATACAGCCTCTATTACACACGCCTGTCAGATACTGGTAAATTTAGATTGTTTGCTGAGTGACAAATGCAGGCACAAAATGTAAGATGCTTATTACTAAAAGACAACCGTGAAGGTTTCCATAGCAACAAGGAAAGGGAAGGAAAATGGAAGCTGCAGAAGCAAACAGTCACACATTAGTCTATATTATTTAAGGATGCACTATCCTCTTTCTTTCATTTAATTGTTTAAAGAGTTTATCCTGCACTATTTTGAGGATTCGTGACAAGCAAATCTAAAAATGTAGCCCCCGGTCCAGCGATACTTGAATTCTGCAAAGCACCTCCTGTGCAGAAACTGCAGGAGATGGGCCCACAGGTTGGAGGGAATAGCTGTTTCCATCTATCGTCCAACGTGGGCAACCGGCCACATGTAGGGATGTCAGAGAAATCCATTTCAGGTATAGAGTTCAATGAGATTTCCTAGGTTCACCCCCCTTCCCTTTGTTCGAGTTCCTGCTGCGGTGCTCAATGTGTTTTGAAGTGAGTTGGCCCAGTTCACAGATTTTCTGGGCATTTTGCACATTTCCCCCTCCACACACCCCCATAGGTTCTGCAATACATGCAAATTTCTGAACGTTTTCTGTGAATTATGGCCAAATTTGCATTCATCCATAATCTTTGTAAAGGGCTCAGAAATTTGCACAAATTGTGGAACCTACAAAAACGAAAGTCCGCAGCTAGGCCTGCAAATGCAAATTGAGTAAAAAGAAAAAGAAATGGATTTTCCAATGACAGACATTGCTAGGTGCATCTGAATGAGAATTTGAATGTCTCTATACCTGCTGACATCAGATGCAGATATGTATCATGCGGCCTCTTCCACAATGTTCAAAGCTTTGCCCACATGGAGGCTGTTCAGTCTTTCTTCTCTCCCCATCTGTATGGAAGCTCTGGCCCTTTTCTTTTCTTTTTTCTTTTGGCATCCAGTCACATTCTACATTGCAATTCTGTGCATATGAAATATCAGCAGCTCTGCACTTCTTTTGTGTGCACAGAGATCACATGCTGTATATATTTGTGGTGCCAAACAGCTGTTTCACCTGGAACAAAAAGGCTTCTGTTGAACACATTTAGAGCAGCCCTCCAGATGTTTGGGACTACAGCTCCTAGCATTCCTGACCATTGACCATGCTGGCTGGGATTGATGGGAAATGACGTTCAAAAATATGGTGGGGTTGGGTAGGTCTCACACAGAGATACTGGCATCAGGGGAGAGTTCGAAAGGGCCATAGCTCAGAGGGAGAGCACCTGCTTTGCATGCGTACCATCTCATGTTCAAGCTCTGGCATCTCTAGGGCCCGATCTACACTAAGCAGGATACAACACTTTAAAAATGTTTTGAAAACTGTATATGTAATGTGTCCTGGGCTTGAACAGTTGTCAAAACCATTATAAACTGTTATAAGCAGTAGTGTAGATCCTGCCTAGGTAGGACTGGAAAATATCTCTGTCTGAAACTCAAGAGAGATGCTGCCAGTTAGTGTAGGCAACACCTAGCTAGCTTGTCCTATGGTCTGAGTTGGTATAAGGCAACTTAATATGTTCTCTGCCCTTGGAGTAACAACTTCTTCTTCTTCTTCTTCTTCTTCTTCTTCTTCCATTTTCATTTCAAATTCTTCTGCAAACTCTGCTTCAATATCTGCATACCCTTTCAGGTCCAGATTTCCATGGGTGCTCTAATGTGGACAGAGAACATCAGCACATGTTACTCTAACATGGAGGCCCACCTTCAGGTATATCAGCCTACGCATACTTTAAGATCAGCAAGAGAGGCCCTTTGCATTTGTCAACCTGTGAGAGCAGTTAGGAGGGACTTTTCTTCAGTGGCCCCACATCTCTGGAAAAAGTTGCCACCAGGGATCCACCAGCTCCATCACTGCAGGCTTTTAAGAAGGCCCTGAAAACATACTATATTTCCTTGGCCTTCCCCTGATATGTTAGCAGTGATGATTGTTTTTATTGGTGTTTTTAAGGCTGTGTTGGTTTTTATTGCGTGTTTTATTACTGTATGCTGCCTTAGGAGGGCTCCTGTCCTGAAAGGCAGCCAAGAAATATTTTAAATAAGTAAATAAATAAATAAATATGGGGAGCCAATCCACATGCACAGATTGGCATGCTTTACTGATAAGAATGGAGAAGGTGTTCTGGGTTGGAGAAATTTTATGTGTATATTATCACAGTTCATGGATCTAGATTTATAATTCATTGGATCAGCACTGCCTCTTTTTTTAAAAGAACATCGATGTTCTCAAGTTATCTGATGTACTTTGCTTATCATTATGGAGCAACCTGGGGTCATCCAATGACATTGACCGGCACTGCTTGACAGAAATAATTCCTGGCAATGGAATTGGCCACTAGACACAATCCTATGCATGTTTAGGCAGGAAAATGTCCTACAACTCCCAGCATTCCCCAGACAGTCATGCTGGCTGGAGGATGCTGGGAGATGTAGAGCTTTTTTTCTGTCTAAACATGCATAAGATTGTGCCATTCGTTTTTTTTTTTTTTGTTTGTTTGTTTTTTAATTAGACAAATTCTTGAAGATCTGCGAGTCATGATAGCTAAACTGAACCTTAGAGGCTGCATATCTCTAGTTAGGAATGGACAAATTAATCTAATACTAGTCTCTGTCAGTTTCACATGTGTTCAATTGTCAACCCGTTCTGCCCCTTTTCTGAATCTATCTGCATTTTTTTTAAAAAAAAGCATGAAAAATTGTATTATTTTTAACTAGGTATGGGTGAGAATATTGTTTCTGTTTATTTTTGAAAATAATTTACCAAAATTCACAAAGATGATAAATTCATCCATCCAAGTCCAGCAGGGAGGTACATCATGGTCCTCTCTGTTCTCGGAATAGTGGTGGCTTTGGAATTTGGCTGATATGAACTGTATTTCAGATTATTATTATTATTATTATTATTATTATTATTATTATTATTATTTTAAAAATAAGAATTTACCAAAATACTTCATATTTGGAAACGCTTTTAGATTTTAAAAATTCAAATGCAGGACAAAGCAAAACCGACAGATTCGCCCATTTTTCACTTTTAATGTATTTTATCCACAAAATATGCATTTTCATGTCAGTATATATTTTACTGTAAAATTCAGGGGGGGTTGTTCATATTTGAACCAAAAATATGCATTTGGTTACATTTTTGGAACTGAGAACTGTATTGGAAATTCAAGGAAAGTGATGTGTTCTGATCCATGTATTAATTTGGGAAATGTGAATCATACCAATTGGTTTAAAAGTGTAAACAAAAAAATCCTCAATCATTCCCACCTCTGGTTAGTGGGGCTGGAGGTAAGGAGCATCTGTATGGCCACTGTTGGAGATAGTATGGTAGACTTGATGGACTCTTGGGCCGTTGCTAGACGGGGCTGTAGCGCACGTTACATACCATCGTCGTCTTTACAGATCCACATGATGTTCACCATGATCCGTGTTCATCCTGTGGTGAAACCTCTGTTGTGCCGTGTTTTATGAAACGGCTTTAAGCACGGCTTTTTCTGTCGGTGCGCACTAATTTGGATACGGGAGGTGGAGGTGTGGGACGAAATGAGGTCAGTGCAGTTTCCGGCGAGGTCAGCACTGGTGAGGAAAAGGCGTGCTAAGGGGAGTGGTCAGCGGCTTCGGCCAAACCTCCTCCACCGTTTGCGCCCCGTGCGCAGCTGTGGCAGTGGCGCGGCGGCTTTTTTAAAAAAACCAAACAGGTCCTCTTTGTGCACGAACGGAGGACCGAAAAAGTGTCTGCTGAGTGGTTGGGTGTGTGTGGTGGATGTGTGGGTTATGTGCAGCTCGGTACCTCTGTGTGGGTCACTTTTCGGGAAGGCGGGCATCCAACTGTAATGGGAAGTTGGTGACCCATCGCGGTGGGCAGCCACAGGTACCGTCCTCATGCCGGTGGTTTAGGCTGCGTGGATGATGTAAAGGTGAGCGGGAATAATGGGCACGGTAGAGGCATGCAGGGCTGTGTGCCTATTGGTGTGGGTACGCGGCAGCCGGCTGTAAGGGGGCAACAAGCGAGGGTGGGTGGCCATCTTCCATCGGCCATGCGGCGGCAGGCGGAAGGTCAGGGAACCGTCAGCCCGAGGGGAGACCTGCTCTGGGGCCCCTTTGTACTGTATCAATACACTCCCCTATCCTACTGACTGCATTTGCTGGGGGGGGGGAGAGTGACAGCGGCAGGCTGCTGACGCCGGTTTCGGACTTCGGCTGGTGCGGAAACTGGCGAGCCCCCCCTTTCTTTCTGGTAACAATGCCAATGAGCAGGGTTTGCCCTTCGGGGTAGACTCAGGAAGACTAGACGTCATGCAGTTTGAATGCATTTTATTAAATACATGTGGTGCGAAGGATGTTGGGATGGGGGGGGAGAAGGAAACAGGGCCGGTCATCGCTGGCAAAACTCAGAGGCATAATGGGATGTGTAGGCGCAGAGTGCCCATGCAGACGGCTGTCCTCGGATCACAGTACGCCTGTCATCACCCCTGAAAAGAAATGGCAGCATCCCTGCCTTGTCAATGTTGCCGCTGAACAATGCCACTCGTTCCCATCCTCCTGCCACCGCTGGCCACGCCCCTGTGAGTAATCCCCCAATCCCAACTGGCTCCCCTGTGCCCAGCCTGAGGGGAGGGGGCGGCATGGAACAACAGCAGCAGCGCCACTTCAGCCGCTGCTGCTGCCGCGGCCACCGCCAATCTACGCGGATTGCGCTCTTTCGCACTTGCGCAAATCGTGCGGCAAAAAAAAACACCCGGAAATCAGGCTGGTGTGGCTGCGCAACCCGTGCTCGACCCGACAGCACCACAACCGGAGCAAACTTCCACAACCAGCCCCCTCCAACACCGGGATAATCCTCACAACATGTGGATCATGTTGTCCACATGTTGTCACACCTAAACAGGAAAATCCGGATTCACCCCTCCTCAACCATGGAACACCCGGTAGGTCTAGCAAGCCCCTTGGTCTAATCCAGTAAAGTACTGTTGTTGTTTCGAAGTTCTTTTGGCTTCAGGTAGCATACAATAAATTACTGCCCTAACTTTATGGGATAGATCTTATGTCTTACTATTTGTAGAGTGCTCTGTTATGTGTGGGTCTAATTGCAATTAATGGGCTGCAGGGATACATGGAAATTACACAGCTGGGATCCCTCATTTGAGCAGTAGGGATTTGGGCCTAGCGCTTAATGGTTCAGAATGCATAAGGTAATTGCTCACCAAAAGGGCTCACATTCCACCTAACTCTCCTGCTCCCTATAAAGATAACCTCTTAGATCATTAGGAACTTTTATTGAGGTTGCTTTTGAATGGTGTTGCTGCAGCATGTGGAAACCGTGCTGATAACTTCGCAGCAATAATGGTGTTAAGGATTACAGAGCACCAACGTATATTTAAGAACAAATATGTGGGGAAACTTTCTTCACCTTGCTGCTAAATTGGGAGCTTCCCACACAACTTCACATGTCAAAGAAGTGGGAGGATTGCCTTGTTTGGAAAACCTGTCAGTCATTTTAATGAGTAAACAATTCCTTTAGAACAATTGCTCCTCATTAAAGAGCCCTGTTGGGGGGGGGGGGAAGTATTTTGCTTGCAACACCTTGCAGTCTAAAAATAAGGCAAAGAACCATCAGATTATGGGCCAGGCTAGATGTCTGCTGCTGCTGCTGCTGCTGCTGCTGCTTCTTTTTCTTCTTCTTCTTCTTCTTCTTCTTCTTCTTCTTCTTCTTCTTCTTCTTCTTCTTCTTCTTCTTCTATTAAGCTTGCTGACACAAATGTGGCATTTAGCCCATCAGGAGGCAGGGTCAGATTTTGGGTCTCTGCTTTTATTTTTCTCAGTTGCCTTATATGTGGCACACATTTACAGATCCCTGAAACCATTATTTTCTTTGACAGGCATACCTTTAGAGTGATCGCCTTAGAGGTTTACATATGGAGGAATTGATATACAAAAACTTAAGGCAGAACTCTACTTTATACTGGCAAACAATGATTTCATCTCTCTCTCTCTCTCTCTCTCTCTCTCTCTCTCTCTCTCTCTCTCTCTGCCTGCTAACTAGAAATGGGGGTGGTGGATTTAATAGTTGAACAGGGAGAGAGATGACAACATGGCATTTAATCCATGGACACTTTCCCAGCACATTTTAGGACATACATTTCTTCCTACATATTGTTACCACACTTCTCGGGGCACATCTCTTTATTCCAGGGGTAGAATCCAATGTTAGTCTTTTGTAGAGTAGACTTAAGTTTAAGAGTAGACTTAAGCTTTATATTTGACTCCTCGCTCTCCTTTATTCCTCATATTGAGGCAGTAGCTAAATCTTGTCGTTTTTTCCTGTATGATATTGCCAGGATTCGATCATTTTTGTCTGTCTCTTCCGCCAAGACGCTTGTTCATGCACTGGTTATTTCACGGTTGGACTACTGCAACCTTCTTCTCTCTGGCCTTCCTTCTTCTCACATCAGTCCGTTGGTTTCTGTTCACCACTCTGCCGCAAAGATCATCTTCTTGGCTCGCCGCTCTGACCATGTTACTCCGCTTCTGAAATCTCTTCATTGGCTTCCAATTCACTTCAGAATCCAATATAAACTTCTCCTGTGAACCTACAAAGCTTTTCACTGTCTAGCTCCTTCCTATCTCTCCTCTCTCATCTCACACTATTGCCCCACTCGTGCTCTTCGCTCCTCTGATGCCATGTTTCTCGCCTGCCCAAGGGCCTCTACTTCCCTTGCTCGGCTCCGTCCATTTTCTTCTGCTGCCCCTTACGCCTGGAACGCTCTTCCAGAACATTTGAGAACTACAAGTTCAATCGCAGCTTTTAAAGCTCAACTAAAAACTTTTCTTTTTCCTAAAGCTTTTAAAACTTGATGTTGTGCAGACTTTATACTGTTAGTTTTACCCTACCCTGTGCCTGCTTACCCTACCCTGTACCTGTTTGCATTCTTTTCCCCTCCTTATTGTTTTACTAGGATTTTATTAGATTGTAAGCCTATGCGGCAGAGTCTTGCTATTTACTGTTTTACTCTGTACAGCACCATGTACATTGATGGTGCTATATAAATAAATAAATAAATAAATAAATAAATAATAATAATAATAATAATAAGAAGAAGAAGAAGAAGAAGAAGTTGGTCAGTACTTTCATGTCCCATTCATTTCAATACTCTACACAAGACTAACATTAACTACAACTCCTGGAGTGGAGATTCTCGGGCCCAGGGGTCAAACTCAGCCCTCCTTTGGTCCCAATTTTGTCCTCCAAGGTTCTTCAGATGGCCACACCACTGTCCCCTTTACCACCAATCATTTGCTGGTTTCCCAACTTTTGTGTACCCGCACCCCATTCTAAAAAGTGGGAATGCCTCTCCTAGTTACAGGCATTCAGAGCTTGAAGTTAAAATATGTTGGTGGGCTACCCCTCCCCTCTTTCCGCTGCCCCATCTTTTGTGCCACCCACCACTGGAATGTGACCCTCAAGAGTTGCTCCAAAATGGAATTCAGTCCTCAGGCTAAAAGAGGTTCTGAACCCCTGCTTTATGCAATTCTGCAAACGAATTCATGTTCTGGCAATAAAACCTTTTGGATCACTAATTCATGGGGTGAATTAATGTGATAGTAGCATATCACCTGGATTGCAACCATTGATGGAAGACTGAGAGGAGCACCTCTTCTTTGTTGGACTTCAGCTCCTATCATCCCTGACCATTTGCCATGCTGGCTGACACTAATGGGTATTGTAGTTCAAAACATCTGGAGAACACCATGGTGAGGAAGGGTGTCATAAACAGTGCATTGTTGTGGGGCGGAAGGCTGTGAGAGTCTCTCTTGAACATGCTGAACTTGCTTTTACTGTAAGTAAAGCCAATTATGTCCTTGGCTTCCATAAACACATAAAAGACATCTTATGCTAGAGCAGTTCCTATATTATAGGCAGTAGCTGTTCTTGCTTGGAAGCCTTCATCACCTGTAGCAATGTCATTTCTGGGTCATAAACTCCCTCACTAACCAAGACAGTGCAAGGAACGAGGATGGGGAGATTGAAAATGGGCATTTAGAACGCACGTGATGCTGAGGTGGTGCTTCGCTGTGCAGTCCACAACACACACGGCAGCAACTTACTCTTTCAAAATTAATCTTTCTTCACTAAAAACCCACTAAGAAAGGGGCGGGGGGGGAATCCACTCAGGTCATTTAAACAAATCCTTTTAGGCGTGACAGAAAAGCAGTAAAACACTTCTGATGATACATTTAAGAAGTTAGGGTTCAGTGTGCTCTGCAATGCACACAGCAAACTCCTGTACATATGGGATTTTCCATTCACTTCAATGGAAGGAGCAAGTCTAGACACTTTTTCTTTTTGTATTCAGAGTTGCCACATATGATGAATGGGGAAAGCTGCTCCAGGCTCAAAGGACAGAGGCCTCTGTATATATTTCCTCATTAAGAAACTCTAGTTAATGCAGAAGAGCTACACGGAATAATAGTTATTGAGCAAAATGCTTTAAAAGATGTTCATTAGAGATTAGTTGGCTGATTAATACATGCCAGTTCACATTGTTTACCTGCAAATTTGATGGAGCTAATCCTAGGCTACCCTGTTAAATATTAATTACATGACGAAAATTGCCCTGCAAGGTTGGAACTACTAATGCGGACATAATTAAGAATTTATTTATTGCATTTGCTGCCTGTATAAGGTCAGCAAATGGCACATCAGCAGCTTTTGCTTGCTGCTGCAGATCACTGATAAGAGAAATAAATGCAGTTGGTGTTGGCAAACAAGGCAGAAACCACCAGGAAGTTCTCATGCACAGCCCCCACTGGAATTAGTGGAAGTTCTGCAAAATCATCACTTTTTCTCAAATTGGTCTTCGTGATTCATTTTAAGACAATAGTGTTAAGTATTAACTGTCTTAATTCAATGGGCAGCATCCAGCAAGGCACTTACACCTCCATTGATACTCTTACGCTGCACCAATTACTCTCTGCAAGCGATGCCCACCACTTGCAGAATAAAGATTTAGCACTTTCAGGGCAACCGGAAATGAGCGAAAACACTCATTTCTGGAATGGGACAGATTATCGGAGTACACATAAGGGAGCTCCACTGACCTGTACCAATGGAGAAACAAACATTTCCACTCATTTCAGAACTTCCTCTGGGAAGTGCTAAATCTCTATTGCGAAATCGAGGGGTCCCACTCAACAGGACCCCCTTTTGCACAACAGAATCTGCAGGGCACAGGAGAATTGGTGAGGATGTAAGCGCCCCATTGGATTCTGCCCCAAATATCTACCCATTTATTTATTTATTAAAAGAAAGAAATGGCTAAACAAAGGTTTGGGAGTAGTTGAAGTGGAGAAACCTGCAGCATGTAAAGAGCCAATTAAATAAAAAATGGAGAGGCTCGGATATTTTGCTACTAGGAATGGGAATATATATATATGGGAAGAATTCAATTATGGAAGATATTGTGTTGAGAGTTACTGACATTAGGACACATTAAATCATTGAGTGTGAAAGGAGGGGAGAAATAAAGAGATGAGACAAGTGTGTATGGTATCAAATTTGGGCCACACTTATTAAAGATCTGCAAAGGGAAACTGGGCAGGCCCTAATCTATGCCAGCAACTAGCTAGGTGTTATTTCGGGTGAAACTTTCTATTCATTCTGAATGGCATCTGTAAGATTGCCACACCCAGGCCTACCCCTTTTGGAGAGGGGTGCCCTTCCCATATCACCTAGGTTGACCATATGAAAAGGAGGACAGGGCCCCTGTATCTTTAACAGTTGTATTGAAAAGGAAATTTCAGCAGGTGTCATTTGTATATATGGGGAACCTGGTGAAATTCCCTCTTCATCACAACAGTTCAAGCTGCAGGGGCCCTGCCCTCTTTTAAATCTGGTCACTCTAGTATAGACCCTGCAGCTTTAACTGCTGTGATGAAGAGGGAATTTCACCAGGTTCTCCATATATACAAATGACACCTGCTGAAATTCCCTTTTCTATGCAACTGTTAAAGATACAGGAGCCCGTCCTCCTTTTCATATGGTCACCCTAATATCACCCCCTCCCCAGGCTGCAAAACACCAGGTGAGGTGAGTTGGCCTCACAGGAAACCCTTACCCCCACACACACTGGGGGTGCAAAACCCTCAGTGGAAGGCCTCAGACATCACCTGTCACCGAACAACAGTGCCACAGAATGATCACTATCCCTTTCTTCTAAGCATGCCTGCCCCTACCAGCCTGAAACCAAATGTGACCAAATTAATCTAAAACTGAAACACAACCCATTTCCCTAAAGCCACTTTCACTCCACTTACAGTGTGAAGTAGGCAAAAAGACACATTGCCCAGACTAATCAGACCAATTTATGTGGCAAAAAATCCTACTTGGCCCCCAATATGGCAACCAGATGAATCCACACTGCATACAGGGAGGGATCTGCAACAAGAAGAGGCGGATGAGATGGGTTGGGGCCAGCTTGTATAGCCTCAGGTGCCCCACCCCTGCCAGTGGCATGACCAGATCACTCCAATGGCGATTAGAGACATCTCTTTCTTCCCCCCTTGCCTGCAATAGCCTCCCCACAGCCAGGTGAGCCAGACACAGGGAAGAGTATTTCTGTACTGCTTAATATATAATGCATTTGTGATGATGACTGAATATAAAGCTTCAAAATATTTTTGAAGCCCAGTTCTTTTGTTGAGAAAGGATTAGATTTAGTTCCTATTTTACCAGTGTTTGGTTTTTTTAAAAAAATTCTCTTGCTAGTTCTATGCCAGGTGTTCATCATTATTTTAATGGTTTATTTCTAAAACTGAGATGAAGCAGAGGGAACATGTTGTGAAAAACCTTAAGCCCATACAAAACATCCCCATTTTTTTTGTAGAGGGGGGCAGTCTATGTGATAGGGTGAACATGTTGATCCATTCACAGTGAGTGCAAGAAACAATTGCTCTCACTTTGATTTGGCGTGCGGTTTCATAACACAACCAAAGGGGGTTTTTTTGTCTGTGAATGTGATCGCGTCATATTCTGAATTGATGAGAAAAGTGTCCTGGGAAGCAGTGCATGTTGGTTGTCATCTGAAACTCTGTTTCAGTTCCCTTGACCCCAAGATCCCTTCATCACAACAGTTAAAGCTGCAGGAGCTATACTAAAGAGACCAAGTACAAAAGAGGGCAGGGCTCCCGCAGTTTTAACTGTTGTGATGAAGAGGGAATTTCACCAGGTGCTGCCTGCATACAAATGACACCTGCTGAAATTCCCCTTTCAATACAACTGTTAAAGATACAGGAGCCCTGTCCTCCTGTCCATATGGTCACCTTAATATTGTATGTTTAAAAAAACCCAACGCACGTGTTAGCCATCATGAGTTACTCCTGGCAATAAGATGGAGTTATCATCATCATCATCAATTTATTTTTTAAAATGGCGTAGAAGCAGAATATTAAGGGAAAGAGTGTGTTTAGGCATTGAACAGTGTACAAAAAAGCAAGCAAGGGGAGTTAAAGCAATTTCCTCCTTGGAATTCTCCCTGAAACTTCATCCGTTTTGCCCTAGAAACTCCCTGTTTCAAGGTGAGGGAGGAGAATCTTCACAGAACTGTATTCTAAGCTGAAGTTCAAAACCAGATGTCCATACAATGGGCAATTAACATCTTTCCCAAAATAAAACGCCAAGCTCACCAAGTTCTACTTCTTTTTGGCTGTTGCATCTTTCTGTGGCTGGGCGCTTTCATCGTCATCAGCTGCCTTACAGGCCTCAATGTAGCATCCCCACATCTTCATGCCAGGCAAGTGTTCCTCAAGCTTGAAACTAATCAGTGCATTTCAGATCCAAAGACCTCACTTTCGTGGACTTCACAATGGAAACACTTCTCCCCCCCCCCAAAGAGTTTTGATCCTTCGCCTTTTATATTTCTGTGAGCTCCACCACAAGTACATATTTACCCTGATTTTCTCTCGAATTATCCACCTTCGTTTCCATAGCGTATGAAAGCCTGAGCACTTACACCTTTGTGCTTTTACATTTCATTCATCTTTACACCTCTCGTCTCCTGCCCACCAGCATATCGCTGTTGTTCTGTTTAGATGTCCTCTCAGATCTCCTTTGTACCTCCTCCTACAGTTCAATGGTTGGTGGTAGTTGGACACCTCACCCTCCCTAGTAATCGGGACATTCCTGGTCTTGCACTGCTTTTTCCTAGGAGGTTGCTTCTCTTGATACTGAACTCACTTTGGAAAAACTCTCTTTCCTATGTCCTTTCGTGGTTATTCCCTGTTGCCTAAGCTATGCCCGTTCCCCTCACCCTGCCTGGAGGTTTCGGAACATGAATAGAGGGTTGCAGGGTTGTGTAAATCCCATTGATTTCAACAGCATTTACAGCCAATTCATACTAAAATCCAATGCATGCTTACCTTTGAGTAAACCCCTTTGAACAGAGAGAGATTTACTAAAATAGGGGTTTACTCAAAGGTAAGCATGCATGGGGTTTTAGTATGAATTGGCTGTAAATGCAGTTGAAATCAATAGGATTTACTCTTGAGTAAGGGAACCAGAAGATTGCTGTTTTATAAACTTGGAAATGCTCAGCTTAGCATGATCAAAGGACTGATCGTTTGCACTTGCGGACTACCAGGGAAGGGGTTTAGGGGGGTATTTAAAAAATCCTTAAAAATCAAGGGATTCAAATCAATCTCATTCAAACTTTGCATGCTGAAAACTACTTAAGAGCTATCACTTTGCCAATTTTGATCACTTTATCTTTAAAAATGAGGGAGCTGTGGGCAGGGAGGTTGCATTTTCAGCATTTCTTTTAAGGTGAAAATGTACCCCTGGTCATGCCTTCTCAGGAGTAAGTTAAATGGAACCTCTCTCCCTCTCTCTTCACAGCTGAGTGGAGAATCGCACCACCCTCCTCTTTTGTTAGTGAGACCGCCCTTAGACACCCCCCCCCCAACAAAGAACAGAGTGGTCGATAGAATGCAGCCACAGAAATACACAGGCGGGAGGAGAGCATTTATTTCACAGAGAGGGAAAATAATCCAGACTAGGGATGTGCTCCGCTTCTAATCAGACCGTAGAAGCAGGAGCGGAGCGGGGGGCTTCGCCTGCCCTTAAGGCGGAGGCGAAGAGGATTGGGGGGCCGGCGGAGCGTGGCGAAGAGGATCGAGGTGAAGGCGGATCCTTCGCCTTGATCCGGAGCTCCACCGGAAAGGTAAGTGGGTTTACCGGGCCCTGCCGCTGTCCCCCCACCCTCCTCTCCCTTACCTGCCTCGGTCCGCGGTCCGTCAGCGTCTTCAATTGAGCCCGTGGTTCCAGCAGAAAGCGGCCCAGACTTCCTGGTGGAACCGCGGGCTCAATTGAAGATGGCGACGGACTGTGGATGGAGGCAGGTAAGGTCCCCCTCTCCCTTGGTCCCTTACCGGGCTCTGCCGCCGTCGCCGCATGGGCGGCAATGGTGGCAGGGTCCGGTAACCACCATCCCCGCCCTCCTCTCCCTTACCTGCCTCGGTCCGCGGTCCGTCAGCGTCTTCAATTGAGCCCGTGGTTCCAGCAGAAAGCGGCCCAGACTTCCTGGTGGAACCGCGGGCTCAATTGAAGATGGCGACGGACCGTGGATGGAGGCAGGTAAGGTCCCCCTCTCCCTTGGTCCCTTACCGGGCTCTGCCGCCGTCGCCACATGGGCGGCAATGGTGGCAGGGTCCGGTAACCACCACCCCCGCCCTCCTCTCCCTTACCTGCCTCTATCCACGGTCCGTCAGCGTCTTCAATTGAGCCTGTGGTTCCAGCAGAAAGCGGCCCAGACTTCCTGGTGGAACCGCGGGCTCAATTGAAGACGCTGACGGACCGCGGATAGAGGCAGGTAAGGTGCCCCTCTCCCTTGGTCCCTTACCGGGCTCTGCCACCGTCGCTGCATGGGCGGCGATGGCGGCAGGGCCCGGTAACCCCCCCTATGGTGGGGAACAGAGCTCCGATCTGGATCCGGAGCTCCAAGCGGACCGGAGTGGGCACAGGCGGAGTGGGGGTGGGGCAGAGCGGCCCAATCCGAAAATGGCGGATCTGAAAGTGAAGCAGAGTGGGGGGTCCGTGCACACCCCTAATCCAGACTTTCTGCACACCAAAAAGAAATGAAACATGGAGGATAAGAGCCGAAATGAGTGCAGGACGTGGATGACGTCATGTGGATATCAGGCTGCAAACTGCATACCAGGCATGGCGAGTGTGCGATAAATCACTGGCATGATGGAGCCCTGTATTTGGTTCTTAACACAAGACAAAGGCATTTCAGGGAGCCATTTCTTTCGTTCTTCTTTCTTTCTTTGGCTGATCTACATGGGCTTTTAAAAACAACAACTACCCTACATTGTTGTGCCTGGCTTGCTAGCACATCATACAGCCAAAAATTGTCCCCTCCCCTCCGCCCGGCTATTTCTGCCATTATATCCTGGATTTCTTCAGACCAGTTTTATCATGACTTCTTAATAAGCTTTTGGGGTTTTGGCAGTATACATTTTGATGTAGGCTTGCAATTCTGTTACATTTGTTCTGGGTGGGGTGGGGTGAGGGATAGGAGTGAAGCCATTTCCTGTCAGGAGGGAGTGTTCTGCATGGTTGTCCTCAGTTTCCTCTTTGCTGGCTATGGGGCAAGATCGTCCAAGTAGTGAGGGTATTTTTTTTAAACAATATTTGCCAATGCGCCCCTGCAGAGGTCTTAATCAATGAATAACACTATGCTGCTCTTACATTGTTCCAAATGCTGGCTGAAGCAGGCAACTCATGGCTTGGCACAGCATGGGCAGCTTCAACAAAGCAGCAGTGGCTTTGAGGAGGAGATAAGTGGGCAGCCTTTTTCTGAATTGCTCTCCTGCCTCCCCCCTCCCCCCTTGCCCAGTGAGCTGGAGAGTGAACGAAATGTTGCTCCCCTCCCCACCCTCTGCCTTCTGTTTGGAATGTCTTTTCAAGCTTTCTCAATTGTCTCCTTCACCCCTTTCATTTCCTTGCCTCGAGAAACAACTAGCTGAAAAAGTTCAGAGGTAAATCACATAAGCCTTAGCTAGACCTAAGGTTTATCCCGGGATCGTCCCTGCCTGCTCCTGAAATATCCTGTGTGTCATTTACATGAACAGGGATGACCCCGGGATAATCCCGGGATAAACCTTAGGTCTAGCTAAGGCCATGGTCTCCCATGAAAGTCAGCACATGGGTGCGTTGGGTTTTGGGGAGTGCTTTTGAATAGAGCCTCATGTGGCGCAGAGCAGTAAAGCAGCAGTTTCTGCAGCTGAAACTCTCCCCACAGCCTGAGTTCGATCCCAGCAGAAGCTGGTTTCAGGCAGCCGGCTCGGGTCGACTCAGCCTTCCATCCTCCCGAGGTCAGTAAAATGATTACCCAATTAGCTGGGGGAAAGGTAATAATGGTCGGGGAAGGCAATGGCAAACTACCCCGCTATAAGGCCTGCCAAGAAAACATCAGCAAAAGCTGGCGTCCCTCCAAGAGTCAGTAATGACTCAGTGCTTGCACGAGAGGTTCCTTTCCTTTTTTTGAATAGAGGGGAAGGGTGGGAGCTGGCGTTGCTGGCTTCACCCCATGGGAAAATGACAGTCAGCAAAACCTCCTCTTCTTTCCCCCACCCCTTCCCTGCTCCTGTGATTTTTTTGGAGGGGAGGCAGCAGGAGGGGCTGTCAATTACCACATGCTTTTTAAAAACGATATCCATTCCTTTGCACCATCAAAGGTGTGCAGCCACTCAGTATTTTTTTTCCAAAAAAAGGAACATTAAAGGACAATTACTCCAGAAATTCCTGGTTTGTGTCATGTGCTTGCACAACAAACACAAATGATAGCACATAGGTGTGCGCGATGGGTATGCTGGGTGTGCCCAGGCACACCCTAATGTCTCAAGCAAACACCGAATTGAGGGGGCCATTGAGTAGGGATCCAGAGGGGGATATAGACACAGTGGCAATGGTTCTCCAGCTGCCCTCTGGCTGCTCTGCTGCCACTCCTCCCAAGACTATGGCCGTTGCTAGACGAGGCGTTAGTGGGTGTGAGGCCCGGTCTTCCTCCTGTGCATCCAGATGACGCACTGGAGATTCCGGGGTCAGGCCAGGCTAATGCCTCCCTTAACCTGGGATAAGCAGATTTGCTTATGGCCTGGTTTTTCCGCAGCCCTGGCCTGAGACCGGGGCTGTGGAAAGTCTAGCGACTTCCGTGGCTTCGCGAGTAGCCGGGAGAAGCCACGGACTGGGCACAGCACTCCACAGGAGTGCTGTGCCCATCGGGCCGGGGGGGAATCACGGGGGGGCATCGGACATGACGGACGGGGACGGGCATGGCGGATGAGGGATGGGCATGACGAGCGGGTACGGGGATAGGGCATGGCGGACGGGGGAGAAGAAGAACGGGGACAGGGCATGGTGTATGGGGGGAGAAGAACGGGGATGGGGGACAGGGCATGGTGGACAGGGGGAGGACGGGCAAGTGAGTGGGCAGGGGGGATCACACATCGTGGGGGGAAATCAGGGGGAGCGGGGAACCCTTTATTTTTTTAAAAAAAGCACTTACCTTTCCGGCGGTGCGCTCCTGCGCACATGGCCCTTTAAACGGCGGAAAAGCGGCGCACGTGACAGGGCTTTCCCTTGCCCCGTCGCGTGTTGACATGTGGACAAAGGCGACAGCGCGCACTAGCTGTAGTGTGCCATCGCCCCGCCTCCCAGACGGATTTTCTGGTAGGTCTAGCAAGGCCCTATGTCGTTGCTCCTGGAAGAAGAAATGAAAAGGAAGAAGGCTAATATTGCCTCAGAAGTTCACCTTTTAATTTTTTTTAAAAAAATTACCTGGGTGCACGCCCTAATGAAATGTGCTGTGCACACCTATGTGATAGATCATGTGTGACCTTTCTAACGGATCCTACTTCTCCCACAATTGTGTTTGCGTGTTAAGCACAATGGCATTTTCAACACAGTGGATACGGTGTGCAGTATTCAAGAGCAAATGCATTTTGCAGAAATAATGTGACAGTGCTGCTTGATCCATGGAAGAGGCTCTCATTTAAATTAGCCCCTGGCCACTGAGGGGGCTAGGACCTGGTCTCTGGGGGAGCTAGATGGGTTGCAAAGCCTTTTGCTGCTATTCAATAAATCTCAGCCATCAGAATCCTTTAAATCCATTTTTATAGTGGCTCAACAAGTCATCGTCTGACTGATGACTACTTCTAAGCAAAACATGAAACGGATGGTCCCATCTGTGCCAGTTACACTCTGTCCAAAGCATTTGCCTCCCCAGTGACTCCAGTCAGGAAGCAAAGCCAGAGCCTGTAGTTGGTGAAGTGTCAGAAGGAACTCTGAGAGATTTTCGAGGAAGGCGTTTTAAGTGCATCAGTCCTGCTCAGCCTATAAACAGTCATTGATGAATTTACAAGATGTTGCCTTAAGATATTGTATGCTCTGGAAGAAGGCAAAGGCTGCCTTATGTTGACTTCACTTACCATCACCGCAGAACGGGTCACCCAGTCTGATTTCTTAGCCCAGCTGACTTCACCAGTGTTTGGATATCTCCACAATGGGCTTGTTCAGACAACATGTCAAGCCGTGGTTATGGCTGCTATCTCTTTTGCAGCATGTGGTTACTGAGGGCCTTGCTAGACCTGCTGGCTTACGCCGGCAGGGAGACGGGGCCGAGGCGCGCTGAAGTTAGCGCGCCTCCCCCAGGCTACTAGACGCATGATGCGCAGGGACGTCGCGTCCCTGCAGCGTCCGGCATTTTTTTTTTAATTTTAAAGGGGCTGGGTGCGGCCCGAAGACTCTGGAGAGGTAAGTGCTTTTTTTGGGGGGGGGGTTTACCAGGGGGGGGCGAAGGCTGGGAGGGTGGGTGCCAGGGTGGGTGGCATGGGGGGAGGGTGGGTGCGATCGTGCCGCGCGCCGCCCGAGCCCGGGCAATGACTGGCATGGGGCGGCATTGCAATGCCGCCCCATGCCAGGCATTGCCCGGGCGGCGCGCAGCGCGATCGCACCCACCCTCCCCCCGTGCCACCCACCCTGGCACCCACCCTCCCAGCCTTCGCCCCCCCCGCCGATGGGCACAGAGCTACTATAGGCGCTGTGCCAGGTCCGCGGCTTTTCGTGGCTCCTCGTGAGTAAGCAAGGAGCCGCGAAAAGCTGCGGAAGTCCCCAGACATTCCCCAGCTCCAGCCTGAGGCCGGAGCTGGGGAAAAGGCGTGCCATAAGCGAATTCGCTTATGGCGCATTGGAGGAGGCCTCAGCGCGGCCTGTCTCCGGATTCCCCTGTGCGTCATCTGGACGCACAGCAGGGAAGCCGGGACAGAAGGCGCGCTAAGGCCTCGTCTAGGAAGGCCCTGAGTGTGGTTAAACTGTGGTTAGGTAGCCGCCACGGTTTGAAAAAAATCACCATTCTGACAACACACTAAGGCATCATGGTTCAACATGCTTAACCATCATGGCTTAAAATGTTGCCTGAACAGGGCCAATATGATGTACATTAGGGCCACAGCTAGACCTAAGTTTTATCCTGGGATCATCCAGGGTTCACCCCTGCCTGAGCACTGGATCCCCTGTGTGTCACCTAGATGAACAGGTTTGACCCCTGGATGATCCAGGGATAAACCTTAGGTCTAGCTATGGCCTAGGTCTCTTTGTCAGGCAAGAGTTGGGAGAACCAGAAGAACAATTACATGTTTTGTTTTTTAAAAATGCTAAATAGATTAATTAATTTCTGTGGTATGAAAACCTCAGTCCAGGTAATGGATTGTATTGAACGGTGTTGTTCCACCAGTAGAAAGGAGACCACTGGGCAAACACATTTCCTCATTCCCGTTCAGCCCCCCTGTGCACCCACTCAAATCTGCCCCAAAGGTTTGATCCCCCTTCTGGAACAGTTTTGGGGTGGGTGCGGGGGCTGCATGGAAAAGGAAATGTAGTTTAGCTGCTTAAAATTGGCCCCAACTAATACATTAGTTAAACTTTTAGTACATTAACCAGTTGGTTAAATTGATTAATGAATGCAGACGTAATGGGAACATATTGTATTTTCAGAGAGTATTTAAGCAAAGCATTCTTGCTCATTTATGATTTTTGACATATACTACTACATAAGATGCAGTATGCAGGAATATTGGATTTAAATTTGGGAGATCCAGGTTCAAATCCCTAGTCAGCCATGAAACTCACTAGGTAGTTTTGGCCAAAATTCTGTCCTAATTCTCACAACATGGTCTACAGGAGTGCAGGGTAACTTCTGGAGGTCCACGAGCCATTTTTTGCCTCCCAGGACCCCACCATGACCCCCTCCCCACAAAAGGGATGAAATCATTGGTTTGATGCCAAAATTCAGTGGCAACTGCTCTGTAGCACTCCAGAGCATGGCAAGAGTTAACTTCTATTTTTGTTTCCAAGCAAAATGTAACCCCTTTGATGCTCTGTAGCAGCTATGGAGTGCAAAAAGGGACAAATTTAGCTAACAAATAAACTAAATCTTGTGCTTTTGTGCTTCTTTAGCTGGGACAGACACCAATTTTTGGAAAAAAGAAAATTTCGGGGGGCACTGGGGGTGGCCACAAGTTTTACGCTTTGTATATTGTAATTTAAATGGTTTTAAAATTGTGTAAACTGCCCAGAGAGCTTTGGTATAGAAAGGCAAGAATAGTAACAATAATAATCAGGGAGGGAGTGTGTTTGCACAATTATGCTTGGTGCACCAGCTGTGAAGCTTTCTGAATCAATCTGGCCCCGTTCAGACAACACGCTAAACCATGCTGCTTAACCACATTCCATTAACCATTTTGTGGTTAAGCAGCATGGTTTAGTGTGTTGTCTGAACAAAGCCACTGACTTGGCACCTCTTATCATAGAATCATAGAATAGCAGAGTTGGAAGGGGCCTACAAGGCCATCGAGTCCAACCCCCTGCTCAATGCAGGAATCCACCCTAAAGCATCCCTGACAGATGGTTCTCCAGCTGCCTCTTGAAGGCCTCTAGTGTGGGAGAGCCCACAACCTCCCTAGGTAGCTGGTTCCATTGTCACTGCTCCAACAGTCATACTGCTCTAACAGTTATTCATGCCTTGGTTACATAGGGTGACCATATGGAAAGGAGGACAGGGCTCCTGTATCTTTAACAGTTGCATAGAAAAGGGAATTTCAGCAGGTGTCATTTGGACAACCTGGTGAAATTCCCTCTTCATCACCACAGTTAAAGCTGCAGGAGCTATACTAGAGTGACCAGATTTAAAAGAGGGTAGGGCTCCTGCAGCTTTAACTGTGGTGATGAAGAGGAAATTCCCCCAGGTTCCCCATATCTACAAATGACACCTGCTGAAATTCCCTTTTCTACACAACTGTTAAAGATACGGGAGCCCTGTCCTCCTTTTCATATGGTCACCCTAGTCATCATGCTTAAACTATTGCACTGCACTCTATGTGCGCGCGGCTACCCATGAAGAGTGCCCACAAGCTTCAGCTGGTGCAAAATGTGGCAGCTAGCACGATATTGTGATCTCAATGCACCAGTACCTAAAGTTCTGCACTAGTTGCCCATTGTTTTCCAGGCCCTCATTCAATGTGTTGGTCTCATGTTTTAGAGCTCAGAAGGGCTTAGGCCCCGGACTATCCAAGGAACTGCCTCTCTCAGTATGAAACTGCTCAGCAGGAGAGGCCCTTTTGAAGACACTCTCACTTCAGGAACCATGCCTGTAAGGCTTTCACTAGTAAAGGGCTTTCATTAGCGTTGCTCCCAAACTCTGGAACTCCCTCCCTGGGGTTCTCAGCCTCTCTGCATTCAGGAAAGGGGCCAAGTTGCTTTTTTAAAAACTTGGCTTTTTCAATGGTTTTTAATGTTTTGCTATGTCTTTATTTGTGTATGATTTTTAATTTCTGAAATTTTGTCAATTACCTTGATTGCTTCCAGAAAGGCAGTAAAGAAATGAAATTAATCAATCAAGGCAGATAATGTTAAGCAGGCCTGGGTCTGGTATGGGACTGGATAGGAGATGATGCCTCACCTTGGGTGAGTGAGAGGTCTAATGCTGGTATTCCTAGCTTACGGCCACCACTTGAGGTATTTCACTTCCGTTATCCTGTACCCTAAGGAATACCAGGGCAACTATGTTGCTGCTATATAAGCTGCCAACTTCAACTCACATGAGTACTGACCTCCACTAAGTCACATTGGGTAAATAACAATGCATTATCTTCTTATTAAGTAACAGTTCATGCTCTTCCGAAGTCAAGTAAAATAGTAAAATTAGCACCTACGAAGATATCTAACTCGTTTCTCCCTCCACTCTCATGTCCACTTTCTTAACTGCTCTTGTTGTAATTAATGATAGGAGATCTTATTTATTTATTTATATATTTATTTATTTATTATTTCATTTCTATACCGCCCAATAGCCAGAGCTCTCTGGGCGGTTCATCTTATCTGGATGAAAGCTGAGTTCCAGATGTAATTAATTAATCAATTATTTATTTATTTATTTCATTTCATTTCATTTCATTTCTATACCGCCCAATAGCCGGAACTCTCTGGGCGGTTCATCTTATCTGGATGAAAGCTGAGTTCCAGATGTAATTAATTAATCAATAAAAAGACCTAGTTCCTAAAAACAAACAAACATAGTTGTAAAACTTCTGGGTGCTGCTGGTGGTGTGTATGTGTGTGTGTGTGTGTGTCGGTGGGAGTGGAGTCACATGGTCAAGCATTTCCATTGCAATTGAAAATAAAAATGTCTTGCATGCACAAAGCTACTGGGAAAATGAGTACAGAAGATTATAACCTGTATAGAACTTTCTTTTTAATATGGAGTCACATCCAGTCATGCAAACCCCTACCTGCAGTCTGAAGTGGTCCAGTCCAGCAGCAGTTCTACCTACTTTGTGTGAACCAGGTCTGTTGACTAATATACCTGTCCTTAAAGGTTTATCCTGAAAGTCATCTGTAAGAAGGACGTGGTGTAAGTTAGAAGCATGTTGTGTGCAACTCTCACTGTGGAACATATTACACCCTAATGAATAAATCACTTTTCTATTCTGGATGAAGGGAAATTGGCTTATTCATAAAACACCACTTAAATAAATTATTGCACTGAAATTATTATTTGTTCCCATTGCAACCATCTCAGCTTATTGGCCATCAGTTTTCCATTCAACTAGACAACAAATCCCGGCACTTGTTTATTCCAGTCTATTCTCTGCGATTTATTCAAAATGCATCAGAGCCATGGCCTCCCTTGCACAAGACAAGTGGTTCTTATTATTCAGACATTG
This sequence comes from Elgaria multicarinata webbii, assembly GCF_023053635.1. Taxonomy (NCBI): domain Eukaryota; kingdom Metazoa; phylum Chordata; class Lepidosauria; order Squamata; family Anguidae; genus Elgaria; species Elgaria multicarinata. The sequence goes on along the minus strand of NC_086177.1, from coordinate 17,911,432 downwards.
AATGGCATTTGAATAACTGGAATGATCGAGGCACAAGCAGCTCAGAATAAGTGACCCAACATGACTGATATATTTCACTTCCTTCCAAAGTTAACTGCAGGACAGAGCTAGCATTGAACTGCACTTTGGCAAGATCTGAATTTTGATGAGTTTAAGCTATGCATAAGTGCAAGTCATTCCTTAAGACAGGGGACAACACCACAAGGAAACTTGGCCATGGGAAAAGTGGTACAATTTTGCTATGCAACGCACTGGCAAGCATCTGGTCAGTGAGATGGTGACATCACTGCTTTTTGTTTCTTGAGAAATGCCTGTTTTCTTTCCCGTCTTTCATGCGAGCCAGTGTGGTGGAGTGGTTAGAGTGCTGGGCTGGGAGTCTCACATTGTATATGAAGACTACTAATTGTGAACATTTGCTTGCGCTTCTAAATACTTAGGATTGTGGGAGTTGCACTCATTGCCAAACATAGTGGAAATTAAAACTAGGGATGGGACACACCATTCCTATTTGGATCCGCCTCTGCCTTTTACGTTTAGAACAAGGAAGGAAGAAAAGAAATTGGGGAAAAGAAGACACCATTTGGAGAGAAGTTAGCTTAATAGGAAAGCTGTATTCTTGTTTTCCTGAGACATATCAGGCGTTTTAGAAAGGCATTTTACCATTTTCTAAAATTCAATTTTCTAGTTTCATTTTGCAGGTTTTCTTTCTTTCTTTCTTTCTTTCTTTCTTTCTTTCTTTCTTGTGTTTGGTGCTGCCCTGCATCCACCCACCCTCTTCATTGGTGTTTACAGCAGACTGGGATGAAGATTTTTGAGTGCAGCATCCACAGTCCTGATCTAAATGGGTTTGCAATTTTCCTTAACTAAGCTAATATGTAATATAGATGACAGGGAAAGAAGGTTACAGATCAATTTGTAGAAATTGATAATCAATTTTTGATCAGCAATACTATCAATTCCAAGATAATATATGCCCCACAGATTATTCAGATTACTGCATACACTTTTAGAGTGTTTGGAAAGTGCAAAAAGCAACCGCCAGATTGTTTCACGGTATGTGCTTTGTAGACCACAGAAGACTAGGGCTCTGCTCTGAAAACCCAAAGCTTCGCTGGAGCTCCGTCAAAGTCCTGATTTCGCAGAGCGGATCATGGATGGTTTTAAAACCGTTGGATGCATTTGAAACAGAGTAACGGTTTGGAGCTCTGAACCATATCATAGGTATCCAATGGCTCTCTGAGGTTTGAATTTATTTGAATGTTGCTGGGAGTCAACTGAACACTTCTCCGTATAAGGAAAATGCTCAGGGGGTGAGGGGCAGTTTTGAGATTGACATCAGTGGCCAATAGCCACATTGCCCTGCCTGTCTCCCCCTCCAATCACTGTGCTTAGGGGGAGGGATTGCAAATGATATAAGCATTTGTCCTTGCCCTGGAAGTCATTCCTTCTGATAGCTTTGTCTTGTAGCATTAGGAAGGAAGGAGGAGAGAGTCAGTGTGAGAGAGGCAGAGTGATGCTGCTTGCTGTTTGTTTGCTGTCTCTGAGTTTCTGCTTTTCTTTGGTTCTTGTGTGTGTGTGCTAGTTCTTCTTGTTGTCTATTCCAGTTCCCAAGTTCCAAGGACCTTATACCCACCCCAGACTCCCCCTTTCTGTGTTACAGTGGACATGTCTACACCACAAGGGTGTAGGGGGAAGATCATGGACTTAACGACTTCTGCGATCCTCCCTGGGTGTCCAGACAGCCATGTGAAATCCTGGAAGGACGTTGTAGCCACCATTTTTTTAAAAATGAGATAGAAGAGTACATGTGTGCTCCAACAAAAGGGTAAGAAAGAAAGAAAGAAAACCCGAACTCACTCCCCCACCCACCCCCGATGGTCCCAGAGCATCTGAAGAGCTCCATACCCCATGCCTGGTTCCTGCCTCCCTGTGTTTACTTTCAAGGAGGCAGGATGAAGCCAGGACAGCAGCCCACACCTCCGGGACAATCCTGAGACCATGGGAAAAATCGAGCTAAAAGCCATCCCATTTATCCCGGGGAAATGGACGAAAATCCCGCCCTGCCACCAGGATCCCTTGTGCATCATGTAGATGCATAGGGATGATCCCAGGATGATCCCCAGGATAAGGACTCATATAGACATGCCCAGTGTGTGTGTGTGTTCTTGTTCTATCTTATTAGACACAGTAAAAATGTAAAAAATACATATAAAAATAAAGGTATTTATATTTATGTTTGCTCTTGTCTGACCTCTCATTGTTGTTTGCAATATGCTGCTGGCTAGCTTTTTTATTTTTAAATTTCATTTTTTTGGGGGGGGGGGAGGGAGTTGTGTACTGCTCAATGCCCTAAACCTCATTTCACAACCTAAGTTTGAAATTAAAAAATTCCTAAAACTCAAGACATGGAGGGATCTGTTTCCAATTTGGCATGGCTATATCCCTATTTAAAAGCTACCATGGTGACAAGTTTCATCTCTTTATCTTTAAAAATAACAGAGATGTAATCATTTTTGTTACTTTCCATAGTCTACAATGGAGTGGTTATTCAAACTAAAAAAAATCCTAAAAATCAAGGCATCAACAGATCTGATTCCAACTTGGCGTGGCTAAATCACTACTTAAAAGCTATCACAGTGCCACATTTCATCTCTTTAGCTTTAAAAATGAGAGAACTATAAGCATGTTGGTTAATTTCCATTGGCTATAATAGAGTGGTTATCTGAAAATGGAGTTCTCCAACAGACAATCCAAAAAAGTGGAGCAAAGGAGCCAATCCAAAAATTGAAGCGGAGAAGCCGATCAATGGAGCTCTGCTCCGAATTTCAGAGTGGAGCAGACCCGCTCTGAACACTACTATAAAACACTAGTCTTACACCAATGATCCTGGGTCCCAATTTGTTTCCGGCCTGAATTCAAGGTACTAGTCCTTACCACTCTAAATAGTTTGTGGCCATGATATTTGAAAAACCACCTCCTGAAATATGAATCCACGTGTATTTTATAGCTTTCTTTAGAGGCCGTGTTATATGCCCGCCACAGGAGAGGTTCTCAGTCTTTTCTTAGCTTTGAGAGAGTTGCAAAGTCTATATTTTTCCAGCTGCTGTTTGATGGTTTATCCTGTTCCACAGATGGTTTAAAGATGGCTCATCAGTTCTTAATTTGATTGTTTTGTTTTATAGTTCTATATCTCCCAAAGATTTTTGAAATATTTTAATTAATTAACAATTATATTAAATATTTTACTTCTATAATGAACTTCATTATTGACTTTATATTGCCTGTTTTCATTCCAAAATAATTTTTAAAATAAACAAGGTAGTTCTCTCCCCTGCCAAATATGGATGATATTTCAACCAAGTTGTTTACCTGAATATACACTGAAGCTCCAGTAGGCGTACATCTATATAAGTAGTTTGAATCACAACTGGAAGGATATATCTACAATACAGTACAGACTATGGCCATGGCTAGATGAGGGGGTAGTAGGGCGACGTTCTCGCAATTGTATGATTGCAAGATTGTCGCCCTGGTCTACATGCGGCACGCAACATCACGGCCACCATTTTTTTTTAAAAAAGGGGAATTGAGTGCAGGAGCACTCGAACACTAGGTAAGTTTTTTTTTAAAAAAAAAACCCTCCCCTGCCCTCCCCCCCACCCCACCCTCGATGTCACAGAGCTCTTCAGCCCGGGTCCCAGTTCCTCACGGTTACTCATGAGGAGCCGGGACAACCCACTACACACACACTCACCCATTCCTCGGGATCATCCTGAAAAAGTGGGATTAAAGGGTAGGGTGAAATCCCAGGCTAAGGGAGGGAATCATCCCTCCCTGCTCCCGGGATCCCCTGTGTGTCATGTGGATGCACAAGGATGATCCCGGGACGATCCCTGGGATATAGGCCTGGTCTAGCCATGGACTTTAACTTCCTTTTTCCTCGGGAACCCTGGGAAATGAAGTTCCACAAAGTAAATTCCCTGAATCCTTACTAATCTACCATTCTCAGAATTCTTTGGAGGAAATATCTATTGCTTCCAAACAGATATAAAATTGTAGTGCAAATATGTCTAGAGTGTTTTGGAAATGCTTTCCACAGTTTTGAAGTATCACTGTAGCTTTCTTAATTAACACTCACTATTTTGCTCTTTTAGATGTTTTTTTTTCTTATCCTGAGACAACAAAGGCATCTCAGATTATGAACAGTGCAAAAATTGTTGTCAGCATTTGCTTAACAGCAAGCTAAGTTGCCCATAGTAACAAAGCTAAACTACACAGAAAATCAACGCAACTAAAAGGACAGTGAGACAACTCATTAGATACAAGAACATTTGGGGCAGATGGTGAGAGAGTTTATTGCTGAGATCAATCTGTGACTTTCTTGGTCCGCTTTCAAGCGAGGTCATCTTTCTTGGATCTTAGTCTTCATGTTTGTCAGAAGGACATGAAAAACAACTTTTATTCTGGGGCACTTTATCAAATGCTTGCATATTTTTTTGATGTTCTGCTTGATTAAGCCATCAAGCAAATGCTATCAAATTTTAATAATGGTTGGACCCCATTTCCCTCTCTTCTCAGCTGTTTCCTAGACATGGGGATCTTTTTCAAAAACTAATTATATCACACTTTAATCAAATATGAAAGGGAACAAGATTCCATGTTCTCAGTTGTTATGCATCAACCATTTGAGGTTGATGATTAGCCCATAAATTCAAGGGTAATTAGCAGATACTACATCTTTTATTTTGTAAGCTTTAAACACACAGATAATTCAACTTTACTCCTGGGTTGTTGTTTTTCATTTTTCAGGTTAGTTCCTTTTATATTCTCACTAAGAGCCAATTTAAACATTGCTACAGTAATGTGATTACTGCAGCAATCATCAATGTGGCTGATGCTCAGGATGGGGGAGATATTTGTTCAGTTTACGTTTTAATGTGAATTTATCTAATTTCACATATTTGAACGACTGTGATTCAGTTATCTTTCAAAATCCTCGCTTCTCTGTATTTTGCAATGGAGTTTTCTAATCATAAGAGTGCATGCAAAATGTGTATACTAGTGAAACTATTGTTCAAAATGCATTCTATTAGGAAACTTGCTTGCAAATAATGTGTGTATCAGGCAAAATGGTGCCATGCTAGGGGGACCATCGGAAAAGGAGGACAGGGCTCCTGTATCTTTAACAGTTGTATTGAAAAAGGAATTTCAGCAGGTGTCATTTGTATATATGGGGAACCTGGTGAAAGTTCCTCTTTGTCACAACAGTTAAAGCTGCAGGTGCCCTGCCCTCTTTTAAATCTGGTCAGTCTAGTCTAGCTCCTGCACCTTTAACTGTTGTGATGAAGAGGGAATTTCACCAGGTTCTCCATATATACAAATGACACCTGCTGAAATTCCCTTGCCTATACAACTGTTAAAGATACAGGAGCCCTGTCCTCCTTTTCCTATGGTCACCCTATGACATGCATTAGGAGAAATGTGCACAAAAGTGTTTACGAATTTTCATTCACTCTTTAAAAAAAATTTTTTTTTCAGAGTTCAAAAAAGAACCAAAATTAAAAGTTTGAAATGAACCCAAATTAAGAGTGAAAAATGAGGACCTAAAATATACCAAAAGTGACAGGTTCGTCCATCCCTAGTGATTACTCTGTGTGTTTGTAATGACATGGTCTAAGTGGATTGCCAATTCCTAGGGCCTGGTTTAAATCGGAGGCTGGATGTTTAAGAAAAAAGTACCCATGAAGTATTCCACACTGTCAGTATTTCATTTTCATGAAATGCCAGGTTAGTCTACCAAGGACCCATGCCCCAGGCAGGTGCCATTTTACCCTAGCCAAGTAACACTGCCTGTGTTGCAGCTGAAGGTCTGGTTTAAAAGTTAAGCCAGCTGCACAGAACACCACCCCAATAGTTCTGCCCCCCCCCACACACACACATCCAAGTGGTAGCACATTCCAGGCCATATCTATACCAAGCAGGATATAACACTATGAAAGTAGTTTGAAAATGGTATATGGAATGTGACTTGAGCCCCAAGAGTTGTTTATTTACAATGCTGTTATAAAGCAGTACTGTAGTTTCTGCCCCAGTTGGGCCTAAATTACACCTCCGTAGTTATTTGCCCCAGGTAGCCTGGCTAGCCCACATAGGCCCCGTTCAGACAATACGCTAAACCATGCTGCTTAACCACAAAATGGTTAACGGTGATTAAGCAGCATGGTTTAGCGTGTTGTCTCAATGAGGCCATAGGATGGTGATACCAGGTGTTAACACATGGAGTCCTGTCCATGTGGAAGTGATTTTGGGTAGCAACCATATTTCTGTGTTAACTTTTGATTTAGCTCACCCTAAAAAAGGACCAAGAGAAATTAATCTGAGAACAAACCATGTCTATTTTTAAACTCTACTTTTACTCATTCTTCTGATCTGATTGCTCTCAAGTTCTTTTTTAATCTGGAAGAGGGGGCTGGTTGTAATGCTTCACCAATTGCATTGACTATATGTCACTCCTCACCAGCCAGCAAAAGACTATTTTAAGTGCCAGGGCCTGTTGACTAGAGGAATGTATATGAAATTAATTTCAGGTTTTTCCCCCCTTTCCAGGATTTATCCCAAGACAAACACAGACTCAAATGCAATCTGTGGTCAAAGTCCGTGTATTTCTGAGTTTGCAATGTGATTTATGGACCCCAAAGATATGTTCAGCAGCATGTGTACATTTGAAAAATGCATATTAAAAATGCATGCTTCTAAAAAATGCATACAAATGCATACTACTTTAATGAATGAGAGAAGAGTGCGTACATTTCAAAGATGTGCACAAGTGATGTGTACATTTGGGGGAAAAATGCACCTGAAAATATAAAAACATTTCATGTGAAAAGAAAAACAACGACAAATATTGCATTCAGATACGAACCATGAAATGTGATGAGCTTTTAGGTGCAACTGGAAGAGCTTTGATATGCTTGAGTTTTGTTTGTACACACATCCCTAAAAATCAGCCTAACAAAGATTGCAAGAATGATCAAGTTGTACCAGCTTCCCAAACTAGCCAGTACAACTCAGTGTTCAGATGCCCCATTCCATCTCTAGGCACTAGCATTTGGGGAAAACATTTTTTGGGGGGTAACATGTATTTAACATACATGCTGCAGATGTCCTGGAATACTTAGCAGTATCATGGAGTTTCTCATAGATTTTTTTTATTACCTTGAAGTAGTAGAAAAACAGAACTTTTTCTACTACTTCAAATGGAGGTGGCAACAGAAACAAGTAGATACACTCTATGCTGGGGTGGGTGACTTGTGGCCCTCCAGAAATTTTGGCCTACGATTCTGATAATTTCTCACATTGGCTATCTTGGCTGGGTCTAATGATAGCCATCTGCACAAACATTTGGAGGACCACAAGCTGCTCATTTGGAGGATCACAAGCTACTCCATGTAATAGGATACATGGAGTAGCAGCAGAAGAATATGAAAAGTGTTTAAGTTAGGGCTGTGCAAGCCTAGGGCCTCAGATTCAGAAATCCGAATAATGGAGGCCATTTCATGGCGGATCCGCCAATTTATGATGGATCCACCATTTTCTTGCACAGCCCTAGGTCCCCCCCCCCCATGCAGCCTACAACTCCCAGCATGCAGTGCCTGGGAGGGCTGTACTTACCACGGCTGTACTTACCATGGCAGAAGGAATACAGGAAATAGTTGCCACCACCCCCAGGTCCTCCGTGCGATCGGCTGCTTCCCAGGGCGATTGGCTGCTTCCCAGGGCGATCGGCTGCTGCTGCCTCAATCAAGAAGTCTCCATTGACCCTGGAGGGGTCCACGTGACTTCTGCAGGTGCCCTACAGCTGCCTGTTTTAGTTTATAAAGTTACACTAATAATGCATCTGTAGTTGCATAAATGGATCTTTAGGAAAGTTTTCTCTTTCTTTTTTTCTTTCTTTTTTTCTTTTATCTCCCCATCCCCACTAAAGCTAGAAAAGCCCTGTTCTTGCTTGTAGCAGCATGGGGCATTAGAACCTAGGCTTTAAGCGGGACGGTGTAAAAGCCGGAACGGAACGGAACAGGCCGGAACAGCCCCATTATATTAAAAAACCATACCAAAAACAGTGGCATGTGTTAGCAACACTTGAGAACAAAATTTTAGGACTAAAACCATACCAATATTATATCCCTATTAACCCCAAAACTCCCAAAACGACGTCCGGAACAGAATGGGATGGCCGGAACGGTCACTAGGGAATGAGCGATACCAACCAAACTCACCAGTCATGCATAACTAAATGGCAGGGATGCAATAAGCCACAAAAGTTGCCCCGAAACCACGTTCAGATACCCGTTCCGGGCAAAAACGCGTATTGCGCAAAACCGGCCGTAATGGCAGCTTCCCAATGAGATAAGTGAGCCAAACTCACCAGATGCACATAACTAGGTGGGACAAATATAGAAAGCTCCAAAAGTTGCCCCGAAACCACGTTCAGATACCCGTTCTGGGCAAAAACACGTATTGCGCAAAACGGGCTGTAACGGCAGCTTCCCAATGAGGTAAGTGAACCAAACTCACCAGATGCACTTGACAAGGTGGGGCAAATATAGAAAGCTCCAAAAGTTGCCCCGAAACCACGTTCAGATACCCGTTCTGGGCAAAAACACGTATTGCGCAAAACGGGCTGTAACGGCAGCTTCCCAATGAGGTAAGTGAACCAAACTCACCAGATGCACATGACAAGGTGGGACAAATATAGAAAGCCCTAAAAGTTGCCCCGAAACCACGTTCAGATACCCGTTCCGGGCAAAAACACGTATTCCGCAAAACCGGCCGTAACGGCAGCTTCCCAATGAGGTAAGTGAACCAAACTCACCAGATGCACATGACAAGGTGGGACAAATATAGAACGCTCCAAAAGTTGCCTCTAAACCACTTTCAGATACCCGTTCCGGGCAAAAAAAGTGCTTTCTATATTTGTCCCACCTTGTCATGTGGATCTGGTGAGTTTGGTTTACTTATCTCATTGGGAAGCTGCCGTTACGGCCCGTTTTTGCGCAATACGTGTTTTTGCCCGGAACGGGTATCTGAACGTGGTTTCGGGGCAACTTTTGGAGCTTTCCATATTTGCCCCACCTAGTTATGTGCATCTGGTGAGTTTGGCTCACTTATCTCATAGGGAAGCTGCCGTTACGGCCCATTTTGCGGAATACGTGTTTTTGCCCGGAACGGGTATCTAAACGTGGTTTCGGGGCAACTTTTGGAGCTTTCTATATTTGTCGCACCTAGTTATGTGCATCTGGTGAGTTTGGTTCACTTATCTCATTGGGAAGCTGCCGTTACGGCCGGTTTTGCGCAATACGCGTTTTTGCCCGGAACGGGTATCTGAACGTGGTTTCGGGGCAACTTTTGGAGTTTCTATATTTGCCCCACCTTGTCAAGTGCATCTGGTGAGTTTGGTTCACTTACCTCATTGGGAAGCTGCCGTTACGGCCCGTTTTGCGCAATACGTGTTTTTGCCCGGAACGGGTATCTGAACGTGGTTTCGGGGCAACTTTTGGAGTTTCTATATTTGCCCCACCTAGTTATGTGCATCTGGTGAGTTTGGCTCACTTATCTCATTGGGAAGCTGCCGTTAAGGCCCATTTTGCGCAATACGCGTTTTTGCCCGGAACGGGTATCTGAACGTGGTTTTGGGGCAACTTTTGGAGCTTTCTATATTTGCCCCACCTTGTCATGTGCATCTGGTGAGTTTGATTCACTTACCTCATTCGGAAGCTGCTGTTACGGCCGGTTTTGCGCAATATGTGTTTTTGCCCGGAACGGGTATCTGAACGTGGTTTCGGGGCAACTTTTGGAGCTTTCTATATTTGCCCCACCTTGTCAAGTGCATCTGGTGAGTTTGGTTCACTTACCTCATTGGGAAGCTGCCGTTACGGCCCGTTTTGCGCAATACACGTTTTTGCCCGGAACGGGTATCTGAACGTGGTTTCGGGGCAACTTTTGTGGCTTATTGCATCCCTGCCATTTAGTTATGCATGACTGGTGAGTTTGGTTGTTATCGCTCATTCCCTAGTGGCCGTTCCGGCCATCCCATTCTGTTCCGGACGTCGTTTGGGGAGTTTTGGGGTTAATAGTGATATAATATTGGTATGGTTTTAATCCTAAAATATTGTTCTCAAGTGTTGCTAACACATGCCACTGTTTTTGGTATGGTTTTTTAATATAATGGGGCTGTTCCGGCCTGTTCCGTTCCGTTCCGGCTTTTACACCGTCCCGCTTTAAGCCCAGCAATAGTCCCTGAATACTCAGGACACCATGTGGTCTCCTGCGCATTCCAGGAAGCTCTGCTGAGCTAAATGCCTTTGTAAGAAGTGTCCCGCAATCCTGCAGCAGCATGCAGGGTATTTTGAGAGTTAAAAAAGAAAAAAAAACTCTTGGCCAACTCCTGCACTTACAAAGTAAAAGGAAACCCTGCCCCTCCTCATCAATTAAAAAAATCTACAAAATTTCCCTCTTCCCCAGCCTCTTCTATTGGAGTCTTAATTTCACTCCCCACCAAAACAGGTAAAAATGAAAGTGTCAAAATATCCAGCACAGCACTACCTATAATGCAGTGAATTTAGTTCCATTGAGCTTAATTGGCCAAACATTGCACCTCATTGCATTTGAGAAAAAGCTCTACAGGGGGACACAGCCTAAATTATCTGAAACCAAAAGACGTCATCTTAACCTTGACTTTCTAGGGCTGCATTTCTATATCTGGGAGTAAGTCTGTTTGAACAAATGTGAGTTAGACTTAAACTAAATGTTTGGATAATTACTCATAGTGTAGCTATGCATAATAGTTTTATTTACCTCTGTGTAAACATATGCAACCCAATTCAGATTGAGGTCTTGGGGCTTCGGGGTTAAAAAGGAAAGAAAACAGCTCTTCATTGATTGTAATGGAGATATTTTATACACACACACACGTGTGTGTGTGTGTGTGTGTGTGTGTGTGTGTGTGATTTTTGGGAGGAAAGGGTGGAGAGGAAAGATTAACCTCACTCCTGGAGTGCCATGGAGTGAATTGGGACCCTTCCTCTGTCTGAAAAGCACAGCTTACCCAGTCCTAGCTGTAGCAGCATTGAAAATATTTTGAAGCCAGAGAGAGTGCCAGATGCACCAGTAGCGAGGTTGTCAGATGAGTTATTGCTTTTGGGGGATTTGAAATGGTTGTCTGTTCCACAGTCTAGTATTTGGGAGCTGACTGGGAGCTCAGCTTCAAAGTAAGAGGGGTGGAGCTTAGATAGGTGTAGGGCATGTGGGCTCATTTTGCCACCCCACCAAAAGTACTGCCTGAGGCAAAGGGCTTACCAGCCCTCATGGTGGGGCTGGTCCTGCTGTGGGGGGAAAAAAAGTCAGATTGCCTTAAATGTCTTTTGAGGTCATGTTCTTGATTATACTGTGTCACTGTTAAACTGAGAAAGACCATTAAGGGATTGAAAACTGAGGGAATTCTGGTGGGATTTGGAAATGGCAAACAATGTAATTGCTTCATAGATTATTATTTTTTATCCACAAAGGTATTAATTTCCATTAAAGCAGCTGTTCCAGAAGACTGATATGAAAGCTTTCAGAAAGCACTTCTCTGCCTTAATGGACATTGTTCATTTATATAAAGCCATTGTTGCTCACTTGGGTAACACAGCAGACCTTTCTAAAAAGAACAACTCTTGTTTTTGATGTCTCCTTCTTTTCCATATTTACACCCCTCATCTGAAGGGTCATATTTCCACACTTACATCCCATATGTGAAGGGTGGTTTGAGCTTTCCACTTTTTTTTTACAAAAGGAAAACAAAATATTGATTTTGCCAGTGAATAGCAGTGACCGTGTATCCAAAATGGTATCTTTGTATTTTACAGAGGAATGTGTGGAACCTGCCTATGGTGGGGGCTGGTGCAAGCGGACTTCTCCATTCCTCCCCCGCCCACCATTGGCAGCACCTCCAGCCTCCTGAAGATGTTACACAGAGGGTTGGGGAAACCTGCTAAATGGGGTTAGGTATACGGGAATGTGAAGATTAGAGCCCTACTGAGGCGAGCTAATAAAGTCAGGCCTTAGAGGCCTGGAGTTTTCTGTTGGGAGAGGTATCTATGAGAAGAGTAGTTCAATTTCATAAGTTAAGATTTATTCTCTTCTTAAGTTTCATTTCTCCAGTTATATTTCATTTTCCCCCCAAGTGGGAACAGTACTTTCTGTTTTGGGGAAAGAAGGTATAAAAGACTGAGACAGCCAGCCGGGACAGAGCCAGAGAAAGAACAGACTATAAGAAAGGAGCAGAAAGATGCAGCTGAAGGAGTTTAGGTGCAGCTTAGGGTAAAAGAACTTGCATTTTTTCAACTTTTATTTTCTTTTAATACCTTTTTATCACTCAGCTCTATTGACTAAATACCTTTAGTTGTAAGTTACTTGTTTTACTTTACTAGTAAACTGTTTTGTTAAACCTAAAGTGTCACTCACCCCATGTCTACAGCCTAAACCCCATGTTACCAGGAAGGGGAAGGTAAAAGATTGAAAGTGGGTCTCTTGAGGAGGCAGAGACTGTTGTTCAGGGTGTCCTGGTCATATGGAGGAATCCTGACAGGGACCATTTAGCAGGATGCACACCTCCACCCAGTGCATCGGCCAGGGCAGCTTCACTATATCCAGGTTTTCCCCAGCCATGTCCTCTACTGATATGCATGATGAATGAGTAGTCCTCCATCTGGTGTCTTGGTTGGGGTGGCTTTGCCCATCTTGCATCCTTTCCAATAGGGAAAGATGCAGGGCAGGTGAAGCTGGGTCCCTGACTGAAGTGCCGGTTGGATGAGCTCCGGATGGTTCTATGGTCAGCGACTGATGATGTCTGTCAGTGGAGCCACAGCACCTGACTAGTGGGTGTGGCCATACCCAATGACATCATCAGGCCAACAGAGGGCTGGGAGGCATCTGGACCCCATCCAATTTCTGTTACCATACAGAGCTTTGGATTTGGGTGCCTAAAAGATGGCCTGCCTCCATTTAAGCCTCCAGTTCACTGAGAACACCTTCAGAGGCCCTTCTTCAGGTGGTTCCACCTTCAGAAGTTATGTAAGCATGTGTATCCAGTTAGGGCTTTCTTTGTAGCAGCATCCCAGTTCTGGAATATTCACCCCAGAGTTAATTGTTTGGCATCGAGTCTCAAGGATTTTAGGTCTCAGATTAAATCTTTTTAAATATATAAAATAAAATAAACCCAGTTTTTAACATACAGCAAATCTGAAGTTTTATTACTATTCATTTTTCCTGCTTTGTAAATATTTGATCTTTCATTTTATCTATACATTTATTTGTTGAGCTATTTATATTTTGGTGGAGCTATTGTTAGTTTTATTAAAATAGTAGGAGTCCCCTCCCTTTTCAATATTTCTTGAGCTGTTTGTTTGTCTTGTATGATGCTGGTCATTCTTTAATCTAAAAATGGCACATCAGGTGGTTTATATAATGAAATGTAATTATTGCCCGCAGGAGAAGTTCTCCTTTTCCTATGTGAAAAAAGGGAGTTACTGGTAGTCTGTTGGTTGGTTAATATGGGGCCTACAATTTGGAGCTGGAATTGAGATCTTGATGATTCACACCTCATTACCAGTACAACTCTTTTTTTTTTTAAGTGCCACCACCAAATGCCATTTACCTTAAATCTTCTAAATAGCACTCCATATGCCCTGTTAATATGAACTTCCACTCACTCATTATATCAAGCATTAAGAAGCTCTTCCAAGAATCCTTGCTCTTCACCATCTACAAGATCACACATTGGGCATATTTCTGAGTTCTTGAAACCTTTTTCTGAGGTGCTTGAAAAGCAGCCATATGTCATATGTAGCTGGTGGGTTTTCTGCATAACAGATTAGGTTATATCGCAGAAAACCAAGTGAATCATGAATATGCAAAGAACGCAGGTTGCAATTCAACATGCCATGGCCAAAGATGGAAAACATAGGAAGTTATCTTACACCACAGCCTTCTCCAACCTGGCGCCCTCTAGTTGTTTGGGACATCAAGTCCCACCAGGACCTGCCAGATTGGCGAATTGTCACGAATGCTGGGAGTTGTAGTCTAAAACATCTGGGAGACACTAGTTTTGGGGAGGCTGTTATACTGAATTGAACCATTGGTACGCCTATCTCAGGCACAGTTCTAATCATCAACATTTCAATTCTCTGCTAAGCAGTCTGAATAATCTTGTTCCGTAGACTGCATCCAGAGAGAGTGAGTACAGATGACTTCTTCCCTCTTGTGTGCGTTTCAGACCTAATAGGTGCAGTCTCCCTCTGCCACTTTCATGGTATGCTTATTGCTGCTATGGAAACCTCTAACAATCACTTTTGTTGATACCATAAATATTGGGATAGGCTGCTGCTAATGACTGTCAACAGCTAGGTTGCTCCATTTTTAATTTTCTTCCCAGGCATGCAACTTTAATTCCTACTTGTCACAAGATTTTTTAAATGCCATATTTTGAAACGTTCTGCTCTAGCTCACCAAGCAATTATCAAGTGATATACCAAGTATGCGTATATATGCCAAATTGCTTATGATTGACTTGCAGCTTGGAAGATGATGACAAATGGTCTGATTGATGGGATATTTCCCTCATTCATTCTACCCTCCGCAAAATAAATCAATCTCTGATGCCTTTTTTAAAAAAGTCATAAATAAATGCAGTTAAGGGTTAAAGGGTTTTTGAACAACTGGTTCAATCTGCCATAACCTTAAATGTTGTTGATATAGAAAGGCCCACTCTTAGGTGACATTGATAAGCAACTTCAAGGGCCCTGATCTCCTTCCTTATGGTCTTTGACATGAGACCAGACTCATGACACCTTCAAATACATGACTGTCCTCTGTCAGCTCTCCAAGATAAGAAGACTGTCCACTGTAAACTATAACATGTGGCCACCCTACGTATTCAGTCAGAGGGATTCCTGGGCTGTGATGAAGCTTTTTTAGGCTCCAAAAAAGCTTCACTCGTGGAGGCAGTATATTGGCTGACTTGTAAGCAAGAAGTGTGTTTAAGCACATAAGAAGAGCCCTGCTGGATCAGACCAAAGGTCAAGTATCCCTTTTCCAACAGTGGCCAACCAGATGCCCTTGGGAAGCCAACAAGGAAGAAATGAGGCCAATAGTCTTCTCCTACTGTGTCTTTTCTTAGAACATGGTATTTAGAGGCATGACATCTTCAGTCTTGGAAGTATTATGTAGCCATCATGACTAGTAGCCATTGATATCCTCTGTGAATTTGACTAATACCACATTTAGAGCCATTTCAGTTGGTGGTATAGTTGCATAGTGTGCAGAGGTACTTCCCTTTATCTGTCCTGAATATCCTACTTTTCAGCTTCATGGGATGGTCCTGGATTCTAGAGAAGTTCCCTGCCCATTTTCTCCACAACATGCTTACTTTTATACACCTCCCCATTTATTCACAATTTCTCTACACTAAATAGACCCAAACATAACCTTTCTTCAAAGGGAGGTTGTTCACACCCACCCACCCCCAATTCAGTTGTTAGTCTGTGGCGAGAATCGCATTGGTCATTGTCTGCACCTGTTTTGTACATAAAGCTCATTCCAACAATCTTTGGACACATCTAGAGGGCAATTTGGTTCCAGGAAAGGATGTTTTTATGCACAAGAAGGGGAGTTTTATAAAGAAAATCTATGAACATCGTACTAATGTCACGCTGAATGATTTAGAGCTATAATGTGAAAACGGCACAGAGGTGTTGTGCCAATTTGCCTGGACCATGAATCTAGTCTGTGCTTTTACAATGGTGGGGAGGAGGGCAGAGGGGAACAGAGTATAGATACAATGAAAGAGGGATGTTTCAACTCCCCCAAACTGCTGGTAGTTTGAATGCTGAAAGCTACTGCACTGCGGCATTCCTGCCCCGACCCCCTTCATCATTTTAATAATGCATTTCTTCAGTGGTTAATACACTGACAAGAAGAAAAATGAGTTTCCATTGAGCTGGTCAATATTAACTGAATTCCTAGATGGGATTACACAATAAGGTCCCATACACACATCCTAATAGCAAAGAATGTTTATTGACTGGGTGGATTGTAAATAAGAAAATAATGTATTTATAGATATTAAGTAGCTAGTTTGTAGGAATGTTATGACTGGGGGCCACATTATGTAAATTTAAAATTGGCCTGGGGGGAGTTACATTCAAGAATTTATATATGTTTACTCACATTGAAGTATGCAAACTTTCTCCTATTGTATTCATAAAGTCTCAGGTGCAGGCACATGCATATTTTTTTCACAAAAGTTATGTTCCTCTTGGAATTGGTATTTTTTAAAGGGGTACAAATTACAGTGAATATCATTTTTTTAAAAAACTTCTTGAGGTCATAAAAAGAAATCATCACAAACTCGATATTGGTATTTAAGAAACTATGGTTGGATACCTGGTGGCCTTTGGTTGGATTCCAAAGTAAGATTTGTGAATCTGCAAAACCTGAGCTCAGCAAAGTTCTCGAAATACCACTTCAAATCTCGTTCCAATTCAAGTTGATATCAGATTGTGAGTAGTGTTGTTGTTTTTCTTTTCACATGCATATTTTCCGTGCTTATTTCCATGTATTTTCCAAAATGTATGCAGCAATTGTGCACATCTTCAAACCATATGCATTCCTCTAACATTTATTATAGCATACTTGTGCACATATTTCAAAGCTACACATTTGTAATGCACATTTTTCAGAAGCACGCTGGCTGTCAAATGCATTTGGGTGTGTGTGTCTGGTAATGGCATCGTAAACTTGGAACTATATGGACTTCAATCACAGATTGTGTCCAAGTCTGCTTTTTTCACTTGGAAGATGCAAACTGGGTAAATCTTGATAAAGAATGAACTGAAACAAATTTCTCATAAAGCATTTTTTTTTTTTTTTTTTGCCCCTGGTAGCCCCAACCAAAATTCAGTCATGGTATTGCCCACAACTGTGCTCATAAGGAAAAACAAAATTGCTTTCAAGGTATAAGAAAGAAAGGAACCCCACACAACTCTGATTTACTGTGTAACATGTATGTAAAATACAAATGTGCATGCTCATTCATATTGCTGTCAGAGGACACATACTCCATAATGGGGTTTCATATCACCAAGCATATTTTGAAGCATGAGGGGATTGGTTTGTCCAGCAAAATATATTTCTGGCCACCACATCACTGCCTGGAAAATTCATGTATTTGTTTAAAGTACATATATCCCACTTTACAGATACAAGATGCAAGATGATGGACTTAGCTAGACCTAAGGATTATCCCAGGCAAATGGAGGAGTCGTCCCTGCCTGCTCCCGGGATCCCCTGTGTATCAGTTGGATACACAGGGATGATCCCGGGACGATCCTGGGATATAGGCCTGGTCTAGCCATGGCTCATGTGTAAAGTAAAATGGCTGCCCTTCAGAATTAATAACACACTCCTACAGCTGCATGTATACTGGGAGGTAGGTTCTACTGTGTCCAGTGGAACATATTCACAAGTAAACACATTTAAAATTGTAGACTTAGGCCACAGTTAGACCTAAGGTTTATCCTGGGATCCTCCAGGGTTCGCCCCTGCCTGAGCACTGGATCCCGTGTGTGTCACCTAGATGAACAGGTTTGACTCCTGGACGATCCAGGGATAAACCTTAGGTCTTACTATAGCCTTTGAGAGAACACAACAGAAGGGCTGAACTGGAGTCAGTGCAGTGTTAGCACTATACCCTGAATATATATCTGGCTGTAAAGAGGAAGTGAGTGTGCGGCAGGAGAGAAAGCTGCATCACCAATTAAGACTGTGGATCATGCAACCCTAACCCCCATCTTTAAAAAGTGCAAGAAAAAAGGTGACAGCAGGGTCACACAGAGAATATCTGTTCATACTAGTTAAAACAAACAAACCAGGAGCCTTTGGGGGTTGCTACTTTGCATTTTTCCTTACTATGTGTGGGTATTGAGACTTGACTCCATAGTAGATTAAGTAGGAATGGACAAATCTTTCCGTTTCATGTTCCCCCATCTATATATACACATACACTCAAATTCTTTTCATCCTTCATGGAGGAATGTGAGGATTTTGGTAAATTCTTATAAAAAATGAAATAAATGAAATTCTTGCGTACCTGCACCAGCCAAAGGGCATGTCTAGACCAGGGGGGAGAGGGGAGGATCTTGCGATATTCTGATCATGTGATCCTCCCCTTTGTCTAAACACACAAGCGGCATCCCAGGAGAAAGGAGGGATGTTGTGCCTGCCATTTCCTTTTTTTCTTTTTTACAGACGGATGAGCACACGTGCGCTCCAACAAATATATATATATGCTCCCACTCCCCCCCACCCCCAATGGGCATGGATGCCCATTGCTGTGAAACACCCTCCTTGCTCAGTTGGGTGGAGAGACCAGACCCCTCCCTTGGGGGACATAGGGCTTATTGTAACGGGATCCAGGCATAGGGAACATGGCTTCACTCAAGCAGGGTGGGCACAATTTGTTTAACTCTGACAGCTGCATAACTTTGCTTGAATGCTTCGTTGTATCAAACTAAGGGCTATTCCAACCCATGAGAAGCTGGGTCCATTTTGTAGCCAAAGCCCCATTAGACATAGTAAAACCTTCTTCTGAGTAAAACTGATGTAAGTTGCACACCCATGACAAAGTTCAGAATGCATCATCCAAATATTCCACTAGAAATGTTCTATATTCCGAAACCTGAGGGAGATAATGGATCAGTACACATATGTGCATTGTGCAAAAGAGGGAAAAAAATCATCAAATCTGTTTCAGGAAATCAGCTTCTCCAAGCAGTGGTCAAGGATGATCAGAAAATTGCTTCTAATAGTCACCACAAGGTTCACAGATAAGGATATTTGTAGAAAATACAAAAAATCATTCAGAAACAATAGAACATGTAATAGCCGGCTGGCTTATCTTATCCAATAAAGAATACCTTGCCACTTGTCAGAAAATGTCAGGAAGAGAGAATAGTTCACTACCAACCCATCAGGTCATTACTGCCCCTTCCTCACTTAGCAAAAATATAGTCCCGACTCAGATTTTCACAATTTTTTTTTAACCCTTTCACTCAGTGGTGTAGTGGTAAATTTTGAAACTCAGAATGTCTAGAAACTCAAGGCAATTCGTATAGAACCGCTCCATATCAGCTACTGGAGTTGTTCCAAGTACCCTGAAGCAAAACGTAGAGAGAATACATGTGCCGCTGTTCCATTTTAAAATGCTGTGAAAAGATGTCATTTTCCTGGGCTTGCCATAGGACCAGGAAATTCATAAGCAACGATTGACACTCCTTACAGAAAGAAGCTTGGATATTGAATCCCCACCTGAGAAAGGATCTGGACTTCTGAGAATAATACTACAGGAGTGGTGTGTTACCAAGCCCCTGTGTCCCTGTGGTATTATAAGGAGGGAGATAATCTAAGATGGATGGTCAACATGGCTTCTGTCTGTGGAAGGACAGCTCATTCACACATACGTTGTCAACTGAAGTTGTAGTGAACCATCCTTTAATTCCATGTCAGGTGTTTTCAGACCAAAAATGTCAACCTGTTTTCTTCTTCTCATGCCTTACTGTGTTTCAAAGGTGCACCAATTCTATAGTTTCATACTTCTCTCTTTTACTTGCATGTTTTCCCTATGCACAAGTGTTAGAAAATAAATATTAAGCTCAGGAAAGAACATTAGATAAAAAAACAACAACCCTGACATTGGGAATATTTGGTGGCAGGACTACCAGATAAGGTGAATTTTTTTTTTCTGAAATTGCTATAAGAATTGGACTGACGGAGCCCCTTAACCTCTATTTAAGTCCATCAAGCCCATTACTGTCAACAAGACTGATTTGGTTTAAATATGGTGTAGTTTGGACAAGATGTGAGTTATAATAATGTAAGGGAGAATTCTAATGATTTGACCCAACACCTGCAGAATAAAATAAGGAGAGGGGAAGGAGATGGGGAAAAAGAAATTCAATTTAGATGCTTGTATTTAAAAAAAAAAAACCACCTCAGCAAGGGAGTAGAAATCTATTAATGGAACAGAACACAATCATTTAAAAGTGAAACCAATTCCATCCCAAAGGGAAACCTTCTGATGGAAGTCTATTTGACTCTATATTATTTGTATTTCATTCTCTGTGTCTTGGATAAGTCATTTGAAGGGTCAAATGAAGAACAGGGATATGAAGAGGAAAAACCTTCTGTGTCCTTAAATATCAGCTGAAGGAGTTCAGTCACCCATACTTGTGACAAGTGAGAACACATGCCAATTCACATTAGCAGAATGGATATATATGTAGGGAATGAAGTGGAGGACAAAGATCACTTAGTTTCTTTTGTTATTGTCTTTGTGAGTTCCCTTCCTGTCAGTCTAGAGACAAGCTGAAGCAATTATAACAAGCACAGTCTACTTGGTTCTCTTTAGCTTCCTCACAGCCTGGTTTCTGGGGGAGTTTGCTGCTCAGTGTGGTGAGAAGCCATTCATCATTGGTCATTTCCATGAATGGTTGGCCAGGGTTGGTCCCTTCCTCTGCCGGATCCTGAAGCTTCCAGTGGTGGCCATCTTCACCACCCATGCAACCTTGCCTGGAGCTACCTGTGTTCAGGGAGTGTGGACTTCTATAACAACCTGCTGAATTTTAAAGTGGACAAGGAGGAGGGAGACTGGCAGATCTACCACCGTTACTGCATGGAATGTGTGGCCATCCACTGTAAATACATTTCCACCATGGTCTCCCAGATCACAGTTCCAGAGGCTGAACACCTGTTACAACAGAAGCCAGTTTTTGTGAACCGCCCAGAGAGCTTCAGCTATTGGGCGGTATAAAAATCTAATAAATAAATAATAAATAAATAAATATTGTGCCTCCTCTAATGGTCTGAATATCAAGATGTTTTCTGCCCTGCACAAATTCTGGAGCCTCCCTGCTCAGAGCAAGGCACATAACCAGGAGTTTGTCTGGGGTCACTTCTGTAGGCACCTGGACTTCAATCTTGACAAGACCATTTTCCCTTCGTTGCTGGATACTATGAATATTCCAACAAAAGGGATGGCATTTTCTTAGAAGCTCTGGCCTGGCTTAACTACCTGCTGAGGGTGAATGGCAGCCAGGCCATGCTAATAACTTCAACATTGAGACTCTGAAATGCCAGGTCATCCACAACCTGCTCTGGGATACAGCTAATGTGGTGAAGGAGAAGGTTGGCAAGAAACTCTGTGTATCACTCCTTGTGGGGAATCTTCCTGACATGAACAAATTGCTGGACAAAGGAGATTTCGCTATGATGAAGAGAGCCATCTTTGCCATCAACGGAAATTCATTCCCTCCAAGATGCACTCACAACATGCTGAATAATTCCACTGCCCCTATTCTCAACACCATCTGCTGCATTGGCTTCTTTAACAGCACGCTGACTGGATCAGGGTCATCTTCCACCCGGAATTCCTGACTTCCACTAGTTTACCCCTTCCCATTGATTATGAGGAATTCTTTTGAGGCTGTCATTTGCAGCCTCTAATGAATTCTTTCTTTTTACGAATCATGGGGCTACACACCAGCTGAATGCCCCATTATGGGCATTCCTAGTATCTCCACCAGCTTCTCTGGCTTTGGCTACTTTATTAAGGAATGTATAGAGGACCCATCTGCCTGCTCCGTGCAGTTCTGCTGGATGGTGGACTGGAAATATCTAGGCAGGTATTACATGTATGCCCAGCATATGGCACTAGAGAAAGCATTTGATCCATCATTCTTCAATCCTTTCAAAATAAAATGTGCAGAATCCTGTACCTGTGTCATTTGCTTCATTGTTAGGTCCCACCCTGCCCCCCAATGTAACATAGGCCCCGTTCAGAAGGCACTATAAACCATGGCTTTAACCATGGTGTTAAGCCAGAAAGCCAGTCTGTGTTCAGAAGACACCTTAAACCACAGCTTTAACCATGGTGAATAAGGCTATTTGGTTTATTCCAGAACGCTAAAGGATCTAGCCAAGGTGCTGAACCCTATCCCCAAATCAGGTTCAGAACCTTGGATAGCACTTTCAGAGTTCCGGCCAGTTCTGTCTGAACCAGAGTGGATTCACAACTCCACCAAAATCGAAGCCACCAGCCTCCATTGCCTACACAGCTTTCCACAGGAGTCTTGGGGTGGGATGGCCACGCTGCTGGGGAACCAGCACCTCTGCCGCTTTCAGCAGCCCCTCAGCTGGCTCGAGGATTGCTTTGGGAAGTCAAATATTGGAATATATATTCAGCTAGGACAGATGAATTCCAGAACTGTATCAGAGGGGAACATCTGTTGGTTTATTTTGAAGAAATCCTTTCTTTCTTTCTTTTTTACTTCTATCTTTCTTCTGTATTCTAAAGCTGACCTCCAGCTTGGGTCTTCTTCTGAATATAGGATCTCGCTATAGAATTGGTGCAAGGACATCGATTTTTGGTAAAAAGAAAAAGTTTAATTTTAACTCTCAGAAACTCATTCATCACAGCTCTTATTATGTTGAAAGACAAAAAGGCATTCATTTATTTTATTTTATTTTTGGGGGACCAGCTCTGACACTGAAGAAATAATAACGTAAGCAGCCTTCTCTCTCAGGCTGAATGGGAGGTTATAATCAGCTTTCAAGCTCCAAGGCTGTTCCTCAGAGTTCCACGGAGAGAATGTGAGACAAAGGCGATGGTTCAGAAGATGAGCTGGCTTGAGGTATCAAAAGCAATAATGGCTGTTGTGAGGATGAGGACTCTTTGTACAAAGATGCAACAACAGGAGCATCAGTTCAGCTATAACGACAAGGAAAAAGCACCATCACTTCCATTGTCAAGGGCAAGAAATTCAACAGCAGGCAAAATTCATTCACATCAAGGTTTGACGGCCTCTTCTCAGATATTCAGCATTAGGGGAGCAATCCTAAACCTCTAGGGAGGGCAGCTGCCTTGCTGTAGATGTCCCATTCTGCAGGCTGAGTGGGGATCCAATTCTTCTGAACTTGAAGATAGGCCTGCAGTTTGCTCAAAAGAAGGTGGAACATACATGGCAAGTATGGGGTTGCACTCCCCCTGAAGGAGCAGGTTTGTAGCTTGGGGGTTCTCCTAGAACCATCTCTGTCACTTGAGGCCCAGGTGGCCTCAGTGGCATGGAGTGCCTTTTACCGACTTCAGTTAGTGGCCCAGCTATGCCCCTATCTGGACAGGGATAACCTGGCTCTTTCCTTGCAAAATTCTCACATTTTGCTGCCACCATGGTGAGAACTTGGTGACAAGTTCAGCAGCCATTTTCCGTGAGCCTCTGCCAAAGGAAGTGAGGCAGGTGGCTACTAGGAGGAGGGCTTTCTCCTCTGTGGCACCCCGGCTGTGGAATGAGCTCCCCAGAGAGGTCCACCTGGCGCCTACACTGTACTCCTTTCATCGCCAGCTGAAGACCTTTTTATTCTCTCAGTATTTTAACACTTAATTTTAACTTAAATTTAAATTTTACTGTTTTAACTCTGTATTTTAATTTTATATCAATTTTGCTGCGTGGTTTTTATCCTGGTTGTGCTTTTTATACTGTATTTTGTATTTGTGCTTTTAACCTGTTGGTTGTTTTATTATGGTTTTAATTTTTGTGAACCGCCCAGAGAGCTTCGGCTATTGGGCGGTATAAAAATGTAATAAATAAATAAATAAATTTTGGCGCAGTGGCCATTGCGGTGGCAGCAGGGTGTTGTAGGTCCACCAGTGGTTTTGGGGGAAGCAATGCAGCTCCAGCCCCCAGTTCTTGCCCACCCTTGCCCTAAAGGGACAGTACCAATTCAAAGTGCAGGTCAGGGATGACACATACTGTGAAGAGAGGGAGGGGGTTACCTTATTTCCCAGCAATGTAGTCAGGGTCAAAAGGTTGCTCAGGCTGAACAACTACCCAGAAAAATAGGCTGCCCCCACCCCTTACGTCCACCTCAGCCTGAGCCAAGGGACTGTCAGACATTACAGGACTGTCCTAGGGCTTGCAAGTTAAGAACCCAAGATGGCACTCTGTATTCCCTGAGCCCTAGGCCTGAAACTCTAAACAGTAGCCCTAACCAAGAGGAAAGCTCTGGACTTAGTGCCAAGGCTTACTTGGAATATAGCACAGACATTCAGTTATGATAGGTTTTTAGTTGGTTTATAAATGGAAAAGCAAAACCATGGAATGAAAGAAAACATAATTTGGAAACAATACTTCAGGCAGAAAATAGCAAAAGTTGCCTACGCATGTCTATACATACCTAAGCATGGGTTTTCTAATAGAACAGCATACTGAGAGTCACAAGCCAAAAGCAAGATGGAGACAAAATCAAACAAAACCAAATGAGGACAAAGAAAAAGGGCAGCCGTAATTCCCCTTGCTTTATACTCAAAACAAAAACTTTTGACATACCTGAGGGAAGCCTCCTTAGCCAATCACTAGGTGGCAGAAAATTTCCCCAGGCTTTCAGGGTGGCTGAAACTAGAAATCTTTCTAGTTTCCACAGACATAAAGCTTTTGTAATGGAGTTTTCACAAACAGTACAGGCTTAGAACTGTAACATGTAATACTACTGAATGTGCAGGTCACCCAATGAAGGATTTCTTCTTTCCACTACACAACATTAATACAGGAATATAATACTCCACCGTAATGGATGTAAAAGGGACACCCACACACTTCCTGGAAAGGTTTGTTGAAACAACAATTTATGCAACAACTAAAGCAGAAAATTATTTTCTGTCATCTGGTTTTGCTTCAGTCCTTAATTTGCACCTGTAAAAAAAAAATGATTAAATGTTATTTCATTGTCAGTGATGCACATGATTATCCCTATAGGTGTCTTCAGAAACCAATTCAAAATGCATAGATGTAGCTTTTTAGTGTTTTCTGTTCTCCCAGGATTCCATTAATCAAAGAAACTTCTCTCATACTCCATACTTCTCTTCATACTCAGTTTCTATGGGCTGTTTCACACATGATATTTCTCCTGCAATTATGCCCATAATCTATGCATTAAAAATGGCTGGGTGCATCAATAAATTAGTTTAGTTGATTAACCATTTTGGTTTTACTCTTTCAGTTACCTGCTAACACTGACATACATTTAAATTCACATACCACCCAAACTTCAACATACCTGCCCTTTTTAGGACATTGCAGGGTTGAAATGTAAGAAATGAAAGCTACTACCCTTAGTTTAAAAGGAAAGACTGTCTTTAATATCTTCGTTTTCATTCCTTCTTCTAGTAACACAACAAAACTGAAATGGCCTCCCCCGAAATGGGCAAACGTGTCTGTCAGCCTCACACCTACAAATAAAAACTACTCCCTGACTAATGAACTAAGACTTCAATTCATTAATCTACAGTGAGACTTCAGATTAAACAGGTATGAGATCAGGCTGCCAATCAGTTATAGATTGCATTCCCTAGAAAAAGGAAGGGTTGGAGTTTGTTTGTTTATAAAGGAATTCAATGGAAATACTTGTTTTAGCGCACACACACACACACACACAGGCTGCGTTCGGACAACACAGTAGTCAATGGTGGGTTCATAGTCAACTTGACAGTTGTTTATCTATGGGGTACTCCCCACACAACATGTTCCTACACAACTGTTGAATGGTTTGGGCTGGTGTTGAGTGGACTAATAGTCAGCCTGGCATTTGACTGACACAGCCCCCACCCCTCTCCCCACCCTCCCTCCTCCCTCAGCCCTCCTGATGTTATCCCAGCAGGCTCTGTGAGTTGTACTGGCTGTAGCAGAGCAGCCGGTGTGGTCTTGGCCACTCTTGCTCGGGAACTCTGTAGCTAGCTGAGATAGTCAACTTATCCCTGCAAAATAGTCTGCTGAGCCCATCAGACAACACACTAACCAACAGTTGTGCAGATAGTCAATTCTGCAGAGCACTGGTTATCTCCATTGGTTATTTTCAGGAAATAGACAACCATGGGGTGGGTTTTGCCCAAAAGACAAAACAGTAACCAACCGTTGACTATTTTATCAATGGTTGATTACTTAAACCACCTTTGACTATTGTATTGTCCGAACAGTCTCTCTCTCTCTCTCTCTCTCACACACACACACACACACACACACAGAGCACATGTTGGGAAGGGAATACTGTGATGAATTGTGGTGTGTTTTTAAGTCTTTATATTATATTTTAAGCTGTACTTATGGTTTAAATTTTTGCAACCCTCCCAGAGACTTCAGCTATTGGGCGGTATAGAAATGAAATAAAAACAAAGAAATAACTGTAGTCAGCACAGTTACATCTGCTAACTCTGTGGCCAGAGTTAACCTGGCCAGAGTTATACATGTCCTGTGTGACTTCATTAACTGATAGCACTGACATACATCTATATTTGCATACCATCATAACCTCAACACATGTGTCCCTTTCAAGATATTGAAGGAAGGAACTTGCACTTTAATGAATGGAAGCAGCCTCCGTTGGTTTAAAAGGAAAGACTCTCTTTATTATGCTCCTTTTCAGTCTGACTTCCATTTCAGGACAAACTGAACTTAAGAGTGGGGAAATTATCCATGTTCAGAATGAACCAAATTTCGGATTCCAACTGAGAGAAACTAAAACTGAAAGATTCATCCATCCCTATATCATGGCATGATCTCTTCGCCGTTAGGAGTTAGATGAGTAGTAGCTGGGAAGAGGGCTCGCTCGGTTGTGGCACCACAGCGTTGGAATACCTTCCCAAAGAAACCCCTTTGATGTCTTTTTACTGCCAGGTATTTATTTTTAATTTTTTTGCCCAGGCATTCCAGCAGGTTTATAGTTGATTTTAGTGTTGCTTTTATGAGTTTTGCTGGCTTTTATTGATGTTAAAACTGCTACTGCTTCTTTTTGGAGTTTTGTCATTGTGTGTGTGTGTGGTTTTTGACTATTTTTATATGGCTGCTTTTTGTTTTGTTTTATGACACCCTGGGAGTCCTGTTCGGAAGGGCATCATATCAATTGACACAGTCAATTAACCAATCAATCTCCCTGGGTTCACTATAGGACACATTGCTGTCTTGAATGGAGTGTGTGGGGACTTTAATGATTTTTACAAGGGAGATACACAGGAAAGAGAATTCCTTAACACACTAATTTGTAATTGGGGTCTTCTGTATACATTACATATGGGCAATCTGCAGTGCCACAAGGGAACTTGCCCACTTTTTCCCAGTCTGTCGATCCCTCCTGAGTTGGCGGGTTGGAACAAATCACTGTGTCCCTGTTGCTATTAGCAGTGAGGAACAAAGCAATGCTGTTGCACATCACGTATGCAGTGATGAAACACCCTCCCCCCATCTCATTTCATGCTCTCAACAGGCAGGGAAGGGAGGTTTAACGCTCCCCACCCTGCATGCTGAAATGTGCATAAATGTGTGTGTGCATGCATGCATGTGTGTGTGTGTGTGTGTGCATGGCCCACCACCCCACCCACCACCCAACTTTGCATTCAGACTTTGGGCCCAAATAATTTCCCCACCCCTGCCTTATATGAATCCATAGGTGCGGAATAACAGACACCCTATGAATTCTTAAATTTCATTTTCCCTCTCTCAAAATAATCTTCAATATTTATAGGGTCTTCTATAGAGCTGCTAGAGAATCTTGCCAAAAGCAGAATTTGAAGTGAAGACAAAAGGTCCAAAGAATGTTGAGGGAAGCTGCAAGAATTTTAATTAGACTAGGAAACCTCTTCAGGGGCATTTCACACATATCTATCCACCACTAATTTACATTTGGAGAGAGAGGGCAGAAGGGCAGTCCACTGGAAGCAGGCCCTGAGGTTCCCTTGACCTCCTCCTGTTTTCCTCACTCCTTCTTCTTTCCCAGAGGGCTGATGGTGCCAGTTAGCCATGTGTGGAAGTTTAGTCCAACTGGAGCAGGCCCTGATGTTTGTTATGCCCAACTGAGTTAGGAATTTGAAAAGGATGAACCCTGTTCATTGAATTGGCATGTTAAAATGTGGAATCTTGATACCAGGGCTAGATCCACACTAGTGCTTTTGATTGGTATTGAAGTGCACTGATACCTGTTGGGGAAAATTATGCATTCCATACACCACTTTTCTAGTGTTATTTCCTGATTTTTATTCCATATTATCCAAAAATACCGCAACAGGTGTCAGTGTGTGTGTGTGTGTTTGTGTGTGTGTGCGCGCTACAAGGTAGAAATGCACAAGAGGGACATACCGTCACCATGCAGAGAATATTCTCTATCATTATCACTGCTCCCATGGCATGTGTTATCTTTGAAGTGGTGAGTTTGCAAAGCTCCTTCACTTAGGCCTTAGCTAGACCTAAGGATTATCCCAGGCAAATGGAGGGGTTGTCCCTGCCTGCTCCCAGTATCCCCTGTGTGTCATTTGGGTATACAGGGATGATCCTGGGATATATGACTGGTCTAGCCATGGCCTTAGAAGTTTCAGTTTGTCTAAAGTAATGTTTTGGAAATGTGTAACTTACTTACTTACTTTCTTTATTGCGATCTATAGATCCATAAAAAGAAAACAAACAAACAACAAACAACCAAACACAAGGATCAGACATGAAATCATACAATTAGAGCTATTATCAACTTTAGTCTGATACACAAAGAGCTCTAATCTTGGCCGCCACTGTAAGAAATTTAGCAACAGCCAAAGTTACACTTGAAGACTTATCTTCCAACAGAAACTTAACATAAAATTTGCCTGAAGTTCTGGACAGTTTACTCAACAATGGGGTAATCATAAGATGACGGGCCTGATTATAAAAGCTACAAGACAGAAGGATATGCTCCATCGTCTCCACTTCCGTATTCCTACAGGGGCACCGTCGTTCCTGATAAGGGATACCAGCATATCTGCCCTGAAGTAATTCAATAGAGTAAACATTGCATCTGGCCTTGGAGAAGGCAATACGATATTTAGCGACCGACAAGTTCTTTAGATAGTCAGCCAGCTGAAGAGGCCCAACGTAATGAATGTGCAATGCACTGGGAGAGCAAGAGACATGAGAGCGAGCACGTAAGTCGCAGAAGGCTATATCCCACAGTCTTTGTTTGATAGCTTTAAAAGCAAAATTCAAGCCCAGATTAAGGAGGAGGGAAGAGGAGAGACCTATTGAAGCTGCCTTCCTGGCAAGAAGCTTGGACCAGCTGTTCACGTAGTTGTCCTGAGCCAGACAGGGAAGCAGACCTGAGCCCCTCCCAAAAAGACTAACTTCCATCCAAAATTTTAAGGCAGACCACCAAGCCCTAAGCGAAAGAGAGCTTTCCCCGGTTTCCAACAAAAGTACCGAATTAGGGACACACTTTGGGAGTTGAAGAAGGGTCCTCAAAAACCTTGTCTGCAGCCTATCTATCTCAGATGTTAATCCCCCTATCCAGATATTGGAGGCATATAAAAGCTGGGCTGCAGACTTGGCATTAAACACTTTGATGGCAGACGGTATAAACATTCCCCCTTTAGTAAAGAAAAAGCGTGTTATTACAGCTGAACTGACTGAAGCTTTATTAAGGGAAATGTGTAACCGTGATATGGGGAACACGTATTCTCATATGTACTAGTCCTTATACCAATGTTTTTTTTTAAAAAAATATATGCTTCTTTTGCAAATGTATTACCTGATATAGACTATATGGTACTTTTCATGGGCTTTCAGCCCATTTTCTGAAGAAGCAGTGCCTGCAAAACAGGGTTATACCAGGATCCTGTAAAGATCAAGGTCATCATCCATGTATATAGAATCATAGGATGGTAGAGCTGGCCTATAAGGCAACATATCTATCCACTACTACATTAATATTTTCAGAATATTGACTATATTTTTGTACACCCTATTCACATTTCTGTATGTAATATCCTGATCTGTGGTTGGTATGTATTTGTCAGGTCATGTGTTTCATTTTAAGTGCCCCCACAATTATATACTCCTGTTCTTGTGTTTTGGATCATTCTCTAGCTGTGTGCTTTAGTAGCATTTCAATTTTGGATCTCTCAATAATTCTCACATATTCTTAATGAATGATTCCAAGGCCACTGGAAGAATTGACTTTTCCTAGGGATGATTTATCCCTGGGGAAACCTGTTCTCATCCCTCCTTCCTCCCAGGAGTCCTTGTGGATGCACAGGGACTCAGCCGTGACCAGTCCGGATTTTCGGGCTGGTGTAGAAACAGCGTATTTAAACCTTGTATTGTACTTCTCCATCCAGTAAAGGAGGCCTGAATGCCCATTCAAAACTTTTTACTAAAACCGAGCATTAACACAACTAATGTTTTAAAGATAGTGCCATGCAGTTTCTCCAAGGCTTGCAGGATATTCCAAGTTTCCAGCCTGAGGCCTGGGCCACAGTTGAAGCTGCAGCCTGGACCACGATGGATGACGGAGCCAGGTAAGTGGGGGAGGGGGGAGGGAGGCTTATCTGGCTCCGCCCCTCACTGCTGCCGCGGTCTGTGCGGTGGCGGACGGCGGAGCCAGGAAAGGGGGAGGGGGGCTTATTCGGCCCCCATTTTGTCCCTCCTTCCCTACTTACCGGCCTCTGCCATCCACTGCAGAGGCAAGTAATTGGGAAAGGGGAGCAAAATGGGGGCCGAATATTGATTTGGACCTCTGGATCTCGCTCCGGATCCAGTTCCGGAGTGGATCGGGGGAGGTCCAGATCGACCTGAAGCGGTTTGAGCCTGATCCGGATGGTCCGGATTGGGATCCGAAGCAGTTCTGGGAGGGGGTGCACAGCCCTAATATATGTGTGTGTGTTGTGTGTTTAATGGTATATAATACTGTTAGTTGAGTGTAAAATGTGCTTTTCTTTCCTGATTTCTTATTGCTCTTTGGAAGCTGGTATAGCCCTTCCTTGAAGTAGCATTCCTGGTCCTCTCCAGTCGCTGCCCTTAGACAGTGCTGCAGTAAAGCCTGATATCCAGTAGCTTTCTATGACACTTTTCTCCATTGTAATTAAACACAGCGTTTGTAAAACTACAACTATGATGGCGTCTCCTGTTGGAAGCATGCTTAAGACTTGAACTGGGATTCCTGGCATGAGGTAAATACATGAGCAGGTGGTAGAAATATTGCCGGGTGCCTCCTAAACCAAAAGTACAAAGCAGTGCCATAGAAGTATTCTACGGTTTAGAAGAGCGAGCTTTAAGAAAGAAATCCAGCTTTTTAAATGAAAATATCCAAATCTTCTTAACAAAGCTTGCACTTCAACTAAAAAACCTCTCTTCTCCCTAACACCTTCAGGGGTCTCACTTCTTGATGTTAATTATCATTGGAGGGAAAACATGTTGCCAGTGTGAAAGTCTAAAGACTGCAGCGCAACTTTCCTATAGTAATCGCTGTGTACAGAAACAGCAGAACACATACTGTGAATACCGTTTCCTGTGCCGCCAGTTAAACTGCACTTGGCATTATTAATGATGTGCTTGTTGTTCCCATCTTATTCTGCAGCAAGATGCATACTGATGTCAGACTAGTCAGGTTGGAAGACTAGACTGAGGCCTTAGCTAAACCTAAGGTTTATCCCAGGATCATCCCGGGGTAGGGTGACCATATGAAAAGGAGGACAGGGCTCCTGTCTCTTTAACAGTAATGTAGAAAAGGGAATTTCAGCAGGTGTCAATTGAAGAAGGTGTAATTCCCTCTTCATCACAACAGTTAAAGCTACACTAGCTATAGTAGAGTGGCCAGATACAAAAGAGGGCAGGGCTTCTGCAGCTTTAACTGTTGTGATGAAGAGAGAATTACACCTTCTTCAATTGACACCTGCTGAAATTCCCTTTTCTACATTACAGTTAAAGATACAGGAGCCCTGTCCTCCTTTTCATATGGTCACCCTATCCCGGGGTCATCCCTGTTCATGTAAATGACACACAGGATATCCCGGGAGCACGCAGGGAGGACCCTGGGATAAACCTTAGGTCTAGCTAAGGCCTGAGAGGAACAAGATGCCCTTTAACAGAGAGAAATGTAAGGTATTACACCTAGGAAGGAAAAATGAAGAATACACATACATGATGGGGGATCCATGGCTTGGAGAAGGATTTGGGTTGGAGAAGGATTTTGCCAGCAAGCTTAACATGAGTCAGCAGTGTGAGATAGCTGCTAGAATGACTAACACAGTTGTGGGCTGCATTAGAAGCATTATATCAAAGATGTATGGAGCCCTTATTCTTCTTCACTTGGCACTAGTGAGACCACATCTGGAATATTGTGTATGTTTCTGGGCACCACATTTCCAGAAGGACATTGACAAGTTAGAACAGGTTCAGAGGAGGGCAACAAAGATGATACAGGGACATGAGGACATGTCATATAAAGATAGGCTTGAAGGAACATCGGATGTTCAGCCTGGAGAAGAGAAGACTGAGGGGAGAAAAGTTAGTAGTCTTCAGGTACATAAAAAGGCTGCCACAGGGAAGATGGTCAATAACTATTTCCCACTGCCACCGAAATTAGGACCCAAAATAATGGGTATAAGTTACAGCTACCTAGATTTCAATTAAATAAAAGGGGGGGAAACTTCTTGATGGTAAGATCTGTACAACAGTGGAATGGTCTACCTATGGAGGTTGTGGGTTCTCCATCTCTGCAGGTTTTTAAGAAAAGGCTGGACAGTCACCTCTCATGGATGGTTTAATTAGTTTTCCTGCACATTGCAGAGGATTGGACTAAATGATCCTTGTGGTTCCTTCCAACTCAAAAATTCTATGATTCTACTATAGCCACACAGATCAAATGGGGATACCAAACTGAAGGACTTCTTTCAGAGTGTATATCTTCAAAAGTGGCAGTGAAGTTAATGCCTATGCCCATAAGTGGTGGACATAGTCATATGTTATTGCAGTTTCCTGTTATGTGCTCCATTTTGTACAACCTATTTGTTTCAGTCTAAGGGCATGGTTAGACGAGGGTTCATCCCAGGGATCGCCCAGGGATCATCCCTGTGCATCCACATGACACACAGGGGATCCCGGGAGCAGGGAGGGATGATCCCTCCCTTTCCATGGGATATCACCCTACCCATTTTTGCCGTGGTCTTGGGATGATCCCTAGACTGCAGAACGTGTGGCCTGCTGTCACTGGTATGTCCCAGCTCCTTGTGAGTAAAGTGAGGAGCCGGAAACCAGGCACAGGGCACAGAGCTCCTCAGGAGCTCTGCACTCATCGGGGAGGGGGGGAGCGCAAGGGCTTTCTTTTTTTTAAAAAAAATTACAATTTCAGGGGAGTGCTCGTGTGCTCCTTCTCCTTTGAGAAAAATAAATCCAAAATGGAAGCCGCGATGTCGCATGCCGTATGTAGATGAGGGCGACAATCATAAAATCACGATATCATCGCCCTCCACCCCTCTCATCTAGCCATGCCCTAAGACATGAATGTTTTAAATTGGAGACATGATGTCAGTCATTTGGCCTCTGAGCCGCAACATTTTGCTCCACATTGTGATCTGTTTCCTTTCACAGGAAACAGCAACAACAACACATGTGACTCTTTTGGTATATTTGTGAAAATCTCTTTGCTTTTCCACATGTATCTTCTAAACTACAAAAAACTTCGAAGGAAAGAGGCAATCCACACGTGTGGTACTATACATGGGGAAATCTTGAGGGTGCATCCCAGAGTGCAACAGTGTCAGAGGCCAAAGTGTGCTTCTAAGGACAAGTCCCCTCATGGAGCAAATTGGATATGTGACCTGCTGCAACTATTGTTGTTATTTTCAGTGTTTATTTATTTATTTCAAAATGTATTGGACGGCGATCTCATTTGCGGCCCTGCTAAAAGTTGATTCGAACAACAACTTTTTATTTTAAAAGTACAGTCAAAGACAAAGAAGAGAAAAACTGCTGTCACCATCGACATTCTCAATAAGCCCCTCCCTCCAAAATAATTGAGAACTTTCATCCTCATTGAAGAAATTCCTGAAATGGCCACCAATATTTATTACCTGAGAAAGGGGTGGTGGAGATGAAGCAGCCATTTGAACTCGGGTCTAAATAATTTTACTTAGCTGCTTCTGTTCCTTGATTTCTCCTTGAATTAGTGGTAGGGATGGGAGGACAGTGGCATGGTTCACATATTGCGACAAACCACACTTCTTTTTTCAACATGTGGGTTACTGGCAGGAGCAGATCAACAACCCAGGGACAAAGTGTCCCTGGGTTGTTTAGTGTTGTGTTCAAATCCCTTGACAAGCTGGTGAAAGAACCTATGTTTTTTCCAGATTTATTTCTCTGGCTAGATTCACACAACATGCTAATCCACCCAGTGTTAGGGTGACCATATGAAAAAGAGGACAGGGCTCCTGTATCTTTAACAGTTGCATAGAAGAGGGCATTTCAGCAGGTATATATGGTATGTATAGAGAACCTGGTGAAATTCCCTCTTCATCACATCAGTTAAAGGTGCAGGAGCTATACTAGAGTGACCAGATTTAAAAGAGGGCAGGGCACCTGCAGCTTTAACTGGTGTGATGAAGAGGAAGTTTCACCAGATTCTCCATATATACAAATGACACCTGCTGAAATTCCCTTTTCAATACAACTGTTAAAGATGCAGGAACCCTGTCCTCCTTTTCATATGGTCATGAAATGTTGACCATATGTGTCAAGAAATGATACAGTAACTAAACAGCAAACATTCATACAAACAACAAATGCCAGTATGCAAGATCCAGCCTAGACAGTAGTAAAAACCTACTACAGAATTGCAGCTACAAAACAGAATATTCCAGTAAAACATAATCAGGCACTCTTACCTTGGCCTTAGCTAGACCTAAGGTTTATCCTGGGATCATCCCTGCCTGCTTCTGGGATATCCTGTGTGTCATGTACATGAACAGGGATGACCCTGGGACAATCCCAGGATAAACCTTAGATCTAGCTAAGGCTCTTGACTACTCTTACTTTCAGCACTATGTGGTGTTTTTCCTTCTGGAGATGTGTTAAATGTGGCTCATTATGTGATCAAAGCTATCTCTGATTTATTTATAACAAGCTGATATGCCCGGTGTTGCTCGGGTCCGTGAATAATGTTTATAACATTTATTTAATAAAGAATAAATTTCTCTGCAACTTACTCATCTTTAGGTTGGTTTGTTGTTGTTTTAGTTTGGTTGAGTTAGTAAATTATTTTGTTAGAATAAATGGAAAATTGTGTCAATAAGAACTGTATTTTAAATTAGAGCTTCACGATAAACCACATTTTTTGTTTTACCTGAAAAGCCTACACCTCCCATCATGCCTTGGCCAGAGAAGCCATCTAAACTTCAAGAACAATCACGACACACAACACCCATTCTACCAGCTAAAAAAAGATGCAAACTTAAAATATGTTTTCAAAATATTTCCAGCATTGCCCAGATATCTGAATAACATATAGCAGGGGAGTGGATCTCACTGGACGTGGAGAACTGTTGTATGCATGTGCTCTGAAGCCATTATTATGAAAAAAAGGAAAGCAGCCATACTTTATTGGCATAATTTACTATATAATATCTACATTTAACCAGTTGCGGCAGAGAGCCAGGATGGTCAAGGCCACTGGTGACTTGGGCCTTTTATCTGACTTACCTGTGCTCTGAAAACACACCATGGCACATTTTAATTTTAAGTTTTTTAGCAACATGGTCAACCCACCACCTTATGGTGCTGGTGGCATTATGCTACTGCTATGGAGCCACATAGAGGATAAAACAATTTTCAATACCTCCTGCTGAAGAAATTTTATTTATGGATTGTCCTGAAGGAATAAAATTTTATTTATTTATTTATTTATTTATTTATTTATTTATTGCATTTTTATACCACCAAATAGCTGAAGCTCTCTGGACAGTTTACAAAATTGTGTGATACAATTTCTCAGCAACTGCTGGATGTATGTAATATAGTAATATATGTATGTGTTTGGGATTGTCTGTTTGTTATTAATGTTTTTATTGGTTCTGATCAATGACCGTAATAAATCTATTCATTCATTCATTCATTCATTCAAATAGCAATTTGTACTGGTCATGACCATGAGTCATTGTTTGGTGGCAAGAGTAGACTCTTGGGAGTTACACCCAAGACATGCTGGGAGTTGTAGGCATAATAATAATATATTTATTTCTTAGCCACCTCTCCCTTTGGATCAAGGTGGGAAACAACATTAGCACAACAATACAATATAAATCAAATACATAAAATTAATTAAAAGAGCATATAAAACCAACACAAAATAACAATCAACACATCTTTAAAAATTCTTAGGTTTCAAATTCGTCTGGGTAGGCCTGCCGGAAAAGGCTAGTCTTTAAAGCTGTCTTAAATTCAGAGAGAGAGTTAAGTTGACAAATCTCCTCCGACAGGCCATTCCATAGTCTGGGAGAGACAGAAGAAGAGGTCCTCTGGGTAACAGTTGTTAGCCTAGTTTTGGCTGACTGAAGTAAGTTCTCCCCTGAGTGCGTAGAGCAGATTGTATGGGAGAAGCCTCAGATTTTTATTAAATTCTTTAAAAAATATTTTAAATCCAAAATTTCACATTTTTAGATTTTTTTTCTTGTACATTGTACAGCCAGACCTATCAGTGTGCCAAATTGCAAGTTTCTACCTAGCATTGCTCGGGGGCCCTAACATATATGTCTGTGAGGTAATCATCTTAAAGTCGCAAGCCTGTGAGCTGAACTTTAAACAAATTAAGTTCATTTCTTTTTTTCCCTCCCTTACTCTCATGACAACCCTGCAAAATGGGCTGGTCCTAGGCCTGTGAGGTAACTTTAAAACAAATTAAATTTCTTTTCTTTCTCCAGGTGTTCCCCCTTCAGGCCCAGGATGGCGAGCCACTTCCAGATGATGGCCGCCAAAGCCTGATAAAGCTTCTATCCCACTCAAGGCATGCTGGGAGTTGTAGGCATAAGCCTAGACCCCTGAATAACATGTTAATCTTTGAACACTGTCTGAGGTGTGGTGGAAACAATGAGAGAGCAGGCCATCTTAGTTGTGGCACCCTGCTTATGGATTTCTTTTTTCCCAGGCAGGCTTTCCTAGTGACTGCATTAATGGCTTTTAAGTGCCAAGTGAATTTTTTTATAAAAATATTTTCCAAGGCCTTTTAACTTGATGAGATTTTTTTTATGCTGTGTTTCCCCTGTTTTAATTAAGCCACAACATTCCAAGACCGATGCAAGAATTACTGAATAAAGTTTTATGATTTTTATGTAAAAGTCTGACTTTACTATTAAAACAGAAGAGTGAATGGAGGAATGACTGATAGCTGAGGCTAGAATGGAATGGTGGGCAGGGTTAGTGGCCATTGGAGAAAGTCAGTTAAGAAAGAGAACTACTATACCTCCCAGCATGCCTTTGGCAGCCCTCAGGTGCCCATGTCCTGTGAGAGGCACTTTCCTCCTCTCATTGCCAATGCTGCTCCTTCTGGGACAGCCTCAGCCCGCACTTCTCACCCATGAAGTGCTCCATCGGGAGCCTATACTGAAGGGCTGGGCCTGGGCCAGGCACTTGCCCCCCTTCGTCAAGCTTGTTTCTGGGCATGCAGAGAGTGCTTCCCTTTCCTCCCTTCCTCCCTTCCTCTCTTAAGGGTGAAGGCTGAGCATGTACTTCCCTCAGTTTCTGAGAAACAGTGATATCAGGATGGGGTGCCTTTGAGCATGTCCAGAGTTTGGCCTCTCAAAGAACACTGTTGCATCTAGTTATGATTTTAAAAGCACACATGGCAGGTGGGAGGAGGCACCACAAACAGATGCAGCCCATTTATGTAGGTTGTTTCTTTTTATGTTGAATTGGGTTGACTGCTCGAGACTGACTTTAGGAATCACAATGGCCGTCAAAGGCCAGTAAGTCTGGCCTCCCATCCAAGGCATGCTGGGAGTTCTGCCCAAGGCATGCTGGGAGTTGTAGGCATAAACATTGGTTTTTATTAAATTCTTTAAAAATGAAGCCATTTTAACACTGTTTGTTACAAGCACATTACAGTTGTGGTGCATGAGTGTAAGTAAGTGAAGACATGAGATATAGTTACTTGCTTCCCTCAGGGAGAGAGCACATGTTGGTTGTTGCACAGGCAAAGAAGAACAGGAAAGGGAGAGAGAAGAAGAAAGGAATCAATCAAGTCACAGGACAACAAAGGGGATAAACAAAACAAGTGGCTGTTGATACAACATGTTCTCTATTGACCCCCAGTGTCTGGAATCATGCAGCGTTGTTCCTATTATCCAACAGTGTTATGTTAGAAGCTGCTGCTATCGAATGGTTGCAACTTTACATGAGGCATTTGTGTGAAATCATTTCTCATATCATTTTGTCTTACCTCTTCACCTCAAGAGGCAAGTGGGGATCTGAATGAATGAACTTTAGTAATACAACCATGGCAACACCCAAACGAAAGATTGTATGAACTGGCTGCAAGCTGAGCATTTGCAAGTTTTATCACATAAGTGTATTCTGGGAATCAGCTCTCACATAAGCCTAATATCTGACTTCTGAGTAGCCCAGAACGACTTCAACAGAGAGATTGTTTATGGAACAGGCCATGGTCTGTGGATGCGCTGCTTTTGAGCCTTGTGCGGTAACAAAGTAAGCAAACACTAAGGAGCAGGGAGGTTAAATTATTAGATAATCATGAAGTTCTATTTCATTTATACACTATACTAATGAAAGGCGTTGTAATCAAGAAAACATATTAATCATTCAATGGTTACTTCAATAGTGAATTAAATTGTTTGTTTACCATCTTCTCTACTTTCTCAGCCATTATTGTACAGCCATTATTTAAAATCTGCTGAACTCCAATGCCCAAAATGGGGGCAAATAATTTGTATCAGATACATCCACCTTCTCCAACCTGGGGCCCTTCCACACGCCGTAGTGAAGGCGCGTGCATGCGCCCAACTACAGCCCCAAAACGATAGTGTGTACCAGCCTGAAGAGACGGAGGCGGCGGCGGCTGGGGAATCCGGGCGTGTCTGCCGCCGCCGCTGCCGCTGCTCTCCTGCTGCCAGGGTAAGACCCGGGTCGGAGAGCTCGGTTTCCGCCTCCGCTGAGCTCTCCGACCCTCGCAGGCTTTCCCCCCTCCGACCCGGGTCGCTCTTACCCCGGCAGCAGGAGGGCGGCGGCAACGGCGGCAGACGTGCCCCAAGACCCTGCTGGGGTAAGAGCGACCTGGGTCGGAGGGGGGAAAGCCCGCGAGGAAAGCGGCGCGCCTCCTCCTGCCGCCACCGCTGCCTCCTCCCCTTTCCTCGCCTCCTCCTGGCGGCTCTTCTGGAGCCCCGGCTGAGGCGGGGAGGCGGCGGTGGATTCCCCAGCCACCTCCGCCCCTCCCCCCGCCGGCCTCCTGCTGCCTGGGTAAGAGCGACCCAGGTCGGAGAGCTCGGCGGAGGCAGAAGCCGAGCTCTCCGACCGGGTCGCTCTTACCCAGGCAGCATGCAGCAGGAGGGCGGCAGCGGCGCCGGCAGCGGCGCCGGCAGCGGCGCCGGCAGCGGCGCCCGGATTCCCCAACCGCCTCCATCTCTTCAGGCTGGTACACACTATCGTTTTGGGGCCGTAGTTGGGGCGCATGCACGCGCCTTCACTACGGCGTGTGGAAGGGCCCCTGGTGCCCTCCAGATATTTTTGACTTTAGCTCAGCTCTAGCCAGCACGGCTGATCAACAGGAATGCTGAGGGTTGACATCCAAAATACCTTGAGGGGGGCAGCTTGGCTGTGGTATATAGTGTGGGGTTAGATTATGTGATGCCAAAGCTGCAGCAGTTCAGCCAGCTTGGGAGGGCTCACCGTTTCAACATACTGGAGCTATCCTGTCTAGTCTATTTGCCCTTGATTAATCAGTTCAGGCTGTATTGCTTACTCAAGAAAATTCTGTTGCTAGCCTTTGCAGTTGTGAATTCCACACCTGCAAAGAGCAGCAACAGAACATTCTGGCATGAGAAAGAATGAAGAATGATGATGAGATGCTCTAGTCCAGTTTTAAAATCTCTTCGCTGGCTACCAATTCGTTTCCGGGCAAAGTATAAAGTGTTGGTTATCACCTTTAAAGCCCTACATGGTTTGGGTTCAGGCTACCTGCAGGATCGCCTTTTCCCGTACAATCCACCCCACACACTCAGGTCCTCTGGGAAGAACTTCCTTCAGCCAGCCAAACTAGGCTGACAGGTATTACCCAGAGGACCTTCTCTTCTGCTGCTCCCAGACTGTGGAATGGTCTACCGGAGGAGACTCATCAACTTGACAGTCTATCAGCATTTAAGAAAGCTATTAAGACTGATCTCTTCTGGCAGGCCTATCCAGTGTAATTATGGTGTTTTAAAATGATTTTAGGACGTTCTAACAATGTATATTAAGATTAATTTAGTTTAATGTATTTTATATTTACTGTTGTTCTTCACCTTGATCAGAATAGAGAGGAGGGTAAGAAATTATTATTATTATTATTATTATTATTATTATTATTATTATTATTATTACTATTATTATTAGTCTTGACCTATGGCAGCAGCAAGGGGACAGGTTGCAGGGGCAGACCTCTTTGGAAGAGTAACAAGGCTTAAAGAAGTTCCTGGGCTGGGCAGGCATCACATGGGTGCTCCTTATTCATTGTTTTATTTATTCATGTATTTATTTACCTTTATTCCCCGTTGCAGCTAACGATAAAATCCTTTGGAGTAGGACAGTAGAGTGAGAGAGGCTCCTATTCCCTGCTCAAAATCTCAGATGAACTATTTATTGATTGTAAACATTAAATAAAAGCCATGGCCAAAGTGTAATCCAATACTGCTGTCTGCTTCATTCTGGCTGACTGCAAGTGGCTGCCCGTCCCAATTCCCTTGGCAAGATGGAGAGAGATGAGCCCACAACCTCATAGAGACCATCCAGTTCTAATCACTTTTTACATTTAGGATGCAGGTTAAGGTTATATTCCTCCTTTTACTTTGCTAAGCTCTCTGATTAGTTATTGGATGGGAGGATGTTTTAGTGCCTCTGCCAGCTTTTATATATTTAATTGGTGATAGACTTTTTACTATTTTATTGATCAATTTTATTTTAGAGTTGATTTATTGCTAAATTGTAGGCTGCCTAGAATACCGGTTTGGTCGAAATGCGCAATTCTACATTTTAAATAAATAGAGCCTACTATAACTCACAGCCAGTTTAGTGCTGAATGGTTTTATTAAGGTCAATGAAACAGCTCCGGAGAGAGGTCGTCTATGCACTGAAGCTTAAAGCAATAAATGCAACAAGTTAAAATGAACAGTCAAAATGCAAGATAATTTCTGAACTTCAGTATTGTTTAATACAAAGGGGCAGTGTCTAAGGATGAAAGACAGGGATGGCCAACTTGTAGACCCCCATATGTTTTGAACTACAACTCCAGTCAGCCCCAGCCAGCACTGGTAATAGTGAGGGATCATGGGAGTTGTAGGCCAAAACGTCTGGAGAGCCACACAAGTTAACCACCACCGATGTAAGAGAATCTCAGCTTTATTATACAGATAAAAGTGGGGACAGACAAATAATAGTTAGAATCATGGGAGGGAAAGGTAATTTTTAAAAAAGATTAATTAAAAAAAACCTCGCGCTTGCCCCACCCTCAATGGGTACAGAGCTCCTGAAGAGCTCCGTACCCCATGCCTGATTCCTGGCTCCTCGCGTTTACTCACAAGAAGCCAGGAACAAACTGGGATGGCTGCCCACATGTCCTGTGGTCTCAGGACGAAGTCGAGACCATGGGGAAAACCAGAATTAAAGCCATCCCGGCTATCCCGGGGCAAGGGAGGGATCATCATGTGGATGCACAGGGATGATCCCGGGGTGATCCCCGGGATATCGCCCCGTATAGCCATGCCCTTTCTCTCAATGGCCAAATGCAAATAGCATCCCTACTTCAGGGAGCACAGCCCTCTATTTGAAGGAGTCTTCTGCTTGAAGACTTATTCTGGTCCCCTCCAAGTCTAGTTTGAAGAATAAGAACACCATGAAGGGAGAGCAGAATTCTTGAAGATTCCTATCAACAGGTGGCACCTACACACAGGTAACCTTGGCTAGATCTACATGGGTGCTTTTTATCAATATTTAAGTGTACTGATAACTGTTGGGGCACATTATGCTTTCTGTATACCACTTTTCTAGCATTATTTACCACTGTTTATTCCGTATTGTCCAAAAGTACCAAAACAGATGTCAATGTATGAGCCGCGAGATATAAATGTGCAACAGGAATATAGCATCACCATGATGGGACCCTGATTACAGGGTGTAGATCTGGTCCTGGTCACTGTCTTCTCCACTACCTATGTCTATTTAAATTATACTAATTATTTCTTAATAAATCAGCATAATTAAGCAAATCTGTTGCCTATTTGTCCTCTTTTGGGGTGATGTATAAATGTAAGCCACACTACTTGCAGCTCTCACGGCAAATTGAGTTTACTGCCCACCCTGACAGGAAGGTCCAACTTGTACCAAACGCTGGAGTATCAAATCCTCAGTTTAATGGGCAATCCTGGCCATTTTGATTGAGCGAGACCCACCAAATAGATACCTAGAGCTATTTCAAAAAGGCAACCTGTCTCTAATGATATATTAGTCCTTTCTAGGGATGGGTGGAAATCCACCAGAGCCTGAGAAATTGCTGGACACCCCGTGCTTGGCCCTGTTGGGCCCTGCAGAATGCGCCCAGCAGATTTTTGTCCATGGTCCTTTGCAGCACTGGTCTTATTGGGCGTGGGATGGAAATGTGCAATTTCCCCAGCTTCTGGAAATTGCATTAGTGCTCCTCCCCACCCTGCCAATGGGGGTC
Organism: Elgaria multicarinata webbii; assembly: GCF_023053635.1. Taxonomy (NCBI): domain Eukaryota; kingdom Metazoa; phylum Chordata; class Lepidosauria; order Squamata; family Anguidae; genus Elgaria; species Elgaria multicarinata. Next base: position 17,868,586 of record NC_086177.1, on the reverse strand, counting down.
TTTCACGCCCCTCCATGAGAGACAGGAGGTTTTCCCCTTTTACTCTAATGGCAGCGGCCATTAGAGTGGAAGGGGAAACTCTTTCTCAGGTCCAGATGGGTGTGGTGGTGGTGGAGAGGTAGGGGAAGTGCATGTCAGAGGTCTCCAGAAAGTACACAATTCCGCTTGCACACTAATGGCATGTCTTGGGCATTCCAGAAGCCTCAGACACATGCAACACCGAGTGCTGGCCAGGCCAGCTCAGATGGAATAGGGCCGGCTGGGCAGTGCTTGCCGAGTGTGCTGAGTAAGCTACAGGGAGGTCACCATTCACTAGTCTTTGCCATTCCAGGACTTAATGCTTTGCTGTTGTTGTTGTTGTTGTTGGTGGTGGTGGTATTTTTGTGCCAATAAAAAGATGACCTCTCCCTTCTACCCTTCATTTGTACTTCAGATCACAGATGCTGATAGGCACCTTGTGGCAATGGGTAAGGAGGGTGACTCGGTAAACTACCGAGAAAATTACAAATGCATTTTTAACAAATAAAAAGCAAGAATCGGAAACTGGTTTTGATTAGCTGTTACTGCAATGATCAGATAGCTGTGTTAACATTCTGTGGGCTCCTTGCCTGGTAGTAGCAGGAACATCACAGCATGAATATACCAAAATAAGGCAACAGCAGGGAAGCTACAACAAAAGAATCCTGCAAGTGTAAACAGAGAACAAGAGCAAGCTGAGGAAGAATGTAAAATAAGACAAAACCCTCAACGGGAGAACAGGCAGGGGGAAAGAATTAAAAATAACAAACGGTGGTTCAAAGTGCCCTTAATTTATCAAGTTGCAGCAGTGATATGACCGGCTGGGGAATTCATTAACGGTACGTCAACCTCAATGCTGCTGGCCGGTTATATTTTAAAGCTACCTTCTCTTGGTTGTTGTTATTTTCTCTCTCAGCAAAATGAGACCTTTGAAGCCAATCGGTTGGAAATGATGTTGCCCCATTAGGAAGAACCTGTACACTCACGCCCATCCTGTGAGTGGGTAATTAGAACAGCTAATAGGAGCTTATCAAGCATCTCAAGACTGGTTTTCTGGCTTTACTTTGACTGCCACTAGGACACCTGTAGTCCAGCAAATGGGCCATTTCACTAGACGGGAACAAGGTTTACAGTTAGCTTCAAAAAGTCTGCTCTTCCATATACTGAAGATGCAAAAAAAAAGGGGGGGGGAAAGAGTCAGGCTCATCAACAGCTGGATTTGAATGGTACTCAGGTCCTAGGCCCAAAAGGGAAGAGGGGGCTAGCTGATACCTGTGGAGACTTTTGCCGCTGCTGTAGCCACCTGTGCTGCCCCTGTCCACTGCCTGAGCTCCCACTCCAGTGTTCTGCTGCTGTTGTTCACTGCCTCCCCTGCTCTATTACCAAAAAGCCCAGGCCCCAAGCCAGCATCTGAGTGTTACTGGTTGCTGGGCAGTGGGCACACAAAACCTCAGATATCCCTGGGAAGGGAAACATAGTCATTTCCATTTTCCTTCTAGGGATGCTGTACAGAAGCAGAAATTGTTGCTCCTATATAGGGATGTCCATTTCTTTTTCTGTAGACAGTCCTGGAGAGGAAAGAGAAATGATCTTTTCCTTCCCAGAGAGGCCTGAGGATTGAATTTACATGTGGCAGGGAGCAGGCAATACCACTTAGCTGGCAGTTTGGGCCATTCTGGCAAAAGATGGAGGAGTGGACTGGGGGCAACAGCAGACTCGAGGTCCAGATGGTAGCCGTAAACTGCAGCAGCAGCAGTTTAAATTGGCATGGCAGAACAAGTGCCATGCCTTTCCAGGTGCCTCCTCCAAGGGAGGCTCAAAAGATGGTAACAAGGGAGAGGGCTTTTTCAGTGGTGTCCCCCACAATTATGGAACACTGTTCCCAGTAAGCTCTGCCTTGCATCGACATTGTCATCCTTTCAGCCCCGTTAAGACTTTCCCAGGCATTTGATATTACATGACAAGGTTTTTAACCAGTCCTGAGAGGTTGTTTTTTTTAAAATTGTTGATTATTTTTGGATGGAAATTATTTTTGTAGTATGCTTTACATTGCATTTTGAAGTTTTTAATCTTTTGTAAGCCACCCAGAGAACTTTGGCCATTGAGCAGTAAAGAAATATAACAAACAGTCAGGGAGCTGGTAGTGTCAGCTCAGTTCCTGGCTTGCCTTTGGCTGCTTGCTTTTTTGAAAGTGAGGTGAAGTAAGATAAGGAGAAGAAGGAAGATGGAACGCTCCAACCAACCACCTTGTCATCTCATAGTAAGCCCCTCCTACCACCACCACCACCACCACCTACACCTCCAGGAGGAATCCTGCTTGAGAAATAGTCTTGGGACTCATCTACACCTGCAGCCCTTTGGGGAGCGGAAGAGGGATGATCTCAGAGTTTTCCACTTCCAGGATCATCCCTCAGGGGCCACATGCCAGTGCGTTGTCCTGGAAGTAAAGAGGGATGTAATTGCACAGGTGTGATCCTGCATGAAGGTGAGATTTTTAACACACACACACACTCACACACACACACACACACACACACAACAAACTTGTGATAGAAGATGCCAAACTCTCCCAAAGATGGCAAAAATGCTCTCCCCCTCACTCCGATGCCCACGGACTCCCCCACACAGTTCCTTGCCTTTTCCTGAGCCCCTCTACTCATGGGGAAGAGGGAGGACTCCAGGAGGGAGAGCCATACTGCCTGCGGAGCTCTGGATGGTCCCAAAAAGGCAGAAAAAACTTGGAAAAAAGCAGTCTTAGCTATCCTGAGAGAACTGAGTGCTTGTCCCCGGTTCACCCGGGGTCAGCTGTACATCATTTGGATGCACAGGGATGACCTTGTGACCACCCTGGGATAAATGGCAGGTGTAGATTAGGCCTTGCTTCCCTGGTCCCAATCCTTCCAAAGGCAGAGCTATCTCTCAAGCAGAATCAAAGCTCCAGACAATTAGTCTGACAAGGCAAAGCTCAAAGTGGAGAGCCAGTGCAGGAATTCAATCCAGGTTACAAGTTGTGGTCCAAGGTGGAATGTATGAACAAAGTCATGAGGTCACATGAGGATTGGAACATAGGAAATCTAAAACACATCATGTGGCAGTAATGGAAGGGAGGAAATTGTAGCTTCTTCCCTCATTTTGGCTTCATATATGACAATGGAAGCAAAAAAAAGAACTACAGTTCCCATGACCTCTGAGTTTCGCAAAAGAAGCTGGTGGGTTTCCTTTTCATCTTACTGAATAAATCCTTGTGACTGTATGTATGAAAGAGAAAATGGCCAGTAGCCAGGAAACAGAAAGCACTGTCTTCCCAGGGTGAGAGAAACCATTAAGTTGAGAAGAGCTAATTTCTCTGCTTTCTGCTCTTCCCAGCTGTTGCATGTTATCTTGCCATTACAGGGGCTAATAGCTTTGAGCCAGAGGCATTGTAAGGTCATGCTCCGTAGGAAGGGCTTGAGCATTTTCAGACAACAGCCAATGCTTTCTTCTCTCCCTAAGTATCCAAAGCAGCAAAGCTGTTGTTCACAAAGAGCAGTTAATAATAAAATGTAAAGGAGTGTTGCTGTGCATTACTTGTGTTTCTGAACACTGAATGGAACGTGTCGAAATTCCCTCTACTTAACAACCATTAACAGTATACATAGAAACCCATCCTCCTTGGGTTTTAGTCACCCTAGAGAGGTTCACTTGAACTCCTTCACACATTTAAAGAACGGTTGAGGGGCATAACAAGTTGCTCTGCATAGACCCTGTGGTGCAGCTGGTTTGAAGTCCAGAAGTTTTGGGACCTGCAGCCCAGGCACCCTTCAAAAGATAACCTGGATAAGGATGGATGAGAAATTCTTGTGAGTGGAGAAGGAAATCCCAGAAATAAACACACAGACACCAGAGTTTGGGATTAAATATGGCCTCTTTATTTAATCATGGAGATTCTCCCCTCCATGGTTCTGTGTGTGAATGTGTGGGAATCAAGCTAATTTCCTCAGGCAACTAGGCTGCACATCAGGGCGACCTACTCAGCTGAAAGCAGGGGTCAGGTGACCCAGCCTCCTTTTTCAACTACACTTTTGTGTTTTGTGAGACTGAACCATGTCATCTCCACTCAGGCTCCATAGCTGAGTAGATGAGACAAGAAGATCCCCAAAGGCAAACCATATCCTGACACGAAAGCTAGGGTGACCATATGAAAAGGAGGACAGGGCTCCTGTATCTTTAACAGTTGTATTGAAAAGAGAATTTCTGCAGGTGTCGTTTGTATATATGGAGAACCTGGTGAAAATTCTCTCTTCATCACAACAGTCAAAGCTGCAGGTGCCCTGCCCTCTTTTAAATCTGGTCACAGTATAGCTGCAGTATAGCTCCTGCAGCTTTAACTGTTGTGATGAAGAGGAAATTTCACCAGGTGTGACATGCATACAAATGGCACCTGCTGAAATTCCTTTTTCTGTGCAACTGTTAAAGATACAGGAGCCCTGACCTCCTTTTCATATGGTCACCCTAACGAAAGCTGCAAAGCCCCCGAGGAGCAGGACCTCTGGATTGCTCATCACCATAAAGTTGCCAGAGTGCTCACCATCCCTATCCTGACTTTCCAAAATTCCCGCACAACCCTGCCATTTATAATTAACCTATTTATCCTCCACTTCTAAAGATTAGAGCCAGTATGGAGTAGGCGAAAACCTGCACATTACTCAATGACAGGGGAAATTCCTACTCAGCCTCCCTTGCAAACAGGATGACTGGTTATTCCCATACTGGTTTATAGGGAGGGAGGGTGGAGCCGAAATCAAAAGTGGCCAATAGCCTTGTGGGGTTAGCCTCCACCCCCACCTCACGGGGCTGTATGTGTGCTGAGCACACACCGTGTTTTCCTTTATTTCTAACTCCCCCCACCCCCTGCCTGCACAAACCGTTCCCCGCCCAAGCTGTAACGGCCGGGTGGTGATCGGGCATTTCAGTACCTTTTTTGAAGTTAATTTACCCAATTCACACCTCCTGGAACTAAATGCCAACTCAAACAGAAGTCCAAAGATTTCTGAGCTTCTGATGCAATTTGAAGAAGGAACAAAAGGCAAATGTGCATAAAATTTTGTAAAGAAAGAAAGCTCAAAGTCAGAAGTGAAATCAGTGTCTAGGTGGAATTCTGAGAACTGAAACTAGTTCAAGTTTTGCTTATTCAGAAATCCCTATTCTCAAGAGAGCAGCTGGTGATGGGTGCAGCAGTAAACATACCTGGCATCTGTACCAGGGCCAAAATGGGCATTCAGGTGCCCACTGGAGCTGAACCTGTTCACTGCAGCATCCTTGCTTTCCTCGTTGTTGTTGTTGTTGTTGTTGTTGTTTTAAAAATATCACGGTCACATATTCATTCTCTTATGTTTACTTTTCAAAAACTAAAATTATTTTCTACAACAAAAATGGTGCTTATTCCCAAGTCAATGCATTTAGCATCAGGGCAGCAGGAGCAAACTTCCTTTTATTCATGTCATCATGGCAGTGAAATGATGTACGTGTGCTTAAAATGCAAAACTGTGCATCCTCAGAGGATTTTTCTTTTTTAAAAAAAATCAGAGTTAGCAAACAGGTTTTTTGGTTGGGTGAGGTTGCTCTAACATATCAGCAATATCACAACTCTTTTACGTTGTTTTCATATGTTTAATATATTTATAAGTCTCCCAAAGAATGACAGTTATTGGATGGCTCAGAAACAGAATGAATGAATACATAAATAAATAAATTAGTGTGATCTCCAAGGAGTAAAACAACTTTCCCTCTGACATGGAGATAAAGCTGCAGCTGATTTCAGTTATTAAGATTTAACTTTATACTTTTGTAGCAGAGACACTATTTTCTTGGTAAGTTAAAGGATACTTTTGACAACCACATTTATCTTAGTGTCAAAATAGGGGAGCTACTGCAAAGCTGGGAGAATCAGACTATAAATAGTTTTGATAGGGTGCTTGAGGATGACAAGAATGGAAGATTTTCACGGGTTTACAGCTTGATGCTGCAGTTGACTCAATTCCACCTCAAAGCGGTTTGCAGACTTCTTAACACTGCATTTTTGAGCTAAACAATTGGCATGTCTAGTTTCTAGAACTCCTGCATAAAAAAATGGATTTTGGTACTGATTTATTGTGTAGATTAAATGTAAATGATGCTTCTATAAATAAATAAAAAAGACACTTTATTTTTAAAAAAATGCAAGGAAAATTAATTTCTCCCAAAAAGAACAAATCAAGCCATCATCAACTGACATCATGAAATGGAAAAAAAAATTGTCAAGACAAGAAATGTCACAAGGCAGGATGTCATAAAATGAAAAAGTGAGACTTCAGTTTGTGAATAATCCATAGCAGACAAGGACTGACCATCCAGGTCAATTTGACATTCCCAGAAGAGTTATGCGCCATCTGTATATATAAAGTATAATGAAGAAATTTTCTTTGATCTGACTTTGTTTTGCTTTAGAACTTTACTAACTGCTAATTGGTTAAGCTGCTACTATGTATAAATATACCTGCTTTTCACTAGGGGTGTGATCCGCTCCGATTAGGAGCGTAGAAGCAGTAGCGGATTGGCCTGCTCCGCCTTACCCAGAGGCGGAGTAGGAGCGGACCGCGGACCCCTAGAAGCAAGGCGAAGAGAAGCGACCATTTTTCGGAGCTCCTAGTTCAGGCGGAGCGCTCCGGTCGCCATCTTGAAAACATTTCGCCATAGGATTGCATTGCGGCAAATAATCGCGCATAACTAGGTTGTTTTTGAAGCTATCGTTCTGGAAATTCTTGTGCTCAGAGAGTCGTGGATGGGGGTCATTTTGAGACCACTCTCACCTCTCTGCGTCGTGTGGGTTGCGTGCTATATTTTTTTGAAAATCGGGTCAACCGCGCGGCTCAAACGGCGTTTTCGGCTTTTCGCCCATAGGATTGCATTGAGGGAAAGAATCAGGGATAACTGGGGGGGTTAAGCTATCGTTCTGAAAATTCTTGTGCACAGAGAGTCGTGGATGGGGGTCATTTTGAGACTACTCTCAACTTTCTGCGTCGTACGGGTCGCGCGCTAGAAGTTTTTAAAAAATCGGCGGGAAAAATACCTTTTTCAAAGGGCTGAGGGGCAGAGTCAGCTCCCGGTCATGATGATCCCAAAGTTAGAGGAGGGCATAGGCAAAACAGGTAACTTGGGATTCTGGGAAACTTCTCTTTCTTCATCTGAACGGGCTTTTCCCAGTGTTTTTTAACACAGTAGCCCCACCAAATGCACAAACACAACCTGAAATCATATACTAAGCCAAGAATAAGAGATAGAAACACAGCACTGCTCCCCACCCTAACTTTGGGGAACAACTGAAAAGATGTGGTGCAAGGGGATGAGCTCCCCTAGGGCATCTCATTGTGGACGTGCCCCCACTCTCTCCTGCACTGGAAGGCCATTAGAGCCTTCCAAAGAGAGTAAAATGGTGGAGCAATGCCTATCATGAGTTGAAGTGAATGTTCACTTTTTAGTGGTGGAGCGATGCCTGTTATGAGTTGAAGTGAGCGTTTACTTCTTAATCTCAGAGCTGTTGGTGGCTGTCTTGAGTTGAACTGGCAGCTGCTTCCCCCTCCCCCGGGCACGTCCCCCTATTGCTGGTAAAAGACAGATTTAGCCTTTTTTTAAAAAATCTTCTTGCTGTTTATTCAGCAACACTGCTGCTTTTAATTCCACCCCTCCTTTGTTTATTTATTGATTTATTCCATTTTATATGCATTACTGGCTTATCCTTGGCTCACTTCCTTATGCCCCCAGAAATGCCAGCTGCATGCCTGCCTGCCTTCCCTCCCTCCTCCCCTGCCCACCTCGCAGGGATGTTGTGTGTGTGTGGCTTTGACTCAGGGGAGAAGTCCTTCCTGCGCTCACTTGGAGTTTTGGAAGTTCCAAATTTTGCAGGTTTAAGCCCCGCCAAAAAACAGGGGATGATGGGACTGCCTTGAGTCTCGGCGTGCGTATGTATCCCTGGATAAGCTTTCATGGTGGTGAGTTTGAAGTTTTTTTTTAACGTGCAAAATTGACGGAGCTATGGAAAGGGGTGTTGGATTTTCATAAATTCCCCAAAAATCAGGGGATGATGGGACTGCCTTGAGTCTCGGCGTGCGTATGTATCCCTGGATAAGCTTTCATGGTGGCGAGTTTGAGGTTTCTAACGTGCAAATTGACGGAGCTATGGAAAGGGGTGTGAATGGGGTGCCCGATTTTCAAAAATTCCCCAAAAATCAGGGGATGATGGGATTGCTTTGAAACTTGGCGTGCGTGTGTATACCCCCATGAGGTGTCATGGTGCCAAACGTGAGGTTTCTAACTTGAACAGAAAAAAAGTTGTATAATTTTTTAGCTTTCAATGCAAGCCTATGGGGGGGGGGAAACGGAGCTCTGGATCCGGATCCAGAGCTCCGAGCGGAGCGGAGCGGAAGTGGGCGGAGCGGGGGCGGGGCGGAGTGGCCCGATCCGGAAAATGGCGGATCTTCAAGTGAAGCGGAGCGGGGGGGGTCCGTGCACACCCCTACTTTTCACACTGCCAGTTAAGAAGATCTTTGTCCATAGGACTTTCTCCATAAAGCTACCTCTAAAGCAGGAAGTATGTGTGTGTCATGTATGTCCCAAATTGTTTACCTGCTTCCACATATGGTACTGCCTTAATGCTGTTCACCCAGACAGGTCTTTGTGTACGTGGATCACAAAAAATATAAAAACATGTATTTGGGGGGTTTAAGTATTTTTAAAGAATTTAATTAAAAACCTAGGTTTATGCCTACAATTCCCAGCATGCCTTGGGTGGGAGGCCAAACTTACTGGCCTTGGCAGCCATTGTGATTCCTAAAGTCAGGCAACCCAATTCCACATAAAAGGAAACAACCTACATAAATTAGGGTGACCATATGAAATGGAGGACAGGGCTCCTGTATCTTTAACAGTTGCATAGAAAAGGGAATTTCAGCAGGTGTCATTTGTATATATGGAGAACCTGGTGAAATTCCCTCTTCATCACAACAGTTAAATGTTCAAGAGCTATACTAGAGTGACCAGATTTAAAACAGGGCAGTGCACCTGCCGCTTTAACTGTTGTGCTGAAGAGGGAATTTCACCAGGTTCTCCATATATACAAATGACACCTGCTGAAATTCCCTTTTCAATACAAGTGTTAAAGATACAGGAGTCCTGTCCTCTTTTTCATATGGTCACCCTACATAAATGGGCTGCATCCATTTGTGGTGCCTCCTCCCACCTGCTTTGTGTGGTTTTGAAATCATAACTAGACAGCGTGTAGTGACAAAGGGGGCAGCATATCGCTTCTCATGTGGCTTTTTCCTATTCTACTTTGGTAACTTATGGATGAAGGAATAGGGTGACCATGAAAAGGAGGACAGGGCTCCTGTATCTTTAACAGTTGTATTGAAAAGGAAATTTCAGCAGGTGTCATTTGTATATATGGGGAACCAGGTGAAATTCCTTCTTCATCACAACAGTTAAAGCTGCAGGTGCCCTGCCCTCTTTTAAATCTGGTCACTCTAGTATAGCTCCTGCAGCTTTAAATGTTGTGATGAAGAGGAAATTTCACCAGGTTCTCCATATATACAAATAACACCTGCTGAAATTCCCTTTTCTATGCAACTGTTAAAGATGCAGGAGCCCTGTCCTCCTTTTCATATGGTCAGCCTATGAAGGAACCACATTACTTACAGAGCCCACATGATCCATACATTGCAAGAGAAGCATGAGAAGAAATCATGGGGAAACGGCTCCCATGCCACTGCAGTAATGTGTGAGCTGGGGTGTCATGGGCTGGTAACAGCCTGCTTCATGAGTGGAAGGGAAAACAGGCAAAATAATTTGCTCCCACTTCTTTTTTGCCGTTCCCTTCCAGTGTCCCCCCCCCCCCCGATGCCACCAAGTGGAAATCTCTCTCCCACCCCCTTCACCAGCTGCCTACACCAAACCAGCCTTAAAACTCTCTGGGTCTCAGGTATCTCCTCTAGGCAGTGTGGAGTTTGGCTATTAGGCATAAGGTGGATAATCCAAAAAGACAACAAAGTTCAAAGTGTTGCTGAAGAAAAATGCTAAAAGGAAAATGTTTTAAAATCTGAATGGAAACACACACGCACATGCACACAACCCAAAACGAAAAAGCACATGAGTTATAGGTTAATAAAATAAGAGAGAGTTAATAAAATAAGAGAGAGTTAATAAAATATCCAATTAACCTAGCTAGACTGTCCCTACTTTACCCAGGGCAGGATCTACACTACTGCTTTAATGCGCTTTATAACAGTTTTGACAACTGTATTCGGAGTGTGTCCTGGGCCCCAACAGTTGTCAAAAATGTTATAAAGCGCTTTAAAGTGTTTTAAAGCAGTAGTGTAGATCAGGTCTCTTTTCCAAGCAATATCTTACTGTCATTGCTCCTGGGGCCCTTCCACACGCCGTAGTGAAGGCGCGTGCATGCGCCCCAACTACGGTCCCAAAACGATAGTGTGTACCAGTCTGAAGAGATGGAGGCGGCGGCGGCTGGGGAATCCGGGCGCCGCTGCCGCTGCCGCCCTCCTGCTGCCTGCTGCCTGGGTAAGAGCGACCCGGTCGGAGAGCTCGGCTTCCGCCTCCACCGAGCTCTCCGACCCGGGTCGCTCTTACCCAGGCAGCAGGAGGCCGGCGGGGGGGGGGGGCGGCGGAGGGGGCTGGGGAATCCGCTGCCGCCTCCCCGCCTCAGCTGGGGCTCTGGAAGAGCCGCCAGGAGGAGGCGAGGAAAGGGGAGGAGGCAGCGGCGGCGGCAGGAGGAGGCGCGCCGCTTTCCTCGCGGGCTTTCCCCCCTTCGACCCGGGTCGCTCTTACCCCAGCAGCGTCTTGGGGCGCGTCTGCTACCGCCGCTGCTGCCGCCGCCATCCTGCTGCCGGGGTAAGAGCGACCCGGGTCGGAGGGGGGAAAGCCCACGAGGGTCGGAGAGCTCGGCGGAGGCGGAAACCGAGCTCTCCGACCCGGGTCTTACCCAGGCAGCAGGAAGGTGGCGGCAGTGGTGACGGCAGACGCGCCCAGATTCCCCAGCCGCCTCCGCCTCTGTCTCTTCAGGCTGGTACACACTATCGTTTTGGGGCCGTAGTTGGGGCGCATGTATGCGCCTTCACTACGGCGTGTGGAAGGGCCCCAGGACTCTCTCAATCAGTTCTCCAGTTTCAGCAGCTCTAACTATTTCTTTCCTCTAGCACTCTATTCTTTCTTTCTCTTTCTCTCTTCTCTCTGTTTTTTTCTTCTTTTCTCTGACTTTTCTCACTTTCTGCCCAGGCTTTCCCCCCTCCCGAATCCAACTAATGAGGAGGGCAGTTTCCTGTTAATATCTGCAATTTAAATTTCTATTTTCTAACATCTTCCTCTGACCTTCTGTTGAGCTTCCTGAAAAACATTTCCCTAGGGCCTGTTCAGACAACACACTAAGCCATGGTTAGGCTGCTAACCCTTTTGCAGCAAATGGTTAATGAGCATGTTAGGAATGGGTCACATAACATGCTAAGTCATGATTCACATGACATGGTAAGCAATAATGTTTAGCTGAAAATGCTTAACCACCATGGCTTAACGTGTCGTCTGAACAGGGTCTTCCTCTGACCTTCTGTTTAAACTCCTGTAAACCCGTGGCTTCCTGAGCAAGCATCCTGATTCCTATAATCTAACTAAACTTTTGACCTCTCAACTAAAACTCACACACACACACACACACTTTAACACCATCATATCTAAAACCAAACTCAAACTCAAAATAGAGGACTGTTCTGTTCCCTCACATGGGCCATATAATGCTACATTAGAGTAGAATTGTATTGAGTTCCATTCCTACCATATATAACCACCACCACCACCAAGAAGAACAACACCCTTTTACACCACTGCAGAGAGAAACAAAACCTGCCTAGTAGGAGTCACAGTATTTCTATTAAGGATGCTTGAGGAATTTGATCTTTGTGAATTCCAGTGAAATCTGAATCTCCTGGACTAACGTGCAGATCAAAACGTAGATGTCTGCCAATGTTCACACTTCCTGAATGTTTGGACACAAGACTCGTCTCAGAAAAATATATATATCAAAATACATGTATGCGTGTGTATTTTGAAAGGACATATATTTAGAAAATGCATATTTGAGAGAAAATACATTTAGAAATTCATATTTTGAAATAAAATACATGTACAATACATGTTGAAATGATGTTTTGGGGGGTTAGCATAGCAGAAAGCATGTGAGAGTGTACCTCAAGCTTATGCTTCCTTCCCCCCCCCCATTGGAAATATATATAATGGATGCCATAATAAATGTTAGTCTTCAAGGTGCCACAAAACTCTTGGTTGCATTTGTTGTAACAGAGAAAACTCACAACTACCTCTTTGGACAAATGAAAGATTCTGGGATGGTTATTTCAGGCTACACATATTTTGTTGTTGTTGTTGTTGTTGTTGTTGCTAACCAACCATGAACTGAAAAGAAAATGCAAACAACAAGGTTCAGAAGCATTAATTAATGTGTTTGGTTTTTTTTGGTGCAGATTTTTTTAAATCTCAGATTATTGTGAAAACTGGACAGAACTGATGTGGGTGAACATGTATAAAAGTGACATCTACCCAAAATAGATTGATTTCCCCATCTCTAACTTCTACCAGCATGATAGGTTATCATTTGAGCTGAAAGCTATGACACGGTTGGTATGACTACACAGTAGAAGAGTCATAATAAGAGCAGTAGGTAGTATTCAGGTGTGTACGAGACAGCTTGGCAGCTTCCAACTCTGCCGACCTTCAGGGGAAATGTTGATATGATGGAAATGCTGTCTCCCTTTGCTAGCAGAGGGACCACAGATGTGCTGTAATGGCTATCAGTCTGTGAAGCCCTTCGCCCCACCAGCCACCCACACATCATACCAATATCAATCCATCAGCTGTGATTCTCTGCACATTCAAGCCCTATTCGGTCATGCTCCACCACATATGCAATTGCCTTCATGCAGCAGGCAGAGGAGGGAGGAGCCCATCCACCATTTCCCCTTCACCAGTCCTATAGCTTCCTACATGTTAGAAGGTGAACGTCTGCAGTGGGGACCCTTTTCTACACACACAAAAAAAGGCTTCCTACTAGGGATGATGCAGATGTCCATTTGAGGCTTGAAGTCCGGCAAGAAATCATCAGCCCCAGCCCCTGGATGCTGGTCCTCAGATCCCTGTACTTGCCCAACTTATCATGTGAAGAGTTAGGCAAACTTGCAGAACCCCTCACACTCTTCTGCCTTGCAAGGGGAACATGAGGGGTTGACAGGTGGTAGACGCAGCAGTCCCATGCTGGCCACACCCTTGTTCCCTCCTTGGAAGGAGAACAAGAAGGGTTGGCAGCCTGTGACGGGAACTGTAGTGGCTGCCATTTTGTCCAACATGGGGACTCGTTGTTTTCCATAAATCCCTGTTTTGTGCAGATGGTGACTGTAATAGGGCCATTTTTGCAAATTTCCTGGCATAAATGGTCTAATTGAACCATTTATGTCTGTAATTTTGCATAAATGGCCTTATTTATGGCCAACGTTTGCAGAAAATAGGGATTTACAAACAACAACAAACCCCCATTTTGCGCAAAATGGTGGATTGTCAATGGATCAGGTGGCCACTCATTGGGTGCTGGCAGACTAGCAGGCAGCTTGCAGCATGCAGCAAGCAAGGTCACTTGGCTGGCAATGGTCTGGCAAGCAGCATTCGGGGTGGGCAAAGATAAGCTCACCCATCCCTACTTCCCACTCAATTTAGAAGCCTAGAAGATCTAAATTGCATGGGGAGCCCAACTCATCCATAGCACTTTGCTCTGAGGGGGGACTCCTCAGAGTGGGGCATTTGGACTCTGGCTAGCATCCTGTAAAGTCTCATTTTCCATTTTGCGCAGCCAGCATGGCTCTTCAGCTAACCTGTCAGCCTGCTCTCTTGCTCTGAGTGCAAGTAAACAGAAAGAGTGGCAGTAATGGAGGAGGGAGCGCCTACTTGTTCTCTTGCTCTGAGGACCCCGCTAGAATGAGAGATTGAGCTGGTGCTGCTCTGATAAACCTCACTGATTGTTCTCCCACTATTTGTTGCAGCAGGAGAGCAGGGCTAAATCTACACTATTGCTTTATAGTGGTGTTGAAGTGCACTGAAAACTGTTGGGGCACAATCTACATTCCATATACCTTTTCCATAGTGTTGTATTCTGCTTTTTTTTTTTTTCCATATTCAAAATGATTTGACACAAGGTGTAGATCTAGCTCTGGGCTGGCCAGGCATCATGCTGGGCCTTCCTGGCAGGGGTGGAACAGGAAGGACCTGATTCGATGTCCTTCCTGTTCCACCACTTGCAATGGGGAGGGGGGTGGAAATGGTAGGGCCGGCCCTGGGAAGAGAGGAAAATGACTGAATATGGCTTTGGTCTAAGTTAACTGAGCTTTTCTCTAGCAACGACATGGAATTTCTCAGGGTTTGTGGCCCATGGGAAACTCAAGGTTTTGCTCCCTGCAAACTATTTCCCTTGCAGATCTCAGCTGAGCTGGACTGTAGCCACTGCTTTGGATGTTGCATGCATACAGCCACAATAACAACTTGTACATTCAACAAATTTGTAATTGCACAGTGATGTTTATGTACAAACATCACCATGCAATTACAAACTATAACAAGCAATGATATAATCACATTTTACCACTAAGTTTTCTAATGATTAAAGGATGATAATACACTTGTTCTTCGAATTATGGGACTTTAAAATGGTTTTGTAATTGAATACCATCACTAACTCCCAAATGGAATAATGAAATTGGAATCAATTATACAGCATTTTATGCGAGGTGAAAATATTTTCATCAATCAAAAGCCAGAGCAACCAGCTATTTACATACAGGGAAATGTGTCGACCCTTTAAAATACTGATGTAATTGATAATTTTCATCAAGTCCAATCATCCTGATAGAATAGGATGCAAAGTCACTCATAGTTTTCCATAAGAGAGGCTATTTTGTTGGGCTAGCTAGCATAGCAGAAAGAATGTGAGCGAGCTTCTGCATTTCCCCGTGGGAAATATAATATATGTCATAATAAATGTTTGTCTTTATGGTGCCACAAGACTGTTGGTTGCATTTATTGCAACAGATTAAACACACAAATACTTCTCCAGACAAATGAAAGGTTCTGGGATGGCTATTTCTTAATGATATAAGGCGGAATACAAATGTTTTAAATAAATAAATAAATATTTCAGGCTACACATATTTTTTGTTGTTGTTGCTAACCAACCACAAACTGAAAGAAAATACAAACATCAAGGTTCGGAAGCCTTAGTTAATTAAGGGTTAATTGATTAATTGATACAATCATCTGCTCAATGGCACAATCATAGACTTGAAAACAAAGCTCCCGTGAATCTGAAATGGCCCTATTGAATTTACATAAGAACTACCTTGCTGGATTTCACACCAAGGTCCATTTAATCTGACACTCTGTTTCCACCACAGCCAGCCAGGGTGCTCACAAATAAGTCTTATCAAAATGATGGTGTTCTCTGAGTTTTCCACAGGATCTGATTATTTGGAGGCCTACGGCCCTTGTCCGTTTCGCTGTCATATATAATAATAGTGAACACAATTCTCCAAGTGCTGTAGCCAAAATGGTCCCATCCATGCATTAAGAGGAAGGAATCAGCAGGCTCAAGTGTGAGGTTTGCAGAAGTAGTAACCCCCCCAACCCCTAAATGGCAAGAGAAAACCCAAAACAGCTTAATCAGGACTGAGTAACTCTGACTTACTGTTAGGAGGGGCAAACATGAGAAACTAGTGGGTTGATGGTGGAATGGAATATGCTGGAGACAGGAACGTTCCGCACGACCACACTTTGTTGTATAACTATGTTTCAGGACTAATACTCATTAATAAATATACCTCATTTATTAATTTAATCTTTAAAAAAAACCCTTCTAAGCTGGGGAATGCCATTCCACATCTTGTGGGAATAAACCCCATGAGTTCATTGTTAACTGTAGGAAGAAATACTGTGGTTGCCAATCCTGAACATGATTTTTCTACTAGCAAGATCTGTCTTTCTCCTCTTGGTACTCTTTCAATTGGTACCCTGTTGCTGGAGAAAAGAGTTCTATGGAATAACTGATGTTTAAGGCTAGTGGAGGCTGGTGGGTCTGATTTTGGTGGGGGTATACATCCACTCTGGGTTTTAGTCAGAACCAGACAGAACTCTAAAGGACCTATCCAAGGTGCTGAACCCTATCCCCAAACTAGTTTCAGCAACTTGGATACCTCCTTTAGAGTTTTGGATTGTTCTGATTAAAATCCAGAGAGCTTCGGCTATTGGGTGTTACAGAAATGCAATAAATAAATAAATAAATAAATAAATAAATTTACAGCTCTACTGGAATCACAGCCACCAGCCTCCACTGCTTAAGGCCATATGGAAGGACCTGGGAGCTGTGATAGTGAATACAAAAAAGAACCAATGAAGACCGGGGTATTTTCCTGCTTGGTGGTGCTGGAGGGTAAATTGCACGACTACAGCAGAGAGCTGGTGAGATGACACACACACCCTCAACTAGCTGACTGATCAATTACAGTAGCACATTTATTAAAACAAAATCACTTAAGTCATTTAACAGCTATAATTTAGGCACATCGTTTCAGCAAACACAACAGTGACCTACATGTTTGAGTAGCCTGAAACAAATTGCTGAAGTAATTATTTAGAAAAGACCATTAGCAGATAGACTTACCCTTCGTAATGAAATAATACGCCGATGCAATCTGCACAGTACATCACCCATTGTTCCATTGTTCAAATATCTTATTGTTAGATCTTGCATGGGCTCTGTCTGAGGGGTTATTATAATTCTTTCCCCCCTCAAAGCAATTTGTTCCATAGAACTGTGGCCTTCACTCATTTAAAGACTCTTCCTCCAGCATGGGTGATATGTGAAATAGTTATGCATGTGTTGGATTCAACTAACACTCATACAAGAGAACTTTCTGTTCCTCCCAGGCAAGCATGTGTGAATAAAGCATAACAGCATTAGTACTGGTGCACAAACTCTGTACATTGCAAAAGACTGAGGGCCTTGCTAGACCTGCCGGCTTACGCCGGCAGGGAGGCGGGGCCGAGGCACGCTAACGTTAGCGCGCCTCCCCCAGGCTACCACACTGCGGATGCGTAGGGACGTCGCGTCCCTGCGGCGTCCACCATTTTTTAATTATTATTTTAAAGGGGCCGGGTGCGGCCCGAAGACGGCTGTCAAGGTAAGTGTTTTGTTTATTTTTTTTACGGGGGGGGGGCAAAGGCTGGGAGGGTGGGTGGCAGGGGGTGTGGCACGGGGAGGGCGGGTGCGATCGCGCCCGCCCTCCCCCTGTGCCACCGACCCTGCCACCCCCTCCCAGCCTTCGCCCCCCCGCCGATGGGCACAGCGCTCCTATGAGCGCTGTGCCAGGTCCGTGGCTTTTCGCGGCTCCTCGCGAGTAAGCGAGGAGCCGCGAAAAGCTGCGGAAGTCCCTAGACGTTCCCCAGCTCCGGCCTGAGGCCGGAGCTGGGGAAAAGGCGCACCATAAGCAAATTCGCTTATGACACGTTAGAGGAGGCCTCAGCGGGGCCTGTCTCTGGATTCCCCTGTGCATCATCTGGACGCACAGCAGAACGGACAGAAGGCGCGCTAAGGCCTCGTCTAGGAAGGCCCTGAGAGAACATGGGGGTGGGGGGTGGGGAGAGACCAGAAATATTACTTGTATAAGGTGCTGATTGGAATGAAAAATGAAACCAGGATTCTGTGACTCTAAGAAAGTTCACAAACAACTGCCGTTCTATGCAAATGTGCAGAGCCACCAATAGGCTTGTGCCTAGTAGTCTCATTTGTGTGAGGCACAAAAAAGCACTCATTTGTGTGGGTGTTGTGCAATTGTTTAGTCGTAGAGAAGATGATATGCATATATGAAGTTCTAGGATCAGTCTCTAGCATCTGCTGTTAGATGATCTCAGAGGTCTGTCTGCCTGTCTGGGGCCTTGTACAGCTACTGCTAGTAGCAGAAACAAATTTTGAGCATCCGTCCAATGAGTAAGAGAACACAAGGGAGAAAGCCAGAAATATTATTTGTATATTGTGAAAAAAATGAAACCAGGATTCAGTGCCCCTATAAGGAAGTCCCCACATATCTGCAGGATTTCATGGAAAAAGAAAATGTTTTGCCTAATTTAGTAAAATTTCTCCAAGCTTCCATGAAATGTAATTTAGACTGCAAAAGTTTGGATTGGCCGTATTCTCAAATTCTCTCAAGCACTTCATTTCAGTTTGCAGTGCACATCCACAAAGAGACTCACAAGGGTCATGCAAGTTTTCGAAGTAAAAGCTTGCTCAGGCTTTGTGCCTGAATAAGGAATAATGACACCTGTAGAGGGTGTGCGATTGCACACATTAGCCCCACCCAAACGTCTTGACCCTGACCAAGATGTCCCATCTTAAGTGGGAAGGTCTGAAGGGGGTCTCTCTATGTGCATTTGGCTGGATGTGATTTATTGCTTTATTGGGGTCCCCAGTCACATGGAGGGTTTTATGTGCATTCAGGGAAAGTCAGGAGTGAAGAGGGTGGGACCGATGTTCATGGGGACAGTGGAGGTGGGGCCCAGCACATGTGGCTTTGAGCCTCCTATATAAGTTGGAATTCTCTGTTCAAGAATAGTCATGATAACATTTAGAAACTGATGAAAGGCCCAGTGACACCCTGGATTTCATGACTCATCGTTGGTCACCAGTGCACATATGCGATAAACTCCAGAGTTTGGGAGTAAAATCCTACATAAATTCTACTTAGAGTAGATCCATTGAAATGAATGGGAATTAAGACACATTCATTGCAATAGGTCTATTCTAAGAATGACTTACGTTGGATTTTACCCATTGTGCCATCTTGGGACCTGTTCTTCGGAAGTGATTCCAGAAGAAAATGTAATTGCATGCAACTATCTGTGCTATCATCATTCATGCCCATGCTCTTAGAGTATGCTATTGGCAGAGACCGGGGAAGACCAAATTATCATATTGCAAAAGTCCCCACTGGCAAGCAAGGAGGATCTATACCATGCACAACAAGAGAAGCTGAAATTCTGTTCCCCAAGCGTTTCACTTCCATTTTTAAAATATTAGAGGAGAACGAGTTAATTTTCCAAAAGATTAGACTTTGAGAGAAGGTGATTGAGCTGCAACACTATGTTCTTTCCCCATGTTTTACCTGTTACTTTTTATGCCTGTAAGGCATTTCCTGAATCAAATATTTATGCAAATTTGGTCATGTCACATATGCTAATATAAAAAGCCTGATTTTCTGCAAGCAAGAAATGATGAAGTTGTCAGTATAAAATGCAGGGCATGCCACATTTCAATCATGTCATCTTTCAATTTAAATAGCTATCCATCCATCAATGAATCTGACAGCATTTGGGCTGCTTACTTTCTATTCTATTTACTGAAAAAGTATGGTCTCAAGTCCTTGCAATGTTTATGCACACTGGGGAGAGCAAAGCTCCAAATGAGAGTTTAAACAGTATATCAAGTTCATTTAAGATAAATGTACAAATCTCAGTCCACAGTTAACTTTACCTATTTGAACCCCTTTGAACTGGAGCTCTGGAGCTCAGCAAAGTCTTAGCTGGCCTGTTCCTTTAAAAATGGCACCACCCGGGATAACATGATGTTCTTGCACATTTCTCAGATCATTTCAATGAGACTTGCAAATGGAAAGCCAGGATGGTTAACTTTTTAACAGCCCCATATCCTGTGCCCTTAACAGCAGTTTAATCTGCAGCTATCCAAAGTTCGCAGAATGGAAATGAGCAAGATGATAATGCCCCTATCTGCACCACGAAAAGCTTCATCTACTGATTAACAAAGGTCAAGTTGCTATTAAAGGCTGAGACTTTGGGTTAGGGGGTGCATCCCTGGAGTGGAGTGATGAATATCTCATTGGGCTTAGAGTCCTCTTTCGGGTGATGCTGAGCCTCCAGATCTGGGGCCATGACACTGAGATGGCATTTCCCACATGGAAGGCAATGGACCCATTCAGACGACATCCGAAGCATTTTGGAACAGTGGTTAAGCATTTTGAGGTAAACATTATGGTTTAGCGTGTTGTATGAACCATTCCTAACCATGGTGGCTACATTAACCATGGTTTGAACATGCTCACTAACCATTTGCTGCAAAAGGGTTAACCATGGCTTAGCTTGTTGTCTGAACAGGTCCATTGTCTTCATTGCTTCCTGGAAATGAAAGAATTGCCTGTTTGATAATGAGCTTGGTGTTTTGTTTTGTTCCCATTTGTAAAACTGTGAATTTGGTTGTCTTGGCACCTTTCTAGTATTCTGAATTATTCTTACCATGCAGTCCTAGTAATTTATGTTGTCTGAACCTTATTAATTGTTGTCTGTTTGTGACTACAAGTTACTCAACAGAAAGTTAATATCTCTAGGAAGGAAGTATCAAACCAACAGTACACAGTCAGTTCCCTCAGAAGAAGAGAATATTGGGTATTTGTGGTGTATTTGTCATTGTTAACTGCCATTGCTAACCATGATTGCTACATAACCACAGTTTAAACAGGCTCACTAACCAATTTGCTGCAAAAAAGTTAGAGGAATAGCCATGGCTTAGTGTGTTGTATGAACAGGCCCAATGTATGAAAATCCATTAAATCAAATACATTAAAACTGTATTCAAGGGCTTCTTCCATTTGTCATTCATGTCACATGGAGAGAAAGCTAGGGATGTGAGAGGGTGGCTTAATCTAGAGCCAAGTGGAAATATTGATTGCCTTTCTGGCAGATTTTTTTTTTAAGGCAGCAGCTGCAAGATGTGACATATTGGGATGTGCTCCACTTCTAATCGGACTGGAGAAGCAGGAGCGGAGCGGGGGGCTTCGCCTGCCCTTAAGGCGGAGGCGAAGAGGATTGGGGGGCCGGCGGAGCGTGGCGAAGAGGATCGAGGTGAAGGCAGATCCTTTGCCTCGATCCGGAGCTCCGCCGGAAAGGTAAGTGGGGTTTACCGGGCCCTGCTGCTGTCGCTGTCGCCCATGCGGCGACAGCGGCAGGGCCCGGTAACCCCCCTCCCCGCCCTCCTCTCCCTTACCTGCCTCCGTCCGCGGTCCATCGGCGTCTTCAATTGAGCCCGCGGTTCCATGAGGAAGGGGTTCCACCGCTTGCGGCCCAGACTTCCTGGTGGAACCGCGGGCTCAATTG
This sequence comes from Elgaria multicarinata webbii, assembly GCF_023053635.1. Lineage (NCBI taxonomy): Eukaryota > Metazoa > Chordata > Lepidosauria > Squamata > Anguidae > Elgaria > Elgaria multicarinata. Next base: position 17,847,283 of record NC_086177.1, on the reverse strand, counting down.
AAGACGGCGACGGACCACGGACGGAGGCAGGTAAGGTCCCCCTCTCGCTTGGTCCTTTACCGGGCTCTGCCGCTGGGACTGCCTTGAGTCTTGGCGTGCGTATGTATCTCTGGGCAAGCTATCATGGTGGCGAGTTTGAGGTTTCTAAAGTGCAAATTGACGGAGCTATGGAAAGGGGTGTGAATGGGGTGTTGGATTTTCATAAATTCCCCCAAAATCAGGGGATGATGGGACTGCCTTGACTCTTGGCGTGCGTATGTATCCCTGGACAAGCTATCATGGTGGCGAGTTTGAGATTTTTAATGTGCAAATTGACGGAGCTATGGAAAGGGGTGTGAATGGGGTGCCCGGTTTTCATAAATTCCCCAAAAATCAGGGGATGATGGGACTGCCTTGAGTCTTGGCATGCGTGTGTATACCTCCATGAGGTGTCATGGTGCCAAACTTGAGGTTTCTAACTTTAACAGAAAAAAAGTTGTATACTTTTTTAGCTTAATGCAAGCCTATGGGGGGGAAATGGAGCTCCGATCCGGATCCGGAGCTCTGAGCGGAGCGGAGTGGACATAGGTGGAGCGGGGGTGGGGCGGAGTGGCCCGATCCGCAAATCGCGGCTCTGGAAGTGAAGCGGAGCGGGGGGTCCGTGCACACCCCTAGTGACATACATATTTGGTTGTTGTTTTTTAACTTAACTGATCATACTATGTGAAGCACTTGCTGAACATAGACACATTCCCTGCTGAACATAGATACATTCCCTGCTGAGAAGGCTTAAAGACAGAGATTGAGAGGCAAGCCAAGAAGTAACAAATGCGCACTGGGGATGAGCGAGTGCAAAGTCAGGTGGTGGTAAACCAGTGAGAGTAGTTCAGCAAGGACCCCTGAAAAGCTTTACTGAACAGCTAGGTCTTGAGCTGGAACCTGAAGGAGGGAATCATAGAATCATAGAATCATAGAATAGCAGAGTTGGAAGGGGCCTACAAGGCCATCGAGTCCAACCCCCTGCTCATCCAATGCAGGAAGGGCCATAGATTTCCTTCAGGGAGAGAGACGCTGTTGCAAGCACTGGAAAGACAGAGGGACCAGAGCATGTTTTCCCAATTCCATTTTTCCCTCCCACGTTTGCCTTTGCTTGGTGCAATCTCCTTTTGTTTCATGGAAAAGCCCTTTATATTTAACTCGCCCACTGACTTGAGAGTTGACTATGTTCCTAGACCAAAGCTCAACTTCTCAATAACAGTTGCATGTCTCATAGCTAAAGTTCTACAGCTGCAAGTTTTGGCTGATTACTCCAGGGATTATTCCATACTCTGTTGCTTGTGGTCTTACACTCTGTTCTTCTCGTTGTTTGTCTTTCCTCTGTCCTCAGTCCTCTGAACCAACTTTCACTTCCTGAACCAACAATTCTCTTTTCAGAGAATCTCCTACTTCCTGGGCCCTCCTAGAGCTGCGTGGGTTGGGCAAACACCAAAGAGCCTGCCTGGGGGGAAAAAATCAAAACTCCCTTGAAAGCGTTCTCTGGATGGTCAGCAGCAACACTGAAAGGACACCATGGCTGGCTAGCTCTTCCTTCTCATCCTCCTTCTCTTTCGCCAAAGGAAAATCAACCTCATCTTCCTAGCTTTCTTTTCCTGTGACATGAATAGAAAATAGAGGGAATCCTTGAATGGGCTTTTCATGTATTTGATTCAATGGATTTTCACACATTGTCTTCAGTGTGGTGTAGTGTGGTGTTGTGTAGCCAGTGTGGTGTAGTGGCTAAAGTGTCAGACTGGGAGTCAGGAGATCTGGGTTCTAGTCCCCATTTGGCCATAGAAGCCCACTGGGTGACTTTGGGCCAGTCACAGACTCTCAGCCCAACCTACCTCATAGGGTTGTTGTTGTGAGGATAAAATGGAGAGGAGGAAGATTATGAACACCACCTTGGGTTCCTTGGAGGAAAAAGGTGGAATATAAATTTTATTTATTTTTATTTATTTATCATACTTATACCCCGCTCCTCAGCCAAAAAAGGCTCTCGGAGCGGCTTACACTTAGCAAAAAAGACAGTCCCTGCCCTCAGGCTTACAATCTAATAAAGACATGACACACAAGGAAAAGGAGTCAAGGAGGGAGAGAGGGAGGAGAGAGAAAGAAAGAGAGAGAGAGAGAGAGAGAGAGAGAGAGAGAGAGAGTCCAGCAGGAGCAGGCCCCGATGTTACTTCTGCCTGCTCCTGTCCCCTCGGTCCTTCTTCTTCCCCACAGGGCCAAGATGGCAGTTTGCCCTGTGGGGGGGGGGAAGAGTCCAGCAGGAGCAGGCCCCGATGTTACTTCTGCCTGCTCCTGTCCCCTCGGTCCTTCTTCTTCCCCACAGGGCCAAGATGGCAGTTTGCCCTGTGGGGGGGGGGAGAGTCCAGCAGGAGCAGGCCCCGATGTTACTTCTGCCTGCTCCTGTCCCCTCGGTCCTTCTTCTTCCCCACAGGGCCAAGATGGCAGTTTGCCCTGTGGGGGGGGGAGAGTCCAGCAGGAGCAGGCCCCGATGTTACTTCTGCCTGCTCCTGTCCCCTCGGTCCTTCTTCTGCCCCACAGGGCCAAGATGGCAGTTTGCCCTGTGTGGGGGCGGAAGAGTCCAGCAGGAGCAGGCCCCGATGTTACTTCTGCCTGCTCCTGTCCCCTCGGTCCTTCTTCTGCCCCACAGGGCCAAGATGGCAGTTTGCCCTGTGGGGGGGGGGGCGGAAGAGTCCAGCAGGAGCAGGCCCCGATGTTACTTAAATGCAATAATAAATAAATAAATTCAGTGGAAACCCTCCTCAGGTGGGAAATGACACTTTGGGCATATTTTCCTGCTTGTTATGATTAAACAACAGATGCTCAGAGAATCATGTCCCACCAGGGGAGAGTGCCCATCTCAACTCACTGCTACCTCACCCCATCCTCCAAGGCAGGAGTAGAAGACATAGTGATGGAAGATAGTAGAGAGATGATATGAACAGAATTGGGGGGTGCATCTCCAATGGGTGGGCCTTCCCCAGCTCCACTCACTCAAATTCATCTGAGCAAGAGCAATGAGAAATAAGCTCCTTTAATTAATTGCCCCTTCCGTCATCCACTGACCTGACACTTGTTTCTATACAAAAGCTCCACCTCTCAATAGTTATTGCATGTCTGATAGCTAAAGTCCTACAGCCAAAAGATTTGGCTGATTCTTTCAGTGAGTTAAGTTCTTTCCTCATTCCTTATGCTTGTCCTACTGATCTGTAATATCAGGACAACTTCTCATCCATTCATTTCCAGAGGTATCTTCACCACCACCACCACCCAATCCATTGGTCCCTTCTGTGGGCAGGTAGCCAATTGTGTCCAACACTAGTGGTAATATGTTGTGCTAGCATGAACCAATGCTTTGGCACAATGGGGGAAAGCAGCAATTTGCCAGATATATATTTTTTGCAGCAAATTGCCAAAATTGGCATTTTCCCTCATTGCAATAGTTATGTGGCTAAAGCATTGGTTTATGCTAGTGCAAGGTGGTTTGTTCTGGGACATCACTGGATACCACCAAAAGTGTGTGCAGCACTGTATGTTTCGTGGTTTGCAAAACCCAAATAATTATAATCTCTTGAAGCTTATTTTTAAAAGGTGTCACCATTTGGCTTATATACTGTATGTAGTAAGCTGAAACACTGTTGGAAAGATTTGTTTCGCTTCAAAGCCTACTCTACTCAAGATGAACAGATAAGAAGCAAATATCCCTGTATAAAGCTTGTTGCTGACACTTCCTTCCCAAATGAGACAATGCTTTGTAGCTCATGTTGCTGTTAGACTAAAGGTGGAAGGGCGGGGGAGACACCTTGCAAAATCAGACAGCAAATGTGTCTGATGAAATGCAGAGGTACAAATGAATACAACCAGTAGAACTGCTTTATATACAACTGCGTTTTGTTTGTTTTTTAATTTATTTTTCAATCAAAATGTTGGGAGAAGGCAAAATGCACCAGCCTGAAACAAAACGGCCAGCTTCAACTGGGGATTTCTTGTCCATTCTCCTTTCTTCACAAAAGAAACAAATAATACCATCTACAAACGCAGTAGAGTTTGCGGAGCTCTTTTCACCATGACATATTATATATCCAGCTTATTTCTCATTGCCCCTTCAGTAGCTTACAGAAATATGGATGAATAAACCCACATCTGGAAACACATACCATTTGCCTGCACTAGTTGTGAAATGTATCAGCTCCGTAAGTTCTTGGAAACTGATGTTTCTAACACTTCTATTACAACGGTCAAACAGAACATCTGATGCCTGACGTTCCCATGTAGAATAAATCTCAAGTAGAGCCGACCAAGGATCTGATTCAGTATAGGGCAGCTTACTATGTTCCTATGTCCCTGTCCTCAGAACTCTTCAGAGCTAGAATACTTGCCTTCTGATATTGACCCTGTTCGGATGACACACATGGGGCTCATCTACACCAAGCAGGATATTCCACTATGAAAGTGGCATGAAAGCGGCTTTATCTAGCTAAATGGTCTTTATTTTTTCAGCCCTGTTTCAGATCATATCACAACCCATTCCTTTTCCTGCCTCACCTGAACCAAGAGGAACAAGCTCTAATGGGATGTTAGAGAAGTGAGTTGTGTGTGTTGTGTTAAATAAATGACTTATCACAGCAGATTAAATGCTGGTTGGGGGTTGCTGGGGGTTGGAGGATGCTCTCTTTCTATCTAAACATGCAAAGAATTGGGCACTAAGAGGAACTGGCATGGCCTTGAATGTCAAAAAGCAATCACAAAACCCAGACCTGTGTAATATTTCTGCAGTTATGCTGATAATCTAATAAAGACAGGTGCAGTTTGATCTATTTTTCTTCTTCTTCATAGCTGCTTGTTCACAGGCATCCTGGAAGAGGAACTCCTAACCCATTCCCCCCTAGGATTGATCAGGCAAAAAGACTTTTGTTCTTGTCAAAGAAGATTGAGCAACGTGGACCATTTCCTCTCAGCAACTGAAGGCATCACTTTGTCCTTGGTGCAGAACGTTGATGGAGAGGAAGGAGCTGAGCACAAAGCTAATGTGTGGAGAGTAGAGATCTATGAGAAATTTGTTTTAGCTTGCTTTTGAGCAGGATTTACCCAGTCCACAAACAAGGATGCAATCTGTGGTCAAAGTCCATACATTTCCAAGTTTGAATCATGATTCTTTTTTTTGGGGGGGGGGGGAGAGGAACCCACATGGCATGCGTACATTCAAAAAATGCTCATGAAAAAAAAGTACTTTTGAAATCAGCTTTAATCAGTGGGAGAAGAATGTTTGGATACCTTTCAAAAATGCACACAATTTATTTATTTATTTATTTATTTAAGCATTTTTATCCCGCCCTTCAGCCAAAAAGGATCTCAAGGCGGCTTACAAAAATATTTCTTGACAGTCCCTGCCCACAGGCTTACAAACTAAACAACAACAACAACCACGACACGAAAGGAAATGGAATCGGGAGGGAGGAGGAGGGGGAAAAGCAAAGCAAATTCAGGCACTACATTCTTAGTTGCAAAAGTTCAGCAGTGACAGTTGGGTAGCAGGAGGGGAGGGGGCTCTCAGCTGGAGCTGGGCCCAGGCATGATGGAGAGGTGCCTGGCTGCTGCTTCCTCCCCCACTGGTGGCCTCTGCAGAGACAATTGATGCATACATTTGGGGGAAAGCACACAAAAATATGCATGGATTTTTATGGTGGTGGGGAGTACACAATCTGATACAGACTTGAGTTGGAGCGAATTTCAGGGTGGCCTTTGGAAAACTTTGGTGAATTTGAGTTTTGCTAATTCACACAACCTTGAAAGCAGGGGTAAGGAGAGAGAGTTGAGGCTGAGCGTGAAGGAACTTTGAGTTCTTCTACCATTCTACAATATTCACCTTTTGAGCTGTTTCATCCTTCGGCATAACTGCAGCTATCGTGAAGTAGAGTGATGCCATGGTTCGCTACCAGCAAGCATTGCAGGTTTGGAAGAAGGAAAAATTTTTTGAAACACCTGTTTTCCACAGGCATTTGCTTTCTGAGATAAAAAAAAAGCACTTCGGCTGAGGATATAGTCATTATCTTATTTGGATAAGGGAGAGATCTTAATGAAGGAGCTTCTGAGATTCTGAAAGCGGATTCTATGCAAAAAATATTGACTCCAAATGAAAATTGAATATCCAGGTTTCGGTATAGTCAGTGCAGATTTTAAGACAGTAATGGTTAGGGATGTGCTCCGCTCCGATTAGGAGCGTAGAAGCAGTAGCGGATTGGCCTGCTCCGCCTTACCCAGAGGCGGAGTAGGAGCGGACCATGGACCCCCTAGAAGCAAGGCGAAGAGAAGCGACCATTTTTCGGAGCTCCGAGTTCAGGCGGAGCGCTCCGGTCGCCATCTTGAAAACATTTCGCCATAGGATTGCATTGCGGCAAATAATCGCGCATAACTATTTTGTTTTTGAAGCTATCGCTCTGGAAATTCTTGTGCTCAGAGAGTCGTGGATGGGGGTCATTTTGAGACCACTCTCACCTCTCTGCGTGCTGTGGTTCACGTGCAATATTTTTTTAAAAATCGGGTCAACCGCGCGGCTCAAACTGCGTTTCGGCTTTTCGCCCATAGGATTGCATTGAGGGAAAGAATCGGGGATAACTGGGGGGGGGGGGTTTAAGCTATCGTTCTGAAAATTCTTGTGCACAGAGAGTCGTGGATGGGGGTCATTTTGAGACCACTCTCAACTTTCTGCGTGCTGTGGTTCACGTGCAATATTTTTTAAAAAATCGGGTCAACCGCGCGGCTCAAACTGCGTTTCGGCTTTTCGCCCATAGGATTGCATTGAGGGAAAGAATCGGGGATAACTGGGGGGGGGTTTAAGCTATCGTTCTGAAAATTCTTGTGCACAGAGAGTCGTGGATGGGGGTCATTTTGAGACCACTCTCAACTTTCTGCGTTGTCCAGGTCGCGGGCTAGAAGTTTTTAAAAAATCGGCGGGAAAAATACCTTTTTCAAAGGGCTGAGGGGCAGAGTCAGCTCCCGGTCATGATGATCCCAAAGTTGGAGGAGGGCATAGGCAAAACAGGTAACTTGGGATTCTGGGAAACTTCTCTTTCTTCATCTGAACGGGCTTTTCCCCATGTTTTTTAACACAGTAGCCCCACCAAATGCACAAACACAACCTGAAATCATATACTAAGCCAAGAATAAGAGATAGAAACACAGCACTGCTCCCCACCCTAACCTTGGTGAACAACTGAATCGATGTGGTGCAAGGGGATGAGCTCCCCTAGGGCATCTCATCGTGGACGTGCCCCCACTCTCTCCTGCACTGGAAGGCCATAGAGCCTTCCAAAGAGAGTAAAATGGTGGAGCAATGCCTATCATGAGTTGAAGTGAATGGTCACTTTTCAGTGGTGGAGCAATGCCTGTTATGAGTTGAAGTGAGCGTTTTACTTCTTCTCAGAGCTGTTGGTGGCTGTCATTGTCTTGAACTGGCAGCTACTTCCCCCTCCCCCGGGCACGTCCCCCTATTGCTGGTAAAAGACAGATATAGCCTTTTTAAAAAAATTCTTCTTGCTGTTTATTGAGCAACACTGCTTCTTTTAATTCCACCCCTCCTTTGTTTATTGATTGATTTATTCCATTTTATATGCATTACTGGCTTATCCTTGGCTCACTTCCTTATGCCCCCAGAAATGCCAGCTGCATGCCTGCCTGCCTTCCCTCCCTCCTCCCCTGCCCACCTCGCAGGGATGTTGTGTGTGGGGGGTGCCCGATTTTCAAAAATTCGCCAAAAATCAGGGGATGATGGGATTGCTTTGAAACTTGGCATGCGTGTGTATATCCCCATGAGGTGTCATGGTGCCAAACATGAGGTTTCTAACTTTCACAGAAAAAAAGTTGTATAATTTTTTAGCTTTCAATGCAAGCTTATGGGGGGGGGGGGGAAACGGAGCTCCGGATCCGGATCCGGAGCTCCGGGCGGAGCGGAGCGGAAGTGGGCGGAGCGGGGGCGGGGCGGAGCGGCCCGATCCGAAAAATGGCGGATCTGCAAGTGAAGCGGAGCGGGGGGTCCGTGCACACCCCTAGTAATGGTGAATTATATGCATGTATAGACAGAAAACAAAGTCCTACTACAATGCCATGCTGGGAAATGCTGGGAGTTGTAGGACTTTTTTTCTATCTAAATTGCACTCTTAATGGCTAATTGAATTAAATACCAGTAAAATAAAAATAATTGTCACTTATTACCTTTAACTTTCCTGCTGGGATTCTTTCTGTATAGCCTAAAGCGTAAATACTTTCCCCTTTTCATTGTGTCTTCTTTGGTTACATGTTTGGGTAAAGAAGACAAGGATATTAAAAGTAAACAGGGAAGTGCTGCTACAAAATATGATCACTGTCAAAGACTATACTGAAAAATCAGTAGCATCCAAGAAATGTTTCTTTATGCTTTTTTTTTAAAAAAAAGTCTTTGGGTCATTATTATGGATTCGTGCTCACTTTTTAACAAATATGGATCCTACTTGAGCAATTCATGTGACAGGCTTACCCACTAAATAGGGTTAAAATATGATCATTGCAGGATCTGCCATTCCACTTGGAAGTGAAATTCATAGCATTAGAATAAATTTTACTTTTGCCAACTAAGTGAAATTTATGGTGGGCATGATTATGGGATTTTTTCCCCATGCCAATTATAAATAAATGATGGGCTTTTGATTATTGCAAGCATGATGAGATAATGCTTTGTACTTAGAATAATTGACATTCACATATTGAAAGCAACTAATTAAAAGCAACCAATTCCTAGGATTTATTTCTTTTTTTTTTAAAGGGGAGAGGAGAGACTGGTTCGTAATTCATCCGTAATGATAAGGAGCTTGAATCTGTATTCTATGGGATCAGAGAAAGTACTCCGTTATACCTACTAACATTTCACAGTTGAAAATGGGCCACTCTTGTGTAGTTGTAGCACATTTATTTTTATACCAAGGAACATGACCTAATCAACGGTTCCCCAGCTATGATATATAACAGAAGGTTTTTTTTTCATCTGTTGTTCACAGTAGTAATTTACTCTGCAGCAGACCACCTACCTGATTATCCACCAGGAGGGGGTCCTTTGGTTAAAGATGTAGAACCAAAATATATACCAGAAAAAACATTATTGTTGTATGGCATGTTATCAGGAATTCAAATTGAACTGGGCCCTCCGGAGCTTGCAAAATGGGAGACTACATTACATGGCACCATTGTGTCCATAAACTACTAATCCAGAGCTTTTTCTTTTATAGATCTGTGGTAAATCTGGAAACTTGTACTAACAGAAACAAACAACGACATCTTTTAACATCTCCCCCCCCCTCCCCTCCACAAAGAAAATAGGAACAATGATTTCTCAAAGGCGCACTTGGTGGGAACATGGGAGAGGGCCTTCTTGGTGGCTGCTCCAGTGCTTTGGAACTCTCTTCCCTGGGAAGCTAGACTGGCTCCCTCCTTGATGGGCTTTCAGAAGCAGGCTAAAACTTGTTTGCTCCAGCAGGCCTTTGGAGAGTAATTTGGTCCTCCATCTATGTTAACGTCTTATAATTTTGTTGTGTATTTTAAACTTCTTCTTTTTTTTACATTTCTTTTCCTATGTTTTAAAATGTATCTTTTAAACTTTGTAATACCGCCTTGAGGCCCAGTATTGGGCAAAAGACGGGATACAAATAAATATAATAATAATAATAATAATAATAATAATAATAATAATAATGATTTAGCAGGGGCCAAATATCAAAACAGCAGGATCGCCCCTGAAACATCAGCCATGTTCATTGTGTTGCCATGTTATAGCCTTGTAAGACCTGCCCCAGATACAGAGTATGAGACTACATAAGGCTAATACATTTGGATCTTATTCTGCAAGAGGTATCAATAGAAGTTGGTGCAGATTAAGATATTCAGTACAAGATTACTCAGAGCTGATGTATTAGTATGCGAGTGTCTACAAGGTATCGTAAAGTAATCCACAAACACTGTTTGAGTGATAAGGGCAGCAAGATAAGCAGTTGCATCGCTTGCAAACGCCATGCACACAAAAAGTAAGAAAATCAATACTTATACGTCTCCTACGATTCTCACTGTCTCTGCATTCAAAGCTACAATGATAATGAATCAATATTTCATCACACGGCAAAAATCAGATTTGTGGTAGGATAGCAGAACTTTCCCAAAGTTTACCTGAGAATAGAAATGGAACATGTCTTCTTCTTTTTTAAATCTTTGGCTGCCATCCATTTCAATTACACTTCCGTGGGACTACCTTAGAATAAGAAAGCTGAGGACCACAGTAATTTCAGCATGCCTGTGAAATGAGAGAAGAGAGAAGCATCCAGGACTGCTCTCCAGAGGCAGAGCAATATGCAAAAAGAAACCCCAAGAGGCTGTGGCACTAGGGCGAGAGGCCAGCTAGGAAATTATGAAGAGCTGAGAGTGAGCTGGACATGGGGCGGATTCAGTGGGTACAGTGAATAAAGGAAGAGGAGGGGCAAAGAAGGAAAGGAAGGAGCAGAGGAGTGAGGGTGCACTTGGGCAGGAAGAAGAGGAGTGAGAAAGCAACAGGAGGAAAGACCACTGGTAGGACCTCATACTGGGAGAGGCGGCATTGATGCTGTGGCCAGCTGTACCCAAACCAGAGCAGGAGGCTGAGAGAACAGAGGCTGTTGCACCTGCATCCTGACCTGTTGAGCCAGGAGAAACAATTTTTTAAAAAAAGCAAGTTGTAACACAAATGTTGCTCCAAATGGCCCATCATCTAGCCCTTGACTGACTTAAAGTTATCCTACCCCATCACACCAGGATCTTGATCCAGGATGGCCCTCCTGCACTGATTCTAGAGTAAATATATGGGAGGATGGAGACAATAGTGGTGACATTTGGATTTAAAGTAACACCTATTCTGGACTTCATAGATTTGAAAAGGGTGGGTAACATTAACCCAGCGCATCTTCCTGGAGTTGTCCTGCATTTCTGTTGGCTGAATAAACCTGTAAGGTACTGAACTGCACTTGCACTTTCTGCATTCATTATTTGGGGAATGAGGGAGGACAATGTGCAGCCCTATGACGCTGAACTGGCCTCTGCAAGTCTAGATGCTGTGGCAATGCCTAATTTGGCAAGTTACACTAAACAACCATTTTAAGGACATTGAGGACAGTAAACAAACCATTTTGAGGACACAGACGACCACAAACAAACCATTTTGAGGACGTTCAGGACCATAAACAAACCATTTTGAGGACCTTGAGGACAGTAAACAAACCATTTTGAGGACATTGAGGACCATTAACAAACCATTTAGAGGATGTTGGAGACAGTAAGCAAACCATTTTGAGGACCTTGAGGACCATAAACAAACCATTCTGAGGACACTGAGGACAGTAAACAAGCCTTCTTGAGGACATAGAGGACCTTAACAAACCATTTTGAGGACACTGAGGACAGTAAAAAGGAACCATTTTGAAGACTATGATCGGTGCTGGATTTAGTTTACATTCTATGGTATTGCAAATGTAATATGTTGATTGTAAGCTGCCTTGAGTGCTGACATATGCAGTGAGCATATCAGGGTAAATTTAGATGATGAGGAGGAGGAGGAGGAGGAGGAGGAGGCACAAGCAATATTATACTGAACTAACTGGGCATTGCTCTCTCTTTTTTCTTTTTCCTATGCTCAATTGTCTTAGGGGCACAACAGACATTACTTTAAGCTTGCGTCTTGAAGCTATGCCTCTCCACCCCACTTTTACTATAGATTACATACAGGGACTCTGATCCCAAAATGGGGACCTTTAAGGTACAGGTTGGGGATGTCACACCAACTCTAGAGTAAAATGGAAAGAAGACATAGCTGCTAGACACAGATTTAAAGTAGTGTCTCTTTTGGACCTTAGGACCGGTTGAAGGCACACTCTCAATTGTATTGTACACAAGCTCTGCACAGGAAAGGCATTTACAGCTCTCCCCTTCTTGGCAGGAAAACCCCTTCCCTCCTCTTAGCAGAAGTGGCTGAATAAAGCAGACTGAGTCCAGGAAGTGAAGGGCTTGGCCAACTTTACAGAGCCATAAACAGATAGTGCCCTGGCTAAGCAGCCAGACGTATAAAACAACAGAGCAAATCAGGCTTCTAGTCGAATGAAACAGGCTTCAGTAGAAAGTGTACTGAGCATCCTAGTCTTTTTATAAACAAGAAACCCAGGGTAAAGGGAAATGTATTTGGTTCCTCCTGGCTGCTAGGCAACAGCCTGGTCATCATATATGATGCATCCAGAGGTGTTAATTAGCTCTGCACCATGAGTGACCCTGGCTATTGTATCTAATAAGTGTTGTATCTAATAAAAACTCCAAGAACAAATATCCCATCACTGTTGCAGTACCTCCAGCCATCTGTCATTCAAATGTTACCAGAGCAGAACATTGTAGAACCCGGCTCTCAGTGTTTTTTTCCATTGTGGTGGGTGATTGCTATTCCCATGTAAGCACTGGGGTGAAAATCTGCCTGGACCCACAAGGGCAGCGGACGCCCCGGCATCCATCCCTCATGGGCCTAGGAGGACACACCCAGTGGATTTTCACCCCAGTGTAAGGGGCACAGGTCAGGGTGGAACTGTTCCTTCCTGACATGCACCCTTTGTCCTTTCCCCCTGCTTTGTCCTCCCCACCCCTAGATTAACACAGCAGGGGGAAATAGGTAATTTCCCCAAGGCTGAGGGAAATTGTATATTTTCTTCCTCCACTCTAATGCTATCAACAGGGCCTTTAAGGCACCCATCAGGGATGGGGGGGGAGGTAATTGTGTCACTAGCATCATACCTATGTGGTTCTTGAATCCACACTGAACTGCGTCCCCCCTTCATTTCATCAATGTATATCCTGCCCTTCCCGTCGTGCAGTTCGAATATGAAAGAATCTGTTTCTGGAAGACCCTTAAGCCCTGTCCAGGCATGTATCTGCTTGTGTGTAGGGCAAAGCTGGGTATAGGAACATGCGCATACATGTAAACCCTTCCCCCAGCACCCCTGCGTGCCCAGCTTCAGGTTAGACCTTTGCATGTTGGGTGCAAAGGTCTGAAGAGGTCTCCATAAGCATTCAGCTAGGCATGTATAGATTTTGTCAAACCTGTTCCATCTGTGTTAGATGGATGGTCAGGTGCCTTTCATTCCATCATCTGCTCACTGATAGAATTGGACGGAATTTCCCAAATCTGCACTTGCAAAAATATGCAACCCTTCCAAAATACTCAAATCTCCCTGCCTCCCCCCACCCCATGTACATTTTCATGCTTTAGCTTATACCATACCATACATCTTTATTGCAATCCATAGATCCATGAAAAAACAAGAATCAAACATGAAACATCATACAGTTAGAGCTATTATCAACTTTCGTCTAATACACAGAGAGCTCTAATCCTGGCCGCCACTGTAAGAAATTTAGCAACAGCCAAAGTTACTCTTGAGGACTTATCTTCCAACAGAAACTTAACATAAAATTTGTCTGAACTTCTGGACAGTTTACTCAACAATGGGGTGATCCTAAGATGACGGGCCTGATTATAAAAGCTACAGGACAGAAGGATATGCTCCATCGTCTCCACTTCCATATTCCTACAGGAGCATCATCGTTCCTGATAAGGGACACCAGCATATCTGCCCTGAAGTAATTCAATAGAATAAACATTGCATCTGGCCTTGGAGAAAGCAATACGATATTTAGCCACCGACAGGTTCTTTAGATAGTCAGCCAGCTGAAGAGGCCCAACGTAATGAACATGCAATGCACTGGGAGAGCAAGAAACATAAGAGCGAGTGCGTAAGTCACAGAAGGCTATGTCCCACAGCTTATAAGGGAATTGTACATTTATTATTATTATTTTACATATTTTATATGACTAAATGTGTGCAATTAAAAAAAACTTTGCTTTATGCAAAGCAAAAACAAACAAACAAAAACAAGTTTGCAAGTCTGCAGGATCTGTGTGATTTTGTCGGTCAACCTCCACCAGGTCTTGCCTGACTGACTAATGGTCATGGATTATTATTATTATTATTATTATTATTATTATTATTATTATTTATTGCATTTTTATACTGCCCAATAGCCGAAGCTCCCTGAAAAGCATAGTAGTCCAAGAATACCTAGAGAGCTACCATTTTCTCAATCATAATGTAGGGGCTTTGCGTGTTGGGCTTGGACTGGGATGGCCTTGGGAAGATCATGGAGAAATCACTTTCTCTCCATCTATTGTGAGGATAATATTAGTGTGGTGGGGAGAGAACCTTGTAGTCCACCATGAGCTCCTGGAAGGAAGGGCAGGATAAAATAAAGCCAACAAATAATAAAATAAATTGGGGTCTGTTGGTGTTGTGGTGGATTAGGGAGCAGAATAAAGAGCGGTGGTCTTTCGTGTGATGTGTGGCTAGCACTGGTTGGCATGGTGAGCTAACCCAGCACTTGGGTTCTCTGCTATAAGTTCCTGGAGGAGAAGACAGAGAAGCAAGTGTGAGAGACATCTCCTCAGCTGCTATTAACACATTGTTTGAATTAGTGCTTGGCCGGAAATTTCAACCATTACATTTTTGGCATTTCATGGAGTGTGGGTAAAAATGAAAACTCAGGTGAAAGAGACTGAGGGGGCCTTCTTTGTCTCTTTTTTTTCAGGAGCCTGGGCATTCTTCCTGAGTGTTTATGGGAGAGGGTGAGGTCACATGGTCTCTAACAGGCATTCACTAAGAACTTCTGGGCTCCTCCAAATGCCGAGAGAAGGGGGGGCGTTCTTTCAAAAAACTAAAAAATAGGAAGAAGCCCTCTCAGCAACTGGCTACACTTAAAAAAAAGTTATGTGGAAAACCTGGTCCTCTCCCCAAGGAGAAATTTCTCCAAATTTTTCCCACTCCCTGTGAAAGAGGCAGGAAAAAAAAGGCTCTTTGCAGGGTGAAAGTTCCTGAAAACAGGGGGCAGGTTTCATTACAGTACTACCAACACGTTGTTTGGATTTTGCTTTCTCTTCTTTCTCTATCGTCTTTCACTGCCTTGCCTTCTTCAGCTCAACGGGGCCTGTGAAAGGTGGCTCTGGGAGACCATCCACACCTATGCACCCTGGGAGGCTGGTTGCTCCAATTTCAATGAGGCAGAGATTCCATTTTGGATTTTTATTTACAACCAGCCAGAAGTCTAAAGGACCTACCCAAGGTGTTGGCCCCTATCCCCCAAATGGATCCTGCACCTTGGATAGCTTTTTTAGACTCCTGGCTAGGTGTAACTAAAACCCAGAATGGATTCCACCCCACGGAAACTGGAGCCATCAGCTCTCCCTGACATGCACATTGCAATCTCAGACCCAGTAGCACATGACATGGTGCTCTGGAGCTATGTTCAATGATTGGCTAGAATTGATTCAGTTCAAATATGCATACTAAACTGATGTTCTAGCTGAACTTACTCAAAATATTCACCAATAACTCACATTTCCGGTTTACACATAATAAACACTGGCAATCTGGCCAACTAACCAACATGGTTGTTGGCTTCTCCTCAACCTGCTTCCACTTACTGGCCAGTTGACAACCTTGCTGAAACACCTTGTTCTTCCCTTTTCTTTCAAAAGTCCCTTTAACAGAACAAGCTAATTGCAGTGAACCCAATAACATAACTTAACAGTCAACTTTGGTCAACTATAGTTTGGAATGGGGCAAAACAGCTTCTGATGACTTAATTTATTATTTGATTTGAAGATGTTTCTGGAACTTCTGGGCTTCTTATTATTTCCAGTACAACCAGGAAATAATTGTTGTTGTTGTTTCATTTGTACCCATAAGCCTTAGTGACATCCAAAAACGCAACATAAGGACATAGTTAGATAATAACTCAGGCTGTCATGAAGGTTCCCCAATTGAATTGTGCTGCTCTCATTAGTACTATATCCAACTGTCATGGGGTGGGTGAAGCATCAATTACCCGTCTGCAACATGGTTATAAGATTAATATACCTTCCTGTTGTAATATGCAAATCAAGGGCAAATTTGCCCCTAGCTGATATGAGCCCAATATATCGTTCACCTGTAAACCAGAGTAGCAGAGAAAAATAACCAAAATATAGAAAAATACTCAATTTAGGTAGTTTTCAACAATGGCCCCTTGAGCAGCAGCTTTATAATAAAGTATTTCAAATGGAGCTGGTACAAATCCAAATGTTTTGCTAATAAATCATGTCACACTAGTAAAATCCCACCCCTGAGTGCAAAAAGCTTTTAAATGTTTCAGTTTTACAATAGAATATACATTAATATAGCCATTCTTTTTCTCTGGCAATTTCATCTCAAGGGTTTTATAATCCTCTATCAGTGCCTTACTCCTCCACCACCTCCAGGTACTACTAGTGGTACAATTGTAGATCACTATTTTTAGCATTTACTGTGAGTTAAGCACCATATTCAGTAGAAGGCTCACATGGTACCTAGCCAGAGGGGTTTACAGTATAATATAAACTGAGAGGGCAACACTCAATCCACTATATATCACTGGGATGTTTATTTATTTAGGAAAATATGATTACACAAGTGTAGCATGTGTTTCTATTACTATTAGTTATTGATCAAATTTTGGGATAGAATCCAACTAAAGTCCTACTTAGAGTAAGAACCGTTGAAATGAATGGGACTCAAGTTAGCTTAAGTCCCATTCATTTCAATGGATCTACCCTAAGTAGAATTTATGTTGGATTTTACCCCTAAACTCTTGAGTTTATACTTTATAGCATACATCCACTGTTGCCAACCCCAACGTTGAGTAATGAAATCCACTGTGGCACTGTTCCTTGAATCAGTTTGTAAATGCTAGGGACTAACATTTCTAAATGTCACGACTAACGTAAGTCCCATTCATTTTAATAGGTCTACTCTAAGTAAGACTTTAGTTGGATTCAGATGATGATAATGGCATTGTTTTTCTCTCTCTCTCTCTTTTAAATTTCCAATTATTCTGCATTCAGTGCACCCTAGCATAGGGATAGGGGAGAAATTTGTACACACCATGTTCTTAAACAATCTTTAAACTGGACTTTGACTGGACAGCTCTTCAAAGAGACAACACCTTCAAATGAAGGTGTTGTCTGGCAGCCCTTCAAGCAGAAGACTGTCATCTTTAAACAGTTTGAAAATCTCTCATCTATTAAAGCACTAGGATCTCATACCACCCTTAGGTGGTACCACACTATACAGTAACATAGCAGTTCTTTTGGAAGCAACCATTACTTAGCTAAAGTGTTACCTAAAACAGCACTTTGCATGAGGAAAGATGGACTCCATTTTGAAAATCCTTTTTGAAGGTTAGTTACCGCCAGATGATGGCTGATTGAGCGCTTGAGCAGTCTGAATTCAGTAACAGCTCTTTGATGCACCATATAATTGAAAATAAGAAAGTTGGTCTGGCCTAGAATAACAAGTACCGTCTCAATTTAACTGAAGAGCATCCTTTTTCTTCCAGAAAAGGGAGAGCATTCTGTCATCATGGTCTTTCATTAAAGGGTAGCAAAATGAATTGTTCTCACGACAGCCATTTTTCTAAATAGATTACTCTCTCTGCACTCTGTCCACCATCCTGATTTTTTTTTATATTGTTATTATGAGTTGAACATCTCCTGACCTTTAATATCCATTGATTATTATCTCCAGGAAAATATCTCGAAAGTCTTAGGAAGTCATTCTAATGACTTAGATTATAGTGGAAGAAGATGAATATTAAATCCATTGTATTGTTAAGGGCAGGCTGGGGGATCAGTTTGCTGAGGAGGCACCTTATTATTTGAAGATTATGCTGATAGTTTGATTGATGAGCTTTTGGCAAATCATTCGGAGGAGCTGCAGAAAATAGAGAGAGCCATTTTCTCATAATAAATTAACTGAAAGTGCCAAAGAAAATGAGAGCCAAGGCTGCAATAAGAATGTCGTTAGTGCCCCCAAGTTCTGGCTTTATTGATTTTTGTTAATGATCATCAGTTGTAACTCAGTCAGAGCTGTCAATTGGGAGTGGGGTGGGGTTAAATGAGTTCTCTATTATAACCTTTTCAGTGCAGAATGCCAACACATGGATTATGCAGTCACTTTTAATCAACATGTGGTGGACCTGATTCTATGCCCAATAGCAGGCAAGCACAAAATAAATACACTTCCAGGGATGGGAGAAGTGGTAATTTTCAATATTTATGTATTTTTATTTATTTATTACATTTTTATACCACCCAATAGCTGAAGCTGTCTGGGCGGTTCACCAAAATTAAAACCATGAAGAGCATAAAAACAACCAAAAAATTTAAAACACAAGTACAAAATACAATATAAAAAGCACAACCAGAATAAAACCACACAGCAAAAATTAATATAGGTTAAAAAATGAGATTAAAACAGCAAAGTTTAAATTAGCTGTTAAAATACTGAGAAAATAAAAAAGTCTTCAGCTGGTGATAGAAAGAAAGCAATGTATGGGCCAAGCAAACCTCTCTGGGGAGCTCGTTCCACAACTGGGGTGCCACAGCAGAGAAGGCCCTCCTCCTAGTAGCCACCTGCCTCACTTCCTTCAGCAGGGGCTAACAGAAAAGGACCCCTGTGGATGATCTTAAGGTCTGGGCAGGCACATATGGGAGGAGGCGTTCCTTCAAATAACCTGGCCCAAACCGTTTAGGGCTTTAAATGTTAATACCAGCACTTTGAATTGGGCCTGGACCTGGACTGGTAGCCAATGAAGTTGTAGAAGGACTGGCGTGATATGATCCCGCTGGCCAGTCCCTGTTAGTAGGCAGGCTGCCCTGTTTTGTCCCAGCTGAAGTTTCTGGACCATTTTCAAAGGCAGCCCCACGTATAACGCATTGCAGTAATCCAAATGAGAGGTTATCAGAGCATGGATAACTGTAGCTAGGCTATCTCTTTGAAACCCATTTCAGCTCAATCCTGTTTCTGGTTTTGACCTGCTTTTCAGCTAACTTGAACTGGAAAAGTGCACATTTCTAATGGGAAAAGTGTGTATTTTGGGGAAAATCTTTTTCAAATGTGTGCACTTATCCCTTTCTCCCATTGACTAATGCCTGAAATATATGCATTTTTCAAACACGGTCACAACTTCAGGAATCAGTCAACATTTCTGCCCGAATCTGCAGTCCCAAGGAGCTCTGGCTTTCTTCTGTCAGGGAGGGGTGAAGTGAACTCCCTGATCCTTGCCTGGTTCATGTATAGAGCCAGGGTTCTGTATTCAGGTTGTTAATAATCTTCCTATGTGTGAATAAAGTTTCTTTCTTGAAGTGTAAAGGGATGTAAAAGAATGTTTTGTTTCTGTTCACAATTCCTGTGAACATGTCCCATTCGCAACCCTGAATGTGAACATGAGCAGGAGCCCCTCCATTTTCCCCAAGAATTGTGGCAGTGTAAGAAAATGAGCAGTGAGCAGAGAAGTCCTTGGTTAAAAACAGAACCTGCTCATATACTCATGTCACTGTCACATAGTGTCACTTCTCTGGTGAAGTATGGAGGTAATCACATTGGCCTACATCACAGGACTGTAGTAAGGGATGCTGAAATTGGGTATCCTGACTCACATCTCAATTCTGCCATGAACTCACCTCTTGAAATCTGGGATGACCCTGTTCAGACGACATGCTAAGCCACAGTGGTTAAGCATTTTGAGCTAAACATTATGGCTTAGTGTGATGTGTGAACCATTCCTAGCCATGGGGCTACATAACCATGGTTTAAACTCAGGGCCTTCCTAGATGGGGCTTTAGCCTGGTGTGAGCCCCTGGCTCACTCCTGTGCATCCAGATGATGCACAGGGTATCCCGGGCTCAGGAAGGGCTCAAACCGCCCTGGGCCCGGGGTAACCGGCACCACTTCAGGCCCGGTTTTTCCTGTGGTCTCGGACTGGCAGGTAGCCAGGTCCACTGCTTTTCCCAGCTACCAGATCTAGTAGCTGGGAAAAGCGGCAGATGGACCACAGTGCTCCACAGGAGTGCTGAGGCCATCAGAGCTACTGTGGGGACATGGGGGTGGGTGGGAAATGGAGGCTAGGGAGATTGGGGAGGGGAATCATGGCCCAGGGGACAGCGGGGGGGGACAGCGGGGGGGGGTGATCGGAGATCGTGGATGAGGGGGCGGGCAGGGGAAGGACAATGGGGCCGGGGGGCGGGCGGGGGAAGGAGAATTTAAAAAAAACCCTACTTACCTTTCCTGCGTCCTGCAGCTTTATCAATAAAAAAATGGCGGCCGCAACGGCTCTCCTCCAGAGCTCGTCACAGCTCCTGTCTGAATAAGGGCAAGGTCTCGTGTTATTGAAAATGCGAGATCTCCCCTCCTCAACCCCGGATTTTCCACCAGGTCTAGCAAGGCCCACACTCACTAACCATTTGCTGCAGAAGAGTTAGTGGCCTAACTATGGCTTAGGGTATCGTCTGGACAGGCCCAATATGGGTATGATAATTCCGACCAACTTTTACAGGGTTCTTCCATGGGTTACCGAAATAATGTCCATAATGTGCTTTGCATACTCAAATATGATGATGATCTTGATTACAATCCAGAATAAAACTACAAAATACATCAAAGTTTAAAAGAATAGTAGAATAGCATCATCATCATCATGTTCATCATCATCGTCGTCATGCCATTGTTAGCTGCTGCTGTTCTTTTACATTTTGATTGCTTATGTTTTTTATACTTTTATATAAGATTTTCCTCCTCCTCCTTTGGTTTTGAATCAATGGTTTACTAGAACTGCTACAGAAATGAGAAGAGGCCACATTTACTGGGACAATGCCACATTTTGTGGGCTATGTGGAAAGATGAGCTTTTCCCTCATGCTGAATACATTCAGGCCTGAGCTGCAGGGTTCACATTAGAACTGGAATCCGACTTCTCCCATCATGCATTCAAGAGTCCCTTTCTAATTAAATGCTCTCTGCATAATTTGCTGCCTGCCTGCTTGTCTCAAGAGATCCGGCATGTCAATCAGAACCAGAACAGTAATTAGAAAGGAACAGCAGCTGTGGGGTGCATCAGTCTGCAGGTTTCTTTCACACCCAAACACAATGTAGCTGTCCACATGGAGGGCTAATTTCCTTCCCAATTAAAATGTAAGGCAAATTTGTGTGTGCGTGTTTTTCAAAAGACTGAGCAGGAACGCCAACACACACAAAAAGGGTAATCCGAAGCAAATGTACTTCATGCCCTGATGAATGGCAAAAAGTCGAAACTAATAAATATTTACTTGTCTTACTGTGCAATGATAGGCATGTATACTCAGAAGTAAGAACCACTAAGTCCAATGTGACTTTCTCCCAGGGAAGTGAGTGCAGGATTGCATCCTTAATAGGTTGCATCCTTAATAGGTTGTTTTTTTAAAAAAAAACAAACAAACAATAACAACACGTTTTTGTTTCTTCACTTTAAAGTGGAATTCACATAACCTGGGTTTCAGCCCAGTTCCATTTCAAAATAACCATGATATAAAGCCTTAAAACAGGGATTTACTGTGGGGAACATGAGCTACACTGCCAGTATATGCCACATTACCATGATCAATGCTTAAAGCTGTAATTACTTTGCAAACTACAGGCATGAAGAATGAAATAGTATTGGAACCGTGTCCACAAATATGATTGGGTTTCGAAGCTTGCTCTCAGTTTTTTAAAAAGCCTGACGGTCTCGGTACTGTGGGACGGTGATCAGCCTCTGGGAAAAACAAAAAAAAACAGAAGGACATCCACACCATTCAGTAGAATAAGCACCAATGCAATAAAAGAACATGTTGGCCTTTTTGTCTTGGGGAAAGCACGAGTGGTTGAAAATTCTTACATTTCAATGACGCCAGGCCAGGTTCTGTGCTTGATTCATCCATTCACTGAAATATTACTTATTATTATTATTATTATTTATTTATATAGCACCATCAATGTACATGGTGCTGTACAGAGTAAAACAATAAATAGCAAGACCCTGCCGCATAGGCTTACATTCTAATAAAATCATAATGAAACAATAAGGAGGGGAAGAGAATGCACCAAACAGGCAGTATAAAAGTCAGAACAAAATCTGTGTTCTGAATATGGGTCTGGTGAATAGGGATGCCAACATTTGATTTCAGACATCCTGGTACAAGGTTGGATAGCACTGCTGGTGGCCTAGCCCATGACATTTTTGCTGTCTGAAGCAGTCCAAATACACCTATACCTTCATCTGTGCCTGCTAGGGTGACCATATGAACAGGAGGACAGGGCTCCTGTATCTTTAACAGTAATGTAGAAAAGGGAATTTCAGCAGGTGTCAATCGAAGAGGGTGAAATTCCCTCTTCATCACAACAGTTAAAGCTGCAGAAGCCCTGCCCTCTTTTGTATCTGGCCACTCTACTATACCTAGTGTAGCTTTAACTGGTGTGATGAAGAGGGAATTTCACCCTCTTCAATTGACACCTGCTGAAATTTCCTTTTTTACATTACAGTTAAAGATACAGGAGCCCTGTCCTCCTTTTCATATGGTCACCTAGGCTGTGCGAGGTTGGGCAATCATGAGAAGCCCCGGATGTTCCAGGACCTGTCGTGAGACTTTACCGGATGCACAGCTGCCACGCAGCTCCTGAAGGCTGAATGATTTTACAGGCCGTTTGCGGGCCCACGCAAGGGAAAGTAAGCTGACTGGGTGGCAGGGTCAGGAGGTGCAGCACAGCGAAGAGGTGCAGGGAGGCAGGGGGCACTGAGTGGCTGCTTCTTGCAGGGAAGGCTGCAGGGGGAGGCGGCACGGTGGGTCCCACTTCAGGCAGTGACCTGCCTTGGGCCAGGCATGCCTCATGATGCCACCTGGAGTAGGTTACTTCACCATACTACATGGAAGGGCTGGAACTGATGGGTAGTCTCCCCACCCCGGTCAATACCTGGATTGCAATCAGGGCTGGTCTTAGGGATGGCTGAGTTGGGTGGTTCCCTGGGGCTAAGGAGAGCACCAAACTGAGCCCAGTAGCTGTGTTTTCTGCAGTGAGTTGGGTGGGGAGGGGGAGGGGCAAAAAGCAAGTCCTTCAGGTTGTTTGGGTACTAACTACATAAATGATCTTCCTTCAGTTAGCTTTAAAGTAAGTTTCTTTTTCAATTTCCACTTTGATGTCATTTGCTCGAGGTAAAAATCAGTGGACCACAGCATTACTTTGAGGTCACGTTACTGAGCACCTATCACTTCAAACACTGTAAACGCAAAAAGCACAAGATAATGAATAGTAAAATAAAGCCATAAGCTGTGAGAAGTCAGCTGGATGCCCATTTTATTTATAATTTTTATTATTTGTAAAGAGATTAAAAATGGATATTCTGTTACGCTACTATGTTTTGCAATCATGCACAAGTCATACAACTTGGGAAGACTGCAAAGCTGCATGGTGGGTAAGCGATGAGGTAGGGTGGGGGCAACTGGAGCATTTTGCTGCAGACCCCCACAAAGGAAGCCCCCCCCACCTCAGAACCTGTGTGTGCCATTGACCCCTGACCTCGCCCTGCCACATTGCTCACCAGAAATCTTGGTCTTTTCTTTAGAGCTTTCATGGCCCAGCAGAAAAAGAGTTCAAGGAGTGGGTGAGTGGATGCTACCTGAGATTTCTAGGAAAAGTGCCACTGGAGAGTAATTTTCTGTGGCTGTTGCCACAGGGAAAGTTGTAGGAGTGGTATAAGGCCAGCCCTTAAGGGAGGATTCCTTCCTTCCTGAGTAGCAGAGAAGGCCATTAGCAGGACACAACTAGAAGACCTGTGAACTGAACCCCAGGAAGAAGCTCTGCCAGAATTTGGAGCAGAACTGCTGTTTTTAAATGGTTGTTGTTGTTTTTATACTGTTGTTCTTATGGTTTTGATGGTTTTAAATGTTGTATACTTTTTTAATGTTTACTGTTTTTAACTTTTGTAAACTGCCCAGAGAGCTTCAGCTATGGGGCGGTATATAAATGTAATAAATAAAATAAAATAAAATAAAATAAAATAAAATAAAATAAAATAAAATAAAATAAATAAATACTCAGGAGTAGGGTTGGCTGAAATCAGTGAGTGCTTGCCCTGCCACTCCTGCAGCCTACCCCCCCCCCCGAAGAACTGGGCTGCACAAGCAACCACCAAGCACTCACGAGGCTCAAGAATACTCAGCAGCCACCAATAACTGAGAAGGGGGAATGTGCTATTTCTGGAGGCTCTGGAAATGCACACTTTCTGGAGCCTCCACCATTGGCTGTGTTCAGTTCAATTACATCTGGAGAGCCAAAT
Organism: Elgaria multicarinata webbii; assembly: GCF_023053635.1. NCBI lineage: Eukaryota > Metazoa > Chordata > Lepidosauria > Squamata > Anguidae > Elgaria > Elgaria multicarinata. Next base: position 17,822,981 of record NC_086177.1, on the reverse strand, counting down.
GTTCCCCATCTCTCCTGTACCATATGCCCTGCTAATTGTTTGAACTGGCTGTATTACACTTTGATAGATTAGTTATCAGCACTGAATATAGTTTATAATGATAGGTGTGTGTGTGTGTGTTAAGAATGTATGGATTTTGTTTAATAGGGTGACCATATTTGGGGAACCAAAAAAGAGGACACCTAGTGTGTGTGTGGGGGAAGCAGCTTTCTGAGTCCTGCAGAAAGTACGTTATTCCCCCACCACCTTAAAGAACCCGATTGGAGTGGAGGAGGGGAAAGGATTTCATTCTGCACTACCAACATCCACTCCAATTGGGGCCTTTTCTATAATGTCCACGAATGACCCACTTTCCCCTTTAAGATCTCAATTGGAGCTCGGGGTGGGGGAATGACGTGCCTCAAGAAAGCATGTCACTCCCTCCTGCCATGCTAATGGCAGCCTTAAAGAGGAAGGTGTGTCATTCCAGGACATTATTGAAAATGATAGAAAATCCCCCCTGACACCATGGAAAGAACAAAAACCAGGACAAATCCGGGGAAATCCTGACAGTTGGTCACCCTATGTTTAATCTGTTCCATCTGTTTCTTGGATTATCAGACATCTTTCATTCCTATGTTTGTTCATTGATGGAATCTGACTATTCCATCTTTTGGAAAAGTATGCAAAAAAACCAACAAAAAAAACTCAGCTGCAATTTATGTAACTTTTTCTGGTACATATATTTTTATGCATTTTTTTTTAGCTCAGTGTACAATTGATGAGCAGAGTACACAAAGAAAGAGTGCTATGCAGCACAAGCTGAAGAGAGCTCAAAGATGCATAAGACATAGGCCAGATCTACACCAAGCAGGATATAGCAGAATGAAAGTGGTATATGAGGCAGGAGCCACACCAAGCAGGATATAGTGTTATGAAAGTGGTATAAGGTATGTGTCAATGGGCTCCAACATTGTCAGTGCACTTCAATACCACTATAAAACAGTAGTGTGGCTCCTGCCTCTTATATACTGCCTTCATACCACTTTCATAGTGCAATATCCTGCTTGGTGTAAATCTGGCCATTGTGGTTAGTTGTTATTGTCTTTTAATGATGTATATATTAGCATATTTTCCAATAACGTTCATATTTTTGTATGACAGAATTTGCTTACAATTCTAGAAAGTTTTTAAAAAATGGTTCACAAGTCCACAGATACTGCTGGTCTGCTGCAGAATCTGCCGGATGCATTCATAGAAATCCAAAGGCATTTGAATCCATTTTGGTCTTCTCTAACATCCCTAATGTGTGTGTGTGTCAAGATGGATGGTGCTTCTTTTGAAGGAAGTATGTTTATGTCTCTTGCTGATAGTATCGCCTTATGATACCTCTTTGGCCATCTGCACACTGTAATTATCTTCTCTGACTGCATCATTTTCCTTCCATCACCCTTCTCTCTGAACACCACATCTCTACCAACACATGTTAATTTTGTTTTAGTTAGCTCTGTGTATACAGATTTTCTGTAACACTGCCAAGTAAGGAAAATACGATGATTTTGAAATAATGTGCAGTTGCCAATATTCTTAAAGAAATTATTCCAAAACATTCAGTGGTATATTGACTCTCCACCTATTTTAAATAAATGGAAAATGGAACGCGCACACACACACACACACACACACACACACATATACAGAGTAGTAAGGTACTGAGATCATTGCTGCTATTAGAAAAAGAGGAATAAGGCTAATGCTTTGCCTAAATGATAATGCCACAATAGTGCATGGTCTTATCATTGCATATTTTTTTGATAGCAAGCAAAATTGAGAAAGTTTGGGAGCATAATATGCAAATGAATGGGCCAGCCTGAGGGTTCCAAGCGCTCATCCATGCCACCAATTTTTCATCTTTTCCATTCACATATATTGTGGGTCTCTTTCAGTCATGTTTAACCTGCTGGGGCCCCAGATAGGGCAAAATAGCCTCAGATTCTTTTATATACTGGGTTGGATTCAGGATCTGCCTTCCATGAGAGGAAGGAACTTTTCATAAGAAGGTCTACATCATGTTTTTTGAGAATCCCCTACACCACAGCTCATCCCATTCAGCAGGGTCTTCTTTGCGTTTGTGTAGCATTTTCAGGGGGCTGACGGGCTACCACGGGAAGGAGACGATAGGGAAGTAGAGTTTGACCAGTGCCATTGATCTGGATGCATCTGGATCCAACCCAATATTTTATTTTAGGGCTGTTCCTTCAAACATGTCCCACCCAAAAACCTTAAGAACTTTTTACTCAAGGTCACATTGTATGGATGTTATTACTTGCGTTCTGAGAAGAAAGGCACAAATGTCCTGCACCAAAAGAGGCCTCCATAATTTCCCAAAATTGGGAAATAATAAGGGAAACGAAGTCTAAACTTTAGCTTAAAGATTAATAACATGGATGAGCATTTCAATAGATTAAAAAAAATACTGACCACATAAGAACATAAGAAAAGCCATACTGAGTCAGACCAAAGGCCTATCTAGTCCATAATGCTGTTCCCACAGTAACCAACCAGCTGCCTGTGGGAAACCCACAAAGAAGACATTCAGGAACCCTTGTGTTCCTGAACATCTGGTATTCATTAGTCAGGAGGGCTATATATTGCCTCTTACTGGAGGCAATATATAGCCCTCCTGATTAATAGCCTTATCCTCCATGAATTTCTCTAATGCCCTTTTAAAGCCATCCAAGTTGGTGGCTGTCATTACATCATGTGGCAGCAAATTCCATAGTTCAAGTATGCTCTGTGTGAAGAAGTCCTTCCTTTTTTCTCTGTCTCCTACTAATTGGCTCCAAGGAATGAACCTGGGTTCTAGTTATTTCCAGAATCAAAGAAACATTATCTAGTTAAAAAGAAATGCTGTGGCAGAATTAGGTGTGTTTTAAGCTCATTGAGCATAACCGTAGTATGTGATGGATTATGGCCATGTTGTTCTAGTTAATGCATGTCTCTTTCAGTATAGCAGGGAGGATCTTGAAATTGTTAGCTTTTTTTTGTAGGAATGAGTGGTTTGATTTAGACATCTGATTTTATTTTCAAAGGATAGCAAACTGAATGAAGTGTATATGTGACCATGTTCTGCTTGAGTTTCCTTCTGTGTTAGCAACTATACCTTCCTGATGTGCCCTTTAGTATGCGGTAGAATGAATAGCAATTGCTGTGAGATAATTACTGCATGGCTCCGCTGTTTCATGTTTGCTAATCAAAAAGAAATGCAGAAAATATTCATGCTTCCTTCTCTCTTCAAGTAACTATTTGGCAGGAGCTACTGTTTGATGTCCAGGGTCAGTAATGACTCCAGCAGGACCTACCAGATCCACCTTAACTTGACTACAGGTGGGCATATGTCATCATTGGAGGAAGATGCTGTTTTCCAATTTTTCAAAGCATTTTCCCCATCAACCCAAGTCAGTGTTGCTTCTAGAAGGCTTCAATTTTTATTCTGCAAAGGAAAACAAACCTATGTGGGCTGGTTGGGAAGAGCATACTAGGGCCTAATCTGCACCTGCCATTTATCCTGGGGTAGTCACGAGATCGTCCCAGCACATCCAAATGATGTACAGAAGATCCCAGGGTGAACCGGGGGTGAGCACTCAGTTCTCCTGGGACAGTTGGGACTGCTTTTTCCCTATTTTTTTCCACCATCTTGGGACCATCCCAAGGTCCACGGACAGTGTGGCTCTCCCTCCTGGGGTCCTCCCTCATCCCCACAAGTAGTGGGGCTCAGGAAATGGGGACAGAGCTGTGTGTCCATCAGCATTGGGGAAAGAACATTTTTGCCATCTTCGGGATGGCGCTTAGCATCTTCCAGTGCCTAGTTTGTTGTGTGTGTGTGTTTTTAACTAAAACCTCACCTTCACGCAGGATTGTGCTCACGCAATTGAGCAAATGTCTCCTCTCTTTTTTTTAAAGGCAACCTGGAACATCCCTCTTTACTTCCAGGACAACTCACTAGCACATGGCTCCTGAGGGATGATCCTAGAAGTGGAAAACTTCATGATCATCCCTCCCCACTCCCCAAAGGGCTGCAGGTGTAGATGAGCCCTAGGTTTGCAAGTTTGCACACAGCAGGCATTTGAGCTATCATCATCATCATCATCATCATCACCATCATCATCATCATCACCATCCTCTCTCTCTCTCTCTCTCTCTCTCTCTCTCTCTCTCTCTCTCTCTCTCTCTCTCTCTCTCTGTGTGTGTGTGTGTGTGTGTGTGTTTTGGCTATCCAACCATTTTCAGTCAGAGAACAGCAGAACAGCATCTTGTAAAACTACATCTGTAGGCTTCTATTTCAAAGGGGGCTATGCCAGACAATTCGTGGATTGAGAGTGGTGTATGGCAGGACAAAGACAATGTCTGATTCCTGTGTGGCTGAGATAATTGATCTCTAAAAGTACAAGACTTTTTTTTAAAAAAAAAAAATCAGTTAAACACAGTACTATAAAAATCAAAATAAAAAAGGGAGTAGAATCAAAGTCAGCAACAAATTGTTTCTTTGTACTTTGATCATCTGATTCTCATCAGAATTTTCTTGATATGGAAGTCAGTGTATCAGAAATTCCTAGCTCTTGGTTCTTATGTCCACTTCTTTGAAATTTGTAAAAGTACTTTGTGATTAGCTAAGAACAATATGGTGTAACAGAAATCCATGAAACTGCTTTTTCCAATATCTTTTAAAACCACCACCACCACCACCTGGATTTCTATTGCTAATTCATCCAAAATGTTCCTTTGTAAAGATCAACTACACATTACTTTAAAAGTGTGGCTAGCTAGCAACTACATTCCCCACATTTTTTTTTACTCAAAAGTAAATGCACGAGACCCAAACCAGATTGGGATTGTAGGAGGGGGTTGAGGGCTTTAATTCTTTGTCCCCACTGCATTGCTATGCTGGTTCAGATGGTGCATACCTGTAATATACACTGCCAATAAGAGTAACAATGAGAGTTTTTGACTTCATGGTGCCATTTTAGGATCATCTCACAGGCCCTATCCAGTTGTTCTAAGTGTGTAGGCTGTATGCATCATAGTGGTGGAAGGCTCGTGACTGAAATGCTTCTCCTGCCCCCTCATAGTGCCCAAAGAACATGCATTCAAGGCCCTGTCTTCACAGGGACTTACACATGTACACCCCGATATGCACATACGATACCTTTCACTGTTTTCAGAGTCCAACGTCTGTCCGATCTGAGTATACGTGCATTGGAAATAGGATGTGATGGCTCTTCTGCAGATGTGACCTTGAATACAGATGGGAGGTTCGGAGGCTAGGAGCAGGTACAGCAGAAGTGATGTCAATGCCCCTTCCCACAAGCCCTATTCAGGGACTTCACAGTGGGATTGCCATATGGGCCCTGCTTTCTCTCCATGTGATGTTTATTGCATGGAGTAAATAATGCCTGAAAAGGACTACACACACTTTCACCTCCACACAGAGGTAAAGATCACCACAGGGCTATGCTAACTGACACTAGATTATGTGAACGTCAATACATGTAATTGAATTAGAAAACAGTCATCCAGTACCTCCAACAGTTGTGCGTTGGCTGCCAACAGTATGGAAGACAAGACCATGAGAAGGTCAATAATGCTTTACTTAAAAAACCAAACCTGTTATATATCTCAAGTGGGGATCTATCTAAGATTGGCAGCAGGGGGTAGGTGCACTGAATTAGCATCATTCATGGCAGGACACTTCACCTATAGTTGGTGGACAAGATAATATAGAGAGCTTGTCCATACATTTCTAATCACCCCCTGATATTTATCCTTCAAAAGCAATGGATAGGACCACCTCCCCCAGCCCAGTGCCTTCCAGCATTGGCCATGCAGGTAGGGGATGATGGGAGTTGTAATTCAACATGTCTAGAGGGCCCCAGATTGGGGAAGGGTAGGATGGGAACTAAAACATTCAAGTACCTCCTTAAACACCTATTATAACTATTTGAGCCAGACCATCCCTACAGACTGAAATGGAAAAAAAACACACGATTGCTTTGAGCCTCAATGCAGTTCAGCTTATTTAATTGCAGTCACAGACCAACCGCTAGAAATACACAAATGCAGATACAAATACAAGCTACAAATACAAAAATATACATAAAATGGGAGATTCAAAATCAAAACTAGCTTCAACGGCTGAATCTACTAGTATCAACTAATGTTAGAATAAGTTGTAATATGATTTAATCACCTGATTCCTAATAGACCATGCCCAGGCACAGAATTTTGCCACCTCAAAATTGAATTCACTGGTAGAGTCTGAGAGAAGAAGAGAGAAATAAAACATATCAGATCTACCTGGGGATTTTTGTAAGAATTGGAGCATTATAATGGCAACAAATGTCATAATATATTAAGACATGTTCATCTGTTTCAGCCATGCCTGATTGGCATGGGCACACATGTTGAGCGTAAGGAAATTGTAAATATCTCACTTCCAAAAGAGCTGATGGTAAAATGTTGAAATGGTTCAGAGTAAAAGCTCTTTGGTATTTGGAGATTTCAAGGGTGTAGAGATAGTTTGAGAGAACATTTTTTTATTATAATAATTACTAGCTGTTGGATAGTACTGAGCTCTCACTCTGTCTTCCTGTGAGCCTCTGTGCAGGTCCCCCCCTCAAGTCTGACTCAGTTGTGCACATGGGCACTGTGGCTCCCATAGCCCCACATTTCGCCCCACATATGAATTGACTTGCTCTGTGCTGGGGTGCTAGCCTCTACTATGAGCCATTTTTCATGCTCATTGTTTTGAAGAAGGGATGTATAAATGCCACTCTCTAAGATATTTCCAGTTATTAGGGTGCTTTGGAAATTGTACGTTCCCAATGCCAGCTCTCTAATTGGTGCGAAAGAGGGCAATCATATGATCCCTGGAGACTGGTCCAGGCACTGTAGGATTCTTCAGGTTCCCCCTCCTGAAGCCAGACACACCGCTATGACTTCAGGAGGGGACTTCAAAATTTGATCCGTCCCCCCGCTCCCTTGCTGCTGGCATGGAAAGAGCTGCAGCACCTGCTTTCTGAGGCCACAAAGTGGACTCAAAGGGCCTCATAGAGATCTGAAAGGGAGCACTGCAATGGGAAAGGAGTTTAAGAGAGATGGGAGGCCAGGTCATGAAGAATCCAATGGCCTCTCCAGCACCAGCCCTGCTGCCTGCCACCGTGCCTCCTCCAGATGTGCTCAGAGGCCTGTCTAGGTAAAACATGAAGGGAGAGAGATGAAAATTACCTCCATCTCTGCTTCTGCCCTATGGCAGCAGCCCAGCACAGGATTTGATACTCTGAAGCTTCTGGGTTCGAAGTCTTCTATCTAACAGTGGGGTGCAACCCATTTGACTGCACCCAAGTAATGTGCCATTTTTATGGGGGAAATGCAATTTCTACTCTTCCCATTTCGAGGGATAGACAAATGTCCCCACCCCTGTCACCTCCAGCTTTCAAATTTCAGCTTTCCCGTTACGCTTCCAGGCTGGCATAACACTGCATGCATGTGAGGGGGCCTCACCGTATATTTTGCCTTTGATTGTACTTCAGACATTTTGTCCATCCATCAGATAATCAACTTCTTGGCATTCTTGAGCATTATGAAGCAGCCCTCAGAGTTCAGGGCAGTGCTTCTGGCAGGCATCTTATGACAGCTGTTTGCCTCCTGCTGGCTTAGTTCTCACAACATAATAATCTTTCCTCAACAGCTTTTATTAAACCAGATAAGCACTGGCCAGAGACCAGATGGAATATCTGACTATCAACCAGTGTTGCAGGGTAGAATGCTCCTGTTTTGGGTTCCATCCAGCCAACCATGCCCTTTTCCAAGATACTCTCTTTCATCCCTCCTCTTCCCCAGTCTTCAGTGGGCTGTTTTTGCAGAATTGCCCCTGCTTAGGTACTTCTGCAGAATTGGAGCTCCCCCCAAACCTGATGTGACCCTTGCTGTTGTGAGTGAATGCTGCTACTTTAACTACATAATGATCAGCAGTCAGAAAACAACTTCACTTTTAGCATCTAGGGTAGTTTTATGAGAAAAGTCAAGAGGTTAAAAGCTAGGCAATCAAGAACTGAACAAATATGTTGGGTAGGCAGCCTGGTGCCTTCCAGATGTTTTGGATTACAACCACCATAATCCCCAACCATTCTCCATGCTGGGGCTTATAGGCATAGCACTCAAAAATATCTGGAGGGAACCAGGTTTCCTATCCCAAATAGAAAGCAAAGGCCCCCACATTTTCTTTCTCTGCTGCCAACATGAAATCCTCCCAGCCCATTCAAACTGTTTATAAAGCTTGGCTGATTGTAAAGAAATCTCTCTTGACTCCAGACAGACATGGGTTCTCCCCACTTTCTTCTCCCAGTAGTATCACACTAAGGATTAATTTATCTTCTGCTGAAATCCTACATGGGCACCTTCTGGAGTGGCATCCAATGCCCAGTGACAGGCTGTGGTGGGAAATGTGGAATCCTTATGTAAGGATGGCCATGTGCCCAACTTTACAGGAAACAGAAGGGCTATCAGAGGACAATCCTCTATTTGAAAGCATCTTCTCCTTAAAGGGCTTTCCATTCCAAGTCTAGTGTGACACTATTTTCCCCTACCCTATCATAGAATCATAGAATAGCAGAGTTGGAAGGGGCCTAAAAGGCCATCGAGTCCAACCCCCTGCTCAATGCAGGAATCCACCCTAAAGCATCCCTGACAGATGGTTGTCCAGCTGCCTCTTGAATGCCTCTAGTGTGGGAGAGCCCACAACCTCCCTAGGTAACTGATTCCATTGTCGTACTGCTCTAACAGTCAGGAAGTTTTTCCTGATGTCCAGCTGGAATCTGGCTTCCTTTAACTTGAGCCCGTTATTCCGTGTCCTGCACTCTGGAAGGATCGAGAAGAGATCCTGGCCCTCCTCTGCGTGACAACCTTTTAAGTATTTGAAGAGTGCTATCATGTCTCCCCTCAATCTTTTCTTCTCCAGGCTATCAGATTTCATTAAGGTCAATATTTTCAGATGGTCCATGAACATCATTTCATTCTAACCAGTCATATTTCAATACTGCGGTAACTTTTTCTGATGTCAAAGCCATCAAATTTCTTTTCTTTTTCATTCTTTTGGGGGTGGGAGTGGGGGCACAATTCCTTAACCTGGGCAGACCTAAACAATTCTGATGGGACAATGTTCCTTGGTGCTCAGGACATCAACTCACTCTGAGTTAAATCAGGCTGCTTTCCAAAGTGCTGACTCACGGTCCAAAACAAATCTTGAGGTCAATGCACATTGCTAAGTAAAATTATTCTCTTTAAGCTCTTACTTGGTAATCCAAACCCCAACCAATGTACATAGACTAAACCAACAAGAAATAACAAATTACGGACTCCTTCAAAACTCAAGGACAAAGTTCTAGCTTCGTAAAAGCAGCACTACACAGATCAGTCTTTGGCAGATCAGGGATACTAAAGATTCTATTTCATTACAAAGTTTATACACTAGTTCACTGACTATGAGCTTCTTTACACACAGGGAAAAACACTCAGCCTTACCAGGGCTTTTGTCTTCTCAGTATTCCCCCATTGCAGTACACTGCTTCACACACAACCACATGTTTTACAATGAAAAGCTTCCCTTCTTGGAAAGCCCCCATTGCATTTCAATGAGATAGCACCACCTAGTGGCAGAGAGATCCTGCAATATCTCAGGTAATACTACATTTTCTCTGGTTTTTTAAAATGTGTGATTTCCACGGAATGATGCAGGAGACATCCTGGCTGTTGACAGCATTGTGTAATGGACCCACAAACTTCCATGATTGGCCAACCACAAGCATGATGCAATAAATCACTAGTTTAAAGAAGCTCTACATTAAAGTGATTTCATATATCTTTATCAATATTAAAGATTTGATGGTAAACTCTCTGGGATTACCCCCATTTATGCCCACTTCTACTTGTTTTCTACAAAAGTTAGTAATCCTTTTCGAAGGGCACCATTCCTGACATGGAAAAAACAACTAAGGCCACAGCTAGACCTAAGGTTTATCCTGGGATCATCCAGGGTTTGCCCCTGCCTGAGCACTGGATCCCCTGTGTGTCACCTAGATGAAAAGGTTTGACCCCTGGACGATCCAGGGATAAACCTTAGGACTAGCTATGGCCTAAGTTGCTCCCATTTGTTCTTTTCCCACATAATCTCCTTATCTAAGATGACAGGGGAAACATATTTTCTTTTAAAACAGGGATGACTGTTGCTTTTCTGACTACTGGGTCTACCCCCTGGGGAGAATATGGCAAAGAAGCTAAATAAGCAATAATGAGGATTCCAAACTCACCAAGTACACTGTTTGGATACTGTTATCCAGGCCATTAACACCTTTAGGCAAAAATAAACACTTTTAGCTCAATGTTAATGTAATGTGCATTTCCTCTGTATTAAGGGTTATTAGAAATAGAATTCAGTGAAATGCAGTTGAAGCTGGTGGCTCCGATTTCAGTGGGTCTGGGAATCCATTCTAGGTTTCAGTCAGAACTAGCCAGAACTCCAATGGGGCTATCAAACATTAGGCCTCATCTTGAGTACTGCATCCAGTTCTGGGCACCACACTTCAACAAGGATGCAGACAAGCTGGAAGGAGTTTGGAGAAGGGCAACAAGGATGATCAGGGCTCTGGAAACAAAGCCCTGTGAGGAGAGAGAGAAAGAACTGGGCATGTTTAGCCTGGAGACATGATAGCACTCTTCAAATACTTGAAAGGTTGTCACACACAGGAGAGCCAGGATCTCTTCTCGATCATCCCAGAGTACAGGACACAGAACAATGGGCTCAAGTTACAGGAAGCCAGATTCCGGCTGGACATCAGGAAAAACTTCCTGACTATTAGAGCTGTAGGGCAATGGAACCAGTTACCTAGGGAGGTTGTGGGCCATCGAGTCCAACCCTCGATGCCTCTAGTGTGGGAGAGCCCACAACCTCCCTAGTTCTTTAGGCACAAGCATAGTTAAGATGTGTAACACTGGGAAATCTGTTCCATTTAAGCCTTATGGATTACTGCAATATTCCTGGTCCATTAAGCAGTGGCAGGCCGCATCAGATTTTTTTTTCAGATTCCAGGCACCTGGAGGGGGGATGCGCAAATTGCAGCCATAAAAACAAAGCAAAAACAACAGAAATCCACATATCGGCTCGACTTGCTACAGAATGAGTTGGGGCCAGCAGAAGAAACCAGAACAAAATGTGCAGGTCTGAACCAGAAAAAAAATCTTTTGAGCTTCACCCCACCAATAGAAACGCCCAACATCTCTAATGCATAGCAGCTTTGTTTGCTCTTAGTCCTGCTACTACTATCAATCAATCATAGTTTGTTATAAAAATAGAAATCGTAATGATTTTGCTGTGAATGAAGACATAATAATTTTTTTTAAACTACTTTGCAAATTAGGCTATATAAATAACAGTAGCACATCATGTAAAAGCCACTATCTTGTTCAAACTAATACTGTATTTCAGTGGGATAGACAACTTATATCTTTGTTTGTTTCCCATAATAAATGTGTCAGTCATTGTTTGCTTGTTTGTTCCATTATTTATATCTTGCCCTCTTTTCATGCCAATAAGTGTTTCTTTGTTGACTCCAGTAGTTTTTGAGACTGATCCGCAGAAGAAGAAAACAAGGACGCAGAAAATGGGAAATCAGGGTAGTAAATGAAGTTGTACACCAGGTTTGTTCCACCTGTTCTGGAGAAATGTTCGTCATCTTATCTAAGCCCTGTATTCCTTTTTTGTTTTGCTCAGATAGGAATGTCAAAGTTTACTTCCAAAGTTCACTTCAGACAAAATTTCAATTGTGATGCTAAACTCTTTGTTTGTACTGTGGTGTGATATTCAAATGTCTGTTCTGGCTTCTTTCTGAAAGTTACCTGATTGCATACATTTCCTTATTCAATTCTGATCTCCCTCGACACAGTCCATTTACATTCAGCAATGTCAAGGCTCTTCTAGATAATTTAGCAGTGGTAAATTTTTCAACAAGAGTAATTAATATTGTGTAGTCTGGTGGAAAATAAATATTTTACGTTACAGAAAAATGAATGGAAAACCTGTTAGTATAGTACACTTTTCAAGGAAAGTCTATTAACTCTGCCTTCTGTGTAATTATAGAATAATTAAGCCTGACTTCTTCTCTCTCTTTTTTTGGAAGCAAGGACAAAATGTGTAAATATTGAGAGAGAGAAAGGTGAACAATGGAGCAAAGTTATTCATGTACAAGTATGAAAACAGTCATAGTCAAAACTCTTTTTGAACTGGGCCTCATCCAAATTAGCTCTTTTCAGTGTTGGAGCTCAACCAGGGGAACATGGGATATAACAATAAAGAAGAATGTCACTCGATGCTAATTTACACAGCACCATGGCATGTAGATTCGACATTTTGGCACAAGGGAAGAACCACAGGACTCTAAGGGTCATGCAGAGATGCAAATGTAGAAACCATTACTTATAATACTTTATTCAGAAATGTTATACATCTGATCACTGTGGCCAGGTGAGCTGCCTGCTCAGTCTGCTGTCCAGGTACAAACTGACTTGTTTCAGGTGTTGTCAAGATGGAGAGGCAAGGCATTTGCAGACCTCAGTACTTAGAGCAAGGGCTGAAGACAGTCCAAACACATAGGATCCCACAGAGAGTGAGAGGAATGTGAGGCTAGAATACAGACATTCCACCAACTCTCTGCTTGGGACTGAAGGCTTTTACTCTACACTAACCAAACTCTCTGACCCTTTTCTCACAGAGATCTTCTTCCTGAGGTGGGCACTTCTTTACCTGCCTGTACCTTTATGCATCTACATACCTTCAAACTCAGCAATAGCACAGCTTCTTCCTCTGAATCAGAAAGGGGGCAGTTCAGATACCATCCATCCTGAGGGGACAGGATTTTCCTGATCTGTCTCACAGGCCCTGGAAGCTGGCTGCTTCTCCAAGATGTTTGGTTCAGGGTAGAGAATGTCCATTACTGTGAAATCCGGCCTTTTAGGGGCTCAATGGAATCCCACTGAGTTACCATACAAAGCTTGTTTTTGCTGGCTGAGCCACGTGGCTTTTCCTGAAATCTGGGAACATTTCTATTTAAAAAAAAAAATGTATGAAAAGAAATTTGTATAAATTGCAAGCACATTTATGGAAATTTCAGCGACAATTTGCATAATTTACACAACTTGTGGCTGGAATTTTGCATAAATCCCCACTTTACGGACACTATCTGTACAAATTGGCTCTTTAAGGAAAAGGGTAAGCTGCCATTTTGTAGCTCGGTGGACCAGTGGGGACCGTTGCACTTGCCTGACTCAGCACGCACCAAGTTGGGCAAGCACAGGGGCCTGTAGACTCCAGTCCAGGGGGCCGAGCTGGTGTAAAATCGCTGAGCACCAGATGCTCATGACAACCCTATCACAGAGAGTTCCAACTAGGAATGGGTAGGGATGCCATGAACATCTGGTTGGGTCTGTGAAAGCAGCAGCTCCCCCACACACATCTGGCCCTCATGGATCCAACTGTACATGACCGGCATAAGGGCATACCCACGCCCGAGCACTTAAGAACCCCCTTCAGAAAGTGCACAATTCCCCTGGGCATGCTAATGGTGGCCACCATTAGCATGCCTGGGAGAATTGTACACTTTCTGAAGGATCCAGAAAGCACATTTTCCCCTCCACTTGGGGCCTTAAAGGCCATCTTAACACACAATGCAGCCTCATCTGGATTCAGAGGGCAGATCCCTGGGGACTTCCTGGAGAACAGGGTTCTGAGAAGCTCGAAGCCTCATTAACACTTTCTGTAACCAAATCCTCTCCCTGAACCATTAACTCAGAGGCCTTTTCTTGTGTAGAAGCCTAATTCAAAGGTACAGAATCAAAATAAAGGAAAGTAAGGGCCTTATAGTTGCCCATCAACAGTTAGCAACTGAAGAGCGGACACATAGGTCAGCTGGTCATGATCCTTCCCAATATGGGAAGACATCTAGTATTTCTCTTTAAATTATAACAATTATTTCTAGATTTTCAAATATACATCTGAATCAGCACATGTAAATGTCATGCAAATCTGGACCCTCTGTTGTACTCTTTTTGGTAATCCATTTCCTCTTTTTTGGTGAGGCATAAGTGACCACCCTAATTTTCTGTCTAATTAAGAGAAGTGCACCCTAACGCACTTCTCTTAACATGTATATAAATAATTGAAATTAAGAAATGAAAAGTGAGGACTCGTAAGGCTTTTCCCCCAGTGATACATAATTTGAACTTGCAGAAAATAATTAGACATTTTCTGGTGATTTTTCAAGTAGGAAAGCTGAAAGAAAAGACAGTTATCAATGCGGAAAAACATTGGTTTAAAAATATTATTGTTGCACACATTTACAGATTTGGTTCAGTCATATATTGAGCCCTCCTGGCTAGAAATCAAGTGTAGCTGTTCAATTAATGATAAAATACCCAGTGATAAATCTCAAGCAAGGCAATCCTTATACCTCACTGAACATAGGTGTCAAAAACTCTGATTATTTTTCAGTTGACAGAGACCAGATGGCACCTTGGTAAATTCAACCTGTTCACACATCTGTGGATAATATGATTTGATTTTTTTTTTAATGGTGGTAAATGCTTGGCGGATGGGCCTCCATAGTTACTGAGGGAAAGGAAGTGTGTCACATGATATAATTACATGCTTTTAGACAGACATCTGCTTTTAACTTTTGGGTTTATCAAGGATTCTTCCCATATACACATACAAGTCTGATCATTGTTGCCTCCTCATTAAATAAAACAAAGCTATTGTGTCCATCAAACCACTATTATTTAGCAATTCTGCTAAGTAATTAAATATCAGATCCTATCTCATCCTCTACCAAAACAGGTCATCTTACTTTCTTGGTGATACAATTCTGTATCTGAATATTTCCCTGATCATACAACTATTACTTTCTATGGACAAATTCAGAACCCACAAAATTAGTTGGGATCATTGTTATCTAACGTTCCTCCTCCTCCTCCTCCTCCTCCAACATTTTTGTTCTTTCTGTTCTTTAAAAATCCAAAGACTAACAAAACAAGTGCTGTGCTGAATCCTGGTTCCTATTTTCAGGAACATTTTCTCTCCCTGCTTTTTCTGCCTCTTTCAGAGGGAGAGGAAGAATTTCAGAGAATTTTCTCCTTGGACAGGAGGACAGCATTTCCTGTAGCCAGGTGTTGAGGGCTCTTCGTTCTATTTTTAATTTTAAACACAAACAAAACCCTGGCACTTGGAGGAGCCCAGCAGTTCTTAATGAATGCCTATTAGAGACCATGTGACCTCAGCCTCTCCAATAGGCATTCAGGAAGAACTCCTGGACTCCTGCTACTGCCGGGGGTGTTTTTGAAAAAAATATATAGAAGGAAATCCCCTCAAAAATTCCCATACTTAAAAAGGTATGTGGAAACCCTGTCCCTCTTCCCATGAAGAAAATTCTCCAAAATTCTCACCTCTCCCAATAACTTTTGCCAGAGCTTTCATTCCACCTCACACACAAAATGCCAAAAATGGAATAATCAAAATTGTCAGCACAGCACTAAGCAAAACCAGCTAATGACTTCAACAAATCGAAATATCACACTTTAAGAATCAGTGAGGTGTTGAGTCAGTGTTGGCAATACTGAGCGAGATGGACTAAAGTAGGATCTGTGCTACTGCTTTTAAATGGTTTATAACAGTAGTGACAACTGTTGGGGCCCAGGACACGCTCCCTAGACAGTCCTCAAACCGTTTTCAAGTGTCATATTCTGCTTGGTGTACATCTGATCTAAGGGTCTGATTCGGTAGTAGGCACTTTCCTGTTTTCCTATGTCCCCCCTGCCTTTCAGGGATAACATCATGGCAAGAGGGAGGCCAACCTGGACCCATCCATTGGATAGAGAAGGAGCTACTGCTCTCATGCTTGCTTCCTTCTTCCCTTACCGTCCTATGGCTAGATCTGCACTACTGCTTTATAGCACTGATAACTGTTGGGGCACAATCCACATTCCACATACCACTTTCGTAATGATTTGACACAAGGTGTACTTCTGGCCGGTGTGAACCTGTGGGCACGTAAGTGTATGCTGAAAAATTGCACTTTCAGTATCTGTGCAGCACTTAGAATATTTCAGGTGCTTTGTAAATGTTAATCTTCATCATCATTATCATCATCATCATCATCATGACATGTAGACGGTGATGGTGAGGAGGAGGAGGAAGATGACTGCAGTGGTGTTGGTGTTGGTGATGATATTTTTGAGCCACATACTGCATCAGAATATTTGGGAGTGTGAGAGCCAGTGAGTAACTAGGTTCCATTCCATACATTAGTCCAGGAGGTGCAAATCAGGTCAGTTATTGTCAGTACATGGTAAGTTCTAATATGATATGGGAGGACTGGATGGGCTTTCACAGGCCCTATCTCTAACATTTACTAGGACACATGAAACTTCTATTGGCTTCCATTATGGGGTGAAGCGGTCATCCTTTTCCCAATACTAAAGTATCTTTCTTATTTAAAGTGGGGAACAAATTACGTGACAGGAAGATTCTTGGCTGTTTTATATTGTGTGTTCAAAAAGTGACACTTAAAAAAACACTTTTCCTCTGTCTTCATTCTGTATGAACACATCGATTTATTGAAAAAAAATGGATTACAAATATAGTATCTAGTGATTATACACAGTGGAAAAGCACCAGCTTCTTAAACACACACACACACACACACACACACACACACACACACACAGAGAGAGAGAGAGAGAGAGAGAGAGAGAGAGAGAGAGACTCTTTGTCAATCTCTCTGCTTTTTTTCTCTACATCACTCAGACAAACTGGCAAAGTACTGTAAATTCCTAGTAATACATTTCTGCTTACACCACCCTTAGCTTAAGTGAAATTTCTCATCATCTTCTGATTTTAAACTCTTGAAATTGGTACTTCTCAGCCTTTCTGCGTTCTAATACTGCATTTAAAAGCTTTCGCTTCACTTTACACTGACTAATGATAGTCTCCGAAAGTCCTTGGTAAATATAATTTATCGTTTTGGAGTTCCTTTTTGCACAACATAATTGGGGCCCGAAGGACTGTGGGAGGGGAATGTTAATTTTCAGATCCTTCTCACATACAGGTTGCAATTCTATCATTCTAAGGAAACCCAACAAACCTAATTTGGGAGTTAAAATATGCATCATAACCAATATTACTTTCTATAATAATAAACGCCTTCTTAGCTTTCTGATAGAATCATTATATATAGTAGAATTTAAATTAGCCAATGTATTAATCTCTCAAAACCAATTAAATTGTAAAAGATTTTTAAAAGGACATAATTGGGTCAAGGAGGCAATATACAGAAAATGGACTCTTTGAGGGGAAGACCAAAAACTTTGAAACGTTCAGCTAACAATTATAAAATGATATGAAACTTTACAGAACAATCCTATATGTTTCTACTCAGAAGTAAATGCCATTGAGTTTAGTGGAGCTAACACCCAGGTAAATGGGTGCATTTATTTTTTATTGTTTCATTTTAAATTATTTCCAGACTGCCTTTCATCATACAAGATGACAAGGCAGTTTACAAAATAAAACTGATATAATGAAATGTACGGCAAATAACTGAAATTAAATAATGCAGTAGGCTAGTACTAAAAATAAGTGTCTGCGAATGGCTATATGCGTAGACATATTTTTATTAGCTGGTGGATTGGAATATAAGCCCCATAGTTACCCATCAGATCTTTAATGGGCAGTCATTCCACAATACGGGGGCAACCACAGAGAAGGTCCTTCAATGAGTTGCAATAAGGCCCTCTTTCAAGTCACTAAACATGGCTCCTTTGACCTCAGCGAGTGGTCTGGCCTATATGGAATGAGGTGGTTTCTCAGCCTGTCCAAAGCAGTTTAGGGCTTTATATATCAGCAACAAAACCTTGAACTCAGCACAGTAGTAAATAGACAGTCAGTAATAGATTGCAGCTGTAACTTCTTTTAACCTGCTGGCTTCCAAGATGGTCTTCTGGATTGAAAAGGCCTGCTGGGATGCTTGACATGAAATCATACAACTGCCCATAACAACTGCCATAACAACTGCCCTCTCCTCTATGAAGTTGCCCACCTAATGAGATCACCCTCAGAGGCCCTCTTGTGAATCCCAATGACCCCAGAAATACACTTAGGGTTGGATCTAGCTGGATCAACTGCATTGATAGAAGTGGAATTCCCTGACCCCATCTTCCCACCACTTTCCCCACCTAGCCCCCTAAAAATAATAGAATCATAGAATAGTAGAGTTGTAAGGGAACTATAAGACCATCAGGTCCAACCCCCTGCTCAATTCAGGAATCCACCTTAAAGCATCCCTGACAAATGGCTGTCCACCTGCCTCTTGAAAGCCTCTAGTGTGGGAGAGCCCACGACTGCCCTAGGTCATTGTTGTACTGCTCTAACAGTCAGAGAGCCAAGAGTCCCTGCTCCCTGCTGAATGGGATAAGTTGTAGTGTGGGGGAGAGGGAGATCTCCCAAAATCAGACAGAGGGACCTTCCACCAGCAGAACCCTTCATAGAATCATAGAATCATAGAATAGCAGAGTTGGAAGGGGCCTACAAGGCCATCGAGTCCAACCCCCTGCTCAATGCAGGAATCTACCCTAAAGCATCCCTGACAGATGGTTGTCCAGCTGCCTCTTGAAGGCCTCTAGTGTGGGAGAGCCCACAACCTCCCTAGGTAACTGATTCCATTGTCATACTGCTCTAACAGTCAGGAAGTTTTTTCTGATGTCCAGCTGGAATCTGGCTTCCTTTAACTTGAGCCCATTATTCCATGTCCTGCACTCTGGGAGGATTGAGAAGAGATCCTGGCCCTCCTCTGTGTGACAACCTTTTAAGTATTTGGAGAGTGCTATCATGTCTCCCCTCAATCTTCTCTTCTTGTCACAGAAGGTGCCTTCCCCTTGCAGATCCTGGAACCAAGGAGAGAGACATATCAGTAACTATGTCTAGATTCTGCAACTCCTTTTTGTGGGAGACTCACCTCACCCCTTTTCTAATGGCCTTCTGTAGTAGGGTTAAAACCTCCCTTTTGTAGGGAGGCTTTGGGGCCATCAATGATTGTTCCTTGTTTTATGGCTGCCTTAGTCTAATTGTAAATAATTTCTCATTGTTACTAATTTTAACTCACTTTGTTAGGTATCTTGAGCTTGTTGAGGCAAGGTGAACATGTTGTAATAAATAAGCACATAAAATAAATAATATGGAGAGAGAGAGAGAGAGAGAGAGAGAGAGAGAGAGAGAGAGAGAGAGAGAGAGAGAGAGAGAGATTAGTGGAAGGGTTTGGCTGGCATATACTTCTTGATCTGGAGAGGGGAAAAAGAACAACAGAAGTAGAAAATTAAGGTTATGCGTTTGGATTATTGAGCAGATGGCAGCTAAAAATAGTTAACAAATGATTACATCACAGTAATGAAGCATTTACTTTATGTGTAGAGGCTAAAGTGCTTGTTTAGCACTTAAAAACAGAAAACTGAAAGAGGAAGTGTTAGCACTCTCTAATGTATCGGAAGCCGATAACCCAGTAGAATGAGATGACATATATAGGTTAAAGGAGGCTCTGAGTGCAAGAACTAGGGGCTAAAATTGGACCTAAAGAAATTTAGGGTATGAACCTACCATAAATTACATCTGGCTAAGCGCCTTTGACTTCAATGAAAGTAATGGGGCAAAATAGTATTAAGGAAGATTTCAATGGTTGGAGTTTCACAATTCTGAAACAATCTTCCTGGTACTTGACTAGATTTAATAATTCATTGGATACATTTCTGAATGATATTATTATTATTATTATTATTATTATTATTATTATTATTATTATTTCATGATTGTAGAATCTACTAACTGGGACTGGCTGGAGACATCTTGCCACTTCAGAAACAGTTATACTGGTTTCCAGAGTTTTTCAAAGTACTGATTTTAACCTACAAATGGATTGGGACAAGGTTACTTGAAGAACTGCACTAGCAATAGAATCCTTGGTGGTCATCAACAGATTTACACAGAGTAGAATTAGCTCAATTAGAATATAAAATATAGTCTATTTGAGAATGGCATCGTTCTTTTTTTCTTTTTTATACAGCAGCCAACAGAATCATTTAGAAATTTACTGGAATTTCTTTATAAATGTGGACTAATTTCACATCACAAGGTCAATTTAAATAAATTTAAATATAGGAAAAAAGGAAATGTGGGGGGAACTATAAGGGAAAGGGGGAAAGATATTATATCTAAACTATGTTATATTCCCCAGATTGACACTCCAGACAGGTATTTGTTATTTGGATGACTTCCAAACTGCATGTTCTTGTTCCATACCAAATTATTTCAAGACATCAAGAAGGACTTGTAAAAATGGTGAAATTTTAAAGTCTCATGGGTAGGGAAGATAGCTATCATAAAAATGAATGTCATTCCTTGTTTATTGACCCTGTTTATCAACTTAAAACATCAGTCTTGCTTATTAATACTCTGCAAAAGGGGAAAAAACAGAATTTCAGTTAAAAAGTTATGCAAGTCAACAAATTTAGGTAGCTTGTCATTTCCTTGTTATAACTGGTATTACAGAGCAGCAACTTTATCACACCTAAATAGCTAATTGAATCCAGACTAGAACAATATAAATTAACAACATGTTTTGAAGATGTGCTCTGTTTTTGTAATAAAGGAGATCAAAACATTATAAAGCGAACAGTGTCTGCCCAGCCCAGTGGCTTGGGTGAGAAGCTGACCACTGTGAGGGGGGAGGAGTTGAATAAAGCACCCCTCATGGCACAACACATGTGCCATGTGAAGCAGGACGGGGCTGTGTCTATAAAGACAGCCCACACCAAGGCATCGGTCTCTTTTGGTCTTTGACTCCCCACCCACCCCACCCCCATGGGTACAGAGCTCCTAAGGAGGTCCATGCCCTGTGCTTGGGTCCCGGGTCCTCGTGAGGAGCTGGGATGAAAATGGGATGCCCAGCCACACGTCCCGCGGTCTTGAGATCAACTGAGACAGCAGGAAAAACTGGGATTAAAGGGTAGGGCGATATCATGGGGGCAAGGCAGGGATCATCCCTCCCTGCCCCTGGGATTCCCTGTGCAACATGTGAACTCACAGTGAAACCCAGAGTGGATTCATTGGCACAATGATATCAGAGCCATCCACCTCCACTGGTATTTAGAAAGGACAAAGTAACTCCAAAAGTAGTAAAAGCACAGTTTTTTTATGCTTACGGCCTTCAAATGTGTTTAAAATTGCAGTGCATCTCAGCTGTTCCCACATTCTATCAGGCCCCTCTTCATTGTTCCTGGCAGTTTCATTACAATGCAAAATAGTTATCAATTACTGCAAATGATGCAGTAGTATTATATTTTATATTGAGGATATGACTATTTCCTATCTCCATCCTTTTTTCTTTTCTTTTTTGCAACTGAGGGCTGATCTGCAATAAATTCTCCTAATGCACTTTCTAAATGCATAAAACACCACTGCTTCAATAGTATCTGTGTGCTATCTTCACTCATGAAGAACTGAGTGCCTTCGCTGGCCTTGGTGCTGAATTGGAGAATTGTTGAGGAAAATATATAGATTATACTATAGCTTGCTTATGGGCCATGAGGCTTGCTTCACCTGCATACAATTATGAATTAAGAAGAACAGAAATGTGGGGAACTTTTTAAACGCAGTTTTCCCCTTAGGGTAAGTTTTATGAGCCATTTATTTTGAAAACTGCTCAGGGATTGACTCTTCTTTGGGATCACAAATCTGTTGGGGTGATAAAGTACCTGATTGATGGCCTCCTTGGGAAATTTTAATTGTTTATCCACTTCCCCACCACAATCACATATCCCAAGAGATTAAAGTTCAAATGCACTTGTTTTGTTTGTTTGTGTTTATCACCATTTCCCCTGTCCATCATTTTTCTGATTATCTTCCCTTTCCTCCTCTGGTGGAGGTACATGGTGCATTTTCTACATATTTTTATGAGAGACCTGCTATGTGCCATTTTCATTCTGAGTTGCAAATGGCATGATTCTTTCAGACGTCAGATGGCAAGCATTAATTGGTTTAATAAATCCATCAATCAACTAAAGCAGCCTTTCCCAACCTGGTGCTCTCCAGAGATGTTGGACTGCAATGACCATCATCCTCTTATTGTAATAAGGAATGAAAATAAAATAATAATAATAATAATAATAATAATAATAATAATAATAATAATAATATGTAATTCCATCTGCTAAGATGGGCCTCAGCTTTAAGTGATAAACGAAAATAATGAAATAAGTTTTTTTGGTTATTAGAGTTTACATTGCCTTATTGTTGCTAAGACCTGTATTTGCAAATTTTTATGTATTTGCCCATTATTAGGTAGCGCTGTAGAACAAGCTGTTCTCAAACATTACTAAGGATGCATTCCGATCTGATCTGTCTTGGGTACTCATAAACCTCGATATTCAGAGGCTTATGAGTATCCAGTGCTGAGCCGGAGGCATGATGCACCTCCCACTCTACATTTTAGCTAGACGGGAGATTTGACCCACCTAGCAGAGGCTTTGGGGAGGAGGAGGAGGAGGAGAGGGTTGGAATGGCTGAGGATACCTCACATTCCCATATACCCAGGGCTCATCTACACCAAGCAAGTATATATGAAAGCGGTATATAAAAAGCAGGAGCCATACCAAGTGGGATAGAGTGGTGTGAAAGTGGTGTATGGTGTGTGCCAATGGGCCCCAGCAGTTGTCAGGGCACTTTAATACCACAACAGTAGTGTGGCTCCTGCCTTTTATATACCGCTTTCATACCACTTTCATAGTGGAATATCCTGCTTGGTGTAGATGAGCCCTACCATCTCCTCACCTCCCCACCCTGGGAATGCCCCATTTCACCCCTTATGAGCTCATGTTTGTGAGCTCGTAACAACAGCCAGCACTCTCTCTCTCTCTCTCTGTGTGTGTGTGTGTGTGTGTGTGAAACTATGATTACCAGGCTCCCAGCTCAGAGCCAGGAATATGAGGTCAGAGCCAGGAAACTGAAATATCCTATGACACCCCATCCCAGACATTGGCAAGACCTACATTACTGCTTTAAAATGATTTATAACAGTAGTGACAACAGTTGGGGGCAAGGACACACACCATATATGGTTTTCAACTCATTTTCAAAGTGTCATATCCTACTTGGTGTAGATCTAGTCTAGGAAGCATAAAATTGCTTTCTAACTTAACAACATTTACTTGGAAGTAAATGGCATTGAAATCAATAAAACTTACTTCATAGTACACTTATTTAGGATCAGAGCAGAAGTCAGTATGTAGCTTAACACCCAACACGTTAAAATCCTAAGCACACAAGAGCAAAATATAACTTTGTGCTTCCATGTTTTCTCCAATGTATAATGTTTTCTTGGCAGCTAGGGTTTGCCGTTATAGCTATGTGCCTAACTTTCTCCTCTTTCCAGAAGCTCTGGGTTTTTAAGATGGCTTTGGAAAAGTTTCAAGAAGACCATTTTTTTTCAGAGAATTGTGATTTCATACAAAGTTTATGGCAGTCAGTAAAGCTGATTATAAACTACTCAGATGAGTGCTGTTCTGCTACATAAAACTCATATTTCACACACACCAAACTCTAGGACTATGAATTCATAATGACCAGTACTGCTTTCAAATCATACTATATAGCTGTAGAAAAGCCCTATATTATATTCTGTTTCAATGTTTGGAGACCTTAGCCCTTAACATTAAATAAAAACTAAATAGTATAAACCTTTCTCTTTAAACTAAAAATACTTCCAGTAGAAACATCCATAAAGAACATCCTAGGAATATCACTACAAGCAAACACACACCATGCATTCAAGGTTTAACCATAACTTAGGTGTTTTATATTTACCAACAGATGAAAAGGGGAAAATGACCAAATCCATCTTTCGTATTAGATATACTGTGGTATTTTAATGGAACAAATGTATCACTCTGCATTTTCCCTGAATGGTGAGAGGTTCTAGGGCAGCCTTTTACAGGGTAGGTTTCTGTATGAGTACTGGTGATGGGTGGCCCATTTTTGTAATGAACTGCTTAGTGACTGAGGAGTGGATGAGGAGTGAGCATAGGCACAAACAGCTCTGGTTCCAAAGCAACATCTAAACAGAACACCATGGTCCTAGCTAGCTACTACTGCCAAGTAGAAATGGGGACTTTGCTAACTTTTCTAACCCACTCCAAACTCAAATTGTTCTCTCTTCTGCCCTCATCCAGACAGCATGAAATGTTTCTTTCAGCCCACCGTACCCGAGAAAGTGGGGGTGGGTGGGGGGGTGGCACACATTTCTGATGGTTTGAAGAGTCAAATGCTGCCAAAGATCATTCAACAGTAAGGTATTGAGAATATCCAGAGGGGGGGACTGATTGTTGCATGAAATGTCATCACTTGAGTGCAACCAACATCAAGTGTTGACTCACCTTTGTGAATCGGCCTTGACAGATATAACACCTAGACAGAAATGTCTGCTCAAACACTATTTCCAATGAATGAAGTTTGTTTATTTATTTATATCCAACCTTTTTTTCTTCCAAGGAATCCAAGGCGGCATACATAACCACCTCCTCTCCATTTTTATCCTCACAACAACAACAACCCTGGGAGGTAGGTTTGTCTGAGAGTCTGTGACTGGCCCAAAGTCACCCAGTGAGCTTTCATGGCTGAGTGGGGACTAGAACCCGGATCTCTAACACTCTAACAACTACACCCCGCTGGCAGTTAACACAATCAAACATCGAGGATAGAGAAGTCAAGTGATGTACACAAATGAGTAAGTCAGACTAATTCATCTTAGAATTATGGGTTGAAAATGACCTATGCACTTCAGAATTAACAAACCTTTAATGTTCTGAGCCAAAATCCCTCTGAATACATTCAACCTATTGTGACCTGACCCAATCTTTTCCCCAACAGCGACCTAGCAGCAGCAGCAGTGTGAGTGTATTTGTTTGTTTATCCAAAGTAGAGGGGATCTGGAGGGTGAGAAAATGGGAAATGATAGGGGCAACTCCCAATAGGTTATTTGTGAGCAATTCAAACTTCAAAGGGGTTTTGGCTTCTAGAACCTTGCAAAAGACCCAGACATTATGCTAAACTACAACTCCCAGAGATCTTAACACTTGCAACTTCCCCTTTTCAAGGCTTTGTGGCCTAACAGAAGCCCTCTGTGCATACCCTGCTGCTGCTGCTGGAAGGACATTTAAGGAACTGGAAACAGGACTCTTGGGCCCGCACAGAGTGGAAAAGAGAGAAACCAGCTGCAAGGAAAGCTGAGGGCAGCGACGGGCTGGCAGGGAAGCATTTGAAATGATCCAGGTCTTTTTTGAGATTTTGGAGAACTCTCAGAAAAAGCCCCATCTTTTTTGGAGCATTCACTGAACAAGCTCAGAAAGAATTTATTTATTTACTAGCTGTACCCTGCCACGCGTTGCTGTGGTTCAGTCTGGTTAAATTGAAAAGAAAGAAAAGACAAAGCGGATGTTTCTAATATGTTTAATTTCACAATGCTTGTGGATATACAATATTTTTAGTTGTTCCATTGTCTGTGTAGATATAGAGATTGTCTGGTTTGCCAACTCTAGAACACGCAACATATAATTGTCCATGTGAGAAGCAATCTGTGTCTAGATCTAAACCGCACAATTCTAAAGATTGGCCCTGAGCTTTGTTGATGGTGATTGCAAACGCCAATCGAATTGGGAATTGCAATCTCTTAAATTGAAATGGCATATCTGTTGGAATCATAGGAATGCGAGGAATGAGGACATCTTCACCTTTGAAAGGTCCTGTCAAGATTGATCTCCGACTATAACAATTGCCACTTCGTCTATAGTTGGAGCATTGCATCTTCGCACATGTTCTCCAGCAGGCGTTTTGTCAGCATGAATAACAATCTTGTGTGTATCAGATGGCATCATGTCAATTGCTGTTTTGAACAAATGTACTAAATTGTTTTTTTCATGAAGTAGCTGTTGCAGTTTTGAAACGATGGACCTTTTTATGCCGGTATAAATTCCGCAGCGTGCATTCAATTCATCATTGCCATCACCAATGAAATACATTTGTAGGAATTTATGTTGACTATCTTGAAACGGAAGGAAGGAGCTAGCTTTATGATAAATTTGTCCTTTGACTTTGAAAGTTGGCATAAATGGAGCTGTGATGATTTCTGCGCTGAACGATGTCATTTGGAAGCATGAGTTGTATTTCCTGATGTTAGATAGGAAATGCTTTGATTCTGCAGTATATCCGGCAAGCAAAGTTTGTAATGGCTCTGGTGGTTCTCCAAGTTGAGGCAGTTTAATTTTTCCAGCAGCGCAACACATTCCTTTTGATTTTCCATTAAATTTAAGAGCCTTGCGATAAGGACACACTTCAGTCATAGTGCCGATGAGAACATGCCACCTCAAACTATAATCATCAGCTGGGTTGTACCGGAATGCAAGGCGATTGTAATCGTGTGATTGTTTACCACGGAGTCGTGTTTGACGCTGATGTGCTGTTTTTATTGACGTCTTTCAGCCGCTCTCAGCCTGTCGCGTTCATTCTGTTGAGAACAAAGCAGATCTGAAGCTGTAGAACGTGATTGCCGTGCTCGCAACCGTGCATCCTCAAGACTGGCTGAACGTTGCTTGGCTGGTTCCTTGGCACGTATTTGAGGCATTCTTTTTCTTTTTTTCTCGTTTGCTGATGCCCGTTCTTCCTCAGTCTGATTTGCAATTTCTCGTTGCAGTGCTTCCGCTCTGCGAGTACGACGACCTAAGTGTGATCTTCTGCGAGGCATTATTTGGATGAAGCAGATTGTTTGGTTTTTAAAAAAGGATGTTTTTACAGTGAGGAGGTTAGTGGAAACTCCTGGCAGTTATCTTTCTTCAGAACGTGTAACTGTCACAGGTGTGACATCTATATTCACTCAGCCAATTGTGAGAGAACATGCAAATAGGAGAGGAGGCAGAGGCAGTGGATTGGCCTACTGGTTGGCGATGTCACAATGACCTATACGAGCAAATTGGAGAGAACATGCAAATAAGAATGAAGGCAGAGGCAGTGGATTGGCCTACTGGTTGGCGATGTCACAATGATCAGCAGGACTGGTTTTGAGGAGGCCTATTTCTTCGATTTTAAGACAAACTTTTGACCCCATATAGAACATAGTTACATAACAACGCTCGCGTATTCAAATTCAACGTTGTGTCAAAATTTCAAAGCAATCGGTGAAGAACTTTTGGAGATATAACGTCTGTTTTGAACGAACATTTACATTTTTATTTATATAGATTTATTTATTTATTTTGTTACATTTATATACCGCCCCATAGCCGAAGCTCTCTGGGCGGTTTACAAAAGTGAAAACAGTAAACATTAAAAGTATACAAAATTTAAAAAACATAAAAACAACAATATAAAAACAACAGTATCCAAACATGAACCCATTTTTTGTTTTTAAGTGTTTTTATGTCATGTGAGCCACCCAGAGAACTTCAGCTATGGGGCGGTATACAAATGCAATAAATAATTAATAATAATAATAATAATAATAATAATAATAATAATAATAATAATTTTGAATAAGATGTGGGTCGTGAGGGTGCCAATTTCCATTTATTTATTTATATTCATTTATTTGAATTATTGTTATGCCAATCCTCAGCCAAAAAGTCTCCCAGAGTGGCTTACATATAATCAATTAAAGAAGACAGCCCCTGCCTGCAAGCTTACCATAAAAAAGAAAAAGAACCAAACCAAACCATGGCACACAAGGAAAAAGGAATGAAAATTTCTTTTAGCAAGATTGGTGGAAAGGCTCTGCTCTCCCTCTCATCTCCCTCAGCTCAGCCTGCTGGAATGGCTGCTGCTGGTGACAACTGAGGGAGGAGGAGTCTTCAAGCGGGACATCTTCAGTAGCATTGGCTGAATGGGCCTGCTGTCTTTCTCTTCATTTTGCATAAGAAGGTTGTTTATCTGGACCTATGAAGATGCTCTCACTGGAATGGTTTGGATTTCCTTTTTTCTATTAAATGCTTTTTTTTTTTTGCAGTAATCTGTCTCTGAAATTTAGCTTGGAGCTTAATAATGGCACACTGCCTCATTGCTGCATGCAAATAGGAAGATGCTTCTAAGGACAGGATTATTGCCCTTTTTGGGTCCATGATGGCTTCTTCCTGAACATTTTGCCTGCAGTTGTCTTTGAAATAATGGCTTCTGTCATATCTAATGAGTGCCTCTGCACACTAGAGTACCTCAGGGTGTTGTTGCTCTGTCAGCCACACAAAATGAGAGCCACAGAATGGATGAAGATCGCTTTCTTTGGGCTACTGAGTTGCTTAAAACGTGTAAGCTCTCAAACGGCAGCAGGGACCTTTCTTAGGCATAAATTTTTGGAAGGGGGAAATGGAATCATTCAGATTATACCAGAATTGTGTTTTTAGAAATCATAGTAACTTATTATGAAGTCAAGCATTTTTTACCTGTCCCGTCATGCAATATGTGAGCATAACTTTTCCATGTCATTGCCCTACTCATGGGTAATTAGGATCTGTTAACTACAACTGGGGCCTACAGCAAAGGGTTTGGACAGGTATCTTATCTATCTATCTATTTATTTATTTATTTATTGCATTTCTATACTGCCCAATAGTCAAATCTAGAAAAGAAATGATAAATGATCCTTTTTTCTGCCTGCTACTAGGGATTCTGGCTTTCTTTTGGGCATCAGATGGGCAGCAGCAAGTTTCACCGCCTGAGCCAAAAGGCTCCATTTGCCTCATGGGATGCTGGCCTTGCTAGTCTTACTGAAACCATTTTTGCTTTTCCTTAAAATTCTTCAGATGTTTTGCCCAAGAAGGAACCTCTAAATTCAGCTCAAAAAGTTTGACTTAGGTGATACTTTGCCATGGCCAAGGACCAGGAGCCCTCAGAGACTGAAGCCTCCAGTGACAGTGCCTCTGGGAATTTACCAGAACCAGTCCCTGTTTTCCCCCCGAAATGGGGCCCACTGCCTCAAACTCCATGTCTTATCCAGTCAACACCCAGGAGGTGCTACTCAGGAGTGGGTCTCTGTCTCTTTTAGTGGAAAAGCCCACACTGAGAAGCAGTCCTCAACCGGCTCTTCCCTCCTGCAACTTTCATTCCACAGGAGAAGCCTGTAGGAGAAAGCTGCTGGCCCTTCAACAGCCAGATGTGGCAACTGAGAGGGTGGCATTTCCAGAAAAACTCTCTGGTCTGAATATAAAAGCTTGCCAGTTGCTCGGAGAGCTCCATCACACTCCCCCACCCTTGTATGTGCTTTAATCCTGCATGGAGGAAATAAACCGGACTTTCCCTGCTCTAGGAAAACACAAAAAATGGAGGGGAAGAGGTGGGACAGGCACAATGTCTTGTGAGTACTGCACTGCAATATAGCAAACTAGGCATGACAAGAGTGCAATAAAATGCCGGTGTGATGGAGCCCTTAGACGCTGCTGGAGTAACTTGTTAGTTCTTTAGTTTCAGGATTGCTGGCCAAGGGCCTGAAACTAGCCCTAGTTTCATGTATGACTCTGTGACCTTGACCACATTGTGCTTCCTTGCATGAATTGTTGCTCAAGACTGATGGTGGATCATGACATACTTAGCAATATATGACCCTCCCTCTGAGAAATATCACTAGTTTCCCATAGCTTATAAAAGCATCAGGTGTTTGTCTGAACAGGAAAATCTACCCTCTGTGGCCAAACAAACAAAATATTTAGAGATGTTTAGGATAACATAGGAGTGTTGTCCCTCCATTGCCCCCCACTTCACCTGAGCATAAAATTAAAAATGCACTATGAAATTCCTCTTTAAGTGAACTCTAGTATATTTTCTACAATAGTAAGCATAAGAGACACTCTCACATGTGCAGGTTTTAATTATTTATTTATTAGAAATTTCTACACCTTAACAAAATTACTAAATAATATTACGGCTGCAATAGTATACCCACTTAGGAGAAACTCAATGGGGCTTACTTCTGAGGTGGTCTGTACAGGGTTGCACTGTAAACTAAGAAATACAATAACAACAATCAATAATAAGAGCATGTAAAAAGAAGTTTGAAAGCAGAGAGCTATAAACATTAAACTACATTAAAAACTTGGTGGAAAGAAGAAGTTTTAGCAGTGCCCCTTCTCATAATTTATGGATAAAGAGCCTTATCAGGTCTGTCTGAGAAGCCGGCCCCCAGCAAAGCTCCAAGTTGCCCAGAGTAACAGGCAGAGATAAGTGAGTCCCAGCAGCAGAGATGCAACATCAAAGTCCAAAAACAAAGTCCAAAGTCGCAGTCTGAGATCTGGTCTGAAGTTCCAGCCACGATAAAGCCCAGGGTCACAAACACAGGAAACACGGCATTCATAGCCAAACCAGCAATATCACAACGGTTGTTTGCCAGTGCTGAGTGCTTCTTTGAAGTGTCCTTTTATACAGAGCCTTAGCCTGGTCCCACCCAGCTCCAGCTGTGGCTCATTAAGGAACTTTCCATCTCCTTCAGCTATATAAGGGTGGCATTCGCAGAGCTGAGTTTCTGACCTGCAGTTGAGGATGTTTCCTTGCAGGCTGGACTTGCTCTTTGCATTTCAATTGCCATCTTTCCCAAGGACTGGGTGGATGACTTGCTTCTGGCTCAGAATCTGCACCATCGGAGGCTGGAGGAGAAGGTGGAGGAGGATGGCCTTCACAGAGCTCTCCCAAGGGGCCTGCATCCTCCTCAGCTGCATGTCCCCTCTCCTGCTGAAACACTGTCTTGGGCATGTCTTCAGGGGAAGGAGAGTCCACAACCCCAGGTAAGTCAAGTTCTTCCTCAGAAGAAGACACCTCAGGAGGGGCTGTGACACCCCTGAAGCTCAAAAGAGAGGAAGCCAACTAGACCTGTCCAGGGAGACACTTCAATAATCTCGCCACCACAATAGGAAAGGGCCAATACCACTTTAAGATAATAGAGATTTAACATCAAAAGAGAAATCTCAACATACTCTCTATCTGTGGAAAGAATGCTTCTTCAAGCTGGCCATACAGATAAATAGTCATGAAACTGAATGCTGGTTCAGTTGTTGGTCTTGTTCCTTTAAAAAATGCTTTAAGTGCCACATACAAATTTACCAATTTATGTATTCATTCTTCACCTTTTTTTAAAAAACAACATTTTAAAAACTGCTCTAGGGAAAGGGTGTTGTTGATATCACAGACACTAGC
Organism: Elgaria multicarinata webbii; assembly: GCF_023053635.1. Taxonomy (NCBI): domain Eukaryota; kingdom Metazoa; phylum Chordata; class Lepidosauria; order Squamata; family Anguidae; genus Elgaria; species Elgaria multicarinata. Next base: position 17,791,639 of record NC_086177.1, on the reverse strand, counting down.
CAATCAGCACTATGCAGAACTAGCACAGCCTTTGCTGAAAACTTGCAAAAGTGTTTTAAATTTGAGCCCTGGATTGGGATGAGGTTGCACATAGATTGAACATAGTGTGTGCAGTTTCATATTGGCTCCAGCTGCTTTACAAAAATTATATTTGTCTTCAACCTCACTGAAGTGTTGATTTCCCTGAAATAGCTTCAGTACCCATGTTTTTAGCCCAGGTAGCTAGAATGAGAATTTTGACATTTGTAGGTGTATCCAAAGCCATTAGCTTTCCTTCTTTTTGACACAAGCAGAGAACTGCAATTATACATCATGGCAGGTGGAATTAACTGTAAGCAGGTTTCTGCTGCTTAATCGCATATGCAATTTGATATTACAAACCTCGCCACTTTGTGCAGATGAAATTGATTTGGTAAAATAACAATATTTGCATAAATTGGAAAGAAAACATTTCAAATTATGTCAGCAAGCCAATTAGCTTTAGAGGAATTAGACATTTTAGATTGAACATTCACAGCACTGCAAGGGCAATCATTCTTCATTATATGAGTAAGTTGGGGAGGTGCAGAAGACTCCAATGGATGTCCCAGCTTATGGGTTTTCTCCCCAGCTCATTCGAGAGTTTTCAGGAGATGATAAGGGGGGGGGGGGAATAAGACCACAAGGAGTTTTGCTGACCAGAGTAGATTCGGTATGCCAGGAGTGTGTAACTTGTGGTCTCCTAGATGGTTTGACCTACATCTCCCATCAGTCCTAGCTAGCATAGCCAATGGTGGGGGACCATGGGAATTGTAGTCCAAAGCATCTGGCGTGCCACAAGTTGCCCACCCCACGGGGATGTGATAGCTGCTGCAGGCACTACTGTGCCCCTTACGGTTAGAGAGGAGAAACAGGAAAGTAAAAAATGGCCAATGTATATTTGGAGGTAGGCAAAGAGTAGGCCTCACAATGCGTGACACACCTGACAGACTATAGCCCACCCACCCTTTATTATGTCCTGCTGTGTTTGAGAGCTTACCCCCCCACACAAAAAAAAAACTGGTAGCAAGAAAAGGAGATATACTGAATTTTTTAGTTGCTATTGAAAAAGAAGTTTTAGTTGCTATTGAAAAAGAAGGAAAGGAAAGGAAAGGAACCTCTTGTGCAAGCACTGAGTCATTACTGACTCTTGGAGGGACGCTAGCTTTCGCTGACGTTTTCTTGGCAGGCCTTATAGCGGGGTGGTTTGCTGTTGCCTTCCCCGGTCGTTATTACCTTTCCCCTAGCTAGCTGGGTACTCATTTTACCAACCTCGGGAGGATGGAAGGCTGAGTCGACCTGAGCCGGCTGCCTGAGAACCAGCTTCCGCTGGGATCGAACTCAGGCCATGGGGAGAGTTTCAGCTGCAGAAACTGCTGCTTTACTGCTCCGCGCCACACGAGGCTCTTATATTGAAAAAGAAGTCCACCATTAATGGATGGCTGGTGGGTGGCATTTAGCTTGGTAACTCTCATGTTCTGTTGGCTCAATGTAGAAGCTATATGGCTTGGAGATGATGGCAATGGGTTGTAAGCCTCATCTTTCCAGATGTCACAGCCTTCTCCCAAGGGACCTGTTTTTTGTTTTTCTATGAAAATATTGGGGAGAGGGTATTGTTTTGGAAGAGCTACCCCTGAAATGTGGTGAATAATAGGAAAAATAAGGGTATCATGCCACCACTGCAATGTTCAATGTCCTGTGGTGGTTGCTGTGGAAAAAAAATCCTGCATAAAGCATGAGAGCAAAAGAACATTTGGTACAGGTGCTAACAAAACCTACAACAGGTTGTGTAAATCTTAAGAGTCACATCTTAAGAGTTTCCAAGCAGGCTGTGCAATCCAATCACAGTGGGAGATGTGAATAGTTGCCTGCTCTCAAAATCAGGAATATTGATTTCTTGGAAGCTGGCACGCACACTGTCTGCACCCTCTCCCCCCCAAAAATCCTTGCCCCAAATAAAGGACTTGCAGGAGTTTTAGTTGCTATTGAAAAAGAAATCTCTTAGAGTGGAGACTGACAGTTTTGAGCATGGAATAGTACTGCCAAAAGTCAACTTTTGAATTTCTTTTAAAGAACGTTCAGCGGGATACTGCATGGAAAGCAAAATGATGCTTGAAATCGTCTTAGAAAAGGCTTTGTTCTGAAGATTGTGTTACTTCTGCTACTCGAAGCACCTTTTGAAACCTCACAGAAAAGGATTGTTTGTAGAATGTCAAGCTCTGAAAGTCGTTGTGGAGTAAATGTATCTGCACATCTCAATCCTATGAAAAATTCTTGATTTCATATTGCTAACTTCATGGAGAATAGATGAGGCCCATTCTTATATATACCAACCAATTCCCTCACCTAGGGATTTTCCATATTCATGTTTCAATTTGGAACTGAAATATATGTTAATTTGATATGGCGAGATTCAGCAAATTCTTTAACATTGAGGATATAACTGGCTAAGAACTGAAAAACAATATCAGAAAAGCTCCTTTGACTCATGTTAGATAGTAGTCTATATGCCTTTAACTATCCCCCCTTTAAGGTTCTGAGTGAGTACTCCTGAAATGCTTCCAGTCATAAATCAGGCCAATCTATAGCTTCCAGTACCAAGCTTTGAAAAGATGCTAATCATGACAAAACATAAGATGCAGAATTATTTCTTTAAAGTAAAACCACAACTGCAAAGAATTGTGGCAAAGATGGATCTTAAAAATGGAAACTAACCTTAGATCAAGAAAGAGAGATGTAACATAATTAAAGATAATGAACCTAACAAAAGTTATTAGAAACTGGTTTAAATCAATAAGTATCAGGTTAATATTTTCTCTGGCAATAAGAGGTAAAGTTATAATAACAAAGGTCTTAATTGGAAGCAAACTTTTTTTTGTGGGGGGAGGCAAGGTTGTTCATAGTTTGCAGAGCTATGCCTGCTTGGTCTTTCCCCAAGTAGGTGCATAATCTTATGCATGTTTAGACAGAAGAAGTCCCACAACTTTCAGCATTCCTCATGCTGGCTAGAGAACGCTGAGAGTTGTAGGACTTTTTTCTGTCTAAACAAGCATCTGATTGTACCTTTAGTCACTCTTGCCTGGATTCAGAAGTGACTGTCAGTCTTTACTGTTAAAACTAGGGATGTCTGACGAATTTGTTCCAGTTTGCTTTTTGGCAAAATTTGCCTGCTTTGCACCTCCCAAAACCAAACACAGAACAGAACACAATCTATCACCAAAGTCTGTACATTTCTGAGCTTATAATGCAATGTGCAGGAGAGGAAAAAAATAAAGTAAAAATTACCTTGAAAAATGACCATGGGGGAAAAAAATCATGCTTTTGAAAAATGCACAGGAATGTAATTTGATGAATGGGAGAAAAAGCTGTACTTTTTAAAAATATGTGCACAATTGAAGTGTATATTTGGAAAATAGGGCAGAAAAACATGCACACAGAAAGAAAGAAAAACCCTTGCAATCTTCTATGGAAATTAGTTAGGATGAACTTTGAGGTGGATTTCAGAAAATCTCGATAAATTAAATACCTAACTTTTGTTTCTATTCCAAGTTTCCTGGAAAAGTTATATCCTTAATTAAAAATAGTATCAAATGATTTATTCTTTTTAAATGAAACTTTTTTTTTGTCTGTAAGCAAATTAGAAACTCATTTTGTTTGAGAAGATAACTAATAGAGCTGGTTGTCCAATTTCTCTTCAGTTATATCTCCCATTTCCAGACATTTATAAAAAGAATTGTTGTTTGCACATTTTCTGAGGGGGTAGTTATTGAGCTGCTAACCTGAGGCATTTTGTGACACATGCTAAATCTTACTTGATTTTCCCAGTGCTCCTGTTCTACTTTTTATATGCCATGTTGAAGCTGAGATAAGGTTCCGTTAAACCTTTTGACCCCCAATTTATTAAAGAAAAAGTCACAAGGCTCCATGATATGTTGGGGTGGAGAAATTGACCACGCAGACATTTCAATGTGTTAGATTTTTTTTTAAAAAAAACAAAACCACGAACTACTTCTTGAGCCAGCAGAAGTTACATCAATGGAGGCTGGTGCCTCTGATTTCAGTTCGGCTGTGAATCCATTCCCAAAATGAATTCAGCACCTTGGATAGCCCCTTTGGAGTTCTGCCTGGATCTGACTGAAACCCAGAATGGATTCACAGTCCCACCAAAATCAGAGTCACAGCCACCACTGAGTTACATAGTTGCTGGGATTTGGCAAAGTAGGCCTGCATAAGTTGTAGCATGCCAGGGTACTATTGTGATCTTCATCTTGATAAGCCTCCTGTTTTGGGAATTACAGCCACAGATTTTAAAAAATAGGCAATTTGCTTCTAGGCCCAAGGTCCCTTTAAAACTCCAAAGTTTTTGGTTTGGGACCCAAAGATTTGGCTTGGGATGCAAATACCTGAAGGAATGCCTCTTCCTACATCAGCCTATCTGTGCCTTAAGATCTTCTATAAAGGCCCTTCTCTGAGTGTGTTCCTTACAAAAGGTGCATTATAGGGGTGTGCACGGACCCCCCGCTCCGCTTCACTTCCAGAGTCACGATTTGCGGATCGGGCCGCTCCACCCCGGCTCCGCCTATGTCCACTCCGCTCCGCTCGGAGCTCTGGATCCAGATCGGAGCTCCGTTCCCCCCCCCCATAGGCTTGCATTAAGCTAAAAAAGTATTAAAAAAAATTACTGTGAAAGTTAGAAACCTCAAGTTTGGCACCATGACACCTCATGGAGGTATACACATGAACGCCAAGACTCAAGGCAATCCCATCATCCCCTGATTTTTGGGGAATTTATGAAAACCGGGCACCCCATTCACACCCCTTTCCATAGCTCCGTCAATTTGCACGCTAAAAATCTCAAACTTGCCACCATGAAAGCTTATCCAGGGGTACACATGCATGCCAAGACTCAAGGCAGTCCCATCATCCCCTGATTTTTGGGGAATTTATGAAAATCGGGCACCCCATTCACACCCCTTTCCATAGCTCTGTCAATTTGCAAGTTAAAAATCTCAAACTCACCACCATGATAGCTTGTCCAGGGATACATACGCACACCAAGACTCAAGGCAGTCCCATCATCCCCTGATTTTTGGGGAATTTATGAAAACCGGGCACCCCATTCACACCCCTTTCCATAGCTCCGTCAATTTGCATATTAAAAATCTCAAACTCACCACCATGATAGCTTGTCCAGGGATACATACGCACACCGAGACTCAAGGCAGTCCCATCATCCCCTGATTTTTGGGGAATTTATGAAAACCGGGCACCCCATTCACACCCCTTTCCATAGCTCCGTCAATTTGCACGTTAAAAATCTCAAACTCACCACCATGAAAGCTTATCCAGGGGTGCACACGCATGCTGAGACTCAAGGCAGTCCCAGCGGCAGAGCCCGGTAAAGGACCAAGGGAGAGGGGGACCTTACCTGCCTCCGTCCGTGGTCCGTCGCCGTCTTCAATTGAGCCCGCGGTTCCACCAGGAAGTCTGGGCTGGCCCAGACTTCCTGGTGGAACCACGGGCTCAATTGAAGACGCTGATGGACCACGGACAGAGGCAGGTAAGGGAGAGGAGGGCGGGGGGGGGTTACCGGGCCTTGCCGCCATCGCCGCCCATGCGTAAGGGACCAAGGGAGAGGGCCCGGTAAACCCCACTTACCTTTCTGGCAGAGCTCCGGATCGAGGCGAAGGATCCGCCTTCACCTCAATTCTCTTCACCACGCTCCGCCGGCCCCCCAATCCTCTTCGCCTTCGCCTTAAGGGCAGGCGAAGCCCCCCGCTCCGCTCCTGCTTCTCCGGTCCGATTAGAAGCGGAGCACATCCCTAGTGCATTACATATCTTTTAAAAAGAGGGCCTTCTTTTATGGTGGCCCCCGCAACTTTGCAACACCCTCCCCATAGAAATGCATCTGGCACCAACACTTCAATCTTTTTCACACGAGAAGACCAAATATTCAATAGTAGACTGGGGCCACAGCTAGACTTAAGGTTTATCCTGGGATCATCCTGGGTTCACCCCTGCCTGAGCACTGGATCCCCTGTGTGTCACCTAGATAAACAGGTTTGACCCCTGGATGATCCAGGGATAAACCTTAGGTCTAGCTATGGCCAAAAATTCAATAGAAGTGAATAGATATAGAGTAAGATCTGGAAAACCAAACCCACCTTCATTAATTGGAAGTTGCATCCTTTTCAAAGTTAATCATGTCCAAAAAATGAATGAAATGTACCACTACTTTGTGATTTTTCATGTTATTCCCATCCAGTCATGTGTGACTGGTAAATTTTGTTGGTTTAGCTCTCATGGAAGGTGCCATTCTGGTGCATTTTCCAGAATATGGCCCAGAATGCCTATTTGTACGTGGTTTCTGTGGGTATTTTGTGGTTTATTGCGTTACTTCCAACCAGTTATGTGATGCTGGTAAATTTAGTTGATTTGGCTCACCTGGAAGTTGCCATACTGGGGCATTTTCTGGAATATAAACGATTCACATCATCTCAAAATAAAATAAAATATCAGAGTCACCCTGGAGGAAGAGTTTTAATTTGCAAAACATATTTGGAAATAAATTATCTTCTGTGCAGTTTTGCAGTCTCCTCCCCTTCCATTCCAGCATTTAGTGTATTATGTTGTTTTGTACATTTCTACAGCTGAAAACCACACCTCAGCAGTTCTGGGAAATAAAGTGCTGGAATATCCAGCAAAAGCTTTGGAAACAAACAAACCTATATTTGCTTCTATGGCTCAAATTAAAGTCCTAGCAGGATAAGATCTCAGAGGGGCAGGCTCCATGATTCTCACTTCACATTTGAGGTGATTATTAACAATAACCAAGGTTCACGTTCAAGATTTATTTATTTGTTTATTTATTTATTTATTACATTTTTATACCGCCCAATAGCCGAAGCTCTCTGGGCGGTTCACAAAAATTAAAACCATAATAAAACAACCAACCGGTTAAAAGCACAAATACAAAATACAGTATAAAAAGCACAACCAGGATAAAGATAAATTCCAAGATAAGGAATTCTGAAGCTCTAGCTTACATTATACATTTACAGCTACACAAGTGTCTGTCTGTCTCTCTCTCTCTCTGTGTCTCTCTCTCTCTGAACAATTGGGAACCACGTAACATTAAGCTTCCTAATCACATAGAGAAACTCCTATGATTATAGCATTGTACATTGATTGATTGATTTTATTATGGCATTTATATCCTGCCTTTTTTTTCCTCCAATGAACCCAAGGTGGCATACATCCTCCTCTCCATTTTATCTTCACAAGAACAACCCTGTGAGGTAGGTTGGGTTGAAAGTTTGTGACTGGCCCAAAGTCACCCAGTGGGTTTCCATGGCCGAGTGGGGACTAGAACCCAGATCTCCCAACTCCCAGTCCAACACCTTATCCACTACACCAAACTGGCTGTCATTGATTGCATTTTTATACCACCCAATAGCCGAAGCACTCTGGGCAGTTTACAAAAAATAAAACCATTCAAAATATAAAACAGTATAAAAGCATAGTATAAAATGCAATATAAAAACCACAACCAGGATAAAACTGAGCAGCATGCAGAAATTAATAGAAAGACACGTCAGCACTCCAGAGCTCCATGACATGTACTAGTTCCTTCTCCAGAGATTCATTGCCTGTCAATGATTGAGATTTCCCATGGACATAATAAGGAAATGTGCCTCCATCTATCCTAAGGTCAGAATTTGAGTGCTCATCATTACAGATCAATGGATCAGTGTATCAATTTATACATGCCTCCATCTGGATCATAAATCATTCTGTTTAGGTTCTGTGTCCATTTTGCATGTTCATAAGTTTGACCATGACAATCATAAGTCTGTTCCAGCCTGTTTCCACATCACTCTATAAACTTGTTTATTTTTTAAAAAAAGAACGAACACATATAAATTCACATTTATTTTTGTATGCAATTCGCCCTAAAATAATGCAATTTTATGCAATTTCCCATGAAATAGACATGTGTGCATTTATCGTATATACGCATTTAACTGCAGTGAAAAATTCAGAGAAGTGTACAACTGAAAGGAAAACTGTGTTCCAATCTGCATATTAGTTTACGAAGTGGAAAATAGATTGGTTTGCTCAAAAACGCAAGTCAAACAATCCCCCCTCCGCATCTCACTGCCTCCGCCTTCTCAGAATTTGGGCTTCTATAGCCCAGAATATGTGGAGACCTACTGTAACTGAAAAGAAAATTAAACATCACTTTTAGAAGCATCCAGTTTGTGTTGCAATTCTGCAGAACCACCTATTTGTTTATCACCATTATGGAAAGTTTAAGTTAAAAGGGTAATATGGCAGCGGAACGAACAATGAAGACAGAACGTCCAGTTCCAACATTCATGAATAAAATGAGGCTAAAAGGGGAGTTGAAAATATTAAGAAAATGATGGAAAGCTTCACAATAGTCTCGGAAAAGAATGTATTATTATGAAGAAAACTTTGCCTCTTATTCACAATGCCTTGAGGTGTGTATTATTTCCTTCTGTTCCTTCCCAGCAGAGTGTTCTGGGTAATGTTTCTACTTAATGAAATTGCTAAAGGAGGCACTGTTTCCATGGTTTTAAAATAATTCAGATTGTGACGTGAAGTTAGTCTCAATTTCATGATAACAGGGATATTTAAAATATATCAGGGTGGGGGGAAGCTGCTTGAATAACTACTATGTAGCATGAGGGCAGGGGGGTTCATTTCTGAGATTGATCAGAAAGAGCCGAAACATCATTTCTGTCAGACATTTTCTGTAGGAATCCAAGTAGTTGTCAGAAAAGCTAAGCAGGCATTTCAGAGTATATCATTTGCAATAATTTGGCACACCGGTTATGATAGAATAAAACCTGAACAAGACTATCAATCAAACTTCATGCGAAACTTTTTTATTGGTTTGTTTACAGTTTCAGGTAATTGTCTATGTCTGTTTTCCATGTCCATATTTGGCAATGGAACATTATTGTGGAGCATCAGGAAACATTATTGCAAGATGCTTACATAGAAGTATAATATGGAACCAAACAAATGGAATTCTATCTCTGCTTATGGGCATTGGTATTAGCAAAATCCCTATGTTTTTCCAGTATGGTTCTTGATCTTTTCTAGAGGTATAGCAAATCAGACAAATAATAAAGAATGGCATAAAAATTTTCTCTCTACCAACCACACTTCAAGAATCCCATTTTTAGGGATCTATTTCAGGATATTTGAGAGGTGTTCACACTCTTTACCTCACCAACTTTGCCCCTCTTGAGACAATTCATTTGGCTTAAAATTTGGGGCCAGGGCTTCTGACCTTATTCAAACAGTGTGTGAAGTAGCCATGCTGCAGAGGTTCCTTCACCACAAAATTAACATGAGAAGAGACCTCAGTGGTAGCTTTGTCTTACTGCAGTTTAAGCTACCTCAGACTGAAGGGAAGTTATGCCATTAGGACTGACAACTTTTGAACTTGCGTAGCTGTGCCTTTCGCAGCTGTTTGATTTGCAGCTGCTAACATCAGGAGACTGGGGGCCTTCCTAGACGAGGCCTTAGCGCGCCTTCTGTCCCGGCTTCCCTGCTGTGCATCCAGATGACGCACAGGGGAATCCGGAGACAGGCCGCGCTGAGGCCTCCTCCAACGCGCCATAAGCGAATTCGCTTATGGCGTGCCTTTTCCCCAGCTCCAGCCTCAGGCCGGAGCTGGGGAACGTCTAGGGACTTTCGCAGCTTTTTGCGGCTCCTCGCTTACTCGCGAGGAGCCGTGAAAAGCCGCGGACCTGCCTGGCACAGCGCTCATACGAGCGCTGTGCCCATCGGCGGGGGGGGCAAAGGCTGGGAGGGTGGGTGGCAGGGTGGGTGGCACAGGGGGAGGGCGGGGTTGGCCAGGCTTGGGCGGCGCGACCGCACCCGCCCTCCCCCCGTGCCACCCACCCTGCCACCCACCTTCCCAGCCTTTGCCCCCCCCGTAAAATAATAATAATAATAAAAAACACTTACCTTGTCCGCCGTCTTCGGGCCGCACCCGGCCCCTTTAAAATAAAAAAAAATGGCGGACGCCACAGGGATGCGACATTCCTACACATCCGCCGTGTGGTAGCCTGGGGGAGGCGCACTAACGTTAGCGCGCCTTGGCCCCGCCTCCCTGCCGGCGTAAGCCGGCAGGTCTAGCAAGGCCCAAGGAAAGTGTTACCTACTAATTCCTAAATGTCAACACAAGAACATAAGAAGAGCCCTGCTGAAACATGTCAAAGGCCTATTTTGTCTAGCATCCTGTTCCCCATAGTGGGAATGCCTGTTATTTCCCAGCAACTGGTATTCAAAGCTACTGGTGACCCTATATGCCCTTCTCTCTCAGTACTAAAAATAGAAGCAGCATTACTGAAAACTGCTGAGTGCAAAGAGCACAATCCATCCAATGCCATGCATTTGTTTTAAGTTACCATATTTTGGTATGAGAATGAAGCATACATATACTTTATTTTCTCCAGCTAAATCAATGTGGTTCATATAGCACTGAAAGCTGACATTTTGTTATGGAATCATAGAATAGTAGAGTTGGAAGGGGCCTATAAGTCCATTCAGTCCAGCCCCCTGCTAAATGCAGGAATCCACCTTGAAGCATCCCTGACAGATGGCTGTCCAGCTGCATCTTGAATGCCTCTAGTGTGGGAGAGACCACCACTTCCCTGGGAAATTGGTTCCATTGTCGTACAGGTCAGGAAGTTTTTCCAGATGTCCAGCTGGAATCTGGCTTCTTGTAATATGAGCCTTTTATTCCACTCTGGGATGCCTGGGACGAGGTCCTGGCCTTCCTATCACAGTCAACAATTTAGATTTGAATGGGTGCATATAGTCTGTAGGCAAATATAGAAAGAGCATGTTGCATGGGACCATTAGTGATACAAACTTGGGGGAAAGGGGTGCCATATTTGTGTGTGGGGGTGTTAGATGATGCAGATTGCAATTTTGATACTGGGCAACTTGCAACCTTGGCAGAGTTCAGCTACTTTTTTAAAAGGGCAACCCATGGTTCATTTAACTGATGTTTTATTTTACTGGCATCACACAAAATATGAGTTGTATAGTACTAAATGAAATGTATTGTGGTTCTATTTCTGTGATTAAACAGGACATCAGATTGGGAACTTAATCTGATAGCTTTTCAAACACACTTTAATAATGACATGAGTTGCCCACCATCAAAATGGTAATCTGCACGATGCCATTCCTACGTTTATATCAATACTTTCAATGGCGTTACACTGGCTGGTGGACTAATAGGCATGCAGAAAATAGCTGTGGATGAGAAAACTGGACTAAAATCTTAAAATTACTTTTTCTGTGTAGGTAGCCCCATAGAATAGGAATAAGTGCCTTTAATCCTCCTCAAGGAATACTCATGGCCAAGCTCATTCTGTGCTTATGTTATTACTTGCTAAGCTTATGTTGCCCACCATTTGTACTCACGTGTCTATATATTAATCATGTACAAAGCAGTCCTAAACATGCCTACTCAGAAGTAAGTCCCATTAAGTTCAATGGGGTTTACTTCTAGATAAGTGGGTATACAATTGCTTGGCCACCATAGCTCTTATACATAGAAAAGCAGTTTAAGAATCTGGAAAGGACCATGTAATCCCCACCCCACGCGCACACACACACCTGTTTTGTAAAGAAAAGCACTGTGATGTATGAAATATTATTCTGGGTTTTTTGGGGGGCTTGCGTTTCCACAACCTTTCTTTCCCCCTTCATCTTTTAGAACATTAAGAGATCAGGAATTCCTTACTTCTCGGGTTTTCTAGAGTGAAAATACTGGGGATCAATATTGCCAGCTTTAGAGAAGCAAAGAAAGGGCTGTGGGGACCAATTAAGCAGAGAAGCCTGGCACAATTAAATCATGTAACCTAACAGTTAACTTTACATGCTGGGGCTTTTCTCCAGAGGATGCCAGATTCACTTAGCTGTGTTTAAGCCCAAGGCAGAAGGCACAATGGGCAACATTCTCCAGTGTCCTTGTAGTTTGGAAAAGGTATACACCTGGAGATCAGTTGGTAGTAAGAGAGAAAGGTTTGATTATCTATCTGCCAGAATAAATCTCATAAATTAAAAATGTGTGCCTTGAGCTTATTCTGTTCCAGACTTCAGAAAAGAAAACTTCTTTAAAAAAAAAATAACAAAAGGATATTTCAGGGTGGGTCGAGGAAACTGAGTGGAGAACGTATCCCTTTGTATTCCCTTTGACACGAAATCCTTCAACACCCTTTCACCCAGAGAGCCTTCTATATTTACATTTTAGCTGTTAGCGCAAGCCACAGTGGACCATCCTGCACTCAAGGTATTTGAAAGCCAAGCTTGAAAAATAGGCATGGGGGTGATGGAGATGTCTGGAGTTCCATTTGGAAATGTAATAGCTTTAAGAAAAATCTGAGCCTTTCTCATATGCAAACAAAACTTCTCAAACAATTGCCTGTTGTAAAATGTATGAACAATGGAAGGAAAAGCACAGCTGCAATGATCCCTGGAGGTAATATTTTTTCTCCCTTAAAATAATTTGATTCCCCCCCCCTTGCCATTCAGCTATGTATTTTAAATTAACATGAATCAATGAATGTGGCAGTTTGGAAGCATCTTGTGAATAGGAAGAAGGGGGGAAATCTTTTGCCACTGGGACTTTGGCAGCTCAGATGAATATCAAACACAGCAAAATAACAACAACAAGGAGGAGGAGGATTAGAAGAAGTAAACAGCAATGGAAATGGAAAGAATTCTCAAGATGAAAACTGGTTAAAGTTAATGGTGAGCACACGATTCATGGCATCTTTAGCCAATTGTGCAAACACAAAAGGAAAACTAAGGAACGCAAACAAGAATTACTATTGGGCATTATCTAAAGTGACATTTCAAGGTGAATATGAAGGTTCCTGCTTGGACAACTATTTGAGGAATTTTGAATGAAGTTTTGGGTTGTGGCGTTGCTCAAGTTACCAAATCCTAGGCTTATAATACAGATTTTCACTACTCATAATACTTAAGAACATGAGAAGTGCCATGCTGGATCAGACTGAGGGTCCATCTAGTCCAGCACTCTGTTCACAAAGAGGCCAACCAGCTGTCATCCAGGGACCCACAAGCAGGACACAGTGCAACAGCACCCTCCCATCCATGTTCCCCAACAACTGGTGCATACAGGCTTACCGCCTCGGATCTTTATCACAAGTTGTTCACACTTACTCTGAAATTCTTCCTCCATTTGTAATTAATAACAAGATGTATTTTAAGCAGATACATCACTTTTGTTCCTGGCAACTGGCATACATCAGATAAATTACTTCAACCTGTACTTGGTTTCAGTCACTGGGGTCCTCAGTCTGGATCTGTACCATGGTGAGGGAAGTGCATCTAACCCTTCCCTTTGCAGGACCACATCTTCTTTCTGGGGCCAGATCTATACCTTGTGTCAAGTTATTATGAATGTGGAATAAAAAGCAGGAAATAACACGATGAAAGCAGTATATAGAATGTGTAATGTCCCCCAACAGTTATCAGTGCACTTCAATACTGCTATAAAGCTGTAGTGTAGATATAGCTGAAATCTGTTGTTTGCCCCATGGAGCAAAATAAATGAGCACCCTATGACTACAAATAGCAGCAATTACTGCTCATATTTAAGAAGTGTTGTAAGGGAATCAGTCGCACCACTTATTCTAAAATATTATTTAATCTTTTCTTCTAGCAGACATCTGAGTACCAGCTTTGGGGAAATGTGCCTTCTCTTTTGTACAGAAACTCTTATCAAAACCAACCTGAAATGAAATTCTTACTCATCCCTAATTGTAAGCTGCCATGACCTGCCTAATAAATAAATCAGTGCCCCCTCCTCTTGCCACTTTGCCACTGTCCTGCTTCATATTGTCCCCTTGTGAGTCGGAGGAAGAAGAAGAAGAAGAGGAGGAGGAGGAGGAGGAGGAGGAGGAGGAGGAGGAGGAGGAGGAGGAGGAGAAGGAGAAGGAGAAGGAGAAGGAGAAGGAGAAGGAGAAGGAGAAGGAGAAGGAGAAGGAGAAGGAGAAGGAGAAGGAGAAGGAGAAGGAGAAGGAGAAGAAGAAGGAGGTTAGGGTTGTGTTACAAATGTTTGCATGCAATGCTTAATTAGTCCTTAACATTCAGCAAATTTGGAAGGGAAAATACATTGGAACTATGGTTGCTGAAGATGTAGTTTTTGTTTTGTTTTAGCACCCTTAATGAATTGTGGGTATTTGAAATGGCACTTGGCTTTGTTGAATCTGACAGGCTGCTTGACTTCATTACCAGGGTGAACCTATCATTGTTTTGAAGGGGATTAATTTAAATTGTAGAGTTGGTGGAAAGCCTCAGGATAAAGGGAGCTGAAGATGGCAGGGTGGGGGCAGGAGTGTTCTCCACAGAATTTAGCATTGCCAGAGAAAGTGAGAAATATAGGTGTAATTCAGAGGAAAGGTGCTGGGGACCTTAAGGGGATACTTTGAAAGAAATACAGGGATTGAGGGAGAGTAGGCATGTTAATAACATTCATAAGTAATGTTTTCCACAGAAAGTCTAAGTGCCACAGTCTGTCACATGCCCTGCTAATAGATAGTCTCAGAAACTCAATTTACAGTACTGAGAGGAAGTCATTATGGAGAAAGATTGCAACCACGGGATTGAACATCCAGGGTAATGCCCTTCTGCACCGTTGCAGGAGAAATTCCACTAGTGAAGGATTTGCTACGAAATGCTGCTAATAAACAACATATCTTTGGGATAACCTAGCTAAAGAAGAAACAATCTCTTCTGTGCTGTTTCGTTGAGAAACCCAGCAAACACCTACACGGAGATGAGTGAATATAGTGCTGATCTGAACATTAACATGCAGCTATAGGTGGCTTGCCTAAGACAAAACTGTGCTTGCCTCGTGACTCCTGCCAGGTCTGAAGTCCATGCACTTATCACAAAGCCTCCTGAAATGCTTTAAACTCAGGGTGAGTGTATACAGTTGGCAAAATCAAGTGGTGCAGCCTTTTCTGGATTGTACCAGTTCAGGTTGGAGGGCAAGTTGGATATTTGAATGCTCCTCTATGGAGAGGCAGGAGGAGACACTCCCTGTACACGGTTCTGACTGGCATGTGAGTTGGCATGCATGCCGGTAGGATGTTTTCATTGAGGAACATTCACCTATGTACCAGCACCCTACTGGCAGCCAGTTAAAGCTTTCTCAAATCACTACACTTTTCTAGTGGTATCTAATATTTATGTATTTATTTACTAATATTTATTTACTTTCCTCTTTTATACATTACATTTAGGTGCAAATTTTCAGAGGGTTACCAACACAAATAATACAAATATTAAAGAGGTTGAAGCTAAGCACACACACACACACACACACACACACACACACACACACACACACATATATATATATATATAGCCCAGCACTATCAAAATTGAGGAAATTAAGAGAGCAATTCTATGTCCTCTAGACAGTATCTGGGGGGTGGGGGAAGAAGACATAGGATTGTTTGGTTTCTGGGATCTGAGATCAGAATGAGGGTTTCTGGGATCTGAGGCCAGAAACTGTGCTCCTCACCCTCATACCCAGTGCAGTTATCTCTGTGCCAGCTATGTCTCCATGCTTGGAAATGGAGAGCGAAGGTGGAGGAAAGAAGGTGGTCCCAGGGTGGGGAGGTGAGGAGACTGGGGAAGATGCATTATGCAGGTTCCTATGCATGCCCCAGCTTCCTTCCCTCCCATTCAGAAGTACCATGAAGAGTAGCTAGACAATGCAGGGTGGCTGGAGAACAGAGCTGAGGATCACCTCCATGCTCTGGTCATTCTGTATTGGATACTCAGGAACCTCTGGAGGTTTCTGACTACTCCATAGGATTGAACCCTAAGCCATATTTGAGGTTGTTGAGAGTGGAACGCAGGAGCGCCCCGTTTGAACAAATATGTTTTTAAAGCTTCCTTGCAGGCCAGAACTGAAGGTGTAAAGCTCTCATATACAGCTTCCTATTTTCTTGCTGGTATATCCAACTAGCAATCCCGTGCTATACCACATTTGATCCATCGATTCCTTCACGCTTCTCACCCGTGTCTTTAGATCAAAGTGCTGCTCATCATTCCATACAGCAAAATAGCTACATGGCTTTTGAGTTGCCACCAAAATCTCTCTTTAAACAAAATGAAAGTTGCTTGTTGAAAATGAAATTCTGAAACTAATTACTTATTAGGAATTCTATATTTTAAAGACTTTTAAGGCTACACATGAAAGTACATGCCAATGTAGAGTCATGTTGTATCTTTAAAATCCAATGTGAGAAGCAGAACTTAATGCATTTTCCCATATTAAACTTACTGTGTTCTCCCCCCTCCCCCACCATCTCCTTTGTCACATAAGTCAATTTTCCCATTTTCATTATGCCAACTTTTGGAATGGGGAGGAGAAATCTACACTCTTTGAATAATGTAACCTGAAGGTGCTTACTGAATAAAAAACTATAAGTCTTCTGTAATGATCAGCATGCTGGCTGATTTATTGTCCTTGTAGCCTGTATAATATTATGCAGCGAATTCAAGCCATCCAAAAATGTAGGGCCAAAATGTAATTCTTAATACAAGACTACAGAGAGCTTCTGAAGAATAAAAGATATAGTACAATTGTGGAGTAATATATCAGCTGTTGTTCCATCTGCAGCTTCCGGCAATTCAGGTTAAGAGACACCCTAACAGGTATTGATGGCCTTATCCACTATACCTTTGTTCCATTTTTCTAAACCCATTATACAGTTGTCATGGGAGCCCATGGGCAAGATAACATTATATTATAAAGCCCTAATTGCCTCAGGCTGTACATTTGTAGAAGACCACAGCATCTCCTGTGTCTCATCATAGGTTCTGCACATTCAGCCAAGAGCAGTGTTTTCACAGGTCTCTCTAGCTCTCTTCAGGCATTCACCTGGATGTCTGAGGGCTTAAAGTGTGTGGAGCACTAGGGCCAGGCATGCTGGACCTGCCCCTTATGTCTCCTGGGGCACAGGTCCTGTCCCCCTCAGTTCAGACCTTGCCACGTTGAATTGCCAAGGTCCATGTGCTCATGGACCCTGATAAGCCAGGGTCCATGGAAAGAACTTGAGATTTGTTTGTTTAATGAATATGGGAGAACTTGCAACTGGCAGATTGGTCCATTCAGGTCCAATACAATGAACCTGTTGGGATGCAATGGTGGCATCCAGCAGCAATTTGTGGTTTAATTACCTTATTAAGTGCAGGAAAATGTACTGCACTCGACCTGGTTCCAGTTTCCTCTAACAACTCATGAATGCAGGATGCTTCCATGATGTCCGAATAGGGGAACTTTGGCCTTAGCTAGACCTACCTTCTATCCCACGATAGAGGAGAGAAGATCTCGCATTGTGATTAACGCGAGATCCCTCCTCCGTTTACACGTAAGGCGCGACGACCTCAGGAGGAGAGGCGTCATGCCCGCCATTTTTTAAAAAGAAGATGGAGCGCACGAATGGTCATGCGCAAAAGTAAGATTTTTTTTAAAAAAATAACTTAATTTCCCCACTCCCCCACCCTACCCCCGATGGGTGCAGCTCCCGGCTCTGGGCGAATAATCGCGCAGAGCTGGGTCAAACCATGGCAACAGGCCACACATTCTGCGGTCTTGGGCTCAGCCCGGGACCGTGGAAAAAGCAGGCCCAAAGTGGAGGGTGAGATCCCAGGGCAAGGGAGGGATCATCTCTCCCTGTTCCCAGGATCCCCTGTGCGTCATATGGACGCACAGAGACGATCCCTGGGTTCGCCCCAGGATTTCGCCTGGTCTTGCTAAGGCCTTAGTGTTGTTTGTGGGTTAAACAAGCCCAGCTAACCTGAGGACTTGCCATAGGTTAAAAACCCACAAATGAAACTTATAAATTGAAGTTGTACATGAATGTATTTATAAACAATGAAACTATAATAAATGTGACCAGCCACTAAAACTAAGACTGTTGCCTACGCTAGTCAAAAACACTTTGTCACTGCACATTCACAGGGCAAGGTTCCAAGAGAATCTAGTGTTTCTTTTTAAAAGGTGAATACTAGCTGTTCCTCCCACCCCCCACACAATCCCAATTTGTCAGGACTAGTCTGGCCTTGTGTATCCAGTCAAATTTTAAGATATTTGACTGTTATTTTAATATTGTATTAGTTTTATACATTTTATTTATTTATTTATTTATTTATTTATTTATTTATTTATTACATTTTTATACAGCCCAATAGCCAAAGCTCTCTGGGCGGTTCACAAAAATTAAAACCATAATAAAACAACCAACAAGTTAAAAGCACAAATACAAAAAATACAGTATAAAAAGCACAACCAGGATAAAACCACGCAGCAAAATTGATATAAGATTAAAATACAAAGTTAGAACAGTAAAATTTAAATTTAAGTTAAAATTAAGTGTTAAAATACTGAGAGAATAAAAAGCTCTTCAGCTGGCAATGAAAGGAGTACAGTGTAGGCACCAGGCGGACCTCTCTGGGGAGCTCATTCCACAACTGGGGTGCCACAGCGAAGAAAGCCCTCCTCCTAGTAGCCACCAGCCTCACTTCCTTTGGCAGGGGCTCACGGAGAAGGGCCCCTGTAGATGAACTTAATTTTAATCAGTTTTATGTATTTTATGATACTTGTTTATAAATGGTATTTTTTTCGGTCCAGAGGGAGAGGCGGGTAAGATGATGATGATGATGATGATGATGATGATGATGATGATGATAATAATAATAATAATTTAGCCCCAGGCCTCATCAATCTAAGTATGGCCTTAAGCCATACTATATGAGCATCAGGTGAGGACTTTCAAGTTACCCGAGTGTTTTGGACATCTGCAAGGCCATTTGGATAAATGGGAGCATACTGTCACTCATTTCAGCTTGTGACCAATCTTGATTAGAATGAAGCCATTAACAAATATCATTACACCCACAGCATGAATTTAGTGAGAGGTGTAGAAGCAGCTTTCAGAAACCCTGCTAGCTGAGTTTCTGGGAAACAACCTAAAAGCAATAGAAAATTCTAAAAAGACAAAACAGTAAAAAATGCCCTGACAGATATTAGCAATGATAATATTAACTAGGCAGAATGCATGGAAAATGGAGTAATTTTACTGAAATATAGTGTCATTTGTGGCAAAGAGCAGTATAGATCATTTTACTTTAATGGAGAAGATGGGGAAACGGAATTATGCATTCAAAAACGCTATCAAACCCTCGCTGTGGGCAACTGAAATTGTTAACACTCGTCAAATCGATGGCATCTCCAGTTGAAAGAATCTGGGAGAACAGGCCTGAGACCTTGGAGAGCGACTGCCAGTCAAACTAGACAATACATCTCAAGATAAACCAATAGTAAGCCTCAAAATAAAGCAGTTTCATATGAGAGAGAGCAGGGGAGACTAAGGGCTAATCTACACCAAGCAGGATATTCAACTATGAAAGCCATATATAAAAGGCAGGAGCCACACTACTGCTTTATAGCGGTATTGAAGTGCAATGACAACTGCTGGGGCCCATTGGCACATACCACATACCACTTTCATACAGTGATATCCTGCTTGGTGTGGCTCCTACCTTTTATATACCACTTTCATAGTGGAATATCCTGCTTGGTGTAGATGAGCCCTCTCCACCTTTCAGATATTTCAACAGCACTGTCACCAATTTTTTGGCATGGCTCCACATATGCAGCCCAAGCAGGTTAATCTGGGACAATGTCACACACATATCCAGTTCCTTCTCTATCTAGAGCAAGGGTGCAGAATCTGTGGCCCAGGGGCAGTCCTAATCCCGCCCTCCAGACGTCACAACCCCTTTTCCCACCCACTGATCATTTGGTGGTTTCCTGGCTTTTGTACAGTTCCCCCTTCCACATTCTAAAAGGTTGAAATGAGTAAGTGCTTTGAGCTAAACTATGCTGGCATTTTGAGGGGTTTGGCCCTGTCCCTTTGGCTACAGCCCTGCCCTTCTTTGGAATGTAGTCCTCAAGAGCTTCTCCAACATGGAAATTGACCCTCAGGTGGGAAACATTTCTACACCCTGGTTCTAGAGTTACAAACGTGCAGACATTCGAATCATAGTGTACTGGCTAGGGAGAGCTTTAGACATAAGATGGAATGGTGAGATTTCTGCCCCTCAGGGCTACTGCTAACACATTTCCTTCCTTTTGTGTGATGGTGGATTGTGCGTTTGGATGCCACATTGCCTACAAGCCACCCTTTGGGGGAAGAGAAGTCTCCTGCTTAAATTTCACCTCTGCCATGGATGCACTAACTTTACGCAAGCCATTATCTCTTACCCTTAGGCCTTCATGAGCAGTAATGTTGATCTACAGGGCCGTTGTAGGGATTGATGGTTATCCATTTTATATCGCAATAGTAGCATCACTAAAAGGAAAAGGTCTGAGTTCCAAGGAGCTTATAAAGTAAATGTTGATAGTGAAGAGGGAAGAGAAGAGGGAAGGGAAGCATGATCAAGACAGGGGAGGAATATCTCCAAATGCAGTTATATACACCTAGGCCTTAGCTAGACCTCAGGTTTATCCCAGGATCGTCCCGGGGTCATCCCTGCCTGCTCCCGGGATATCCTGTGTGTCATTTACATGAACAGGGGTGACCCTGGGACGATCCCAGGATAAACCTTAGGTCTAGCTAAGGCCCTAGGCTGAGATGATCACCCAGAAAATGCTTAAATGATGAAAAACAATGGTTTAACTATTTGTCTCCCATTGAGCTGCACCACCACTGCAGGGGTTTACAGATCCTATAGCCTATACCTCTTGTCCCCCTCCCTGCTGAAATTCACTTTTCTATGCAAGAGTTAAGATGCAGGAGCCCTGTCCTCCTTTTCATATGGTCACCCTAGCTAAGAGCCTTCAATAACTGGTTGATACATTGTAATTGAAAATGCATCCAGAGTGGAAGACCCTCCCCTTGGAGGCCCAACTGGCACCAACACTAGCTTCACTTCAACACCAAGTTAAAACACGGCTTTTTATCAAAGCCTTCAAGGGCTAAATTCCCCATGGTTACACATAGCTTTAATTGCTTTTAATTGTTTTATTGCATTTAATTCTTTTTCTACCGGGTTTTGTTTGTTAACGATTTAATACATTTTTAGCTGTGTAAATTATTTATGTTTATATTGTTCTGATTTTATCTGTACGCTGCCCTGAGATCCCAGTGATAGCAGGGCGGGATACAAATGTTTAAATAAATAAATAACACTACAAATGTATCCTCAGCCACTGCTGGCCTATTAACATCAACGATGAACCAATAAAATTGTAGCTAGTGACTGAAGTTGCCTGTTATTAACTCCTGTGCTCCTACGGGCAGGTAGAAATGGGGTGACAGCTATGGGGGGGGCATGCTGCTGCAGCCCAATGAGGGCCAAACTGTTAACTTTTCATTGTGCTGGGTGCTGGCTTTCCGCTCTCTATCTGGTATGACATCCAAATTTTCTCTCTGCCAACTTGCACTCAAGCTATTATCTGTTCCATTGATAACTGTGGCACAGAGTAGGGGTTAGCGGAAGAAATGGAAAGGGGGATATGACGTAGAGGCTAGGGGTGACAAACTGTTAACCCCTGTACTGCTGGCTTTCCCTCAGCTGTTTTTACTCAGGCATGAGGGGCAACTCTGACTTGACAGGCATAATATCTCAATGGTCTGAATCTCCAGTATGTTGAATGTCACTGTTTTATTTTGGGGTGGGTCTATTTCCCTTCCAAACTGAGGCCATGGCTAGACCTACCAGGTCCAGCGCAATGGAGGAGGGAGGATCTCGTGATATGGTTATCATGAGATCTCCCCATCTGTCTACATGTGGCACATGATGTCCTAGGAGGATAGAGGATGTCGCGCCCACCTTTTTTTTTTTCTTAAAGGAGAAAGAGTGCATGAGCGCTCGATTGCAAAATGTAAGTTTTTTTAAAAAATAAAAAAAATCCCCACTCCCCCCCACCCCACCCCCAATGTGCACAGAGCTTTTGAGGAGCTCTGTGCCCCATGCCCGGTCCTCATGGTTACCTGCGAGGAGCTGGGACAACCTGCAAAGCCTGCCCACATGGGAAAAAACGCTATGCCGATATCCCGGGGCAAGGGAAGGATCATCCCTCCCTGCTCCTGGGATCCCCTGTTCATTATGTGAACACACAGGGATGGTCCTGGGGTGATCCCCGGGATATCAGCTTGTCTAGCCATGTCCTTAAAGACACTCCACTACCAGTGTTTGCCATTAGAGGAATTAGTGAAAGTAATTGTAAGTGCTATAACCACATTAGTGAAGATATGTAAACTGAAGGTCACATAGAAAGGAGAGTTTATAATGTTCCAATAGTATGAAGGCCACTCAGTGTGTGCAAAAGATACCCATCCTACACTCTGGTCTAGGCCTTTGCTAGACCAGGCTACATCCCAGGGTGATACCCAGGATCGTCCCTGTGCATCTAGATGATGCACAGGGGATCCCTGGCTCAGGCAGGGATCAACCCTCCCTGGCCCCGGGATATGGCCTACCCCTTCAAGCCTGCTTTTGCCTGTGGTCTCGGG
This sequence comes from Elgaria multicarinata webbii, assembly GCF_023053635.1. NCBI lineage: Eukaryota > Metazoa > Chordata > Lepidosauria > Squamata > Anguidae > Elgaria > Elgaria multicarinata. The sequence continues at coordinate 17,768,999 of NC_086177.1, read as the reverse complement.
CTGAGCCCAAGACCGCGAGCATGTGGCCCGTTTTCACAGCTTTTCGTGGCTCTGCGCGATTACTCACACAGAGCCAGGAGTCGCACACGCCCATCGGGGGCAGGGTGGGGGGTGCGGGAAAATCAATTTATTTATTTATTTTTAAAAAAGACTTACCTTCGCGCACGAGTATTCATGCGCATTGTCCCCTTTAAAAATTAAAAATGGCGGGCGCGACAGCTATCTTGTTGAGCCGCCTCGTCTTACATGTAAATGAGGGTAGGATCTCATCTTATTGACTACACAAGATAACCCCTCCTCCATCCTGGGATATTCTGTAAGTCTAGCAAAGGCCCTAATCTACACCAAGCAGGATATAGCAGTATGAAAGCAGTATATGGTATGTATCAATGGGCCCCAATAGTTGTCAGTGCACTTCAACACTGCTATAAACAGTAGTTTGGCTCCTGCCTTTTATTTACTGCTTTCATACCACTTTCATAGTGCAATATCCTGCTGGGTGTAGATTAGGCCTTTGTTTCTTTCTACTTTAGCTCAGCATAGATAAGCATTGTGGTTGCAGTTCTCCTCCTAACAACTTGTACTGCATTGTTCTGATGTGCATTTCAATTTTAAGCCTGGCCTGCAGAATGCTAATACAGACTTGCAAATCACAAACTTTAAATGCAGTGCGGGTTCATACTGATCCTGCATTATAACTGAGATGGACTAGTAGTTCATCACTCCACTCTGAAAAGGTGTTGCACTGGCAAAAATCTGAATTCCTGTTTGTATCCTCTTGAGCAGCTCAGCAAGCTTGAAATGATTCTTCTTTTAGATGAATAATAAGCTACGTATGCATCGGATAAAAATGTGATATTCACTGTCTTGTTAAATATTGAAGAGAAAAAGTGTCTGCTTTCAATGAGGAAAGTGCAACAAGCCTTGCTTCCACTTTGAACTAGTGGGTGCTTACAGAGATTGAGATTTGTGGTACTCATTTTCTTGTAGCCCTGAGAGATGGAAAACTGGATCTGTTTTCTGAACTTTGCTGAAGTAGTTTGTTCTTTCCAATGGCCTGTCACATCATGTTGTGTGAGAGGTGCCAAGGCCGTGCCCTCTTTTTTTAACAACAGTAATAAATGCAGCTGTGCACAAGTGGCCTCTCAAAATTCTCCACCCTATTAGTGGGTAGAGAAATCGGGGAGAGGGACAATTTCATGATATTTTTTTCCAGTGGGGAGGAGGAATTCTCCTACAATTTCTCACAGGTAGGCAAGGGTTGAAGAACGATTTATTTCTCTTTCCCCCCTAAATTATTATTATTATTATTATTATTATTATTATTATTATTATTATTATTATTATTATTATTAATATATACTGCTTAATTATCTAACACAGATTCCAAAAGATAGATATAAACAGTAAAAGGGAAAAGAGATTTTTTTTAAAAAAAGGAAATTATAATTGTTCAATTTAAAAATGAATGAACCAGAAAAACTGTGGGTAGTCAGTTGAGGAAGGCTTCTCGAAACAGAGTTGTTTTCAGGAGGCACCGGAAGCAGCCTAGTGTAGGCACCTGCCTTACCTCCAAGGGCAGGGAGTTCCACAGAGAAGGGGCCACCACAATAGAGGCTCTTCTCCTTGTGGATTTCAATCAGCCATAGGTCCATGTGGAACTAGCAGGACCATGCCCTCTGACGACCTCACTTGTTGGGCAGGTTGGTAAGGGAGAAAGCGCTCTCTCAGGCATCCTGGTCCCAAATTGTTTAGGGCTTTGCACACTAGTACCAAAACCTTAAACCTGGCCCAGTAGCCAAAAGGTAGCCAGTGCAATTCCCTCAGCAAAGGAGCTATATGCTGAAAAGAGGCAGCTCCTGACAACAACTAAGCTGCTGCGTTCTGCACTAGCTCCAGCTTCCGGAGCAGTCTTAAGGGCAGCCCCATATAGAGCACATTGCAGTAATCCAGTCTTGAGGTTACTAATGCCCATACCACTGTGGCCAAGCTATCCCTGTCCAGAAGAAGCTGCAGCTGGTGAGCCAGCCGAAGCTGGTAAAAGGCACTCCGAGCCACCGCTGCCACTTGGGCCTCCAGCAACAATGATGGATCTAAGAGTATCCCCCCCCTCCCCGAAAGTTATTACCGTACAAACTTATGAAAGTTACTCAGAGGTAAGTCCCACTTCAATCGATGGAACCTGCTTCCAAGTAAAATGGTTTAAGGCAGGAAGCCCAGGCAGTGCATAGAGGCGTACAAAAACTGCCTATTAAAAAGTGTTACATGAATGACAGATCCTTTTAGATAAAGAAGACTTCTTAAAATGTGTCGTTTTATTGGTACTTGATAAAGTAGCTGGAGAATTTCAAAGAAGATTCTCTGAAAACAAATCTATTTCCATGGGTGTCAGTTGGTTTAACCCAAGGTGTGAGACCTTTCTTGATTTCTTAAAATTGCAACCACTTGCAGAAAATTCTGAAAACTGAGGTAAGGCTAATGTAAAAAACCAAAAAAAAAACCAGTATGAAAAAGAGAGCTTCATGGACTCTCTCTCTCCACAAACTTGCCTTCCATGAGCTACATAACTTAGGTGTGATTGGCATGAGTATTCCTATATCAAGTGCTGCGTGTGAAACAATGTGCTCATGCATTGAATGGGTGAAAGCTTGCCTGAGGTACTGCCTGACAAATTACCAGTTAAGGTGTAGGAATTTAATTTTAGCCGTGTCCTTGTGGTCAAGATCAGAAACGCTCAAAATACACGTGAGTTTTGCAAATCTCACCTGACCAGCAAATTTTGTTCTGTGGTTTGCTGTTTATTTTATGGTGTGAACAACACAGCTGCTGAGCCAAAACCACCCACTCAGTATCAGTTGCATTTTATAGTTTTTACTGTCAGAAAGCAAATAGATACAAGACAGTTTCAGGGAGAAATCGAACCCTGAGTCTAGCTAACAGGATTCAGAACAAACAAAACTTATTAACAACATCTAAAACATGAGATGGAACCATGGTGTATGAGTTTGCACAGCTTTCATGCCGTACGCATTACAGATTGATTTCTCTGGCAGACGTGACCTCACCCCTCCCATTTCATGTCTTCTTATACTTTTATCCCCAAAAGCGAAATTTGGTTATGTTGTCCATTTCAATAAAGGATTGGTCCCTATACCTCTTGTATCCCCTGCCTGTCTTCAGCTGTTAGTACCTCTTCCCACACACTTGTTGCTCATCCCTGTACCCCCAACTTCCTCATAATTTCTTATATTCTTGTACTTTCTCCCTCCTCTTTGTACTTTTCCAAATTCTTCCTAGATAACTAAGGATGCAAACGAGCAAAGTTCATAATGGCTGGCAACCTCATCTTGCAGCTTGTCTTGTGGCCAATTCCCATTTGGATTGAGACTGATGCTTGCTCTACGCGAATGGAAAACTTGTGCAAATCAAGCAGCGATCGAACAGGAGATTTGTGCAAATCTCGTCAGACTTGTGCAAATCTTGCCACTTTGCGTTCCTTTCCTCCATTAACTAAAAGGGGACTGAGGCCACAGCTAGACCTAAGGTTTATCCTGGGATAATCCCGGGTTCGCCCCTGCCTGAGCACTGGATCCCCTGTGTGTCACCTAGATGAACAGGTTTGACCCCTGGATGATCCAGGGGTAAACCTTACGTCTAGCTATGGCCTCATTCAGTCTACTGAGGCCATTTGCACAAATCAAGCTGGTGTGTTGGGCAATTTGTGAATATTTTCAGCAGACACATGCTTGCGTTTGGAGCTTCAAACGGGGCATGCAAGCATGTCTGGTGAGCAAAAATGAAATTCTCATACATCCCTATTCATAACTTTCTAGACTGTTGCAGACTTTTCTTGGCAGGCCTTTATTTCCTCTGACTCCATGTCACCACCTCACAAGCAATATACATGCACATGTAGTGTATTATATGCAGAGGTTTGGCACACCTTTATGAAGAAATGAAGGTCGCTGTCATGACAATTCAGGCCCGCCATCAGCACACAGCATGGTCAGGCAAATGCCAGAGCCCACAGTGTGGTGGACTCAGGCTTCCCTTTTAAAATGGGGGGCAGCACTGAGAAGAAAAGTGCCATTTGAGGTGGCTGCAGCCATCATCTTCTTCATTGGCCCCAGTGCCTCTGGGCTCCTCCTCCAAATTGCAATACATTGAGGCCCAGAGGCATTCTGGGGAAATGAAGAAGGTGATAGCTGCTACTACTGCCTCCTGTACCAGGATTACTCTTCTCTGTGCCAAGCTGCGGAAATACCAAATATCTAGAGCTGGGCTGTTCCTCCTTTGAGTGCTGCCACCCATCTTCACTGCTGCTTGCTGCCACTTGTTCCTGCCACCCACCAAAGTGAATCTGGGAATAGGCTACTCCTCAGGGCTTTCTCATACTGCACAAGGCCCGTGGCTGTTGAAAAAGAAAAGCTTGTCAAAGTCTCTTGATTTGAATGAGAGTTGTGGACACATTTTTGTAAATACCCTCCTCATGAGTCACCAGTGGCCTGTGCCCTGCAAGCTTTTAGAAAGGGTTGGGAACCCTTTCTGCTTCAAAGCTCCTTTTTGTTCATTATATTTACAACTCTTCTTCTTTTTTTAGGAAACTGATGTGGAGCTACAGCAGCTGGGCTACGCTGGCTCTTTTTGTCAATCACTCTAGTGGTTTAATCTTGTTTGTTTTTAGTTTGACTTATCGTGTGACTTTGAATTGTGGTTTAGACTTTCATGAATCTCTTTGGGAGTCAGTTTCATGGGCAAAAGGCATGTTAAAAATATGTTTGAAAGCCTACATATATATGAACAGCATTAATGAACCTCTTTGTTTTCGTACAACATCATGGACAGACAGCAGAGGGAGAAAGAAGGGTAAAAAAAAAATCTCAAGGCTATGTCCACGTATCTGTGAAATTCATTTGCAGTCTATCAGAAGCCCTGGAAAAGCTGGCTGTTGATAGTTTAGAGCAGAATTATTTAGCTGGTGGAATCTATCATAATGTTTTCACAATACGGTTTAAGTATATTCCAGCTGCTGTGCTTTACTACAGCTCAGAGGTATTACATGGATCACAAAATCATTACCTCTCTTTGGTGGCGGGGTGTGTGGGGGAGATGAGTCTTTGACTCTGATAATATTCTCATTTAATAATGGTGAGCACAGCATTTATTGAGGAAACAGACATACTTGAAAATGCATTTCCTTGAAACATGGCATCATTTTGGTAGAATTTATACATAAAGGCCACGATCCACCTATAGAATAGGGCTTCTCCCTTCTTGCCTATAGAGAGAGTTAAGATGTTCCTACCTGTCCAGGGCTTGGCCACACTATGGATGGCAGTAAGAGAGTAGGCAGAATGTCCAATCCTACACATAATTATCCCAATCCACAAAACCATAATGATGAATTTCAGTGGGACAAACAATTTGGTATGATGCATGTTTGCTCAGAAGCATGTCCCATTGATGCTAGTGGATCTTACTCCCCTCCCAAGTCAATGTGCATAAGACTGTGGCCTTAATTTACAAGTTTTCACTGGATAGTGTCCAATCTGTAAATTTCCAAGGTTGATGGGTAGCCCAAGCACAAATCTTTACCATTTCGTAACAGAATTGAGCTTGACTGGTTAACAACCACTAGGTCTAAACTAATGATGGAAATAATTAAGCTTTGTTTTAGGTCAAAATGGCCATGATGACTGGAGATGATGGGAGTAGTAATCCAACACATCTGGAAGAGACCAGGTTGGTTATGCTAGCCTAAATAATATGAGGAGAAAATGAATCATTAGTACTTAAGACTATCTAGATCATTATTTGCAAAAAGAGTTTGTCTTGAAAGCGCTGTACTTTGTATGGTAACCTTTTCCTCAAATTCCATTTCAATCTTTTGTTGAGATAGAAATCCACCCCCAATTATTCATAAATTAGATCTCAGTTTGTGGAGAAAATGGTTGAAATATGCACAATATAAATATTTATATTCAAAAATTTTGAAATATCAATCACAACCTTAACACCTAAGCAAGAATGTTTTAAGTCATGATCTACAAATTTCATCAGATTGTGGCTTTAGGTGATATTTGATGCAATGTATAGCTAATCTTGATCTCCAGTTTTCAGCCTGCTAAGGTGTCTCAGTCCTAGTTTAGGGCCAGCTTTCCCAGTCCACAGAGCTTTCACACACAGCAGCAATGCTGTTCTTAAGCTTCCTTCCTTCCACACATCCATTTAAGAAAAAACACAACCATGTCATTCTTTCAGTATTGTGGTGTCTGAAGCTATCATCTGGTGTTTTTGCATGACAAAGATGGATCAGATCTCTAATGCAAGGGTGGTGAAGTGCTATGAATCATGATCTTTGTGCTGAAAAATTGCTATCCAATAATTGTAAAATACTGGGGTGGGGGGTTGTACTCCTTAGTCTCTTGTCATCTTTAAATGCAGCATGAAATGAGACTCAGATTTATGTTGGCAACTGCACAAGACAAATATTTACACTTGTCTAACTAACTAAATCAATACTGAAGTCAGAAGTGCTAATATGGAGGGGAAACGTGTCAATGATACACAGCAGAATTAGAAAACTAAGAAGGGTGTATATCCAGTCTTCATAGAATCATAGAATAGCAGAGTTGGAAGGGCCCTACAAGGTTATCGAGTCCAAACCCCTGCTCAATGCAGGAATCCACCCTAAAGCATCCCTGACAGATGGTTGTCCAGCTGCCTCTTGAAGGCCTCTAGTGTGGGAGAGCCCACAACCTCCCTAGGTAACTGATTCCATTGTTGTACTGCTCTAACAGTCAGGAAGTTTTTCCTGACGTCCAGCTGGAATCTGGCTTCCTGTAACTTGAGCCCGTTATTCCATGTCCTGCACTCTGGGAGGATCGAGAAGAGATCCTGGCCCTCCTCTATGGCAGTGACACAATCTGTCTTTTATGAAGTAGTTGTACTGACTGTGTGGATTTAAACAGAGGAGTGAAGGGGAGAGTTGCTGTACCCTTTCCCTTCCTGCTATTTTTGTCCCCCAAAACAGCTCTACCTATGTGAAGACCAATAAAGTCCTAAATGCAGGTGTAGTCCAGTGGTTGACTCCTGGAGAGCAAGCCATGGCTATTACTCTTGTAACAGTAAAAGCAAGTTCCCATCAACGCAATGAAGGAGGTTGCCATTTTAACTGTACACTGCCCTGAGATCCTAGTGATACAGAGCAGGATACAAATGTTTAAAATAAACAAATAAATAAATAAAAGCAATTTTCCACATTAAATGGAGATAGCAAGATATATTAGGAAAGATGCTCCTTACTGACCCTTGGTGTGATTTCTGATAGCACTTTTAAAAGTTTAACTGTGAAATATTATTGGAGGTACAGTAGAGCCTCCAATAGTTTAAGGCGATCAGTAAAATAAGGATTCTGTAAGGTTAAATGGAAATTGGAGTGGGTGGACTTTTATAACCTAACTAAAATCAAAAGGGTTCTACCAATCTTCCTGAATAATGTACATATCAGAAAGAATTGACTATTTTACATAACCTGAAAATTTCAGGAAGATTGGGTGAAGATTGAGAGAGAAAAGGCAGTTGACAGAAGAAGAACAAACCTCTATCACACAAAGTGATTCTGAAAACATGTTGGCAAACAATTTATGTCCATATCTGGTAAAGACACAATATTGTTCATGTTTAAATGGTTGCTGTTTTCTTGTTACCTTTCTATTCTAGTTGTTGGAATGTTTTTTTGTAAAAAAAAAATTAAAAATTAAAATTCAATTAACTTATTTTAAAAATATTTTTTATTTGCTAATAAAAGTATATGGAACTTCATAACGCAAAACTCAGAATGTTGAGGGTGAGGGGAGGGGGTAACTCCCCTGTGTAGGAAAAGCAGAAGCAGCAGAAGCAAATTTCTGGGACCTCCCTGTGTGTGTGTGTGTATACAGACAAGCAATTCCCTCAGCGTGACTGGAACCTATCACTTCTGTTTACTGGTCTGTTCTCCTACCCGTTCTTCTTCTTCCTCTGCTCCCCCCTTTCCCCTTAAATGTTTGTGTTACTAAAGTCCCTTTTGTACTGGGAACAAAGGGCTTAGAAGGAAGCTATGGAACAGAATGGGAATGAAACTTTGGTTCATAAGCAGGCCTGTCTTTCCTTGAGGGTGGAGAGTTTTGCTCCCTGAAGTCTGAGAAGCAGGCTTAGCCTGGTTCTTGCCTCCCTCTGGGAGAAGAAGAGTCCTCTTTTCTCTTTTGGAACATGTTTTTACTTGGCTTTGAAACTATTTTGGGCTATCTTTCCCCAAGCCAGTTTCTCTGAGTCAGTGGTGTTTTGTGGGGGTGGGGGGGTTTGGATGATTGAATACTTGTTTAAGCCATGGGTTATGCAGGCCCACACAACCCATGTAAGCCAAATGTGTCCCACCAGTCAAGTTTTATGGCCTAATGGGTAGGGTGACCATATTTGAGAAACCAAAAAAGAGGACACCTAGTGTGTGTGTGGGGAAGCAGCTTTCTGTATCCTGCAGAAAGCACGTTATTCCCCCGCCACCTTAAAGAACCTGATTGGAGTGGAGGAGGGGAAAGGATTTCATTCTGCACTACCACCATCCACTCCAATTGGAGCCTTTTCTATAATGTCCACGAATGACCCACTTTCCCCATTAAGACCTCAATTGGAGCTTGGGGTGGGGGAATGATGTGCCTCAAGAAAGCATGTCATTCCCTCCTGCCATGCTAATGGCAGCCTTAAAGGGGAAGGTGTGTCATTCCAGGACATTATTGAAAATTATAGAAAATCCCCCCTGACACCATGGAAAGAACAAAAACCAGGACAAATCCGGGGAAATCCTGACAGTTGGTCACCCTACTAATGGGTGCTTGGCAGTCCTAGGTAGACTACAAAACAATGAGAATTGTTGAGCCTCTCAATAATTCTCATTGGGAAAATTATTCTCAATAATAGGCTGTATGCTAAATTTTATCTGTTGGGTCATATGTTATGTAGGCCTGATTTAAGACAACAAGAAAAGAAAAAAACCTTGATTTCAATGTTTAATGTTCATCATGTTTAATGCTTTTACATTTTAATTATTTCCACAAAAGGATCATTCATTTTTCTGGATTTATAATGCCACTTTTATTTGCAACTAAATTAGTTTTAAGGTTGAACATTGCAACTCTTTCTTTGCTATTTCTTTCAACTAGCAAGAATAATTGACTGCCTGTAACTTATGCCTGAGCAAGTGTAGAATTTAATGGACATTTATTCACATTTTTCATTTTCGTTTTGTCATTATGCTTGGGACCACAGCTGATAATTTTTTTGGTATTAATTATTGTTGTCAAGCTGCATTTTGGTAGAAATTGGAATTCAATTAAATAGCTCATTTATTTTTAATAATACTCATATTAGATTAAACAGGAAACAAAGGAGAGGAAACTAAATGGGTTTCTACAGAGCTTTTTAAAAGTAGCAATTAAGACAAAGATTACACATATAGGTGAATTTGAAAGTATTCACATTTGGAAATAAAGCTATACGTTTACATTATTTTTCCAGTTGAAGCTCAAGAGACAAGATTAAGGTAGCAATCCTATGATCTTGCCCTTTGGGAGTAGATAAAGGGAGATCAGTCCTCAGATGTCCCCTTCCCAGACCCCATGGGAACTTCCAATACCCTTGCCAGCCCAAGATCAGATCTCCAACATTAGGAGAGGCAAAGAGGGGGCAGATCAGGGAACATGGGCCCTTTCTAGAGGGAGGGAGGGGGAGGATCTTGTGAGATCCTGATTGTGAGATCCTCCCCTTAGTCCACATGCGGGCGTGACATCCCTGGGAGGAAGGAGGGTGTCACGTCTGCCATTTTTTAAAAAAGGAGATGAGTGCACATGCGCTCCAACTACATGTGTTTTTTTTAAAAAAAAGCCCCGACCCAGCTCCTCCCACCCCGATTTCTCCCAGTTCAGTTCCTTTCCTCTACTGATCCCCGCTACTCACGGGGAGGAGGGAAGAAGTCAGGATAGGCGGCCACACCTCCTGTGGTCTCTGGATGATCCTGAGATTGTGGGAAGAACTGGGTTTTCCCAGGGAGTACTTATCCCTGGGAAAACCCATTCTCGTCCCTCCTTCCTCCCGGGAGTCCATGTGTGTCATTTGAACACACAGGGACTCAGCCATGACCAGCCCGGATTTGGGGGCTGGTGTAGACACGGTCATAATGACACCTTTGAGGAAGCAGATCAGGAGACAAGTCACAGGTGGTGTTATCACATTTTTACTGTGATAATGTCCATAGCTGCTGTCATGTTTTAAAGGGTCCACCAACACATGATGGAGCCAGTCATGTGGGTCCACCTTACCACTCCATTTTTACCCCTAATCCTGTCTGGTGACTAATTACATAGTAAGGATCCTCGTAAAATGTCTGGACCATAAGTACAGTTTAACAACAGTAGAACAGAGGGGAGGTGGACTGTCCCTCCCCTCTTAAAACAAAGGCTGAGCAACCATCTATTGGAGATGCCCTAATTAGGGATGTCTGTTGCTGGGAAAACCAATTCTTTTTTGTCTTTGTGAGCTGTGCTGTGAGCTGTTGCCCAAACACTGAGGAATTGTGCAAAATTCCCAGAAAATGTGTGAACTGGCCCAACTCACTTCAGATCAAGTCAGGTGCTGCAGCAACAACTGAAACAAAGTCCAGGGCAGGGAGACTAGGAGGGGATCTACACGTTGTACTGAAGGCACTTGCGTGCGCCTCCAGTGCGCCCCCAAAACGATTGTGTAGATCCTGCCCAGAAGAGACGGAGGAAGAGGCAGAGGAGGAGGCGGCTTCGGAATCCGGCCGCGTCCTTGCCGCCGCCCACCTCCCTGCCAGCCTCCTGTTGCCGGCGAAAGAGCCACCCGGGTCGGAGATCTCGGCGGAAGAAGGCGGGGGTGGCGGCTTCTTCTGCCAAGCTCTCCCACCCGGGTGGCTCTTTCACCGGCAGCAGGAGGCCGGCGGGGAGGTGGGTGGCAGCGGCGGCAAGGACGCGGCCGGATTCCCCAGCCGCCTCCTCCTCCTCCTCCTCTTCTGGGCAGTATCTACACAATCGTTTTGGGGGTGCACTGGAGGCGCACGCAAGCGCCTTCAGTACGACATGTAGATCCCCTCTAGGAAAACTCTTTGAACTCGCCCCAACCAGATGGATTGCTCTGACATCCCTAGTTCTAATGTTGGATTCCCAACATGAAGCAGAGGGTTGGACAAAATGGCCAACAGGCTCACCCCATCTCCAGGAGTCTACGAATGCTACTGTGCCAAACATTTCTTCCACTTTCTTTTTGACCTTTCTCATTCAGTTCAATAGACAAGTTATTGCTTTTGACAAAAATTCAAGGAGAATATAATTTTGGTGAAAGTCTTGTGGATGGTTCATGAGCTTACCCTAATGTCAAGGTGGCTTCAGAGTGTGTGAGTATCCTATCTTACATTGTACAATTGGCCTTCTCAGGTACTATGCTTCAATTAAAGCCTTGGAGAAGATGTCATGAGGTAACTGTGACTCGTCCTGTCCCCCTGTTTCATCTCAACTTCAACTGAGACACCCACAAGCTACCTAACAGGACTATCCATGTTATAGCACCCAGGACCACTTCAATCCCCCCTGTGTTGATGACATGTGAGAGGGTTTAGGTCTACTGCTGCTGCTCCTATCTCACCTTTATTCTTCAGGCCCCACAACTCCACAGCCCAGCAACCTAGCTCTCAGTTTCCCATTCCACTGCCACCATTAATTGTTTTCTCCTCAGACACTCCTCCACAGACCACCCCAGTTGTTTTTAAATACAATTTGAATTTCTTAACTTAAGTAAATGCGTGTACAAGCTTAATGGTTTCCTCAGTGCAAATGCATATGGTTACACGTTTCTAAGCGTAATGGTTTCTTGATTACAAGGTTCCACTACGGAATACAAAAATCATCCACTTCTCTCATATAATCATTCACTTCCCTCTACCCCACTTCTACCTTCACTTCACAGAATTCTCACCCACACACTATATCTCTCACTCTCTTCACATACCCCCTCATACCATCTCATACCCACCTCCTCTCATTCACTTAACTCTATATAGATACATTTCTCCAGCTCCTCCGACTCTTACTCAGCCAATCTTCACTCCCCCTCAACCATCAAATCAACACTCAGGCATTCAACCCCCACTTTACTAATTGTAAGTACTTTGAGGCCTACTAATTTCCTGAACCTTATACATAATATAAACAATAACTTTGTATATATATTTGCATTAATAGCACATAAGGCAGCTGAACATCACAGTAACTCTTCCCATGGGCCTTTTTCAGGTCAGGAATCATAGAAAGCCAGGAATGAATGAAAATAAATCACCCTTGACTACTTCATAACAAAAAGGTAATTTCAAAAACATCAAATAAAATGGAAAAGAAATTCTAAAACAGCCTGAGAATGAGGCAGGCAAGCCTCTTTTGTGGAAGAAAACATAGGGAAATTGGGAGACAGATACGATTCTCCATGATGGGCCCCATATTGCAGCAGTGCTGGGGAATGAACCCATGGAAAAGCAGCTCCCATCCCTCTCCTGTTACATCTGAAGGGTATCCACATCTTGTTGAAATAGCTTTTCTCTGCTGAGTCTCTCCTTCTGAAGAGGGATATAAATCATGTGTGCTGTCAGAAATAACAAAAAAAAAATCTTAAATTTACTAGTTTGCTAAAAATGAAGTGAGTTTGAAAGCTGGATTGGCAAATTCATAAGTGGGCAATTTTCTGGACCATTTTATCTGGCAGTTGACTCCATGATTAATTAGTTTTTTTAAAAAAAGGAGGAACTGTTTGAAGCAGATTTCACAAAAGCAGACCTCGAAAGACAGGGAATAGTATTTTAATTACTTCAGATTGAAACTCTTCTGTGCAGTGAAGAGTCATACATGGTGAAAGGTAGGGGAGAAAAGAATTCTGAGATTCATGCAGCTTACCAGGGGGGTGGGAAGTAATGGGAGGTTGATGCCAGCGTGCGTTTACCTCATGTATGTATATATTTGAGTGTGTGTATGTATGTGTCAGGGTGTATGTGCAAGGAGTGGTAAAGTGATTTTTGTTGGGGGTGGGAACTGAGGCAAGGTTCAAAGGCCTACTCTTGGGTATCTCAGGCTGTTACACCTGCCTTTTTCCCCAGGATCATCGTGGGATTGTCCTTGTGCATCCAAATGATGCACGGGGGATCCCGGGAGCAGGCAGGGACAATTTTCCTGGGATAACCCTTAGATGTAGAAAGGGCCTTAGATATATCTATGATTAAATTGCCAAAATGAAATGTATTTTAAGAACATTTCTTGTTTTATATATATATATATATATATATATATATATATATATATCATAAAAACTTATTTTCTCAGTATTTTAACACTTAATTTAACTTAAATTTAAACTTTGCTGTTTTAATTCCATATTTTAACGTATAACAATTTTTGCTGTGTGGTTTTAATCCCGGTTGTGCTTTTTATATTGTATTTTGTATTTGTGTTTTTAAATTGTTGGTTGTTTTTATGCTCTTCATGATTTTACTTTTTGTAAACCGCCCAGAGAGCTTTGGCTATTGGCTGGTATAAAAATGTAATAAATAAATAAATAAATAAAAATCAGAGATGTTTCTAAGGCAGTTCTCTCAATTCAAATAACATGTGATTTGAAATGGGGGAAGGCATCTGTCCCCCTACAAAATAATGCCTGTGGTCTACAACCAATGTTGTGTGAGTGGACTGACCCATCGTCCCCTGCTCCCTGGAGTCCCCTGCAGGGCCTCAAAATCTTTTCCAGAGGGGTAGGGGGAATCCAGTCTGCTGGCTGATATTGTTCTGTTGGAAGATGGACACAATTGGATGTCATCCAATGCTTCTTGTACTTTTTATCAGAGATCCACAGAACTGGGCCATATCCAAAGTCCTCACCTAGGGTGGCCATGTGTCATCTTTTACAGAAACCAGTCCTCTGTTTTGAAGGTGTGCTCTATTTGAAGGACTATGCTTTCTAATTCCAGTTTAATGATAAACTGAAGGAAGAGCTTTGCCTTGATATTGCAAATCAATATCACTTAGACAGTAAACTGAGCAAAGCACATGAGTCACCCACTCACAGTCTTCCACACTAAGATGAGATGTTGATGGGCAACTTAAATTATAAAATTATTTATTCCCAAATTTGCATGAATATATAGAAATTAGCATTTGCAAACTGCGGATTGGTGTATTCTTTTGTCCTCTAATTTTGTTGATACATTTCCATTTTCTTCTTTTTTTTTAGCAATTCACAAGTGGCCACCTTATCCCCTTTGTAGTTCATTTACATTTTTATGCTAGAACTGAGAAGGGAGAACAATGAGAAGGGAGAACTGAGAACAAACACACACACCCCGGTTTGTTGGTTTGTTTGTTAGCTTCCTTGACTGATCTCTGCAGATAAAAAGAGCAAACCAGTTCATTGGCTCACATGGCAGGTTTGGGGAGGGGGAGAGGCAGGGAGATTATCATTGGATGGTGGCAATGGATTCATAATTCTGTGTATGGGTTTGAATATACGGAAGCTGTACTACATTATTATTATTATTATTTATTTATTTATTTATTTATTTAGCACCATCAGTGTACAGTGTACATGGTGCTGAACATAGTAAAGCAATAAAATAGTTTGGAGACTGTAGCTGAGAATTAAGAAGACTGAAAGTTCCTCATTAATTAAGAATAACATACTCTCTGTACATAGAGAAGTAGATGTCAGGGAGAAAGGTTTTAGCCTACCCTTCTTTCTGGCATGCACATGTTCTACCTGCAGGGAATTGTTTTGTATAGACAGGCATTCAACCATAGGGAGGACTTCCACCTGCAGTTGGAAATGGTACTGCCCAGACACAGGTTTACCACCTGAGAACAAACTGGGTATCAGGATGTAGAACCAGTGAATTGTCTAGAAACGTGGGTGAGTATAGAAAAATGTAATCAATCAACCAATTAAAACAACTCCATAATTTAAAAGGCTAGATTAAAAAGATCCGTGACTTCACACTATTTCTACAAGCCAGGAGAACAGGGAACAATACAATTTCTTGGCAGAGCGCATTCCACAGTTTGGGACCAACACAAGAGGGGAAAAAAAACTTTTATGTAGTTTGACAAGTGGCTGGGCAATCGCGATTTCAAAAGGTCCTTTCCTGCAGATCTTGGTACCCAGGCAGGTTCCTAATGAGATAGGCGGTCCCTTAGATAGCCTTGAACTGAACTGTTATGTTTGATGTGATTGGATGTTACATCTTTTGGTATAAATATAAAATTGAACCTGGAAAGCAAAAGGCAACCAGTACTTGTCTAAACAAGACAGGTATAACATGGTCCCAATACCATGTACTGTTTAACACCAAACTGCAGCAATTGTAATGTTGCACTAACTGTAGCTTCCGGATGCTCTTCAAGGGTAGCCCCACATTAAGCCCATAGCAATAGTTTAAACGTGATGAAACCAAGCCATGCATAACTGTTGCAAACATAATTAGCTAATGCAGTGCTCCTTTAAACTAATTACATTGCTAGCAGCCCCACCCCAAAAAGTAGTGGCAGGCATGGTGCAATGTGGCCGGCCTTAGGCTATACAGAAATTTCCAATGGAAACATTTTCTCTTCTTTTTCCTCATCTCTTTGCTATTGATTTAGCTCAGAGATAAATTACTTTGCAGCTGCAGCCTGGTGACGGAGTGTAGAAAAAATGAAATCGGCACACCCGCCCAAATGTGTGCCGATTTAGCACCTCAATTTAGCATGGGCCAGTTGGGCGTTTTCACCCCCTCCATCTGCTCCATACTTCAGATCACACGTGATGTGATTCTTTTCAAGAATCAAGCCTGAAAAGGGGATGTGTGAAGAGAGAAATGCCATGCCCGCCTCCCTCCAAACCTGCTCAGATTGAGGCTTTTCAAACTTTAGCTTGGGCAAACTGTAGCACAGTGGCTGAGGCCTTAGCTAGACCTACTGTAAAGTCCGGGGGAGAGGAGGGGAGACCTCGCATTGTGAATAACGCGAGATCTTGCCCCCATTTACATGTAAGGCATGACGACCTCAAGAAGAGAGGCGTCGCGCCCGCCATTTAAAATTTTTTTTTAAAGGGCCAGGTGCACACAAGCACTCGAACAACACAAAGTAAGTTCTTTTGTGTGTTTTTAAAATTGATTTCTCCACTCCCCCCACCCTAGCCCCGTTGGACGCAGCACTCCTGAGGAACGCTGCACCCTGTGCATGGCTCCTGGGTCCACATGAGCTGCAGCAATGGGCCATACCTTCCACAGTCCCAGGCTCAGCCCGGGACCACGGAAAAAGTGGGCCCAAAATGTAGGGCTGTATCCTGGGGCCAGGGAGGGATCATCCCTCCCTGATCCCGGGATCCCCTGTGCATCACCTGGATGCACAGGGATGATCCCAAGGTTCGCCCCGGGATAAAGGCTGGTCTAGCTAAGGCCAGAGAGATCAAGGTTTTTGAGCAATGATGTTCTCAATAGACATCACACCTGCACCAGGCCTGTAAATCCTCTGGGTGGAGCTGCAGAACTGACTCAGATGGGTACAGCAAATGCACTCATCACGCAGGTGCTATTTATTCTAGGGCCTGCCCTGTTCACGGCCAGGGAAATATGGTCCCAATTAGGGATGTGCTCCGCTGCGATTAGGAGCGTAGAAGCAGTAGCGGATTGGCCTGCTCCGCCTTACCCAGAGGCGGAGTAGGAGCGGACCGTGGACCCCCTAGAAGCAAGGCGAAGAGAAGCGACCATTTTTCGGAGCTCCGAGTTCAGGCGGAGCGCTCCGGTCGCCATCTTGAAAACATTTCGCCATAGGATTGCATTGCGGCAAATAATCGCGCATAACTACGTTGTTTTTGAAGCTATCGCTCTGGAAATTCTTGTGCTCAGAGAGTCGTGGATGGGGGTCATTTTGAGACCACTCTCACCTCTCTGCATTGTCCGTGTCGCGTGCTATATTTTTTTGAAAATCGGGTCAACCGCGCGGCTCAAACTGCGTTTCGGCTTTTCGCCCATAGGATTGCATTGAGGGAAAGAATCGGGGATAACTGGGGGGGGGTTAAGCTATCGTTCTGAAAATTCTTCTGCACAGAGAGTCGTGGATGGGGGTCATTTTGAGACTACTCTCAACTTTCTGCGTGCTGTGGTTCACGTGCAATATTTTGTTAAAAATCGGGGTTTGGGGTTTTTTTTATTTATTTTTTTATTTTTTTGGAAGCGATGACAGGCACATTCAACTCCCAATCCTGATGAGAATTGATCTCCTCAGAAAGCATCCTCCTCCAATCCCAGCGTTGGAGGGGGGACTAAGGCAGACCCACCCTGAGAACTTTCTGTTTTGTGTCTCTTTGTGGGTTGGCGTTCGTGGAGGGAACACTTAGTTAGTTAGTGCTCCTGCTTTGGACTTTGGAGATAGATTAGGATAGGTTTAGTTTGGCGCGTGTGTGTGTTTGTTTGCTTCTTTCTGACTTGTAGCTTAGTTTGCCCTGTGTTTTCCCCTTACTTTGATTTAATATAAACTTTATTTTTGAATTTTGGAGTGTGTGTTTGGGTTGGTTGGGTTGGTTGCCCCCCCCTTCCCTGTATTAAAGCCTGACTGTTCTGCTTTTGTGAAAGCTTTCTTTTGAAAGCATGCACACACTTTTTGTCCCATTTCCCTACATTTATATTCTTAAACATATTTTATTATATTCTTTCACATAGTCTATTAGTATATATTCTCATACATATTATATTAGTAGTATTCATATTTTGTTCTTCTTATAGTAGTGGTTGGTTCTTTTCCCCCCTCCCCTCTCTTAAATCCTGATTGTGTTTCCTTCTATCTTCTATATACCAAATATACCAAAAAAAATTGATTCTCTTTTTCTTCTCTGTGTAACTTGGACGGAGTGGGCTGCTTTTGTCAAGTTCAACAGGCAGCCACAGATTGAGCATTTTGGGGAAAGCATACGCACACCATTTCCCTATTCTTAAACATATTATTATTATATTCTTTTACATAGTCTTAGTAGTCTATTAGTATATATTCTCATACATATTAGTAGTAGTATTCATATTTTGTTCTTCTTATAGTAGTGGTTGTCCCATTTCTTGTCCCATTTCCCTACATTTATTAGTAATATTCTTAAACATATTATTATATTCTTTTAGATATTCTTAGTAGTATATATATATTAGTATATTCTCATACATATTAGTAGTAGTATATTTTATTGTTCTTGTCCCATTTCCCTACATTTAAACATATTATATTCTTCTTATACATATTCTTAGTAGTACCTTATACATAGTATTAGTAGTATTAATATTTTATTAGTCATCATGAAAAGAGGAAGCAGGCGTGCTGAAAGCAGCAAGGCTCAGGCTGCCAGCAGTAAGCAGGCTTCCTCTCCTCCTGTGAAACTCAAACGGGCAACTCCTTGGCTGACTGCTCCAAAACAGAAGCAGTACAAGCAGCAGGCAGAGCCACTCTCTTCTGCAACTTGTGCCCGGCGTTCTCTTTTTGAGGGTGGGAATGGGAAAAGTGCCCGTTTGCAAGAGGCACGTGGCAGCAGTGCCATTAGAGGAGGAGGAGTATCCCCAACTCCTTCATTCTCCTTTCAGCCCACGAGCCCGCTGATGGACCTAGACGAGGTCCTCAGCACAGTGGAGGGGGGGAGGAGGAGGAGGCGGTGGGCCTCCAGGATGTGGGGGCTGAGGAGGAGCAGCAGCAGGCCGAGGCTCTCTCCCCAGTCTCATCCCACACCCCTGTTTCTGTGGCAACACCAGAGAGCTCAGGCGGGCAATTGGTGGTGTCACCATGGAAACGAAAGACAAGCATCGTGTGGGACCACTTTGAGTTGGGAGCGGATCCCCGCTTTGCTGTCTGTCGCCACTGCAAACTCAGCCTAAGCAGGGGTTCATTGACAGGGCATTATGGAACCAGAAGCATGAAGATGCATCTTCATAGGCAGCACCAGGCGATCTTGCTGGGGAAAGAGGCGGGCAAGGCGACTGGTTCCAGGGGAAAGCCGAAGGCTGCTGCTGGCACTGCCACTCTAAGCTCTCCATCTCCCATCCCCACAAGGGTTAGGCAGGCAACCCTGCAGGACATGGGGTGGGGGAAGTATTGACCCACAAGATGGCGTTTTCCAATGCCCACCCAGGGTGCTACTGTGGTGGGGCATCTGCCGGGACTGACTCCTCCCCAATACTAGATCTATGACATGTCACTCTGCCTGCCCCTCTGCTAGCCTGTCCTCCTCGGTGACCGACTCGCTGGGATGGTTTGCGTTTGCAATGCGTGACTAACTGCAATGCTGGCTTAGAAACCAGCCATCACTTCCTTGTGCCCCCAGAAATGCCCGCAGCCTGCCTGCCTGCCTGCCTGCCTGCCCGCCTGCCCGCCTCCCCCGGGGTGCTGCTGTGGTGGGGCATCTGCCAGGACTGACTCCTCGCCTACTCTGCCTGCCTCTCTGCCCACCTGGTGCCTGGTTTGCTCCCAATCGTCCTCCTCTGTGCCCCTCAAGGCGTAACTGCTGGCTTAGAAAGAAACAACCAGCCATCTTTGCCTCACTTGCTCCTTGTGCCCGCTTACGGGTTGGTTTGCTATGCGTTAGTGCTCAAGCCATCCTTGCGGCACTACAATGCATGCTGCCTGCCTGCCTGCCTGCCTGCCTTCCCTCCCTTCTCCCCTTCCCGCCTTGCAGGGATGGTGGATGTGTCTTGCTTTGACTCAGGGGAGAAGTCCTTCCTGCGCTCACTTAGACTTTATCAAGTTCAATAATCCCTTTTTCAAATGTGCCAGAAGATTTAGGGTGATCTCGTGGCATGTTGGGATTGCCTTGGAACTGGCCCCATTGAGCTGTCTGCAATTGCAACTTTAAATCCCTGACATACTGGAGTGTCCGAATTTCAAAAGTTCCCCTAACATCAGGGGATGATGGGATTGCCTTGAAACTTGGTGTCCATGGGGACACATGGGTAAGCTGTCATGGGACCAAAGGATAGGTTTCTAACGTGCAAATTGACGTAGTTGTAGAATGGGACTTGATTTGGGGTGAGTTAAAAAGTTTAAGCCGCGCCAAAAATCAGGGGATGATGGGATTGCCTTGAGTCTGGGCGTGCATGTGGACACATGGATAAGCTATCATGGTGCCGAGTTTGAGGTTTCTAACATGCAAATTGACGGAGCTATCCCAAGGGGTGTGAATGGGGTGCCCGATTTTCAAAAATTCGCCAAAAATCAGGGGATGATGGGATTGCCTTGAAACTTGGCGTGCATGTGGACACGTGGATAAGCTATCATGGTGCTGAGTTTGAGGTTTCTAACGTGCAAATTGACGGAGCTATCTAAAGGGGTGTGAATTAGGGTTATGGGTGGTGCGTTAGAGGGTAGAGCCGCGCCAAAAATCAGGGGATGATGGGATTTGCTTGCAACTTGGCGTGCATGTGGACACATGGATAAGCTCTCATGGTGCCGAGTTTGAGGTTTCTAACATGCAAATTGACGGAGCTATCCCAAGGGGTGTGAATGGGGTGCCCGATTTTCAAAAATTCGCCAAAAATCAGGGGATGATGGGATTGCCTTGAAACTTGGCGTGTGTGTGTATACGCCCATGAGGTGTCATGGTGCCAAACGTGAGGTTTCTAACTTCAACGGAAAAAAAGTTGTTTACTTTTTTAGCTTTCAATGCAACCCTATGGGGGGGAAAAACGGAGCTCCGGATCCGGATCCGGAGCTCCGAGCGGAGCGGAGCGGAAGTGGGCGGAGCGGGGGCGGAGCGGAGCGACCCGCTCCGGAAAATGGCGGATCTGCAAGTGAAGCGGAGCGGGGGGTCCGTTCACACCCCTAGTCCCAATACCATGCAGCAGTTAGCAGCCTAACTGCTATATTGTACACCAATTCTAGCTTCTGGACACTTTTCAAGGATAGACTTCAGTTCCTCTGCTTTCTGTTCTCCCAGCAGCAACCCCCATTTGTGAAGTATCCCCTCTGGCAAGAGCACAATACAAGCTTTGGCAATATGAGTCAGAAAAAAAGTCCCTCCCCACCCCCCAAAGTTTCAAAGTTACAATATTTTAAACCCAAAACAACAGTCATATTTCTCTGAACATGTGCAAGTTCAACCTTGACCTTTTGTTCCTCTGCAAGCTAGGAAGACAAATGCTATGGACATTTTCTTGGAAATAAGATTTGCTAATTCATTGTTCATAGCCTTTATACAGCATATGGAGAAACGTTTGTGAGTAGAGGGGAAAGTAGAGGGAAAATGAGATATTAACATGTATGAGATATTAACATCAGATCAAATGTGCAGCTGTGTATGCATGGTTACTTTTTTATTTTTTTGTCTGCAGTTTCAAGGGCTTTCACTGTGTTTTGTTTTACGCAGACCAGCTGTGGGATACAATTAACGCTCCAAAGATTTATCCTGTCACCGGAGCCCCACTTCAAATTAAATTAATCATGACATCTCTGATGCTTTCGTTTTAATGCCACACTTTTAGATGATTGCATACATACCTACTGAAGAAGTAGGAGATTATACAACCTTGGGGTACCTTTTTTGGAAAAGTGATTTGTCAAACTGGAAACTTTCTGCTGGGCAAAAGGATACATGACAAATTTCTGTTTCAGGGATTACAAAGAGATGCAAATACCAGTCTTGTTTGCATATCGGGCTCCTAATCCAAATCCATCAGAGATTCATGAGAAACTAGTTTACTGCATCCAGGCCCTCAAATCCACTACTGTATTTAAGCATTTGCACAGCACAGGTGCTTTGGCGATAAGCGTTACTGTCATGGGTATTGGCAGATAAAGCACCATCATTAACATGGTCCACTGTTGATTCCTTTTGCTCAACATGTAGATCAATGTCTTTACACCTAGTCCCATGCCCCCCCCCACAAACACACACGTCTCTTTTTTTTAACCCAAAACAACCTGAGTAAGATGCATGTATCAGTGCACAGCAGTTGCTTAACCCTTTCTCCTCTTCTCTTTCCCCCCCCCCCCCCCAGCTCAGAATCATCCATCCAAGCTGCTTTTTCACTCAAGGCAAGAAAAACATGGAATCTCCATTGATTCTAAGGTGAAAAGGAACCGGAGAGGAAAGGGCTAAGCAGCACCCCCTCTTTGCCCACCCTTCCTTCAGTCCTACAATCATTTATCAGGGAGTAAGGGCCTTGCTAGACCTCAGTGAGAATCCAGGGTAGAGGAGGGGAGACCTTGAGTTATGAATAACACGGGATCTCGCCCTTATTGAGCCGCGACGAGCTCTGGAGGAGAGCCGTCGCAGCTGCCATTTTTTTTATTTTTAAAGCGGCAGGACGCAGGAAAGGTAAGTAGGGTGTGTGTGTTTTTAAATTCTCCTTCCCCCCCTGCCCCCCCATCTGTGATCTCCGATCCCCTACCCGCCCGCCCCGGCCCCGTTCTCCTTCCCCCGCCCGCCCCCTGCCCGCGATCTCCGATTCCCCACCCGATGTCCCCCCACCCGCAATTCCCCCCGATCTCCCCAGCCTCCGTTTCCCACCCCCACATGTCCCCACCATAGCCCTGATGGCCGCAGCACTCCTGTGGAGTGCTGCGGCCTGTCTGCCACTTTTCCCAGCTACTCGGGAGTAAACCCGGTAACCGGGAAAAGTGGTGGACCTACATGCCCGCAGTCCCAGCCTCAGCCCGACCTGAGGCCGGGACTGTGGGAAGAACCATGCTACAAGCGGTTCCCATTAGCGCGGTGCAAGGATGGCTCGAGGCCTGGCTGAGGCCAGGATCCCCTGTGCGTCATCTGGACGCACAGGGACCAGCACAGGCCTCGCACCGCGCTAACCCCTAGTCTAGCAAGGCCATAAGTCTCATTGAATTCAATGGGCAGTATCTAATACCTCCCATGAACTAGCAGGACCTACTGCTAGCCCAATGGAAACCAAGCATTTCCCGATACAAGCGGAAACGCTTGTTTCCGGAATGGCACAGGTCAGTGGATTTCACAAAAGCGAGCTCTGCTGACCTGGTGCATTCTGGAAACAAACATTTCCACTCACTTCCAAGGTTCCTTTCGGAAGGGTTCATTCCTTTTGCACCAGTGGTCCATTCTGCAGGTGCAACAGGAGCCAGTAGAGGAGCAGCCTCAGTATTGGATACTGTCCAATGGGATTTACGTCTCAGTAGACATGTACAGGAACACACAGTCAGACTTATACCCTGTCCAGCTGCTTTCCGGTTGTTGTTGTTTTTTAAAAAAAATGCAGCGGAGAGAATTGCTGAATTCAGTGTAATGACTAACCAGTAGTTTGCTCTTGATTTCTTCAAGGCCAATATATTATAGAATGTCAGGCAGAAGTAACTCATTGAGAGGGGCATGCAACTGGAGACACATGTTACAGTGAGAATGTCATCATTTTTTACCAGGCTCTCAGAGTGCAGCAAGAACACTACAGGGGAGGGAACTGGAGAGAGGTATCCCCCAGCATACCTGTTAGTGTGGCAAGGGCGAGTCTCATCTGTAACGGTCAGATATACTTTACTTCGGGATGTATGGATTTTGTAAAATCCATTCCATCTGCATTTTGTAGGTTGTAAGGTGCTTTTTGTTCCATTGCCTGCTCATTGATGGAGTCAGTATTTCCCCCCATTTTCCTGAATTTGCACAAATGTGCATTTGCACACATTTACACATGTAAAATAGCACAAATCACACCCTGCCCCCCCAAAAGAACATATCTCCACATTGTCATGCTTGAGCCTATGAGGAAAATGCACATTTTCAGCCAGTATTCCTTATTTCTACAACTAAATCTGCACAAAATTCTGGAAAGTAAAACAGGGCTGCGGAATCTGTGCAATTCAGAAAGAACAGATCTACTGCAGAATCCATGGGTTGGATTCATAGAAATCTGAACTCATTTGAATCCATTGTGGATTTCTCCGACGTTCCCAAATGTACTGCAGTAAGCATACCAGACCCTAATCTACACCAAGCAGGATACAGTAGTATGAAAGTGGTATATGGTATGTGTCAATGGGCCCCAACAGTTGTCAGTGCACTTCAGTACTGCTATAAAGCAGTGGTGTGGCTCCTGCCTTTTATATACCACTTTCATAGTGCAATATCCTGCTTGGTGTAGATTAGGCCCAGGTGTGGAGCCATTTGACACCTGTAATGTTGGGGTGAAGCCTGTAATACAGGCGGCCTTTGGCCTAATTTCATGTGGCCGGCAGACTAATTTCAAAAGTCCTCCACATCTGGTCAGTTCAGACCTCTGGCAAAAGCCACCTGCCCCTTCCACGCCAGGAAGGAGACAGAGAGAATGGAGTGGCAGAAAGGCTCCATCCTTGCCCACTGCTGACTTTGGCCTTGCACACTGCTGGCATTTGCCGCCCTAACAGATCACCATCAAGGGAATGAGGTCGCCAACAGGCAAAAAAGGTTTCCCAAGCCTGCAATAATGGGAAGGGCCCCACTGAAAAGCTACTACAAGGACCCCATGTACTCATGGAAGCAGAGGATTTTGCTGCTAACTCATTGGTTGACCTCTGAGTCATCCTTTCTGTTTGGGTTGATACAGAAACTAGCACAAATAGAGCAATCTAATTTTGAGCCAGTGTTACTGCCAGACAGATCATTAGTGAAAATAATGTTTTCCCCAGTTGAAGGTCATGGGTCACAGAGTGGTCTTATGATTCCTGCTTATTTTATCAGCATGTTTGACAATAAAGCATTAAGAGGCAATTTCTCGATTGGTGTTATGTACTTACGGAGAGAGCATGATTATACACATAGCAACTTTTTCAGGCTCTAACGTACCTTATTTATGTTTTTGCCATTACTTTTTCTGTTCAGCTTCTAACTGAATATAGGAAATGGACTGTGGTGTGTGTGTTTTTAAAAGATAATTTCAAACTACCATTGGCAATGAAAATTAGACAAACCATTGAACAATGTGAAATTAATCTGTGGTTTTTTTTTAAAAAAAAAGTCAAGTTGAGGACATACTTGTTTTGCTTCCGCTTTCTACAGTTCAAACTGAAGTTCAAATACTAGCATTTCAAATGTGACTCAATCAATCTATTTTCTTTATTCACAGCAAAAGTAAAAAGGAGGAAAAAGCCTTAAAATAATTGAAATGTGGATAAAACAATCCAGATGTCAACATTTAGATGTCTTCTGCAATCCTCATTTGGAATTTGCCGTGAATGTTCTCTTTAAGGATATGACATGTGTAAAATTCATTATCAATGCAATCTTATGCATGTCTACTCAGATATAGGTCTCATTGAGTTCCATGGGACATACTCCTAGGAAAGTGCATATAAGATTTCAGGTTAAAGCTTAACTGGGAGCAAGTCCCATTGAACTCAATGAGGCCTACTTCTGAGCAGGCAGGACAAGAGTAGTGAAATTTACCTGTATTCCTAATGAAGCACTTATCTGCTTATTTGCTTTGAAATCAAGGGAGGATTGAGGTTCTACTTTTAAACTGTCTATACCTCTAACTCATATAGGTTGGTAGAAAAGCTGGATTAGTTTCTGATTTAGTAATCAGATGGATGAGAGCCAATACATTGAAATTCAGTTGTTACATGGTGGAAGTGCTGTGGGCGGATGGTTCCCTAGTCCAGGATAGGGGTTTGTATGGAGCTTATATTTTAAACGTGGGATGTACAGCTTTCATGCTGCTGTTGTTGTAGTAAGTAATTTAATTGTGTCATTTGTTTCTTGATTTTTAAAAAGTATTTACTAAAATTGTATAGATATCTATTATCACAGGTTCTCTGGGCAGCTCACAAAACAAACCCAGCAATTAAAATATGATATAAAATGATAAAAACAGATTAAAATTCTAACAGCACAATTAAAACACAGATTTAAAACAAAACAAATAGTTTATAACTCATGAGTTATGAAAAGGACTGAGTGAGTGAAAAGGTCTGCACCAGGCACTGAAAAGATCACAAAGATGGTGCCAGGTGAACCTCTCTGTGAATGCAGTTCCACAACTGGGGTGCCACTACTGAAAAGGCCCTCTGTCTCTGGTGGTGATTTCATTAGGTGGGCACACTCAAAGCAGAGCCTCTGAAGAAGACCTGTAAAACTAAATAGCTTGGATAACATGTTTCCAAGCCATTTAGTTTTACAGGTTAATGCACATTAAATTGGGCCCAGAAAAGGGCTAAGAGCCAGGGCAGCTAATAAGCATGGTCATAATGTGGTCAAAGGAAGACCTACATATAACACAGTACAATTATCTAAATGGGAGGTTAACAGAGCATGGGGTATGGTCAAATTATCTCCATTCAGGGAAAGTATTCATTGTGTAGCTCTGTTGTGGTTATTTCCTTTAATTTGGACAGCAAACTGTCCTGGATTAAATATTTGAAGGATATATATATATATGCCAAGCTTTCAGTGTTTCTGGATGTTGGTTTTTCACAATTCTCTGGCATAAGAATGGATTCTAAGTTTTGTAGGCAATTTGTAATACTTTGATGATAGGAACCATTTTGAGGATTCGTAGCCAGGTTACCTCATTATTCCTGAGACTTCGGTGAAATAGATGTGTTGGTACAGACATGCCAATTAAGTGTGTACTTATGTCAGCCTTGTAGCAGAAATAACATATTAATTTGGCTTTATGCTACAATCCAGTATTAAAAATCAGCTAAATTGATAGGATGAATGTGTACACTTTTTCATTATGCTGCTGGCTAAAAGTATGAAGCCACACTCCGCACTCTCAAAGAATGCTTTCTGCAGCCTTAAAGAAGGGCAGGTTTAAGAAGACAGATCTTCAAATACAGGAAGACATCAACAGCACCGATATTAAAATACTGAACTTTTCATTACTCCAGAGATGCCCTCTTATAGGAGATAAATGGTTTGTCAGTCATAAATTGAGTAAGAAGTGGCAGCAGCAAGTGCTGAGTTGGCAAAGAAATGCCCCTCCTGGCACAGTTCAGGGACTCAAATTCTTGCTGGGAGTGATTTTCCATCTGCATCTGCTGCAGTGTGCTGTTTTTCATTCTCTTAGCAGGGTCAGTTTTGTGCAGGAGAGGCAGCCATTTTGGTATGCCCCATGTGCTGGGAGAATGACAAGCAAAGCGCCAGGCTCTCTTCCATTCCCAGCTGAAGAGAGAGAGCCAGATTAGAGCGAAAATGAACCTATGCAGAATCTCATGTTCAATATTCTCCTGATATTGCTCCCTGTCAGAAATCCAATAGGGCTAATTTAAGCAAGATATAATAGGCAGTCAGAGAGACATTTCCTAGGAGCCTCCTAACTGCAGTCTGAAGTGGTACAGTCCATTCTGTCACCTCGGCAGTCTGGAATGGAGAAAAGCAGCAAGGAAAACAACAAAGGAAGGTGAAGGACCAAGAAACCTTGGACATGTCTACACCTAAGGGTGTAGAGGGAGGGAGGGAGAGGATCACAGACTTACCTGCTTCCACAATCCTCCCTCAGCATCCAAAAGGAAGAGGAAAAGAAGAGATGAGAGTGGCAATTCCCCTGCAGCCTCTAAGGGCATCTCCAAAAAGTGCTCTTGTGGATTAGACGACTCTCTGGAAAAGCAGGATGAAGTGGAAATCATCTCCCAATTGCAGGAGCCTTTGCAAGATCAAAGTTGACAGGCAGATACATTTGGATTGAACCCACTAGAATTAGATAAAGGTAGAGCTCAATCCAGCTAAAACTTTATTTATTTATTTATTTATTTATTTATTTATTACATTTTTATACCGCCCAATAGCCGAAGCTCTCTGGGCGGTTCACAAAAATTATCTGGGCGGTTCACAAAAATGATCAGGGTGGTTCACAAAAACTTCTCACTTTTCAGGCTTGTTGCTATCAATGGAAGTGTTTAATTGTGCCCATACCTTTTTAAATTTTGAAGTTAGTGCCAATTTAGATTAATTCAAAGTGGCATATACTTGTCTGATTTTTTTAGACCCCCCTCAAATGGAAAACCAAAGAATGGAATTATTATTATTATTATTATTATTATTATTATTATTATTATTATTATTGCCATTTATTTCCAGCAGCGATATGGGGAGGATTGATCAACGTTATTTTTCAGTTTTGATTTATGTTATAAAATTTGTTTACAACTGCTTATCCTCATTTTCCCCCTTCCTAATGTACCGTAATAATTAGCTGCTCATTGTATGCAGCAATTGATTATTCAGGCATGAAAAGTTTTCAGGTTTCAGGAGATTATTTTAGTCACTTCTTCGGATTTGAAAGCAAGGAAGGATGCAGGCGGCTTCTCTAATGTTTCCTTGCTTCCCACTTTATCTGCTATGGTATCTGGCAATGTCTCAGACAGATTGGTGGTCTCTTCATTAAGAGAGGATATGCCTTTCTGGACAACTGATTAATGTCTGAACACTTTCTAACACCTTCAGTTGCCTTGAACCATTGAGGAGTAATCCACATGTGGAAATAGGTTTCCATAGCTGTCTATGGGAAATCCATTGCATCCACTTCCAGACCTTGCATGTGAAGTACTCATTGGGTTTCAGTAACCTGGGACACAATCTATGATCTTCAATGGGGCTTAAGCTAAGCCAGGGGTCTCCAACTTTTTGGGGACCCATAGGCACATTTGGGAGTTTGGGAAACAGCTATGGGGAGCATCACAAAATGGCTTCCACATGTGATGTGGCTAGTAATGGCTGCCATGGGGGGGGGGGTCTAGCTAGTCAAAAGATAAGTAATTCACCCAAGAAGCTGAGTACAATCAGTGGAATGGTCTGAACTCCAAAGCCAATCCATACAGGCCACAGCTAGACCTAAGATTTATCCTGGGATCATCCAGGGTTCGCCCCTGCCTGAGCACTGGATGCCCAGTGTGTCATCTAGATGAACAGGTTTGACCCCTGGACGATCCAGGGATAAACCTTAGGTCTAGCTATGGCCACAATTGACCCCACAGAAACTCAACAACATACCCATTTAAGATTTCAATCCTATGCATGCTTATATGGAACTTAATGGCAATTACTTCTGAATAGGCTTGTTCTGCTCATCCTTACCATACACAAACACACCCTTTCCCCCAGCCCCAAAGTAAAGGAAAGAGCCCCCAGCTTCAAAAGGGAAGAAAAAAGTTTTATTTACCTTAACCCCAGGCTCAGCCACTATATTCCTCTCCTGATGCTCCTATTCCTCTGCCATCAGAGCTCTCACCTGGAAAGGTGCTCTGTGTGTGTGTGACAGATGAGAGAAGGGCCTGGGAAGGTAAAGCAAAGGTGCAAGGCAAGGAATTGAAAGCTTTGAGGGTGCCATTAGAGGCCCCCAAGAGCACATTGGTGCCCATGGGGGACACATTGGGGACCTATGATCTAAGGTAAACCTAGAGTACATAAGATTGCATCCCTAGGCCTTGATCAAACCAAATATCATTATTATAAGTTCATCAGATGGAAGTTGAAATAGTGGATGATTCATATTGAACACAATCACAGCAGGATATTTAGCTTCATAACTTACAGTGCATCACAGTGCATCACTTTTAACCACTTTTCCCAGTTTAGTATACTGCCACACTGCTTCATTCTTGCTGTGTGTTTATCCCATGTCAAGAAATTTTTCTCCAGAAAATTTGCATAACCGTGACTCCCATGCTTTCCAACTTGGTTCTAGCAGGAACATGAATATGGGGGGATTTTAATGAATTTTCTCACATAGCTTAAATGGGAATATTTAAGTATTTAAATATTAATATTTAATATATATTAAATATATATTTTATATTTAATATTTAAATGTTAAATAACACAACAAGACAAACTCACCCCCTCACCTCTAAATTGTCAAATTTTCCTTGAATTTCACTTTAGGTAAAATCTGGTGATAACCTATACAGGACTCTTCTGAGGAATTTCACTACCCTTCATCAAAATGATTTTGGCTTCCCTCAAACTACTCAGAAGTCTCTCTCCCCCCCACCCCTAATTTGTTTTGTATTTTACTTTAGGTGGAACTTCAGCATGACTCTATTTATTTATGTATTTATTTCTAACTTTTATTTACCACTGAATATAATAGAATCTCAGCACTTCACAATGTTAAAATACAATATTAAAACACAGTATTCAAACATAGCATAAAACACAGCATTAAAGCACTTCCAACAACAATAAAAGAGCAGTTAAATGGAGCAGTAAAATGGAGTGGCATAGTTATTATTATTATTATTATTATTATTATTATTATTATATTTATTTATTTGTATCCCGCCTTTTGCCCAATACTGGGCCTCAAGGCGGTCTTACAAAGTTTAAAACATACATTTTAAAACATAGGAAAAGAAATGTAAAAAAAAGAAAGAAAAAAGTTTAAAATACTCAACAAAATTATAAGTCATTAACATAGATGGAGGACCAAATTACTCTCCAAAGGCCTGCTGGAACAAACAAGCTTTAGCCTGCTTCCGAAAGCCCATCAAGGAGGGAGCCAGTCTAGCTTCCCCGGGAAGAGAGTTCCAAAGCAGTAGAGCAGCCATTGAGAAGGCCCTCTCCCATGCTCCCACCAAGCGCGCCTGTGAAGATGGTGGGACTGAAAGAAGGCCTTCTCCAGAAGATCTTAAAGCACAGGCAGGCTCATAAGGGAGAATACGGTCTTTCAAATAATGGTTAATTTAGTTATGGCCCAGGGTTGGTCTGGGTGAACAAGTGTGTCTTCAGGAGGCGTTTGCATGATGCCATACTTTCTGCCTCTCAAACTACATGAGGGAGATTTTTCCAAATAGTGCATGGATGAAAATGGTTCAGTTTCTTAATACACCAGCTATATATCACCTAGGCCGTAGCTAGACCTAAGGTTTATCCCAGGATCATCCCGGGTTCGTCCCTGCCTGAGCACTGGATGCCCTGTGTGGCACTTAGGTGAACAGGTTTGACCCCAGGATAATCCTGGGATAAACCTTAAGTCTAGCTACAGCCTTAGATTTCACAAGCATAAAAAAGGAAAAAACAATACCATGGTTCTCTACAGTACCTTGGCATTAACTATGCCTGCCAGATGCTGTACTAGTTGTTTTCTATCTATGATTTCATCATTTATCTTTTCATTCACAAGAGAGGGTATGGCCCTGATATATGAATTCCCAATTTATCCACCGCTTTGACAAAATTCTTTCTGATAATACTGTTTTGATGGAGCATCAGTGTCACTTGAAGCTGGGTGATGTCAAATGTCTTTCTTTTTTTCAGGCAAACGAATAGCCCGAAATGTGTACTTGCTTATAACAAGTTGTTTATTAGTACCTCCATTAGCTCTACAAGGGTACATTAAACATCTCTTAGTTTAATTAATTTTAGCTTACAAACTTTTAATGTTAAAAATGTCCTAGTCCTCCTAAATCTGACCCTTTCTTCCATTTTATTACAATGAAAAGTATCAAAAAGCACAACAGTAAATAAAACATCAGGAAAATGTCCCTGCAAAAATTCACTGCTCCTTGACTCTATTCCTTACAACAAAAGGCTGAGGAACACCCTCTTTTTCTGTCATTCTAGTCATCCATCATGAAACCATCTCACCATATAATAATTGGCTCTGGGCAGCCAAGTTTAACAGCAAGTCTTTTCCAAAGGCTGTCTCTACAAAAAGGATCAGATGCCTTTGTGAGATCAACAAAGACCGCCACATAAAGGTCAACATTTTGTTCTCTTGAACCAGCCATGCTATAAAGCCCATGCCTACAGTTTCTGTGCTTTTCCTAAAGCCACACTGGCCACCAGGTGAAGAGAGAGAAAATGTGTGTCAAAAGCTTCCAGAATGAATCTTTCCTGGTGTAGTGTATAATGAAATATCCCTCTGTGATTATCACTCATCAAATCATTTCCTTAAACTTCTTTACGGTCTTGAGGTATCTTTCTGCAATGGTAGATTTGTTTGGAAAGAGTGTTATGTTTTTGTACAAGGCATCTTCCAACAGTCTTATAAAATTCATCTGGAACTGATGTAGCACCTTTGCATAGTGCTCTAATGGCTTGTCCAGTTTTAGCCATCAGTGTTACCTGTGCTATAAGCTGATTTACATCATACAAAGGTAATTGCTGTATAACCTCATTACTGATGAACAAGCCCCTCCTGGATACATTTTTGGTGTGCTATTAACTTTTTAATTGGTGTAACCTTTTAAATGATCAGCCTGTCTTTCAAGTCATTGATTTTTATTTGCCAAAGGAACTATACCACCCAACAGGAACAGGAACACGGGAGTGCAAACGATAAAGAATCTTTAAGTGCATCAACAAAAGAATTTAATATCGTTTTGCTGTGCTATTCTCTGTAATCTTGTTACTCAGCCAGGTCTGGAATCCAAGGAGCCAGTAAATGCAGTGCAGTCCTATGGAAGCTCCACTGTGTTCAATGGGGGATACCCACTGCAGTTAGTCACAGTGAGCTTCAGTTCAATCAGCACTAAAGAATGTATCAGTACTATTTATAAATACTCTTTTTGTTGTGAATCACCCAGAGAGTTTCAGCAATCCAGACGTATAGAAATGCAATAAGTAAATAAATGAATAAATAAATAAATATTGGTAGTAATTCTCCTCTCAGGACTCAAAATATTGCAGAATGGCAGCTCGTTAGAGAAAGCATTAAATAAAATCCTGATCTTTCCAGTGAATCAAATCTTACAGTATATCTAGGGTGACCATATGAAAAGGAGGACAGAGCTCCTGTATTTTTAACAGTTGCATAGAAAAGGGAATTTCAGCAGGTGCCATTTGTATATATAGAGAACCTGGTGAAATTCCCTCTTCATCACAACAGTTAAAGTGCAAGAGCTATACTAGAGTGACCAGATTTAAAAGAGGGCAGGGCACCTGCAGCTTTAACTGTTGTGATAAAGAGGAAATTTCACCAGGTTCTCCATATATACAGTCATGTGAAAAAGAAAGTACACCCTCTTGTAATTGTATGATTTTACATATCAGGACATAGTAACAATCATCTGTTCCTTAGCAGGTCTAAAAATTAGGTAAATACAACCTCAGATGAACAACAACACATGACATATTACACCGTGTCATGATTTATTGAACAGAAATAAAGCCAAAATGCAGAAGTCGTGTGTGAAAAAGTAAGTACACCTTATGATTCAATAGCTTGTAGTACCACCTTTAGCAGCAATAACTGGAAGTAATCGTTTTCTGTATGACTTTATCAGTCTCTCACATCGTTGTGGAGGAATTTTGGGCCACTCTTCTTTACAACGTTGCTTCAGTTCATTGAGGTTTGAGGGCATTTGTTTATGCACAGCTCTCTTAAGGTCCCGCCACAGCATTTCAATTGGGTTGAAGTCTGGACTTTGACTGGGCCATTGCAACACCTTAATTCTTTCTTTTTCAGCCATTCTGTTGTAGATTTGCAGGTGTGGTTGGGATCATTGTCCTGTTGCATGACCCAGTTTTGGCCAAGCTTTAGCTGTCGGACAGATGGCCTCACATTTGACTCTAGAATACTTTGGTATACAGAGGAGTTCATGGTCGACTCAATGACTGCAAGGTTCCCAGGTCCTGCGGCTGCAAAACAAGCCCAAATCATCATCCCTCCACCACCGTGCTTGACAGTTGGTATGGGGTGTTTGTGCTGATATGCTGTGTTTGGTTTTTGCCAAACGTGGCGCTGTGCATTATGGCCAAACATCTCCACTCTGGTCTCGTCTGTCCAAAGGGCATTGTTCCAGAAGTCTTGTGGTTTGTTCAGATGCAACTTTGCAAACCTAAGCCGTGCTGCCACGTTCTTTTTAGAGAGAAGAGGCTTTCTCCTGGCAACCCTTCCAAACAAACCATACTTGTTCAGTCTTTTTCTAATTGTACTGTCATGAACTTTAACATTTAACATGCTCACTGAGGCCTGTAGAGTCTGAGATGTAACTCTTGCGTTTTTTGCAATTTCTCTGAGCATTGCACGGTCTGACCTTGGGGTGATTTTGCTGGGACGTCCTCTCCTGGGAAGATTGGCAACAGTCTTGAATGTTTTCCACTTTTGAATCATCTTTCTCACTGTAGAATGATGGACTTTAAATTGTTTGGAAATGGCCTTATAACCCTTCCCAGATTGATGGGCAGCAGCAATTGCTTCTCTAAGATCATTGCTGATATCTTTCCTCCTTTGCATTGTGTTAACACACACCTGAATGCTCCAGACCAACAAACTGAAAAAACTTTGACTTTTATAGAGGTGAGGTCTTCAGTAGAACAGTCCAAATCCTTGTGTACATGTGCTTGTATGAGAGTGAGTGAGAGAGAGAGAGAGAGAGAGAGAGAGAATATGCTCTAGATAATGTAATAGAGTGATGGGAGATGACATGGCAGTTCTGGCTACCGCTTCTGTTCAGTTTAATAGAATCAGCTCAGGGAAGCGGATTCTTTAGCTAATCATATTCTCCTCCTTGCAAGACTTGATGTGAAGAAAGATAAGTTGAGAAGAATTCTAGAGGAATGAAAATTGTAGGATGGGTGAGCACACCTCAGCCTGCCTCTCGCGTGCCACTCACCATACCCTTTCCAGCCTCTCACCCCTGCTCACTGGCAAGTTGCAGGGCAGTCTGTTGTCAACCAGGGCGATGTGTCCTGCTCCCACGCCAAACCACCCTTTTGTCGAAAATGGTAGCTTGTCCTTTTATTTAGACAATTTAAGCCTATAATATTGCATAAAGGGCCTACTTAAAGCCACCATTTGCAGAAAAGGGCCCTTTATGTAAAAGGATGAAGTGACATTTTCCACGAAATGGCAGCTTGACGGAGCAGAGGGGAACCGCCACGCTTGCCCAACTAATAAATAAATAAATAAATAACTCAGTGCACGCAACATCCTTACTTACATAGCAGATCACACAAGGACTGGGGAGTGGGTGGAAGAAAAATGAATAAATAGATTCATTTAAAAATGTTGAGAATTGTAGAGGGATGCTGGATGAATCCATCATATATAAATGCCCCAAAGGTAGGCAGTGATGAAATGGTTGAACCATCTGCAGGCACATCTGCATTCATGCAAGTTTCAAGCAGATTCCATCATCCCCTGATTTGGGGGGGCTTTAACCTCCAACGCAGCACCCCTAACCGCAATTCAAACACCCCTTTTCTATATCTGTCAATTTTCACGTTAGAAAGTAAAACCTCAAACTCGGCACCATGATAGCTTATCCATACATACTTGCCAAGCCTCAAGCCAATCCAAGCGTCCCCTGATTTTTTGGGAATTTATGAAAATTGGACAGCCCGTTTTCAGACATGGACTGTTCTCTGACATTTTTTGACAGATAAAAACTTGGAAGCAGGCACCCTCACAGATGCCATCTAGATCCACATTTATGCCAAGTTTCAAGCAAATCCCATCATCCCCTGATTTTTGGTGGGGCTTTAACCTCTAACGCACCACCCATAACCCCAATTCACACCCCTTTTGATATCTCTGTCAATTTTCACGTTACAAACCTCAAACTTGGCACCATGATAGTTTATGCATGTATACACATGCATGCCAAGACTCAAGCCAATCCCATCATCCCCTGATTTTTGGGGAATTTATGAAAATCGGACACCCCAGTATCTCAGGGATTTAAAGCTGCAGACAGCTCAATTGGGCCATTTCAAAGGAAATCCCAACATGCCATGAATTGGGGAGTAGATAAACCTAAATATGAATCTTCTTCCACACTTGAAAAATGGATTTGCAACTTCAAAAAGTCTAAGTGAGCGCAGGATGGACTTATCCCCTGAGTCAAAGCAAGACAGACACAAACCATCCCTGCGAGGCGGGCAGGGGAGGAGGGAGGGAAGGCAAGCAGGCAGCAGACATTTCTGGGGGCACAAGGAAGTGCGGCAATATGTATAGTAATATAATACTAATACTAATAATAATATGTATAATAATATAATACTAATACTAATACTACTAATAATATGTATTTAGGAAAATGGGACACGAAGTGTGTATGCTTTGCCCAAACAGGATTTGAAATGCTCAATCTGTGGCTGTTGCACTTCACAAGCAGTGCACACAGCACACTCACACAATAACACAGTCACACACACAGTCCAAGTAACACACACACACACACACACACACACACACACACACACACACAGAGAGAGAGAGAGAGAATTTTTTTTTTGTATTTTTTTGTATTTTTTTTTATATAGAAGAAAGAAGGAAGAACACAGTCAGGTTAAGAGGGGGAAGGGGGGAACCAACCAACCAATCAAACAAACACTCCAATATTTAAAAATAAAGTTTATATTAAATCAAAGTAAGGGAAAAACACAGAGCAAACTAAGCAAAAAGTAAGAAAGAAGCAAACAAACACACACATAAGCCAAGCTAAATACTAATCTATCTCCTCCAACAAACACAGCAGCAGCACCTATAACAAACTCCTCTCCCCACAAACGACAACCCCACAAAGAGGCTGAAAGCAGAAAGCTCTCATTATTATTATTATTATTATTATTATTTATTTATATAGCACCATCAATGTACATGGCCTTAGTCCCACCTCCAATGCTGGGATTGGAGGATGCTTCATGAGGTGATCAATTCTCAACAGGATTGGGAGTTGAATGTGCCTGTCATCGCTACCAAAAAACACACACAAAAAAAACCCAAACCCACCGGTTTACCCTCTGTCCCGGTTTTTTTACCCGATTTTTCCAAAAATTATAGCAAGCGAACTGCACCATGCAGAGAGCTGAGAGTAGGCTCAAAATGACCCCCAGCCACGACTCTCTAAGCACAAGAAGTTTCAGAAAGATGGCTTAAAAAACAACACTATTATCCCCTATTCTTTTCTGCAATGCAATCCTATGGGCGAAATTTTCCAAAATGGCGATCGGATCGCGCTGCGAAAAGAGAAGCGCTCTGCCTATGGCCGCTTCTCTTCGCCTTGCTTCTAAGGGTCTGCGGTCCACTTCTACTCTGCCTCTGGGCAAGGCGGAGCAGGCCAATTCGCTTCTGATTCTCCGATTCTAATCGGAGTGGAGCACATCCCTATTAAATACTTCCAGCAAAGAAGAGCCATCACCTCAAAGAAGAGTTTGTTCCACTGTCAAACAGCTAGGAAGAGTCTCCTATTTTTTTTTAGTCAAAATGTACTTCCTTGGAATGGGTTCTAAGTCTGTCCAAATTGTGTTATGACATCCCTTCAGACATTTGAGGACTTCTATCTTGTCTCCCCTTAATCTTCTGTTCTCCAGGCTAGACATACAGAACGCTTTTAACGGTTCCTCATAGAACTTGATTTCAAGACTCCTCAGTGCCCTGGCGAGTACATATACTACAGTGTACAGACATCATTTGATATGCATACATCTTTGATTGCCAGAGCATCATAAGATCTAATTAAAGGTGTCCACATTACTTCAACAAACCAAGGCCCAAGATAAGCACTTTTAAGACTCTAATAGAATAGTTTAAGCATTAGTTTAAACCTCTCCCATTAATATGAATGGTATATAAAAGAGCTTAACTATAGTTGGATTACGCTCCAACTTTGGAGTTTGCAGATGACTTAGTAATTCTTCGATTCATCCTCAGTCTCTTTTATAATTCATAAGACATTTCAGTCTACACTGTAATAGACAATTATTTAAGACTTTCTAAAAGGGGAAAAACTTTGTGTAAAAGGTTATTCATTGAAATGAAGAAAACTGCTTTGACAGATTTACATTTTTCTAATATGATTCTTTTCATTGATGATTTAGACCTTGGATCAGCTTTTAAATCTTACAAGGATTTTCTCTCTCTAATGGAATTTGGATTATGCATGCTTTACATATCTGGAGAACATATTTAATTTAAAGCTTTTATTCTCCATTATCTTCAGTCATCAATGAAGTGATGATGTCTTTGTAGATAGAATAGCCACAAGACAATGCAAAAGTTAATTGAGACTTTTCAAAAGAGCACCATGGATCTCCTGGTAAAATGTACTATTTTGCCTGTAAGAATGACTCAAACCACAGAATATTTTCATAGATGGGAGTAAATAATCATATTTTTATATAGCAGCACACTCATTGTATGATATAGTGAGAATCCAACAACATTGTTATCTACATCTCTTAATGTAACTACACACCTATACTCATCTTTAAGCACTGCTCATTTCCTAGTATTGGCTATCTTTTATGTCTCTGAGACGTATTTATTGTATAAAAACATTAGAACATAAGAAGAGTCATACTGGATCAGACAAAGGGTCCATCTGTTCACACAGTGGCCAACCAGCTGTTGACCAGGAAACCAAAAGCAAGACACAAATGCAACAGCACACTCTCATCCATGTTCCCCAGCAACTGGTCTATATAGGCTTACTGCCTCTGATACTGGAGGTAGCACATAGCCATCAGGACTAGTAGTCATTGATAGCCGTCACCTCCATTATTTTATCCAACCACCTTTTAAAGCCATCCAAATTGTTGGCCACCACTACATTTTGTGGTTATGAATTCCATAGTATAACTATGTGCTGTGTGAAGAAGTACTTCCTTTTATCTGTCCTGAACCTCCACCAATCAGCTTCATGGGATGATCCCGGGTTCTAGTATTATGAGAAAGGGGGGAAATGGCTCTATCAGGTCTCCCCTTATCCTCTTTTTCCCCCAAGCTGAATAATCCCAGCTTTTGTGACTTTCCCTCATAGAGGAGATGCTCCAGCCCCTTAATCATTTTAGTTGCCCTTTTCTGCACTTTTTCCAGCTCTACAATATCTTTTTTTAGGTGTGGTAACCAGAACTGTACACAGTATTCTAAGCATAGTCGCACTATAGGTTTTTATAAAGTCATATGGTATTGGCAGTTTTATTCTCAATTCCCTTCCTAATTATACCTAACATGCAGCTAGCCTTTATTACATTTTCATTGAGCTGTCCACCACAACCCCCAGATCTCTTTCTTGGTCAGCCACCGCTAGCTCAGACCCAATCAGGTATCTGCGTGTATTCATTTTAGAGCACATTCATTATCTCAATAATTCTTACAAAAGCCTTGCGAGGTAAGCCGGTATTTTTATCCCAATGGAGAGTTGAAGTTGAGACATAGCCACTTGTCTATGGCTAGCTGAGCTGAGGCTTGAACTAGGGATGGGGGAACTAGCGATATTCAAAATCTCTAGGATTCTCCAAACATTGTCTCCCTAGTCATCTCGTGGCCCAATTCCCATTCACATTTGCGATCGCTGCTTGCCTTTCATGAATAGGAAATTTGTGTAAATTGAGCAGCGATCGAATGGGAAATTTGCACAAATCTCCCTGCCTCTGCACAGATTTCCTAATTTACATGAATTTCTCTTATAGACTAAAGCAGCACTGATTCATTCTACTGAGAAAATTTGTGCACATGATGAAATTTGTGCAAATCGAACAGGAATTGGGAACAAGATGGACGTGTGCACGTGTTTGACAATTTGCAAATATTTTTGGCAGTCACATTTTTGTGCTCATATTCAGAGCTTTGAAATGGGCACACTCACATGTTTTGCGAGCAAAACTGAATTCTCATACATGCCTACTTGGAACTGGGGATTTCCTGGCTCTCTCTCTGCTATGTGATACCAGCTCTACATTGGTCTATCACCCCAATCCTAAATACATTTACTTTGAGGTAAACCTCACTCATTTGCATGGAAGAAAGTGTAGTTTGGCACCATAGTGCTGAGTGTGCTTACAGGGAAATAACTCCAATGGATATGAGTGGGAATCATTTTGAGATTAATGTCTGGATTTATTTATTACATTTATATACCTCCCCACAGCCGAAGCTCTCTGGGCAGTTCACTCCTCTGGGTAGTTCACTCTGTTCCCAGTCTGTGTCGCTTTTGCATGTGTTTGCTCCATTTCTTTTCTGCATTTATCTGTGATATATAAACATGTGTTTAAATGTGGGTTTTTATATGCACTTTCTCTCAAAACATACATGTTAACATGCATTTTAAAAGAGCCAGTGTGGAGTTGGACTGGGAAGATCCGGGTTTTAGTCCCCACTCAGCCATGGAAGCTCACTGGGTAGCTTTGGGCCAGTCATAGATCTCAGCCCTACCTGCCTCACAGGGTTGTTTTGTGAGGATAAAATGGAGAGGAGAAGAATTATGCCTTGGGTTCCTTGGAGGAAAAAAGGTGGGATATACATGCAGTATATCTAGTGCTATGTCAAAATTCACCCTCCAATTTCCATGTCATCAATGGGGTTCAACTTACTCACACCTACATCCAAGTATATGAGGATGTGTGCTTTGAATTTCTCCCCAAAGTGGGAAGCATCTGTTCATGCAGAGCTTTATGTGTGCATTAGAGTGCATTAGAGCCCCTCAATGCATGCTGGATTTCCATTTTGTACACAACAATGGCTGAACTGTGACTAGATTTTTTCATGTACACACACACACACACACACACACACACACACACCAACCACATTTCTTTTGTATTTGAATCCCTTCCCTCTAATGTAGCAGTGGGCAAGTTGTGGTCCTCCAGATGTTTTGGCCTACAATTTCCATGATCCTGCACTATTGGCTAAGCTGGCCAGGGCTGTTGTAAGTCATAGGCTAAAACATCTGGAGAGCCACAACTTGCCTACCACTGCATCTAATGACTGACATTTACATGTGTACCACAATACACTACAGTTTTTTATAACCCCATGTTTTTCTTGTTCCCAATCACGCAGATGTATTTTTGGGGATCTCCTATTTGTTTTATTGAGGTTTGCTCATAAGATGTTCCTGCTGGATGGTGCCCCACAATCTCTCAGCTTCTTACTTCCTCCTTCTATAAAATATTTATGTGTGGTTCGTGTGTGTTGTTAGCAGTACAAATAGATAGTCTGAAACTGTCTCATTTAAAAAACAAAAACAAAATTGAAATAAAAACACACCTGTCAGCTCATAGATACCACAAGCTTTGAAACTAATTTGTGTTGCATTAAGCTCTCATGGATATTTAATATTTCTGGTCGTTGTAAACAATTTTGGATTAGATTGTACGGGAAACAAAAACAAAGGGAAAGTGTTTTCAGCTTTAAAATACATTTGGAAGAGCATGTTGATCCAATTATCATTTTGCATAGGCAGAAGACGGGGATATGGAAAATACTCTGCTAAAAACCTAACCCTTCCAGTGTTTCATTACATGCAGGGATGGCTGGACTCACCTCTGTTGGCACTGCGTGCCACTCGCTGAAGCTCCACTGGCGGGCCACTCCTGTTTGGCTCCCTAGATGAGCCACCAGGTGGTCCGGGGGGCACTTAGCGAATGGCTGTCCAACCCCTCAATGAGTCACCATTTTGTCAGGTTTATTATTTGAAAAATGCACACAGAAAAGTGCACTTTCCCCCTTCAAAATGCACACTTTCTCCCTTTGAATGAACTGGGGACAAAGGGGGCTGCAACCATCAGCTCCTGCCCCTTCCTCCACACAGCAGTTGAGAATACTTATTTGTTTGACATTAAAAACATAAGAAAAGCCATACTGGATCAGACTGAGGGTCCATCTAGTCCAGCACTCTGTTCACACAGTGGCCAACCAGCTGTCAACCAGGGATTAACAAAGCAGGACATGGCACAATAGCACCCTCCCACCCATGTTCCACAGCGACTGGTACACACAGGCTTACTTCCTCAGATACTAGAGGTAGCACATAACCATCAGGGCTAGTAGCCATTGATAGCCTTCTCCTCCAGGAATTTATCCAACCCGCTTTTAAAGCCATCCAAATTGGTTGCCATCACTACATCTTGTGGTAGTGAATTCCATAATTAAAACCTTCACTTGATTTCTAAGGGTATAGGAAGAGGCTAGGCCATTTTATTTATTTATTTTGGCTCAGCCAGTAACCCTATGTCTACAGTTAAGTTCCCATTGACTTGAATAGAACCAGGCCTCTATTCCAAGTCTTATGAGCAAGTTGTAAGCAGGCATTTTTGCGAGGTATTGGATTTATCCTTGAATGTGTGATTATTTACTGTGTCATAGTGACAATATTATTAGGGTTCCTCCCACGTATCAGGCAGTTGCATGGTGTTATGGTTAAGCCATGAATCACAATAATGTGGGTGATATTATGCAGTAAGTCCCATTTAATGTGTTATACACAAGGCTGAAGGTCAATGGCTGCAACAGCACCTAGATATGAATTATTACATAATAAATTAATGTCCAGGATCACTATATTGTGGTACATTTATCAGTATGAATACAGAAGAGTCAAGAGTGCTTGAGGAGCCACAAAGACTTTAAGTTTTACAATGGTCACCCCAACCTTGTGAGTGTCAGAGTCAAAAAATGAGTAAATATCAAACATTTTAGGACATCAGCAGGAGAAATCCGCACATTTTTGTTTACACTAGTCATAGGAAAGCTCCCTCAAGATTGGCTTGGAATAAGTCAAGCTATTCCAACCCAAAATGGAAAATAGTGCAGCTTATTCCAAGGCCACAGCTAGACCTAAGGTTTATCCCGGGATCATCCAAGGTTTGCTCCTGCCTGAGCACTGGATCCCCTGTGTGTCACCTAGATGAACAGGTTTGACCCCTGGACGATCCAGGGATAAACCTTAGGTCTAGCTATGGCCCAAGACAATCTGACCCAATCCAAAACGAGTTGCAACTGGGGTGGGGTGAAAGGTGTAATCTCACCCTTCACAAACTTCTACCCCTTCTTTCCCACCAACAAGCCTATATGCCCTCCTCCTTCTCTCCTGTCCTCTCATGTGGTGGTTGGATTCAGCAGCAATGGAAGCAGCTGGTGGTTTTTCTCCTTAGCTATATGATTTCATTGGCATCACAGAAAACGAAATGTCCTCGATCTACTTATATTTAGATAGGACCACACCTGGTGCCAGAGTTTAGGTGTGTGCAGGAAGTGGGGATGAGAAGACTACTCTCACCTTCTTCCTCCCTCTTGTTTGCCATTGCCCGAGCAGTGACAGTAGCCACATTAGTGTATAGGAAGAAAGGGATGTGTGTATCATGTAGGAGTACATTGTACAGGTGGGAGGGAGGGGTTTGGGATCTGAATGGATACAGGAAGGAAAGACACTTAATTCTTCTCAGTAGCACATCATATGCAAATACCATCATCAACATCATCATATTCCACCTTTCTGAAAAAATTATATGAAGTGGTGAACAACTTTAAAAACACAAATGAAAGAACCAATGAAGTTACAATCCAATAATCTAGAAAGGCTACTGGGGTTGAGAGGATTTTGTTAAATCCATTCTGTTGTATTTCACATATTATCAGGCATCTTTCATTCTGTTGTCCGTTCATTGATGGAATCAGATGTTTTTGTATGAGAATTTCATTCATTTGCAAATGCACACTTGCGCAACTGCACATTTGCACACATACCCCCAAAAGTTTTTTTTAAAAAAAAAAAAAAAGTGTGCAGGACTGCAGAATCCTCCTGACTCGGAAAAAGCCAGTCTGCTGTGGAATCTACAGGTTGAATTCACAGAAACCCAATCTCATTTGAATCCACTGTGAATTTCTCCAACATCCCTAAATATAGCAAACAGGTAACAGACTAAAAGGCCTTATAATATTTGGAAGCAGCATATAAAACCGTTAAAAGCAGCCAACATAAAATGACAGCTATGCATCACTAGTGCAAACACACACAGCAGGTTACATGCCAACACATGCAGCAGCCCATCCCATGCAAATATACAAAAGCACATGTCATGCGCAAGCATGCACAGCAGCTAAGGATGGGGAGAATGTTCACCTTGCAATATGAGTTCACCTTGCAATATGAGTTTACCTAATTTTGCACTTTCGACCCACTATACGAACTGAAATTCAGTTATCCCTTGAAAATTGCATTTTTCTCAATTTTAATTGAGTTCTCCAATTTAGAAAAAAATGCAAAAAGAATGTGTTTATCAGAGAAACTAATTTTGAAATATACATTATGTTAGGAAAAAAACTTGTAAAAATTGTGTCTGTTAAGCAAAAGTGCTTATGCATTTTTATGCAAACTTTTTTTAAAA
The DNA here is from genome assembly GCF_023053635.1 of Elgaria multicarinata webbii. Lineage (NCBI taxonomy): Eukaryota > Metazoa > Chordata > Lepidosauria > Squamata > Anguidae > Elgaria > Elgaria multicarinata. The sequence continues at coordinate 17,724,920 of NC_086177.1, read as the reverse complement.
ACCCACAGTTCTCAGAGTTTGAGAGTAAGATTTAAGAGGAGAAAAATGAGAAATTGAGAGAAATTGAAACTGATATCCCTAATTAGCAGCACATCACATGTAAATGTAAACACATACAGTAGCATTTCAGACAGACTCATACAGGAGCCTGCACATGCAAATACACGCACCAGACAAAGGCCGTAGTTAGACGGGGTGAAATCCCGGGGCGATCCCCGGGATCGTCCCTGTGCGTCCACATGACGCACAGGGGAACCCAGGATCAGGGAGGGATGATCCCTCCCTTACCCTTGGATCTCGCACTCCCCTTTAGGCCCATTTTTTCCACGGTCTTGGGCTCAGCCTGAGACTGCAGAATGTGTGGCTGGGCATCATAGTTTGTCCCGGCTCCTCACGGTTACTCGTGAGGAGCTGGGACCCACTCATGGGGTGCAGGGCTCCTCAGGAGCACTGCGCCTGTGGGGGGTGGGGTGGGGTGAGCAGTTTTTTTTTTTTTAAAAAAAGTTTTGCGCACATGCACTCGTGCGCTGCTGGCTCTTTAAGAAAATGAAAAATGGTGGGCGTGACGCCTCTGCCTCTGAGGTCATTGTGTGCCACATGTAAACAGAGGAGGGATCTCGTGATAAAATCATCATGAGATCTTGACCCCTCTGTTGCGGACTAACAGGTAGGTGTAGCTAAGGCCAAAGACGCCAAAGGAACTAAAACCCAACAACAAAGACAACAAGTGAGACAGCAATACTATATAAAGGTACTTTAACAGAACCAGATAAAAATCTTCAATGCTGGAATGTATGCTGGGATGAGCAAAAGGCAGTTTATATCTTGGTAAACCCCATTAGAAAAAAAGTTTGCAAAGCATTGATAAAGGTGATTTAAATAATGCTTTATTCTCTCTTAAGAAAAAGGCCAATAGTAAATGTCAGGTTTTTTTCTGCTTTCAATAAAATTCATATATTGCTATTATCTCACAATCTGGACTCTTGCAAACATTCAACAGTCTGTTTTATCAGTGAGCTTTGATCAATACTACCTGCATTTTCTGATATTACACTAACATTTACATTTTCATCTGGGAAATACAGCAGCAAGCCTAGGCAGGAATATTGTTCAGACTAGTAGTAAACGCAGCGAAATGGGCAATTGTCTGAAAGGCATTCAATGAGAAGAGAAATTATAATTCTTCAGCAGCTTAGCAGGAAGTCTCTTTGTGATGCCAATTCTCAACTTTGAAAATAAATAAGTTACTGATGTTCAGGTAGAAAATAAATCTCTTTGGAATCTTATTCTTGTCCTCGTCTACCCCTCCTTCCAAGCTGTGCAGCAACAGTTTATTGTATGGTAGTGCGTATATCACAATATTTCACATAGCTGGGGATCGTATTACTGAATGGGAGGTGACTGCCTGTTTGTTGTACATGTGGCAAAAAAAAAAAAATGTGCTGTGGGCACCGCTATGTTTTGCACTGCCACATCCTTGCAGGTAGAGCTGATAGTGGGTACCCAAATCAGCTGAGATAAATTAGGATGTTCTGTCATGCTTCAGATCTACTAACATTACATGGAAAGATGCCACAAATATCTGACAGGTATAACCTAGAGGACCTTTTCCTCTGCTGCTCCCAAGACTGTGGAATGGCCTGCCGGAGGAGATTCATCAACTTAACAGTCTTTTAGCATTTAAGAAAGCTATGAAAACTTATCTCTTCCAGAATGCCTATCCAGTGGAATTTTAGGATGCTTTTAGTATGGCTTTAGTATGTTTTAAAGGAAGTTTTAACTATGTATACTAAGTTTTTAATCAATATTTTACGTATTTTATACTTATTGTTGATCCCCACCTCGATCAGAATGGAGAGGAGGGTAAGAAATTATTATTATTATTATTATTATTATAATTATTATTATTATTATTATTTATCTGAAGTTTTTTAATCCCTGTCTGATAGGGATGTGATAGAATTTCACTCAGTTCAAATTTCACTAAGAACATATCTGATTCGCATTTCCCAACTCAATGTATGCAATATTCGCACTTCACAAAATTTTGTGATGCAGTTCTCTGAACCAAAAATGAAGATTTTTAAAAATTGCATATTGAAATGGAAATGGGATAGAATGAAGTGAAGGTGGGAAAAATGAGAAAATTCAGTTTTGCATATCTAATTTTATTGCTGGCATTCTGCCACTAATTTGGAAAAATTCTGAACGCTTTTTGCCACCCTTGGAACAGAATGCATGGCATTTGAGACTAATTCAGTCTTCTGCAATCCCTTCTCTTATGAGGCATGTTTTTGCTTTCTAGGTGTACATACATGGCCCAATCTAGAAAAAGCTACTGACAGTTAAAGTTCTACTAAAACTGACAGAAGGCAAATGAGTTACAACCAATTTGTTCTATTGATTTCAATGGAACTTAAGCATGCCTTTCTTTGGATTGAGTCAAAATGATAACAAACCATTGCAGGGGACACTGATATGTCCCCTGATTTCAAGCAAAATCCACCAATCTTATGCACATTGCAGCTCTGATAGGAAGGTGAAACCTTGGATATTGCAAAGCTGCAGCTGACTAGATGATATTAAAAGTTTGAGGCCTTGTTAGTTACAATTGCACATCAGAAGCCTTGAAGAGTCCATAATAAATCAATTGCAGCCTGTTGCTTTGCATGATAGAATATGCCTAACAGTCCTTGCCCAGTTAGCTGGAGTAATGGATTTTTTTCCACCTGACATATTGATGTGATCTAATAGCCAAATTTTAATCGTCCTTAAAACGTTGGTCAGGGAAGGGGGGCTTCTCACTCAAGGAGCCAATACCACAGTGACATCTTTCAGGAGTAGATGGCACAATTCATATCCAGGTAGCTTTCACAAGTTATGCCCAAACAACTTTCAAGGGTTATAGATCCTCTCTGCCTAATGCAATACATCCTAGACACCTGGCAAGCCTTTGGGCCATTATTTCCCATTTCAAAGTGCCATCATTGTCAACTGCCTTTAGTTGGCTTTATTGCCAAGTTAAATCAAAACATATAATTAAAGATGGGTTAGGGAGAAGATAGGCAAATAAATAAAGAACGCTCACTGCATTGTGGGGATGATACTATCACACCCTCATTGCAAAACTGGACAGACAAGTGTGTATGTTGATGCCTCATCCTTCTCTCTCTTCTGGCTATGGCCCTAGCTAGACCTAAGGTTTATCCCAGGATTGTCCTGGGGTCAAACCTGTTCATCTAAGTGCCACACAGGGCATCCAGCGCTCAGGCAGGGACGAACCCGGGATGATGATCCTGGGATAAACCTTAGGTCTAGCTACGGCCTTAGACTCTTTCTTGGGGGGAAATAACCAAGCTCCCTGCAGGTGAATGCCTGAGGCAGGAAGCTTCCCATCTGAGGCACTAGGCTACAGGATGTTTTTCTCATTTTCCCTAGATGGCACAGGAAATAAGGTAGAAGCAGTCAACCAAGGAAGAGAAGGGAAAAGTGGGTGGGAACAGGCAAGACTGACTGCTTCCTGCTGAAATCTCAGAAAGAGATAAGTAAGGATGTAGAATAAATCCATTTCAGTTCATTTTTGATCAGGATTTTACCAATTTGCACCCGCTGGATCAAACACAGTCTGAAGTCAAAGTCTGTATATTTCCAAGTTTGCAATATGATTCACATACCCAAAAATATGCAATTGGCAGCAGGCTTTCATTTCAAAATGAGTACATTTCAAAAACAAATATTCTTTCACAGAATCATAGAATAGTAGAGTGGGAAGGGGCCTATAAAGCCATCGAGTCCAATCATGGGAGAAGATGGTGTACATTTCAGAAATACATACATTTGAAATTGAGGATATTTCAGAAAGGTGTACACAATTGATGTGTACATTTGGAAAAATGCATATGGAAATTCGGATGTGAAAAGAAACCCATGAGGAAAGGAAAAAAACAAAAGAAACGAAGCTCACAATCTAATACAGACTTGAGTTGGAACAAGCTTTGATATTGAATTCAGAGTACTTTAGTGAGCTCAAATTTTGCTGATTTACATCCCTAGATATAAGCTACTGATGGGATGTCTGGGGGAGGGAATTAGGCTGGGGAAAGAAGGTAGGGGGCTGGGTGGGAAACTACCATGGGCTGAAGTATCCTCATCCTTTGTTTAGTGGTTAGAATTTTGGACTGGAAGTGGGAACAGAAATGGACTTTTGTACAAGATCATTCAAGATTTTGCAATGAAAATGCCAGAAAAAATAAGGCTTTAAAATTAATTGGTCTATTTATACATAGTTTGTGGTCACATTGTTGCAAATGTATACTGGGCTGCCCAATGTTATGCTTGGCCCCTGACTGGGAGGACCTGGGTTCCAATCTCCACTCAACCACGTAGCTCATCTTGTTCATTCTCTCTCAACCTATCCTACCTCACAAGGTTGTTAGGAAGACAAAATGGGAAGGAGAATCATGTAGGCTCCACTGAGTTCTTGCAGAAAAGAGGATGTATAAATGTGAGCAATAAATGAAAATAAATATGATGCACCCACAAGAGATGTGATCAGTGGCCTAGTTTTGCTGCCTGGCTAAGACCATAAAAGCTGAGCACAGAATGGTGGTCAGGCACCCGACAGGCCAAAGCACATGTCTGATGAGCTCTGTTCAGCTTGGTAGGTCACAAATTGTGCAGAACCACCTCGCATGCTTCTGATCCTTACCTGGAATTTTCGCCAGTCTGTGTTTCTAGGCATATTTATTTTCTGGGGCTAATGGAGTTTGGAGTTTTTTGTGCAAACTGTACTTGCACATGAAAATAAATCAGCCCAAACTGCTGGAGGCATAAATATAGACTTGTGAACTGCAGTGTTTGGATGCAGGAAAACATGAGCCAAAAGTAAAATTACAGTTTATGTAAGAACAATTTACACCTCAAATAACATATATACAGAGGCCCACTATGGATTCATTGCCCATAGGCGTCATTAAGCTGCAATCTTTTACATGCTTACATGGCAGTAAGTCCCACTGAACTCAGCGGGTCTTACTTCAGTGTAGACATATATAGGATTGTGCTGTTACTCTCTTTGGGTACAGACTGTCAGCATTTCCCCTCAAAAGAATTGAAGTACTTCTATTTTACCCTACACGGAAAAAAGATTTTATTTGAAAGAAAATGCTTGGTGCTTCAACGATACGGGAGTTATAAGAACACAGAATAAGGAAGATAATAAACTAAGCTGTGAAACAAATTGGAATCTTTTTTTCTAAACTAAAAAAGGAAGAAATGGGATATTCACATATGGATGTATTCAGATTAGAGAAATAATGCACAACATTTTATAGTATGAAATAAAGGTCTTTATAGCCTTCATCAGGATAAGCAGAAAGATCATTCTACCATGTCGTTGCAATGTAGTTATTGGGAAGGAAAAACTTTTCGGGCAACCATTCGAGCGGGCATCCACTTGGGAATCACACCATTCATGCAGCACTGCCCTATGTATTTGTGTGTGCATGCGTCTATGTCTTCATTAACCATTCCCAGGGGCAAGCAAGATTCTCCAGAGAACAAACTTTTATTGCATAGTCAGCATTCATATACAGAACTCGCTCCACTGCCTGAATGTTATTGTAGATGCCTGCTAGATATTCTGCCATTATTTCGTTACTGTATGGTAACATGGGATTACTTTAGCTTTTTCACTGTTCTTTAAAATTATTATTTCATGCCCTAAATATGATCTACCTACAGAATCCACTGTGAGAGACTAAAGTAGGGGATAACATTTTTAAATGCATAATATATTTACAGCACAATCCTTTGGAAATTTATTCTGAAAACTCTGTGCAGCTCTGCGTACCCATATAATGCCCATCCTTACAGATAGATGGATGGATGGATGATAGATAGATAGATGGTGGAGTTCCAATCTGAGATGTTTTGGTGGGTCACAGCATAAAGTAATTCCTGTCAGCTAAAACCTTAGTCCGGTTGTTGTAGTCCACCACAGATTACATAAACTACTCCAGGCTGTGAAATTGTGTCCAGAACAGCCCTGGTGCATATCTATGAAGGAGCAAACTTGTCATCTGTTCTGAGTCTTATTGAAGTTTCTGTTGAAGATACAGGAGCCCTGTCCTCCTTTTCATACGGTCACCCTAAATTAAAGTAATAACCAAGTAAGAGTTTGTCCGGAAGACTTATTAAAACATTTTGGCTTGTTCTGAGTGATCAGAATAGTGGGGTTGTAGGAAGGAAGTGCCCAGACACTTTGGGCCACTACTCTGAATGTCGTTCTTGCCCATGCAAATGTTGTTTTGAGGCAAGAGAAATCCAAGGAAGCCTCTCTTCTTCAGTTCAGCCTATTCCACTTTTATACTGCCTGTTTGGTGCATTCTCTTCCCCTCCTTATTGTTTTATTATGATTTTATTAGAATGTAAGCCTATGCGGCAGGGTCTTGCTACTTATTGTTTTACTCTGTACAGCCCCCATGTACATTGATGGTGCTATATAAATAATAATAATAATAATAATAATAATAATAATAATAATAATAATAATAATTGACCCCATGTTGGACATCATCAATTCTATAACATGCTGCAGACCCCCCCAGGCACATGGCTGAGACTCGGACGCTGTGGATCATCTCCAGACACAACCTCAGTATCCCACAGTTTGCTCAAGGTCTCTGAAGATGCACCTGATGCACTAGCAGGACTGATCCAAAACATTTTGTGGCTTGGAGCAAAGGGCATCCCTGCCCTCCATTTCATAGGCAGAAGCCGACTGGATTGACAGTCGACTGTTACCTCAACCCTAATAATACCTCCACCCACATTCAAGGGCAGCAAGCTAGTTTAGGGGTGCAAGACAGGCTATGGACACACACACAGTCCTCCAAGAGGATAATTTAGGGTTGCTGTTGTTGTTTTGAACCCTGCCTTTCTACTAGGAACAATTGCACTCAAGGCAAATGGCTGGGGGGCACAGGCAGAACAGCTCGAGAGCTTTGCCGCTGGCTCCCAGCAACTGCCACCTGAGGAACTCGTTTCACTCTGCCTAATGGTAGGGACGGCCCCAGATACTGATAAAGTAGGACTGTGTTTCTGTCAGAGCGCCACCAGAAACCAAACGCACATAAGTTGCAAGGAATGAAAGTGTGGTACAATTTGGCAGCATCTCCTATTCTATTAGAAACTTTATGTCTGCAGAGAAGTTGTCATTACTTCTGCTGGTTGATAGTTATTAACGTAACATAGCCATTAACGTAGTTTACTCTGATGTCCGGTTTTAGCCCGTCTCTGTAGGCTTGAAGTTGTAACTTCTCTTTTTTAACCTATGTGCAAATTCTGTATTTGTATCCCTTTGCACACATCTAAGGCTGGCAGTCAATCTTAAACCCTTTGTCATTGTTGAGCAATTTTAAGATAAAGCTGCTGTTCGTAAAGATCAGCCTTCACTAGATAGGGAATAAAAGCCTTAAACCTCCTAAAGCCCAGCTTCTTCTTCTTTTTTCAGTAAGAAAGCCATAGGATTTTGATTCCAAATAAAAGTGCTGATATGTGCCAGTAAAAGTAAGCCCAGGCCTAATTGCTGCAAGGATGATAAAAAAAAAAAACACTTTAAAAAAGGAACATTGTTCTTTGCCTTCCTCCACAGTGTATTGTAATCTAGTATTCTACTTGTCTGGAGCTCAATAACTTGCTTAACTTTTTCTATAGCTATTAGGATTGAAGATGTAGCCAAGCATTTGCTTCTGATGAGCTAAAATTAAGCTCTTTAATGACTTCCAGTTGTTGTTTTTTAAAAAAATCTGCTTGAATTTCACAATTAATCCTTTTTTTAGTGCTTAAGCAGTACTTACAAGGTGGTCTCCCTTTTTATTTCTTCTTTTAATCATGAAATTTTTATTTTTGTTTTATTTTGAAGTAAAGTTAAAAAAAATAAAGGCAACAAAAAAGAACATGTGTAGTAATATAACAAGATCACTAAAGAAACAAAGAAATTCACTCATTATGATTCTTAGTCATATGCTTGTGGAACATTTATAGTAAAACAGGCTAAGTAGGAGCTCAATATATAATGAAAGAATTCAAAAACAAGTAATACAGATTATAAAAGGAGTGTCTGTGACTGGGTGTTATTTTGTGTGCCATCAGTCAGAAAAATATAGGCAACTAATACATAGTTGGAATTTGATCAAATGTTTGAAGGGCTTTAATGTAGGAAATAAATGGAAACCGTGATGCCATAATATCTTTCTTAGAATTAGAATTCCTTGCTTTCTGCACTTGATGAGTAAGTTTAAACATAGGCAATAAACATAGCAATGGGAGACACGGTCCGCGGTCTTGGGTTCAGCTCAGGACTGTGGAAAAAGCGGGCCCAAAGGGGAGGGCAAGATCCCAGGGCAAGGGAGGGATCATCCCTCCCTGATCCTGGGATCCCCTGTGTGTTATGTGGATGCACAGGGACAATCCCGGGGTTCGACCCATGATAAAGCCCAGTCTAGCCTTAGTCTAGACCGGGAGGGAGTTGAGACTGAGGGCCTTGCTAAGCCTACCACCATATCCGGTAGTAAGGAGGGGCCAGGCCACGCTAGAAGTAGCGCAGCCTGTAGGCCCTGTCCACAACTGAGGCGTGACGGGGCCCAGGGAAGCCCCGTCGCGTCTGCCATTTTCTTTTCAGTTAAAGCGGCCGTGTGTGCAGGAGTGCACCAATGGCCAAGGGAAGGGATTTTTTTTAAAAAAAAAATAGGGACCCCTGCCCCCGATTCTCCCCCACAACTTCCCCTGGCCTCCGATCCCCCCTGTCCCCACCTGCATGTCTCACCACCACCCCTGTCCCCACCTGCTGTGTCCTGCTGCCGCCAATGTCCCCAGCCGCTCTGTCCCGCTGCTGCCACTGCCGCCACTGTCCCCAGCCGGCTTTTCCTGTTGTTGCCATGTCCGGCCTGTGATGCCTGCTCAGCATGCATCACTGGCTGAACATGGCGACAAGCCGGACATGGTGACAACAGGAAACACCGGCTGGGGACAGTGGTGGCAGCAGCGGCAGCAGGACAGGGTAGCTGGGGACATCAGCGGCAGCAGGTGGGGACAAGGGGTGGTGGTGAGACATGCACGTGGGGACAGGGAGGGATCAGAGGCCAGGGGAGGTCGTGGGGGGAATCGGGGGAAGGGGGGCGGGAGCACTGCAGCCCATCTGCCGCTTTTCCCTGCTACTCACGTGTAAGTGCAGTAGCCTGGAAAAGTGGAGGAATAGTCCACACGCCTGCAGTCCCGGCCTCAGCCCGACCTGGGGCTGGGACCGCAGGAAGAACCACGCTACAAGCGGTTCCAGTTAGTGCAGTGCCAGGGCGGCTTGAGCCCTGGCTGAGGCCGGGATCCCTTGTGTGTCATTTGGACGCACAGGAACGAGCCCGGGCCTCGCACCGTGCTAACTCCTGGTCTAGCAAGGCCCTGAGAGACAATGGGTTGTATTGACCATTCCATGAACTGGAGGGCTTTTTCTGTTCACAGAAGACAGCATGATCTGTGGGAAGAAGGAGGTGGGAGGTGATCTTCACCATTCCTCCCCCTTAAGCGCTCTGCATTTCCTCTTATACTCTGGAGTGTCCCCCATCCCTCCAGAGCAGCTTTTCAGGAGGCACAGGGCATCGCACGGGAAAGAGGAATCATGAAGATCCCCTCTACATTCCCTTCCTGAATCCTGCAGCATGAGCAGAACTCAGCCATCCTCTACTCTGGACCCAACCTAATGGCTTTTCAAAGGCCTCCAATGAGGTCAAGGCAGAAGACTTCCTCCAGCTGCCAGCCCTCAATCAAAGGTTTGGCCGACTAATATTTCGCTTAGCACTTAAAGGGTTGGATTCAAGTGCTTTGCATAGCCTGTACTCCATGCCTAGCTGAAACACATTAACGTTCACAAAATTTGCTGGATTTACGGAATTTATAAATGTCATGTTTATCATGGCGAAGAATGTTGACCTTTATTTATTTATTTATTTATAGTACACACAGCCCAGAATAATAATAATAAAATGTTCCTCCACATGATAGCTGAGAATTCTGTATCTAATTGTTTGGGCAGAAAAGTGTTCCTGAGAAGTACAACCTGGGCAGGATCTACACTGCTGCTTTAAAACAGTTTATAACAGTAGGGACAACTGCTGAGGCCCAGGACACACTCCCTATACAGTCTTCAACCCATTTTCAAACTGTCGTATCCTGATTGGCCCTGGTGTGTATCTTATTTCCTTGGGTACTGTAGGGGCAAAGTAGACATTATGCAGGAGATGTGCAAGCAGCCTTTTGGTTCTATTTTAATTTCACTGAAAAACAGCTTTGGAGGCTGTGATCAAGTGTGGAAGAACAATGGTAGGTGTGCTGGGGTGGGGGGACAGAAGCTTCTTACCTCTCCCCGTTCTATTTGTCCACTCAAAATCCCCCATTCTAATTCACATTCAATGGTAGGTGTGTGTGTGTGGGGGGGGGGGGGAAGAGAAATATATCAATTCCCTGAATTTTATCTTGACAAAAAGGGAAGTGGGAGCAATTTTGCACAGACAAATGGCAAGAAGGGAAAGGGTTAAGCAGCTCCCCCCCTTCCATCCTCTGCTCAAACTGCCAACCTTCTACAGCTGATTTTCAGTGAAAATAAATCAGCAGGTGGCTGTTGGCAATGAGGCATTTCTGCATCATGACTACTTTCACGCTGAACCATGCTTGTTCTAGTAAAACCAACAGGCCAGGAGAAATCAGCCGGCAGCTCATTAGCATTCTTCTAAAAAGCAGCGTCCCCCCCCCCCCCCCGCCAATTGGTCACTCCCACTTTATGTCAAGGAACGCTTTAATATGGTAAACACCAGGCAATGGCTGAGCCATTTCATGCCTGGCTAAACTCTGACTGTGCATTTTTTATTTTTATTTTTGCAGGTAGATGAATGCAGGCTGAGCGACATTCTCTCAGGTCAGAGACAGTGAAGTTGTTAAGCTATTTGCCATCACTCTGATTTGTGCTCATATAGGATGAGTGTTCCGGAAAGAGTCCTCTCCCATTTGTTAAGCAGATGCACAACAGAGATTGATGGATTGGGAAGACTGTCTACATTAAGTCTTTGCAAAATAAAAGGTTTAGTGTCTTATCTTTAGCACCTTGCCTCTGTGTGCAAGCACATATGCATCCATACATGCACATGCATATGTGTGCACAGGAAAAGAGAGGAAGGCCATAGCTAGACCTAAGGTTTATCCCTGGATCGTCCAGGGGTCAAACCTGTTCATCTAGGTGACACACAGGGGATCCAGTGCTCAGGCAGGGGCAAACCCTGGATGATCCCAGGATAAACCTTAGGTCTAGCTGTGGCCGAAGTCTCAGGAGGCTTTTTCTCCTGTTTTCCTGCCACTTTCCTGTAATCAGCTTGTTAGATTAATATGATTCGTCACTCAGACTGGAGGCCTCTTTAATAGGTTTCTCACTGTAGTGAGCACCTCCACACCCCCAGGGTTTCAACTTTTTCAGATTTACTTTAGGGGGGGGGGATTTAAGTGGAGAAAAGGTACGTTGAAAGGTTTGAAAGAGGAAGGTTTGAAAGGCCTGCTCTTGGATATATTCAAGATTAAACTGCCTTTCGGAACACTGTATTTTAAGAGGAATTATTTTGGTTTACTTCTTTACGTCATATTTTTGATTGCAAGATTATCATAAGAATGTAAGAAGAGCCACGCTGGATCAGTCCAAAGTCCTATCTAGTTAAGTGTTCTGTTCGCATAGTAGCCCAAGGGAAGCTTACAAGCAGGACATGTATAGTAACATTCCCCCCACCATGTTCCTCAGCAAGCAATATTGGGAGCTATGTTGTCCCTGATACTAGAGGTAATATATAACCATCATGATCAGTTGCTGTTCATAGCCTTATCCTCCATGAATTTGTCTAATTCCCTTTTAAGGCCATCTAGGTTGATGGCCATTACTACAGGTCGTGGTAGCAAATTCCATAGTTTAACTATGTACTGTGTGATTAAATCTTTCAATTTATCTATTCTGAACCTCCAACCTGCACAGGACTGTCATTCTTCTCCTATCTCCCTGGGCATGGGTTCAATACTTTAGATAGCTCCTTAAAGTTTTGGATGGTTCTGACTGGAACCTGGAATGAATTCATAGCCTCACCCAAATCAGAGTCACCAGGTTCCACTGGGAATGGTCAAGCAATGAACATGAATGTGTGTGTCAACAATCACTATTCCTGGATTTCCTTGGTATATAAGATGCAATACATGTTACCTTTGATTATGGGCAATAGTAGGGTGACCATATGAAAAGGAGGACAGGGCTCCTGTATCTTTAACAGTTGTGTAGAAAAGGGACTTTCAGCAAGTGTCATTTGTATATATGGAGAACCTGGTGAAATTCCCTCTTCATCATCACAGTTAAAGCTGCAGGAGCTATACTAGAGTGACCAGATTTAAAAGAGGGTGGGGTACCTGCAGCTTTAACTGTTGTGATGAAGAGGAAATTTCACCAGGTTGAAATTCCCTTTTCAATACAACTGTTAAAGATACAGGAGCCCTGTCCTCCTTTTCATATGCTCACCCTAGGCAATAGGCTGTTCAAGTAAGGGCCTTGCTAGACCATGCCGGATAAGCCAGCAGGGAGGCGGGGCGACGGCACGCTAACTTTAGCGCACGCCGCCTCGGCTCCTACACGCATGCCACGCAAGGACTCCGGAAGCCCTGTAGCGTCGGCCATTTTGTTTTTAATTTAAAGGGGCCATGTGTGCCCTGAAGCTGCCGGACAAGGTAAGTGTCTTTTTTAAAAAAATTACGGGCCCCCTGCTCCTGATCCCCCTGCCATCCCCGATGCCTCCCTGCCCACTATTTCCCCGCCCATCCTCCCTCTCCCCGATGCCCATGCCGCCTGTCCTCCCTCTCCAATGCCTGTGCCGCCCGTCCTCCCTCTCCCCGATGCCCGTGCTGCCCATCCTCCCTCTCCCCGATACCCATGCCGCGCGTCCTCCCTCTCCCTGATGCCCATGCCGCCCATCCTCCCTCTCCCCGATGCCCGTGCTGCCCATCCTCCCTCTCCCTGATGCCATCCTGGTGCCCGGCCTTCTCCCCCCCTCTCCTGCCGGGTCCGGCCTTCCCCCCCCCCGGGATCTCCCCCCTGGCCCGATGGGCACAGCGCTCATATGAGCGCTGTGCCCAGTCTGTGGCTTTTCCCGGCTACTCGCGAGTAAGCGAGTAGCCGCAAAAAGCCACGGACCTTGCTAGATGTTCCGCAGCCCCGGCCTGAGGACGGGGCTGCGGAAAAGGCGCGCCATAAGCGACTTCGCTTATGGCGCGTTAGGGGAGGCTTCAGCGCGGCCTGACCCCGGATTCCCCTGTGTGTCATCTGGATGCACAGCAGGGAAACCGGGCCTCACAGCGCGCTAAGGCCTCATCTAGCAAGGCCCTTGGTCTTCATTGAAGTTGGCTGCATAGTGGAACATTTGTTTGAAAGCTTAAACTTTAACCAACTTTACCAGCCATAAAGCTGACCAAATGGATGTCCCAACAAAGCTGTTCTTCCTCCATTTGGGCATCTTCTAAAAGAATCTGTCTGATCCACTTGCCTTCTTGCAACAGGGATTGTGCAGACTGGGCCTAAAGGAGGCACATGGGGGGGAAAGCAGCCTAGCTGATAAAACTGTTAATGCTCCCACCCACTTATCCAACTTCTTTCAATTCAAAGTGATACAGTGAGAGAGCAATTTGCATTCAATTAATCTGCTAATGAAGAAATGGGAATTGCTATGGAGTGAAACTTGACTTAATTACCTAATAAACAAGTAGGAAAACATTTCAAGTGGACTAAATGCTTTGGTTTGTTGACAGAAAGTGCTAAAGGCAAAAAGGAAATTACTTGCTTTTGTTGTCAGTGGGAAAAGTGCCAGTTTAGGACTCAGATTCTTGGTTACATCTCCCTTACAGGCGAGTTTTCTCAGAATGGGTTTAAGAAATCAGTAATCACTGTGCCACCCATGCCTGATTTAAAAATTAAAACTTTAATGCCTACATATTTAGACTTAAATTGCAGACTCTTTCCCCATTTCTAGGTAGTCATTTACAGAGTTGATGTGTGTGATACTGCAAATGTCCAAGATTTGGTGAGATGTACATTCACATGCAAATTACAAATTGTTAATTGATCAATTAGTTGTATAAATTGTTTTTAGCCCCATCTGCCCAAGAAGGCACTCAGAGTGCCTTATAATCATAATAAAACACCAAAAAATCATAAAAAACCATAAAAATGAAATAAAATAAAGCATACAGCAAGAAATAAAAAAAAAAAAAACCAAGGGCCAAAACATATGTGATATGATTCATGCTACTGATTGAGTGCATGGTGTGTGTGTGTGTTTTTTTTTTAAAAAAAAAACAGCAAATGGCAGCTCCCTGGGGCCCCAATGTTGCCCAGGCTTAAGGTATGGGGGAGGCTAACACTTTGCCCTGCCATGGTTCTAAACTGGCTCCACTCACATAGCTGCTATTTGCATCAAGGGGAAACTTTGTTGTCAATGGGAGCTTCCTGCAGTGGGAGCAAAGGGTTAAAGCCCCCTCCCCCTTTGCCATGGACTTGTTCTGGATTGCCCACCACCACCTCTGTTCACATCAATTAACAGTACAATCCTATATGTGTCTTTTCAGAAGTAAGCACCATTGAATTCATCTTCTTCTCTGGTAAGTATAGGATTGCTGTTTAATGATTAACTAAACCATTAAAAGAAAAATTCTATCTATACAGGTGATATTTTTGGATATTCAACAGTTGCTCTTAGAACACAATCTTAAATTAATTGCTTGAATATAGTTCCATGCCGGCATCACTGCAAGGATAACTCTGCAAGGATAACTCTGATTAAAATATTATTTATATCTGCCATCCCCATTTGCTGCTGCTTTCATTTGAAAGAAGAAGCAAATAATCATAAAAGTAGGCCTGCAAACATGAATCAATTAATTGCAGTCAATCAAAGCAATTAATTGATTCGTGTTTATTTTCATGATTATTCAACATTCTGTGTGCAGTATCCAACATCGCCACTCCGCTTATGCCATTGAGATTACGCTAGTGCAAACAACCTCTAGTGCCAGGCCAATAGAACATACTGGTATGATGGGTTTCCCCAGAAAACCCATTGTGCCATCATTCACTATTAATGTTGCACTAGAGTTGCTTACACGAGTGCAACGTCAATAGCAGAAGTGTTGCAGCAGCATTAGATGCTGCCCTGTATATGACTTCAATAAATCACACAAAGAATCCAAAGGAATGGTCAAACGTTTGGCTAATTTTATAATTCAGAGTTGTCAATTTATTTTAACACTTCTCTCTCACCCTTGCTCTTACTCAATACAGACAGTACTGCTCAAGTAAACAGGATTTTCTTAATCAAGCTGTGCATTAGCTCATATTAAGCCAACATAATAGACGCTTAGATCAAAATGATCATATGGACAATTAATGTTGTTTTCTGTTCAACTGCAATGTTTACACAAAGAATTAAGAATGTCAGTTAAGTTCTCCAGTAATATTGTGAATCTCAATTGCATTTTTAAAACAGTGCCTTATATATGTCTCTGTCTTGGATTTTACGCATAGATTTTAGAGTTGCAACATTTTATTCATTAGTTTTACAATATCATTGATCAGGTCTTCCAGAAATATTGTATAATTCTTTCCTTCTTAGAAGAAGTGTTTGAGTTTTAAGTTACTGTAAATAATAAATACTATGATACATTCAGCTTGTCTTCTTAAAAAGATAATGGAAAAAGACAGAGAAATAGTATATTAAAAAGCACTGGGCGTAAGTGCTTTTTAATATATATTAAAAGTGCTTTTAATAGTATATTAAAAAGCACAAGAAAGTTCTGAAACTCTTTCTACTTCCCCCCTGAAATTCCATAGAAACTTCTCCTGAATTAATAACTTCCAAATACACCTCAGAATGTTGCTTTACACAAAATTCAGTGGCAATTCCAACCTCAAGTCTTATCAGCTCTGCTCACTACATGGAGAATTTCCCAAGCTCCCAAAAGGACATCCAGTACTGGTGGTTGGCTTCACATTTTTTAATTTTATTTTGTGCCTTCTATTTCAATAGGGAAAGCTCATCTATTGGACATTGATCCATTCATTAATTCATTTAATTAATTAATTTCTATACCACCCAATGGCCAAAGCTCTCTGGGCAGTTCGTAAAAATTTAAACCCCAAGATATAGCATAAAATATAAAAAGATGGGAGCTTAAATTTGTCGGAATTTTCATCTAGCAAACATTTGGTGAAACCAAGTTTATTTTCCATGTTTAAACAAGATCGTTGTTGGGGATTTGTCAGTTTGTTTTGGTTATACTTCCTCAGCATAGAAACATGTTTTCTACACATGATCATTCCTGAAAGAAGCTGAAACAGCAAATCTCCTTGTTAACCATAGCCAGCACTATAGGAGTGTTAAAATTTACAATCTTTGTACTCTTTGTATGTATTAGAAGTCTTCCTTTGGAAACAAGTATTAAGAGGTAAAACAGCTGTGGCAAAGAAGTCTCCTTCTCTACAGGATAAGGACTTGATAAGGACCTTTGCCATGTAATTCATGCTTCTGCAGAAGAACCTTTGAAGTTCCCCTGACTCATCAAACATGAACATAGACAGAACCTACACTAGTGCTTTAAAATAGTTTGTAATGGATTTGACAACTGTTGGGGCCCATGACACACTCCTTGTACAGTTTTCAAGCCGTTTTCAGAGTGTTATATCCTGCTTGGTGTAGATCTGGCCACAGTTTGGGTGAGCTCAGCTAATCCAAATCCGCAGGTGAAATGTCAAAGGACCTGACACAGGATTGCCAATCCTGGTGCATTGGAATGTCTTAGCACACTATCAGAGCTGAAATTGGCCCTGCCACTGCTTCACATAACTTATGGATTTATGGAATGCACCACTACAGGATGGTATATTTCCTTTGAATAAGATGAGAAACCCTTGTAAGTATATACATATATAACAGTATTAATAAAAGAGCCATTCAACATGTTAATATATGTTATTAATGCAGGGTTGGATCTAGACTTAATAATGTTTGAAGATGACTAACTTATGTCCCAATGATTTCAGTGGGTCTACTCTAAGCATAACTCAATCTGGACCCAATGAATAATATATAGGAAGCTCTAATTTAGCTAATTGTGTCTAATAGCCATTAACAGATTTATCCTCTATGAATTTTGGCTAGCACCCTACTTTGGTTTTCAGTCATTGTTGGGTTCTGGAGGGCTGCCATCGTGTCTTGTTCCACCTGGGTTGAGAGCCTACATGAGCAAAGGCTGGAGAAACAGACCTGGAGCAGAGAATAATCAGTGGTATGTAAAAGGATACAGCAGCATAATAGGGAATCAGCTGCTCTACCTGGAAACTGCAGGACCTTGGAGATCCTCAAGGCATTGTCTTGATCAAAGGTATCGGGGGGAGCAGGGTAACAATAGCCTCTTTTCTTTTTGGATTTCCTGTCACTCAATTTCCTCCACCACCACCCCAACCAGGTTGGACAAATACGATTATATCGTAGAAAATGAGGAGTCCATTTTTTCAAGGAAAGTATAAGAAGAGCCATGCTGGATCAGACCAAGGATCCATTTAGTCCAGCATTCTGTTCACACCGTAGCTAACTAGCAGTTGACCAGGAACCCATAAGCAAGACATAATTTATTTATTTATTTATTTATTTATTACATTTCTATGCCGCCCAATAGCCGGAGCTCTCTGGGTGGTTCACAAAAATTATGACTGCTGTAGCACCCTCCTACCCATGTTCCCAGCAATTCATGTACTGGAGGTAGCACATAACTAGCAGACTGGTAGCCATTCTGTGTAGGCATACTCATCTGATACTAGAGGTAGCCATAGCCATCAGGATTAGCAGCCATTGATATCCATCTCCCCCAGGAATTTATCTAACCTCCTTTGAAAGTCATCCAAATTGGTGGCCATCACTACGTCTTGTGGTACTGAATTCCATAGTTTAACTAAGTGCCATGTGGACAAGTACTTCCTTTTATCTGCCCTCAATTTCCCACCATTCAGTTTCATGGGATAACCCTGGGTTCCAGTATTTTGAGAGAAGGAGAAAAGTGTCTCCCTGTCCACATTCTCCACACCCTGCATAATTTTGTACCCTTCCGTTGTGTCTCCCTTTAGCCTCCTTTTTTCCAAGCTAAATCATCTCAGGTGTTGTAACCTTCCTTCATAGAGGAGATGCTCCAGCACCTTGATCATTTCACTTGTCATCTTCTGCACTTTTTTTTAAATCAGTAGGTGAGTTGGCTGGAATACAAACCTTAACCTTCTTATCCCTTGACTTTACGTGAATGTGAAGGCAGCAGTGAATGAGTACATTTATTTGTAATCCACCAAGCTATAGGAAATGTACATTGCCAACACTTGTTAAAAAATCTAATTCTCTAGGAAGTTTGAAAATAGAACTTCTGCCGCTGGAAACTCTTTGCAAATCAGTGCATGGCCCAAAACGTATTAATCTTGGCTTTCGTGTTTTGATAAATAGACCAAGGAGCAGCCATTGATTAATTTTCTTCTGTCTCTCCTCCTGAACTAACTGGGGTGAAATTGAAATTCAGGAGGCTCACGCTCATGCAAATGCTTTCCAAGGTGCTGTCAGATATGGAGATTACACACTGGGTTTCAGCAGGCAACCAACACAAACACAATTTTTAAAACCAACACAAAATAGCCTAATGAAATGATATATTCAAAGGCCAATACAGCTAAAATACAATCTTCCTCAGAACACTCCTTTCCCCATTGTGCGCCATAGTTCCCCCATGCGAAGCAGTGGGTTTAATATATTTATTTATTTAACATTTTAATAGAGACTATATCCTATTAACCCTCCAAAATGGAGGTGTCCAAAATGACCAATAAATCAGTGAACAGCTGACCTAGTCAAGAGTTGGGCTCCCATGGATTCCAAATAAGTAAAAGAGCTATTGAGACCTTGTGGACTAGCCATGACTCCCAGATACCAACAGTCACTCACTCCAGCCAATGTTTAAGGCTGAAGGTGGCAGTCTGAAGGGAGCCTACATGTGTATGGGTGTATACACAGCCCTCTACCAAAAATAGAATTGCAGAAGTCCTGACTCACCTGGAAGCTGACATTTGGACAGGATCTACACTACTGCTTTAAAACAGTTTATAACAGTAGTGACAATGGCTGGGCCCCAGGACACACTCCCTATACAGTTTTCAAACCATTTTCAAAGTGTCATATCTTGCTTGGTGTACATCTGGCCTTGGTAAAGAAGGCACCCCACTTACCAGAAGAACATGGAAATAGCACATTTCTACATCTCTTGGCCAGAATGCAGGTCATGAAGTCCATCTTACAAAAGAGCCCAGCACTCCACACACATTATGCCAACCCCCAGGTTTTGTTAGCTAGGAACCCCTGAAACTAGCATCTCTTTCAAAACATGCCCCAAATTTTGTGTCAGATCCTGAGTTTTCTGTCACCACCCACAGCTGTGTACTGATACATTAAATGTAGGTTCATAGTTAACACACAAAAGCCCCAGTGTTGTCATATCACCTCAGAACCTATGCCAAAGTTTTGCGCTAGTTTTGTGCCCTTTCATGCCACAAACCCCACGTTTTGTGCTTCCGCTCAACGTGTGAAAAATGACATAACCTTAGGTGGGGCCTGGCAATTGTGAATGTTATCATATTCTCATATCACCTCCAAACTTGGGCCAAAGCTTTGTGCTAGCATTGGGCCTTTTTGTGCAACAACCTGTAGTGTGACAACTAGGGTTTTACAGATGCTTCCTGCATCCACCCTGCGAGTGCTCACCCCGCCCCTCACACAGTCCATCTCAACGAGCTGGATCACATGAGCCTCTGCTCATGAACCCAGTGAGACCTCAGAAGGCACCTGCCCTTTACTCCTCCACGCTAATAGTGGTTGCCATTGGTGTAAAAGGGGGAAATGCATGATTTCCAAATGGTCCAGAAATTACAAATTTTCCTCCCTCCATGCTAATCTCACCATTATTGCAAGTGGGGATTGCATAGGGTGACCATATGAAAAGGAGGACAGGGCTCCTGTATCTTTAACAGTTGCACAGAAAAGGGAATTTCAGCAGGTGTCATTTGTATATATGGAGAACCTGGTGACATTCCCTCTTCATCACCACAGTTAAAGCTGCAGGAACTATACTAGAGTGACCAGATTTAAAAGAGGGCAGGGCACCTGCAGCTTTAACTGTTGTGATGAAGAGGAAATTTCACCAGGTTCCCCATATATACAAATGACACCTGCTGAAATTTCTTTTTCAATACAACTGTTAAAGATACAGGCGCCCTGTCCTCCTTTTCATATGGTCACCCTAGGATTGCACACTTTCTGGATCCTCTGGAAAGTGTGCTTTCCCGCCCACCCAGTGCTCCAATTGGGGCCTTAAAGTTGTCAGTGCACTTCAGTACCACTATAAAGCAGTAGTGTAGCTCCTGCCTTTTATATATCACTTTCATACCACTTTCATAGTGGAATATCCTGCTTGGTGTAGATGAGCCCTTAGTTTCAAGTAAGTATGCATAGAACTGCTGCCTAGGATTCCTAATATGAACATTTTCTAATATACATTTTGAAAAAAAAATCTGAAGAAATTTAATTTCAAAGCCTTAAACTTCTCTATTGCTAATCTTCTTTATGCATCTGATTACAGAGCGGGAATATTTAGATTACTTTATAGTTCATCTGTATCCAGTTTTTTTTTTTAAAAAAAACAAACAAACCACAAATAAAAAGCCTTTCCAACAGAGAAATTGCATTTGGTCATGATTTATTCGCTTTATAAATGAAGCGTATACATTAGTTTGAAAGTTACTGTGTTTGCAATGAGCTTGGCAAGACAGATTGCAAGTAATACGAACATAGGGAAAAATTACACCAAAAATCACAAAGTCTCGATGATATACTCATGAAATAAACCCTCACATGTTTTATTCAGGAACACCAGTTGTTCTGATACCATTTTTAAAGAATGACTTGTATTCAACAAAATGAAAAAGACGAAAAGAGTGTTTTTTCATGAAAGATTTTACCTTTCAAAATATCTATGTATGCAACTCAACAGCAAGAACGGAATGACTCTGAGGAGCAGAAGATATTCTTGAAAACCTTGAAAATACGTAATAGTTTTAATTTATTAAGCATGCAAATAAGCCTGGATTCAGTGACAGAGGCATCAACTGAGCATTTCTATAAAGAATGACACACACCCCCTCCCCAAATAATGCTCTGTGAATACACAGGCTGCATAGGAGATGAGTTAACAAACAGGAATGTGTAGGGGGGGGGGAACCTGGGAAATTTCACTAATCTCATTGACATTCTTGTGGAATTTTGTGTGAAAAGGAAACTTCACTTTGAATTTTGCTGTAGGCTGATGTGTAAACACCTCCCCCCCCCCAGCAACTCACACATACACAAGGGCCCACTCCCAGGAAATTCCATAAGCCTGGCTTTTTAGCAAATACTGATGACCTTTAAATAAATAAAGTGGTATTATTTATTTATTTATTTATTTATTTATTTATTTATTACATTTTTATACCGCCCAATAGCTGAAGCTCTCTGGGTGGTTCACAAAAATTAGAACCAAGAAAAGCATAAAAACAACCAACAATTTAAAAACATGAATACAAAATACAATATAAAAAGCACAACCAGGATTAAAACCACACAGCAAAAACTGATCTAGGTTAAAATATAGAATTAAAACAGCAAAGTTTAAATTTAAGTTACATTAAGTGTTAAAACGCTTTAACAATTAAGAAAATAAAAACATTTTATTTAACATTTTAAGAAAATAAAAAGGTCTTCAGGTGGCAACGAAAGGAGTACACTGTAGGCGCCAAGCAAATTTCTCTGGGGAGCTCATTCCACAGCCGGGGTGCCACAGCAGAGAAAGTATATAATTGTTAATAATCAATAAAATAAATATTAACTTTTTTGTCTTCCCTCACAATTCATTGTGTGTTAGGGCCAAAACAGATACTATTTTAAATGTGTGTCTAGCAGCTATGATTTTTTTAAAAAAATATTTTTACTATAGAATAAATATAGGGGGTCCTATCTGGATCTCAACCTCCATTCCCCACATTAGGGTCCAATCTGGATTTCAAAAGCCCCCCCCCATTCCCCATATCAGGGACCCTGCTCCTACTCTAGAGTAAAAATGGGATAGGGGAAGAAACATAGGGCTCATGTACACCTAAGGCTGTAGCAGAAGCGAGGGGGAGGATCATGGAATTACCTGCTTCCACGATTCTCCCCCTGCAGGTGCCATTATTATTATTTTGAAGAGGAGCCCAGTTGTGCGGCCCTGATCCAGGGAAAAAGATATAGTCTGTGGCCAAGCCCCCCTCCCCCGGGCTATCCCAGGAATGGCGAAATTGCTTCCCCCACTCTTGAAGGGCACAGAGCCCCCTGACCAGCTCCATGCCCATTTTGAAAGCTGGAGGTGGGAAGAAGCCAGGACAGGCGTCCACACTCCCGCAGAGCTCGGGTCCTTCCCACAACTGCAGGGAAAATTGGGATAACCGAGGTCTCAGTTACCCTGGGGAAAGTCTCTGCCCTTCTTTGGTTGCCCCCGAGATCCCCTAGGCATCATCTGGATGCACAGGGATGCTCCTGACCTGATCCCGGGATGACTGCATGGTGTAGACATGCCCATAGCTGTTGGATGTTTAAAGTGTTTTCTTTCGTGGCCCTTGCTTTTATCTGAAGAACCCAACATTTGCTCCAAAATTCTCTTTAGGCAAAATTGCAGGGGCGACCCTTTGAACACCACTGCAGCTTTCTTGGAGGGCTACAAAGTTTCAGGGTTTCTTAAAGGAAGCCATGAAAGGAAGCTACTTTAAAACTGTATGGACAAAACTACAGCCCACAACTAATGAAAACTATAGCCTCTTGCTGAATTTAATTTGATGGTTTGCTGTAAGAAGAGGGAAGGCTTGAAGCCTGTAATAAAGGAGAAACTATTTCATTGTCCTTTGCACTCACAAGGGAAACTAGTAATAATTAGCACAGCAGTAGTTACTGGTCTAGCAACTGCTGTCACTTTTTTTAAAAGGAAAAAGAAAGAAAAAACTCTTAGACTTTCTGAGCAAACAGCCTGGCAAATTGAGAATGCCAATGTGTTAACCCCCTTCAGAGGGTAATTGGGTTCCTATGCAACTCACCATTTCCCATCTCTTCCTTTCATGCTACAGCTATTCAAAAGCACATCCCTTTCCTCCCTCTTCATCTCTTTTAAGTTACAAAGCATTTGCCTTTCATATTGCACCCATCACTACCACAGGAAACTGTAAAAACAAAGTTGCAGAACCACTTTCAGCCCAAGTGCCAAATTCCATTTTGGAAATGTGCTCAGCAACCATATTCCAGTGAGGGTGGGACTGAAGGAAAAGGCACCAGGCCCCAAATACCAGCATATTTTTAGCTTAAACTCATACTACCAGTAACTGCTAGTCTCCTTACTTGAGGTGACAGAGGTGGTCTTGGATATGAGTCCCCCAGCTGCTGGTTTTGGGGGACATCAACATTCATACTGAGAGCACCATGTCTGGGGTGGATCAGGATTTCATGGCCTTCATAAAAACCATGAGACCATCCCAAGATGTCATTGGTCCAACACATATAGCAGGGTACAGTATAGACTTGTTTTTTCCCCCCCAGATGGTCAATGCAGAAACGATCTGGGTGGTTGAGAGGATTACCCCTGAGTGCCCTCTCTGGAAAAGAGCTCACATGGCTCCATGGGATACCCCAGAAATGAGAGCAAGGAAACAAAATAGATATGGCTTGAGTGTAAATGGAGAGAAACTCCTAATGAATGCAACTGAACACTGGCATGTGCCTATGGTCAAAAATATTCCAGTGAAGGCAGCAAACAAACAGTATTGCTTTGCCTCTACTGAATCCTCTATGTGCCACCCAGCTGAGCTTTGTCTGGGGCACAAGAACTTAAGAAGAGCCATGCTGGATCAGACCAAGGGCTCTTCCACACGTCGTACTGAGGCTGCTTCTATGCGACCCCAGTGCGACCCCAAAACGATCGTGTAACTTGCCTTTGGAAGAGCCGAGGAAGAGGCGTCCTTGCCGCCACCCCGCCGCCACCGCCACCCACAGACCTCCTCGCCGGCTGGGACAGAGAGCTCGGAGGAAGAAGGCGGGGTGGAGAGCTTCTTCCGCTCTCCACCCTGCCTTCTTCAGCAGAGCTCTCCTCGCCAGCCGGCGAGGAGGTCTGTGGATGGCAGCGGCGGCGGCAAGGACGCTATTCATGGAAGTGTCAGATTTTCTTCGTTAGAAAACAAAACAAAACACTGAAATAATGACAAAGAATGCCCCGGAGAAGGAAGATGTAAAGCACCTGCAAACTGCTGAGAGTGAGAAATTATGAGGGTGCAATAAAAGCCTTGTGTAGAAAGGCCATTAGTGGGATTGCACCAGCTGATGCCCTGCTGCTTTCCACATCCTTGCTAGCTACACAGGGCCAGTGTATGTGATCCGGCTCCCCCTCTGTGCACTGACAGAATATGTGGAAGGGAAGGCAAGAATAGGGCTACTGCAGTTGCTCAGAGCCACCAGGGTTAGTGTAGAGCAGCCTTTCCCAAGCTAGGGGCTACAAAAGTTGTTGAACTAGGCTTCCTATACTCCCCAGCCGGCATGACCAATGGTCAGGGATAATCAGTCTTTGCTGACAACACCCAATTATTCAGAGTGGTTAAAACAGAAAGGGACAGCAAAGAACTCTAAAAGGAATTCTGCAAACTAGGAGTGTGGACATCACAACGGCAAATGCGGTTCAATGTAAGGAGGTGTAAATGGATGCACGTTGGGCAAAAAAATCCCAAATTCATGTATATGCTGGGTGACTGACCATGAAACGGATTTGGTGGGTGTGGATGTGGGTGGACAGCTGAATGAAAATATTGGCCGTGTGCAGTGTGGCTGTGCAAAAGGTGAATTATTAGGAAATGAATCAAAAATAAAACTGCCAATATCATACTGCCTTTATTCAAGACTGTGGTGTGACCACACTAGAAATATTGTGTACAGTTCTGGTCACTGCCCCTCAAACAGAATGTTGCAGAGATGGAAAGGGTGCATTCCTGACTTCATAGTCATCCTATTGATTTATACTCTCACATTACACCAGTCTTGACAGGTGTGATGTTTGAACCCAGTTTGATTCCAGTCCAAAACTATATTCTGAAACAAAACAGTGGTTCGGAGTTTTCAAAAGACATAGATTAAGCAAACGGCAGTAATTAAAGTATTCTTTATAGGCTGTGGTGATGTCAATGCTGTTTTGCATTTTCAGCAACTCTTGAAAAATTAATACGAAAGATGCTACATCTATCACTTTATCAACACTGAATTGCAAGGATGAACTCCTTATCACCTGCTGTCAAGAACAGAAATATGTCATTTGATTCTTTTTTCTTCTTCAAGGAATAAAGTCACAGTTCCTTCTCTTTTTTAAGGATGTGAGATCAAAGGGTTAAGGATTTATTAAAAATGTGCTACTGACAACTAAAACTTATTTTTGGAGAGTACTGAACCTGATCAGAAACATAGTTTTGTAAGGCTTAGGATATAGCTTAAGTGGTGGTGTGGGGAAATCTTATTTATGACCGAATAGGATATGATGCCAGCAACTGGCACCGTCTAGAGAACAAAGGGGATGATGAAATGTCAAGGATGCAGAAAAATGGAGACTTTATTGGCATAACACGTTTCCAAATGCACTCCTTCAGGGGCACTTAAAAAGCACCCCACTAGGGTATTCTGTATCCAGATTACAAAATTTCAAGCTGTACACTCAAGATTTCATCTCCCCCCACCCTGTTTTTCAGTCTTGCTGTTGGTGCCTTCCCTCCTTCGTTTTCTCTACACCCCTATAAAAGTGTTCTAAAATCCACTTCAGTGAACACGTTACTGGAGAGCAAGGCCACACCACATTGCCCCTGCCCCAAGAGCACCACTGGCATATTTCCTCACCCAGGTACTTGTGCATACCTGACTGGGGACCAGAATCCAGGTCTCCCAACTCCAACACTCTAACTACTACGCCACACTGGCTCTGATATTGGAATGGCATTTGGTAACAGGTTCTTTTGAGGGGGTGGGGTTGAACCCTTAGCACCTTTGCTCATTTTTGAAGTGCCCCCACCAGAAAACGAGTTACTGGCCAGAGGCCTAAAGTCAGGCTGGTTGATCTGGCTAACTGGGCAAAAGTAGTCAGATTTTGGACCATTAACCTCTCCTCACTTCCCATGTATACCTCCTTGGACCTGAAGTCATCATCCAAGGCCCTCCTCCAGATGCCCTGCCAAACGTGGTGAGACATGGGGCTTCAAGGAAGAGGGCCTTTTCAATGGTGGCACCCTGTCTATGAAATGCCTTCTCCAGAGAAGGTTCATCTGGTGCCTGTATTATGGTCTTTGTGGTCCCAGGTGAAGACATTTTTATTCTCTCAGGCATTTGAAGAATTCTTTCATCCTTTTAAATCATTGTGGTGTTGAGGGGGGGTGAAAGGGAAAAAAAAGGTTGTTGCTTGTTTTACTTTGAGTTTTATTTATTTATTTGTTACATTTCTATACTACCCAACAGCTGAAGTTTTGGGGGAAGTTCACAACAATTTAAACCAAAAAATGCAGCATATGATACATTATAAAAAAATTAAAGTTTAAAACTACAGTATAAAAGTAAAAATAACAAAAAATAACAGCAATGCAAATATTTAAAATCAATAACAGATTCAAAACAACAGAACTAAAATATGATATTCTATAATGTCTTATTCTATTATCATTTTATTGTGATTTTATATATCAAGTTATTAAATTTAATTTACTTGCATAGCAGCCAGGTTTTGGTTTATTGCCCCTTATTCAGCCCATTACCAAATCCAGACTATGGTTGAGCAGCTATAGTCTCTTCTGACTCTGATGTCATGGAGAAATAGAGCTCAGCGTAATTAGTATAATGGTAACATCTCACTCCAAATCCTCTGATGACTTCACCAAGTGGCTTCATACAAATGTTTAAAAGCATGGAGTATAACATGGGCCATTGCAGAACCCAACAACATAGTTGGTAATGTACCCTATTTCTTCGATTCTAAGACACACTTTTTTTCTCATATAAACATCTCTAAAAATGGGGTGCGCCTTAGAATCGCGGGTGTGTCTTAGGTTTTTTTTTCTGTTGGTGGTACTGAAATTAGTGTGCGTCTTACAATTGATGATGTCTTACAATCGAAGAAATACGGTATGTGATCGAGCAGAAATCTCAAGCCACTTTCTGAAATCAAACCTATAGTTGGAGTAGAACCACCATATCACCATACCTACTAGACCCAACCTGCAGAGCCAGTCAAACAAGATATCATGGTTGATGCCACCAAGTGGTCACCAAGAGGTCAATGAGAATCAACAAGGCCACACCCTTCTTGCCCCTCTCCCCTCAGAGTTCATCCATCAGGGACACCAAGGCCATTTCACTGCCAAACCCGAGCCTAAAGCCAGACTGAAATGGCTTGAGGTAAGCTGCTTCATCCAAAAATATCTGGTGTCGAACTCCCACCACCCTCTCCAACAACTTATCCAAAAAGTAGATATTAGCAATTGGGTGATAGTTAGTAAAATCACCCAGGTTCAAAGAGGTTTCCTCAAGCACAACTGCCTCTTTCAGGGGGACGGTGTCAAACCCCTCTTTGAAGGAGGCATGACCCATCTCTTGGACCCACCCTGGTTAGTTGTCAATAGCTAAGACAGGCAAAGATCAAGAGTACAGTTTTTTGGATACACGTGTCCAAACACTTTGGCCACATCAACTGAAATCAATCACAGAACTTAAATCAACTGCAGAAATTCAGGACATGTGTTCTCCATTCTGTTTATTTCCATAAAATGGAAATTACAGGAGATACTTTATTACATTGTTTTAAAAGGTGCATTCAAATTTGACCTCATGGTGGATTTGTACAAAGAGATGCCATATGCTTAGTATTACAAGGCTAAGACTCATTCAGCAAGGTAAAATTTGCATTTTTCATTTTATAGCCATCTTGTAAATTAGCATCAGGAGAATCTTCATTTTTTACATGAGTAGGTATACTCTTGACCTTCATTCCTTGCCTGTGTTTGGTGTTGCAGCTATGAATCCAAATAGGATGTTAAGTGGTTTTTTGAAGTCTCCCCGTGAACACCTGACATAGGTATATTCAGTAATATCACATTATGAAAATCACTGGCATCCTTTGTTTTGGGTAGTTTGCGCCTGTGTTTAAAACTATTCCAAAGGGAATAGGAAAACCTGTACATATGGCTAAAGCAGAGTTGTTTACAAAGATTGAATGTGAATTAGAATGCAGAGACAACTCAGCCATCTGTCCAAAAAGCCCTCTCTCATTTGTTAGCCTCAAAGGTGATAGGCTTAGAGAACCCAAGTGGGAGGAGCAACCAGGGAAGGCAGCTGCCTCTTCATTGTAACAATTAAAAGAGTTTAAAAAAAAACATAAAATAAAGGTTTCTTACCATAAAGCTTTACTCCAATGACTTCTCAGCCAACCACGGCAAAGATAGCATCTTTGGCAGGTTGCAGTTTCATCACCTAACTAGCACTTTGTCAGATGACCGTGGAATATCATCAACCAACTTTTGGATGAATCGTTTCTACAAAATAACCACACCGAAGTTCCCCCTTGTAGAATGATCATGGGCAAGAACAACTCAATGGGCAAGGTGAAAAGAACTTTGCTGCTGCGATGCACAATAAACTAACAGCACCCCATTCTCTCCAGGGGATTCAGTGTACCTCATCATAGAATCAGGGTGGATCCATGTGCACACAAATAAGTAATTTAGTACACAGTTCTTAGGGTTGTATCACATCAGACTGTGAGTAGCAGTGAGCAAGTCATGCATCTGAGCATTTCTTCACATCAAGATTTCCCTGGCCATTGACCACATAAGATCAAGGACTCTTGCTTTCCCCTGTCCCTGGCATTTATTAATTTATTAACAAAATCCCGGCTGTTTCATTGGGTGAGGTATGCATGGAGGATTTGCTTATAGCAAAGACCACTAGATTTTACTGCATACGAAGACACCTGTCAGTGAAATCTGGGCCAAGCAATGTAATGGGTAGATGGGATTTGGCTTGTTGTTGTCAACAACAACAACATCAACAACTTACTTCCATAAAAGTGAAGAACAGTCTGCCAAGTGCGGTGGGGGGCATTTGTCATCTATATAAGAGTCTGCATGACAGCACTGGGTGGGTCTCCCATATTTTATGCCAACCCAGCTCCACTGCACATGTTTCCCACATATAGATTTGGTATAATTTGATATTATATTCCCATCTATCAGAAGCCCTATTTGGGCATTGAGAATCTGATAGAATTAACATACAAGGAAAAGAGCCCTCTAGAGCCCCCTCTCCTCATATGTTTCCATTGTGTAGGGCAATGTCTGAAGAGGAGTGCCTCTTGTATCCATGGAGGACCTCCACACAACTGAGAAGCATGGAAAATACTTCTCCTTGCATGTTGATTCTACCCAGATTCTCAAAGCCCCAGTAGGGCTATTATGGCCTTAGCTAGACTTACCGCTAAATACACGACGGACAAGGGGAGATCCCGCGATGCAAGTATCGTGGGATGTCACCCTCGTTTACACGTAAGGAGAGGCGACCTCACTAAGAGAGCTGTTGCGCCTGCCATTTTTTTACTTTTAAAGGGGACAACATGCACGAATGATTGTGCGCAAAGGTAAATGGTTGTTGTTGTTTTTTAAAAATGTGTTTCCCCGCTCCCCCCCCCCCCCTGCCCCTGATGGGCACAGCTCCAGGAAAAGCTGCGAAAACGGGTCACACGCTCGCGGTCTTGGGCTCATCCTGAGACTGTGGGAAATAGTGGGCTTGAAGGGGTAGGCTATATCCCAGGGCCAGGGAGGGTTGATCCCTGCCTCAACCCGGGATCCCCTGTGTCATCTGGACGCTCAGGGACGATCCCAGGTATCACCCCGGGATATAGCCTGGTCTAGCTATGGCCTATGTTACATATATCTGAAAGTAGTCCCCTGGACTTAGGTAAAATTGTAGATATAACCATGCCTCAAACACTGCATGGCCTTTTAAGAGATAGATATCAAAAACTGCCTCAGTTGAAAGTGGTGGAACCATTTTAATTGTTGCTTTCCCCACAAATATTACAATGTTTGGAAACAAATGTCTGTGATGAAAATAATATAATGATATACTAGGGTATCCCAAGCCTTCTTTGCAAACTGCCCACTATAATCTAGTGTGATCCGTAAAGTAGAGCCAACCAGCGAGGAGAATAATTTCACTTCCACAAACTAAATTTATACTTTCTTAAAAACTCTTTCTCTCTCACCCTCTAACCTTTTATTGCACTTTATAATCTCCTTGCTGGAAACTTCACTGCTACCAAAGATACAGTGCCACCTCATTTCTAAATCACAGGCAATACCTAATTAAGCCAGGTGTGTGCATTTGGGAGGATTAACAATGTACAATTAAAGGTAGGTCTCTTTGCATTTACATGGTGAGCAATGTACACTAATACAAGATAATAATAATAATAATAATAATAATAATAATTCTTAAAAATAATTTATTTCTTTTTTTAAAAAATGTCAGTAGACATTAAAAAATAGGAGATTTGGGGGTCAGATGAATTCTTTTTTACTTTGAGAAACCACAAAACTTCATGTGTTAAAAATAATGATAGAAAGGTGGGGGAATATACATCTGGCCCTTAAGTTTTGTCCCAAATTTCCATTGAGTAATTGTGTTTCTTACTTGTAGCAAATCCAGCCAGTACCAT
Organism: Elgaria multicarinata webbii; assembly: GCF_023053635.1. Lineage (NCBI taxonomy): Eukaryota > Metazoa > Chordata > Lepidosauria > Squamata > Anguidae > Elgaria > Elgaria multicarinata. The sequence continues at coordinate 17,693,936 of NC_086177.1, read as the reverse complement.
AAAGGATAAATAAGCTTATTGAGGCATATACATTTGTGGACAAGAGTCTAATTGCTCTATTTCAGTTGCATTTCAACTATTGGGCAGTATAGAAATGCAATAAATAAATACATAAATTTCTCCTCTAACTACATTGGGATATGAAATCCTGAAGGAGAAGATTGAACCAGAATATAGGGGCAGTTTCTGTCCTTTCTTTGGTCATCACCAAAACTCTTCTTCTCTTAATGAGAAGTTGGGGTGTGTGATTATTTTTCAAGGAGCAATTAACTCTGAAATCAATGATTACTAGAATCCTAGACTGTGTCCATACACATGAGGAACATCATAATATGCATCAAAAGTGGCAACTTACTTGACTTCCCAGAGGGCTTGGATGTAAGCGACATGTTTATCTTTGATCTTCTGCTCATTATTTTGAAGCAATTCATCCAGAATTAATACAACTTCCTAGTTCTCTTCTAACAATTGCTAACAAAGATCTCAATCACCATTTCTCACTTCAGGGCATTGTCTCATATTGCACTTTAATATATTTAGTTTCTATTAATGTCACATTAAGACTAATAAAAAGGTTACTTTATCTTTCTTCTTTCAATGCATGAAATGGTCTCAAAAATTTGATATTTTATCTGGTATCTTCCCCGTGCCCTTTAAATAACACTTGTAAGAGGCCTGCTCTCTTCAAACTCATTTCTGAAGACTGAGGAAAACTCAGTTTGGAAGCCTTCCATTCATATAGACAAAAGGGTTATTTACAGTGCAACCTCATGAATGTTTACTGAGAAGTAATTCTCATTGTGTTCAAAGGGACTTACTCATTAAGAGGTCTACTTAGGGCTGCTGCCTAAATTGTGTTTTGACAGACTTGCATAACTTGTGGCTCACACAGTTAGACAGTCATATATGGGACTACTCAACAAGTGTGTGTGTATGAAATATGTGGCAGGCCACAGTACCCAGTTGTGGAACAATTTGCCACCAGAGATTAGACAGGGTCCCACTGCCAATTGTTTTAAATGAATCTGTAAGGCGTTCTTACTTTCAAAAGCGTTTGGGTTTGAAATTTTAATGTGGGTTAGGGTGTTTTTTTTATGGAAATTGTTTTATGGATTATTGAAAAGCACCACAATGCCAGAAATGGCGAGGTGGCACTATAAAAATGTTTTTAAATAAAATAAATAAATACATGGCTTGAGGGCCACACATTGAACAGGACTATAAGTGTTAACTCTTGCATACTATTTAACTTCATAAGGATGGGTGGGGCAGGCAAAAGTCAGGAAACCACCAAACTAACAGTGGTTGGGGAAAGGGGGTGTAGTTAGGAGAGGGTGTGTGGCCATCTCGGGAACCCTGGAGGGCAGGGTTGGGACACAAGGCAGGGCAGATTTAGCCCAAGCTGGGGCATGGAATTATTTTGGGCTATGGGCCCATTAGGCAATTTGAGAAACTGTCCTGGGCACCACCAGAAAATAGCTGTCATGGAGGAGAAGCAACCTGTACGAAAGACAGAGTACAAGAGAGATGGAGTCTGAGCCCCAACACGCTAAACAACTCATTTGGAATCACAGCTTTTAGCACCAAGAAAACCTATTTTGCAGCTATCTCCACTGCTGGTAAAAAAAAAATATGTTTTTTTTTATATAGGTAGGAGAGGTAAGACACTTTGGTAGGTACCAAGAAAGGTACATGGTGTGTGTGTGTGTGTGTGTGTGTGTGTGTGTGTGTGTGTGCATTGGTGCATGTGAGAACCATGTTTCCTAACCCTGCTGTGGCGATACCCACCTTTCTGTCTCTTAGGTATGTCTGAGTTATATGTCTAGTGAGTGCGTTCGCACCTGCTTTAAACATACTTTACACACTCAAAAGATTAGAAGATATACATGTTGATAGAATCCTCATGAGAGAAGTATAAGATTACAAATACAAACCAAAGAATGCTTGTCTTTCCACATTTTAAAGAAAGGATGGGAGTGGTTAACACTCCAGTCCGGGGAAAAAAACATTACTAGGAAAGATTTTTCACTTGTTTCTATGGAACTTAGTGCCATTTCACACATTATGTAGAAGCAAACCTGGATTTGTCACTGTGTGTGTAAACAGAAATGTACAGTCACTCACAGCTTCCTGGTTAATGTACCTGTATGAAACCCAAGTATTCAAACACCTGTATATGACATTCACATTTTATACTTACGTGTGCACTTGAAACATAGGCCAGATCTACACCTTGTGTCAAATCATTACAAGTCTGGAATAAAAAGCAGGAAATAACACTATGAAAGCAGTATATGGAATGTGTAATGTGCCCCAACAGTTATCAGTGGACTTCAATACTGCTATAAAGGAGTAGTGTAGATCTAGCCCTAGGTATGCATGTATTGTGTTTTTGGTTTATCACCCTGCTTTACTTTTCAGTGACTTCTTACAACAACAAAAATAACAGCAGCAGCAGCAGCAACAACAACACACCTATGCTAGTCTATCAAATGAGTTTGATTTTCTGTAGTGGCACCCAGCATTTGGAAAACCCTCCGTCATGTACTGTAGTTTGGGAGGCAGAAAATGTGGTATCTTTTAAACGCTTCCTGAAGACTCACTTGTTCAGCCAGGCTTTTCCTGGGCTATTGTAAATTAATTAGGCCACTTCATTTTACTGCTCCTTCATTGTAGTTGGAAGAGTTTTAATGTTGTGTTTTAATACTGTGTTTGAATGTTGTATTTTAGTGTTGTGAACTGCTGAGAGATTGCATTATATAAATGTTAGAAATAAATACATAATTGTTGTCACAATAGTTGGAAGTAAGCACACACATAACTGCAATATAGTTTCCTAGAAGGAAGTTACCAAACCTGCAGCTTGATGTCAGCATTGTGACCACAAATCTCTCCTTCAAGAGGCTGCAAGTAGAGCTGAGCCAAACCTCACTTTGATTTCATTTATGCATAGGCTAACTATGAAGCCTTCTTTCAACATAGTCCCAAAGCCAGTGGCATAGCAGTAAATTTTGAAATGCAGGTGCACATCGTGGCAGTCCCCATAGCCCACACCCCCAAGGAGAGTCTAAAAGCGCAGGCAGCCATAGTAGCAAGCCAGTTCTAGTAGTATTTTTTTATCTCCACCAAGAGCAGGTCTTTCATACAGCTGATGGGTCTCAATTGCCCATTCAAGATCAAGCCATCCCAAAATACCATGCATTGCAACAGGGAATATTACATTGTTGCAGAGAAAATTCAACCCTACCTGCAAGCTGCTGTGAGGATTTCATCTAGGCTCAGAGGGAACAGAGAACTGGGGGCAGGAGATGGCAGATGACATCAGCATCTGTGCTAAACCAAAAGTGCTGATGCTGGATTACACCACTGACCACAGCAAGCCCTAAAGGAAGTGGGCTGGCAAAGGTTCCAGACATGTAGGGACCACTGCATTGCTTTTTTGGTCAAGGCTGTGGAGCTTTTGGGGCTCATTTGGGACTTCATGAGTCCAAAGCTGGAAAACTGCTCCTTCCCCCTTAAAACAGCCATGCCAACTTTTAACCTTTTTCTCATAGGTTGACTATTTTCTAATGAAAACTTCCTTCTCAACATGATAGCAACCTTTGATACACAAATCAAAAGCCACGAACATTTAGCTCAGGATTAATTCCAAGTAATTGCTACCAAAATGTTGGGGATGGGCGTGTTACCACACCTAACAGCTATGGTAACAAAAAGCTCCATCTTTTCTCAAGTTCTTCCAGTGCAATGCTTATGGGGATGTTCGTAGGATCTAATTCAGAGAGAGTGGCACCCAATGTAACATGTGACGAAGGTCCATACCTACATAAGAAATCCATACCTGTATAAACCTGATTTGCATGCTCTTCCATAGGGATGCTTAAGGAATGTGATCTTTGGGGACCCAGCATGAACGTGCCCTGATCCAAAGCTCTTGAATTAACATGTAGATCAGATCTTAAGATATCCACCAGCTCTTTAAAAGATTGTATAATAAAATGGGCTCAAAACTTTGGATACGACATTTCAATGGAACAGTGGGAGAATATGTGGGGAAAGGGTGTGAAATTTACATTATGTTCAAGACTTAAAGATAATTTTTATAAGATGATAAAAATTGTTGGCATATTTCGCCTACAAAGCTGGCTAAAATTTATAAGGGAGGTTCAGGCAAATGTTGGAAATGTGAGGAAGAAGGAACTTTCTATTATCTCTGGTAGACTTGTAAAAAAGCTAAAGCTTTCTGGACACAAATACATTCTTTAATCCAAAAAAATATTAAAGACTAATATACAAATGAAACCAGAAGCCTTTCTATTGGGACTAATGGACAACCAACTGAAAGAGAAGGGGGGACTTTGTTTTTATACATGATGACAGCAGTGAGATTACTGTACACACAGAAGTGGGAAAATGAAGCAACGCCAACAATGGAAGAATACCTATTGAAGATACTGGAGTTGGCAGAGTTGACATTCAAAGCCCTAAACGGTTTGGGGCCAGGTTATTTGAAGGAACACCTCCTCCCATATGTACCTGCTCAGACATTAAGATCATCCACAGGTGTCCTTCTTTGTGAGCCCCTGCCAAAGGAAGTGAGGCAGGTGGCTACTAGGAGGAGGGCTTTCTCCGCTGTGGCACCCCGGCTGTGGAACAAGCTCCCCAGAGAGGTCCGCCTGGCGCCTACACTGTACTATTTTCGTCGCCAGCTGAAGACCTTTTTATTCTCTCAGTATTTTAACACTTAATTTTAACTTAAATTTAAATTTTACTGTTCTAACTCTGTATTTTAATCTTATATCAATTTTTGCTGCATGGTTTTATCCTGGTTGTGCTTTTTATACTGTATTTTGTATTTGTGTTTTTAAACTGTTGGTTGTTTTATTATGGTTTTAATTTTTGTGAACCGCCCAGAGAGCTTCGGCTATTGGGCGGTATAAAAATGTAATAAATAAATAAATAAATAAATGGCAAAACTTTCAGTGATAATGAGAGATAAATCAACAGCTACAGTCATATCTGAATGGAAACCTCGAATAGATTTTTTGGCAGGAAACAGAGAAAAATGATATATTTGTCTGGGGATTCAGTGTATGAGATATAGTTAATGTAGGCCTTAGCTAGACCTAAGGTTTATCCCAGGGTCATCCCTGTTCATGTAAATGACACACAGGATATCCCGGGAGCAGGCAGGGATGACCCCGGGATAAACCTTAGGTCTAGCTAAGGCCGAAGAAGAAAGAAAAGAATTTGATTATTTTGTTAAATGTATCAAACAAAGAGAAAAAAATAATTCACAGTTGTGATATGTAGAGAGCCAAAAATATAACTTAACCTTGCGTGTGTGTGTGTGTGTGTCTTTGTCTTTGTGTTTCTTTCCTCTTCCCTTTTTTCTTTTTTTCTCTTCCTCCTTGGATGCAATGTTGTTATGTAATACTTTTATGTTATGTTATAACAACAAAAAATCCACCAGCTCTTGCATTTGTCAAATGTTTGTCACAGTTATTGGCTTAAAAATGTATCAAAATATATTTATAATGCATATTTTGAGAGAAAAATGGTTTTAAAATATGTGTTTAAATATGTATTTGTGAAGGGCTTTTTTGGTTTGTTTTTTGTTTTTAAATGCAGAAACTGGATGGAGTGGACCTATGGGTGAACACCTGCAAAAGGACATGATGGGAAAGAGAATGGTTCACTGTTCTGCATGTTCCATTCTTTTTGGAGGGAGAGCAATTGCACAAATTGAGCCCCTTTTCCTATTGACCTCCATGTGGAGAACCCAAATTACAATTTACATTAAATTCATGTACTGCAAGGGAGGCTGTAGACTCACCCTTTTCACATGAGAATTGGACTGCTACTTGGTAGTATGAACCACACTTAGGGCTCCTGATGTTACCTGAAGATACATATTGTCAAGATCATGTACAATGATCTGACTTCAGGACACGAATGTATATTCACTTTTTGATTACCACTTGCCCTATTTTAACAGGTTAGCCAAAAGATTTAAATATACTCCTTTCTTTTTCATACCTACTGCTGTTGAGCTGAGAAATCTCAGAGACCTAATGCAGAAATGTGTGCTTCATTTCCATAACAATAAAAGGAGTTTATGGTGATACAGAACAGGAATAACTACCCAGGCCATCCCTGGCCATCCCTAGTGTAACTCAAAGTCATAATGAATTGTTACTGAAACCTTATCCACAACCTAAATTTCTGTGACCCACATAAATGCCTGAAGGAAGATTAATGGTTATGGGAAGCAAAGTATATTGATATCACTGGGCAGGATATTTGGGGAATTATTACTTCATTTGCAAATGATTTGGAAACAGAGATACTAGTTACTTATTTAAAATGCTACTCTGCCTTTCCACCATCCATCATCATCGTCATCCACAAAGATGGCGTAACAACGGTATAAAGCACTATAATTAATAATTAATATGCTATGGCATTGTTGAATGCTATGTATTGCTGGAAATGATTTTAGCCTGTCTTGCAAACATATTAAAAAAAAATCAACATTTATTAATACATTATTTTATTTTATTTTTAGAATGCATAGGTAATTGTCTTGAGATTTTTCAAGTGTAATTGAAAGCAAGGCATTTATTTAGGACAACTATCTGATGCTGGATTGTGTCTTATATAAGCCCAGCAACTAATGTCTATAGTCTCTAAGATCTAAGGAGTTGTTTTTGGCTGACACAAGGTGCTTGTGCACTAGTGCATTGGAATTTCTGCATCCTCCACACTTCGATGTATGACACCTCCATACCATATCTTCTCCATACCATATCTCCAGTCTGAATGGAAAGCAATTTGCCATCTGGGGTGGGGGTGCATTGGCCTTTAAAGAAAAACAACCCTAAAGCCCCCCCCTTGGGTTCTCAAAATAGTTTCTGTGTGTGTGTGTGTGTGTGTGTGTGTGTGTGTGTGTGTGTGTGTAATAGTTTCTTAATATGCCCCTTCCCTATGAATTCACTTTCTCTTATCATGAGAGAGAAAATCAATGATTTTCTCTCAGTAGGAAAGTAGAAATTTAAATAGCATTTAAATGGGAATGCAATACATCTCTCCATAATAAGGATTCATTTAGCTTCACACTTTTGAACCAATATATAATGAACCAAAATGAAGTTAAAATCCTTCAAAATCCCCACTTCTATGAATATGAAATGAAACATAACACAGAGTCCATATTATTGGGATGCATGTGGGAGGAGAACACATACCAACGAGCATGTGAACCAAAAAGCATTTTCGTTGTTTGATAGCTTGCAGCAGTAAAGTGACCACATTGCTACTACCAGTTGGCATCATTCTATACCTTTATGAACAAACTAAAAACAACCATCAACTTCAATAAATGTCAAACATGGGCATCATGACAGATGTGAGCTACGTTCTGGCACTGTACCTCATAGCAGTACTGTGGGTGTTTGAATGTACTATGTGATTTGCCCAGCCCACATGGCTGCTAATGCCAATCACAGTCATTTTTGTAGCAACATGGAAACTTGTGTGTTATGTTTCCACTGGCATGCATTTTCCAGAGATTTTCATATCCAAATCTGTAAAGCATTAGAAAGACCCCAAAAAATGTATTGTCTCTTGCAGTGACTCCTTTAATCACATACAAGACTTTGAACATGTAGTGGCTGGTTCATAGGCTGCTCTTCAAGTCGGACTGCGATACTAGAGAAACAGGGTTACAAAGCGCTGACTGATGGATGCCAGATTCAAACCTAGGTGAAGAAGGTGGTGTTTTTTGCTCTGGATCAGAGTTGATGGAAAGTGTGGATGACTAGAAGCTTACCTTGCAGAAGAAATGTGCCACTGCTGAGGTCTCCCTCTGGTTACAAGTTTTTGCATCAAATGTGCTTGAAATAGAATTAGTACAAAAATGGTCAAATTGTGGTTTGGAAAAGGGAAAGACAAGACAAGACCAGGCACGCAGGAAGAAAGACAACAGGTGAAAGCAGAAGAATGCAGATTAAAAGAAAGGGCATTGGCAATAGCAGTTAGGGGCACAAGATGAGAGTTAAAATATCTTTAGTTCAAATACCAACTGAGACATAATCTAATGAGTCACTCAGCTACTTCACTGTAATGTGCAATTTTGTGATGACAATAGTGGCCTACAAAACAAGGTTGTGGTGAGGATTGTTCTGATAATGTACACAAAGCATTTGCATTACTTAGGAAAAGGGCCACATAAATGTTAGTGTTTATTGTTTCATTGTTGCTTGCTTTTCTGATCATTAAATGCCTATATTATCCTGTATCTATTCTGAGTGAGTTTTCTGCGGCCATGCATGGATCAGGAGTTACACCAATGTCAACAAGAGTAAAGTTTGGCCCTTACTTATCTTTCCCAAAGATTAAACAAAAGAAGGTCTGTTGACTTGAAAACCATTGATAAAAGCATAAAGCAATTCGTGTTAACAACATGGAGGTAATTTATTTATTAATTGATTACATTTGTATACCGCCCAATTAAAACCATAATAAAACAACCAACAGGTTAAAAGCACAAATACATAATACAGTATAAAAAACACAACCAGGATAAAACCACATAGCAAAATTAATATAATATTAAAATACAGAGTTAGAACAGTAACATTAATTAAGTTAAAATTAAATGTTAAAATACTGAGAGAATAAAAAGGTCTTCAGCTGGTGACAAAAGGAGTACAGTGTAGGCACCAGGCGGACCTCTCTGGGGAGCTCATTCCACAACCAGGGTGCCACAGTGGAGAAAGCCCTCCTCCTAGTAGCCACCTGCCTCACTTCCTTTGGCAGGGGCTCACGGAGAAGGGCCCCTGTAGATGATCTTAAGGGCCGGGCAAGTACATATGGGAGGAGGCGTTCCTTCAAATAACCTGGCCCCAAACTGTTTAGGTCTTCAAATGTCAATACCAGCACTTAGAATTGGGCCTGGATCTGGACTGGCAGCCGATGAAGTTGTAAAAGGACTGGCGTAATGTGATCTCGCCGGCCTAGCAATGTCTCTAGGGGGGAAATGTTTGGCTTCAATGCACAAATTGTTTATGTACATTGCCCTGAAGTTTCTACTTCTGTTGCAGGAGAAGGCTGATAATAAAAAAGTTGTAATAAAATTCAGGAAAAAACAACAACTCATCTTAAAATTCATCTTAAGGTTTGCACTGACTAACAGCAAGCCAACAAAATTACATAAAATCTTAACCTTAGTTATCAGTAGACATTGAACTTTCAGTGTGTAAGATTCTGTAGACATGACAATTACACATTAATGATCACACAATTTAAAGTGAGGGGGAAAGTAAGCGGTTTTTCAGACATTACCTCAGTGAAATTATGATGATGATGATGAATCTGAGTTCACAATTACACTAGTTAGTTAGAGAGGAGTAACTTTATTTTGCTGTTGATTATAATGACTTAAGGCTATAAGGAAATACACAGGTCGCTGTTTGACTGTTGCAGGTAAATGCTATATTTACAAAATGTGAATGTAGTAATGTCACATTAGAGCTTTATTCTGCTGTCTAAGTTGGCGTGATTTGGAGACCTTCACAAATATTCCTCCTTAGGTAAAAACTCCAGACATCCCAGGTGCAACAGTTTCAACAAAACTAGCAAAATCCTCCAACTGGGCTGTGGAAATCGACATTCTCAAGGTGCCAACTTGCCACTGAATTCAACCTAAGAGAAAAGGAGAAATTTGGAGGCACTGGAATAGATGCTTTCTGAGGAATTTGAAAGAAGTGTTAGGAGTTTAGATATGAGGAGTGAAATTTCTTAGATGGATTTAATTTGACACCTTAGTTATGAATACGTTCGAATAAGAAATGAAGATCATATCATGTTTAGGCATAGATCATAGAATTAATTGGAGATTTATAAGGAGTTCAGATTACTAGGGTTGGGCAATAGGATTTAACAGGATTTTCTATTTTTACATACATTATTGAAATAGTAAATTCGTCAGAAAACCTGTTTCAGTCAAGCAATGGAATGGTATCACAGAAGTATCTTCGGAATAAGAATGAACCATATTTTCTGTCCAGCACTAGTTCATGTTCATGGTTGCATAAACTGAGCCTAATGGAAGACAAGATATTACATTTGTTGTCCATTATAGATTATGAATGAATGAGAAGGTCTAAGCTACAGATGAACTCTTAGCAGAACCATTTTAATGGATAATTAAAATGGTGCTGTTGATATGCACCTGATACAATTTGAGTAACTATAGAATCAAGTAGGGCTGTGCACGGACTCCCCATTCCGCTCCCGATCTGGAAATTGCGGATCGTGCCCGCTCCGCCTCAATCAGCCTAGGGTCTGCTCCGTTCCGCTGCGGAGCTTTGGCTCCAAATCGGAGCTCCGCAGCAGTGTGTGTGTGTGGGGGGGGGGGTTTTCCAGGTAAGGCCCCCTTCTTCCTCCCCCTTACCTGTGTCTGTCCTGGCCCATCGCCAGCTTCACTAGAGCTCGCAGCTCAACCAGGAACTGTAGGCCCATCTTGCGGCCTACACTTCCAGGTTGAGCCGCGGGCTCTAGTGAAGCCGGCGAAGGGCCACGACAGATGCAGGTAAGACCCACCTCCCCCTTGCCCCCTTGCCTGGCTCTGCCGCCATCACCGTAAACTCCCCCTCCCTCCTCCCCCTTACCTGTATCTGTCCGCTGTCCCGCAGCTGCTTCAACTGAGCCCAAGGACTCAAACAGGAAGACCAGGCCGCACTTGGGCAGGAAGCTGACTGTTGCGAGGGGGAGGAGCAGAATAGAGGCACCCTTTGTGGCAAAACGTAGACCATGTGAGGTAGGGAGGGACTGCCTATAAAAGGCAGCCCACCCAAGGCATCGGCCTCTTTCATTTCTTGCTCTCACCCTTCTTCTTGTATGGGATTAGCCAGCTGCTCCCTTTGGAGTGGGGGGCTGAGTAGGAATTTCCCCATTCTTGATGGTTTTGCCTACTTCATACTGGAAGTCTTACTTGACAGGGTAAGTAATTAGGTTGATTCGTGGCAGGGATGTACGGGAATTGGCTATATCAGGTAGGGCCGGTGAGCACTCTGGCACCTTTTGGTGATTGGCATAGCCGGGGGACCTGCTCCTCGGGGTCTATGTGGCTCCCATGGCAGGATATGGTATGCCTTTGGAGACCCTCCTGTCTTCACCTACTCGCTGTCGTTATGGCAGTGGGCGAGGGTGTCATAGGGTGGTCTCCCCACACTTACAAAGTGTCACATAAGTAAGGAGCAGGATTTCCCGACCCCTTGCTTTGGAGAGTGGCTCGCCCATAAGCCAGGCAAGTGGCCTGAGAGAAGGACTTAATTCCCGCACTTTCACATGCAGATCCAGGGAGGGATGAATCTACCTTATTATTAAGAAAGAGGTCCTAGTTTAACCCAAGCTCTTGTGCCCATGTCTTTATTCTATGCTTCCGCTTCCTCTCACAAGCAGCTCTCTTTCTTTTTCCCTGAGAACCCCACAGTGATTGATCCTGTTTCTCTACAATCCCTATAATCCATCCTTTTTCTTTCTCCATGCCCCTGTCCTACCTCCTTAAGAAGAGCCCTGCTGGATCAGGTCAAGGGTCCATGTAGTCCATCATTCATTTTCAGGCAGTGGCCAGTTATGTTTGAGAACTTCTGTTTGAGAAGTTCTCAAACAGGCCATAAATGGAACTGCCCTTTCCTGACTTCCCCCCCTCCCCTGGCCCATACTGCCTCAGAACCTAGAGGTTCTATTACATCATCGTGGCTAGCAGGCTTGGATAGAATGGCCAGGTTTGCACATAAGGGAGGACTGATGTGCAGGCCAAATAAGCCACAATGGCTGATTTCCCCTCCCTGTGTGTGTCGGTCTCATGGTCAGAGGATTAGCCTAATTACCCCTGGGCAGCGTGGCTCTGGCGTGGGCTGGTCCATGAAGTCACGAAGAGTCGGAAGCGACTGAACGAATAAACAACAAAAGCATGGCTTGTTAGGTTGTGTGAACCTGATGGCTTGTTGCCATTGGTAACAAGCCACCCAAAACCCTACAGCAGGCCAAACACTCATTCTAAGTTTGGTCAGGATGGGGTGTATGGAGGAGCAAGTACCGGGACAAGAGGGGGAGAGAGACCAGGGTAATATAGGGCAAATGTGGGCAAATGTATTCACATGCACATTAGCTTTGTTTCTGTTGTTTCAGATTTGAACTAAGGCCTTAAGCCAAAAGCTCCATGGAAGAGATTGGATTAAAGTCTAGGAAACATTATTATTGCATTTGGACTTTCAGATTATTGGGACCATCTTCCTAAAATAAAGGATGATTTGGAAAAAAAAAACCCTGCAGATATCAAGTCAAGGATATTGTTTATTATTGATTTATTTTATTTTATTACATTTATATACCGCCCCATAGCTGAAGCTCTCTGGGCGGTTCACAAAAACTAAAAACAGTCTATATATATATATATATATATATATATATATATATATATATACACTCACACACTTTAAAAACCATCAGTGATGTAACAACAACAGCATAAAAACAGCAGCATCCATTTAAAACAATTCTTGGGTCCATTAAAAAACAAACTTAGCGTTCAATGCCATTAAATGCCTGGGAGACGAGGAAAGTCTTGACCTAGCGCCTGAAAGATATCAGGCCAAGGATTTATCTGAACGAAAAATAATATTACACTAGCTGATTCTCTCCTTAAAGTAGACTAATATGTGAGCATTAATACACACAGCAAGTAAGATTGCACCTTTTATTGGATGTTCCTTCACTTAATACTGGAAGCAGACTTTCAAGTTATGCTAAATGCTTCTTCAGATGTAGGTTATGAGTTTGAAACTAAACATCACACTTGGATAGTCAGGCTGATGGTTACTTAGTTGCAGAGCATTATGTGCCACTTAGTTGCAGAGCATTATGTGGCACAGGGATAACCTGGTGAGTTCAAATGTTATGCTTGAATATCATGGATGATGTCACAATCAGGATACACTTTAAGTTCTGGCAAAGTGTAAGACAGTTTACAGTCAGACTGAGTCTGAATGCAGTAAAGATGGGTCTTCGTAACAGGTATTGAAAAAGGTTTATTTTGGAGCTATATTAACTTTTACCATAGCGCTGGTTTGCAGATTGGATTTCCAATTCGTAACCCACCAAAGCTAAGGGCAATTAATACACATTTTAAAAACTTTTCCCATCAAAGAGCCAACCTTATATGAGAGTGTTTGGTGAGATCCACAAAAACACATAAATATGGTTAAATATGCATTGTGATCTTGGAAAGCCAGACCCACAGGATAATATCATTTTCTGTTTTATATTCTCATATAAGGAAGACTTTTCCAAGACTTCAGCTGAAATGGTTATGAAATTCACCTTTACAACCATACTCCAAGCAATACAAGGGAAGTTACTTAGACATGGTCTGCCTATAATTGTAGGTCTTCAAAACTACATCCATACCGTGACACTAATTTATTTTATCCTCACTGTGATCATCATGGTGATAGTTTAATACTTCAATACTTTGTATTGAAATGGAAGGGGTTCTCCTACTGGTTGTATAGGACCACGTATTTGACAGAGAAGAAGCCCATCAATGGAAGCTTCCTAAGGTTTTAGCTAACATTGCTGCCAAGGGGGTTCTGAGCATCTATTGCTAATACAGAGACTTCACTCTGGGGCCTCATCTACACCAAGCAGGCTATAGCACTATGAAATCAGTATGAAAGTGGTATCTAAAAGGCAGGAGCCACACCAAGCAGGATATAGTGGTATGAAAGCAGTATAGGATATGTGTCAATGGGTCCCAACAGTTGTCAGTGCACTTCAATACCGCTATAAAGCAGTAGTGTGGCTCCTGCCTTTTACGTACCACTTTCATACCACTTTCATAGTGCAATATCCTGCTTGGTGTAGACGAGGCCTGGATGATAAGGGAAGGCTGGAATAAAATATGGTGCAGCAATCAAGAGGGGTCTCCGCTAGGGTTGTTGACAGCACCCAACTGGGTCCTGGAGGCTGATGGACCTCCCCCACGTCTGGCCTTACATTTGGTTCTGGAAATCCTTTGTGGAAGGGAAGGCTAACTGGTTAGCATCAATTTGGTGTTGGTGCTAAGTAGCAGCGTTCTTTCTTTCTTTGTTTGTTTGTTTCCACAAGCTGATATGAAATTTTGAAAGAAGTTCTTGATCTACTTTCATTGCACAAAAATGTTTTAGAACATTTCTTTGGGTTTCAGCAACTCTCATCACAACTCTGGCATTTTACACATGTTTCATTTTGCAACACTTCTGCAGGTTTTTCTCTTCGTTAAGAAGGCTAATGAACTGGAGGAGTCCCCATGTGTATCCGAAGGATGATTTGGGTGTATCTGGTGAGGATCTAAGTCTTGTAATTCGGGTGTCTAAGGATTGGCTTAGGCAGAAGTGGGGTTTCATACCTTTGAATTGCTAATTGCTATTCCATCCGTAGGAAGTCTCTTTGGGATAAGATTTGATACGCATCCAGTGCTTTATTAAACTAGAAATCAAACCGTTTGACTATATTCCACATCATCTGATCACATCATTGCCCTGCACTACTGTGGGTGGCTTCTGCAAACATTAAGTGAGGCCTATCATGTTGCAGAAAGTGCCAGAACGTGGCAAGATCCCAGGAGGTCCCCAGACCTCTCTTGCAAAATTCAGCTACAAGTGCAGATTAGCCACTGAATTCTGCCTCTTGGAACAGAGGGAGTCTGTACATGCCAAGAGACACTGTTGGTGTAAGGGAGCCTTTGTGTTTTGTCAGGCTTTTTGAGGAAGAGAATCACTAAGCCCAGAGAGTACACAAATGGGCCCCACCTGTCCATTCATTCACCAATTTAGGATTGCCGTCTTTCAGACTTTGCCTGAGATTGAATCCAGGGGCAGGGCTGTCTCATTCTGATGGTGACAAAATTAAATTGCAGGGATAGTCCAACAAACTTGTCCATTTTATGGAATAGCTAGGCAAACTTTTTGGGTTTGAGTGCTGTGCTGGCCCCTGATGAAATGTTCAAGGGCTGCACGAGTGAGCAGGGTTGATGGTGAGAATGGCAGTGGTGGGTGGGGTAAGACCTACAATTCCCATTCATTTCTCACACACTCATGAATTCTCTCTCTCTCTCCCTCTCTCTTCTACACACACAGACACACACACACACAGACACAGACACACACACACACAGACGATCACTGTTTCCTCACTGCTAATATGGAATTAAATTGAAGGGTGGCCCAGACTAGGAGTGGGCACTGCTGGAGCCCCAATGCCCCATCATCTGTCCAAAGATGACATGTATTGGTGCCAGGCCTGGCTGTGTCACTACATTCGGTATTAGCTGAGGCTTTGGAACAGTCTTCAAGAGCAGCCTTCCATGAAAGGGGGATAGCAGCCATTAAGTTCTGAAGGTAGAAAACATGAGAGTTATGGGTCACAGGCATCTTTTTAAGGTAGGAGAGATCTAAAAAGGCAAGTACTTGTTACTTATCCTTCTAGAAAAGGAGATAGAAGTGCACATACGAGACATGATGAGGACACGCTGTCCTGTCGAACAGGAAGTCCTTGTTCTGCAACTGATCTGTTAGTGCCACTTGCTGTAGGTCTTTTGTTTTCTCTTTCTTCCTAGATGCACAGCTGTGCTATATGCACCTCCATAATTTGGCGTCAAGTGACACCGACATCTTGGCCCATTCTGCCTGCAGCCTACAGACCATCAGCATCGCTCAGCCTGTGCTGGTATTAAAGAGCGCTTCCAACTACCTGCAGCGGTTTTACAGGGTACAACTCTTCTTCATCTTTTTAATATGGTATTTCTACTTGCATACTGGGCAACACTGAGTTTCTGAACAACTCCTTGCTTTTTGTAAACCTTGGATGAGTGTTCCTTTCCCAGAAAAGTATTGGTTGATACTTTGGCCTACAAAGAAAAGGCGAATTACACGCTGGTTTAAAAGACTACCAGCCACATTGGCAGCGCAATCCACTCGCTCTTTAGAAGCTTTGTTTTAAATTCATTTTTGTGACTTTACATTTGCACGCAACCCATTTTTGGGATGATCCCCTTCAGTTCAAGGGGACATAGGCCTTAGCTAGACCTAAGGTTTAGCCCAAGATTGTCCCAGGGTCATCTCTGTTCATGTAAATGACACACAGGGGATCCCGGGAGCAGGCAGGGACGATCCCAGGATAAACCTTAAGTCTAGCTAAGGCCATATTGAGCTGGGGCACTAGTATTTTATTTTAACACCCACTTCCATTGTTTTAAAAAATGCTTAAATGTTTTGTTTTTATTCTTAGGCTCTAATCCTAAACATGGCTACTGTGGGGTAAAATGCATTGATCGTGATGGGCTTACTTGGGCGTGGGATTGCATGGTTAGACCTTTCTTATTGTGGGGTTTTTGTTTTTGATTTTTAGCAAACAGAAATCTTGGATTTGGTGTTTCCCCCTCTTTCTCTCTTGGAGACACGGGGACAGACACACACAAGCAAACTGAGAAATTATTTATTTCATTTGAATTCTTACTCATTTTTAATCCTATGCAGATCGCACCAAAACATTGGATGCGTATTAATGAAATTCTACCATCTTTTTTAAAATCTGCCGGGGAAATAAGTGGCAATTTGGCCATGAACCTGCTCCATCTTGCCATAGAGGATATTCATAAGAAAACAGTGAGTATCGCAATGACAAGGTTGGACATTTATATGTAGTCTGGCCTGTTTGGAGATTCTGTGAAAAACGCATGCCTCCTCATTCCAAAAATGCAGTCTCACCAGTCCAAATTGTTTGGAGGAACATGCATATGATTTGGTGAGAGAAACGATCACTGAGAGAAACAAGGGTTCTGTTTCCACATGTTCATATTGATATGGTGGCCCCTGGATGAATTTAAAGAACTTTGCAAGGAGGTTTGTACAGAGTCCATGTTAATATTGAGAGTTAATGTCACACTACTTAATTTGTGACATTAGCTAGCTGAGCCCCCACACCCATTAATTTGATGGGTGTGGGGGCTCAGCTACTCTGGTTCATTTGTCAATCTTCTTCATAATCCCAGATCTGTGTATAAGGTGTTGTGGGAGAGGGTCCTTGGCGGAATATAAAAGCCATGCCAGTTACAGGCCAAAAAGCACTCTGTGCTTGGCTTTCCCACCTCCTACCCCTTGTTTTCATAAGGCCCACTGATAATGGAATGCAGGTTCCCTGACTGAGCCCTGCTTTGATTTAAGCCCTATTCCAAACATTGCCACCTGATTAACCTGTTCTGAAACTCCTCCCCTTCTTCCTTAGATGAAGCCTATGCAACTTGTGACCCAGTAAGCTTAATGTACCCCATTTGCCCTGTATGGTGGCCCATGATGAGCTTGAGAAATCTCCTGAACTTGCTGCCTGCCTAGGACTGCAAGCAGAGAGGCTGCCAAGGTCCTGATGCGGTACAATACATGGATGGTGGGGTTCCATTAGCTTGATAGATCTGAAGTTGTGAGGCCTGCCTTCGATGGTTCCCACAAGGGTATGCCGATCTCTCTTTGTGCTGTAGGATCTTCAGGATCTGCACAACGATGCAGCTGGAGCCATCGTCGAAGCCCTCTGGAGCTACATCCCAGCAGAAGTCCTCACCAAGCTGCTGGAGACTTTCCAGGGCCAGCTGTTATCAGATCGCAGCTCCTGGAATGTGCTCAGGACACTTGCCTCCAAAGGTAGAAGAGGGTCTCCCACCATGTCACTTTGATGTTTGCAGGAGCACAGATTTCATATTACCATAACAGCAGCAGTGAATCTCTTCATATGTGTGCAGCTCACTGAGGCCTAGGCCTAATTTACCCCAAGCAGGATATTGCACTATGGAAGTGGCATGAAAGGCAGGAGCCACACCGAACAGGATATAGCACTGTGAAAGCAGTATGTGGTTTGTGTCAATGGGCCCCAACAGTTGTCAGTGCAGTTCAATACCACTATAAAGCAGGAGTGCGGCTCCTGGCTTTTATATATACCGTGTTTATTTATTTATTTATTACATTTTTATACCGCCCAATAGCCGAAGCTCTCTGGGCTGTTCACAAAAATTAAAACCATAATAAAACAACCAACAGGTTAAAAGCACAAATACAAAATACAGTATAAAAAGCACAACCAGGATAAAAACCTTGCAGCAAAATTGATATAAAATTAAAATACAGAGTTAAAACAGTAAAATTTAAATTTAAGTTAAAATTAAGTGTCCCACAGGTAGTCTGGACCCAAACCATGTAGGGCTTTAAAGGGAATAACCCACACTTTGTACTTTGCCCGGAAATTAATCGTCAGCCAGTGAAGAGATTTTAAAACTGGTGTAATGTGGTCACCCCTAGGTGTACCAGTGACCAGCCTGGCTGCCATATTTTGGACTAATTGAAGTTTCCGGACTAGGCACAGAGGTAGCCCCACGTAGAAGGAATTGCAGAAGTCGCCCCATGTAGAGCGCATTGCAGAAGTCGAGCAAATAGAAGGAAGAATCAGTGGGTAATGAGAAGAAGCCTTTGCCATCTTCAATTGGATCTTCCAGACCCTAGAGCAGGGCATGACCCAACTTTTAAAAGGAACTAAGCTTCTAGTTCTTATTGTTAAGTATCTTGGTTGGATAAAATGAAACCAGTGTTGGAGAAAATGACAGAAAGCTGGCAAAAAGAAGCTAATTCATGCAAATTCCAGCCAAGGGTATCTAGATTAGATAGATGTAATACGCTCAATGTGGGCCTGCCTTTAGAATGTATTTGGAACGAGCAGCTGGTTCAAAAGTAGCTGCTTGATTGTACTGGGGTTGGCTATGTGGAGCATACAAATACTGATTTTATATGTTCTTTGGCTTCTACTTGGTTTGCAAGCCCATTCAGTTGCTCTAAACATGCTGGGTCCAAGAGACTTCAAGGACTGTCTTCTCCCATAGGAACCTGCCTGCCCATTAATATCTCCCACAACAGCCTGCTCTGTGTTTCCCTCACTGTCTGAGGGTCAAGGAGGATTTTTTTTTTACTGCTGCTAACTACCACATGGGGGTGATTTCATCGGAGGGCCCAGTTGGGGAGGGAAGAATTAAACCTCCCCACACACTGCAGTTCCAATCCAGTTGGCAGGGAGTGTGTTTACTCTGAAATAAATAAATAATAGAAGGGGAGCAGCACACTAGTTAGTTAATGTAACGTGTAATTTAACCCTGAAGCATAGCGAGTACTAACATGGGACCCCATTTTTTCACAGCCTATCACATTGTTTTGGGTCAGTTAAAGCTCCCAGACATATTGCCAATGGGAGGTTTCATGCAGAGCTCATTTTCGTTATTTTACAAGTCAGGCATGTTCGTTATTTGATTTGCCAGGTCTGATTTAGAAAGAAAACCTCACAGCCATCTTGTCCAATAGAACAAAATCCCTAACCAATGCATTTCTTCTTCTTCTTCTTCTTCTTCTTCTTCTTCTTCTTCTTCTTCTTCTTCTTCTTCTTCTTCGACAGAACTTTTAGAGGAGGATTCCTCAAAAGCAGAGGCATGGAGGAGCAAACTGAAGAGGGTAAGGAAGGATCTCCACCTCTTGCATCTGGGTTGCTATCGGCTGGGTTTAACGTTGACATCAGAGAACAAAGCATAGAATTGGGAACTTCGTGGTTCTCTCTACATGATGGTGGATTTAATAAATTATTCTGGAAGTTATGCCCAGGATGGGGCCCATTTATGGCAGGGAAGCCATATTGATGTTACACTAGGGTGACCATATGAAAAGGAGGACAGGGTTCCTGTATCTTTAACAGTTGTATTGAAAAGAGAATTTCAGCAGGTGTCATTTCTATATGTGGAAAACCTGGTGAAATTTCCTCTTCATCACAACAGTTAAAGCTGCAGGTGCCCTGCCCGTTTTTAAATCTGGTCACTCTAGTATAGCTCCTGCACTTTAACTGTTGTGATGAAGAAGGAATTTCACCGGGTTCTCCATATGTACAAATGACACCTGCTGAAATTCCCTTTTCTATGCAACTGTTAAAGAATACAGGAGCCCTGTCCTCATTTTCATATGGTCACCCTACGTTACACCCAGGACAGATAAAATGTTTGCTTGTCTTATGAGGCAAAATACATGGCAGGTGAAACTTCTGCCTTGCAAAACTATCCATCTTCATCAGTGGCAGCTCTGCGTTGATGGACTCCTGCATCTCCACAGCACTGTTGGGTTCCCCCCTTTGTGCCAGCATGGCATGGCCAAGGACTGCTGATCAGAATGTGGAGCTCTGAACTAGGCTTGCTGGGTAACTGAGAAAGACCTGAGACGATAGAGAAGTGTCCCAGTGAAACTCATGCCCTCCTGGAGGCCTACTCTGACTAGAACCTGTGAAGTAGACTGTGGCATAGCCAGAACCTGTCAGCCTAAGCATGGTGGTAGTCGGGAATGACTATTTCAGTGTCAGGGATACAATGGCCATCCTCAGAGCAGCTTGACCTGAGATTGGAATCCAAAATGAAAGAGAGGAACAGCAGATGACAGGGCGCAATGGAAAGGAATGCTGGATCAAGCCTGTTCAGACAGTGGGAGGGTTAGACATCCATGAATGGTGAAAGGCTTGATTTCTTTTCCAACAGCTTGGTGCCAGATCCCTTCTCTACCACCCAGAGAAGATGTTATGTGGAGTCCTACAACAAGTATTCAAAGAGGAGGGAAAGACCTCGAGGGATTCTGCCCTGCCAAAGGTCAGTGGAAGCTGTCTAAAGTTTATGGTGACCAAGCTCACCATAAAGCAAGGTGGAATAGTCCACTTTGGACATGTATTTCTAGATGCAGAGCCAGTATCTGTTTCTGTATTTTATTTTTGATAATGAGGTTTGGTCCAGAGCGGCAGGGAGGTGTCTCTCTTTTTGTCTTTTTCTCTTCACAAATGAACAGGGGTACAGACTAGTGCTAATACAGCATGTTTAGTTCCCACGTCAAACTATGACAAAGTTTAAGTGTGTGACATTGACATGACACGGAAGTCTTGCTCATTCATTCCTGCCTCCCCGTCCCTCCCCTCCCCTCCTTCTGTTATCTCCCCTATGTCAAAATAAAGATTGTATATTGACAAAAACCTGCACTTTGTAAACTACCATGCAGATGTAATGGTGGTACAATAATAGTAATATCCAACTTTCTTTAGGGCAAGATGAAATCATGAGATAATGGAGTCTATCTTCATTTGCTGTCCCAATAAATGCAATCTTTGCCACTCCTTCTTGCAGCTCTTCCTGTATCAATATTATGGGGCCATTCTCCATGCCTCAGGAGATCATGCCCTCGTGGAGGAATGTCTGAACAGCCTCCTGCAGTCATTGCTGACGAAGCCATCAGATAAGGAGGTGAGAGGAATACAGCTGTCAGGCTTGGAACCGTGATATTTATTTTTAGCTCTGTTTAGAATAATCATTATTGTTAAAGTGTTTCTTGAGTAGTAACTAGGGGTGTGCACGGACCCCCCGCTCCGCTTCACTTGCAGATCCGCCATTTTTCGGAGCGGGTCGCTCCGCCCCGCCCCCGCTCCGCCCACTTCCGCTCCGCTCCGCTCGGAGCTCCGGATCCGGATCCGGAGCTCCGTTTTTGCCCCCCCATAGGGTTGCATTGAAAGCTAAAAAAGTAAACAACTTTTTTTCCGTTGAAGTTAGAAACCTCACGTTTGGCACCATGACACCTCATGGGCGTATACACACACACGCCAAGTTTCAAGGCAATCCCATCATCCCCTGATTTTTGGCGAATTTTTGAAAATCGGGCACCCCACACACAACATCCCTGCGAGGTGGGCAGGGGAGGAGGGAGGGAAGGCAGGCAGGCATGCAGCTGGCATTTCTGGGGGCATAAGGAAGGGAGCCAAGGATAAGCCAGTAATGCATAGAAAATGGAATAAATCAATCAATAAACAAAGGAGGGGTGGAATTAAAAGCAGCAGTGTTGCTCAATAAACAGCAAGAAGAATTAAAAAAAAAAGGCTATATCTGTCTTTTACCAGCAATAGGGGGACGTGCCCGGGGGAGGGGGAAGTAGCTGCCAGTTCAAGACAGCCACCAACAGCTCTGAGAAGAAGTAAAACGCTCACTTCAACTCATAACAGGCATTGCTCCACCACTGAAAAGTGACCATTCACTTCAACTCATGATAGGCATTGCTCCACCGTTTTACTCTCTTTGGAAGGCTCTATGGCCTTCCAGTGCAGGAGAGAGTGGGGGCACGTCCACGATGAGATGCCCTAGGGGAGCTCATCCCCTTGCACCACATCGATTCAGTTGTTCACCAAGGTTAGGGTGGGGAGCAGTGCTGTGTTTTCTATCTCTTATTCTTGGCTTAGTATATGATTTCAGGTTGTGTTTGTGCATTTGGTGGGGCTACTGTGTTAAAAAACACGGGGAAAAGCCCGTTCAGATGAAGAAAGAGAAGTTTCCCAGAATCCCAAGTTACCTGTTTTGCCTATGCCCTCCTCCAACTTTGGGATCATCATGACCGGGAGCTGACTCTGCCCCTCAGCCCTTTGAAAAAGGTATTTTTCCCGCCGATTTTTAAAAAACTTCTAGCCCGCGACCCGTACGATGCAGAAAGTTGAGAGTGGTCTCAAAATGACCCCCATCCACGACTCTCTGTGCACAAGAATTTTCAGAACGATAGCTTAAACCCCCCCCCAGTTATCCCCGATTCTTTCCCTCAATGCAATCCTATGGGCGAAAAGCCGAAACGGAGCCCCGCGGTTGACCCTATTTTTAAAAAACTTCTAGCCCGCGACCCGTACGATGCAGAAAGTTGAGAGTGGTCTCAAAATGACCCCCATCCACGACTCTCTGTGCACAAGAATTTTCAGAACGATAGCTTAAACCCCCCCCCCAGTTATCCCCGATTCTTTCCCTCAATGCAATCCTATGGGCGAAAAGCCGAAACGCAGTTTGAGCCCCGCGGTTGACCCGATTTTTTAAAAAATATTGCACGTGAACCACAGCACGCAGAGAGGTGAGAGTGGTCTCAAAATGACCCCCATCCACGACTCTCTGTGCACAAGAATTTCCAGAACGATAGCTTCAAAAACAACGTAGTTATGCGCGATTATTTGCCGCAATGCAATCCTATGGCGAAATGTTTTCAAGATGGCGACCGGAGCGCTCCGACTGAACTCGGAGCTCCGAAAAATGGTCGCTTCTCTTCGCCTTGCTTCTAGGGGGTCCGCGGTCCGCTCCTACTCCGCCTCTGGGTAAGGCGGAGCAGGCCAATCCGCTACTGCTTCTACGCTCCTAATCGGAGCGGAGCACATCCCTAGTAGTAACCATAATGCTGATCCATGCATTGTATTAATATTTTACAATGTGAAACCATCCTGCACTTTTAGCTTCTTGCCTTCCATCCTGGTATGATTTGAAAAGGCCCTCAAAGTGTCGCTACAGTAACCCTCTCAGATTGTGACTGTGTTTGCAGCAAGCGGGAATTTACATCCTGTGAGATCCCCCCCCCCTTTGGCATCCAGTCACCTGATAAGAGGGAACTTAATTCACTTCCAATTAAATACTCCTCCTGCTTCCCCATGTGTGCACATTAGCAGTCTGCCCGTTAATCAGACCTGGGTATTTAATGCACTTCCCTACCTGAGCTACAAAGGAATAAGTCTCTGAGCAGATCATAGACTGAACAGAGCTTGGAAAGGAAACCAACTTCCCTCCTACTTTGGGGAAGCGAATTTCTTGAGAGCATATGGGGAAGCATAGCAGGGGAGATCCACAGGCTTCTAGAGTGTTCTGTTTTCTCAGCCTTTGTGGGATGCACGATGAAATTATGAATGTGCGATGTCTCGAAGATATCACGCATTGAACAGGGATCTAGGACCCCCATTCACAATGGAGCTATAAATGGAGCCCTGTGTCCCTTTTCATTCTGTATTTCTTGCCCTGGAGTTGGAGAGCAGAAAGGAAGCACACCCTGGTTTCCAAAATCAACCAGGCGACTGAGGGACACTGGGAGGCTGCCTCTCCTGCTTCCCAGGAATAACACCATGCCAAGGGGGAGACCAACCTGACCCATCCTTCAGCCAGAGAAGGAGGGGTTGCAGGGAATTCTCTCCACCCTCCTTGCCAGAAAGACCACTCAGCTCCTACTGCCTGCAGCTCTGCAACTAGAGTATCAACAGAAAGAATGCTCTGGTCCCATCCATTGGCCAAATAGCCACCAAATAGTATTTGAGCAAGAACACCAGGGAGAGAACACCCGCTTGGCCCAATCTCCATTTAAATGCCACTGCTGCAGCTCACCACTTTGTTCTGGCCTTGAAAAACAATCTCCCTCCTCTTTACATTTTACCTCTACTCCTTATCTCTATTGTCTCTTTACTTTGCAACCTAATGGCAAGAACTGTCTCTCTTTTGAATTGTTGTGGGCCACTTTGGGAGACAATAATTTGAAAATATATCAGATAAATAATTTTCAGACTCTGAAGGAAATAGGAATCAACTGAATAACCTCTGATTCTTCTTAGGGCATTCTTTCTGCCATCGGGCTTATTGCAGCTAGCCATACCGAGTCCGTATTCAAGGTCCTGAAGAATTATGCTTCAGAGGAGGTCCTTTCACAAGAACCTCATCAGGTATCATGTCAGAAAGATAATGCATTTGGGAAGAACTGTGAGCCAGCACAATAAGCATGTGTGAGAAGTTATGGTCTCTCCTCACTCACTGAACTGGGGCTCTGTACATCAGGGGTGGCCAGAAGATAGAGCTCCAGATGTTTTTGACTTCAGTGTTCCATGGAGATCCGTGTTCTGCTCACCCACCCCCAGCATAAATCGGGAGCTTCCAGGACAAACCTGATGACTAATCATGTATCATGATGGCCTGCCTGATGCTTGTTTACGTGGTCGTAGCCAGGCAGGCAAACCAGCCAGCCTTTGGAGGGCTGTTTAGCAGGATGACTTGAAGGAGCTTCAAAGTGTGCAGGCACTGGGAAGTTCATTAGTGAATTGATGGAACATAGGGATATCCTGTTTGTGGGATTTGATCCCTGATGGCTTCTTCTTCATACTTGCACATAATTGTCGATTAACCTCATTATACAATTTGATTAGCTAGGCAAGTTCTAAGTAAAAAGTCACTTTTACCAGTTAAGGCTGAAATCCTATACTAGGGATGTATGAGAACTTCCTTCAGCTTTGAAAATGTGAGGAAAGCACCCTGATTGCAAACTTGTGCATTCTTGAGCTTGCCATCACATTTGGAAGGGTGTATCCGTTTTGAAAAATGCACACTTTAACATGAGCATTTTTCAAAAAAGGACACATTTTTACACCATGGTTAATGTGGTGTGGGGGCATTTGCATCCTTGCTTGAATAAGTGTACATTTCCCCTGTTCGGAAATGTGCACACACTTACGTGAAAATAACTTCCCTGAGGCTTACTTCCGAGTAGTCATGCATAACTGCACCGTAAGCTTTTCGCATCTTCACATTACAAAATTTCGACAAGTTTCTTAACAGCACTAGAGGGACTTAAAAGATATTCTCTGTCTATTCCACTTAGGGTAACATCCAGAACATCCTGCTGGATTCTATTGAAAAGATTGCTTCAACAGTAAGTGTCTATTTGAAGGGATGGTTGCCTGTTTGACTCAGCTTTTACGGTACCGAACGTATTTCGATGATCCTTATATTTTAAAGTTTGGGATACCATGAATTGCCATGAAATGTAACTAGAGGTGATGGCTTCTTAAGAGGAAGCCAAGGACTGGGGAGTGATATGAACTGTACAGTAAGCGGGCAGTGCTGTGAAGTCGTTTTTCAAAACAGGCTCCTGGATTTGCACACCAAAAATCTTTCCGACTCATTTCTGTACTAATCTGCAGGATACAAATCCATGGTTTGTTTTGTGTGCGGATTTTCCAAAGGTGCACATGTATGCATTTGCTCTCCCCGTCAGATAAAGCGACGGTGTGCCTATTTGCCCACATGACGTGCCTTTTGAAACATGCACAATTTGGGGACAGATTTTTTTTTTAATTGATGGAACTTTAGCCCAGCTGCCCAAGAAAGTGCAGATTTCCAGTTACAACTGCATTCTGGAATGCGTTTTGGTCTGAGGGGGTGTGCCAACTGGATAGGTCTGCAGTAAAATGGAGACCCAATTAAATTCTCATCCAGCCCTAATGGCCAGTGCAGTTGAACCCACATGAGAACTAATGCTTTTTCCTTCATAACTCTTTCTCCAGGTAAGAAACGGAAGCCTTTTCCAAGTTCGCCCCTTTAAGAACATGAATGAAGAACACCAGTCTTGAAGAGGGATTGATGACCTGTTAGGCTGTAAATTCAACTGGGGCTTCCCTCTCTCTCTCCCTCTCTCTCTCTCTCTCTCTCTCTCTCTCTCTCTCTCTCTCTGTGTGTGTCCTTTGCTAGACTTACCATTAAATCCGCGACGGAGGAGGGGAAAGCCCACGATGCAACTATCGCGGGCTGTCGTGCTAGTCCAGACATCACGCGTGGTGAGCTCAAGAAGAAAGCAGTCACGTCTGCCATTTTTTTTTGTTTTCGTGCGCACAGGTAATGGTTTTTTAAAAAATAAAATTGATTTTCCTGCTTCCCCCACCCTGCCCCCGATGGGCGCAGCACTCCTGGGGAGCGCTGCACCCCGTGCGCGGCTCCCAGCTACCTGCGAGTAACTGCGCGGGGCCGGGGTCAATCCACAGGGCGCAGCGCTCTCCAGGAGCGCTGCCTCTATCGGGGGTAGGGTGGGGGGAGTGGAAAAATCAATTTAATTTCTAAAAATAAATTACCTGTGTGCACGAGCGTTCGTGCGCATCATCCCTTTAAGAAAACAAAAAGAATGGCAAACGTGACCGCTCTCTTCTTGAGCTCGTCACGCGTGACGTCTGGATTAGCACAACAGCCCGCGATAGTTGCATCGTGGGCTCTCCCCTCCTCCGTTGCAGATTTAACGGTAGGTCTAGCAAAGGCCTCTGTCTCTGTCTCTCTGTCTGTCACTCTCTCTTTCTGACATACGGCTGACTCCAAGCAGTAGCACAGCCTGTTTTTTGAAGTTATGATGCAATGTACTACATGTATCAAAATATATATATATTAACATGAGTAACAATGTGTGATATTGTACATTGAAAAAATATACAGGTTTTATTGACTTCAGTTTCATTCTGTTTCATTATTACATATATTATTTTTGGTATTTTCTTGTTTTGGTTTGCTATGCCTATTGGTTTTATATTTTTTTAGGAATTATTATTATTGCTCTGAACCACCTTGACAACTAAAGAATGAATGAATGGATGGATACATACATTATATTTGCACAGGAATGAATTGAAACAGCAACTACAGTTGCTTTAATTTGCTTAACAGCCCACTTCACATGCATATGGAAGAGGGATCTTTCACAGATTACGTTGCTTTTCTGAAGAAGCGAAAACATAGCAAAACAGGACTGAAATGGGTGCAGGTTATACTTTGCCTATCTTGTAGAACACCTGTGTTCAATGCACGCTCTCATTCAACTGGTGCCCCCCCTTTTATTGGACTGATGATTGGTCCTCACCCAGAAACGGGTGGGGGAGGAGGACACTGGAAACTCTGTGCTCCCTCCTTGGCATGAGGATTGCCAAGCGCAACCCTGCAGGAGGAAAACTGCGGGCTTTAGGGGCAACATGGTGTCCATGTGGTGCCATCAAAGCAGCCCTCTTTTCTAGGAAGGTACTTTATTAGTAGCCTCTCCCAGGCAAGCTTTTTCATGTTACTGGGGCGGGGTTGGAAATGACCATGTGGGAGGAGCTCCTCTGCTCTTCTGACTTAAGGCCAGAAGAACAGTTCTTAAAATTTCAATCCTATGAGGATTGAAAGTGTGGATGACCTGGGAGTAAGACCTAGTAGGACTTACCTGGGAGGAACAGGCGTAGGACTGCACTGTTATGTCCACTTCCTGGACATGGATTCTGCTGGTCAAATCAGAGCAACGACCACCAAACGTTCCTGGAGAAAGCTATCTACGCCTAATGCTGCCCTGTGCTATCCTCAGAAAAGTGGTAAGATGCTGTTTATTTGGATCCGTCAGTGTTTCTTCCTGTGTGACCTCAGGCTTAGGGATGGGAGAATGAGCTTTGCCCAAAGAATGTGCTCATGTTCCCATTTGGGGTGTGAATGGGGCACATTCTGATGCTTAGCAAATGGAAATGAAATTCTCATACGTCCCTTCTCTTGCATTAAGGGCAGGGTTCAGCAAAGCCAAAAGCCTCCAAGATGTTCACTTCTTGTTGGATAACTCTCTGTCATCCTGCTTAGATGACCTGTTGTTTTCTAAGAACAAATTCAGTAGGGTGATGTGTTTTAGAAGGCCGTCATCGGTGACTGAAATGTAAGATTGGGTCAGTGGTAGGGCTGGAAGGGGATTTATTCTTGTTCCTTCAGTTTTTACATGAGGGGTTCATTGGGCACCCATGATTGATCACTTACATTAGTTTGTGTATCCTTTCCATGATGCTGTTGTCATCCTCCAGGGCCTTTCCCTCACTTTGCAACCACTATCGAGGAGGGTGGGGTGGGGTCCTAACAAGAAAGCCTGGTATTATTTAGAAATGTTGGAATGAGAGACTTGTGTAATTGTGCAATTCCGCTTTACCATAGTGGAATCTAGTGGTTGTATAATGAAATGTAGTAGAAAGGCAGAGGAAGAAACTACCTGGAAAAAATCATGTGTAAAGAAGCTGATCTTAATATCACAAAGAAACCAGAATGCCCTTTCTTGGAAATTGTACAGAAGAATTCTACTAACTGTATTTAATTTCAATCATCAAAAAAACCGTGCCAGTTTAAAAGACCAAAAGTTAAGCCTATGTCAAATTGGTCCAAACTCCACAAAGCCAGGAAATTGGAAGCCAAGGTTGATGCCTTATTTGATTTGCCCCACGATGAGTCATGATGTGCAATGTCACAAATTGGGCTTGCTTCCAACTTACCCTCCATGCACCCACACTTTTCCTGGGTCTTTCAGTCCCAAATCCAGATTGGGAGGATGGAGTGCCTGGGCCCAGCAAAGATGCTCCATGTTGTCCTGGTCGATTGAGGGAAAAGGGGAAAGTATTTATTTATTTATTTATTTATCATATTTATACCCCGCTCCTCAGCCAAAAAAGGCTCTCGGAGCGGCTTACACTTAGCAAAACAGACAGTCCCTGCCCTCAGGCTTACAGTCTAATAAAGACATGACACACAAGGAAAAGGAGTTCAGGAGGGAAGAGGTAAAGAGAGAGAAAAATTAAGTGGACTGGGAAAAGGGCTGATGGGATTGTCCTGCTCCCGAAGGAGGGGAGTCCAACTGGAGCAGGCCCCGATGTTTCCTCGGCCTGCTCCTGTCCCCTCGGTCTTTCTTCTTCCCCACAGGGCCAAGATGGCAGTTTGCCCTGTGGGGGTGGGGGAAGAGTCCAACAGGAGCAGGCCCCAATGTTTCCTCGGCCTGCTCCTGTCCCCTCGGTCCTTCTTCTTCCCCACAGGACCAAGATGGCAGTTTGCCCTGTGGGGGTGGGGGAAGAGTCCAAGAGGAGCAGGCCCCAATGTTACTTCTGCCTGCTCCTGTCCCCTCGGTCTTTCTTCTTCCCCACAGGGCCAAGATGGCAGTTTGCCCTGTGGGGGTGGGGGAAGAGTCCAACAGGAGCAGGCCCCGATGTTTCCTCGGCCTGCTCCTGTCCCCTCGGTCCTTCTTCATCCCCACAGGGCCAAGATGGCAGTTTGCCCTGTGGGGGTGGGGGAAGAGTCCAAGAGGAGCAGGCCCCGATGTTACTTCTGCCTGCTCCTGTCCCCTCGGTCCTTCCAAAAAAGTAGAGGAAGTAGGGGAATGGGTGGGAGTGCAGACCGGTAAACAGATGTAGTGGGATCTGGTCATGCTGAGGGGATTGCTTGTCTGAGTATTCTCTCTCTCTCTCTCACTCACTCACACACACACACACATCCCAGGAACTCACTTCTGATGCTGCTTTAACTCTGCACAGCAATTATTCCTTCCCCCCACCCACCTACCCACAGCATTCTGAGCACTGTGTTATGACGCTCCCGTAGACTTTCATTATAGAATAAAAATTATTTTAAAAATAAATAAATTGAATTAAAAGGGGGGGGGAGAAATTCCATTCCACCAACTACAATATAAAGGAATAGGAAAACATTAACATTTCAAATAAGACGCCTAGAGGTTTTTTCACAAACGATGGGCACAAAAGGTTTCCAGCACATGTTTTCAAGAACACTTTTGCATGGCGAAGTTTTTTCTTTTTCTTTTCTCTATTAACTTTTTTCCTCAGTCTTTCAACAATTTTTCTGAAATTTTCAAGTTATGTAAAATAGACATTTCTTTCTGGCACGTGCACATTTCAGGAAGACTGCTGAAATCCTTTCAATTTCAGTAAGGTTAGAATGCTCCACAGAGTCCTTATTCTACTGATCCTGTATTCTACTGATCACCTCATTTATTAGAGCCACAACTGTAAATCCAGTAATACCCAACACAAGGCTGCAATCCTTGAACTCAATGGAGTGCACTTCTAAATACACATGAATAGGATTGCACAGTAAGTCTTTGTACAATATTGGTGCCAACATTGCAATTGTTTTGGCAACCCTTTTCATTTACCCAGGCAATTTTATTGGGCTGATTCTGTGAGCTTTATTTTATTTGCCGCCCCTTGTATTTTATTACGTGATGCATTTTGATGTTTTTATTGGTTGCACATCTGCAAGGATGAAGAGCAGTTTAAAAAGTTTGAATGCAATAAATAAATAAATAAATAAATAAATAAAAATTCCATATGGGAAGTTCATTGTGGTCATTCTACTCCTTCAAAATACAGAATAATGTTACGTTATGCAAACAATGTTTGGTTTCTCTTGCTCCTGCATTTTGGTGGTTTTTTCCAGAATGTCATGATTGACCCTGGCATGTTTTTTTTGCTTCTATTGTAGGACTCACCTTCCATTTGTCTGGGGCTTCGCACATGATATGAAAGGAAGAACTAATGTGGACAGTGTGTGTGTGTGTGTGTGTGTGTGTGTGTGTGTGTGGTCCTGTGAATGCAACCACCAAAACAGTGGATCAATTAAAATTCCCATATACTATCATATAATGGTAATATAATGATATATTTCCCATTAATGGTCCCATCATAAACATACTTACTTTGAGTTAGCCCCTATTGATTTTGTTGGAGTTTAACTCTCAAAATAGCCTTGTGTGGCGCAGAGTGGTAAGCGGCAGTTACTGCAGCCGAAACTCTCCCCACGGCCTGAGTTCGATCCCAGCGGAAGCTGGTTCTCAGGCAGCCGGCTCAGGTCGACTCAGCCTTCCATCCTTCTGAGATCGGTAAAATGAGTACCCAGCTAGCTGGGGGAAAGGTAACTGCGACTGGGGAAGGCAATGGCAAACCACCCCGCTACGAAGTCTGCCAAGAAAACATCAGCGAAAGCAGGCGTCCCTCAAGGAGTCAGCAATGACTCAAGTGCTTGCACGAGAGGTTCCTTTCCTTTCCCCCCTAACTTTCAAATAAGTCTGTAGACGTTTGTAGCCTTCTTTTATTTTCTAATTTATGCTTCAATTGAAAATCGCCTTTCCTTAAAGTAACCTCAGGGGTCCAGCAATGGAAGGGCTGTTAGAGGGTTGAGCTACTTGTCTGGCTTTTGCTTACACTCTCTTGCTCCCCCTTCTGGTGCTGCCTCTAAGCATTTGTATTATGGCCTATGGCCAAGCAAATAAATGTACTGATTTATGAATAATTCTCAGTGTAAACATTGAACATTCCAAAGAAAGAAGAGGTGCAAAATATGTTGGGGCTAGTGTTGTAGTGGAGGTAAGGCTCAGAGGGCTGAAGTGCCGGAACGTTTTGATTAACAGGGAATATGATGACATCTGTCACCCCTAAGGATTCCCTGTTCCCTTTGTGATCCTCACAGTGGCTGTGTGTGTTATATTTTTACAGCAATAACATCCCTGCTGAACTATCCAGCATGGCTCTTCTTCTGTTCTTCTATCAGAGGCATTAAGCCTGTATACACTAGTTACTGGGGAACATGGTCAGGAGATTGCTGTTGCCCTGTGTCCTGCTTGTGGGGGCCCGTTTGACAGTTGGTTGGCCACTGTGTGAACAGAGTGCTGGACTAGATGGACCCTTGGTCTGATCCAGCATGGCTCTTCTTATATCTCTGTTTGTAATACAAAGTATTTGTGGTAAGTTGGGCCTTAGCTAGACCTACCTGTAAATCCAGGCTAGAGGAGGGGAGATCTCGCAATGCAACTGTCGCGGGATCTCGCCCTCGTCCACATGCGAGGTGCGATGAGCTCTGGAGGAGAGCTGTTGTGCCCGCCATTTTTAAAAAAGTTTTAAAGGGCCAGTAGCGCAGGAGTGCTCCAGCGATGGCAGGTAGAGTGGTTTTATATATATATATATATATATATATATATATATATATATATATATATATTCCCCACTCCCCCCACCCTAGCCCGGATGGGTGCAGCACTCCTGGCTATGCGTGAGTAATCACGCGAAACCAGGGAGAAGCAACTTCAATGGGCCACATGCTCGTAGTCTTGGGTTCAGCCCGAAACCATGGAAATAACTGGGCCCAAAGTGGAGCCCATTATCCTGGGGCAAGGGAGGGTTGATCCCTGCGTGAGCCTGGAATCCCCTGTGGGGTATCAGCCCAGGATAACCCCTCATCTAGCTAAGGCCTTGGTCTTGAATGGACAATTTATTTATTTATTTATTACATTTTTATACTGCCCAATAGCCAAAGCTCTCTTTTTTTGTAAGAGCTTTACAAAAAAAACCACTGCTCCTGTAGGGGTGAAGACTGCTTGAATCAGCTTGCTGTTATGGATCACCCCAGCTGCTTCAAGTTTTGGACTCTCCATAGGGGTGTGGCTATGGGGACTCTTGTTAGGGATGGGCAAATGAGTGATGTTTGAGATTGTTAGGATCCTCTGAACATCATCTCACTGCTCACCTTGTGCCCAATTCCTGTTTGTGATCACTGCTCACATTGTACAAACAAGAAACTTGTGCAAAGCGAGCAGTGATCAAACAAGAGATCTGCGCAAATCTCCTAAACTTTGCATAAATTTCCTCATTTGCACAGATTTCCTTCACAGACTAACACAGGGCTGATTCAGTTTACTGAGAAAATTTGTGCAAATTAGGAAATCTGCGCAACTCAAACTGGAATCAGGAATGAGACTAATACAAACACATTTTTGACAATTTGCAAATAGTTTAGGTGGACATGTGTTCCCACTCACATTCAGAACTTAACCCAGCATGGTTGTATGTTTTGCAAGCAAAAATGAAATTCTCAGACATCCCTAACTCTTGTGGGGTGGCACCTGCCCACAAGTTGTACTGTGATTTCTGAATTGAGGCCTCCCAAGTATTGTGTTTTATTAGGGTGACCATATGAAAAGGAGGACAAGGCTCCTGTATCTTTAACAGTTGTATTGAAAAGAAAATTTCAGCAGGTGTCATTTGTATATATGGAGAACCTGGTGAAATTTCCTCTTCATCACACCAGTTATGTTAGGGTTTTTTCTTTTGAAACAGAGTGACACAGTGGATTCACCCTTTAAACCTATGAGCTGGAATAAATTTCTTACGCTAGGTTTAAGGATGAGTAGCTTTACTTTTCATATTAGCAGTATATGAACAACTTGTATTCCTTTCATACATACAGTTCTAAGTTACATCATTTTCCTCTGCAAAGAGTCCTTTTTCCTTCTTTCCTTTGTAAAAGTCTTTCTTGAATACCTTCAGGCTGAACTTGCTTGAGGTCTTCGCTCTTGCAGCCACCAAACAACAAGATAACAGCTTCCCAAACAAACTCCCACAGCAGCATGTACATTCCACCTCCTATTCACTTCCACCCACAACTCTGTTTGAGACACTCCCCTATTTAAATGGTTAACAGGCTGACACTGAATGATTCAGCATTTCTTGTGCCTTAATTTTAAACACCTGCTTTTAGATTGGTTCAATCTTTTGCCTAATTCATTCTTCAGTGAATTTATTCTTTGTAAAATTACACATACAATACAAATACTAACAAGTTAAAGCTGCAGGTGCCCTGCCCTCTTTTAAATCTGGTCACTCTAGTATAGCTCCTGCACCTTTAACTGTTGTGATGAAGAGGGAATTCCACCAGGTTCTCTATATATACAAATGACACTTGCTGAAATTCCCTTTTCTATGCAACTGTTAAAGATACAGGAGCTCTGTCCTCCTTTTCATATGGTCATCCTAGTTTTATGAACTTCACAGTACAAAGTACGTGGAGTCTATAACCCAAACAAAAGGAAGCAGATGCCTAGAGACTGGCAGAAGAAAATCAAATAGTGCACACCTAATCCAATTCATTACTTGTAAATGAAATACTTTTTCTTCCCACTATTAACTTCTAAGAGTATAATCCTAAGGCATGCTATGTCAACAGACAAGTTAATAGGATGGGGAGTAGGAACAGCTGCATCAGCTTAAAGTTACAAAACATGATGATCAGGCAACATTACAACAATATGCCAGCACAGAAGTTTAGGATTGGAATGTCAGATGCATCCTATAAAAAAAACCAATGAGGTGAAATGCACAATGCTGATTATGGCAATGAACAACTCCAACCCCCATCTTGTTGCACACCTTAACTCAAAGACATGCTATCATGTAATTGCTTCATAGAATATGTATACAGAGACTGAACTTTAATTAGTAGTTTAAATGTATGCCAAACTGGATCATTTTGAATCCCAATTAAAATTAACAGCACCAATTAATTCAGACTTATTAGTCACCAGCTTGTTCTCATATTCCAGCTGCTGACATTTTAAAGGAAAACTGGGCCGTGTTTGCTGAATAGATGGCACACACACAAAAATCATCATCAGGGGACATGACGTTAGTTAGTTATTTGTCAGAAAGATGTTAAGGTCTTTCCATCTAGCTCACTGTCACTGGTACAAGGGATCTACAAATCATACAGGTTGTCAAATCAGCAATGGAATAATAGACGAAAACCTTCCATTAGGCTACAGATAAACACTGAACTGAATAAATCCCTGTGTCGGTTTAAATTAATCTTTGCCATTAACAATCTGAAGAAACCAGAAACCACGGATTTATTTGTATGCATTTCTCAAGATGAATAATAATTCCTGAGGTAAAAAGAACATCACTCAGACAGATATGTTTAGCAATGCATTATTGATACAACAGCAATGAATGAAATAACATTATTTATTTGTTATTATTACAAGAGGCAGCAGGCCTGTGTCAAAGAGAAGAAAGCCTACTCAAATGAGGAAAATGTCAAAACTACTCATCATTTGGGTAGCTTCCTTCTCTCAAATTAAAATTTGTATTTTTTTTAAAAAAAATGCTGTGTTCAGCTATACCAAAAATTTGCATTTCCTTGCTACATGCATTTCTTTCCTTTTTAAAAAAAAATCTGTATGAGAGAAATCCTTCCAGAAAAGTGTAGGATGCTAGAAAGTGTACTTTAAACATATAAAAATAAATGGAGGGGGGTTGGCTCACCACGGCAAAGTGCTTACTAATGGAAAGATGAGCAGATCGAGTGCATAAATGCCACTGTTCAGTTATCTTGTGGCAATATTTTCCAAAATAAAAACATTAATCAACTTCTGTTTCTTATATTGTCATTTAAATGCAGGGGTGGCTCAAAATAGTTTGCTGTCAGTGTCAAAGGGCAAGGTTTCACCACCACCACCAACTGTAGCTTGGCATTGTGTAGTGCCTCCTCAGAGTCATAGTTGTGCGGTGGTGGCTGTGGTAACAAGAGAAGCTGCTAAGGAGACTGTAGGATGACAAAAAAATGGGGAGGGGAGGGGGTGCTGCTGAGTCCTCGTCCTTCTTACAGAGCAAAAGCAGTGCTGGTTTAGGCAAGGAAAGGGTTAATCCAACCAATGCAGCACATGTGTAGAAATGCCAGATTAGGGCATGAAAGGGTTAACCAAAATAATGCAGAGCATGCACAAAAATATTGTTTAGATAGAGACTGCACATGCTCAGAAGCTCGCAATAGATTCCTAATTTATAAAGAACTCTTCAAATGCTGGTCCAGGTTAATTTTAAAAAGTGAGCATTATGAACGAGTGAGCTTCAACCAGCAACAGATTAATTATGAAATTCGATGGTATCACTAATATTGATCACTGTGACATTAAAAATGTATATTTAAATTTTAATTAACCCCTCCCAGATAATTTCCATTAAACTGCTTGTAGGAATTAATTATTTTTCTGTGAAAGCATTTAAAGCATCAGACTCTAGCTGTTCTTGTTTATCAAGGTCCTGGTAAATTGAACTGTCCCTGGTACATCTGTTTTACTGGTAAACTTGCTCATATTTTGCTTTTCCAGAAGTTGTTGGAAATGCTTTTAAGAATATATTATTAGCACCCTCCTCCTCCTCTGAGTCTCCAAAAGTTGAAGTTTCCAAGCGGGGGTGGGATGGGGTCTTCATCGAGTGCCTGCTAGGTAGAAGATATTAATTTTATAAATCAACTATCTAAATAAATAATGAAATCTTGATTCCAGTGCACCAGAGCCAGTGTGGTGTAGTGGTTAGAATGTCAGACTAGACCTGGGGAGACCAGGGTTCAAATTCCTACTCAGCCACAAACTCGGTGACCTTGGGCTCACCATTATCTCTCCTTCACAGCGTAGTTGTGAGGATACAAGGGAAGGAGAGCCAAATACTCCTGGAAACTCCAGCTTCCAAATCATGTGGAGAGCCACCAGAGAAAGAGAAGGTTCTCACCATCAGAAAGTCACCTTCCCCGTGTAGAGGACAACAGAAATGGTGATTGTGGGATGGAGTTAGCACACTCCCCCTCTCTCACATTAAATTCATACACTTTTAGAAAGCTGGAATAGGGTTGCACAGATTTGTATCCATACTTCATTAGATTTAGAGCAGACCCATTGAAAGAAATGGGATTACAATTAATTGTGACTGATTTAATTCCCATTTATTTCAATGGGTCTATTTTATTTATTTATTTATTTATTTATTTATTACATTTTTACACCGCCCAATAGCCGAAGCTCTCCGGGCGGTTCACAAAAATTAAAACCATGATAAAACAACCAACAGGTTAAAAGCACAAATACAAAATACAGTATAAAAAGGCTTAATTTGTATAAGGCTTAATCTACACCAAGCAGGATATTGCACTATGAAATTAGTATGAAAACGGTATATAAAAGGCAGGAGCCGCACCAAGCAGCATATAGCACTATGAAAGTGGTATATTTATTTATTTATTTCATTTCATTTCTACACCGCCCAATAGCCGAAGCTCTCTGGGCGGTTCACAAAAATGGCCTGTGTCAATGGGCCCCAACAGTTGTCAGTGCACTTCAATACCGCTATAAAGCAGTAACGTGGCTCTGGCATTTTATATACCGCTTTCATAGTGCAATCTCCTGCTTGGTGTAGATTAGGCCTAAGTATGACGAGGTCTGGATTCACCACATAAAAACAAAACGCCAGTGCATTACTTCCCTTCCCCTCAAACATATTCGTTTTGCCAAGCGTTGAAGCTATTCAAGAAGTCCTATCAGCTTCACTGCAACACTAAATATGGTATTACATGTTCTCAATTTAAAAGAAAGAGAGAAAGAAGGGAAACTGTTATGGTTTCTTGACCCACACACCCTGTTTTATTAACTAGGGCTGGGCAGGCTGTTGAAGAGTGAATGAATACAACATATATCAGGCAAAGAGTACTGAAGTTGGGACACATAGGTAGTGAGCCTTGCTGTGGTTGCAAATATTCAAGGAGCCCCATTTTCATCTGTGAAATGTTGGTGAGTATCTAAAACTGTTTAAAACCCATTCTGTGCAAAATCTGCAGCAAAGAGTTGAGTTGCTAGACCATGCTCACACTTTTTTTTTTTTTTAAGCTTTAGCAATTGCTGTAATAACCAGTGCAAAGCTAGGAGCTGATTTTTCCAGCTTGCCATCTGGAGTAGTGATTGCAAGTACAATAAATTTGCTTGGAATGACCAAGCAAGAACACATCCAAGCATTATCCACCGATAGACCAAAAGCAATCTCGTTCGCTTTAAATTGTTTTTAGTATCTTCTGTTATCAGCAGCAGCTTTCCCCAAAAGCTGGCTGGAGTTGAAAACGACCATGAAATTGGCAAGGAAACTCAAACTACAAGACAATTAATTGCATCATTGAGATTTTTTAAAAAAAAACACAGATGGGTGATACCAAGATTATTTATATCCCGAATAACAACTTAATAAAGCAGAAATGAAGCAGAAGCAAGCCAAGTGTTCCTCTTTTCTCTTTGGTACGTTTCCAAGGAACACAACACAGCCAAGGCAATATGGACACACAACCATAAAAAGGAAAGACAGATCTCAACCAATGTGCAATGGTGGTGCTATATAAATAAATAAAATAATAATGGGACATGGCCTTTGACTACAAGGCAAAGCAACCCCCAATCTTTCCAATATGAGTTATACTAAGAAAGAGCTGGCAATCATGTAATCCATTCAATAAGATGTCAGCCTATGCTGGCATTCAATGGCAGAGGAACAGTTTTCTTGCTCATCGCATGCCCAGAGATTAATGTAAATGCAATATCTTGCCAAAGCCAATGGCAAAATATACCACATCAAATGATTAATTGCAGTCTCACAATAAAACAAGACCATTAAATACATGCTGGACATTCAAATGGGCTTAATTGGAAATGCATAGATATTCCACTTGTAGCTCCCAATAATACCCGGGGGGACGGGACAGGACAGTCTTAGGGGGAAGCAAACCCTTCCTGAGGACTTTTCTTTAGGTGGAGGGAAATACTACAGAAGGACAATAATCAGTTATGATTATGAGCTTCCTCATCTGCGTTTTAATGCACTCTTGACATGCCTGGTGTCCGGTTTTGCAGGGCAGCACTCAGATGACATCGTACCCATCCTGCTGTGATCATGCTGTTTCCCCCTTCTTCTTCTGTTTTATTTTTGTACAGGGAAAATCCGGTTCTTTTTGCCATGCGCGATAACATTGCTGTTACTTTCCTGTGTAATTTCCTTTTCTGTGCTATTTTGGATCATCCCAATTTTTCTGCTGGGTGTGTGTCTGTGGAAGGGCATGTGTGTAGGGTGGTGTCACTGATGAAAGCAGAGGGTGGGATGGTTTATTTATTTATTTATTTATTTATTACATTTTTATACCGCCCAATAGCCGAAGCTCTCTGGGCGGTTCACAAAAATTAAAACCACAGTAAAACACCCAACAGTTTAAAACACAATTACGAAATACAGTATAAAAAGCGCAACCAGGATAAAACCACACAGCAAAGTTGATATAGGATTAAAATACAGAGTTAACAGTAAAATTTAAATTTAAGTTAAAATTAAGTGTTAAAATACTGAGTGAATAAAAAGGTCTTCAGCTGGCGACGAAAGCAGTATAGTGTAGGCGCCAAGCGGACCTCTCTGGGGAGCTCGTTCCACAACCGGGGTGCCACAGCGGAGAAAGCCCTCCTCCTAGTAGCCCCTGCCTCACTTCCTTTGGCAGGGGCTCACGGAGAAGGGCCCGTGTAGATGATCTTAAGGTCCGGGTAGGTACATATGGGAGGAGGCGTTCCTTCAGATAACCTGGCCCCAAACCGTTTAGGGCTTTAAATGTCAATACCAGCACTTTGAATTGGGCCCGGACCTGGACTGGCAGCCAATGAAGTTGTAAAAGGACTGGCGTAATGTGATCTCGCCGGCCAGTCCCTGTTAATAACCTTGCTGCCCTGTTTTGCACCAGTTGAAGTTTCCGGACCGTTTTCAAAGGCAGCCCCACGTATAACGCATTGCAGTAATCCAAACGAGAGGTTATCAGAGCATGGATAACTGTAGCTAAGCTATCTCTGTCCAGATAAGGGCGCAGCTGGTATATCAGCCTGAGCTGATAAAAGGTGCTCTTTGCCACTGAGTTCACCTGTGCCTCAAGTGACAGTTCTGGATCGAAGAGCACCCCCAAACTACGGACCCGATCCTTTAGGGGGAGTGCAACCCCGTCCAGGACAGGGCAAACATCACCTCGCCGGACAGAAGAACCACCCGCTAACAGTACCTCCGTCTTGTCTGGATTGAGTTTCAGTTTATTAGCCCTCATCCAGTCCATTACCGTGCCCAGGCACTGGTTCTCCTCAGCACACCATTTCCATTTCCTTTGCTCATCATTCTCCTTGGGAATACCTGCTGGATCGCTGGTATGGAGTTTGCTGAGTCGGTCCATCGTACTTTTGGTCCTCCAACTCAGTTTATAAGGATCCGAGTGAAAGCATTGTGTGTTCTCCCCCCCCCCCCCAATTCTCCTAAGTTTTACAGTAGAACAATACTTTGTTGGTGGTAGGGATGGTACCTGGTACAAAAAGAACTTCGATGCAACCATACATACAATTAGGGAGGTATGAAAAAATCATTACAGTTCATTTTTGACCAGAACAGAACCAATTTGCACCTCCCAGACCCTAACATGAACTTGAATGCAATCTGAGGTCAAAGTCCATAGATTTCCAAACTTGCAATGTGATTTGTAGGCTAAACCATTGTGTTTGACTAAGAAATCTGCTGCATGCTCCAATGAGGCAGGATTCTCAGGGATCTGACCTCTGGAGTCCACAGTGGAGTGCTGTCCTCCCTGTTCATCCTCGGATTTCATGTGGGGCAGCTCTCTGTCTTCATAAAAGGCGTGATAAGCTAATGGTGGCTGCTGGGATGCTTATGGCCATAATTGGTATATTTTACGTCATTTGCAGCTATAAAGCACTTACTTCTATGCAAATTGCAGCCAAGCAAACCATAAAATGCTAAAGAAATAGCATGGGAGGAATCTGCCCATTTCTATACTTGAACTCTGAAGAAGTTCTGCTTGGAGTGCTAGATCTGATATGGCTCATTCACACGTGCAAGTCATCACTTTGTGTCACAGTCATCCTATCCCATATGTGTAACATGGGGACAAGCCCTACATGATTTGAACCTGTTTTTTTCAACCTATTTCATCACGATGGCCTTAGCTAG
Source organism: Elgaria multicarinata webbii (assembly GCF_023053635.1). Lineage (NCBI taxonomy): Eukaryota > Metazoa > Chordata > Lepidosauria > Squamata > Anguidae > Elgaria > Elgaria multicarinata. The sequence continues at coordinate 17,652,788 of NC_086177.1, read as the reverse complement.
ACCTAAGGATTATCCCAGGTAAATGGAGGGGTCGTCTCTGCCTGCTCCCGGGATCCCCTGTGTGTCATTTGGATGCACAGGGATGATCCCCAGAAGATCCTGGGATATAGGCCTGGTCTAACTATGGCTGATATTATCTCAAAGATTTGACACACCTCCACCAGGAACAGAGCAGGGAAAGGGAAGCATATGATAGCTTGATTTCAGTGGAGCTGATGCATACTTAGCTAAACCAGGATTGAAGGTTGAAATTAATGCAGCAACATTAATGCAGGGGTCTAGTGAGGAAATAATTCGGCTGTGTTTCTAAGAGGCATCCTTATGAGGTGCAGTTTTACTCATCTGGAGCTGTGGTTGTCCTCCAGGTCTGGGACCTCTAGCCAAATTACATTGACCCAATTTAGGAATAGACAGTTCATTCAGTTAGGCCCTTAATGATTTCTTTCCTGAGACTATAAATTAGAGCTGGTACAAGATGACACCCTCGAGCTAACAAATGTTAATGATCTTTTGTAAGAGTAATGCTGAAAATTAACTATCCTGCACTTATTAATGAAGAGGAATCAGGTTGGCAAATTGCAGGTTGAAAAAGCTCCATGCATATACATATAGGCATCACAGATTGCCTGCCAAAGCAGTTGAGGGTCTGTGAATGGTGGAGTATGATACACAGGGAAAGTCCTTAAGCTTCCCACGCATCATAAATCCATAGGCTACTTTCCATTTCCATAGTATTGACACTATATCCTTATGTCCTCAAGGGATCAGAAGTTACTTCTGAGCAGATGGAATGAAGTCATTAAAAGGGACATCATGACTTGCTAAATGGTATCACTGAGCCATGCTGCTGACTGTTTTAGGTCAGAATTAGACATGACTCTCAAAAGGAGGCTATTTTGCCCCCAAATAGCACCCTGGTGTATTATTTATTTATTTATTGCATTCCGCCCAATAGCCGAAGCTCCCTAGGTGGTTCACAAAAATTAAAACCATTCAAAGTATAAAACGAACAGTATAAAAACATGATATGAAACACAATATAAAAGTGCAACCAGGGTAAAATCAGCAGCAGTTCAGAAATACAAATTTAAAATACAAATTTAAAACAGCAAAGTTAAAATTAAATTTATAGACTGTTAAATTGCTGAGAGAATAAAAAAAGGTCTTCACCTGGAGTCTGAAAGAATATAGTGTAGATGCCAGATGAACCTCATGATGGAGCTCATTCCATAGCTGGGGTGCAACAGCAGAGAAGGCCCTCCTCCTGGTAGCCACCTGCCTTACTTGTAGAGTTTCCAGCACCTTCTGTTGTTTTCACATCCCCACTCTACATCATTGGCTGATGGGGATGATGCCCAATGATATCATTGAACATATGATGGGGCCTGGTGAACTCTGCTCCTTCCCTCAGAGCTCCCTTTCCAGCATCCTTTACCATTACGTATGCTGTCTGGAGATGATGGGAATCACAGTCCAACAATATCTGAAGGGTCTTGCTACACCCATTCCTGCAAACCTCTGCTACCAAGACTGTATTTTTTAAATATTATGTTATTTATTACATATTTATTTATTACATGTATATACTGCCCATAGCCAAAGCTGTCTGGGCGTTTTACAAAGATTAAAACACAGAACATTAAAAACAAATATACAAAAGTTTAAACCATAAAAAGCATAAAAACAGATTACATGCAATATCATTTAAAATAACGATTATGGGACAGTTAAAAACTCAATATATGCTGTCAAATGCCTGGAGGAAGAGAAAAGTCTTGACCTGGCGCCGAAAATATAACAACGTTGGTGCCAGGGGAACCTTGTCTGGGTGATCATTCCATAATTGGGGGGAAAGGCCCTCTGAAAAGGCCCTGTCCCTTGTTGCCATTCTCTGAGCTTCCCTCGGAGTAGGCATCTGGAGGAGGACCTCAGATGTTGACCATAGTGTACAGGTAGGTTCATGTCAGGAGCGGCGTTCCATCAGGTATTGTGGTCCCAAGCTGTGTAAGGCTTTATAGGTTAAAACCAGCACCTTGAATCGGGCTGGGAAATGTACAGGCAGCCAATGTAAGCAGGCTAGTGTCAGTCTTAGGCAAGTGTCCTCTCTCTTAGGTTAGAAACTGAGCACGTTCCCAACTGGGACATTTGTATCAGACAGGAATGAGGAAACTGCCCCCACCCCATCCTGATTTCATCTAAAAGGATGCTGCAAACATACAAGATGAACAAGAGAAACTGCCTTATACTGAGAGAGTTCATTGGTCCATGTTGTCTGGTCTGATCTACTCTGACTTGATGCAGTGGTCCAAGGTCTCAAGCAAAAGATCTGCCTGGTCCAGCTAACTGAGATATTTTAACTGAAAAATTGAGACATTGAGCATATGAAGCCTGTGCTCCATAATTGAGCTATTGCCCTGTTCCACCCACAATTCTCCAGGTGGCAACACAAATGAATGGGAAGTTGCACTAGAAAAGGAAAGGAAAAAATAGGAAAAACTAAACTTGAATAAGCAATACATTAAGAGAGAGAGAGGGTGGGAGGGAGAGTATAAGCCTGTCCCTCCTATAACTGAAACAGAAGAAATTGCCTTGAAAATCTTGCTTCTGGACTAGCTAGTCCATAAAAGCTATAGCTCACTTGCTGTGTGTTCCCTGACAAGACATATTTTGGCTTTAAACCACAAATTAATGTTTAACCTTTTCTTCCTCAATTTGTGATGAGAAAACATTGGCATTTCTCATTGTGCCATTGGGGACTCTTCTGTTTGTTTGTTTCTTTGTTTGTTTGTTTTTAAAAGATTTGTCTAGACTTGTCTTACGAGCGCATTCAAATCCATTTACAGTTTCTAGTTTTTCAAACTTCAACGATCAAAAGAAAAACAAACATGCACAGTGCAGTATATTTTGCCTGTGTTTAGAAAGCTGAATTGATTCAGACCAAAAAACACCCCTCCAGACCTGAATACTGAAATCCCAGCACAGGGCTGCAAAACATCTGCTGAAATAAAAATGAGAATCATTACAATACAATGTGTTTAAACAGGAATGCCTATTTTTTCAGCGCTCTAAAAAATAACTAAAGAAAAAGATGAAACAGACATTGGGCCTGTTCAGACAACATACTAAGCCATGGTGAGACCGCTAACCCTTTTGCAGCAAATGGTTAGTGAGCCTGTTTAAACCATGGTTATGTAGCCACCATGTTTAGGAATTGTTCACATGACATGCTAAACTCAAAATGCTTAACCACCATGGCTTAGTGTGTTGTCTGAACAGGGTCAATAATGAAACAAACAATAATTATTGCCAAGATGTATTTTTATTACCTACATTTATATCCTGTCATTTCTTCAAGATGTTGAAGGCAGTGTATATAATTTCCCCTCCATTTTACCCCCACAACAACCCTGTGAGGTAGGTTAAGCTGAGGGATAATGCCTGGCCCAAGACTACAGAGTGGATTCTATGGTTGAGTATATACTATATTCAATGAACAAAAAACCTACGGTTTATAAAACAACGTTAAGGCCGTACACTTTCCCACCAAGCACCAAAAAGCGGGGAAATTGGGAGTTAAGGCTCGCCAGCCTTAACGCCACATCCTCCCTAAGGAGGCAGAAAGTACCAGTGAAATTCTCATTCTGCCAAAGCAGATAAACCATGAGGACAGGATGGAGAATAGGATATGCAGAGGTGACTGTGGGGTTGTGGAAAACTGATGACGAACAACTTAGAGCCACCTACTTCTTTTTTTGTTTAGAGCAGCCCTTCCCCAACCTGGTGCCCTCCAAAGGTGTTGGACTGCGACGATCTATCATTGCAAGTCAGTATGTCCCATGGTCAGGAATGCTGGGACAGCAGGATGGGGAACGTAGGGGGGCGCCTCCAGGCAAGCCCCCCCCACCTCACCCTGCTTACCTGCTCTGTCGTCGTTGGGCCCGGCCTTGAACAGAGTGCCCTGGTGCACCCAGAAGCAAGGCCACACTTGCAGCCTTGCTTCTGGGTGGTCCCAGGGGCTCAATTCAAGCCTGGGCCAGGTGACGACGGAGCAGGTAAGAACCCACACACACACACCTGGCCCCTTACCTGGACCTGCTGCTACTGCTGCACAAAGTGCGGCAGCTCCAGCCAACCCCCCTTCTGCCTGGCCCCTTACCTGGAGCTGCCACTGCACAAACTGTTGCGGTGGCAGCTCCAGGCAAGCCCCCCCCCCCCCCGCACCCAACCACTTACCTTCTCCGTCATGGCCTGACCCATGCTTGAATCGAGCCCCTGAGTCCACCCAGAAGCAAGGCTGCAGGTGCGGACTTGCTTCCGGGTGGACCAGGGCACTCGATTCAAGCCAGGGCCCAGCGACAACGGAGCAGGTAAGTGGGGTGGGCTGGGGTGGGGGCTTGCCTGGAGCCGTTGCTGCAGTTTGCACAGCAGTGGCAGTGGGTCTAGGTAAGGGCCCAGGCAGGAGGGGGCTGCTTACCTGCTCCATCGTCCCCAGGCCCAGGCTTGAATTGAGGTTCTGGATGGACCAGGGTGCTCAGTTCAAGTCCAGGCCCAGTGACGATGGAACACGTAAGTGGGTTGGGGCTTACCTGGCAGCAGAGCCAGGCAGGAGGGGGTGGGGTTTCTTACCTGCTCCGTCGTCGCAGTCCAACACCTTTGGAGGGCACCAGGTTGGGGAAGGGCTGCTCTAAACAAAAAAAGAAGTAGGTGGCTCTAAGTTGTTCGTCATCAGTTTTCCACAACCCCACAGTCACCTCTGCATATCCTATTCTCCATCCTGTCCTCATGGTTTATCTGCTTTGGCAGAATGAGAATTTCACTGGTACTTTCTGCCTCCTTAGGGAGGATGTGGCGTTAAGGCTGGCGAGCCTTAACTCCCAATTTCCCCGCTTTTTGGTGCTTGGTGGGAAAGTGTACGGCCTTAACGTTGTTTTATAAACCGTAGGTTTTTTGTTCATTGAATTTCATGGCTTTTTATAAAGGATAACGAGCCCTTCCCTCTTTTAAATGCGGTTACTGTAGTATAGCTCCTGCAGCTTTCACTGTTGTGATGAAAAGGAGATTTCACCAGGTTCTCCATATAAACAAATGACACCTGGTGAAATTCCCTTTTCATCAGAACAGTGCACGCTGCAAGAGCTATACTAGAGTAATCAGATACAAAAGAGGTCAGGGCTTCTGCAGCTTTCACTGTTGTGATGAAGAGGAGATTTCACCAGGTTCTCCATATATACAAATGACACCTGCTGAAATTCCCTTTTCGATGCAACTGTTAAAGATACAGGAGCCCTGTGCTCCTTTTCATATGGTCACAGGAGCAGGGGGCTGGTGACTCCGATGTCAGTGGGGCTATGAATCCGTGGGTACATAAATCCTACAATCCTATGCAAGGTTAGACATAAAATCCTACAATTCTATGCATACAGCCATGGATTCATAGACCCACTGACATCGGAGTCACCAGCCCCACCTTGTGACCATATGCAAAGGAGTACAGGGCTCCTGTATCTTTTACAGTTGCATAGAAAAGGGAATTTCAGCAGGTGTCACTTGTATTCATGCAGCACCTGGTGAAATTCCCTCTTTATCACAGCAGTGAAAGCTGCAGGAGCTATACTAGAGTGACTCCATTTAAAACAGGGCAGGGCTCCTGCAGCTTTCACTGTTGTGATGAAGAGGGAATTCCACCAGGTTCTCCATATATACAAATGACACCTGCTGAAATTCCCTTTTCTATGCAACTGTTAAAGATACAGGAGCCCTGTGCTCCTTTTCATATGGTCACAGGGGCAGGGGGCTGGTGACTCCGATGTCGGTGGGGCTATGAATCCGTGTGTACATAAATCCTACAATCCTATGCAAGGTTAGACATAAAATCCTACAATCCTATGCATATACCCACGGATTCATAGACCCACTGACATCAGAGTCACCAGCCCCCCCTTGTGACCATATGCAAAGGAGTACAGGGCTCCTTTATCTTTAACAGTTGCACAGAACATGGAATTTCACCAGTTGTCATTTGTATGCATGCACCTCCTGGTGAAATTCTCTCTTCATCACAACATTTAAAGCTGCAGGAGCCCTGCCCTCTTGACCAGACACAAAAGAGGCAAGGCTCCTGTGACTTTAAATGTTGTGATGAATCCCAGGTGGATTCCTGCATTAAGAAGTGGGATGGACTAGATGCCCTCATAGGCCCCCTTTTCAACTCTGCTATTCTACGACTCTATGAACATGGGCAGAGTGCATTGCCTGTGGCTGATGTGAGCCAAACATGCAACGATAACTGGAGGGAGGAAGTTCTCCCTAACTGCCAGCTAAATTCCTGCATTAAGAAGGGGGTTGGACTAGATGCCCTCATAGGACCCTTTTCAACTCTGCTATTTTATGATTCTATGAACATGGGCAGAGTGCATTGCCTGTGGCTGATGTGAGCCAAACATGCAACGATAACTGGAGGCCGGACGTTTTGCCAACCCTACCAGCTGAATTCCTGCATTAAGAAGAGGATTGGATTCTTTAATGTTTATAAATTAAAAATTATAAATTTTAGTGATAGATACATGAGTGTATTAGTGGTAAGTTAGATAGAATACTAATGTATTAGTTAGTGTAAAACCTGAGTTTGTTGCAGTTTTTGTCACGGACTTTTGCGTTCGGGTGTACTTACTGTATCCAGAAAGTGTTTTTAATAAACAACACCTCCCTCCAAAAAAACTCAACTTGCTTTTTCACAAAACACAGATGTGACTTTATATAGCCATCTATTTCATGGTCACATGTATTTTATATTTATATTTTATCTTTGCCTTGTAGCTCCTTTGTAGTTCTGACTGGCTATAACTGAAACCTAGAGCGGATTCACCACCCCACTGACATCAGAATCACAAGCCACTGCTGGATTTAGCATGTCTCGCTCCTGTAGAGTGACCATATTCAAAGAAGTACAGGGTTCCTGTACCTTTAACAGTTGCGTAGAAAAGGGGGTTGGACTGGATGGCCTCGTAGGCCCTTTCCAACTCTGCTATTCTATGATTCTATGATTGGGGTAGTTTATGCGCTCGCTCTCTCTCTCTCTCTCTCTCTCTCTCTCTCTCTCTCTCTCTCACTCACTCTCACACACACACTCAAACCCAAATATGTGGCAGTGTAGTGCAATGGTTAGTGTGTCAGGCAGGTTCTAGTCCCCACTTGATCATGAAGCTCACTGGCTAACTTTGGACCAATCACTGACTCTCAGCCTCACCTACTTCACTGGGTTGTTGTGGCTATTAAATGGACAACAGGAGAACTATGTATGCCACCTTGGGTTGCTTGCAAGAGGGAAAAAAGGTTTCTCCCATATACCTTTCCATGTGGCTAGGGTGATGAATTCAAAGGAGTACAGGGCTCTTCTATCTTTTACACTTGTATAGAAAAGGGAATTTCAGCAGGTCTCACTTGTATGCATGCAGCACCTGGTGAAATTCCCTCTGCGTCACAACAGTTAAAGCTGCAGGAACCCTGCCCTCTTGACCAGATACAAAAGAGGGAAGGCTCCTGTGACTTTAATTGCTGTGATGAAGAGAGAATTTCACCAGGTGCTGCATACATACAAGTGACACCTGCTGAAATTCCCTTTTCTATGCAACTGTTAAAGATACAAGAAGCCTGTCCTCCTTTTCATTTGGTCACCCTATGTATAGATTGTTCCAAAAGTGCCGACAACTATTTTATACATCTGAGTTTCTGTCTAAACTTGCATAGGATTGTAGGTTTTTCTGTCTAAAGATGCATAGGATTGTAGGTAACAAGATCCTTCTTGCTTTCTTAAAAGAACTACCTGTTGTTACTAAGCCTAAAAGAGACCTGTCTAAAAGACAGTAAATAATAGGCAGAACTAGACACTTAATTCTATCGGGCCAAGAAATCCTATACACACTTTCTTGGGAATAAGTCCACTGAACTCTGGTACTTACTTCTGAGTAAACATGCACTGCAGTAAACCTTCCTTTCCTCATGCCATCTAATGGATTTATATTCGGCCTTTTTCCTCCAAAGAACCCAAGATAGTGTACATAATCCTCCTCCCCGTTTTATTCTTCGTCCTCCATATAAAAGTTAGATGCAAGTTAAACCCATCAATTATACATGCGATCATCAAAAGGTACCAAAGAATAAGGGCAGAGGCCCATTCCTTATGCATCAGAGCTTGCTTTCAGTAGTACTACCCACTGGAATTAATAATACTTTATACTGTTAGTTTCACCCTACCCTGTGCCTGTTTACACTTCCCTGTGCCTGTTTGCATTCTCTTTCCCTCCTTACTGTTTACTATGATTTTATTAGATTGTAAGCCTATGCGGCAGGGTCTTGCTATTTACTGCGTACTTTGTACAGCACCATGTACAGTCATGGTGCTATATAAATAAATAAATAAATAAATAAATAAATAAATAATTAATAATAATAATAATAATAATAGGGTTGATTCCTGCATTGAGCAGGGGGTTGGACTGGATGACCTTGTAGGCCCCTTCCAACTCTGCTATTCTATGAGCAGGCGGAGAGCGAAGGGAGGTAAGGGAGCGCGGGGTGGGGGGACGTTGGGGAGTGAGGGGGGGGCCCATCGCGCGGAATCCCTCCCCGCACACACACACCAGCAGGTCTTAGCCTCCCGCCGCTGCCACGGTAGGCAGCAGCGGAGGCCAGGGGATACATATACACACATGCGGGGGGGGGGGGGGAGAGGATTACGTTACCTCCTTCCTCGTCGCAGGCCCGCTGGGAAATGGAGTTTTCAGCATAAGAGGAAGTGACGTCACTTCCTCTTATGCTGAAAACTCCATTTCCCAGCGGGCCTGCGACGAGGAAGGAGGTAACGTAATTCTCTCTCTCTCCCCCCCCCCCGGCTAGGGCCCCCCCTCCACTCTCCAACATCCCTCCACCGCGCGGTCACTTACCTTTCTCCTTCACCTCCCGTTCCAGGCTTCGAAGCCAGGACGGGGGTTTGGAGGTGGACTCTTTAGAGCGGTGCACCAGATGGTGTAGCACTCTAAAGTGTCCCCCTCCAACTCCCCGTCCTAGCTTCGAAGCCTGGACCGGGAGGTGAACGGAGAAAGGTAAGTAATACCTCCTCTCCTCCCCCTCCCACCCAGCTAGGGCCCCCCCCCCACCGTCCACCCCCCCCCCCACCGCGCGGTCACTTACGTTCCTATTATCACCTCCCGGTCCAGGCTTCGAAGCCAGGACGGGGAGTTGGAGGCAGACGCTTTAGCGCTCTAAAGCATCCGGCTCCAACCCTCCGTCTTGCCTTCTAAGCCTGGACCGTGAAGTGATCATAGGAACGTAAGTGACCGCGCGGATGCCCCAGCGCGGCCCAGTCCCGTCCCGCAGGGCCCGGCCTGCCGCCACCGTAGCAACTACGGGGCGGCGGCGCGGCCCAGGGGATTCCCCCCAAAACCCGGTCCTGGCCTCCCGCCACTGCAGCGGTAGGCAGCAGCGGGGACCAGGAAATCACCCCTCCCCACCCCGCACAACATCACTTACCGTCCTCCACCGTCCGTCGCAAGATTAAATTTAGGCCGTGGCTTTAAGCGGAAGTAAAGACCTTGGCCTTTACTTCCGCTTAAAGCCATGGTGTAAATTTAATCTTGCGACGGACAGTGGAGGAGGACGGTAAGTCTCCGCTTCCCCCCCCCCCCCCGGCCTGGGAGGCAAGCTCCCTCACCCCACTTACCTGGCCCGTCGGGGATGAGCGCCGGCCGCGCTCTCCCTGCTTCTCCGTTTCCCTCTGGGGATTCTGAAGCTCACGCGCATGCGTGAGCTTATCAGATTCCCCATTGAGAAACATGGGGATTTTAAAAATTAATTAAAAATTGATGGAACGGTCTTTCGAAAAAAGAAAGGCCATTCCATCAATCGGATGGATAGGGGAATTTAATCCTGTTTATGCATTCCCCCGGGAGGCTTCCCCTTTTGCGCTACGAGTGCGCAAAAAAAAAGTCGCCACCCCCCGAGAAAAACAAAGCAGATTGTGACGGACAGACTTTCTCTCCCTTTTTCTCCTTTAAACTCCCACCCAGACCTCAATATTTCAGGAATCTCCCTGAAACGCGCAGGGAATGTAAAGCCAGCATTTCTTTCTGGCAGTACCGCGTTTCAGAAAGATTCCTGAAATAGTTTTCATTTTAGGACCCTAAATTCCCCTTCCCCCCCGCTAAATAAATTATAATGGTGGAATGCTCAGATTACTGATGGGCCTTAACATACAGCAGCCACTATCGTGGCTGCTGTAATATGTATGTGTGTGTGTATATATACTTAATTTCAAAATAAGATAAAGTTACGTTAATAACATTACAAGTGTGGTGGTTGTTTCTCTGTGATGAAATAACACAGAAATAACTTACAAGAATATTTCAGACAGAGCCATTACATTGTCTGTATTGTATGAATATATTACTAATTCCAATTTCAATCAAGGTTCAATAGTTAGGGTGGCCTGGAGTGAAGTTAACAGGGACCTGGATCTACCAACAGTTCCATTAACGTAATTGACAAACAGGGACCGTATTGTATGAAAAGGAGACCCTGCAGTGATATGCTGAGTATAGATTTGAACCTGGGTCTCACTGGTCCTAGTCCAACCCTTTAACCAATACACAGGCTCTCAGGATTATTATCTATTCTGAGCATTATTAAATATTAGCCCAAACACTCTTAAAAAGCATCTTAAAAAAGTAGAAACACCAGCTAGACATTTGCCTTTTATTTTTGAATGAAAGAAAGGGTCTCTGGAACATCTTTTAGACAACCAGCTTCTCTGCTCTATGGCCTCCCCATGGCTATTGCCTTAGGTATGCTGGGAATTAACATAAAAATGTATTTTGCATTTCGTTTCAGTCACCCTATATAATTCTCTCTTTCACTACCAGGAATGCATAAGCAGCACCATTTCATATGTGTCCCATGGAGTGTTAAAACAACAACAACAATAAAACATCACCAGCAAAGAATTGGTTGTATTCTGCAAATAAATTGTCCCAATCTCTTGGACTACATCTATTTACTACCCAGTTGAAAAATAAAGATATTACAGTTCTACTAATGTGGCTAAAATAAACAGACTGCAGCCATCATTTGTATGAAAATATGTTTACATTTGCTGGTGAATGCTAAATATTGAGAAGTGTATTTTAAGATGCAGATATGAGATACAATTTTTTTTTGGGGGGGGAAACATTTAATGGAATGGCAGATGAATCTTTTTAGTAACATCTTGTTGGATGGAGATAAATGTACTAAGCCACTAAAATGTCATGTTTTAATCCACAAAGTGCATTAAAATATTTTCAGCAGCACAATACTGCAACACGGTGGTGAGGAAATTTAAAAGATTATTCAAATACTGTTTTCAGAAATCCTTTCACCGTTTAATGTGAAAGCTTCTATTTCTATTCAGCTAGCAGGATGTAAGGCAGGTAGGGGGTGAAATCCTGACTGTATTAAAGTCAAAGTTGAATCACTCTTTTACAAATATAGATGAAAGGGCTATTTTGCAGAGGCTGCTTGAAATGACTCAACATGTGGGAATCAGGGTATGTGCTTTTCATGTTTAGCAAGAGAACTACCACATGGAGCCTTGTGGAATGGCCTTCACATGGAGAGGGCTTTGTGTACAGCAACCCATAATGGCATTCAAAGTCTCAGCACCTACAATACCATTGCCGTGGCAGGAGGAGGTATCAACATCAAGCCACAGGCTTGAATTCTGTTTGCCCATTAGAAACTTCTGAACTAAGAAGGACTGACATCTGTGAAACTGGAAACAGTATCTGCTGCTGCCATCTTGAATTTTCTGGGGCAGGGGCTTCTGGGTGTGCCCCAATTTTAGCCCAGCTATTACCACCAAGTCCTCTTCAACCTCAGATACCCTGTCTGATCAGTGAGGGAGGGGAGGAATTGTGGGGGGCAGTGCTTAATTGGATCCAATTGGTGAAGGGATGAGAACAAACAGCCACACGGGCATAGCTGGGATAATAAATAGGCCACAACTTTATAGATTCACTTGATTAGGCTTGGTGGCGACTAGGGTGTGTATCCTGTAATCAGCCCACCCTTCTGGTAACTGATTCCCCTTCCTGGCCCACATGCCAGGAGCACTGGTGATGAATAGAAGTGCCAAGGGTACACCATGGCACAGACTGCTAATGTGAACACCTTTCCTCCACCACGGACGTAGCCATCTCACAGCCCCCATGCTGGTCTGGTATTGGTGTCGCATCCCCGAGATCCCTTACAAGAATCCCCACCATAAGGGAGCAGGGAGCCCAATCCCACTAACCCTCACCAGTGAATCCAGTCCAATGCTTATCATGCCTACATAAGTTGTGACAAATGTTATAAACTGAAGCATCCACAAAGAATTTACTGATAGTCCAAATCAACTTAATTACAATGGAATTAATCTTGTAATGGGGAAGGCAAAAACCCTCCTCAGTCTTTGCCAACTGCTGTGGAGGTAAAATTCCTTCCCAGCCCCCTTAACTGGTGACTACGTCTGCCACTGCAACACATCTTACTGCTGGGTGTGGGTGGGTGCAATCCTGGAGCCTCATGGGATGTCTGCCTTCGGGAGCCTCAGGTTGAACTGGAGGCAGAACAAAGGGGGGCATCACACTCTGCTGGGTCCGCCTCTTTGGCCCCACCCCATCATCACACTGATTGGCTCAGCAGGCCCCTCCTGGTAAGGAGATGCTGCTGCTGCTGTGATGTGCTGGGACAGTGCCACCACTCTTCACCAGCCTTTCTCCCTTCGCTGCCAGCCTGATCGCCTCCACAGCTCACCACTCCCCATGAAGGGGGAGCTCGGCTTATAGATGCAGAGATTATTTGAAGCACAGGCAATGATGATGTGGACACTCTTCCTGGAATTAAAGCAGCTGCAATTTGAGGTTCGCACAAGATGGAGTGAATGGGGAGGAAGCCTCCCGTTTACTATAGAAGCTAGAAGCTTCAACTTCGCAGGACCCCCTTCTTACTTCTCTCAGCTCCACTTCCAAAACTCCTACTTAGTTATCCTCTTTCAAGCAGTACCTGGCTTCTCCTTAGACCAACAGAGAGGAATGTCTTTCTTTCTTTCTTTCTTTCTTTCTTTCTTTCTTTCTTTCTTTCTTTCTTTCCATTTCATGTTATGTCATGTCATGTCATGTCATGTCATTTCTTAGGCCACAGCTAGACCTAAGGTTTATGCTGGGATAATCCCGGGTTCGCCCCTGCCTGAGCACTGGATCCCCTGTGTGTCACCTAGATGAACAGGTTTGACCCCTGGATGATCCAGGGATAAACCTTAGGTCTAGCTATGGCCTTAGTCGCCCTATAACACATTTTATCAGGGCAACATACAAAAAAAGCCTCTGAAGATAATAAGGTCTTTGCCTGGGATCAACAATACATTAAATCAGGTGCCAGGTAGATCTCTCTGAGGTGGATATTCAAGAACTGGGGGCGGGGGGGGGGGGCTATTGCTAAGAAGGCCCTTGATCTTGTGGCCATTTGTCTACATAGGACAGACTTAAAGTTGGGATTCCACTGATGATCGTAGCAGGGCTTGGGTACAAATATATGGAGGAAGACGTGAGCCTTCAAAAACTATGGTTCCAGGCTGTGAAGGGCTTTCTGTGTTGAAACTGGGCCAGTGAAGGTGATACAATACTGATGTCATAGAATCATATTGCCTTGTTCCAGCCAATAGTGTTGCCACCATATTTTGTACTAGCTGAAGTATTCAGACTCTATTCAAAGACAGTCCAACTGTTCATCTAGAAATTCCAGTAGATTGGAAACTTTTAGAAATCTAAGCAGGAACAAGGAAGTCATGCTTTCATGGTCTCCTGTGTGAACCATCCATTTTATTCAAAACGCTGTGATAAATTCTTTGATTTTCTCTTCCCAAAAAATATGAAAGTTTTCATGAGAATATGTACTTAACTGTGAGTATCCCAGACTCAAACTTAGTGTTTTCAATTCCTACTGCTAATAGTTTTTCAGCTTTGGATATAGAAATTGAGCTTTTACCTGAATCCGCGGAAAACTCTGGCAATAATTCATTTGTGTATCAGGAAGGAGTGTCCTTAGAGTCAAATGGGGTAGATAAGTCTGCTTCCGAGAAATCACTCATTACAGAGAAGATACAACATACTGAACAGCAATTATACCCTTCAGACTTTGTGACAAAACAGTGCCTTTTAACAGCTCACACTGTTAATATATGAACGCCTAGAAAAAATTGCCAGACAATTTGAGGTTCTTAAACTCTCCTTTGATACTTTTACACAAAAGCAGACAGTTCAACTTAACAGTACAGGATCTAGAAAGGAGGAAAAACCAGAAAGCAAAAAGACCACCTCAAATGATTCTAGTGCCAGTTTACTAGTAAGTTCAAAGGAGCTGGAAAAAGGAAATTGCAACAGGATTTTACAAGCAAATCAAGTTATGCTGCAAATAGCCAATAATAGAACCTGGTGAAATTCTGTCTTCATCACAACAGTTAAAGCTGCAAGACCTATACTAGAGTGACCAGATTTAAAAGAGGGCAGGGCTCCTGCAGCTTTAACTGTTGTGATGAAGAGGAAATTTCACCAGATTTCCCCATATATACAAATGACACCTGCTGAAATTCCCTTTTCTGTGCAACTGTTAAAGATACAGGAGCCCTGTCCTCCTTTTCATATGGTCACCCTATCTAATGTATGTAGCCATACAGAACTATACATTTTATAAAATAGGTTACTGTAAGGAGGATTGGTTTTTTTTTAGTATGGTAAGGGACTGCAGTAGTCATACAAATGTCAAATAATGATGCAATAGCTCAGGATGCTGCCCAGATGTTTTGACCTACAACTCCCATGGTAATTCATTATTTTTATTACTATTAATTAGATTTGTATACTCCCCAGCTGGCAAAAGCTCTCAGGGCACTTTACAATCATAAAATGAAGCAATAGCAACAGCAGCAGCAGCAGCAGCAGCATTACCATTGAACACGCTGAATACCATTGGCCCTGCAGGCTAGGGATTATTGAAGTTGTCAGTCAAAACATCCAGAGGGCCACAAATTGCCCACACCTGCTTTATATGATCCATTTCAACAAGTGTTCAGAGTCCTTCATGTACACTATTACTATGTTTTTTAAAACAGTCCCATGAAAGAGGCCATTATTACTCCCATATTGTAGATTTTGGGGGTAGGAGTTAGGTTGGACTGAGGATGAGAGAGGTGGGTTTTTTTTAAGGCAACCTAGTGAATATGTGTCTGGGCTGAGTACTGCCTGCCGCCTGCCTGCCTTCAATTCCATCTCTAGCCTCCAAGGCCAGGGATGCCTTCGAATCCCTCTGCTGAAAGCAAGCAGCTTCTTCTTGCCTTTCACGGAAACAAAATACCCTCAAATATACAGTGGAAAGGCATTTTAATTACTTGCTGCACTCCAGCATATACTCCAGAAAGCATTATTGCCTCTGTCATTCATGAACGATTACCCAATTCTAACTGTATTTGGAAAGGAGGTAGGGGGTGGGGAGACCTTATGTAAATCATCATTGCTGTATACTTTGTATTCTTTCCCACTGCATCATTTCACATTCCTTAGAAAATAAACGCTACTCAAATGTAACACCAGAAAATAGCGTGTACTGCAAGATCCGGGCACAAGATATATAGGCAAAGTTCTTCCTGACTGTAACTTGCATCTAGAAAGTTCCATTTCTAGTTCCTTTTCAGCTGAGCAGTAGTTGGGTCTCCTGCTTCTTTATTAGTGCTGATAAGTCAAATATTGCTCTATAATTGTTCAAGGTGAAGAAGTCCATTGTTCTTGCTTTGTCAGTGGGCACAATTGTGTAGGAATAACCCTTCATTGTTACGGTGCAGTATTGAAGGATTTTTTCTTGGCTTCTAATTTTACTGAATATGTGTAATGTGTAAGGGCTCCTTAGCATAGGATAGGGGGAAAAGCTTTGGGGGCACAGAAGGGGGTTATGTGTTTAGATAGATAGATAGATAGATAGATAGATAGATAGATAGATCTCCTGGGTAGGAGAGCAATGGGGCATGTAGGAAACCAATATAGAGAGTTTTTATATGCTGTATTAGTCATAATTGTCCTGCACATGTTACAAATGTATGTATTCCTTTTGAAATATATGGTCAAAGAGTTATAGAAAAGTAGAGTTGTGGTTTAGAAAATCCCTGTGTCTAGAAGAAAAGAGGTTAACCAAAGAGTTGACCACATGAAAAGCAGAAGTGATACCTAGTTTATTTATTTTTTATTTTTTTATTTATTTAAGGATTTTTATGCCACCATTCAGCCAAAAAAGGCTCTCACGGCGGCTTACAAAAGTATTTCTTGACAGTCCCTGCCCACAGGCTTACAATCTAAAAGACATGACACAAAAGGAAAGGGGATTGGGAGGGAGGAGGAGGAGGAGGGGGAAAAGGAAAGCAAATTCAGGCACTACAATCTTAGTTGGAAAGTTCAGCAGTTGCAGTTGACAGCAGGAGGGAGGGGGCTCTCAGCTGGAGCTGGACCCAGGCACGGTGGAGAGGTGCCTGGCTGCTGCTTCCTCCCTCACTGGTGGCCTCTGCAGAGACAGTTGACAGCAGGAGGGAGGGGGCTCTCAGCTGGAGCTGGACCCAGGCACGGTGGAGAGGTGCCTGACTGCTGCTTCCTCCCTCACTGGTGGCCTCTGCAGAGACAGTTGGTAGCAGGAGGGAGGGGGCTCTCAGCTGGAGCTGGACCCAGGCACGGTGGAGAGGTGCCTGGCTGCTGCTTCCTCCCTCACTGGTGGCCTCTCCAGAGACAGTAGGTAGCAGTAGGGAGGGGGCTCTCAGCTGGAGCTGGACCCAGGCACGGTGGAGAGGGATAAACAATTACATCACACAGGTCTGAAGCATTCTAGGAAGAGGATGGTCTAAACTGATGATGTGGACCAATAAACGTCAATATTTTAAAATAAATGGTCACTGTCTTTGAGAAGGGTTTTCAAGTCTGAACACAGAGAAGAAAGTTGTATTTCCTTTTCCTCAGGCATGAGAGCCAGGATGTTGCTCTGAGCCTAACATGTAGGCCTCAGTGATTCCTTGGTTTTGCCTGAGAGAGATGGAAGTCCCTTTGCAGAGAAAGGATCCCTTTGCAGAGTCAATATGAGTGGTGCAGAATTTGTGAGTATACAGCTGTAAGATTTGTGAGTATGTAATTTTGCATTGCTTGGGTGAAAGGTTGGTGATTGTGTTTAACTTTGCCTTTTCTTTAATAAAATACATTTAATTTTGAGTGGATGTTTGAGTAGATGTTTTAAGTGTAATCTGGGTGAATGTCTTGAATCGTCAAGTTCACCTCCACCTACAACACTTGGGCCAAACTGAGGCTATTTGAGATGGGTGTGTCTGAGTATTTAAGAACAGTGCCCCTAGAATTTTAGCCTTTTAGTTCCCCCCCACTACACATCACTGTTCAATGGGACTTATTCCCAGGTAAATGTTCACAGGATTGCAGCCTTTAGCACTCAACTAGATATATGAAAAAGTTCCTCTCAAAAAATAAGGATTATGCCAGTCATGCAGAAGAATCCTATCCTAGAATGTGTTCATCTCCATTGCGTTCTTCACCATGGCACCTACTGTATATAATGGAATAGCCTTCCAAAGCAAAGCTGCCTAACCTTAACTACCTATTGACCTCCCTGATCACTTACTAGCAGCAAGTCAAGTCAGGTATATTTGTGTATATCCCGATACAGGCTGCAAAGGGGGTTATTTACAACCCATCATAAATACAATATCACTCCTAGCAACATTCAGTAACAATTACATTCATTATACAATCCAAATAATTAATCTAAACTAGCAAAAATCACAAAATAGTCAATTTCAATAATCAATGCATAATAGCAATGAATTCCCAACCATTCATTTTATTAGAAGTGACAACAGCACTATAATAACAGAATTAAATGACAAATCAAATCTATTCGTTGTTAAAGGAATAATGCAGTGTTCTGCCATATACTCCACAGCTTAGAGGGCAAGTGAAAACTGTTCTGTTTTCAAAGGCATTCCCTGGAGCTTGATTTGCTGAGGCCCCTTTCAAGTTTGTCTGCCCGTTACGATGATGTGATGACTGAGTGTTTATTTGAGCAGAGAATGAGACAAGTGCTACAATATTCCTTGCATAAACCAGGGCATCTTCATTGGTCTCCTATTCGTGCTTCCAGCTGCAGTGTAGATGGGCAGGAGAATTGGGTGAAACCTATAAGGTTATACCGATGGACAATATCTATGATGTTATATGCATTTGCACCGAATGGGGCCTGTTAGTGGCAACTTTCTTGGGACCAGCTCTTTCTCCAACCATATTTTTCATGTTTCACTAGAACCTTGCTCATTTTGAGTGGTATGCTTTAGATAGATGTGGTCAGATTTTGTTAACAATCATAGCCAAATACAAATGTCTCCCATCTTTGATGGAAAAGTTTTTTGTTGTTTTGTGTGTGTGTGTGTGTGTGTGTGTGTGTTTTGGAATTCATTTCTTTATTCCTTGGAATAGATGCTTGTATACAAACTGTCAACATCTCTTAATTGTCTTATGGGGTTATCTTGAAGACAACATATATCAGCCTTCCACAACTTGATGCCCTTCAGATGAAAACATCTGGAGGGCACCAGGTTGGGGAAGGCTGTTCTACATGATGAATATCATGAGATGACGGGGAACCTCTTAATGGCTGCTCCAATTTTAGTGACAAGTAAATGGTGGACATCCAATCTTTTCAGTTTAAAGTGCCAGCTGTTGAAAACATAGAGGTTGGCTGAAATGGCAAAATTATCTTGATGTATGAAATGAAAAAAAATGTTGGTTTTGATGTTAATGGAGTGGTGAAACCACTCCACGGCCCTTTCTACACCTAAGGATTATCCCAGGCAAATGGGGGGATTGTCCCTGCCGGCTCCCGGGATCCCCTGTGTGTCATTTGGATGCACAGGGACCATCCCGGGGGAAAAGGCAGGTGTAGAAACAGCCCAAGATTCAATCAGAACCAGGCACCTTGGATAGCTCCATTACAGTTCTGACTGGTTCTGACAGAAACCTGGGCCAGATCTACATCTTGTTTCAAACCATTACGATCCCATCATGGTAACGCTATATCTCTTTTGCGCATTTAAACCTCGTAATACACACAATGGCATTTGTTGAGGTTTTGGGGTAATGTGGAATAAAAAGCAGGAAATAACACTATGGAAGCAGTATATGGAATGTGTAATG
This sequence comes from Elgaria multicarinata webbii, assembly GCF_023053635.1. Taxonomy (NCBI): domain Eukaryota; kingdom Metazoa; phylum Chordata; class Lepidosauria; order Squamata; family Anguidae; genus Elgaria; species Elgaria multicarinata. Next base: position 17,633,490 of record NC_086177.1, on the reverse strand, counting down.
CATCCCAACAATTATCAGTGGACTTCAATACCACTATAAAGCAGTAGTGCAGATCTAGCCCTGGAGTGGATTCACCGCCACACTGATATCAGAACCACCAGCCTCTGCTGCTTTTTTTTTCTAATGTGACATTTATGGTGTGTGTGTGTGTGTGTGTGTGTGTGTGTGTGCATGTATGTGTGGGGAGAGCAAGAGTCCAGCTTTCAGTCTTTCCTGCACACATGAGAAGAAGCTGCTGCAGGACAGAAGTGCCATTCTGCCATGCCCGGCATTGCCTGGGCATGGGGAGGCCTTTGTGGGTGTGGGAGAGAATGAGACATGCCTGCTCGCCATTGGCTGGGCACCTCAGGGCCATGAGACTGGGAGGGGACTAAGAAGTCTTAAAAGAAAGACTCACCCCTCTCAGCTTCCTCTTTGCTGCACGGCTTCCTCCCTCCCTGTAGACAGTGTGAGCTTGCTGGTTGCCATTTAGGGCCAAGTAGGAATTTTCTACTCATGTACTGATTTGTGCATATGTTTTTTCACCTACTCCACACTGTAAGACAGCTTGGGAGTAATAAATAGGTTGATTTGATTCAATTTGGTCACATTTTATTTGGCGCTAGGTACGGGCATCCAGAGGGATTGCGAATTGGTGAGCATTCACAGGCGCTGTTCAAGGTGACTGGTAAGATCTGAGGCTCCCAGCTTTGAGCACCATGGCCTGCCTGGGAGATAAGGCTTACCTTTGGGTCCAACCCTACTCACCCACCCTGAGCCTTGTGTCCTGAGTTAGGACATGACAAAGGAAGGTCTCCCTACCCCACAAGGGGCAGGCCCGTGGGAAGGCGAATGGTCCAGCGCCTGCCCACAGGCTATGAATGGCTCGCCCGACCTGAGGGGCCTGCAAGCAGGCCATACTAGATGCCCGATAGGATTTCCACCCCTTTACACATCATTAAATAAATGTGGTCCTGTTTAAACCCAGCTATTGTTGTCTGTCTCATTATTTTTTGACCTACGCACCACAAACGGTGTAACGGAAAAGCAGCATCCAGGGAAAGAGTTAAGCATCTCCTCCACTTACGATTTCACTGCTAAGAAACCACAGGATCCTGACAATGCTTTTCAGCAAAGAAACCAGCTGCTGAGCTTTTTTTTTTTTTTTTTAATACATGGTTGTTTTTAATATGTAGGTTGGTCCTTATGTTATGGGTAAAGGTGCATTAAAAAGTGTTAGAAATGAAACAATAAAACTTTAAAGCAATGCTAGCAGAAATGCTGGAAGCCTGTGTGTGTGACTTGAAATAACAAAGGAACAAAAGTTTGCTAATAACTATGATTCTTCAAACAAATGCCACTTAACTATGGAAATAGCTTCCAGTTTGTTATTGGTTTATTAATATCTCACATTTCTCCATAATAGTTCTCTGTACTTTTCCCTGTGTAAATTGCTTTCCTGGTGTACATGAGCTCTGAATGTACACTTACTAATTATTTTCCAGGTTCCTTCTTTGATTTTGTCATTTTAATTTATTAATACCATGATGCTTAATTAACAAGGTAGTAATTCATGATGCAATGCAAGTCAACTACAAAAGCAGCTCAAGAAGTGTAGAAACTATTTTTTCTAGTACACATCTTCACGATCTCCATTGTCACCCCAGGTAGTGGATCCCCTCCTACCTCAGTGGGTCACAGTGGACTTACTTAGTGGCAGCAGTAGCTGACAGAGCAGCACTGCAATCAGCACCAGTTAGTTTTGGAGCTGCCTTATTAATTTCCCACAATGACCTGGAATGACTCAAGAGCGTTGTGGGAATTTAAAAAGGTGGCTCAAAGTCATCCAGTGTTGGCCCCATTAACTGCCTGAGAATGAAATGTACTGAAACTAGACCTGGAAGTAGATAATACTGGGTTAGATGGGCCAATCATATGATTTAGATTTAACTAGATACCACAGGGATGTGTGACTGCTGTGTCCTGTATCTCCCATTAATGTCTCCATTTCACTGGCTACAACTTGAAAGAAGTGAAAAAACAATGGGTTGGATCCAGGATCTGCCTTCCAGAAGAGGAAGGGACCTCTGCCTGATTTTGGGGGACCCCCTTCCCCCCATCCTCCACAGCTCACTCCATTCAGCAGGGTCTTCTGACTCTCTGTGTAGTATTTTCAGGGGGCTGGAAGGGCTGCCGTGGGAATGAAGGGGCAGGGAAATCAACTCCTGCCTGCCTAGTTATCTAGCATAGATCTGGATCCAACTCAATAACCATAAATCATCTTTTATAAAAGATCTCACCAGTTGGTGGCCTCACAATTAGACAGTTTCATATGTTCAGCTGGAGGAACTTCTACCATGGATGGAAGTTCAAAATTCTCTCATGTGCCTAGCTCTGGCACTGATGAGTATCACTTAAGACCTTTTCTAGACTGTTGTAATATGCTGTATAAGATGGATACGCTTGATGACTATTAAGAAAAGCTACAAAATGCAGCCACTAAAAACATTACATTAGCCCCAATTTTTCAGCAATTGTGCTACCTTCAAGGAGAAATTCTGCATGCCAGTTTTCAGCTATAAAATCTGGACAACTTGAGCCTACCTTTTCCTTCTCTATGTCCTATCATTCTCCCTAAAATAACCTTTTGTCCTCTGGGTATATAATTTGAACAATAAGGGCTTATAGTAACTTAGTCTCATTTGCTGCCTTAAATTAGAGATTTGCCACAGCTTGAGCCTAAGTACATTTCAGAAGCCATGTAGGATATTTTCATTTGGCTGGGCATTCAATCTCACACAATCAGTATGCAAGTTGTTATACACAATGATTTGCGCCTGCACATCCCAATGCATGAACACACAGTGGTCCATCTCTTCATAGTGCATGCATGCAGGTAGAAGCACTGAGTATGCAAGCATCATGGGCAAGTTCTTGAAGTGTGTTGCACATTATTTCTTAAATCAAGTCTGAACAAAGTATAACCCACCCGCTGTCCAGGTGCTAACTATTGATGGGCAACTTCAAGACATCTTCTCTCTTCTTGTAATTCTTTATTTTTAAGCCAGGCTTGGACTGGACAGCCCTTCAAAGAGAGGGTACCTTCAAATAGAGGACTGTCCTCTGTTAGGAAGGATACAAGGCCACCAGTTTTGAGCCTTCTTGCTGGACATGAGCAAGGGCCTCCCATCATTTGTTAGCTGCATTACACACTTGCCTAATGTCTTTTGGTGGCTCCTAGATGCTGGAAACATCTCAGGCCCTTGGATCAGTGCTAGAAAAACAGTGTGTGGCAGTTTTAAAATGTAGTCATTAAAAGAGAAACAAGTCCGAGTCCTTGCCAGCTAGCTGGCAAGATGGAGCCTTTGGAGGCTTGAAGAACAAACAAGTTGCTTTTGGATAACTGAAGCTGTTTTAACAACCAGCACTGCACCTGGACACTTGCCTGCTCCCTGATGCTCAAGGTGTATATTTGTAAATAATCATAATGCACAAACACCATACACTTCCAAATGCTCTCTCCTCATTGGAGAGCTGACCCTGTGGAAGACTGTCCCTGAAATTTCTCACCAGGCGAAGTAATATTTTTGAAAAGCAACACTTTAAAAAAAAAACCTCTTTATTATCTGATCTTCATATGAAAGCTATCTGTTGGGGGAGGGGGAGGGGGAGTCTAGGGGCAGAGAAATTATAAAATTATTCCTCTTCCACAGCTGATCATTATTCACTCATGAAGGAGATTTCCTTTAAGCATTTTATTCTTATCTTCAACAGATGAGATTTAAATCTGCGAAATCCTTGACCAATGCACTAGGCAAAATTGGCCTAATACAAACCACTAAGAGGAAACCGGGAAAGAAAATCCTGCCTGACAAGCAATATTTAGAGGTAAGCCGTTGAATAAAAGCCCGGAGCCACACAGAGTGCAAAATCTGCAGTTAAGTTTGATTAGGTTCAAATGGTAAGATGGCCTTAAAGTGTCAATAAATCAAACCCAAAAATTCACATTGAGGGAGTGACTTGCAATGCTCTGTTGAGATGTTAAAGTGCAGGGATGTCTGAAAGATTGCCACAAGATTGTAATTTTAATTAGTTATTAAGGTGCTCAAATTAATGTAAATCATGCTTGCCCTTTCCAGCTAAACAATTAGGTCTGGCAACAGCATTAGCATTTTCATTAAAAATTGAACAAACAATAATCTGCCGAGTCCCCCCCCCCCCATGTAGGAACCTGACCAGAAACCAGACCTAAACGGTTTCAGTGAGTATGTCTGGGGTAGGTCAGGGAAAGGAAAGCAGGAAGGGAACTGGGGAAAGTTTCAAATGTAAAATTCAAGGATTTCATTCCAATTTAGTGTTGCAATTTTCCTTCAAAACACAAATCATCCCATAAGTACACAACCGATTATCTGAAATCCCCATCAGGGTACATACAGTTTTTGTGACCTTTGACTGAAGATAATGAGTCTATAGATAAAGCAGGATTAGGGATTATCAAGAATCTTTGTGATTCCAACCCCCATATGCAGCTTGAACCAGTGTGCAACAGCACAGAAATATCTGTAGAAATATCACAACATACTTATTTGAAATCAGGCTTGTAAAGTATATCGCCGACACTAATAGCTAAGTCCCATGGGTGAAGAGTCTGGCCAGTATTAACTACGGTCACACACACCTTAGTTACATCCCAGCTGGACTACTGTAATGTGCTTTGCATGGAGCTGGTCCGAATGCTGTAACCGGACTGTTAACCAGGTCTGGTTATTGGGAACACAAGATGCTACAACAGTATCACTGATTACCAGTCTGCTTCCAGGGACAATTTAACATGCTGATTATGATCTAGAAAGCCCTATGTGGCTTGGGGCCAGGCTACCTGAAAGACCACCTTCTACCTTATGAAGCTGTCCAAGTTTTAAAACCTTCAGGTGAGGCCCGTCGCTCTATACTGCCACCATGAGAGGCGTGTTTGGTGAGAATGCAAGAGATGGCCTTCTGTCTTTGCTCCCAGGCTCTGGAACTCCCTGACAAGGAAGGCTAGTTTGCTCCCATCCCTGTTGTTCTTCCACTGGCCAGCAAAGTCTGCTAGCCGGCAAAGATGTTTCTATTCAAATAAGCCTTCGGCATATAAGCTGGTCTGTTTCAGGAGTGATTTTTAAAAAAATAAAAATAAAATAATAGGTTTTACTGGTGTGTTTTAATTGTGTTTTTAATCTATTTGGCTTTATGATAAGTTTCAATTAAGATTCTGTTTTTAATCTAGATTTTATTGTTAGCTGCCTTGAGTGGCGTGTGTGTGTGTGTGTGTGTCCAGAGGAATATAAATACATAAATAGAGAACAGCTACATAAATACACTAACTTCAATACACACTTTGAAGTGGACACAGAGCATCATCACACGAGGGGAAATCTCGATTCTTTGCCATCGCTGCTCCACCCCCACTTCTGTCCCTCAATAGAAAAAAAGTAAGCCAAGACACTGTGGCCCATTCAGGGGCTGTTTTGATTGTGCCGCTTTTCTTGCACACAGCAGGAGCATTCTGTTCTTTTTTAAAAAGCTAATGGTATTTCCCGTAGTAACCTATGGCTGCGAGAGCTGGACCATAAGGAAAGCTGAGCGAAGGAAGATAGATGCTTTTGAACTGTGGTGTTGGAGGAAAATTCTGAGAGTGCCTTGGACTGCAAGAAGATCAAACCAGTCCATACTCCAGGAAATAAAGCCAGACTGCTCACTTGAGGGAATGGTATTAAAGGCAAAACTGAAGTACTTTGGCCACATAATGAGAAGACAGGATACCCTGGAGAAGAGGCTGATGCTAGGGAAAGTGGAAGGCAAAAGGAAGAGGGGCCGACCAAGGACAAGATGGATGGATGATATTCTGGAGGTGACAGGCTTGACCTTGGGGGAGCTAGGGGTGGCAACAGCCGACAGAAAGCTCTGGTGTGGGCTGGTTCATAAAGTCACAAAGAGTCGGAAGCGACTGAACGAATAAACAACAAAACTATTTTGCGACAGAAAAACGAGGAGAAGGAGCATGGGAAGCAGACATGGTTGTCTAAAGGATGCACACACATCCGTAAGTGGGCAGTAGCAAGCATGCGATAAAATGCTTGTCTGATGAATCTGATAGTTGACACAGCCAAATGGGTAACAACGAAAGCTCAACTTGATGGATATCCACGTCAAAAGAATGTAGAACATAGGAATCTGTCCATCTGGCTACACACACTAATTACATCCTTCTCCACGGACGTAAAATGCTTCCTCACCAACTGCATGTTTGAACACCACTGCAATGGGCCCTACATGTGTAGTAAGGTATGGGCATAGAGCTTTTCCATGCGAGGAGTGACTTGATTGGACTAGAGTCCCTCTTCATGTAGAGGACCTCTACACATGTCCCTCAGCACAAATACAGAGGCGCAGGAACAGACAGTGGGAAATGTTTCTTCTGTGGGGGAACAGAAGAAACCGCCCTCGAGCATTCTTTCAACCTGTGGGAGGGTGTGAACTTCCTTGGAGTCCTTTTAATCGGTGATCCCATTGAACATCTGCCTTCTGCATCCATACAATGTGCTCTACTCCAAGCCCTTTCCAACATTTGCAGAAATGAAACCAGGGTATGGATTCAGCTCATTCCCAATACCAACTCATGAAGTAGCCCTAAGAATAACAGTAAAAGAAAATGGCATTTCGCTGCCTCTGCCTGACATTTCCTGGAGAATGCCATTTGGAGCTGAAGATAGCACAAGATGTTTCAGGTTAAAAAAACAAAAGTCTTCCTGGCAGACAAATTCATAATGTATTAAACGCCTTCAGTGCCACTGTGTTTAAACTATCGCTGCATTTGAAGTTGTCATTCTCTAGCATTTTAATGAAATTGCCAACAGCGTGAAAGTAGGTTGAATGCACAAATAAGCACTTTGTCCAAAAGGACCAACCGGAAAGCCAATTGATCAGAAGGGAGGCTCAAAGCTTTTGAGTGGCTTTAAAAGCTTGCCTATTCAGAATGCCTCCACATTTAATGGTGGGCTACTCCTTTCTAATTTTTGCTCTGCCTGGGAAAAAAAAAATCTTTTCAAATCCTAAACTAAAATGTTATGAAGCTACAACTGCATATATAACTTTATTTCCTTGTCCTTGTCGTATTTCATTTTAACTTCCACTTCTTCCATTGATTGGTTTGATGGCCTTAAGACATGGGTGGGCAATTTGTAGCCCTCTAGGTGTTTTGGCCTGCAACTCCCTCACCATTGGCTATGGAAGTTTTAGGCTAAAAGATCTGTTGGGCTACACTGCCCCAGTGGCCTACCTCACATTGTTGTAGTTGGGGCAAACCCAGTCCAAGAGGTTCTTGGCACTGTGTAAAATGTGCCACATAAATTATAAGTAACAATAATACAGTGGCTGCAAGAGTGTGCTCTATGTCAGCTTGCTCTTAAAGACTGATTGAGGTCTGCAGTTAGTCGAAACATACTAGAATGTATTCTGACAGAATGGATCTTTTGATTTCATAATATTTGCCTGCTGGTTTGGGCCAGAATCCGAACAGACCAAACAGCAAAACAAACAAACAAAAACGCTTTACTGGTCTGGATCTGAAGTGGTGGGGCTTCGTGATAGGCAGAGCAATTCTTTACAGCCTATCAACCCACCAGGGTTATTATTATTTTTCAGTGCTTGGTTTTATTGCCTTCCTGAGACTGGAGAACAACAGGAACGTTGGTCAGCATCTGGCAGATCATAATATGTATGGGTGTTGGCCTGCATTCAGCTTGATGGGGATTGTGTTAAAAGTAAATCAGAGATACCTACATAGGCAAGTCACTATCTCTCAGACTGGTGGAAAGGGGGATTAAAGATAGAATCATCAAGCCTATTAAAAGACTAATAATTCTGATGAGGAATCAACATGGTTTCTGTAAAGATAAGCCCTGTTTTACTAATCTGGCTACTAATCCTGATGGCTATATATTACCTCCAGGATCAGAGACAGGATCACTCTGTGTACCAGTTGCTGGGGAAGACGAGTGGGAGGGTGCTCCTGTGCTTATATCTTGCTTGTGAGTTGCTTGTGAGTTTCCCATGGGCATCTGATTGGTAACTGTGGAAAGAGAATGCTGGACTAGAGAGGGCATTGGACTGCTTTCCACGTTTTTCTTCAGACCATAAACAGACAGGCCGCCTTCAATTGGAGGGGTTTTCTCCCCCGCAAGAAAGTTTTTTTGAGGATGAATATCCTATAATTGACGGTTTAACCTGATATGGCATTTGTTCCAAGGAAGCTTGAGCAGCAAAAACGGGAAGTTTATTGCAAAATCTTGTCAACAACTTACAACGCTGGAAAGAATAAAATATAATAAGAACAAACCTTATTTATAATATATCCGTGAACATATGTTTATGTACTGATGTATTGCCAAATGTGTTTAATAGACTAACATGTGTTAGTGTGTCTTTGTTGGGCTATATTATAGATTTGCATTGTCTTATAGTAGGAATAGCATTCCAATTATTGGTTTATTGTATTATAGTACCTAACACCACTATTGTCTAACAACTATGGGATACATCAGCTTTTTTGTAATTTTTGTATAATAATAAATGGGTTTCTTGTTAATCATCCTTCTCCACTAGTGGCTCGAGTAGTTGTGTGCGTTCAGGCACCTTATATATATTAGTCATTTAAAAACTACTGCCTTCTATTTGTTTGAGATTCTTAATTCATGCGTTGCAGAGTTGAAGGTACAAAATAATGCTGGAAACACACACTAGCTCTTTATGCAAATGTGAAAAATAAAGCATAAATAAATCACTGGCTTTCACATACCTAATCCTTGCTAGAAGGTAAGATCAAATGAAACATGGGCCTTAGCTAGACCTAAGGATTATCCCAGGCAAATGGAGGGGTCGTCCCTGCCAGCTCCCAGAATCCCCTGTGTGTCATTTGGATGCACAGGGATGATCCTGGGACAATCCTGGGATATAGGCCTGGTCTAGCCATGGCCATGGTTTCTTAAAAAAAAATCCAATATGTATTGAAAGCTAGTATTCACAGACCTCTTTTCTGAAATGCACATGTTATTATTATTATTATTATTTATTTATATAGCACCATCAGTGTACATGGTGCTGTACAGAGTAAAACAGTAAATAGCAAGACCCTGCCGCATAGGCTTACAATCTAATGTGGCATAGGGCTGTCTCCCTGTGCCTAATCTTGTTAGATAGGGCTCTTTTAAGACCTTTAACCTGTTGAAATTGGGCACAGTAACTAACAGTAGCCCTCCTTTTCTTCCAGCTTGACTGGGAGGAGATGGGGCATTCTCTTCTCCTCCTCCCTTTATCGAATCCTGATAAAAGGATGCTATATAGTATGAGTACCTTCAGAGACAGGGGGTGGGGTCCACTGTTACCTGGAAGGATTGTTATCTTGGGGCCTTGCTAAACCCACCTTGCAATCCGGTGGTGAGGAGGGGCCAGGCTGCGACGGGGCCTAGGAAAGCCCCGTCGTGTCCGCCATTTTGTTTAAACTTAAAGGGGCCACGTGCGCAGGAGCGAAACAACCGGGACAGGTAAGGTTTTTTAAAAATAATAATATAGCCCCCCCCTGTCCACTTCCGCCAATCTCTCCCCCCCACGACCTCCCCTGGCCTTCGATCCCCCCTCTCCCCCATGTCCCCACCTACCGTTTCCTGCTGCTGCTGCCACCGCCGATGTCCCCAGCCGCTGTTTCCCGCTGCCGACAACGATGTCCCTAGCCGGCAATTCCTGCTGTCATCATGTCCCCTGGCCTGTGCACAGGCTGGGGGATATGGCGAAAGCAGGAAATGCCGGCTGGGGACATTGGCGGCAGCAGCAGCAGCAGGAAACAGTGGCTGGGGACATCGGTGGTGGCGGCGACAGCGGCTGGGGACAGCGGCGGCAGTGGCGACAACAGGAAATGGTAGGTGGGGACATGGGGGGGAGAGGGAGGATCGGAGGCCAGGGGAGGTCGTCAGAGGGGAGATCGGCGGAAGGGGATAGGGGGTGGGAGCACTGCAGCCCGTCCGCCGCTTTTCCTGGCTACTCACACATAAGTGTGGTAGCCGAGAAAAGCGGCGGGATGGTCCACACGCCCAAGGTCTTGACCTGAGGCTGAGACCGCAGGAAGAACTGTGCTAGTAGAGGTTTTGGTTAGCACGGTGCCAGGGTGGCATGAGCCCTGGCACAGGCCGGGATCTCCTGTGCATCGTTTGGACACATAGGGCCGAGCACTGGCCGAGCACCATGCTAATCTCTGGTCTAGCAAGGCCCTTGGACTCTGGCTCTCCTCCTGGATAAGGTGGTGGAGAATCAAGCAGTACCTCTCAAAGATTGGAATAAGGAAGTGATTAAAGTATGTAGGATATATAGAGTGAAAACTAGGCTGTTATTTTTAATGATATCTGTATCCTTTGTTTATCTTCTTTTTTGTATTAATGAATATTACTCTTTTGGACTAATCTAGTTAGTAGAAGTTTAAGATTTCTGGCCTACACCCCAGGGAGAGGATATCTCTTCCCATGTGGACTAACTACTCTGGGGATACTACCAATGTTATTAGATCTAACTGATGAACATTGAATGGCTTCATAAAGGGAGCGGAGGGAAAACTATCAGCTTCCATCACAGTATATTATTGCAGAATGCAAGATGTCAGCCAAGCTTGAAGTTCTGTTTGATATTATCACATTTTTAGGCAAGTTAAGAGAATGAATTATTCATACCTTGCTTGAAATGCAGGCGAAGACAGTAGCTATTGCATGTGAGCAAGACCCGGCTAACAGGAGATCTTTGGGCATCCTCAGTAGCATCTACTTATGAGTGCTGTGAAAACAACATGTATTTCTGATATAAGAGTGGAAACTTATTTATTCAGCTAAAACTAGGCTTGAGCTAGAATTATTCACTCAAACTTTGTTTTTCAAAAACAACAACAAGAACAACAACATGTGATTCTCAACTGCCCTACTGAAAGTTCTCCTATTTTCAATCTACGTTCTAGATTCCAAATTCTGCTCATAGGATGGTGGCCAGGAAGTCTTCAAGTGCTGGCGCTTAAGGTGCCACTGAGCTACGCAGTTCCTGAGCAAGTCCACGGTGGCCAAGGAGCTTCAACCCCTGTGTTTCTTTCCCTAGAGATCCCCGTGCTTAAAGGCCTCAGCATCATTGAAGGCAGCTGGACAGCACAGAGCCAGAAGCCAAGTTCAGCCTCTCTTTCCTATCCCGCTTGATGGTTAAGCCCAACACAGTTAGAACTCCACTCTGGTCTAAGATACAATTCCCCCCTGGCTTTTATCTCATAGAATCATAGAATAGCAGAGTTGGAAGGGGCCTACAACGGCATCGAGTCCAACCCCCTGCTCAATGCAGGAATCCACCCTAAAGCATCCCTGACAGATGGCTGCCCAGCTGCCTCTTGAATGCCTCTAGTGTGGGAGCTCCCACAACCTCCCTAGGTAACTGATTCCATTGTCGTACTGCTCTAACAGTCAGGAAGTTTACATATCTAGCTCTGTCCCCTGACCACACCTAAAGCCTATCCAGGTGATGTTTCCCTTCATCACTGTTTGGATCATATGATGTTCCTGTATGTCAGCTGAACATTTGACTGAAACTCACTTAGGCCACAGCTAGACCTAAGGTTTATCCTGGGATCATCCAGGGTTCACCCCTGCCTGAGCACTGGATCCCCTGTGTGTCACCTAGATGAACAGGTTAGACTCCTCGATGATCCAGGGATAAACCTTAGGTCTAGCTATGGCCTAAAACAAAGTAGACATGGCAAGTAGCTCTGTGAGAACACAGGAGCCGCTGCATTCTCAAAACCGAAATGCATCAATGGAACAATCAATGCATCAATCAATAAACTCTGTTTATTCAACTTGATTTTTGTTCAAGAAAAATTGGCATAAGGCTCGGTATTGACTTGAAACCTTCAGTATGTTTAAAATAAAATCCCCATGTGGGAAAAGAATTGGCATGGCCTAGGTGTGAGTAAACAGCTATGCACTACTGCTTCCCTCTCACTTTCACTCCTACTTATTTCAGATATAGATCTGTCATTGAATCACATGGAATGTGTTAATTGATAGCACATTTCCTCATCTCCATTACAATATTTATTGGATGCTAATCCTTAAAAATTACTATTTGCACATTGTCATATGTGCCACATAAACACAGATATTTAAAATAGTGGCTTGCTTAGATTAATATTGAATTAAATTATACTATATGAGATGTATTTGTAAACCTTTGCAGCATGATCTTATACATGTTTATTTGGAGGTAGGTTCCACAGGGTATGCTGACACTTATTAAGTAGGTGTGCACCAGATACCTGCTATGCAGTCTGGTCCCTTGCATGTTCATTTTGAAGTCCTATTTTGTTCAATGAGCTTATACCCAATGAAGTGTTGTTTAGACTGTAGCCTGCCATGTAGCAGGGTTAAACGATATGCTTCAGGTGGCACCATGGAGTGGGGGAATAGATAAAGGCAAAAATTTGTATCTGTTGCAACCGAGATGCTCAGAGGCTTCTTAGTTTTTAATCACAGTCACAAGACGTCTGTGACAAGACTGAGACACTGGACATGTCTACACCATGCCTTATCCCGGCGATCACCCCAGGATCATCCCTGTGCATCCACATGATGTACAGGGGATCCCGGGAGCAGGGAGGGATGATCCCTCCATTTCCCCAGGTTAACCCCAGTTTTTCCCATGGTATTGGGATCGTCCCGAGACCGTGGGATGTGTGGGCAGCCATCCCGGTTTTGTCCCGGCTCCTCGCAAGTAAATGCAAGGAGCCAGGAACCAGGCACAGGGCACAGAGCTCTTCAAGCAGTCCGTGCCCATCGGGGTGGGGAGGAGAGTGGGGTCAGGGCTTTTTTAAAAAAACTTACTTAATGCTGGAGTGCAGGTGCACTCCAGGTTCTTCTCTTTTTTTAAAAAAAAAAGGTGGGTGTGACGTCCTTCTTCCTCCCAGGACGTCGCAAACCACTTGTGAATGCAGGGAGAGGATCTTGCAATAGGTATATTGTGAGATCCTTCCTGCTCCTCCGGGAGGTGTAGACTTGCTCACTGACTTCTCTAAGAACACCAGTCATATGTGCAGAATACACGGATGAGTCACATTGTTCCAAGTTAAGCAAAAACAAGACCATATTTAGTCTAATTAGGAATTTATCTATCTCCTGGTGAGGTGTTGAAGGGAAGGGAAAAAAGAACTTTTGAATCTCTGAGTTGTTGTGGGGGGGTTTATCCAGTCTACCTCCTTTTAATTAATTATGCACTTTGTAATCTAACACTGGCAAGTAACCCTCTAGCTCCCTCAGGTGTATAATTATCAAAATGCTTGAGCATTTATTTTATTAATTACTCCATGACTTAAAGAAGAAAGAGAGCATAACAATTAACAATGCCTTGATTTATTCCAGGTAACATTTCATCATTTTTCAAGAAGTCAAGGAAGTGGTGAGAAGCAAAACTTTCAATATGTTGGCCAGAAGACAATACACAAAGCTCTGTAGAACCAATTTAATGGCAGGCAGGAATGGATTTTAATCTGTAATCACCAAGGAACAGAACTTTTGCATTTTTGTTACTATAAAAAGATATAGGACTCAACATCTTGCTCCCACGTTGTCATTCTCTGGGGTTATTGTGACACACTCAAATAAACCATGCTTCTTCACAATCAAAACTGTGCTCTAGGCCAGGGATGTATGGATTTTGTTAAACCCATTCAACCTGTGTTTCACGGATTGTCAGGCATCTTTCGTTCTATTGTCCACTCATTATTGAATCGGATTTATATTAAGGATGCATGAGAATTTCATTCCACGTGCAAAAGTGTGCATTACTGCCAATGTGTAGTTGCACAAATCTACATTACCACCAATGTGCACTTGCATTAATGTAGATTAGCAAAAGTGAAAATTTGCATGAATCTCCCCTCCCAAAAGTAAAAAATAAATAAAAATGAACTGCAAGTCCAGGGAATCCATGCGGCTTGGAAAAAGCAGCTCCACTGTTGAATGCACAGGAGAGATTTATATAAATTCAAACTGATTAGAATCCCTTGTAGATTTCTCTGACATATCTACTATATCTTTCTTTTCCTGAAGCTTGAACCCTTGGTAGATGCAAGGAAGCAATTTTCAACAGATAGGGCCTTTAAACACTAACAGGCAAACAAGTATGATGAGCTCTTGGAAAGTGGAATAGAAAAAATAATGCTATGGGGATGGGGGTTGGTCAAGATGACCGCACAGAATTCCTTCCAACTTTGCAATTCTTGACTCTAAAACTTCCTTAACTAGAGCCATTAGTGTAGGTGACCTTAGGCAATGCCTCTTATGATTTGAACAAAGGCAAGTGATAGCTGGTAACATTCAGGTGATGTGCTTCAATGGAAATTAGGTTGGCTCAAGTAGGCAAAGATGATGGGTGGAGGTAACACATCTTTCTCCCCTGCCCTAGACAAGGGGAGCGAGTAAGTGAAGTAGCAGGAAGTTAATTAGTGCTAGGACTGGGTCTATGTGTAATGTGTTCCCCTAGAAATTGAATGGAGAACAGGAATCTCATTGGTGTGCTAATGCTGAGAACCCCTCACCTTATGCTCAGCCTCTTTGTATGTGTGAATATCCCTTATACCACAGAAATGACATCAATGACCTCCTTCTAAGGAAATTGAACCCTGAAACTTCTCACAGCTTGGAAGTGTGGTGAACGTACATAACAACAACTTAGGATTTATATAACATATGAGAGCCAGTATGGTGTAGTGGTTACAGTTTTGGACTGGGACTCAGGAGATCAGAGTTCTAGTCCCCACTTGGCCATGAAGCTCACTGGATGACTTTGGGCCAATCACTGACTAACCTACCTCACAGGGTTGTAAGGATAAAAATGGAGAAAAGGGGGACAAGGTAAGCTGCCAAGAGGATAATAAATAAATAAATACATAATATTTCTGGTGTTCAAAGTATATTTGCCTCAGAAATCCTTACAACTACTTTGTAAACCAGGCATGCATTTTGTCTTCAGATAGCAGATAGGGAGCAGAACTTGAGAGAGAGCTTTATGCTTTTTTATTTCATGAGCTATAAACAGATGGAAGGGAAATGTTTTGGAGGTTAATTTATTCACGGCAGGAGTTATTGAATGGTAAAGCACGTTTCCCCCACCTCCAGCTGATGTCCAGATGACCATTTATTGAGATCCTGACAAAGAAGCTTCATAAAGCAAAGCAAAATATACGCCATAACAAAATGTCTACGCATTTGTTGCACATCAAAATAAATGCCAAAAGGAAGCCCCGTTAAAATAAATATAAATAAAAATAAAATAAAATGAGAATCAAAATTATTCCTTTGGCTCTACTGAAAAAGCTCGTTGCCCTTCCTCATGGGTGGAAATACCAGGGGGACTTTCCACATCGTATATACATGAAAATATTTTTCAGGTTATTGAAAACGAAAGGAAAAAAATGTCTTCAGCTAAGAATAGGAATGACAACTGCCGTATAGACTGGGGGCCTTGCTAGACCCTGCCGGATAAGCCAGCAGAGAGGTGGGGCGACGGCACGTTAACTTTAGCGCGCGGTGCCCCGCCTCCTAGACGGCCGACGCGCAGGGACAACGGAAGCCCTACAGCGTCGGCCATTTTTTTTGTTTTGTTAAAGGGGCCACATGCGCCCCGAAGACTGCGGACAAGGTAAGGTTTTTTTAAAAAATTAAGCCCCCTGCCCCCTCTTTCCCCGCCCTCCCTCCCCCTCTCCCATGTCGCCTTGTGCCAGCCCTCCCTCCGCCTCGTCGCCTTGTGCCAGCCCTCCCTCCCCCTCGTCGCCTTGTGCCAGCCCTCCCTCCCCCTCGTCACCCTGTGCCAGCCCTCCCTCCCCCTCGTCGCCTTGTGCCAGCCCTCCCTCCCCCTCGTCGCCTTGTGCCAGCCCTCCCTCCCCCTCGTCGCCTTGTGCCAGCCCTCCCTCCCCCTCGTTGCCCTGTGCCAGACCTCCCTCCCCCTCGTTGCCTTGTGCCAGCCCTCCCTCCCCCTCGTCACCTTGTGCCAGCCCTCCCTCCCCCTCGTCGCCCTGTGCCAGACCTCCCTCCCCCTCGTAGCCTTGTGCCAGACCTCCCTCCCCCTCGTCGCCTTGTGCCAGCCCTCCCTCCCCCTCGTCACCTTGTGCCAGCCCTCCCTCCCCCTCGTCGCCTTGTGCCAGCCCTCCCTCCCCCTCGTCGCCTTGTGCCAGCCCTCCCTCCCCCTCGCCGCCTTGTGCCAGCCCTCCCTCCCCCTCGTCACCTTGTGCCAGCCCTCCCTCCCCCTCGTCGCCCTGTGCCAGACCTCCCTCCCCCTCGTAGCCTTGTGCCAGACCTCCCTCCCCCTCGTCGCCTTGTGCCAGCCCTCCCTCCCCCTCGTCACCTTGTGCCAGCCCTCCCTCCCCCTCGTCGCCTTGTGCCAGCCCTCCCTCCCCCTCGTCGCCTTGTGCCAGCCCTCCCTCCCCCTCGTCGCCTTGTGCCAGCCCTCCCTCCCCCTCGTCGCCTTGTGCCAGCCCTCCCTCCCCCTCGTTGCCCTGTGCCAGACCTCCCTCCCCCTCGTTGCCTTGTGCCAGCCCTCCCTCCCCCTCGTCACCTTGTGCCAGCCCTCCCTCCCCCTCGTCGCCCTGTGCCAGACCTCCCTCCCCCTCGTAGCCTTGTGCCAGACCTCCCTCCCCCTCGTCGCCTTGTGCCAGCCCTCCCTCCCCCTCGTCACCTTGTGCCAGCCCTCCCTCCCCCTCGTCGCCTTGTGCCAGCCCTCCCTCCCCCTCGTCGCCTTGTGCCAGCCCTCCCTCCCCCTCGTTGCCTTGTGCCAGCCCTCCCTCCCCCTCGTCACCTTGTGCCAGCCCTCCCTCCCCCTCGTCGCCCTGTGCCAGACCTCCCTCCCCCTCGTAGCCTTGTGCCAGACCTCCCTCCCCCTCGTCGCCTTGTGCCAGCCCTCCCTCCCCCTCGTCACCTTGTGCCAGCCCTCCCTCCCCCTCGTCGCCTTGTGCCAGCCCTCCCTCCCCCTCGTCGCCTTGTGCCAGCCCTCCCTCCCCCTCGTCGCCTTGTGCCAGCCCTCCCTCCCCCTCGTCGCCTTGTGCCAGCCCTCCCTCCCCCTCGTCACCCTGTGCCAGCCCTCCCTCCCCCTCGTCGCCTTGTGCCAGCCCTCCCTCCCCCTCGCCGCTTTGTGCCAGCCCCCCCTCCCCCTCGTTGCCCTGTGCCAGCCCTCCCTCCCCCTCGCCGCTTTGTGCCAGCCCTCCCTCCCCCTCGTTGCCCTGTGCCAGCCCTCCCTCCCCCTCGTCGCCTTGTGCCAGCCCTCCCTCCCCCTCGTTGCCCTGTGCCAGCCCTCCCTCCCCCTCGTCGCCTTGTGCCAGCCCTCCCTCCCCCTCGTTGCCCTGTGCCAGCCCTCCCTCCCCCTCGCCGCTTTGTGCCAGCCCTCCCTCCCCCTCGCCGCTTTGTGCCAGCCCTCCCTCCCCCTCGTCGCCTTGTGCCAGCCCTCCCTCCCCGTCGTTGCCCTGTGCCAGCCCTCCCTCCCCCTCGTCACCCTGTGCCAGCCCTCCCTCCCCCTCGTCGCCTTGTGCCAGCCCTCCCTCCCCCTCTCCCGTGTCGCCCCCCAGGACCCCCCCCTGGCCCGATGGGCACAGCGCTCAGCGCTGTGCCCAGTCCGTGGCTTTTTGCGGCTACTCGATTAAGCGAGTAGCCGCAAAAAGCCACAGAAGTCGCTAGACGTTCCGCAGCCCCGGCCTCAGGCCGGAGCTGCGGAAAAGGCGCGCCATAAGTGACTTCGCTTATGGCGCATTAAGGGAGGCTTTAGTGTGGCCTGGGGCCAGATTCCCCTGTGCGTTATGTGGACTCACAGCAGGGAAACCGGCCCTCAAAGCGTGTTAAGGCCTCGTCTAGCAAGGCCCAAAGACAACATTTTGATTTATAATGGTGGTGGTGGGGGAGATAATAAAAGGAAAAGAAACAGAATCTTAACCTGTATTTTAGTAAGCACAACTGAGGTGCAATCCTTTTGCCTTCAGTTGGGGTCCTGTTAGCACTGAGAACTTTGGTTTTGGTGGAGTTGTTTAGTGTGTTGGTACTCAGATCCCACCTCTGCTTTGTGTTCAGTCTTTTGGGTAGGTGACTTGTTCTTTGTGACTAGCCCCATGGCAGCCATTTTGAGGTGACATCAAGGACAGTTTCTCAAATGGCCAAGTGTGCTGAAGAGAGCTTTAGGGGAAGAGAAATGCAATAAATAAATAAATAAAATGGGCCCAAATAGATTGCCTACCCTTGTTTTACAGATATTCTGCCCCAGGATGCCTGACACAAACACTCAACAGGGACATCTACTCCATGACACCAATTAGGGATGTGAAGCTAATGCTCTCCACATGGATAAGGAAAAGGGGAGAAAAGAGGAGTAGCATGCTAACTGTTGCAAATGTTTCCCACATCTCTTTCTCTCCCCACAGCAATTTTATTGATAGTATTAATGGCTAAATAGTTCTCCCTCCCTAAAGAGCTAGTAGCAGTGACCCCCAGGATACAAAAGGTAAGTATGCACTGTGCTTTGGGAGCAGGAGAGAAAGGAAAGCATAAGGCCGAATACTGAGTTTTCAGCACACGAAGCCAAGGCAATGGGTTGGTGCAACATAAGGGGTGGCTCTGCCTTAAGAGCAGCTGCCCCCACCTCAAGCCCCTGTGTAAGAATCCTGGATCTCCCTCATGCTTTGGCCCTGGATAAGTGGAACTGTGGGGCCCTCAGGGCAATTCTTCCCCATTTCCTCTTTTCACATTTAAACGTTTTGTTTTGGCCTATAGACCTTTTATGTTGATTATTTTAGCAAGCAGCCATCTTGGTTTTGACATTCTCTCACACAGGCATGCACACCGAGCAACTGTTTGTTTCATTTGCATTCTAACTCATTTTTAATCCTATGCGGTTATCCCCAAAACACAGACTGCAAATTAATGAGCTACTACAGAGTTTCATGAGGTCAGCCAGCAGCACTGACAGCAATCTGGCTAACGTTGCAATAAAACTAGCCATGGATGACACAAGGAGCACCAGAGTAAGAGCCAAAATCACATGGTTAGGCCTTAACATGTACCTAGTCCAGGTTTTCAGAGTTTGCGAGTGCATACGCCTTCTCATGACAAAAACAGAATAATGTCTTACAAATCAGAATTGCTGGGGGAAAGCATGAAAAATATGCTTCATCAGCTTAATGCTCTCTCTGAGTTTAAGACAGCTGTAACAACTAGTCTCTTCCAGTAGGCCTACCCAGATGAATTTTAAACTTAAGAATTGTAAGAGGCTGTGATTGGTATTTTAATATTGTATTGGTTTTATATGCTCTTTTAACTAATTTTATGTATTATATTTTATTTAGTGTTGTTCCCCGCCTCGATCCAGAGGGAGAGGCGGGTAATAAATACAATTGTTGTTGTTGTAACAGAAAGTTGGAGTGAATGCCTTATGTATCCCCAGAGCTGGCCTCTCAAGGGAGGGGTATATGTGGAAATGCTGTCCCTGAAGCAAAAGAGTCTTTTGGGAGTGTGGATCTATGAAGAATTATTCTGAAGAATGATAGATAAAAATGGCCTGATGTCATTGAATCCCTGATTCACACGTGTCTATCATTCTGAAACTGGATCACTGTCATCTCTGAGGAAAAGTCTGTCTGCCTGTGCAATTGGAATAGGCCACAAAGCTACATAACAATACTGGGTTTGCTATGTATTTAGGTGAACAAGAATGGTTGAGAGTTTCACTGGCCTACCAGGCCCTCAATGAATTTAAAGAATGTAGAGGCTTTGCAAGGAATTTCAAGATTGAGTCATTAGATCATGCACATATAAGGTTCTGTTATTATTCTATAAAGTCCTAAACAACTTGGGGCCAGGATACCTAGGAGACCCTGCTTTCCCTTATATACACATAGGCCTTAGCTAGACCGGGCGAAATCTCGGGGTGAACCCCGGGAACGTCCGTGTGCATCCACATGATCCACAGGGGATCCCGGGATCAGGGAGGGATGATCCCTCCCTTACCCCGGGATCACACCCTCCCCTTTGGGCCCGCTTTTTCCACGGTCTGGGGCTGAGCCCGAGACTGCGGAACGTGTGGCCCTTTGCTGCGGCTTGACTCGGCTCCGCGCCGGGAGTTGCGCATGGGGCACAGCACTCCTCAGGAGCACTGCGCCCATTGGGGGTAGGGTGGGGGGAGCAGGGAAATTAAATTATTTTTTTAAAAAAGACCTACCTTTGTGCACAATGGTTCATGCACTCCTGTTTCTTTTTTTAAAAAATGGCGGGTGCAACTCCTCTCTTCCTGAGGTCGTCTGCCCTCATGAGTAAACGGATGAGGGATCTTGCTTTAATCACAATGTGAGGTCTTCCCTCCTTCGTTGCGGACTATAAGGTAGGTCTAGCTAAGGCCATAGACAATATTTACGATCTTCAGAGGAGGTCTTGCTGCTCTTTCCAAAACAAATGAAATGCCGCCATGAAGAACCTCAATGGCAGGCCTTCTAGCGGCACCCACCATCTGGAAAACCCTCCCTCGTGCACTTCTGGTGGCTGAAAATGTAACATCCTTTAAACGCCTCCTGGAAACATATTTTTTTCACACAGTCTTTCCCTGGGCTTTAACTTATTTTGGTTCTATATGGTATTTTTAATTTTTAAAGCTTTATATTAAGTTCTATCTTGGTATATTTTGTGGTTTTCATTGTGAACTGCCTGGAGAGCCTCAGCTATTTGGCAGTATAAAAATGTAATAAAAAGATAATTAATTAAAATAAAAATAGCACTTTGGCTAGCGTAAAACCACAAGTATGTGGGTTGGTGACGAAAAGGCACCAATGTATATGCAGTGTATATGCAGGAGGCATTTATTTTTTTTATGATGTGACAAGTCTAAAAACTTGGAAAACCACCATAATAATTAAGAACATTGAGTTTCCAGGGACAAAGGGAGCAAGTGTTTAAAAGGAACATTTAAAGGCCTCAAAACGTGTGGGAGAAAATGGGTTCGGCCTCTCATTTCAAAGTAACACTAGTCCCCAGGGCCAAAGACGAGACTAAAGGGTATGTGCCACTTGTATGAAAAGATAGATATTCTTTTGATTCTCCCAGGCATTCTGGTTTTTTTTAGTTCATTTAGTACATTATCCTGATGCTGATTTTAATTTGGTTTTATTTGCTGGAATGGTTTTATTTTGGCTGCTGATTTTATCTCAGTTTTATTCTGCACTGTTTCTCTATTCTTTGTTTTAATGCATGTATTTTATGTATTATATAATATATACCACCCAGAAAAGTTTGCTTATTGGGTGGTTTAAACGTATAGTAAATAAATGAATAATAGGTGAAACAGAGAAGCTGAAGGACACCAATCAATCACCCAGTTTTTCAGAAAATAAAAGAATTGAGGGGAAGGATATTATACTATATAATATGTACTGGGCTCAGATAAATAAATTATGCTTGGCCACTGAATGGCCTTGATAAGTCTCCTGTTTGTGACCGCAAAACCAGATGATTGTCAAGGCAGTGGTTCCCCACAATTGGGGGGCTGTAGTGAGTTTGGTGGGTCACAGGTCTGACAAATTGTTTCCACATGAACTGGGTGCCGCAAGATCTTCAGAACCATAGGATCTGTACCCAAATTCGGAAGTAGTCTGCTGGAACCACTGCTCAGTGCAAGCTTCTGAAGGCCTTCCAAGGCCAGCTGCTTTCACATCACAGCTCCTGATGTGTTCTTAGATCTGCCATCAAAGGTAGAGAATCTCATCTGAAGTCACTTTAATGTTCTCAGTATCAGTTTTCACATTGCCATAACAGTAACGGTAAATCTCTTAATATTTATTTAATAAAAATAAATTAAATAACATTTATTACACTCTCTACATCAGATGTGACTGAATGGAGACATGGCCTTCGCCTCGTGTGCCAGCTGGCAATGTCAAAACACCACCACCAAGGGAAGGCACCAAATGCAGAAAAAGAAGGCAGGAAGCCTCTAGCTGCCCGTGGCGGAATATTGTTTTGCTGAAGGAGTTTTAAAGGTGATTTTGGCACTGCCATTTGGTAGCAATTCAGTGGTGGACTGCAGGAACTTTGCTCTGGAACTTCACTGAATTGTTTTTAATGTGAATAGGAGCCGTTCATTTGAAAGGAGTGTACATAAAGTTCAGTAGAGGGCAGAGCAAAAATTCACTCTGGGGATGGGGTAAAAGTTTAGATATGGAAGGCAGATGTGTGAGAGGCAGAGCACTGAGGGTGAGGCAGAAATATTTTTCTCTGGCTGATCTGTGTTGCAACATATGGGCAGATGGCAGCAGACTATTGAACTGATGGGCTTACCCACCGACCCAAATTCTATGCAGAATAATATTCCTGCATTAAGACGTTTCCTCACATCTCATGGGCTAACCTACTATAAAGGTCCATTACAGGGAGAGGTGGTGACTTGTAGAAGATGGTGACTTAAGAACATAAGAAGTGCCATGCTGGATCAGACTGAGGGTCCATCTAGTCCAGCACTCTGTTCACACAGTGGCCAACCAGCTGTTGACCAGGGACCAAGAAAGCAGGACATGGTGCAACATTACCTTCCCACCCATGTTGTTGAATTAGCTCCATAACTTGGATTTCAGACCAATCTTCACCATATTTTGAACAATCTGTATCATCTGCATAGTTCTGGTCATAATTTTGCTATGGGAATGCATTGAATGAGATGGAAACAGATGTCCCTTGTGGAAGAGTAACGGGTCAACAAGCAAATAGGGGGAAAAGGGAACATGGCTATTTGGAAGCAATGAAAGGGATCCTCTCTATAGGAATCCCTACTTTGCCTGTCAAACAGACACATTCCAAAGATTATCTGCATTCTATGAGGACATGAAGCGAATGCTTTTCCAAAAAGAAAGGTAATGGAGCTAAAATCTTGAGGAAGCGTTACTGGAATACCTGGAGAAAGGGTGGTATAATTCTTATGCCATTCTGTTTATGAGGATTTCACAAGGGCCGGCACTTAACCTTTTATTTCTTTACAAACCAATGAAGGCTCTGTTTGGCTTGGCTTGCTCTACTGCATGCCTTTGGCTCTAGATCATTCAAGAGTATCATTATTATGGCCAAGAGGTAGCCTGCCTCATTGATTTCCTGAGAGAGTGGATGCAATAAAGGAGAGATTCAAGCATTCAAACTATAGAATTCCTTGAACAGGTGAACAGGTGAATGCAAGATGCCAAGAGAGGTACTTCAGCCTCCGACCTGCAAGTTCCACTTTCTGTTCCCATAGGTGTGGGGATTGGGTGCCATTACTTAGCGATGAGGAAAGGGCATCTTCCAACTGGTCAAAGGCAAGAAGTTATTTCATATGTCCTAGGATCAAGCTCTAATACTGAAATCCCTATCGAATCAAACTCTGATTTTTCCACACAGAGTACAATACTGAGATGTGTCTTTATCTCTCAATACTAGTATAATAGAGACATTGATGCAGTCCCAATGAGGTTCCAAACACCAGCCCGTTATTATAGCTTTCGGCTTGTTATTCTTCTGCATTCATCCAGACATCCCTGGGATTTGTATAGCTGCCTTTAATTTCTTTTTCTTCCCAAAATAAAGGAAGGAAGGAAGGGTGTAGGTGATTTGAAAATGCTCATGAGATGGGCTCCTTTATTAATATGTATTTGCTTAGAGGGTTATCATTTCTACTTCTCTCACCATATAGCACATCAACCACTGGAAAGAGATTTTAGCTTTCTCTCAAAGATGCATAAGAAATAATGGAGGTTCACTGCTGTGGGCATTCCTGTGCTATAGCTGTAAAAGAAAAATAATGTTTGCCTTTCCCCTCCTGGAAAGGAGTAGATGAGCCTATACCATCATTTCAGCTGAAGAAAATGGAGTGTTTAGGACCAGCTTTCTAATTTCATGGTGTTTTTCACATAGATTTTCAGATGGAAGTCAAAGTGAAAACAGGGAATGCTTTTCCTCATCTCTTCTCATTCTTTGAGAACTATCCTGGGAATGTGGCTTTTAGACTTTTGAAGACTCTACTTTCAAACTGAAAGTCTTCAAAAGTCTAAAAACCAAATTCCCAGGATAGTTGTTGATGTTGCTGTGGTATGAGTGAGCTGAGACAGCCTGTCATTTCTCTGCAACGAGTTTGGCATTGCACACAGAGACCACAAGAGTTTGGCCAACAAAGGAGAAGGCAACTGTAACCTAGGCTGCGAAAAACTTCCAAGAAAGTGAGATGTGTCCATGAAGTCACCAACTCTGAGCTGCCAAGTGTCTTTTTAGAGCACTTCTATGATTCAGGCCTTAGCTAGACCTACCTGAAAGTCCGGGGCAGAGGAGGGGAGACCTCACGTTGCAATTAATGCGAGATGTCACCCCCGTTTACACGTAAGGCGTGGAAAAAGCAGGCCCAAAGCATAGGGCTGGATCCCAGGGCCAGGGAGGAATGATCCCTCCCTGATCCCGGGATCCCCTGTGCATCATCTGAACACACAGGGACGATCCCGGGGTTCACCCCAGGATAAAGGCTGGTCCAGCTAAGGCCTCAGTAACCCTTTTCAAGAGTACTTCTACTGCAGTCAGAAGTTTTTCTTCAGACCCATGTCCTGCATAGAAAACAATGTCCTGTGAAAACAGCATCCAATACTATGTAAGGCCTAACATTCCAACGATTCAGCCTATACTGGCCCTGAACCTGTGGGAGGGATTCACACTACAAGTCAAGTTCTGTCCACAGGAGGAACTACAGACAAACCACCAGGAGCTTGCAAGTTCTTGTCCCTTTAACAGCAGTCATAAATTTAATGGCTAGGCTAATATGCTGGGCTGATTCCTGGGCCTAATCTACACCAAGCAAAATACTGCACTATGAAAGCAGTATGAAAGCGGTATATAAAAGGCAGGAGTCACACTACTGATTTATAGCAGTATTGACATGCACTGACAACTGTTGGGGCCCATTGACACATACCATATTCCGCTTTCATACCGCTATATCCTGCTTGGTGTGGCTCCCGCCTTTTATTTAATGCTTTCATAGTGCATATCCTGCTTGGTGTAGATTAGGCCCTGGTCTCCATAAACAGTGATTTCTATTCTCTCAGGGCAGAAGACGTCTGAGGACTGTGTGGTAAATTGGGTAATCCTTAGGGTCTAATCTGTTCCTCCTCCTTTTCCCGGAGTCATCCCTGTTCATGGGATGAGCTTAGCAGTGTAACTACAGAGATCACAAAAGTTTGAACAACGAGAAGAAATGCTGTTCTAGGCTAAGCGATAGTAAACGACTAAAAAGAAATGGAGATGTCTTATTGCTTCACGAGCCTTGTGTGGCGCAGAGCGGCAAAGCAGCAGTTTCTGCAGCTGAAACTCTCCCCACAGCCTGAGTTCGATCCCAGCGGAAGCTGGTTTCAGGCAGCCGGCTCGGGTCGACTCAGCCTTCCATCCTCCCGAGGTCAGTAAAATGAGTACCCAGTTAGCTGGGGGAAAGGTAATAACGGCCGGGGAAGGCAATGGCAAACCACCCTGCTATAAGGCCTACCAAGAAAACGTCAACGAAAGCAGACGTCCCTCTAGGAGTCAGCAATGACTCAAGTGCTTTGCACGAGAGGTTCCTTTCCTTCCTTTCCCTTATTGCTTCATGAAGGCTTTCTGCACCAATAGGATTGATAAACTTTCAGTCAGGCATTTTTTTGTGAATTCTGTTTCTGCCAATCGTTTTTTTTTTTTTAAATTTTTTGCTCTTTTTGCTGCACTGAAGGACCTATACTAGAGTGACAAGATACAAAAGAGGGCAGGGCTCCTGCAGTTTTAACTGTTATGATGAAGGGGGAATTTCACCCAGTGCTGCATGCATACAAATGGCACTTACTGAAATTCCCTTTTCTTTACAACTGCTAAAGATATAGGAGCCTAGTCCTCCTTTCCATATGGTCACCCTAATATATTGAAGCACCAATGGGAAATTTTCCCCCAAATGCAAATAGGAGCCTTGCTAGACCTACCTTTGAATCCGGTTGGGAGGAGGGGCCAGCCCGCGCTAAAAGTAGCGTGGGCTCTCACCCCAGTCTAAACATCAGATGCGACAGGCTGCAGGAAAGCCCCATCGTGTCCGCCATTTTCTATTTTTAAAGGGCCGGGTGCGCAGGAGCGCACCATCGATTAAGGTAGGCTTTTTTTTCTTTTTTTCAAAAAGGGTTCCCCGCTCCCCCCCCCGCCACTGATTTCCCCACTCTGGCCATGATCCCCCTCCGCCCATGATCTCCAATCCCCCCATCCCCCCCAGCTCTGTGTTCCCCTCATCCCCCCTGGCTCCATTTCCCCCCCATCTCCCCCCCCTGCCCTGATGGCCACAACGCTCCTGTGGAGTGCTGCGCGCCATCCTCTGCTTTTCCTGGCTACTCGTGAGTAAATGCGGTAGCCGGGAAAAGCGGCAGAACGGGCTACATGCCCACAGTCTCGGGCTCAGCATGAGACCGTGGGAAATACTGGGCCACAACCGGTGCCGGTTATCTCGGGCCAAGGGAGGGTTACCCCTGCCTGAGCCCAGGATACCCTGTGAGTCATCTGGATGCACAGGGGGCAGCCTGGGGCTCGCACCGGGCTACCCCGTCGTCTAGCAAGGCCCTAGGTGTGTGTGTGGAGGATGAGGGTGATCTGGATCAGGACCACAGTTGGCTCAACCCCCCCCACCCCAGAACATTCCTGCACATATGCAATTTACTCTACAAGTTGCTAATTGCATAAATGTCATAATATCTAGTTTGGCCCAAAGTTGGGCAACCTAAGAATGAAGTATTGACAGTGAAATGCATGTCTTCAGTGAATGGTTTTCACTGTCACTGTCTATGCACTTAAGAGTGTCTTCCTTTGTCAGTGTTATCTGTAACAAATGTGTTTTGTTAAATATTGTATCCGTTTCCTGGTATTGATGAGTTGATGCATTTGAGTTAAAAAAATATTTGCGGGAGGGATGGGATCACGATAGTGCTGGCAGGTATAGTAATGATAACCAACAGCTTTTAACAGGAATGGGTGCTGTGGACATTGGGATTAACTTGTCACTTACCATTACCAGCTGCAGCTGTTTTCCGGGTTTGATGAGTCTTGCATTGTGTCTCAGGGAAGCCTATTAGAGAGAGAGATTAAGTACATGGAGTTATGTGTACTGGAATGGGGGTTAAGTGCCTAGAACTTCCCAGAAGAAGGCTGGTAATTACTGAGTGAAATAGTGTTTCTCTAGGAGAGAGAAAGTAAACATCCATGTAGTTTGGTCGATAAAGTCATAAATATTCATAATTTGCTGCCAATAATAAATAAAAGAAATGACCTAAGGTATCATATTTATGATGCTTGACTTCAGAAGTCAAATACTTTTCCCACGGTTTTTCCTTTTTTTTTTTAATATAAAAACAACCACCATTGATTATTTTTTTAATCCACACAGGCAAACTACATCTTACATACAAATGCATGTAATGAAGCCTTAACACGTTTCTGTTTGTTTTAATTAAAATCAATTTTGGGAACCTTCAATTCTGGATGGCATTTGATGACATTTGACGGGCCTTTTAATGTCAACTCTTTTATAGGGTCCTGGCATTTTATTGTTTATTGTTTTGGGCTGACTTAAAAATTGTTTTGAATTTTTGTACGTTCAAGATTTTATATTATGTTTTATTAAGCTGCATTTTTTAAAAAAATTGTGGACCTCCCAGGGAGCTTTTCTCTTCGGCGATAATGAAATGAATGAATGAGGAGGAGAGGGAGTGTTAATCTTTTCTCCTGGAATGGAGGTTTTTTAAACAAAACCTTCCCTCCACCCTCCAAGTTGCTGCCTGCTGCCCCCAGGTTTGAGTTGTATGTTTACAAAGGCAATGATGCATTTGGAATTCCAGGAGGAAAGGCAGCTGGGTGGGGTTGAGTCTGAGTGGGAAAGGAAGCATCAGAAAAAGAATTAAGTGCTTCCCTGTTCAAAATTGCAGCCTCATGAGGCTGCTTTTTCATTTTGAAAACATGTTGCGGTTTAGTTATATTGACATGCAATTTGTAACTTGCTACCAGCAGATATATTAAGGGCTTTTCTACATGATGCTTTTAACCTGCCACTTTACTGAGGTTTCTGCTTCTGGATTCTTTCTTTCTAAAGATTGGCTTCTTTAGACATTTTTTTTCTGGAGGTTTTCTTCCTCTGCCTTTCCATGTGTTCCATTATACAACCACTAAGTGGCATTGTGGTATAGCATAATTGCACAAATACACCAGTCTTTCATGCTGCCATTCAGAGAAATATCTAACTTCCCTTGTTAGAAATAACAACGATGCTAAAATGATTGCAAACAACAGGACAGGCCCTGGAGAATGACACCGTAATATAAAGCACCCACAAATAATGATGAGTGAGGAATCACAAGCACACAACAAAGGCCTTGTGTGGAAAAGCTCTACTACTGATCTCAGTACTCCGAATGCTGGTGGTTGTGTAGCCAAAATGGCACCAACTACAGAAGGTAGGTATCAGCAAGTTTGAGCGGATCCCAAGTTTTACAGAAGTACAAAAATCTTGATGGGTGGGGTCCAAATAAGGCCAAATGTGGACTGAGCATACTCAGTTGGTACAGAACACTGGGTGACAGTTACAGTTGACAGGGTTGGAAGAGGGTGGGGGAAAAGGGAATGAAATCATCTGCCTGGGATCTTGCACAATAGCACTTCACACTGCATGTTGCAGGTCCCACTTGTACGCATCTCCATGCTTTCTTCTGAAGTCCAGTCTTCAAACATATGCTCTATGGATTCCTTCTACATTCCAAACCTTCTAATCTGAAGTTTAGAGTGGAGGTAGGCTACACAAAGTCCATAGGCTCCATGCAGCACCTCTCCAGCCTCTAATGCACACCCTACCATAATTTGGTGGCGTGGTACCCCCCCAAAATAATCCTTTGGCACTGAATTTTTCATTAGCAAACTATGACGGACACTCAAAAGGGACAAATTTAGCTCAGAAACAAGCTAAATCTGTCCCCCTGAAGCCTTCATTTTTCACTGAATTTCAGGGCCAACCCACTGGGGTTTTTGTTGCCGCTGAATTCAGTGGTGCAGTGGTAGTAGTGTGGCTCACGGCAAGGGTCCAGGGGATGAAAAGTGGCTCCTGGAACCTCGGAAGTTGCCTGCCGTTGTGTAGTACAAACAGCAATTCAAAACCTAAGTTTTGAGAGACTTCTTCCACTAGCCTTCCCAAACAAAACACCCACTTAGCTGAGTGCTGAACAAGGTTGAGAAAGAGAGGCAGCAAGTTTGTGGAATCCTTGCCTGGCATTTCCTGAAAAGAGAGTGAATTCCATCAGATTGCATCGAAGAGAAAAGCTCTCCTGTCCGCTGAAGCTGGAAATGCTAGCCCTCCCATCATTCCCTGGGGCCAGCCACTACAAAACTCCTCTCTTCCAAAGGTGAGAATAGAGCAAGGCTTCCATCATAGCATCCTTATTGAATCTCTGTCCTATATGACTTGACCCTTCCTTTGTGACTTTGACTAACTTAAAGGAAATGGATGTCAAAGTTCATGACAAAAACTCCATATGTGATCTAGAAATTTAGATTGTCACAGGCCAGAAAGCCTCCTGCCTTCTGAATAATGTGTGTCAGAGAGCTCTTTTGTACTCAATTTGGCAAACGCAGAACATTTTATCCGCTGCCAAAACATATATAAATGGTGCAATCTGACTGCTAGTGACTTCCTTTTGTGTCATAAAAGAGGTCATTTCAAACAATTCTACCTAATGATATCTGAGCAGTAAAAACAGCTGCTGTATCTTGGGAGCTCAATTGTAGAAGAGGACAGGACCATACACCTTTAATAGCTGTGTGGGAGACCGAATGTTGGCTGGTTCAACTTGTCATGTAGGGGTGAGACAATTAAAGGCCTCATTCATTTCAGGCTTCAGTAGGTGGGGGCGGAGAGGTGGGGCAGTGGGGAGAGAGATTTCAGCTGGAAGCCAAAATTCTTTTTGAAAGACCGAAAAGGCATATTTCCTCATACATCTAAGATGAAATTGCTAAAGGAAAAATGCTATCAGAGCATTTGTTATACTTACTCTTTTCACCTTGTATTTACTACAGAAGAGATGGCCAACATCTGTGAACTCAGTGGCCACTTTGTTATCTAGGCAGTAGTCCAGGGGCTGGAAGTTGCTATAATAGCTAACCTAGGGTGACCATATGAAAGGAGGACAGGGCTCCTGTATCTTTAACAGTTGCATAGAAAAGGGAATTTCAGCAGGTGTCATTTGTAGATATGGAGAACCTGGTGAAATTCCCTCTTCATCACAACAGTTAAAGGTGCAGGAGCTATACTAGAGTGACCAGATTTAAAAGAGGGCAGGGCACCTGCAGCTTTAACTAGTGTGATGAAGAGGAAATTTCACCATGTTCTCCATATATACAAATGACACCTGCTGAAATTCCCTTTTCAATACAACTTTTAAAGATACAGGAACCCTGTCCTCCTTTTCATATGGTCATCCTATGAATCATTTACATACAAACATATAAGCAGACAGAAAAACCCAGACACATATATCTAAACAATTTTAAACAATCAGCAATAAGAAAAATCAAGGATCTGCTTAAAACCTCATCTGCCAAATGCCTGAGAGAAGATGGAGGTCTTAACATGGCGCTGAAACGATAACAATGTTGGCACAAGGCAGGTCTTGTCAGGGAGATCGTTCCATAGTAGATCCTTTTGTTTATTTTTTGCAGCTTACTTTATTTTATTTTTTATCATATTTCATTCCATTTTTCTCTCAGTTTTCCTCCAAAGAACTCAGAATGGCATACATGTTTCTTTATATATATATATATATATATATATATATATATATATATATATGATGTGGATGAGGTATCTTATTGTTAGGTCTCTCTTAACATGAACTGTTTAATGAATTGTTTAATGTGATGTTATTCATACTGGATATTCTTGAGTGACCTATTGGTATGTCTTGTGCTTAAAATTTTGATATGTTTTAATTGAACTGTAATTGAGGTAATATTGTACTATAATAGTGTTGATCGTATTTATTTGTTTTTGTGAACTGCTTTGAGCATAATGTTTTGAAAAATTTTGATATGAACTATGACTATGGCCATGGCTAGACCAGGCCTATATCCCAGGATCATCCCTGTACATCCAAATGACAGGGGATACCGGGAGCAGGCAGGGAAAACCCCTTCATTTGCCTGGGATAATCCTTAGGTCTAGCTAAGGCCTATGATTCCCACCCTCATTTTGTCCTCACGACAACCCTGTGGGCTAAGCTAGGCTGAGGGATAGTGACTGGCCCAAGATCACCCAGTGAACTTCATGTCTGAATGGACATTTGAACACAAGTCAGCACAATCTAAGTCTAACCACTATTCTAGCCTTCCAGATGTATTGCATTTCAAATCCCATCAGCCCCAGCCAGCATAGCAAAATGATCATGGATGCTGGCAGTTGTAGTTTAAAACATCTGGAAGACACAAAGTTGGGAAAGGCTCCACTTTGCCATACCGGCTCTCCCATTCTTCTTCCAAGAAGTTATAACAGTATACCTGTGGGTCAGGCCTATAGGGGGATGAAAAAGTGGGCCTGAGTAGAAATTTTGTTCTGGGCCCAGAAAATCCAGGCTAGATCTACACTACTGTTTTATAGTGATATTGAAGTTGCACTGATAACTGTTGAGGTACAATCCACATTCCATATACTACTTTCATGGTCTTATTTCCTGCTTTTTATTCCACATTTGTAATGATTTGACACAAGAAGCTCCCTCTGACAAGCGTTTGACTGCACACTCATTGCTGGACACTCACGGATTGCTCACATGACGTCGTCTGCCTTTTGCGTGTCTTCTGCCGCTTCTGGCCTTCCTTGCATCACAACCCCCCCCCCCCCGAAAAAGTCCAGTTGCTGCTCTCTCCTGCTGGACTGAATGGGCTTCATTACTTCCTGTTTTCAGGAAGCGACATCAGAGCGATGACAGAGAAGTGACGGGAGCCGCGTGTTTCTACCTAGATGTGATGGGGTTTAAGGTGTAGATCTGGCCCCAGTCAGACGCCCAGAAAACCTCGCCTCTATGATTGCCTCTTCTCCGCAGCATGCAGTGCATTCATGGTTTCGACCCCACTTGTTTAAGAAAGCACTACCTCCCATAATTCTCATTGCTGTTTCTCCATAGCTGCTAGCCCACAGTCAGCTCTTGAAAGAGCCTTTGTTTGAACAGAACTGTGATTTTCACACTTCCCCGTGCAGTAACATATTTCAGGAGCAAACTTTCACAGCACCAGTCCATTCCCTTATAGGAAGAGTACTAATAAATATATTGGTGGAACAGGCAAGCATTCGGATAACAGTACTGGTCTGTAACGCACAATCAGTTTCCAAAAAAGCAAACAGTGTGCTCTTGGCCACCCTGCCCTCTTGCCTCCTTGTTGGGCATGAGCTCAGATTTATGTCACATTTGTTGGCAGTACCCAAACTGCCAAACTGTTTCTCTCCAGCCTAGACCCCATCAGATGGGGTTGGCGTTGGGGGCGTTGGGGGTGGGGTTAGCTGTCTAGTAACAACCATCCATCAAAAGTAAGTAAATACACATTCATGGAGGAGAAGGCTATCAATAACTACTAGCATGATGGGGATATGCTATCTGTTGCCCTCAGATTCTACATTTCGGCTTCTCAGAGGCATCTGGTTGGTTTCTGTCAGAAAGAGGATATTGGACTAGATAGACCTTTGGCTTGATCCAGCGGGGCTGTTATTTAGCTATCACTTATGTGAAAGCCTAGAGATTATCATCTCTTCAGTTGCATCTCCATTCCTGTACGAACAGTGAGAACACAAAGAGGCATCCCAAGTGACAGTTCATTTACTTCTGGAATTATTTTCCTCCAGAAAACAGAAGTCTCCAGAGGAAGGGAAGTGATGTTTATTTAAGCAGACATTTAGTGATCTGGAAGCCATTGCATAAAGTTAAGATTGTCTTATCCACTCTCTCTCAGCAGCATACCTAACCCAGAATAACCTCTCTAATACACAGCAATGATCACTCAATATCTTGCAGTTTAACTTGCATTTCCCAAAGGGCTTATATAGAGAGAATTCGTTTACACATTTAACCAGTGCTTCAACATCTGCACTGCCTTCATCCCTGTTCTCTTTCAGGCACATTCCCACCTGTTGGTTCCAAATTATAAAAAACACATAAGAGTTTGGGCTCTGCATACTTTCGAAAACACCTCATCCCACTGAGGCCATAGCTAGACCTCAGGTTTATCCCTGGATCGTCCAGGGGTCAAACCTGTTCATCTAGGTGACACACAGGGGATCCAGTGCTCAGGCAGGGGCGAACCCTGGATGATCCCAGGATAAACCTTAGGTCTAGCTGTGGCCCAAGTGTGCTCTGTTAACAATTCATCTGTGGGAGGAGGAACTGAATACTTGGAAAAGACCTTATTCTGGGAACCAGGTCCTGCAGTGCACTTCAATACTGCTATAAAGCAGTTGTGTGTCTCCTGCCTTTTATATACCACTTTCATAGTGCAATATCCTGCTTGGTGTAGATGAGCCCACAGTTTTTATGGCAGCAGGGGTAAGTTTGAGGCTTTATTGTATAATCAACTCACCCCATGTTCCAGGAATTATGACTGGGGACTTAAGCCTGGGTCTCTGCAGGTCCAGTCCAATACTCTAACCACTACACAACATTACACCAATATATTAGCAGTATTTATACACTGCTCTATAACAAAGTTCTTAGGGCAACTTACAACAAGAAATAAAGCAATGTAAAATTCAATAACAATTAAAACAATGAAATATAATGCGTGACACAGGTCACAGAGAGTAAAAACAGCTTAAAGTTTAAACAGAGTAAAAAGACTGAGAAAATAATAAAGGTCTTTGGTGCCAAAATGACCCTAAAATAGGTGCTAGCTAAAGCTCTTGTGAAGTCCCCATCTATAATATGCCTAAAATATACTAATTTCAAATTGTGCATGTGTACATAGTCCTGTGTTTTCAGTTTATGGGTGTGCTTTTCTGTATTCATTTTGTGTCAGATTCATCCTCACTTAGTGAAAACCAAAATGAATCTGTGTTCTATTCATTATTTGTGTGGGGTAACACAATTCTTGTATTAATCTACCAGTGCTCTCCAGTGTTAAGTGCCACACTAATTCTTTATCCCTATTACCGGCTTTTAAGAAGCTTTCAAAATCAATTGTCTCTTGTTTCAGTCCTGTCAACTTTCACCATCAGGCTCTCAAAGAAGTTAATCAAATTTGTTCAGCATGGCCTCCCTTTCTTATTTTCAGCTGCCACCTTGGACGAGTTCATAACCTGTTCAAGCGTTCCTCCTTTCACCGAGCTTAATCAAAGACTGAAGAAATGTTTTCCCTCTCAAAAAGGTCAGACTTGTAGACCTATAGCCTCTCCTTGTCTTCCTCAATGTGATATCTCTTCTAACATGCTATATTTACTTCATGTTTCTCTCCAGCTGCGTCTCCTGTTTGAAGATACCAGCTTTATCGTTTTGTCTTTTTCTTATAATGCTGCCTTGTGGGGGAAGATAGTGAATTACAATGATATGTTTGCATCATCTGATTTAAAAAATATATCTGAAGTCACCTGTCAGGCAAACAAGCATAGAGACAGAGACTTCGGATGTTACAGGTAATGCTTAGTGACCTTTACTCAAAGGACATCTCAGAAAATAAAGATGAATTAAATATTAGCTATTCCTCTCATTCTTATACATATCCCACAATCACACAAAACAACTTTCCAAGTTATACCACATTTTCTTTTTTAAATAATAACATGTGTAACATCTTAGTTTTGACTTAAAAGTAATAAAATGTATAACCTTGCCTTACCCGGGGCAATGTTGCAACAGTTGTTGAAGACACCTTGCCCCCAAATTCAATATTCCGAGATCCTGGATTCCTGAAGTCCTATCAATTGTCTGATTTTCACTGACCTGAAGTCACCTGCAGTTTATGTCAATCTAAGATGAAGTCAGCAACATGCCAACTTTATATTTATTGAATTTAAAACTTATATTGGCTGGCTTATATGCAAACAATAAAGCTGCTATATTGTAAAATGACAGGATATAAGAATACAAGAAAATAAGAAAAGCCATGCTGGATCAGACCAAGGGTCCATGTAAACCAGCATTCTATTCTCACAGTGGTCAACCAGCAGCCTTTGGGAGAATCACAAGAAAGATATTAGTTTAATAGCACTTCCCAGCTCATGTTCCCCAGCAACTGGTGTACACAGCACCTCTGATAAAGGAAGTAGCATATAATCACCATGACTAGAAGCCATTGATAGCTTTATCCTCTATGAATTTGGCTAATCCTCTTTTAAAGTCATACAAATTGGTGGCCATCACTACACCTTGGGGTTGTGAATTCCATAGTTTCACTTTACACTGTGTGAAGAATGCTTTATTTTATCTGCCCTGAATCTCCCACCACTCAGCTTCATGGTGTTGTGTTTCCCAAAACCTCCCGCCTTATTGGGACACAATAAAGAGGTCTGCCACTTAATCCACAAAGCATTATTTAGGCAATAAACCCCTCTTCCCACCTAAAGAGAGTCCAACCTCTAGGAACTTTCCTCTAGGTAAAACTATGCAAACTAAGTAAGGCCGTAGCTAGACCTAAGGTTTATCCCAGGATCATCCAGGGTTCATCCCTGCCTGAGCACTGGATGCCCTGTGTGGCACTTAGATGAACAGGTTTTACCCCAGGACAATCCTGGGATAAACCTTAGGTCTAGCTACAGCCTAAGATCCTTTCTAACTAGGTCCTTTCAAGAAGAATGGAAAGCCTTTTCCCAGAACGCTTTAACTTCAAGGAGACTGGTTCTGAAGAAGCCTTTGGTGACAAGCTAGCTAGGCCGACCTTCTCTCCACTTCCTTTAGTGCCGCCCATTTTAGGATCAGCTAGCCTTTCAGTGCCTCCCTCTTGGAAGAATACTGATTTCCCACAGACTGTGTGTTGTTAACGTTTTCGGAGATAAAGTCTGGCGAAAGTTTATTCCCAGCTGGTGAACAGCCCATGAGAGTCACTTCCCTCACTCCCCATATAGGCTGATATGTTTCTGTCACCATCTCTTCTGCTTCAGAATCCGATTCTGATGGATCGCCTGAAGCTGCTTCCCCCAGCCTAAGGGGAACAGCCCTAGTCATGACACCTGGGATAAACCCAGGTTCTAGTATCACAAATAAAGCAGAAAATTGTCTCCACACAGTGCATATTTTCGTATGCTTCTACCCTTATTCTCCCTTATTTTACAGAAAGATTCATCTATGGCAAGCTGTATGTTCGATAAAAGAATGACTTAAGAGTATTCATCAATCTTATTACAGAATTGCAGATTTGTTTTATAAATGTTTTCATCAGTCCAGTTGAACACTCTTACATTACTTAAACAACAGGTACCACATGTTTTCCCTTAGTGTGTAACCATGTAGAGCAAGATGATACAGTGGATTTATATAACAACTATTTACCAAGTAGTAATTTACCCCAGTATGCATGTAAACATGTAAGCCAGTTGATATATTTATCAGTCCTGTGGTCCTCTTCAGGGGATGGAATGCATGACCTTCCCCTGCCACAACACACACAATGCAATGTAAGAATTGAGCTCTCCACAAAGATGCCTATACAGAGACCCAGGGCCTTGCTAGACCAGGCGTTAGCGCGGTGTGAGGCCCGGTTTCCCTCCTGTGCATCCAGATGACGCACAGGGGAATCCGGGGTCAGGCCACGCTGAAACCTGCCTTAAGCCGGCATAAGCGAATTCGCTTATGGCCTGGCTTTTTTGCAGCCCCGGCCTCAGGCGGGGGCAAGGCCAGACCCGGCAGGAGAGAGGCGAGGGGGGGCAAGGGAAGGACAGCCGGGGATGGCGGATGGGGCGAGGGAAGGACAGCCGGGGACAGGGCATGGGGGATGGGGATGGGGGGAGGACGGCCGAGCGGGCAAGGGGCAGGGGGGGCATCAGGAATTGTGGGGGGGGATCAGGGGCAGGGGGAGCAGGGGGGCTTAATTTTTTTTTAAAAAAAAACCACTTACCTTGTCCGGCAGCTCTCCGGCGCACATGGCCCCTTTAAAAAAAAATGGCCGACACTACGGGTCTTCCCGTTGCCCCATCGCGTCGTGCATGTAGAAGCCAGCGACGGCGCAGGCTAACTCTAAGTTATTTCCTCTTCAAAAAAGGTGTGTGGAAACCTCCATCTTATAACCATAAACCAGGGGTGCAGAACCTCAGGCTTGGGGTTAAATCCAGCCCTCCTGGGGTTCCAATCCGGCCCTCCAGAATTCCCGAGATGGCAGTCCCCCCTTCTCCTGCCCACCAATCCTTTGGTGGCTTCCCATCTTTGTGCAGTTTTTCCCCCCCATTCTAAATGTTGAATTGCCTCTCCTAAGGCTTGGTTGCTTGTAGTAAGAGCTTTAAGCTACAACGAGCTGGTATTTTGAGTGTTCTGCCCCTGCCCCTTTTACCTCTGGCATCATTCACCATTGGAATGCAGCCCCAGAGATACGGTATAAGGTGGTGTGGCATTACCCCACAGTTCTGTTTCCTTAGGTATGTCTGACTTTGTATGTCAAAGTGAGTGCAGAATGTTGGAGTGCTGATGATGCTGTGAAAGGGGGAGGAGTATAAATGGGTGGAGTCTAGAGCGGGGTTTGTGGGTTAGTTGGTTGGGCATGGGAAGTGTCAGTTAGGATTGTCAGTGGTGTGCAGAGTGAAAGGAGATACGATTTTAAGAGATTTAAGATTACTGTTTTTATTAAAACTAGTAGATTAAGCAGGTTAACTTGAATTTGAAGTAACTAAACAAAAACAAGCATTTTATTTTGTTTTGTTACCTCAAACCACATGTCTGCTTGGCTTTATCACATGCTCTACAGTTACTATCGTAAACACCTTATATATAACCTTCAGCTTGTTACATACACAGTACTCAAGTACATTATTATTATGTATTTTATCATTTATTGTTGTTCCCCGCCTCGATCAAAATGGAGAGGCGGGTAAGAAATTATTATTATTATTATTATTATTATTATTATTATTATTATTATTAGATTCTAGCCTTTACCCTCTCATGTAAGGGAAAGGTTGTGTTTTACCCTTACCCTCAGGTCGTTCAAGTGGTGGCACTTGGCTTGAGGAGGGTTTGTGTGCATCAAGGCCTGGTGGGTGAGGCCTGTGTCATGACAGGTGGACTCCATGATATCTATTTCCAAATATTGATGAATGCTGGAATGCACACAGCTATTTCTATACGTATAATACATTTCTAAAGCATTGTAGTGTTGCAAATTGTCATGGCGTTAAGGATGATGACTAGATTATAGAGGCAAGGGACCTCTAAATGTTGTAAAGTACAAAGAGAGCCATAGGCACCTGAGTATTTGTCTCTAGACAGGTTTTTGACTCTCTCTCTCTCTCTCTCTCTCTCTCTCTCTCTCTCTCTCTCTCTCTGTGTCTCTCTGTGTAGTCTAGTGTTTGTTTATTGAGCAAAGAGGCTTTGTATTTATTTATTTTTATTTCTTACAGTTTTCAAATGAAGAATATGTTGAG
The DNA here is from genome assembly GCF_023053635.1 of Elgaria multicarinata webbii. NCBI lineage: Eukaryota > Metazoa > Chordata > Lepidosauria > Squamata > Anguidae > Elgaria > Elgaria multicarinata. Next base: position 17,594,793 of record NC_086177.1, on the reverse strand, counting down.
GGGGTTTCATCCCTGGTACATGTGGTGAAATTCTGCACTAATATGCAGTACATTAAAGTGCTACATTTTATGAAGTTAAAAAAATCATCACTCTAGGTAATACTGTTATTATTCTTAAATTGGCTACCACAATGTTGTTGCCTCCCCCCTCCTGAGGTTTAACAGTGTTTGTTGGCAGGTAATGAGTTTCTGGATGTGGCAACCTGTTTGCATTTCTGCAATGAGATCAGCAGCTGGTGGGAAGAATACTGCTTTTGAACACAGCTCTCGTTGGCAGCAAAGGAAAAGGATCATTCGAAAAAAGAAAAGAAATGGTTATGAATTTCCCCAAGTCCATGTTTTGTTTTTAAAATAAGCAACACACCAAAGCCTTCACCAGTCTAAAGGAGCTGGAAATATTTCTAAAGAATTGAATGAAATCAAAGGTTTCATCGAAAACTTTTAGGTCTAGAGATTAGTTGCGTCATCAGGACGGGACTTTGGGGCAGAGGTCGAGGGCCCCACTCAGCAGGAGGGCCCACAAATGTGTCATGGGGCAGATCTACACTTTGTGGCAAATCATTATTAACGTGGACTAGAAAAGCAGGAAATAACACTATGAAAGCAGTATATGGAATGTGGATTGTGCCCCAACAGTTATCACTGCATTTCAATACTACTATAATAAAGCAGTAGTGTAGATCTAGCCAGGGCTAGCTTACTACGTTTTGAAGGAAGTGTATTATATGCATTACTACCTAAAGAGGGAGCCAGCCGGCTGTAAGACCGTTAAGATCAGAGTCTAAAGAAATTATGTAAGATGGAGTCAGGCAAGCCATATCTTTGTGTGTTTGTGTGTGTGTGTGTGTTAGCCAAACTACTGTCACCAATTGTGGGAATTTGGGATAGTGTGAGTTGAATGGATAATGTGCAAAAATGCTGGCGATGAAGGCATATAAAATGTGCATAATTTCACCGCACTAACAGGATTTCACATGTTGTCTGTTCACTGTATAGATAATCACAAACAGAAAACGTTTCATATATTGCCTAATATATATGATATCCATGTCAGTTTTGAACACTATCTGACTGTAGGTATACTTCCCAGCTCTTGCCATTGGAAAATTCCTCAGAGACTGTGTAGCACCTTGAATAGCTCCTTTAGAGTTTTGACTGGTTCTGACTGAAATCTGTCAAAGTGGATTCGCTGCCTCACTTACTTCAGAGCCACCAGCCACCACTGGTTCTATTGCATTTCATGGAACTAAAGCATGGCTAACAGTTTCTGGATTGCATATTATTACTACTGTTATTTCTCATACTATTATTGCTACTACTATTATCACCACCACCACCATAACTACTACTATTACCACAAACACTACTACTACCACCACCACACAACTATTGTTACTACTAATGACACTAATGTTTATCTTAGACCACAGGGATGTGTTTTCAGCGGAGGCAGAAAATGCAGCATGTCACTTCAATAGCAAACTGTTTCTTGAGTAAGTTGATGCTCATCTATATACAGAGCTGCATACAATAACACTAAAATGAATCTACAATATCGCAAGAGACTGAAATGAGCAGACAGAAATTCTCTCTCTAAGATATATACTTAAAAATGGCAGGCTATTTGCTCCACCTACTGTCAAAATCCAGTAACTACAGCTAAATGTAAACGTTCAGATGAGCAATAATAAAAATTTGTGGGACAAAATAGTCAAGACAAGTGATGAGATGTAATGATTCCATAGAGCAAGACACTTCAGTACCAAATATCCTGGAAAGAAAGAGTCATTAGTAAGCATTAACAAACAAGGGGTATTTACCCAAGGATACATTTCCTTTGCATCCATCTCAGAACCTTCTAAATATCGTGGTAATGGTTTACCCAAAAATTTAGCAGAGTGCGAATAGCAGCAGCAGCGTGGAGCTGGAAATGGTTTCAGCTTGGAGTTAAGAAGAAAAAAGAAGCACTCACGGTCTTTGGTCAGTAAGAAACTTTACTGACACTAAATAAATTACTTACAGAATAAATGGTCATATATACAGTCCTTTCACCAACAGTACAGCAACAACGACGTAGCAGTGAAGATAATATCTTAGCAGTAAGATAATGTCTTAGCAGTAAGAAGCCTTACAACATGGACTTCTTAAATACACTTTTCTCCTTGGCCCAATTAACCAATAGTCTCTTCATCATGTACTTCTCGTACCGCACGTAGGCCAGGGAAGAATCTGCTTCATACTGGACTTCTCCTGGCAGAGACAATCTGGCCAAGGACATCTTTTTAACTCTTTAGAGTCCTTTTCCTTCTGTGGGTAAAAACCTAACCCCAACACTAAATCCATCATCTGAAATTCATAACCACCATTCCTTTCACAAAGGTTACAGTGAAAAGCTTATTTAATAAATGAAATTTATACATTTACTTTACTTACATATTTTGATTGCCCTTTCCCAACCTGGATCTCTATAGATGTTTGGCCAACAATCATCTCTAATTATTGGTCATGCTGGTGGGGACTGTTGGGAGTTGTAGTCCAAAACATCTGGAGAAACCTTTTCCTACCTGCTGCCCTCAAGATGTTTTGGACTTCAGCTCCACTCAGCATGGCCAATGGTCAGGAATGTTTGGATGGTAGTGCAAAACATCTGGAAGGTACAAGATTAGAGGACCAAGAACACCTCCATCTTGTCTGCATTTAAGTTCAGCTTGTTCATCTTCTTCCAGGCCATTATTGAACACAGGCAACATTCAAGGGTTTTAATGGCTTCTTTGGTGTTGGTTGACAAAGAGCAATAGAGCTGGCTGTCATCAGCATATTGGTGGCACCTTACTCCAAAGCTCAAAATGACCTCTCCCAGCAGCTCCATGTAAATATTAATTAACATCGGGGACAAGATAGAACATGTGGGACACCATAGGCCCATGGCCATGGAGTCAAATTTCCCAACACCACCTTCTGTTAATCGTCCAAAAGAAAGGACCATAACCACTGCAAAACACCTCCCCACACATACATGTCTAGCTCCATCAAGCAGTCCAGAAGGATACAATGATCAATTGCATCGTAAGCCACTGAAAGGTCACTTTCCCATCCAGTTCCACGCATAGATCATGGACCAAAGCAAGGCAACCAAAGAAGTCTCAGTGTCATACTCCAGCCGAATGTCTGACTGAAATGGATCCAGATAGTCAGTGTTATCCAGATGTACCTGGAGTTGCAATGCCATCAGCTTCTTAATTACCTTATATAAGAATGATACATTACTCTTGACAGGCTATCTCTTTCTAATTACCGACCTGTCTCTTTGTTGCCTTTTGTTTCAAAGATCCTGGAGCGTGTGGTCTACTCTCGTTGTCTTGACTTTCTTTCTAGTAACTCTGCTCTGGATCCTTTTCAATCCGGATTCCGTCCTTTGCATTCCACTGAAACAGCCCTTACTAAGATCACCAACGATCTTCTTACTGCCAAGTCTAAAGGCCTTTATTCCGTTCTTATTCTCCTTGATCTAACCGCAGCCTTTGACACGGTTGATCATGATCTTCTCTTAGACTCCCTTCATGACCTTTGTCTTTGTGGCTCTGTCTATAACTGGTTTGCCTCCTATTTAGCGGGTCGCTCCTTCAGCGTGTTGGCTAACGGCAACTCGTCTTCCTCTTTTCCCCTTTCAGTAGGGGTTCCGCAAAGCTGGGTGGTTGGCCCATTGCTGTTTTCTTTATACATGTTGCCCTTGGGTAATCTTATTCAATCTCATGGCCTCCAATATCATCTGTATGTCGATGATACACAATTATATCTTTCATCTCCGGAACTTTCTCCTGATGTTCACGATTGTATCTCGGCATGTCTTTCAGATATCTCAGCCTGGCTGCTTCATCGTCATTTGAAACTTAATATGGCAAAGACTGAATTGCTTGTTTTTCCTCCTAAACCTTCTCCTCATCTCTCATTCTCTCTTACTGTCAATGATGTTACGCTTACTCCGGTCAATGAAGCTCGTAGTCTTGGCTTTATATTTGATTCCTCGCTCTCCTTTATTCCTCATATTGAGGCAGTAGCCAAATCCTGTCGCTTTTTCCTGTATAATATTGCCAGGATTCCATCATTTCTGTCTGTCTCTTCTGCCAAGACGCTTGTTCATGCACTGGTTATTTCTCGGTTGGACTACTGCAACCTTCTTCTCTCTGGCCTTCCTTCTCACATCAGTCCGTTGGTTTCTGTCCACCACACTGCCGCTAAGATCATCTTCTTGGCTCGCCGATCTGACCATGTTACTCCACTTCTGAAATCTCTTCATTGGCTTCCAATTCACTTCAGAATCCAATATAAACTTCTCCTGTTGACCTTCAAAGCTTTCCACGGTCTAGCTCCGCCCTATCTCTCCTCTCTCATCTCAAACTATTGCCCCGCTCGTGCTCTTCGCTCCTCTGATGCCATGTTTCTCGCCTGCCCAAGGGCCTCTACTTCCCTTGCTCGGCTTCGTCCATTCTCTTCTGCTGCCCCTTACGCCTGGAATGCTCTCCCAGAACATTTGAGATCTACAACTTCAATCACAGCTTTTAAAGCTCAGCTAAAAACTTTTCTTTTTCCTAAAGCTTTTAAAACTTGATGTTGCTCAGACTTTAGACTGTTAGTTATACTGTTATACTGTTAGCTTTACCCTACCCTGTGCCTGTTTACCCTACCCAGTGCCTGTTTCCATTCTCTTCCCCTCCTTATTGCTTTACTATGATTTTATTAGAATGTAAGCCTATGCGGCAGGGCCTTGCTATTTACTGTTTTACTCTGTACAGCACCATGTGCATTGATGGTGCTATACAAATAAATAAATAATAATAATAATAATAATAATAATAATAATAATAATAACCTTATATAAGAATGAAGAACTGGAAAAGTGGTTGCTGTGGTTAAATCAATCTGATCTGTGACTGCCCCAATATTGGAGTCCAAATCAAGGCAAATCTGAGGGCTCGTTTACACCAAGCAGGATATTCCACTATGAAAATGGTATATAAAAGGCATGAGCCACACTACTGCTTTCTAGCGGTATTGAAGTGCACTGACAAAGTGTTGGGGGCCATGACTTTGTCAGTGCACTTCAATACTGCCACTGCCCAAAATACTAGTAGTTCTCTGGTAGTTTTAATGCATTCCAAGATATTGACTTATAAGCACCAGTCCAAATCCACGTAGTGTGGTGTTTTACAATCCAGGAAGCTTGACAATCCAAAAAGGCAGGTTTATAGCCCTTCGTAAGCCATTATGCATTACTCGTAAACAACATTTATGTGCAGAGCTTGGGGCAAGCAGACAAATCTTGATGTTGATCTTGGCAGCACCCTCTTCTCTCTTTCAACAGAAACCGCTGGTACCCTCTGGATGCTTTGGACTTCAACTACCATCAGCCACAGCTAGCATAGCCAATGATCAGGAATCCTGGGAGTGGTGGTTGTAACCATCTATGGGGTGCACTAGGTGGGGGGGGGCGCTGTCCAAGTGTAATGGTTTTCCCCTCCTTTACACCAGGGGTTGACAACTTGTGTCCTTCCAGTTGTTTTGGCCAATAACTCCCATCAGTCCTAACTAGCAGAGCTAATGGTGAGGGATGGTAGAAGTTGAAAGCCAAAACATCTGGAAGGCTACAGGTTCCCCACCCCTGAGCTAGGGGTATCATGTATGGCTGGTTTGTCAGAAGACTATTGTGACATTCCAAACTGTGTCCCCTATTCCATCCCCACGATGATGTTTTCAGACAAACTGTTGCTCTTCTTACCCAAATTTGCTCCTGCTGGTTCTTCCACTTTTTCATATCCTATCCCAGTTCCCATCTGTCTTCTGCAATATTTTACATGACTTGTAGGGCGTTACTAGACGAGGCTCTAGCGCGCGTTACCTTCCGCAGTCACGTCGAGGCTTCCAGATGACGTTCACGAGGATCCGCCGTTATCCCGCGGTGAAGCCTCTTTCTCCCGACTTTAAAAAAGTGAGTTTTAGGGCGCCTTTTCCTGCTGTCCCGCGGTAATTCGGAGTACGTGTGGGAGGATGTGAGGTCACTGCGGTCGGCACTGGTCAGGAAAAGGCGTGCTAAGGGGGAGTGGTCAGCGGCTTCGGTCAAGCCGCCTCCGCCATTTGCGCGCAGTCCGCCAGCTGGGGCAGCGCGGCGGAGCGGCTTTTTTTTTTTATTTCCCCAGTGACAGTTTGCGCAGGACCGGAGGACCGGAAAAGTGGCTGGTGACTCCTTGCGGTGGGCAGCTACCGTGGCCGCATAATGGCGGTGCTGTACGCTGCCTGTTAGTGTGGGTACCAGGCTGGCAGAGGGCAGAGCTGTTTGTGGGCTGCTGCCATGGCTACGGCCAGATGTGGGTTGGCTCCTTGGGATGGGGCACAGGGCACAGAGGCGGTCATCGCCGCCGACACCTCAGAGGCATGATGGGAGATGTAGGCACAGAGTGGCCATGCAGACGATTGACCTCGGGTCATATGACACCCGCCACGACCCCCATCAGGAAGTGAGCGCATCAATGTTGACCCTCAACAGCACCAGCAGCACTTCAGCTGGCACTGGCACTGCCGCCGCTGCCGCCGCCAGGGCCGGCGGCGGCATCGCTGACGGCTGCGCAAGTTTGCGGTCTTTCGGACGTGCGCAAACCGTGCAGCGAGCGAAAAAAAAAGCCGCGGCAATCAGGCCAGTGTGGCTGCGCAACCGTTCTCGCGGCGGCAGCAGCACAACCGGCGCAAACTTCCGCCACAAATCGAAGGCAGGTGTGGAGCATGAGGCGTCACGGCTGAACGGGAAAAGCCGCTTTCACCGCTCCTCAACGACGGAACACCCGGTAGGTCTAGCAACGCCCGTAGTATATATTTCAGCACAAATGGGAGTTTAAAGCACAATATTAACACATGCAAAACTCCATTGTGTATCACTCGGTATGTTCTTGGATGGGTTCCAGCAAGAAAAATTGAATGCAGAAAAGCCAGGAAGACTGTGAATATGGATGAGATCCACAAATGTTTAGGGAAAGCATATGTATCACCAGGTGCCTGAGCAAGAGTGAACGCACACCCTTCCATTAAAGCAAAGTCAAATGGAGAGAGACAGAAATAATTGGGTGTGGTTGGATATGAAAAATTGGGAGGGGCAAAAGGGAATGTTGAGAACCCAAGCTAGGAAATGTTTAGAATTTGAGATCTGCAAATGAGACTGGTCCTCTGTCCATTACGCCAAGATCAAAATGGCAAAATATAGGCAAACAGACACCACTCCATGAAATGTAAACTGACACTAAAAAGCTATACGTGGACATTCTCAGTGTATTCTGTGTGCATATGATGAAGTGGAGGAAATTACTGTTGTAGTGGTAAAAGCACCATTACAAGCAGAAAGGAGTTGTGGGTATCAATGATAGCAGCTAACTAAGCATTAGTGGCAGAGTCCAACTCATCCCAAGTTGGGGAAATCATCTTTTTTTTTCTTTCTTTTTTTGGACTGCCCTTGAAACACTTCGTGCTTTATCGGGTGTGAATAGAATCACCTTTAAAGCAGCCCTGACAAGCTTGTGATCCACCAAACTGAAACTAGTCCATTAGGCCTAAATGGTGGAGACCCAACAGGATCTGGCAAAAGTTCAAATTTGTGATGCCTGCCTGATAAAACAGGGACAGCACCAATTGGCTAGCAGCAATGGCACCATTAGATCTGGACTTCAGGGCAGAAATCTGGGACACTGCAGCCTGGAAGGCCCAAGCAGTGCCAGAGAGTGAGCAGCAAATGATGGCGGGGCAGCAGCATCAAACAAGGACATAAGAAGAGCCACAGTGAATCAGACCAAGGGTCCATCTAGTCCAGCAGAGGTGTATTGCAAAGTGAAGCCAAACACTGACAAGCATCCAGCTGCCAGCCATCTTCATTTCTCCACCTGGGGGCCCAGAGGCATTCTGGGACAGCTAGAACTTCAGCTGAGATTTCCCAGCACTCAACTGAATGTGAGTGAACACTAGAAGAGAACAGTAGACACCAATCCATTGCAGCTCCTTGTGCTATGCTCCAGCTTTACTGTGGCTCTGTCAATCAGCTCCCCCTTCAGGAATGTTGCCTTGTCTTAGGGGGCTGAGTGTCCCACAAATTCAAGCTCCATCCATTGTCACATTGTTTGGCTTGGAGAGATGGCAACGCCGGTGACCACAATGGTAGACCCCTATTGTGAAGGAAGAAGAAATGAAAAGAAGAGGGGATGAGCTGGCTGCACCAGGTTATGAAGCCATGATACATCCTGCGGAGGGAGAGGAGAGAGGGGGAGTTAGAACTCTCTCAACCTACGTATCTGGAGTTGGGGTGGGGGTAAGAAGAAGAGGAAGAGAAAGGACTTGAAGACCAAGGTGTCCTTAGGTGATGCAGTTTTCTACTCCAGGCAATCTTCCGAGGCAGACACTTCACCAATGTTGTTGCTTGCTTCTTTTCACTCAACCTAGTGGCATATGGGCATCCGCTCATAGGGGCAAGGCGGCATGGGGAAGGGAGAAAGTGGAGCAGCCAGGGTAGGGGACAGGAGCAATGGGGGTGTGTGGCTATGCAGGGCACTTTGCCCAGGCCCTCTCAAACCTGGCAGCACGACTGCTTAGGACATCACCCAATAATTGGCCAGTGTGCTGTGTGTATGGCTCAGTGATTCACAAATTGTGCAGGCCTGACTTAGATGAAGCACTGTCCCCCCACACCGCCACAAAGTGTTTTGGGCTTTAAGAATGAATGGATGACACTTCTCTGAAGCCAAATTACACAACGTGTACTCCAACATATACATTTATTGCTCAAATGGTACCAGAGAATTATGCAACGATAAAACAAGCAAAACACATTACTACATACAATGCAATTAGGACGCTAAGAAGTATAATAGAAATCGTGGATAGCATATTACTTAGCAAAATTAAAGTTCAATTCTTCTCAACCCACAAAGCAGATCTTATATTACCTATATGACAAGCATGCAGAGCTCAGGTAATCATTTTTGGTGGGCTTCTCGTTCTCCCAGAATTAATTCTGCTTTTATAACTCTTGTGTTGATGATGACCTCATCTTAAATTTCCGAGATGTTCATACCACTATAATTTCTCTCAATTTAGCCAGATTTGCTATTGACACAAGTAACACTTAGATGAAGGTATCTCTGGTAAGCTAAGCTACATGCTGCTTCCAGCACTTGACTAAGCCATTCACAACAGCCATCTTTCATTTTTAAGAATACATTCTCACATTGTACCACTAACACACAATCTGTTTGGGTAGTTATTCATATAAACAAGAAAACAGGTGGATATCCCGTCTATGTAACACATCTTGAATTCTAGCAACCTTACTCCACATTTCTTTCTTAGTGATTGTATGTACTATAAACACCTTGGTTTCATTTATTAATGAGAATCCATTTCATTTCATTATCAACTGCACTGGGAGAACAACTTTCCTCATACAAGATCATACAGGTATCCCGCCACCTCCTCCAAGAACATCATGGCAGCTCATTTATCCCATTTTATCCTCAAAATAGCCTTGGAAGGGAGGTTAGGCCAGCCCTCCCGGTGATTATCATGTTTCAGAGCAGGGCTTTGAACCCAGGCCTCTCCAGTCCATAGCCAACACGATTCTACCCATTCCTTCACATTGATGATGTCTCTAGTGCAGCCAGTTCTTCAACTTTGTTGTGATTCTTATATAAATAAAATGTCTGACACAATTTCTTCCCTGATGGCACACCAGTTGGTAAAAACTAGATCACAAGAAGATTGTTTTCCTACGCTTTCTAAAGATCAATTTCTTAGCAATAACAAGGGTCTATTGCAGTCTGTTCTCTGACAGACATTTTAATTCTGTGTACTGCTGAAACATCATGCAGGAAGTATAGTTCTGGCTCAGATCCTATAATGTTTATGGCACTTGAACACAATTCTCTAATACTAGGAGGTTGCCAAATAATGTGTTTCAGATTGCCTCTCTACCTCCCACGCCTTTGGTGCATGGTGGACGCCTGGTCCAGCAGGTGAGTTCTCAGTAAGAGTACACAAGTCTAATATTCTCTGTATAATTCCAGATTGCATTTACAATCTTACACACAGCAGCAGCTCCAGCTGTGTGTGGGTATACATATGTGTCTAGTAAGTGTTGAATTACATGGCAATTTTTGCTAGGAATTCTTTTGCTAGGAATTCTTATCTGAAATTAAAGTTAACGCTTTGGGATTTTATAAAATACAAAATTTAAACTACTGGTCATGGACTGAATGATTTGGTTGCTCCCAAGTAGAGATTTGTTTGTCTCCCTGAAACTCTTTTAGCTTGCCTCAATGTTCTGCAGATGGTTTGCTAGAGCAGGAACATCAAGAGTTTTCTTAAATTTCACTTTAGATGAAATTTAGGGGGAACCCAGGGGTGTGTCCTTTGAAAAATGTAGCTGGTCTTATTGAAAAACCTTTCAACAAAATAGTTCAAAATGAAATAAATTTATACTGCATTTTGTATTTGCGTTTTTAATAGGGGTGTGCACGGACCCCCCGCTCCGCTTCACTTGCAGATCCGCCATTTTTCGGATCAGGCCGCTCCGCCCCGCCCCCGCTCCGCCCACTTCCGCTCCGCTCCGCCCGGAGCTCCGGATCCGGATCCGGAGCTCCGTTTCCCCCCCCCCCATAGGCTTGCATTGAAAGCTAAAAAATTATACAACTTTTTTTCTGTTCAAGTTAGAAACCTCATGTTTGGCACCATGACACCTCATGGGGATATACACACGCACGCCAAGTTTCAAAGCAATCCCATCATCCCCTGATTTTTGGCGAATTTTTGAAAATCGGGCACCCCACACACAACATCCCTGCGAGGTGTGTTAAAAAACACGGGGAAAAGCCCGTTCAGATGAAGAAAGAGAAGTTTCCCAGAATCCCAAGTTACCTGTTTTGCCTATGCCCTCCTCCAACTTTGGGATCATCATGACCGGGAGCTGACTCTGCCCCTCAGCCCTTTGAAAAAGGTATTTTTCCCGCCGATTTTTTAAAAACTTCTAGCCCGCGACCCGTACGATGCAGAAAGTTGAGAGTGGTCTCAAAATGACCCCCATCCACGACTCTCTGTGCACAAGAATTTTCAGAATGATAGCTTAACCCCCCCCCCAGTTATCCCCGATTCTTTCCCTCAATGCAATCCTATGGGCGAAAAGCCGAAAACGCAGTTTGAGCCGCGCGGTTGACCCGATTTTCACAAAAATATAGCCCGTGACCCGTACGATGCAGAGAGGTGAGAGTGGTCTCAAAATGACCCCCATCCACGACTCTCTGTGCACAAGAATTTTCAGAATGATAGCTTCAAAAACAACGTAGTTATGCGCGATTATTTGCCGCAATGCAATCCTATGGCGAAATGTTTTCAAGATGGCGACCGGAGCGCTCCGCCTGAACTCGGAGCTCCGAAAAATGGCCGCTTCTCTTCGCCTTGCTTCTAGGGGGTCCGCGGTCCGCTCCTACTCCGCCTCTGGGTAAGGCGGAGCAGGCCAATCCGCTACTGCTTCTACGCTCCTAATCGGAGCGGAGCACATCCCTAGTTTTTAACCTGTTGGTTGTTTTATTATGGTTTTAATTTTTGTGAACCGCCCAGAGAGCTTCGGCTATTGGGAGGTATAAAAATGTAATAAATAAAATAAAAATAAATAAATAAATAAAATCTTCTGGATTCTCTCAAAGTTTCTCAGCTGTAGTGCCTAAGCAGGAATTTCCAACTGTGGTGCCCATTTTGCCACCAAGAATCTATAACATTGAATAAGTGGATCGATAGCTAAGTTCTCTGTCAACAAAGAGTGCCACCCACTTCCATTTTGTTCCAACACTTATCTTATTTCTCAAACTCCACCTTGTCTGTAAAAGCTAGAAAGCAAGGGCCAACTCTCCAGAACTGGGTGTGTTTTCAGGACCATATGCTACCCTCTATTGACATGGAAAGCACATGCTGCTCTTCATGTATGTGCTTCTTTCCTCCTGAAGATCCTTGTCAAATATCTGCTGTGTTGTGCTCCCTTGTCCTGGGCTTTCCTCTTCTTCTTGAGAGTAGTCCATCAAGCAGTTAGTCTGCCTGACCCACTCTTGGGAGCCCTAGCTTAGGTGCCTTCCTTTGCAAGCTCCTATCCAGCTTGGCAAACTCTTAAAGAAACCCTAGAATATTGATTTTCATTCCTGCCCATGGATACTGACCCTACCCTGTAACTGAGCACCTTGACCCCTCACCCTCTGATAAGCTTTTGATGGTCACTAATGAAAGGATAAGAGTGCAATATTTCAAGTGTTCTTTATCTCTCTTATTTCTCTCTCACACCCACTCTCTGGGAAGTTTTTCCTCTCAAATTCCTCCTATACAGGCTAAACATATCCAGTTCCTTCAACCTTTCATCATAGGACATGTTTCCCATTATCTCCACTGTTCCCCCCGGCTGGTTATTCTCTCCTGGATATGAGGAGCACTCTGCTACCTAGGCCAAAGGTTTTAATGTTACCTATGGTGTGGTTCTGTTCATTTGTTAAATCATGCTAGTTTCTGGGCTAGCTGCACTAGACTGACCATAGTATGTCCTCCGGCAGAATACAGCCAGGGACTCAAAGAGAACAAGTACCCCTAGCACACTAGAGTAACTCCTCCCCCACCACCAGTCATATGTGTTCCAGAAGGGCTTATTCCCTAAACACACACACACACACACACACACACACACACACACACAGAGAGAGAGAGAGAGAGAGAGAGAGAGAGAGAGAGAGAGAGAGAGAGAGAGAGAGAGAGAGAGAGAGATAGGGTGACCATATGAAAAGGAGGACAGGGCTCCTGTATCTTTAAAAGTTGTATTGAAAAGGGAATTTCAGAAGGTGTCATTTGTATATATGGGGAACCTGGTGAAATTTCCTCTTCATCACACCAGTTAAAGCTGCAGGTGCCCTGCCCTCTTTTAAATCTGGTCACTCTAGTATAGCTCCTGCACCTTTAACTGTTGTGATGAAGAGGGAATTTCACCAGGTTCTTCATATATAGAAATGACACCTGCTGAAATTCCCTTTTCTATGCAACTGTTAAAGATACAGGAGCCCTGTCCTCCTTTTCAGATGGTCACCCTAACAGAGAGAGAGAGTTTCAGAACCATATAGAGATATGTGTCCTGACTAAGCATGGCAATGCCTCTTTCCCTGTATGAAAATGGTAGAATCCCCCAAATCTTTTTCCAGTATCTCAAGCCACAGCCAGACCTAAGGTTTATCCTGGGATCATCCAGGGTTCGCCCCTGCCTGAGCACTGGATTCCCTGTGTGTCACGTAGATGAACAGGTTTGACCCCTGGACGATCCAGGGATAAACCTTAGGTCTAGCTATGGCCTCAGAAGACCTGGTCTGCTTCTACTTAGAGATCAAATTTAGGGTAGGATTGGGAAGTCTTGGCTGGATGGAAGTAGAGGGCAAGACAGGCTTGCACAACTTTTGATTTGCTATGCCAAACATAGAACCTGTATTGTGGCTTCCCAGGTGTTTCTCACTCTGTAATAATAATAATAATAATAATAATAATAATAATAATAATAATAATAATTCCTTACCCGCCTCTCCCTATGGATCGAGGTGGGGAACAACATTAGTACAACAATACAGTATAAATCAGACATGTACAATTAATTAAAAGAGCCTATAAAACCAATACAACATCAAAATAATAAACACATTTTAAAAATTCTTGGTTTAACATCCATCTGGGTAGGCCTGCCAGAAAAGGCTAGTCTTTAAAGCTGTCTTAAATTCAGAGAGAGAGTTAAGTTGAACAGTCTGGGGGTGACAGAAGAAAAGGTCCTCTGGGTAACAGTTGACAGCCTAGTTTTGGCTGACTGAAGTAAGTTCTCCCCAGAGGACCTGAGTGTGTGGGTCAGATTGTATGGGAGAAGGTGATCCTGCAGGTAACCTGGACCCAAACCATGTAGGGCTTTAAAGGTAATGACCAACACTTTGTACTTTGCCCAGAAACTAATTGGCAGCCAGTGGAGTGATTTTAATGTTGGGGTAATATGCTCACCCCTAGATGTACCAGTGACCAACCTGGCTGCCGTATTTTGAACTAATTGAAATTTCCAAACCAGGTACAATGGTAGCCCTATGTACAGTGCATTGCAGAAGTCAAGCCTTGAGGTTAAGAACATAAGAAGAGCTGTGCAGGATCAGACCAAAGGTCCATCTAGTCCAGCACTCTGTTCACACAGTGGCCAACCAGCTGTCGACAGGAAACCGAGAAGTATGGCAATAGTGCAACAGCACAGAGGTTACCAGTACATGCTGGTAACTTTAGGTCTTCCAGTTCCAAAAAAGGGTGCAGCTGGCACAGCAGCCAAAGCTGATATTAGGCACTCCTTGCCATCACATCTATCCAGGCTGTTACTCTCACACACATACATGTGTATTTAAAGGTCTGGGCAGGCAGGATAGCTAGTGAACTGCCTTCATCTGAGAGAGTGGCAAATATCATCTGCATCTGAGGTAAGAAAAGAAGTGGAAATTTTAGCAGTCATTTCTCCTTCACCAGTATTGTCAACTGGTACCTTTGTGCTTTGTTATAGAGGAAGAGTGAGAAAGGAGCATCTAAGAAAATGTCTCCTCCCATGTGTTTTGATTGCCCTCCTGGGAAACAAGTGGCAACTTGACAGACATGGAATCCCCCGTGCTCTCCAGCTGCTTCCACCACATTCGTTCCTACAGAAACAAGAGGAAGAAATGTACACATGGTGGTGGGGAAGATTCTTGGTGACATAGGGCCTTGCTAGACCTACCTGATAATCCGTCTGGGAGTCGGGGTGACAGCGCGCTACAGCTAGCGCGCGCCGTCGCCCTCTTCCAGACGTAACACACGACGGGGCAAGGGGAAGCCCCGTCGCGTCAGCCATTTTGTTTGCAAGTTAAAGGGGCCATGTGCGCTGGAGCACCGCTGGAGAAGGTAAGTAATTTTTTTTAAAAAAATAAATGGCCCCCCCACTCCCCATGCCCCTGATTCCCCCCCTGCCCGCTCGCTCGTCCTCCCCCTGTCCGCCAGTCCCGATGCCCGATCTTCTTTCCTTGCCCCCGTCCGCCATTCCCGATGCCCGCTCTTCTTCCACCCCTCTCTCCTGCCGGGTTCGGCCTTCCCCCACGGCCCCTATCTCCCCCCTGGGATCCCCCCCTGGCCCGATGGGCACAGCTACTCCTGGCTACTCGCAAGTAAGTGAGCAGCCGCAAAAAGCCACGGACCCTGCTAGATCTTCTGCAGCCCCGGGCCATAAGCGAATCCGCTTATCCCAGTTTAAGGCAGGTTTTAGCGCGGCCTGACCCCTGATTTCCCTGTGCGTCATCTGGATGCACAGGAGGGAAACCGGGTCTCACACCGCACTAACGCCTGGTCTAGCAACGGCCATAGTGTTGGAAGGGGTTTTGTAGGCTGCCTAGTCAACCCTATGCTTGATAAAGGGAAGACAGAACCACCCCCGGAAATGGCTGTCCAGACTTGGCTTGAAGGCCTCCAGTGAGGAAGAACCTGTCCACCCACCACCTTATTAACTCATAACATTGTTGAAGAGCTTTTACCATTAAAAAAATTCTCCTAATGCCCAACTGAAAACTACCTCCCTATAATATAATCCCATTAGATCTAGTCCTGCCTTCTGAGGCAACAGGGAACAAAGCTGTAGCTAGACCTAAGGTTTATCCCAGGATCATCCCGGGTTTGTCCCTGCTTGAGCGCTGGATGCCCTGTGTGGCACTTAGATGAACAGGTTTGACCCCAGGACAATCCTGGGATAAACCTTAGGTCTAGCTACAGCCTAAGTCTCTTCTTATCTGAAGAGTAATGTCCCCTCTCAGTCTTCTCTTATCCAGGCTAAACATACCCAGTTCCTTCAACCATTCCTCACAGGACTTTTTTTCCATTGTCTTCGTTGTTCTCCTCCGAAGCCATCCTGCTTTGTCTACATCCTTCTTAGATTGTGGCACACTACTCCAGATATGGTCTGATTAATGCAAAATACAGTGGAACTGTTTTTGAGACTTGGAATTAATTAGGATTAATTAATCCTAATTGGTAGGATTAATGCAGCCTAAAATCACACTAGCCGTCTCAAAAGATCAACTCTTGTCCACTGGGAGATTAGAGGCCCTGAGACAATTCCAGAAGAATATAAAAATGCTCTATCATCCTTAACTAGGGATGGATGAGAATTTCATTTCACTTCAGTTTTCATATTTACCAACATTCACAAAGTTCTCCATATTCGAGGGAAAAGAATTTGAGGTTGAGGGGGGGAAAGGTTGAATGAGGGAGAATCCAAAAGTAACATATTCATCCAACCAGGCCAGGGATTTAAGTGCTTAGCTCTTAAAAGATTGGGGTTGAATCCCTCAGGATTCAACCATCTTTGTGGTACTGAATTATAGTCACTGCTTTTTCTTTTCTGACAGGCTCCACATCTTTAAAAGTTATATGGTAGGAAGGTAAAATCATGGTGTTCTCCATGCTGGGAATAGTTACATTGACTGAATTTGACTGGTGCAGATGGCTAAGAAATTTGTTTCAGTTCATTTTTTATATGAATTTACCAAAATTCGCAGTATTCATATTGAGAGAGACAGAAGTTGAGGTTTAAACAATTCAAATGTGGGAGAAAGCAAAAATGGCAGATTCATCAATCCGTTCCTTTAACAGGAAGTGTGTGTTTGTGTGTGTGTGTGTGTGTGTGTGTGTGTTTCCTTTTTTGGGGGGGATAGTACTTTTTGTGCGATGGAGCTAAATATAATTCTTTTGGTTCAATATGGAGAGGTTTACCATAAAATTTTGGCAGCAAACTGATTTTAAATATTTTTTGGGAGGGTTGCCCCATGAAGTGTTGGCTTGTGAGGAGCCAAAATGGCCTCTGGATCTCCCACAGTTGCCCACCCCTAATTTATAACCATTCAATATTCTAGGCAACTGTGAGACTTCGGATGGCTCCCTCAAAGTCCCATAAATCTCAAATTGAGGTAGTATCTTGAAACTGTCCTGCTCCCTTTGGTCAATCCAAAATATGGAGATCGATGGAATTGCTTATTTTGACCTCAATGGTTTCACCAATAGAAGCGTAATAGTAGGATCACATCATTTCTGACGCCCAGGTTTGGATATGTTCTGTGAGGACTGAGGGGGGATGGGAAGCCATGTGAAAGCACTGTTGTGGATGATGCCTTTAGAGACTGACTAGTTTTTGAGGAATGGGCTTTCACTGATATTGCTGTACTTCAAATATATAAAACACAAACTGAGAAAGGGCAACCCACAGATATTTACTAAATAACATAGTAATACTGTAGGAAGGCACTCCATCTAGGGATGGGCGAACATATGAAGTTTGACCTCATTCAGGCTCTCTCATTTCCTCCCTGAAGTCCCTCCTCATTTACATAAATAAACCTTCCATTTATCCTGCTTTATTTCCATATGCCACAGAAGACTGCTGTTTGCAAACCAACCTCTATCTTTGCCAGGGCAAACAGAAGCTGGGATGTGAGAGAAAATAGGAAGAGCAAAGGAGTTTGGATGGTTGAACTCTGCCTGATACATTTTTCTTTCTGGCTCAGCATAAGTTTGGTTCCTTCTCCCATGTGTTCTGTTTACAATGGCCAAACAGTATTCATTTTACTTTTCCTTTAAACTAACTAAAAACAAAATCCCTAAACTCCCTAATTGCAATTTGCAAATATGAGCAAGTTACTGCTTAATCATTATATACAATACAATTCAAACTAATTTGACATCCATTTTCTTTCGAATTATACTCTCAAATGAGTCATTGTGCTTACAAACACTAATAGACTGGCAATGTCAGAAATAGCTGGGACCATTTATCTCCTTGTTCTGGACATCATGGACAACTGTGTTGTAGAAGCTTAAACAAACCCTCTTCAGATTAATTTAACATCTTCCAGTTATGAAGTCTGCAATTTTCATTTTCCGAGTCTGGCAATTTGGATATATTTACGCTTTGATAGCCATCATTATGATAAGCATTTGCTTTCTACCAGCATATGAATGATTTGGGACAGCCACATCTGCATCCTGTCAAAGCAAGGATTTGAGAATAAGGATCTGGTCTGTCATTCATTCCTTTATTCATATTAGAACATTTCTACCCCACTTTTCAAGAAGTTCAAAGTGTCTGGATGGGAGGAGAGCTCAGAACAAGTGCTCTGAAAAATGACAAGGTAGGAATCCAACATCCGCACCATCACCCAGCTCTAACCAAGGACAGAATTGTATACCCAGGATGTTGCCTTATAATGGGTAAGGCTATTGGTTCATCTAGCCGACTAGTATCGAGTCAGGGACCTTGTTTGCATAACATGAAAACCCATGTTGGGTTGTCAGTCTTGTTTGTTTAAGGGTGGCTTGTTGTGATGCCAAACCTGGAGCAGTTTCCTTGGTGTGGTTTGTTAACCATGCACAAGCTACCCTGAGATCACATGACATGTTGTTGGGTTATTCAGGGTGGCTTGTTTTCAGAGTAAGTTGTTGTGACATACAAACCCAGCATAATGGTTTGTGCATAGCTTGTTGGAAAAGGCTATAGAGGCAAAATCACAGTTGCTACTCATGATCTCGCTAATGGTACCTCCACTCCATTACATCTTGAAATGACATTGATCAATTTACTCCTCTAATTCATCACCTCCCTAGACAGTGATACTTGTTTTCTTTTAAATTTGTGATAAATTTAAAAGAAAACAGTGATACTTGTTTTCTTTTAAATTTCAATTCCTCCAAATTTAATGTGTGTGTCTGTGTGTGTGTGTGTTTCCCACCTTAAGGAGGTTTGCACATATTCAACATTTCCCTGCTACCACTACCTTCAGGGAGATGTGTGTATATTTATTTATTTTCACCTTTGGGGACTTTTGTACAAATTTAACTTTACTTTATTTTATTAACTTCTGGGGAGATTTGTCCAAATCTGCTAAAGTTTATGTGCATTAGTTACTTCACTTGCTGCACTTTAGCAAATCTGCGCAAATCTTCCCGAAAGATTTTTTTAAAAAAATTAAATTTACTCAAATCTTCTGGAAGTGGGGTAAAATAACATTAAATAGGTACAAATATCACTGAATGTGGAAAAAAAATCTACAAAATAAACTCTACAACCGCTAATGAGCATATTATATTTAACTTTTTTTAAAGTTAAATTTGCTCAAAACTCCCTGAAGGTAGGGATAAAATTCTCCAAAGTAAACTCTGCTCTGCTAATGAGTGCGTTTATGCTCATTAGCAGAGTAGGCTGCTGCACTTGTGCCACAAAGACCCATAGGATATGTGCTAGAAGTTGGCAGGAGGATAAAGCAATAAAGCATTTAAAAAAGCAATAAAGACTGATCTTTTCCAGCAGGCCTATCCAGTGAAATTTTAGAATGTTTTTAGGATGTTTTAATCATGTATACTATGTTTTAAATCAGTTTTTATGTGTCTTATATTCACTGTTGTTCCCTGCCTCGATCCAAGTGGAGAGGTGGGTAAGAAATAAATTATTATTATTATTATTATTATTATTATTATTATTATTGGGGAAAACAAGCCATGGCAAGCTGTAGAGCACCTGAATATCTTCCAAGAGTAATGTGGGTTTGTGAGCAAACAATCAACCCACTGCAGGTTATTTTCACGGTAGCTAATTATGGCCTGCAGCCAGCCCACTCTATTAAGTCTTTGATAGGAATGGATCATGGGTGAGGAATTTGCTCCTTTAAAACAACAACAATTTACCCAATTTGCACCTCCCAAGCCTTTCAGTGAGTCAAAATAGAATTTCCAGGATCAAACTAACTCTACTTCAAATCGTGTTTTAAAATCCTGGCTTGTTCTAAACCTGATAAAAGTAGCTTTTTGTTACATTCAATCTAGGAAACAATGGTTAATTAAAGTCTTACTGGCTTGTCACGGCCAGAGGAAGAGAGAAGGGAAGAGGTGAGTGGATGCCATCCTTAGTTTAGATGGATGAATTTTTAAAAAGCAGACAAAGAAAAATAGGAAACTGTGTCAAGTGTTACTTTTTCGTTGCAGAGGATTTATTAATCCAGCTCCAGCTTTATAAACAATGTGAACTTCTAGCGAAGTATACACTTTTCCTTCTTTCTCTTCTGTTTGGTGTGTGTTAAAACTTTTTATTAAAAATTTTAAAGTAAGCCCGAAAAAGAAATAAACAATTACTGTAGTGACAGAACAAATATAACAGCTGAGCTATAGAAGGAAAAAGCAATTTAAGTACACTAAAGAACAATAAACATAGCAAGAGTAGAAACAGTATAAAGGGACAAATAAGATATACAATGCCGTGCGAGCAATACAAGGTGCAAGTAAACACATTAGGGTATTAATCAAGAAAAATCATAGTTTGGAATTGGATTTGCTTTGCAATATAATAAAAATAAGCCCCCCTGTCAAATATATTTTGCCTGCAATATTTTTTGTCGATAGTTGCTTTCTCTGAGGTGAGTATGGAGTTTGGAGATCAAATCAGTCAAGGCTCTTTCCAAAATTGCCACAGCCATTTTGTGCCACTTTAATTCTGCATCACACTTTTGTATGAGTGACCTCGAAATCTGTCGCGCGCAGGATAGGATAGAGTTCCGGTTCTCTATAGATGCCTTGGGCTCCTATAGGGTCTAACTACTCAATCTAAAGAAAACTACTCAAGAGGAGAGGTGCCATAGGAAAAAGAATTAAAAATGTAGCAGCCTCTATCTCTGCCTCAGTCCTTGCCCAGGTGGGAAATGTCCGAGGGGTGGGGGGGAAGGAAAGCGGCAGGCTACATCCTTATCTCACTTTTTAGAGAAAGCAGGGGGGTCTCCCTTATCAGAAAGGGAATGGCCCAGGAAGCCATACTGAAAAAAACTTTGTTTGCATGCTAGTGATGAGAAGAAACTATGGTGAGTAGCCAACATCCCCCCTTCCCAGTTGCATGAATGTTAGGGTGAGAAGCATTAGGCGAAATAATGGCAATTGTCAGGAGTTCTCATCTAGTGGAGACCCAAGAATATGGTGAGCAAGCTGTGCATGATTCAGGGGAACCTTTTACTACCTTTCAATTTCAGGCTGAAAAGTCTTTTGAACTTTCAACTCAATCTTAAATATGACATAGTGCACATGTGCAGCACCATCAGTGTGCATGCACTAGATTATTTTGAACTGAACTTCCCCTCCTGCAACATTTGGACTATTCTTTGTCAGAAAGAAATCTATGTTCTAGCAAAACAGGGATCTGGAATTTTGCAAACCAATTGCTTTTGCACAAGTCCTGTCCAATGCTGGCCCTTGGCCAGACACCCTCAATAGCCCTCATCTAGGGTGACCCTATGAAAAGGAGGACAGGGCTCCTGTATCTTTAACAGTAATGTAGGAAAGGGAATTTCAGCAGGTGTCAATTGAAGTGGGTGAAATTCCCTCTTCATCACAACAGTTAAAGCTACACTAGCTATAGTCGAGTGGCCAGAAACAAAAGAGGGCAGGGCTTCTGCAGCTTTAACTGTTGTGATGAAGAGGGAATTTCACCCTCTTCAATTGACACCTGCTGAAATTCCCTTTCCTACATTACTGTTAAAGATACAGGAGCCCTGTCCTCCTGTTCATATGGTCACCCTACCTAATCCCTCAATGAGTCTTACCTTCTCACCATCACTGTCACTAGCTACTATTGCTGCTGCTCCTCCTCCTCCTCTGCATTGCTACCACCTGCTTGCTTGAAAAGCAGCCAGCCAGTGGGTAAGTAGGCAGTGGCTCCTCCTTCTTACCACCACTATTGTCTGGGCCAGAGTGAGGGTCAGGTGAACAAACAGGTTGTAATGGTGTAAAAGAGGAGCAAGTCCAGAGGGCTCTTGACAAAGGGCGCCTGCTGAGGTAGGAGGCCTCAGGAGGTGCCCAACCATCCCTATCCTTGTTGAGAGCCCGGGTGCTGTCCATTTCAAGAGGGTAACATACATAATCTACTGCAGTGGTTCTCAACCTGTGGGTCGGGACCCCTTTGGGGGTCGAACGACCCTTTCACAGGGGTCGCCTAAGACCATCGGAAAACACATATTTCCAATGGTCTTAGGAACCGAGACATTTCATTTATTTGTAATTAGAAATAAATATTTCATAATATATAATTACATATTGTTTTTGTGATCACTATGCTTTAATTATGTTCAATTTGTAACAATGAAAATACATCCTGCATCTCAGATATTTACATTACGATTCATAACAGTAGCAAAATTGCAGTTAGGGAGTAGCAACGAAATTTTTTTTATGGTTGGGGGTCACCACAACATGAGGAACTGTATTAAAGGGTCGCGGCATTAGGAAGGTTGAGAACCACTGATCTACTACATTGTAGCTTCTTATAATGTATGCCTGTCTTCCAAGAACAAACAAAACTGCAACTTTTGGCATCCACAGGGAAAGGAAAGAGAGATACATCATGCAGTTGCTAATGTTTGCAATGAGAGCCAAGATTTAAACAAAAAACTGCAGAAACAATGGAAATACATCGAAGGAGATTTACCAACGTGTTAATCTCTCTCTCTCTCTCTCTCACTCTCTCTCTCTCTCTCTAACTCATGTTAATACCAGAGATTAACTAGATATGATTTTTAAGTATCCACTTGAAAAACAGTTGGCTTAGGTTTGAGGTTGATAAATTAACACTTATCAGATGATATGCCACCTGTCCAACTGGTTAATCTCCTATGGTGTTGCTTTTGTAAGAACATCAAATATTTACTCAGCTTTGCTCAATGTGACATTTTTTCTGGAATGCTTATTCACAATTTCAAAATATATTTCTATACATTTATATGCATACCAGAACTCAGAATGCAAGAAAAATAATGATCGCTACTCCATTCATTTTAAGTTCCTTCGTTTGTGAACAAATGCAATTACCCAAGCAGGCAACTAGAGCATTGCAAGGTATCCATGCTTCATTATCTTAATGAATATTAATGAGAAGTTTTATTGTTTTGAAGGATGAAATATTTAGAGATTGGCTTTCCCCATCGAAGTGTTAAAAGCTACTTAATGCAAGCCTGACTTTTATTATTTATTTTTTAAAATGCAGAACACATTAAATACATCCCAGATGGTTCCCTTCTTCCCCTCCCTCTAAATATGAATTATAAATTGTCTGACATTCTAATTGCATGCTATTATATTTTATACCATGCAAGCCCAAGCGTGCCTACGTTTTCATGGACACGTTGCACTCTTTTAGAACAATACTTGTTAATTTGGAAGTATCGCCAGCGCCACTTGTCAAACTAATCTCTAGATTACTTCCCATATGACATTCTTCCCAATCCCCGGTTGGATCTTTGAATTACTGCAGTTGAGCATGATCTATGCACATGTCGTGAGCATCAGAGAGGACGCCTGCGGAGTGTTGGCTTTGAAAACTACACTGTCTGTGTAGAATTTGAGGGCAGTGACAGCATGAATCTGTCCTTGGGAGCAGAAGCGCATGTAACACTTAGCATAGAGAGCAACTGAAAAGAGAAGCCCTGTACTCAGACAAACCTACCTATGTAACTTCTGCACATTTCCCACCAGCAATATGTGTCTTCTATGCAAACCCATATAGTACTACGGAGCAGTGATGCGGTTATGTAATTTTATCTATTTATTCACTGCATTTTTATCCCACTTTTCAGACAACAATTTTCTCCCGCAGCAATCCAAGAGAGAGACAAGCTTTGCCACTATGCTTAAAGACTGAAACACAGGACATACAAGGGAAGAGGAGTGGAGGGAAAAGGAGAACAGTGTTTCAAGGCTAGAACCTGGTGGTGAGCCACAAGCAGGCATTTCAACGCATTTCAGGCCAATCTGATCTTCTCTCGCTGGTTCTGTTCCTTGAATGAGACTCTTCTTCCTTCAGCCAATGGATGGAGTTAGAGCATCCTTTCCCCTTGCTTCAGTAGAGCTGGGGCAACTGTCAGTTTGAGCCAAGTGTTCTTTCTGGCAGGCAGGGGGACATGACCTCTCTGAAACTGCTCCTTCTCTGGCTGATGGATGGACCAGGTTGGTCTCCCCTTGGCTTGATGTTATTCCTGAGAAGCACAACGTGCAGCCTCCTAGAGGCCCTAAGGCCCCTGGCTGATGACAGAGTCCAGAGGGTGCTTCCCTTCTGCTTCCCATTCCCGGAATAAGTCTTGACTACTTAATGGTCTTATTGAAAGCCCTCTCTCTAGTTGGTAATGTATTTATTTATGTCATGTATTTATTGCATTTATATCCTACTTTTCCCCCACTCTTGCAAGGAATCTAAGACAGTTTACATGGTCCTTCACTTCTCCAGTTGATTTTTACAACAATCCTGCAAGGTTAGTTATGTTGAGACTCAGTGACTGGCCCAAAGTCACCTGAGAGCTTTATGGCTGAGTGGGGACTAGAACCTGGATCTCCAGAGTCCCATTCCAATACTCTAACCACTACACCACACTAGCTCTCATGTATATTGCTTAATTTACATCAAAATATGGCAAGCGAGTCCTGCAGCATGTGTGAGGTCCTCCTGCTTGAAGGCACCACTAGCATAGAAGACTTTGGGTGAAAGTCCAGTCCAATCTTAGCCTCACCTCATGGCCATGAACCTAAACTTCCTAAGCTCCTAAACTGTAAAATGGGAGCATTAACAATGGCCTATCTCACAGGGGGTTGACATAATGATAGATGAGGCTTCGGAAGTCTGTACAATGGCGGATAAAATGTTTATAATAGCAAAGCAGTGTCATGAGGAGGAGGGGGAACCGTGCATATTGAATTTATCACAGGAAGCAAGATGGTTGCACAATGTGTTAATAATTCATTTTATAACAGACAGGGACCCAGGAAATGTGTACGCCTGTGACACACAGACTTTTCAGGACACATTGGTTTCATGTGCTATAAACCATGAGCCTTAACCTTCTCCATGACAGATTTTAAATGCAGACATCCCGTTTCACGTCAAGGCTATCCAGCAACCTTCACATCTTTTACAGCTTGTCATAAACCATATGAGCTGCTTGCCTTCTCATTTCTTGGGTCTACAGCTGACCTCTTTTGGATTCTTTTTTTGTAAACGGTACCAAGTTGTGCATTTTTGTACCCATAAACAATTTCCTGCATGGGAAAACTTCTCATATGAAGCATCCCCAAAGGAGAAAAGGTGCTAGTGCCCAAGTGTCAGGTGTACATGGGAACATAGGAAACTGCCTTACACTGAGTCAGACCATTGGTTCATCTAGCTCAGTATTGTCAACACTGACTGGCAGCAGCTCTCCAGGGTTTCAGGCAGAAACCCTTTCCTATCACCTGCTACCTGATCCTTTTAGCTGGAGATACCAGAGAATGAACCTGGGACCTTCTGCAAGCAAAGTAGTCATGTGCCCCCCCACCCAAAAATGCTTCATCTTTTCGAACTTAATGAATATGGTTTCTGCATAAAGACTTTCTTAAGCAATTGTATACAGCTGCAAAGTCATGCAAAATGTGTGATTTTATATTGTATTTTATATTATGGTTTTATACTGTTGTTTTATACTTTGAATGTTTTTAATTTTTGTGAACCGCCCAGAGAGCTCCGGCTATTGGGTGGTATAGAAATGTAATAAATAAATAAATAAATAAATAAATAAATAAATAAATAAATAAATAAAATGATTGTAAGTCCCCGAAGCAATCAATTAAAGAGCAGTGGGTTGATACAGCTTGGGAGACTATGGCCATAGCTAGACCTAAGGTTTATCCCTGGATCGTCCAGGGGTCAAACCTGTTCCTCTAGGTGACACACAAAGGATCCTGTGCTCAGGCAGGGGTGAACCCTGGATGATCCCAGAATAAACTTTAGGTCTAGATGTGGCCTAAGTCACATTATTCTGCCCTTCAATGGCTGCCTTCTGGAGCCACTGTTTTGCACCTGGCTCTGCATGATGGGCTTCAAGGTCTGAGTGAAACAAAAATGGGATTGCACAAACTTAAAGTCCGCCAAGCCCTGATTAGACAACCGTTTTCTTGCTACCCTTTGGAGGTTGAGATGGCCCTCTACAGTTCTCTGTAGACAAGATCAACATACATTGAGCACATGTCCACATCTGACTTAAGAAAGAGTGCAAAAAAGGCACATGAGTGTTTACATTTGGGACCTTTGCAGAAGAGTAAGCTAAGAGAGATTTTATTTTTTAGGAACCGTAGTGATGATGAAGCGTATTCAGCCTTGCTGAGCAAGCACAGGAACAAAAAACACTGAAGTTTGTATTGGCCATAGAATTAAGCCTCTTTGCTTGCTTGCTTGCTTTAAAGCAGGGCTGTGGAATCTCTTTCAAGATTGGAGAAGTTTTCGAGGGGCTACATTCTGGGATGGGTGGGACCAAAAATAAAAAAGGGTGGAGGGGAAATGCCAGCATATTGTAGTTCAAAGCTCTTCCTGGTGGTAATTAAGCCTTTGGTGAGGCTTTTCAGACATTTAGAATGGGGAGGTAGGGGAATGGCACAAAAATTGGGAAAGCACAAAACAATTGGCGGTCCAGGGAAAGCAGCGCGGCCACCTGGGGAGCTCCATAGGGCTGGATTGGGACCAAGCAGGCCAAATTTGGCCTGGGTTTCTGCACTCTACATCCAGGCCATAGCTAGACCTAAGGTTTATCCCTGGATCATCCAGGGGTCAAACCTGTTCATCTAGGTGACACACAGGGGATCCAGTGCTCAGGCAGGGGCGAACCCTGGATAATTGCAGGATAAACCTTAGGTCTAGCTGTGGCCGGAGACTATGTATAAATTTAGTGGGCAAGCATTGGAAGCAAGGCTAAGGAAGATATGATGATGATGATGATGATGATGATGATGATGATGATGATATTTTTATACCGCCCAATAGCCAAAGCTCTCTGGGCGGTTCACAAATTCATTTATTTCCTATGTTGAAGCTCTTCAAATTTTTGAACAAATTCCAACCAAGTACAATTGCATATGTATTCTGACTAATAGAGACAAACCTACAAAAGAACACACATGTTGTATGAGTTGAAAGGAAATCACCCAGAAACATTGGTGAGAGAGGGGAGAATTTGTGAATATTTTTCTGGGCCAGGTTGGGCGGATTGGGGATTATGATCTGGCTGAGGATGTTCTTCCTTTTCATTAAAAGAAAAAAATATCCTTGCAAGGCCTCCATCGCCAGCCTCCCTGGCCAGCCTTTCCTAGCCAACATCCCCACTTGGGAGAATATTATTTATTTATTTATTTACATTTATATACCGCCCCACAGCCGAAACTCTCTGGGTGGTTCACAAAAGCTAAAAAAAGTAAACATTAAAAATATACAAAATTTAAAAACCATCAGAGACATAAAAACAGTATAAAAACAGCAGCATCCGTTTAAACAATATCATAATCTAATGTCCCTGCACTGGACATTCGAAGAACTGTGTTGTTCAGGGAGGGTGGGTATGGTGAACACTCTTCATCCACCTCATGCCATAACTTAAAAAAAAAATAATGTTATACACAAACATCAATTAAACTAACATAAACACAATTCATAATAACAATACATAAAATTAATTAAAAAATACTAATGAATACTCATGTCATAACTTAAGAAGGTAAAGGTCAACCCCGTAATCCGACTCACTAAAATTCTCCCTCACCCCTAAGAGGCAAAAATAAAAATGACTACCTCTTTCTGGTGTGTGTGTGTGTGTGTATGTGTGTGTGTGCACTTGCAGAGTTTTGTAAATCTGGTGTGTGGGCATCAATAGGGTTAATGCAAAAGATCTGTTGTATAAATGAGGTATGATCCCTGCCCTGTGGTTCTCTACAGAGCGCTATTCACAGGATGGCCATTTACACTTCACACACAAAAAGAGGAAACACATCACCAAAAAGAAGAAAACTCTCACAGATTTGCTTATAATTTACATGTGTTCATTTATATGTGTACATCCACATTTAGAACTAATTACTGCAATTTCAATAGAAACAAAACACATCTCATCACAGAGGAGAAGACTGGGAGCAGATGACTTGTGTGCCTACACAGTCTGCTGTCTGGGTGCCAACTCTTAATGGGAAAATTCAAAGTTCCTGCTCTCCCTTTTGATGGCTCTTTATCTTTAAACTGGATTTTGTCTGGACAGTCTTTCAGAGGCCACCAGTGAGGGAGGAAGCAGCAGCCAGGCACCTCTCCACCGTGCCTGGGTCCAGCTCCAGCTCAGAGCCCCCTCCCTCCTACTACCAACTGTCTCTGCAGAAGCCACCAGTGAGGGAGGAAGCAGCAGCCAGGCACCTCTCCACCGTGCCTGGGTCCAGCTCCAGCTGAGAGCCCCCTCCCTCCTGCCACCAACTGTCTCTGCAGAAGCCACCAGTGAGGGAGGAAGCAGCAGCCGGGCACCTCTCCACCGTGCCTGGGTCCAGCTCCAGCTGAGAGCCCCCTCCCTCCTACTACCAACTGTCTCTGCAGAAGCCACCAGTGAGGGAGGAAGCAGCAGCCGGGCACCTCTCCACCGTGCCTGGGTCCAGCTCCAGCTGAGAGCCCCCTCCCTCCTGCCACCAACTGTCTCTGCAGAGGCCACCAGTGAGGGAGGAAGCAGCAGCCGGGCACCTCTCCACCGTGCCTGGGTCCAGCTCCAGCTGAGAGCCCCCTCCCTCCTCCTACCAACTGTCTCTGCAGAGGCCACCAGTGAGGGAGGAAGCAGCAGCCAGGCACCTCTCCACCGTGCCTGGGTCCAGCTCCAGCTGAGAGCCCCCTCCCTCCTACTACCAACTGTCTCTGCAGAAGCCACCAGTGAGGGAGGAAGAAGCAGCCGGGCACCTCTCCACCGTGCCTGGGTCCAGCTCCAGCTGAGAGCCCCCTCCCTCCTGCCACCAACTGTCTCTGCAGAGGCCACCAGTGAGGGAGGAAGCAGCAGCCAGGCACCTCTCCACCGTGCCTGGGTCCAGCTCCAGCTGAGAGCCCCCTCCCTCCTGCTGTCAACTGTAACTGCTGAACTTTCCAACTAAGATTGTAGTGCCTGAATTTGCTTTCCTTTCCCCCTCCTCCTCCTCCCTCCCAATCCCCTTTCCTTTTGTGTCATGTCTTTTAGATTGTAAGCCTATGGGCAGGAACTGTCAAGAAATACTTTTGTAAGCCGCCATGAGAGCCTTTTTTGGCTGAATGGCGGCATAAAAATCCTTAAATAAATAAAATAAAATAAAAAATAAGTAGAGGACACCTTCAAATTGATGACTGACCTCTCTAAAGTAGGACACAGGGCCACCTTGCTTTCACACTCTGCTCCTGAGAACACTTGGGCTCCTTCAAAGTTCAGGGATTCTTCCATGAGATGGTCAATAATGGTGGACAAGCTTCTCAGAATCACCACTACTGATCTTCTCCTGCAATGTGGGTGTGTTTTATGGTGCATGCTCAATTAACATATGATGATGTTAAGATCCAAAAAGTCGGCCCAGTGCCCTGCATAAAGTGCACACCCTAGACCATCCGCAGATTCCTCGGTAATAGAATGAGTTTACATGGAAGACCATCAGAGATTCCTTGGCAGATGAATGAATGTGAAAAAGGTTTCTTGGTGGCAGAAAGTTTGAAAACTCTCTTCTACTCCAAATCCTCTCCAGTGGACCAATGGGGCTAAGAAGTTGCATACCAGAGTGATTGCATGTGGGGAGGATTGACATCAGCTAACAAAATCCTGCACCTCTGTCCTGATCATCCACTTTGAGAACTCCAGGTCTTGGATGATATTTGCTTGTATCTTTTCCATCCCTGCCTATTTGTAAGACTCTGCATCTTTCTTTGACACTGTTGTATGGCTGACATTTTTATATTTGTCAACTGCCTCTGCAATGTAAAACAGGAAAGAAGTAATGAAAAGGGAAGAAAAATTACCGGAAGAAAAGACAATATGCAGCAAAGAGCAAATACATTACTCACCCCATTGTTAGCTTCAAACGTGAGTTTTATGTCAGTGATATTTCATCTCTCAGTGTATGTCTCAGCGTGTGACTTTTCTATATTATTTTCTGACTCTTCTTCAGGAGGGCAGAGAATTCCTTGCAACAGCCAGTGATCCAGCATGACAAGAATAAACAAACCTTGGAGCCCAGGCGCCACAATAAATCACTTTCAGCCACCGACCTTCGGTTTTTGCTATTTTCTGAGTCAAATGTAATATTAACAAGATTCTTTTGTTTTTTTAAGGAAGTGCTATATTTTGGTAGCAGGAGGAGAGCAGGCTGCCCTTACAATCTTGATTTGTACCATGCATAAAATACTGAGTCTGAAAAAATAATATATATGAATAAACCTGATTACAATCATCAGGATGACACTGGGAAGGCATCAGAGAGATCAATCAACTCTCACGAGATAGCTCAGAGACAAAGGGCAGTATCCAATGGTGACATTCCACAAACTCCAACAGCAATAGCAGAGCTTTGCCAAATATTTTCATTGTGCACCAAGGGACCTTGGAGGTCATGTAGGTGACCCCCTGCTGAATGCAAGATCTACAATGTAGGATGCAACTACAGCATCCCTGACAGATGGCCATCCAGCCTCTACTTGATATCTTCAAGAAAAGGAGAGGCCACCACCTCCCAAGGCCATCTGGTTCATTGTGCAACAGCTCTTCCCAAAATTTGCTGGGTTTGTGTAGACCAGCTCTTATCTTTGGTTCCTTCAAGTCTCTGAATTGTGATCTCTTACCACTCAGCTCACCTAAGGATAGGGACATCAAAAGATGGAAAAGCATATGGGATTTCTTACAGCCTTGAACAGGTATGCTACACCTGATTAGCATAAGGGTTATGCTTACTAGGGGTGTGCACGGACCCCCCGCTCCGCCCCGCGGGCCGATCCGAAAATTTCGGATCGGCCCGCTCCGCTCCGCGCCGCTCCACCCATACTCCGTTCCTCTTCGCCGCGGAGCTCTGGCTCTGAATCGGAGCTCCACAGTGGAGGGGAGTGGTGCCAGGTAAGGCCGGGAGAGGAGGGCGGGGGGGGTTACCGGGCCCTGCTACCGTCGCCACCCAT
This sequence comes from Elgaria multicarinata webbii, assembly GCF_023053635.1. Taxonomy (NCBI): domain Eukaryota; kingdom Metazoa; phylum Chordata; class Lepidosauria; order Squamata; family Anguidae; genus Elgaria; species Elgaria multicarinata. Next base: position 17,563,697 of record NC_086177.1, on the reverse strand, counting down.
GCAGCGACGGCAGCAGAGCCTGGTAAGGGACCAAGGGGGAGGGGGCCCTTACCTGCCTCCGTCCGTGGTCTGTCGGCTTCTTCAATTGAGCCCGCGGTTCAGCCAGGAAGTCTGGGCTGCAAGTGCGGCCTAGACTTCCTGGTTGAACAGCGGGCTCAATTGAAGAAGCTGAGGGACCGCGGACGGAGGCAGGTAAGGGAGAGGAGGGGGGTTACCCGGCCCTGCCACTGTCGCCGCATGGGCGACAGCGACAGCAGCAGGGCCCGGTAAACCCCACTTACCTTTCCGGCGGAGCTCCGGATCGAGGCGAAGGATCCGCCTTCACCTCGATCCTCTTCGCTCCGCTCCACCGGCCCCCCAATCCTCTTCGCCTCTGCCTTAAGGGGAGGTGAAGCACCCCGCTCCACTTCTAATTCACCAGTCCGATTAGAAGCGGAGCACATCCCTAATGCTTACCATGTGTATACCTATCAAAGGCAGATTTGGGGAAGTTTATTATTCAAAGAAGGAAACCTCATTCATGCACTAAGCTCTAAACTGAGTGGCTTCTTACTATCAATATTCCACTGGATGTACCAAATGCAGCTGAATTATGGTACCAATGGTTTGGAAAATTTGGTCATAACTCCAAACTCCCTGACATTGTCAAATTCAATAATAGAAAAAGAGCAATACTGCCATTTAGCAAAGGAAATAAATTTGATGAAGTGCTCGGAGGAAAGGCAGAAGATACTAAATGAACATATGTTTGTTTTCAAAGAGAACAGTTCAAATGTTTTGCACTCAGCTGCATTGATGATATACCTACTATTTGCAGTCTCTCAAATAGCAGGGTGTTGAAAACATGAAGTTAACTATATCAATCATTTGGGTAGGCTAAACTGAGGCTGGGCACGCAAATGTACAAATACCAGTTTGATGCACATCTGACTGACCCACAGATGTGTTAGCTGTGTGGATTAGTGTATCTCCAGGGAAACACAAAGATATTATTGTGCTTCAAACTTCTCCATATCCCCATTTTGTTGATTGCTCCTTGAGGGCCTGAGGAACCTCAGAGTGCTGTGCGGAGGAGTAGGGCTGCAATGGCAGAATGCAAATCTTGTATGTAGAAGATCCAAGGATCAATCCCAGCACCTCCAGGTAGAGCTAAAAAAAGAAGTGTCTGAAATGCTGATAAGCTGTTGCCAGTCCGTCCATATCATCTGATTATATCATCTGATTATATCATCTGGCAATGAAGGATTAGCAAATATGTTAAACTTAGGCTTTAGCTAGACCTACCTGTTATTGTGCGATGGAGGGGTGAAGATCTCACAATGTTTTTATTGTGAGATCCCCCCTCTGTTTACATGTGGCACACCACAACCTTAGAGGGAGAGGCGTCGCGCCCGCCATTTTGGTTTTTTTTTCCTTAAAGGGGAAGATGCACACGAGCGCTCATGTGCAAAAGGTAAGGGTTTGTGTGTGTGTTTTAAAAAGTATTTCCCTCGTTCGCCCCACCCCACCCCCAATGGGCGCAGTGCTCCTGAGCCACGTGCACGGGTTCTGTCTCCTTGCGAGGAACTGGGACAAACCATGCCGCCCAGCCACACATTCTGCGGTCTCGGGATCAGCCTAGGACCGTGGAAAAACCAGGCTCAAAAGGGAGGGTGAGATCCCAGGGCAAGAGAGGGATCATCCCTTCCTGATCCTGGGATCCCCTGTGCGTCATGTGAATGGGATTTTGCCCTGTCTAGCTACAGCCTTTGTCTTGTTGAGGTTCTTGCTTTTCAACTGTCAAATTCTGACTTGGGACCACATGGGAGTGTGCCAACCCTTACATTTTCTGCTTAGAAATTTGTATGTATTTCCATATGGATTTTTCTAAAAGTAATGATTAGGGATGTACCATAATTCCATTGTTGTTCATAAATCATGAGAGCATGCTCTGATCACACCCTTGAATGTGAGCACAAGCAGGGGAACATATCTGCCAGAAATGTTAACAAATTCTCAAACATGTGCTCACCTTCGATTTGCACACATTTCCCCATTCAATTTTGCAGAAATTTCAAAACTGTGCAAACTTTTAAAACAACCTTGTTTTAATCTATGGACCATTTGTGCAAATCTGAGGGGGGGGGAGGTTTGCCCCACTTTCATGTTTGATAGCTGTTTGTGTTGTGCACTTTCCCCATTCCAAAGTGTGAATGCAAATTGAAGAGAGACGAGCCGCAAGCTGGCATTTGAAGAATTTTGGCAAACCTGAACATCATTTGTTCACCCTTCCCTAATGATTATTTGTATGCATTTCTTAAATGTTTGCAATTTCCCCCATTTTCTGCATATTTTTCAAATGGATACGTGGAATCCACCCCCATCCCAAAACTCATTGCAAGCCTCAGAAATGTATGGATTTTGTTGGCAAGTTGTGTTCCATTCCATGCTCAGTCTTGGGAGGTGCAAACTGGAAATTCTCACATTAAAATGTGAACCCAATACATTTCTCACCCATCTCTACTGACAGTATAAGGCAGCTGAACATGTTACTTCCTACAGTGTCACATATTTTTCTTCTACTATGGCAGGGGGGAAGAAGGCTTGTAGGGCTACTGTTTTGGGGATAGCTATACATCTCATGCAATATTCCATTTGTAGTGGGAGCTGCTATAGACAATACCTAATGGGGCTGGCTAGCCCATTGTGTGGAGCCTGCAGGCTACCCCTTGCTCCACCATCCTTGGCTATCCATGTGGACATGGCCTCTCCCAATGCAGCCACACATCCTACATGCATTCTGTTTCCAAGGTCTGCAGAAGTAGAACAAATCTTAAAACTAAGGGGGCAACCCCCACCCAAACCACCCATTGAGGACTGAAAATGTTCAGTGGGCACAGAAGGCTTAGTGTCTGTTGTGATGGGATTTTTTGGTATTGCTGCCTCCTGCTAGAAAGCAGTTAGCAGAGAAAAAGAAAAAGGCAAAACAGAATGGGCATGTACTAGTTCCCCCACCCCTCCCAGCATACCGATGGCTAAAAAGAGTCAACACCTTTCTTTAATGAAGGAAAGAACACAGCTTTACTCACAAGTATTCTTGCACATACAAAAGGAAGTGCAACGTAAAGTTTCAAACGAGTTTGTTCAATCCATTTTGTGTTCCATTACACAGGCAGGAGTGGGAGAAAGCAAGCACTCTCTCTATCTTCCTCCAGCAATGGAGGAAGATAGAGAGAGTGAGGAGGAAGGAAGAGGAGGAACAGGAAACTCTAGGCTATAGAGACCTTAAGGTTACCTATGCCCCAAATCTGCATACGTTAACTAGCTAACTGCATCACTGACCCCTTCCTGTAGCTTGGAGATGAAGTTGCAATATTCCCAGCATGTTGGAAGGGGGGAATGAAAATGGTGTGGGCAGATGCAATAGAGTATCCTGGAAAGGGGTATGACTGCCTGGCTGGAACCCTGAACAGGAGAACTCCGCAGTACAGGATTGTTTTGTTAAGTCCCATTTGTAGAAGAATATTCATGAATGCCGTACTACTCAATATGTTGAATTTTATGAAGAGCATGCGAAATCCTCTTAAGCTGATCAAAATACAAGATGTGAGAAAAGCAAGAACAGTAATCAGCACAAATGGTAAAAGTGGAAATGTTCAAAGTGGAAAAATGGGAGATGAGAAATGAAAATAGGCTTTTGGTTTGCAAAATATTGCATCAAGAGAGGGAGAGGGAGAACAGGCATGTTGAAGCCATCTGGACCACATTTGTTGATAAAAGGGGGAGAGAAGATTAATTTACTTCTGTTCAGATGTGGCAAAATTAATCTTAATAAGGTTCTTTTGTCACTTGATAGAGTCCATATGGTTTCAGTAATATATATTCATTACTTCTTAAGGGTTCGCCCCCCTACCCCTGTCTTCTTTGCCTAAACTTCAATGCAGTTAAACAGTAACATCCTCTAGCAATTGGCCAAAAACATCAGCTCTGTTCATACAGTCAAAATCCAGAGGTCCCGAACCTGTGGAGTGGGATCATCTCACTGTCCGTACACCAAAGGTTGTGGGAACTTTTGTGCCAAAGGAGGCTGGTGTCTCCGATTGTGGTAGGGCTATGAATCCACTCTGGGTTTCAATCAGAAAAAGCTAGAACTTTAAAGGAGCAATGCAAGGTGCTGGACTTATTTTGGACTAAGTTGGCTCTTATCTGAGAGATTTTATCTGTGAAATGATCGTTAAAGGCATATGTTGTCTTTGTCTGTGTGTGTTTTTATGTAAATGGTTTTTAAACTTGATATAGTCTTTTTAAGGATTTTTAATTTTTGTTATGATAATAATAATTTTACATCATTTCTTCTTCTCAGGAAATTCAGGAAATTGTGGTGTGTGGCGGGGGGTGGGGGGACTCCCACAAGCACTTTTCAGCACTTTGCCAAACTACAATTCCCAAGATTCTCTGGAAGAATGGCTTATTAAAGTAGTATAAAACCAATATACATGTATAGTGTAGCTCTGGCTCATCCTCAAAATTTATCACTGATTTTGATTCGTGGCTGTCCTTTTTCCTCTCTGATAACTGTCCTACTCTTATCTTGGGTGATTTCAATATTCACGTGGATGACCCTCAAGACGCTGCAGCTCTACGATTTCACTCACTATCTTCCTCTTATGATCTTAAGCTCTGGTCTGATGCCCCCACACATTCCCTCGGACACTGTTTGGATCTTGTTCTCACTCGGAACTGCTCTGTTTTGGACTTTTCTACTGCTGACTTTCCTTTGTCAGATCATCATCTAGTTTCTTTCACGATTACTCATAATCCTCCTCCTTCACATCCTGTTTCTCGCTCTTGTCGTGACTTGCAATCTATCAATTATGAGGCTTTTTCTCAGTCTCTAGCCTCCTCTCTTCCTTCTGTCTTTTCGGCTGTCTCCTTGGACTCAGCTGTCTCCTTCTTTAATTCCTCCTTATCTTCAACTCTTGATAATCTTGCTCCATCTACAACTCGGATAGTTCGTCCCTCTCAACCCCAACTGTGGCTCACCTCTTTCATCCGCTACCTTCGCTCTTGTTCCTGGGCTGCTGAACGCCTTTGGCGTAGGACCAGGGATTGGGCGGACTTTGTCCATTACAAATTTGTTCTCTCCTCTTTCTCTTCTGCCATTTCATTGGCCAAGCAGCAGTATTACTCTATGTTGATCCAGTCAAATGCTAGGCATCCTCAGCGGCTCTTTGCGTCCTTCAATTCTCTTCTGAAGCCTAATCCACCATCTCTCCCCGCCTCTCTGTCTGCCAATGACTTTGTCTCTTTTTTCAATGCTAAAATCCAAACTATTCGCTCTGATCTGGCCAGCTCTGTTTCTCTTCCAGTTCCTGTTCCTCATCTGTCGGTTCCTCCTGCAAATTTCTCTACATTTCCTTCGGTCTCAGCTGATGAACTGTCCACAATACTGCGCTCTTTGAAGCCTTCCACCTGTTCTCATGATCCCATTCCTTCCCGCGTCTTTATTAATCTTATCCCTGCTATCCTCCCTTCCTTGCTTCATATTATTAATTCTTCTTTGTCCTCTGGCTCATTTCCTTCTGCTTTTAAACACGCTACAGTCTCTCCTATTCTCAAGAAACCTACTCTTGATAGGCTATCTCTGTCTAACTACCGACCTGTCTCTTTGTTGCCTTTTGTTTCAAAGATCCTGGAGCATGTGGTCTACTCTCGTTGTCTTGATTTTCTTTCTAGTAACTCTGCTCTGGATCCTTTTCAATCTGGATTCCGTCCTTTGCATTCCACTGAAACAGCCCTTACTAAGATTACCAACAATCTTCTTATTGCCAAGTCTAAAGGCCTTTATTCCGTTCTTATTCTCCTTGACCTAACTGCAGCCTTTGACACGGTTGATCACGATCTTCTTTTAGATTCCCTTCATGACCTCGGATTTTGTGGCTCTGTCTATAACTGGTTTGCCTCCTATCTAGCGGGTCGCTCTTTCAGCGTGTTGGCTAACGGCAGCTCGTCTTCCTCTTTTCCCCTTTCAGTAGGGGTTCTGCAAGGCTCGGTGCTTGGCCCGTTGTTGTTTTCTTTATACATGTTGCCCTTGGGTAATCTTATTCAATCTCATGGCCTCCAATATCATCTGTATGCCGATGATACACAATTATATCTTTCATCTCCGGATCTTTCTCCTGATGTTCACGATCGTATCTCGGCATGTCTTTCAGATATCTCAGCTTGGTTGCTTCATCGTTGTTTAAAACTTAATATGGCAAAGACTGAATTGCTTGTTTTTCCGCCTAAACCTTCTCCTCATCTCTCATTCTCTCTTACTGTCAATAATGTTACACTTACTCCAGTCAAGGAAGCTCGTAGTCTTGGCTTTATATTTGATTCCTCGCTCTCCTTTATTCCTCATATTGAGGCAGTAGCTAAATCCTGTCTTTTTTCCTGTATAATATTGCCAGGATTCGATCATTTTTGTCTGTCTCTTCTGCCAAGACTCTTGTTCTTGCATTGGTTATTTCTCGGTTGGACTACTGCAACCTTCTTCTCACTGGCCTTCCTTCTTCTCACATCAGTCCGTTGGTTTCTGTTCACCAGTCTGCTGCTAAGATCATCTTCTTGGCTCGCCGCTCTGACCATGTTACTCCACTTCTAAAATCTCTTCATTGGCTTCCAATTCACTTCAGAATCCAATATAAACTTCTCCTGTTGACCTACAAAGCTTTTCACTGTCTAGCTCCTTCCTATCTCTCCTCTCTCATCTCACACTATTGCCCCGCTCGTGCTCTTCGCTCCTCTGATGTCATGTTTCTCACCTGCCCAAGGGTCTCCACTTTCCTTGCTCGGCTTCGTCCATTTTCTTCGGCTGCCCCTTACGCCTGGAACACTCTTCCAGAGCATTTGAGAACTACAAGTTCAATCGCAGCTTTTAAAGCTCAGCTAAAAACTTTTCTTTTTCCTAAAGCTTTTAAAACTTGATTTTGTTCTGACTTTTATACTGCCTGTTTGGTGCATTCTCTTCCCCTCCTTGTTGCTTTATTATGATTTTATTAGAATGTAAGCCTATGCGGCAGGGTCTTGCTATTTATTGTTTTACTCTGTACAGCACCATGTACATTAATGGTGCTATATAAATAATAATAATAATAATAATAATAATAATAATAATAATAACAACAACATGGCCCAGAGGTTTATAGAAAGAGGTTTTGTAGGTTTTTACCATGATCAATCTGTTACTTTATTATGGGGGGGGGGTGCAGGAGAGAACCTTCTGCTGCCCCAGACATGGACATGCTAGAAAGAAAGAGATCTCTGGAAATATTTGATGGGGTTATCATAAACCTCCAAATTAATGACTAGTATTCCCCAGAATACTTTCTTTTGGGATTTATGGATGGGAAGATGAAAAAGAACCATGGGACTATATTTTTATATATGATGACAGCAGCAAGATTACTATATGCCCAAAGATGGAAGGGCAAAATAGTGGCCACAACAGAGGAATGGCTACTGAAGATGTTTCAGCTAGTGGAGATGGCGAAACTCATGGCAATTATGAGAGAAAAATCGACTTTAAGATTTATAACTGAATGGGAACCTTTTGTAAACTTTATGAAGGGACGAGAAAAAGATGACTTGTACAGCTGCAGATTCAACCAACAATGTAGAAAATGGTAAGAGAGAAATTAGAGACTTGGATTTGACAGTGATAGAGTAAGAAAATATAACAACATTGTTACATACTTGTGCTGGGGGGAATATTGGAAGAACATTTTTTGTTTTTGTTTTTTGTTTGTTTTTGCTATGTTTGATTTTTGTGTGTGTCTGCTTATATGTATTATATTTTGCGTTGTAGTGTTTTTTATTTATTGGTGTTTGGAAACAATAAAAAAAGATTAATCAGGAAGAATTTCCCTGCATATTCCACATTCTCTGTCTGCATCTGAGGCAGAGTTGCTTTAGCGACAAGAGCAGACCATTACATTTTCTTTAGAATTTTGTTTTATAAACAAGCCAGTTTCAGTGCAAGCACCAAAGTGACTCTAATGGCAGCAATACAAGATGCTTTAGCGGATGCAAGAGTGGATATATGGCAAATTAGAGCCATCATGTGTCTATGATATGCAAGAAAACAGATGCTAAAATTAATTTCGTTCCTGAAGCAGAGTGTAATTAAGATGTACCTGCTTTGTGTGCAGGTTAAGAAAAATACCTCAAATAAAATGGCAATGAAAATGCAATGAAGCCTGCTCTTCTAAATCATCTCAAAGTTTGGGGCTGTAAATACTTCTGCTGCAGAATTACTTTCTTTTTCTTCATTTTTCCCCCCTGGTTCATTCAATGACTTTCGTTCTCCAGCCTTGTGTATATTGTTACACAGGGTGGCATTTGCAGCACCATTTCAGATTTCAGCGGGGAAAGCAGGAAGGATGCTTAGCCAAGTTTTAAACTCCACCGTTAATACATTCAATGTTAAACGTCAAAATCCCTAACCCAAACCAATATATTTAAAGGGCATTTGTTGTGGTTACCATAACTATAACAATACTATCAGCACAGTCATACTGGGGTTTTTAAAGGAAATATATTTGGGCCTTTAATATATATATATATATATATATATATACCATTTAATTGAATAGTATCTCTCTGAGATCAAAGGCCTCTGTCTATCCAGGTAGAGTTAGGCAGGACAGGAGGAAGATGGAGGCAATTTCACCTCTCGTTTCTCCTTTCATAATGAAAGTAGACTGGCCTCTTAGACCATCTTTCTAACTTGCCAGCAGTGGGCAGGAATGGCAATGGAGCAAGGCCTCTCTTCTCCCTTCCCCTCCTACTCTCCTGCCAACCTTTTCACTCTTCCTTTCTGCTGCAGTTGTGAGGGGTTGGGGCTGGGTGAAGGGCAATGGTCTGATGTTAGATCCCCTTCTCAGGTTAGTAGGAGCATCTATGGCTTCAGGAGGAGGAACCTGTCATATCATATGGTCCATGGGATGCTCTCCCAGGGACCATAGCATTGTTCTGTAAGTAGTTAACATGTAGTGCATGAGCTCATTTAGGCTGCAATACTATGAACACTTACTTGGGAGTCAGACTCACTGAACACAGTTGGACCTATTTCTGAGTAAACATCTATAGGATCATGCTGTTCATTGTTTTTAACAATTGCTAGAATCATAGAATAGCAGAGTTGGAAGGGCCCTAAAAAGCCATTGAGTCCAACCCTCTGCTCAATGCAGGAATCTACCCTACAGCATATTTGACAGATGGTTGTCCAGCTGCCTCTTGAATGCCTCTTGTGTGGGAGAGCCCACAACCTCCCTAGGTAACTGGTTCCATTGTCGTACTGCTCTAACAGTCTACTCAGTGTGTGGAAACTCATAGAACAGAAATAATAGGTGCTTGCGAGTAATAATCGTAACCATCTGAAACACAGGACCTCCTCTTTTCATAAAGGGGATCCGCGTTCCCTTTTAAAAGCTTTCATGGGCAGTAAGGAATGACTGGACTGAGGTGAATGCACATGTAAACATTGGGTAGGTGTAACAAGGAGGCAGGCAGGACAGTCTTAAGTGGGGCCGGCAGTTGGGAGTGAAGTGGCAAATCCATTGCCATTTCCAAAAGCCTGTCAGTTCATGCAGGCCAGGGCAGAAGGTGGGAAGAGGTTATTTATTTATTTATTTATTTATTGCATTCATATACCACCCCATACCTGGAGCTCTCTGGGCAGTTTACAAAAGTTAAAAACAGTAAACATTAAAAACAAATATACAAAGTTTAAAAACATAAAAATCATAAAAACAACCGTATCCTTATAAAAACAGGTATTCTGGGGTCCGTTAAAAACAAACAAGTTTTTAAATGTTGTCAAATGCTGTTAAATGCCTGGGAGAAGAGAAAGGTCTTAACCTGGCCCCGAAAAGATAACAATGTGGGCGCCAATGTGGGGGAGCCTTGTAGTTTCCCCCACTCCTGTGCAGATTTTTTGCTTTTTAAAATTCCCCTAGTTGGCTCCAATGGGTGAAAACATGGCTACACCATCTTTAGCCTGGCATAGATGGGAGGACCAATTGGGGGGCCTCCCTGATGACGGAAAGGCCCTTGTACCCAGCCAAACCATTGCTGCCTCTGCACAGATTCTGGAGTCCCCCTTTCAGGGTCATAGCAATGTCTATGGCCTTGGAGGGAGAATTCCGAAAAATCATATGGTCCCTGAGATGCTCTCTAGGATTGTTCTCTGAAGATACTTGGCAAGATTGCCTTAATGAATAATAATAATTTTCTGTTCTTGTTGAGCATAAGAAAGTCCCTTATTCGTACTTTGTATTGTTATCACAGCAACATGGGGCATAACTAATGATGTGCCTGAGATATGGATAAACACACACTCGTTTTGACTTTCTCTTCCAGCAAAATTATTAGGAAAATAATTGAGTAGAAAAGAACTGAAGTTAAATCAGAGTTTATTAAAATGTCAGAGACATGGAGGAAATATATTTTAATATACATAGTTAAAGGTTTAATTATTGTCCTTTATAGGTGGCAATCTTTTTAGGTCTTAAAAGCTGGAATAGGAGCAAATCTGGTTTAAAATACATATTCATAAGTATTACTAATACTTCAAATACAACTTTATCTTCAGAGTAATAAATAAAATGGCTAGATAGATATACATGCGATCATTAATGAAAACAAGACTATAATTCAGATTTGTGTGGCCCTTGTTAACTACAAAAGTCATTGAAGGCATTAGTTTTAGAATGATCTTGTAAGAGATAGCTATTCAGTATTATTATTACCCAGGCTCACTTCAAGTTGAATGTTATGTAGGGTGACCATCTGGAAAGGAGGACAGGGCTCCTATTTCTTTAACGGTTGGATAGAAAAGGGAATTCCAGCAGGTGTCATTTGTATGAATGCAGCAGCTGGTGAAATTCCCTCTTCATCACAATGGTTAAAGCTGCAGGAACCCTGACCTCTTTTGTATATGGTCAAGAGGGCAAGGCTCCTACAGCTTTAACAGTTGTGATGAAGAGGGAATTTTTAATGTATAATAATTTTATATGTTTTAATTGGACACATGTATACAAGCTCTAGTGACCCCATGCAATATGTATAACTTTTAAAACCCATATATGTAAATAGGCCCCTGTGGCAATATGTCTAATTTAACTTATATCATGAGCATATCTTAATTCCATGTGTTGTCCCATAATGTTTGAAAATGTATTTTTAATGCTTCCAGTTCCCTGAAGAAGGCCTTTAATAGGACACAGGCCGAAACGCATCGGTCTTCATGCAAATAAATCTTTTTGCATCCTGCGGATTTGTTTCTCTCTTCTTTTGGGACAGTGAGAACTTGCCTTCTCTCCTTCCACACATCATCAGCATCAGCATCATAATACCACCATTGTTGGTTGAACTTGGTTCAGCTCTGAATGTGCAGAATATGAAGCAAACTGGAGAAGACATACTTTATCCTACAGTCTCTTTCAGGGAAAAGCGACTTGCCACTTTGCGGCCAGAATGAATTATGCTGGAAGTCAGCAGTTACAGAAAGACATGCTACTCAGTACAAATAATACATTTAAAAAAAAAAAAAAAACCGAACTCCAGAAGTCCAGTATTAAACTCTGCTAGTAATGAGGCTTTATAAATCACATAACTCACTGTGTCAGAATAAAGCATGGGCAATTTCAAGATTACTCATACAATTCAATAACTTCCAGATCAGCCCCAAATCAAATTCGCCGACAAACTGGAAAAGGATGTTGAACAGCTAATGCTAGATATTTTTCCCAATCAGGGAAACAGATGGAGCCACATTGCAACCTAGCAACCTCCACTTAAGAGACTGAAAGTTAGCTACTGTGCATTCTGAAGGAATGCTATTCACTGCCGGTGAAGATAAAGTGGAAAGCGGTGCAGACCCCCTTCAATTCGCTTTGCCCTCCTTACAACAGCACCGTCAATGTTTTCAAAGACAGCCTGCCCTCCTAGACCCAACACAGCCATCGCACAGTTCATACATATGAAGCTGCCTGATACTGAGCAAGAGAACGTTGGTCCATGTCGGAAGAATGCTTATGGTATTTGATCTTTGTGAATTCCACGAAAGACGGAGCTGATCCATACCTCTCAGACCAATGCATGGATTAGAATTTAGCTATCTGCTGGCTTTTGTACAGTTCCAACGCTGTTCCTATCTCAAGAAGTTTATTGAAACAAGTTTACAGGTTTCAGTGAAAAAAGATGTGGATTTCTTATATATTATCGGAGAATAATGTGGAAATGGGACAGAATGCACTCACGAGTGAACATGCTAGATAGTGAGGTGGACCAGAAATAGACCAACAATGCACTCCTATGTGTGTCTGATTGTGTGTGGTTGTCTTATGTGTGTCTGAATTACAAGTCTCTACCAAGGCAACAGCTCTTGGAAGTCTAAAGCAGGGGAAATCTGTGGGGTTCAAAGAGTTTTAAGGAAGCAGATGTACAACTTCTGAAGTTTAATAGAGCAATCCTACCAGGCATGGTGTGGGGATCCCAAGGCAAACCAACCACTTCATCCAAAGCCCTGCCAAACTCATGCCAACCGGCTGAGAGTGAGGGAAGGGTGGCACATGCCTTTCTGTATTCCTCTGCAACTGCGGGTTTGTTTGCTTTTTGGTGTGTGTTTCAAATAAATTCTCTTGCGTGGGTTTCAATGGGAGGGATTTAATCAACACCAGCTCCAGAGCTGATGGAGGTCTGCTGTTGCTCTGAGGGCATGTCTGGGAAAAGCAATCTCAGTGTTTTTCAGATTTTTCAGAACAAATCTGGAATAAGCCAGGTATGACATATAGAACTGGTGCCTTTCTCTTATTAAGAAATAAGCAACAGCAAATCCCAATTTATAGTTGCTCTAACTTGCAGGAGGAACTAATGTCTACAATGAATTGTGATAATATGAAATCCCATAAAGGATCGTGGATGCAGATTTTATTTGGGGCATTTTTGATCGACTGAATTTTATGGAGAGACCTGGAAATATTAAGGTGGTTTAAAACAGGGAGTCTACATTTACTTTTGCTTGGAGCAGATGAATCAAGATGAAAAGCAAGGAGGGCAGTCAAACAAGCAACACTGCAGCACACCAAAAGGATTGAATGCTGAGAGATTAAACTTCCAAGCAATCAGCAGCTATATGGTTACTGAAAGGATAACACTGAATGAGGCCATCCAAAGACAGGAAAGAATCAAGACAAAGATTAACTGCAGTGTATAGAAAGCATGGCTAACTGCTGTGCTTGGATCTTCCAGTTGTCTAGCTGGCAGTTCTCTGACTCTTTTCCCCACTATGTCATGAAATGTATAAGATGTTAACTTTCCTTGGACCAAATCTTACTGGGAACTTCCAAATGCAAGCAATTTTATCAGAAAACCTGCAAACTCTTGCAGCAATACAAAGATTCTTAACCAAAGGACGCAATTCACCTCTTCTGCGAAATCACATTTTTCAAAACCAGCAGGGAAAGAACTTTCCATGCAAAATTTACTATTTATGACCTCGAAATGTTATCACAACCTTTTAGCATCTCCTGGTACATCTGGCAATTTGAAAAATTCCTAGGCTGGGGCACCACCACAAAACGTCTGCCATGGGAAGTTGGGCAAAGGGCAAGTAAACTGTCCCAAAGAATAAATACAAGGTAGAGGTGGGATCTGAGCCCCCAAACACCGACCAACTCCTTTGAAAATAGTTTTCAGTGCCAGGAGAAAACTATTGCACATAAGGGCAACTATTTTCCCCGTCCTCCCTACACACTGCCAGCTATCTCATTCCCTGCTATCTTTTGCTGTCATTCTGGATCACCTCCTATACCTCTCTTACCCCAACTCACCATCTATAGATAGGCTCATGCTCTGTCTCTCTCTGTTTCTCACACAAAGAAGGACCCCATGTATCCATCATTCTTGCATCCATCCATTCAAACATTTATTTATTTATTTATTTATTTATTTATTACATTACATTTCTATATCGCCCCATAGCCAAAGCTCTCTGGGTAGTTTACAAAAGATTAAAACAATTAAAAAGATATACATTTTTAAAACACACACACACACACATAAAAACATACAACAGACAGTATTCACAAAGACAACATACATCTAAAAATATCTTTGAGCAACCAGTGGGTTTCCATGACTGAGCGGGGACTAGAACCTGGATCTCCCGACTCCCAGTCTGACACTTTAGGCACTACACCAGACTACACCATGCTGGCTCAGTAAAATTACTTTCCAACAACTGAAGATTTTAGTAGGAATGGATGGATTCCAGACTGTATCAGTTTTGCATTTGCTAACTAATAAGTGTGTACCATGCTGTTTTTACATTAATCTGCATTTTTTAAATCTGCATGAAAATTCACATTTACATATGTATTTATGTATGTATTTTCTCAAATTTTAATACTTAGCCATTATTCTAAAATGAAAACCCATCCAGGTTGCAATGAAATATCCACAATGGATGAAGAGAGCACGTTATTTTCTTAGCATTCAGGTATGCACCAGCCAAATTTAAAAATAGAGTTTGTTTTTATCCTTGCCAATTGTCCTATATTTTGAAAAATATATCTCATTCTGTGTTTGATATAGCTGAGTGTGACATTGATAAATAGACCTATGTATCATTTAAACTCTCCTTTGTTAAAAATAGTAGTGTGCCTTCATGTTAAGTTGAAAAACACACACATCTGGTATCTGTGATTGAAGTTTGCAGTGAATATCAATTCCAATATAATTGCATTTCTATCTCTCCTTTTTTCCTTCTTACAACAAAACCAAGGCAGCTTATATAGTCTTTGTCTTCTCCATTTTATCCACCCAACAAACCTGTGAAGTAGGTTCAGCTGTGAGTGACCCAAAGTCACCCAGTGAGCTGCATCACCAAGCGGGGACCAGAACTCGGATCTGTTAAGCCCAACACATAAACCACTACAACACAATAATTTCAAGGTTTCTGATATGCGTAAAGCAAGGATGGGCAACTTGTGGCCCTCCAGATGTTTTGGCCAGTGATGATACTTCACCATTGGCTATGCTGACTAAGGCTGATGGGAATTGAAGTCCAAAACAATTGGAAGGTACTAGGTTGGGAAAGGTTGTTACTGGGACGCCATGACTCTTCCATCAGAAGGGGCACAGGTGAACTAGGATGTTGTCAAGATCAACATCAAGATTTCCTTGCTTGCTCCAAGCTGCAAACATACATGGAACTACAGAAACACCATGATGAAGCAAGATTGCAAGGTAAGCAAACATAAATGAAAGGATAAGCAGTCTGTATAATATATTACAAGGTGTCCTACATTCCTACACATAGGTACTTTGTCTACAGCAATGCCGCATCACGGGCTCTGAAATGTACAGTAGATTATATACTTTTCTAACACATTTCTCTGAAGAGTTGAAGGTCTACAAGCAAAGGATTCATCACGTGTCCAGAGCTTATGGATAACTGGTTAGAAGAACTGCTGTAGGTTCAAATTTTAAGAGGACAGTCTGCATTTTGAAGTCACAGCAGAATTTTTCTTTCCAGAGCCCTGAATAGCAGGCAAGGTGGCTTCTACATTTAATTTAGGAATGGACAAATCTGTCAATTTCTGTTTCACTCAGCTTTTCATTTTTCCAGTCTGAAGTTTGATTCTTCCTCAACTTTGACAATTTGTTCTGCCTTAAACTTGGTTCATCCTGAAAGATGAGGATTTGTTTAAAAAGGAGTTTGCATTAAAATTTGTAATCATTGTGATGCACATTTCTACTAAACGTGCATTGTTGTACACAAAGTTGCCTAATATGCACATTTTTTTCAAACAACGTTCATAACATAATGCATTTCTGAACATCATTTTCACCAATATACACATTCATGTGAGCACTTTTTCCCGAACACATTGTGCTACTGGAAAACTCCATCCAAAAATTCAGAGAAGTGTTATTTTTGAAAGATGACATAGTTTCAAAGTGTGAAATTAGGAACTTAGGAATGAATTTCTACCCCATCATATGTAAATATATTATTTGTTTTAAATTGCATTTTTTAAATCAGAGAGCTTTGGCTATTAGGTGGTTTAGAAATGTAACAACATCATCATCATCATCATCATCATCATCATCATCAAATTAACTACCACCACCACCACCCCTAGTTTAATGGTAGGAGCTCTGTGCAACAGGAGAAAGAGAACAATGCCAAGCAACAGAAGGCCAGAAATTCCAAGAAAACAAACCCCTTTCTTACACCTATTGCTCAGTGCCAGCAAGGAAGTTTCCTCCCAACCTTATTTCCTCTAACAATGCAACCTCTGACAGTGACAGATGCAAATGCTGGTTCTCCTGCACCTACCAACTGATCTATAAATCCAGTTTAACACTTCAGTGGGATGGGGGTGGGTGGGGGAAATGTGGCTTTGCGATAAAGGTCTGGCATTGTGGCAAGCACATCATTCTTCCTATCACATTGTAGATTGTCAGACTCCACCATTGATGAGGGCACTGGACAAATTATTTCAGCAAGCGAGTGAACTTTGGGAGGTTTCTATTTCCTAATAAGCTTCTACTGGAGTTTTTGATGGCGTTGTTCTCATTTGAAACCCTTCTAAAGCTCCAAATGCTATATTAGTTTAATAACGCCATGCATTGTCACATAGATGCATTTTCACAAGTTTTAGTGAATTTGTTCAGAGGAGTCTGTAGGGGAAGAGACAGATCTTCCCTAGAGAAAAGGCATAAAGAAACAAAGCAACAACCAAGATCAATGGGTTTATAAATGCTGTACTCCCAATGGGTGGGACTGAGGATATAATGGAAAGCAGCATTATCAGGCACAGCAGCTGAAACATGTTGAGATATTCTGACAGTACAGCAGTTGTGATGTGCCACCCTAAAACAAAAGCATAGTTTATAAACAAACATAACTAAGGCCATTTCTACAGATAAGGAATATCCCAGGCAAATGGAGGGATCATCTCTGCCTGCATTGATGGTGCTATATAAATAATAATAATAATAATAATAATAATAATAATAATAATAATAATGCTCCCAGGATCCCCTGTGTGTCATTTGGATGCACAGGGATGATCCCAAGAAAAAGGCAGGTGTAGAAAAGGCCTAAGACTGAAATGGCACAAGATGCTGCGTTATCCGTGACTGATCTCCCAAAGCTACGAATTCCCCAATACCATTTGTTATCCTATCCTCCATCTCAGATTTTGCAGCAATATGAGAGCCATGAAAACAGACCCTAGATCTGTCTTAAAAAGATTTGCTTGTGACTCAGGCAAGTGTGCAATGGAAGAGCAGCACCCCCAAACATGTTTCAACTCTTCAAACTCTGACGATCAGGTTACTAAGGGGGCCATCTGCTCTCCTTTTCCCAACTAGTCAGTGGGTAGTTTGCACACACCTGACACTGACGGCTGTCAAATCACTTTCCGGAATATGGCTCTGCAGGGCTAAATGAAGTAATGTAGAGACAATGAAATTGACAAGGATACTGACAAGAGGGGAACATAGTGGACACAGGTAGATTTGTGATGCTGTGCAAGAGCAGCAATTATTATTTTTTTTAAAAAAAAATATGACAATGTTTGCGCACATTTCAAGACTCACAAGAAATGTGTAAAGTTGCAATCTGTGCAAATGGTGGAAAAAATTACAAATTGCCGTCATTAAAAGAAAAAAGAAAAATATATGTACTGGTTCGACTTGCTACAGAGCGAGTCGGCGCCAGAAGAGAGATCTGGCATGAAATACATGGGACTGAACTGGAAAAAAATATCAACCAGTTTCCAAATAAAATCTTCCAATACGATACTTCTCTACACCACTCCACCACAGGTGTTGAAGTGACGGAGGATGAGGAAGGCATCCAGATTTGTACAGGTGTGTGATATTATCATGGAGAATCACGAAATGAACATAGACTTTATGAGGAGAGATTCATGGCTTAGCTACATCAACATCATCATTCCTGGCAAGTGTCAGTTACAAACCTGGCAATTTTTAAAATTGTTTTAAGTCTGAGAAATATTATCAGTTTCATGATATGGGGACGTGCAGGGGTTGAGGGGATGGCAAATACTTCCTTTCAGAAAAAGATCCTGCTAATTATTGCATTATTCTAAATTGTACTTTCCTCTGCATATTTCTGGGGTTTGCACTTTAATCTGTTGAGGATTGTGCATATTTTATTATTTGTTTTCATATGTAAACTTCAATATAAAAGAACAGCCCGCTTTTTGTTCCGAATTTGGGAAGCTACATGAAAAAAGGGTTTTCTGTGATATTCCTGACAAGTAAAATACCGCACATCTCTTTCTACAAACAGGACGTTTAAAAGAGGAGGGCGAAAAGTATCGGTTATGTTCACCAATGATGTGATTTCAAAGCCAACAATCAGCTACCTGAGATTACAAAACCATTTTAGACTGTGATTGACTTTGGAGGGGGGGGGAATGGATGCCATGAAGCCAAAGAGATTACTTTAAACATGAACTTGTCAACTTACATGATAGAAATCCAGTAATAGACTCCATCTTCCCGATATATTTGTAACATCCCAGCTGCCAAGCCACAAATGAATATCAAGGCCATTACCACATCCTGTATGTCAAGAAACAGAGCTAATATGCTGCATTTTCAATATACGACAGGCATCCGATCACACCGGCAACGTCCCCCATTTCTTTAATATTTTATGTCAAGGATTCAATATGGCTCCTTCAGTTCCTGTTTTGATGGATTCCGGCATGTATGCTAACAGTCCTAGAGAGCTGTAAAGCATTCTGTCTTTACTGCCTGAGAATCATCTAAAAAGCACAGGAAGAGTCATGAAAAATTCAACTCAAGCTATATATTTGGTTAACATGTGGATAGAGAGTATGTATATTTAACACATTTGGCATGTGAGAGCCTAGATAGGGGTAAGCCAAGCTTTGAAACCAGAAGCATCAAAGCCATGGGTGACGAGCAAATCACCATGCAAATCTAGGAGTTGAATATAGAACAAATAAAGCCAGCAAAAACAGAGGTGGTTCTTTCATTAGGAAGAGTGAGGGGACCCACGGCAGGTAGCAGATTTGGTACCATTCAAAGGCAGCACATTTTCTATTACTTAGATTATGATTATATATACATAAACCATCCATGAATGTTCAGCATTTGTATTTTCTGCCTCATGCACCAAAATGCCTTGAGTCATCCCCAGTAGCATCTAACTTTGCCTTCCGTGTTAATCTCAAGAAATGTGTTTCTTGGGGAAGCTAACAAGGAGCTAGGGATCTAGAAGTAAAATAAAGATGCACACAAACACAAAAGGGTAAAATATATCATATGAATCAACCTGAAGAATGTGTTCTTTGAAATAAGAAACACTGGAACATTCTGAGTTTGCAAATGTGGTGCATGTGTGTGCGAGAGAATAGGGGGAGGCAGAGGGGGTGATACTGAAACTATCACAAAGAGTCAAGGTGACTGACCCTGAAGGACTCCCAGCAAAGCCTGGCTGTGACCTCACTGATATGGAAAGGAAAGATTCTGGGCCAACCTGGCAGCAGAGAGAGCTCTTTTCAGGAGTTTAAATCAGCTTCTGCATGGAGAGTTTAAATTCTTTGGGATCATAGTTTTTATTGTTTGGGTTTATCTACATGTCTCATTTTGTAGGGGTTTCCTGGGCACATGGCAATCTAAAGGTGCTTCTTTACTTAAATTTAATTGCTGAACCAAAAAATAAATTATCTAAAATATCTGCTTCATAAGACAATACAAGACTAGGACAAGGTGAAACATCGTTGCTGGTCCCAGACATTCTATCTTCCCCATCTGGACTAGGGACTGAAAGACCCAGGAAAAGTGGGTGCATGGAGGGTAAGTTATTAGGGCTGTGCTCCGCTTTGCTTCAGTTCAGAGAAGCAATAGCGGAGTGGCCTGATCCGCCTCCAACAAAGGCGGAGACAGGTCGGGTTGGGGGGGCTGCAGATCGAGGCGAAGTGGTTCACCTCAATCCAGAGCACTGGACGCAGGTAAGTGGGGGGGGAGGGGGACTCACCAGGTGCCGCCGTTGCTGCAGTCTGTGTGGTGACGGTGATGGAGCCAGGTAAGGGGACAGGGGGGAGGGGGGCTTACCTGTGTCCATCGCGGGCTTCAGTTGAGGCCCCGGCTTCATGCCGCTTCTGGCTTGAAGCTGGGGCCTCAATTGAAGCCCACAACAGACCGCGACAGACACAGGTAAGGGGGCGGGGGGAGTTGGGCTTATCAGGCCCCATTTTGTCCCCCCTTCCCCACTTACCTGCCTCCACCATCCACCACGGAGGCAAGTAAGTAGGGAAGGGAGGGCAAAATCCCAATCCGCCCCTCCGGATCTCGCTCTGCAGAGTGAGGGACGGGCGGATTGGCCCGAAGCGGTTCGGGCCCGATCCGGAAGTTCCAGATTGTGCCACAAAGCAGTTCGGTGGGTCCATGCACAGCCCTATAAGTTATAAGCAAGCACAATTTGTGACATTGTACAACATCATAACTGATCATGGGGCACGTAAGGCATCAACCTCAGTTTCCAATTTCCTGGCTTTGTGGAATTTGGACCAATGTGAGATAGCCTTAGCTTCTGGTCTTTTAACCTGCCTGAGGTTTTGATGACTGAATATTACATAAATGTAAATTATTCAAGTATTATGGAATGGATTTAGTGTGTTCTTTTTAACTCTATTGAAAGCCACAACTGTGGGCGGGGGGTGGGAGGGCAAGGAGGAAGGAGGAAGGGCATTTGGAGTCCAAGTTCTACCAGCTGTATTCTGATTAGAAAGCTAGGAATGAAGTATTTTTTCCCCATGGCTTCATAGTATCCTGAATTCAAGTGCACTGCACTGCTTCCCACCTACGATTTACAAGATGAAACAAAATTAGAAATGTCATTTCTAAACTACTGCTGGACTAAAGGTGCAATAGCCCCTGGCATACCAGCTTATGAAAAGCAAAGGACCATGCCAATCCATAACAGAGGGACCTAGGTTTAACCCCAGACCTTTGGTTTTATGAAATCCCAACCCTCAGCAATGGAGCAGTGGATCCCATCTGGCTGGGGACTGAATCTAAATGATCCAACCATTCCACGTGCCAGTTCTGTGGGAAAGACCATGCAATTGGTCCCACCCACATCTCTGGATCATTTAGATCCATTCCCACATGACATAGAAGCTATATCAAGTGCATCTCACACTCTGCCCCACCTGATCATCTTCAGTCAACAAAGAGGAGCCATATATACATAGTAATACAAAAAACATTGCTTCAGCTGACTTATTAGCCTTATTCAGGCATTCTGTGCCAATGCACAGGCTAGCCTTGCTACTCAATGCAGGTGTACACAGTGGTGATGCCCTGGGTGATATATGATTGTCATCAGTCTGAAAAGGGCCTATGTCCATATAGATCTACGTGCATAGAGCGCCCTCCATTTGTATGGGGAAACTGTTTTCCAAGCTAAACTTGACTGATGCCTGGAGTGCATGGACAGTGCATGGGTCTAGGAGGGTGAGGCTAGCCCAGACATTCTGGATGGTACTGAACCTTTAAATGGGACTATTATCAGCATTTTATACAGAATCTCCCTTGAAATGTAAAGCAAGCATGGGAAATCCCCAGAGCAGGATAGTAGACAAGGCATTAGGTTTGAATTTAAATCTCACACCCATGAGGTCATTGGGGAGCCTTAGGCAATCTATTACCTTGCAGTCAAATCTACCTTACAGGTTTGTCATCATGAAGAAAAATCAGATAACTTCATGTATGGATGAGACTTGGGTTTGATGGAAGGTACTATTAAATTAATTGGGAGCATTGTTTCCATTCAATCACCATTTGTTTCAACTGAGAAGGTGAATATTGCCTGCAATATTGTGAAGTGTTTTAGTTACTACACTTTCCTTGACCCAGTAGGCATTACCATCACTCAGGAATGGAACAGAAATTAATGTCAAATTCATAAATGGAAATTGAAACTTTTTTTTTTTTCATCTAAGGTTTTATTACATGGACGTTAAGAAACACTGCAATCACAAGTTCATTTAATTAATTAAAATGAACATGTCTGTTAAACACATTTAACTTATGTTCTACAATTCATATCCCATTGAAAAATGATTTTCAAGGAAGCTGTTATTAAAGGCTTGTGGTAATCATTCAGTCACAAGGATGACCTGGTTCCCTGGTATGTTAGTACTCAAGGAAAATAAAGGCATGATTTGCAACTGGCTTAGAATAGCAAAAAGTCACATAAATGCAGCTAAATGATGTGATTCGAGCATGTGCGCTGGGAGACAATTTGTTAACTTCATTTTGCAGCTATGGGATGTATGAAACGATTTGGCAGAGAGCACATCATATGGTTTTGGTGTAATCAAGTATTTCCCACAAATATCACCTGCCAGTTTGTATACAAATTATAGGACATGATAGATGACTAATGGCACAATGTTCTTCTTTTATCAGTTTATTTATTAAAATAGGGAACCATCAATTTGTTAACAGGATATAATACCTTCGTCCTCTTGAACTGTTAGTCTAAATAGCTCAAATGTAACACTTTTGTCTTAACATCTGTTTGTCCTCCGATACTTTACCACTTGACACAGATCTCAGTTACACTGTGCCTTCATATCCGATTAAACACAGAACCAGACTGAGTCTAACATGAATTTTCCACAAACACGACATGCAGCCTGTATCTCAAGATGAGTCCGTTATCTAGTGAATTATTCATTGTAACATGCACCACTGTGCCCTTCGAATGGCATCTGCAATTAGCAAAATAGCTATCCAGACCAGAAGATGAAGACTTCTCTAAGGATTCATCTGTTGACAACCCACTCCCCAGTGGGACAGATTAGCTATTTCATGCTTGGGATCACATCAGTACTGAACAGATTATATGGCATTGGCACAACCAGAAGTACAATGGCTATCCGAGAGCTAACAATGGCTGTTCAAAGCCCAACAGCATCTCACAGAGTAGCCTCAGCTACTGACAGGGCACAGTGGCTACTGTCCCGGAATTACAGGATCATCAGTAGAATGCCAAATACCAGGGCTGCCATCCTCTGGGTCCATCTGATGTCTTTCTCTTATCTTCATGTGGTGTCTAGCTGAACACGATGAATGAACATATTCAACGTGTGTGTGTGTCCCTCAGGAGTCCATACCATACAGCCATAGATCTTCCCCCAGTATCATCCACTTGGAATGGTGATACCTCTTGAGGATCTGTATAATCTATTCCATGCTGGTGTCACTGTTCTCACCTTACATATCGTGAATGTCACTGAGTAGGCAGTTGGACTCAATGGCCTTATACGCCCCTTCCAACTATGCTATTCTATGATCCTATGTGTGTCCAGTGAACACTGATGATGACTGCTTGATCGTATATAAACAAGTTCAATAGACCATACTATACTGATGCCCCATAGGCATTAGAGCAATATTCATAAAATATATAAAAGATATGTTACTGTCAACACTGACAAGAACAATAATTCTGTCACATCAGAAAATCTCAAGGGTTCATTATCCATAGTCAGCTGGGGCATGGAAGCACTCCTGGATGACATCTTCCAGCACATGACTTTTCCCACTATGACATTTGAATGTTATTGCTCAAAGGGAATATTCATAGCCACTGCAAAAGACATCATCCCTGAGATCTGGAAACCTGTGGCATCTGACCCCTCCTACGATTGAATTGTCTCACCTCCAAAAGGAGTGTGACTTACTATAGCGACTGTGACCTCTGTAGAAAACTGTATTTGGAAATGTGGTGAGAACTGAGGATTCTTGCAGACTTGATTGTTATGGAGGCACCTATATGGTTGCATCAATAAAGGCTTCTTTTGAACACTACTAAGCAAAGTAACCATCGCACTGGCTGTGAGTGTCACTGAAAATCCTTCTTAAACATGTAGCAATATTTATGCATATGATGCTACCTCTGGTCCAGTGGAGGCTGGAGGTCCCTATTTCAGTGTGTGTGTGTGAATCCGTTCTAGGTTTAAGTCAGAACCAGCCAGGACACCAAAGGAGCTATCCAAGTGCTGAACCCACATTGGGGATAGGGTTCAGCACTTTGGATAGCTACTTTGGAGTCCTGGCTGGTTCTGACTGAAATCTAAAGCAGATTTACTGCTTCACTGAAAAAGAAGCCACCAGCCTCCACTGGTCAGATCAGCTAATATGATGACGAGTGTGTTTCTTGCCTCTGATTAGGTTATTATTTTTTAAATGTCTTTATTTGATTTATAACCCACCCTTCCTCACAAAGAGACCAGGGAAGCTAACAACTCTATAAAACACAATACACCATATTAACAGCACTAAAATCATGACTCTAAAATCACTGATATATAAGAAAATAAAGTAAAACCTGCACAAATAAATAGTTCTTTAACTGGTGCCTAAATGACAACAGCTTGCAGGACCACAGGTTAATATTTTAAAAAGTAAACAGCAGTTTATGAATAGCAAATAGTCTTGTTTTCTCATGAAAAACTTTGATTTAGATGCCAATTGGACTATTTGCAAAGGATTAAAGGATCCCTGAACACTTAACAATAAACACGGGTGTGTGCAAAACTATTTGCAATGTAATTGTGTTTGCATTGCAAAGACTTGCCTCCAGTATAAGAGGCAGCTAGACCAGTAAACACTACGGATGTAAATAGGTTCTACTTTGGCTATTTCTAATGTTCTTATATATGATGACACCGATTTATTACTGTTCTTTGCACAATCTTAAGGACCACTTAAGGACTGTAAAGGGCCATTTCCCCTAGTTTATCTATTAAAAAGAAAGCCTATATGATCTTACCTTTAAATTGTGGCTCGGCTCCCAAGGACGAAGACGCATGGGAAGCTAAGTCCTGGCAGTGGTGGCTCTGGGTGTGGGGAGGGAGGAAGGAGCAAGCGAGGCACCCTAGGTGCACAACAGACACCCAGGAACCCACAAGGCTGACCCGCTTTGGGGGGCAAATCCTACTTCACTTCCGTCCCGAAGTCAGGCAGCCAAGCCCTGAAGCACCCCGAGTCAAATCGGGGCCATTTTGGAGGTTCCAAAATGGCTTCCAAGACAAGTCGTGTGTGTGGGGGTTATGTGTGTGTGCACAGCCCTAGTTTGTAAGTAATTCAAAAGTGAATAAAGAGGATATACTGTACAATATGTCCCAAAGTGATGTTGTGGGTCAGACAAGTATTGCAGTTATACTGTGAGCTCTACAGCTAGAAGCACCATGCAAAAAGCAATTGTACAAGGTACAAAAGGTACAAAACAATTATTGTCACAGTCACATAGTTGTTTTTCTGGCTTCGATTACGTTTCTTTGCCTTTGTGAGTTTGGATTTTGAAATATATCATACATAGCTACCTTTCAGTAAATGAGAAAAGGGGACTTTTTTCAGATGAAGGTATCTTCCTTTTCCCCCCTGAAAGAATAGGGAACCATGCGATGAGCCACCTGTACTATTGGTGCTTGGATCCTATAAGCCATCTTCCAGGCCCTTCAACTGGAGCTCAGAGAGGAACAGCAGGCATTGTCCCTCACCTTAAAGGGCTTGACTTTGAGCAAACATCTGTCTGGAATGTTGCCATTCATTCCCTTTCCCTCAGAATGAAATTCCCTTGATTTTTATCATGAGATTTTTTCCACTAGATTTTCTTTTCAGAGAAAAGGAAATAGCTGCAGCAGAGTCTGAGTCCTGCGACCTTCAAGGACAAGGCCGTGCTTTCTCAGAAGCTTGATGGATCTAAATTAAAGGGTGCTCTGGAAGGAAGTCTTGCTAGAGACCTGAAGACATCACATTTTAATTATATATTTCCAAAATATCCTCCACTGCTTATTTAAATCTTTTCGAAGAATCACAGTGGCTTTCAAACTTCAAAAGCCCAGCTGAATAACAAAATATATCAAAGACAATTAAACAAAAATTAAAAGCATTATGTCTAATCACTACAAACATCTGGTAAAATTGACATGTTACAGCCCTATCTAAAAGCAAGCGAGGATGGGCTTAGTTTGGTCTCCTTGGTGAAAGAACTCTGCTGCAAATGCTCTATTCCCCATAAGGCCCTAAGTTGATCGTCTTCCACCAGAAGGCTAATGCTTGCTGTTGTTTCTCTGTGGCCACAGTCCCATGGTGCTGGATTGTCAGCTAGTCTGTCTGTGCTTCAAACCAAGTGACAATTTGGAGGAGAGGCTATAGTTCAGTAGGTCCTGGGTTTCATCATCTGCATCTCCAGGTAGGGCAGGAAAAAAAACTTGTCTGTAACCTTGAAGAGCTGCTGCCAGTCAGTGGTGACCATACTGGGGTAGACGGACCAATGGCTCGACTATGTATAAAGCAACTTCCTGTGCTTCTAATTCCTTAAGCCATCTTTGGATACCAGCATTTCTACCTTGAATTTCCAAACCTGATAATTCCAATTCTTCAACTCTGTCACTGCAAATTTAAGAGCTGCACTGCTTTCCATCCTCCTCCTGTCATTACTTTTATTTATTTATTTATTTATTTTATTTATTTATTGCATTTCTATACCGCCCAATAGCCGAAGCTCTCTGGGCGGTTCACAAAAATTAAGACCATTCAAAGTATAAAACAACAGTATAAAAACATAATATAAAATACAATACAAAAGCACAACCAGGATAAAATTTGCAGCAGTGCAGAAATACAAATTTAAAATACAAATTTAAAACAGCAAAGTTAAATTTAATTTATAGACTGTTAAAATATTGGGAGACTACAAAGGTCAAACAAATTGCAAGGCTGCTTCACCCATGGAATGGAACCAGGGTTTGCTCCAGGTTTTTCTCCCCACCCTCCACCACCCAATATATACTAGGGCTGTGCTCCGCTTCTCTTCGGGTCGGAGAAGCAGTAGCAGATCAGGGTGCTTCGCGTCCCCTTAAGGTGGAGGCAAAGAAGATCGGGGGGCAGCAGAGTGTCGTGGAGCAGATCGAGATGAAGGCGGATCCTTCGCCTCAATCCGGAGCTCCGAAAAAAAGGTAAGGGGGCCTTACGGCAGAGCCAGGTAAGGGGCAGGGGGGAGGGGGGTCTTACCCAGTCCGTCACAGCCCGTCACCAGCTTCACTTGAGCTCGTGGCTCAACCTGGAAGTGTAGGCCCCAAGCGGGGCCTACAGTTCCGGGTTGAGCCGCGGGGCCACGACAGACCAGGTAAGTGGTGTGCACGAGGGGGGGGCTTACCTTGCCCTGCCGCTGCCGCAGTTCATGTGGTGACGGTGGTACAGCCAGGTAAGTCTATGGGGGGGGGAAATGGAGCTCCAATTCAGATCCGGAGCTCTGTAACGAAGCGGACTGGGCTACAGGAGGATCGTGGCGGGGTGGATCGGCCTGATCCGGAAGTTGCAGATCAGGCTGTGAAGAGGATCGGGGGGTCCATCCACAGCCCTAATATATACATACATGGTCTAGGCTGGCTGACTAAGTCCCAGGTTCACTCACTCTTCCCCCAATGCTGTTGTTTTCCAATAGTTTCTCTTCTTCACTTGCACTTCTTCACCAAAGCACTTATGCTGGTGTATCTAGGTGGACTCTGTGGTGACACGCCAAGGGTGAACAGAGGTCCGCAACATTAAAAAAAGGACTCCAAGATTCCTCAAGTCATCTTTGAATACCAGTATTTCTACCTTGAATTTCCAAAGCTGATAATTCCAATTCTTCAACTCTGTCACTGCAAATTTAAGAGCTGCACTCCTTTCATTCCTCCTCATGTCATTACTTTGATGTGGTCCTCCTTTTTTCTTTTTAACTTACTTTTTTGGGCTCCCACAATTTGTCTGTAACCTGCTAGTAAAATAGCACTATTGCTGAGAAAGAACTGCATCTTAGAAATCCTGCACTGCAACAAGTGATTGCAAATAGCATTAAACAGCATGACTTCAACAGAAATAAAACAGGAATAGGAAGTTAGAGCAGAACTTGCTCAGATGAGAGAAAAAGAAAAACAAAACAGCTCTAACAGTGTAAGTTACAGCGCCACCTGGTGTTGGAGGGGACCAATCACAACTTTAATGGTACAAATCTAGCTCTATTCACCTGTCTTGGCATCTCCACCACTCCAAACCTAACTAATTGCAGCTCTTTGTTGGTTGCCATCTTAGGTAGTGATTCCTTCTGAGACTTATTCTGAAGAGATATAAGGATTCATGCAGAGCCAGTACAAACTGGCCAAAGGAGAAGGGGAAAAGGAGGCACAGTGATAGAAGTGTCCCCTTCCAATTATTAAAATAACCATCACATGAACAAAATATTTTAAAAGCTTCCTACAATTTTTGAAACATAAAAGAGTCATCCCT
Source organism: Elgaria multicarinata webbii (assembly GCF_023053635.1). Lineage (NCBI taxonomy): Eukaryota > Metazoa > Chordata > Lepidosauria > Squamata > Anguidae > Elgaria > Elgaria multicarinata. The sequence continues at coordinate 17,535,308 of NC_086177.1, read as the reverse complement.
ACTGAACAACCTTTTACGAGTCTGCAAACAGCAGTGGTTGGGTTGTGAAGAATGGAGATAGAAGTTGTCTCAGCAAATCCCAACTCAGGTATGAGCTGCTATGCATATGAAAGGCAGGTGATGACAGAGAAAACCTGTGTAGGAAGGGAAAACTAATACAGAAAGAGAGAGGACGGCCATTTCTACATCTGCTTTTCCCCCCAGGATCGTCCCGGGATCATCCCTGTGCATGCAAATGACACACAGGGGATCCCTGGAGCAGGCAGAGACAATCCCTCCATTTTCCTGAGATAATTTTTGGGTGTAGAAAGGGCCAAAGTGTAAGATAGTGATGAAAAAAGGAATCACTTTGATTGGCATATGGAAGGATAGATAAAGAAGTTTAAGGCTGCAATCCTAAACACACTTACTAGGTAGTAATAACAATTAAACAAAATAGGACTTACTTCCAAATGAATACTGGATTGAGCTGTAAAAGTTTTCATGACTTTTATCAGAGGAATGTTCTCAGGTGAGGAAATGGTAGACTGGATTTAGAACACACAAAAGAAATGCATTTATCATCATGACCTTTTTTCATATCCCATGCCCTTTCTTCTTTCACTCTTGGCTTGTTCCCGGAATAGAGAGGAAAATCTGAAGACCAGACTACGGAAACATTAAAGGGAAAAACTTCTAAACACAAACAGTGTAAGAAGCTGCAGCTACAAATTGATAACTATTTGACGAAAACATTAAAAAAATTCTTCTATGGATTATTGGCATTATTTGAATTAATAAGGCTGTTTGGAGAGGGATAAAGACATCCAAATTTAAATTAGAGGAATTTAGTATGCCCACTGTTCGTAACAATAGTAAAAATTCTGATATAGCAGGTTAGTTCTGGATATTCTTTGGCCCATTTTCCATGTTGGATTCCAGCACAATCCCTATTTAAAGTTGGCCAATAACAATTCTCTAGTCTTCTACAAACTGATACAGAGTGCGGGGACTTTTAGTGAAAGCCCAGCTCCGAAGTCCAGTAAAATCACACCGGAAGTAATTGGAGGGAATGTATGAGTTCCATGTGTATTCATCAGTAATTCAAGAGTAAGTAAAGGAGAAACAAAATGAACACTTCCTTGGGCACAAGAGGAAAAATTACAATATTGTCATAGTCATTGGTAATATTGTAATTTGGGTATCATCATATAAAACCTGCTGTTGACTACTCTACTCCTGTCGGCAAAAAGATCACAAGTCTTAATCTTTTTTCCAGGAAATCATATTCATTGGAATATTGCCTTAAAGATAGAACTACCAAGCTACGATGGTAAAATGCTAGTATTTTCTGTAGGGGATGATTTGACTTTCTTCCAGAATCACGGGGGGACACCATCTCATCACAAATGTTCTGTGCAGGAACAGTTAGGACGGCAAAACAGCAACAGAGAGCAGTTAAATTTCCAACAGATGCTGCTGCAAGAGACACTGGGACCTCTATAACCATTAAACATTATGCACGGCTGTGTTAATCATCCCTTGCTTTAGAAGGGAAGATGTGCATAGATGGGATAGATCCAGAGGCTGCTGATGCCTCCTAATAGTCAGGGTGCTACAAGTCCATCCACCCTGCTGAACCACTCTCATCAGTGGAGACTGGTGTGGGGGTGGAGCAAGCAGAAAACCCTCCCGTTATCTAAGGTTTATAGCTATCGACCGTGATCAGACAACACACTAAGCCACAAAATTTAAGCATTTTGAGCAAAATATTTTGGTTTACCGTGTCAGGTGAACCATGACTTAGTGTGTCATGTAACCAAGCAGTATTAGAGATGGGCGAAAAATTCATTCTGTCGAGAGTCATTTTTTTAACACATTTATTCTATTTGCATCTCCCGAGTCTTTCACAAAGCCAAGACACAGTTACCTTTCAAACTCTGCGCTTTTGTGAGCTTTCCAATGCAGATTGTCTTGGGGAAACGTGCACACAAATGTGCTAATTATGGGAAAGTGTGCACAAAAGGTGTATATTTGAGGGAAGTGTGCACAAAGCAGCATCTCAGCAAAGTAAAATGCTTGGGGAAATGTGAATGTTTACAAATGCACATAGAAATGCATAAAATTATGCATACATTATGAAAAATGTGCACAAAAAGTACAAATGTATTTCTTTTTCTAAATCTAAAGCAGGACATAATGAGCTTGACCCCCAAAACATGACAATCTTGGCAAAGCCGAGACTGACTGATCTGTCCATCCCTGAGCACAATGCAGACCTCAATAGTTCCACAATCAGAAAGCAAGAGATAACTTCCATGCAGATTAGACATGTGACTCGTTCAAGGTAGCATGGTAAATTCAAGGAAGAGCTTGGGTGTGAGTAAGAGCTTCATCCCACGTACCCGCATCCCTCGAATTATCCCCATAGCGTAAAGCTGTCGTTGTTGTTGTTAGCTAAATCACACCCCGGGCGGCGACGCTCCTAAGATCCTTTGCATACCAGGAAAAAGGTTTAAGGGGGAGAAATGTAAAAAATCAACAGATGACCCAATCCGATTCATATTTGGTATGCTGAAAGCCCTCCTTAATATCTATTACTATGCCAATTTTGATGTCTTTAGCTTTAAAACTTACGCAGATGTAAGCTTTTGTTTAATTTTGTTTAATTTATCAAATCCTCCTCCTGCGCCCCCAGTGGCCGCTCAGAGGACAACAAAAGATGTCAGTTCTTTTGGCTAAGAAGCACAATTAAAGCAGGATGCATGGGAGTGCTTCACAGCCAAAGCAGATTATTCACAGTGATTGCACAGTATAACACTGGTGTGATGAAGCTATTAAGATCCATTGGACTCCTGGGCAGAGCTTAAGAGAACCACCGCTTTATAGCATCTCCTTAACAAATAAGTGCTTAGCATAGTCCTTTTTAGAGGGTGCTTTGGACTAGTTACTTATACTATGGTATGAGCATTTTGGTTTGTTTGTTTCTTAGTTAGTTAGTTAGTTAGTATGTTTGCTTAGTAGATTTTTATGTTTACTTTGTCATTTTCATTTCATTTGGTCTTGTTTATCTCCCAAACCATCTGATTGCCTTGGATCATGAGCCCCTAGGGGACAGGCTATTCAAATTTTTTGAGGGGAAACTGCTGTATTAAGCCAGCCTGAGCCCACGGAGAGAGCAGGGTATCAATGAAAGGAATATGTATTAGGGGTGTGCACGGACCCCCCGCTCCGCTTCACTTCCAGATCCGCCATTTCCTGGATCGGGCCGCTCCGCCCCGCCCCCACTCCGCCCACTTCCGCTCCGCTCCGCTCGGAGCTCCGGATCCGGATCCGGAGCTCCGTTTTCCCCCCCCATAGGCTTGCATTGAAAGCTAAAAAATTATACAACTTTTTTTCTGTTCAAGTTAGAAACCTCACGTTTGGCACCATGACACCTCATGGGGGTATACACACGCACGCCAAGTTTCAAAGCAATCCCACCATCCCCTGATTTTTGGGGAATTTTTGAAAATCGGGCACCCCATTCACACCCCTTTCCATAGCTCCGTCAATTTGCACGTTAGAAACCTCAAACTCGCCACCATGAAAGCTTATCCAGGGATACATACGCATGCCGAGACTCAAGGCAGTCCCATCATCCCCTGATTTTTGGGGAATTTATGAAAATCCAACACCCCTTTCCATAGCTCCGTCAATTTTGCACGTTAAAAAAACCCCTCAAACTCACCACCATGAAAGCTTATCCAGGGATACATACGCACGCCGAGACTCAAGGCAGTCCCATCATCCCCTGATTTTTGGGGAATTTATGAAAATCCAACACCCCTTTCCATAGCTCCGTCAATTTTGCACGTTAAAAAAAAACCTCAAACTCACCACCATGAAAGCTTATCCAGGGATACATACGCACGCCGAGACTCAAGGCAGTCCCATCATCCCCTGTTTTTTGGCTGGGCTTAAACCTGCAAAATTTGGAACTTCCAAAACTCCAAGTGAGCGCAGGAAGGACTTCTCCCCTGAGTCAAAGCCACACACACACAACATCCCTGCGAGGTGGGCAGGGGAGGAGGGAGGGAAGGCAGGCAGGCATGCAGCTGGCATTTCTGGGGGCATAAGGAAGTGAGCCAAGGATAAGCCAGTAATGCATATAAAATGGAATAAATCAATAAATAAACAAAGGAGGGGTGGAATTAAAAGCAGCAGTGTTGCTGAATAAACAGCAAGAAGATTTTTTTAAAAAAGGCTATATCTGTCTTTTACCAGCAATAGGGGGACGTGCCCAGGGGAGGGGGAAGCAGCTGCCAGTTCAACTCAAGACAGCCACCAACAGCTCTGAGATTAAGAAGTAAACGCTCACTTCAACTCATAACAGGCATCGCTCCACCACTAAAAAGTGAGCATTCACTTCAACTCATGATAGGCATTGCTCCACCGTTTTACTCTCTTTGGAAGGCTCTAATGGCCTTCCAGTGCAGGAGAGAGTGGGGGCACGTCCACAATGAGATGCCCTAGAGGAGCTCATCCCCTTGCACCACATCTTTTCAGTTGTTCCCCAAAGTTAGGGTGGGGAGCAGTGCTGTGTTTCTATCTCTTATTCTTGGCTTAGTATATGATTTCAGGTTGTGTTTGTGCATTTGGTGGGGCTACTGTGTTAAAAAACACTGGGAAAAGCCCGTTCAGATGAAGAAAGAGAAGTTTCCCAGAATCCCAAGTTACCTGTTTTGCCTATGCCCTCCTCTAACTTTGGGATCATCATGACCGGGAGCTGACTCTGCCCCTCAGCCCTTTGAAAAAGGTATTTTTCCCGCCGATTTTTAAAAAACTTCTAGCGCGCGACCCGTACGACGCAGAAAGTTGAGAGTAGTCTCAAAATGACCCCCATCCACGACTCTCTGTGCACAAGAATTTTCAGAACGATAGCTTAAAAACCCCCCCAGTTATCCCCGATTCTTTCCCTCAATGCAATCCTATGGGCGAAAAGCCGAAAACGCTGTTTGAGCCGCGCGGTTGACCCGATTTTCAAAAAAATATAGCACGCGACCCACACAACGCAGAGAGGTGAGAGTGGTCTCAAAATGACCCCCATCCACGACTCTCTGAGCACAAGAATTTCCAGAACGATAGCTTCAAAAACAACCTAGTTATGGGCGATTATTTGCCGCAATGCAATCCTATGGCGAAATGTTTTCAAGATGGCGACCGGAGCGCTCCGCCTGAACTAGGAGCTCCGAAAAATGGTCGCTTCTCTTCGCCTTGCTTCTAGGGGTCCGCGGTCCGCTCCTACTCCGCCTCTGGGTAAGGCGGAGCAGGCCAATCCGCTACTGCTTCTACGCTCCTAATCAGAGCGGATCACACCCCTAATATGTATCATGATTACAACTAGAGCTACATTGATTTCATTGCCTTGCTATGAAAGAAAGAAAAAGTGTGAGAAATGTGCTAGTCACATAACTTTGCTAGTCACATGCTTCAGGCTTGAAGAACAAACACAGTGTACATAAAACGATATTCATGCACTGTCCTTAGAATTTCAGGCAGAGGACCCAGTGTCATTCCATATGTGTGCAAATGGATGGCAAAGTGGAAAATATTACCCTGTGTTGAACGAGCAGAACAGTAAACAAAATTGGCTTCCATTGGTGCGAAAGGTGCCTTACACTAGTACCAAACTATTTACATGAGTACTTGTGTCTCAATGGATAGTGCAAAGTCTTTAAACATTTATTCATTAGTAGGGATATTGCAGGCACCCAACTGGTCTGAGAGGCTGATGGCCACCCCCAAGTTTGCCCGGGACACTAGCAGGGGCCCATGCCGTGTTCACAAGACTGCACTTCAAGCACCTGTGTGGCCCAATGAGGACCCAGCATTCATCTGCCCTAGTCTGGAGCCTCCATTGCGTGCAACAAGTGAAGTCTAGCAGAATTTTACTCAAGAGTGAAAATGCTCTGTGCCTTTATGGTTGCGTAAATGGGGCCTTTATGGCCACCATTTAGGCAATGGGGAAAATAATAATTTCCAGAGCCTCCATTGTTGTGCACAATGGAGGCACCAGAAAAGGATAGATGGGCTCACGGCATTGTTGGACAATCACTGAGCCCCAGAAAAGCTCGAACAGTGCCACAAGTGGGGGTGGAGGGGCAAGCACCCCATGAATCAGACACGGGTGAGTCCATCCATCCCTGAGGGAACTCAATGCAGCATACACAGCATTCCCAGATAGGCTTTCACCCAAGCACTGACCAAATCAAGAGCTGCTTAGCTTCAGCAAAGTTGCCACATCATGGGCCTGAGATGTGGAACCATTTTTTCCAAAATGGATGAAGTGAAAAGTAGCACCTTTGCGATCAAGTGGTCCTCAAAATTTTCTCTTGGGGGGAAAAATGTCATTCACGTAAGTCCAAAGTTCTCATGAGAGAACAAAAGAAACAAGATTAGAAATGTGAGTTTACTAAAAATCTCCCATGAGGAGAATTTTGTTGAAGCATAAAGCAGACTAAATTTATAGCGATGAGTGGCTAAGAACAAGCAGATTGCACTTTGGATGCTCCAGAAAGATAACAGGAAATGGTTGGGAAAATATTAATATATATATTATTCTGAAGAGAATGGAATTACCAAGAGACCATAGAGATAACCCTAATCTTATAGCAGAAAAGGGAACTGTGAGAAGAGGCAGGAAATTATGATCCTAACCTTTGCTATGCAAGATCCCCAGCATGTTTCTGAAGGATGAGATAATAAAATATCTGAAGAAATATGAACAGGGTTTCATAAAGAGTAAATCTTGTGTGAGAAATCTAATGCAATTTTAGATGAGATATTGCTGATATGAAGTTGTGAGTAGACACACAAGGTCAAATGTAACTTCAACAATTTCTATAGAGCTGCAGCAAAAACATTTGGCAGTGTTTATTAGGTTTTTAAGACAGTTAACGAAATGGCATTGCGCTAACACCCAGCATCCAAATATATGAACTGGTATATTGGATTAAAAAGCCGCCCACCAACATTCCTCTCCCTGGCACATTAATGTAGGTCATCATTATGAATTGTAAATGTATATCATGGCAACAAATTTTAAATTGCAATAAGAGTGAAACGATGCCACTTTCTACCTACTCAAAATACCTATTTCAGGGTTTCACTTTTTGCACTTGTCAGTTCCATTGCCAAGAAAAGCCATCTTCATGCATTGTACACCTGAGCAGTGTTGTAGCACAGCCAGGACTAACAGGAATGCAGTGCCGTCACTGTTTTATGATCGGGGATGCTGGCATCATCTCCTCAGAGTTCTGAGTTCCCTTTGAGCATAGCTATTATCTTCACAGTAGTGGCAGAATGGGAGGGAAGAGAGAGAAAATTCTCAGCAACAATATATTGTTCCCTGTTGTAATATAAAGATTCTTGGGGTGACTTGGGGCCTTGCTAGACAAGGCCTTAGCGCACTGTGAGGCCCGGTTTCCCTGCTGTGCATCCAGACGACACACAGGGGAATCCGGGGTCAAGGCGCACTGAAGCCTCCCTTAACGCGCCATAAGCAAAGTCGCTTATGGCGCGCCTTTTCCACAGCGGAACATCTAGCAAGGTCCATGGCTTTTTGCGGCTACTCGCTTACTCGCGAGTAGCCAGGAAAAGTCACAGACTGGGCACAGTCTGTGGCACTCTCCCTCTCTCCCGGGGGGGGGGAGATGGGGGGAAGGCCGGACCGGCAGGAGAGGGGGAGGGCGACACAGGGGATGGCGAGGGAGGGTGGAGGGCGAGACAGGGGACGGTGGAGGGTGACACAGGGGACGGGGACAGGGAGGGAGGGCGAGGAAAGAGTGGGCAGGAGGCATGGGAGGGGAACAGGAGTGGATGGGGGGGCTTAATTAAAAGAAAACCCACCTACCTTCTCCGGAATCTTCGGGGCACACATGGCCCCTTTAACAAAAAACAAAAAAAAATGGCCGACGCTACAGGGCTTCCGCAGTCCCTGCACGTCGGCCGTCTAGGAGGTGGGGCGGTGTGCACTAAAGTTAGCGCGCCGTCGCCCCGCCTCCCTGCCTTGGTCTCGAATGGGCAATTAATACCCATTGGCTTGACAAAAGACTTTCTCCTGGTGAAGATAAAAACTGATAGAATTCATTTGTTGATATGGATCAATACCACTGCTTGCATTTTTGAAGCCTCTTTGGGGAAATGGTTATGGAGTTTGTAGGGATGAGCACCTCCACTTCAAAATGGACCACTATGCCACCATGCATGAAGGGGTCTTCACGTGATTACTAAGGAGCAGGGCAATCCCGCCCCAATGTCCACCTGTTGAGCATGGATATCTGCTGGGTGGGGCGGGGAGCCTACCTGCACAGACAAGTTGTAAAAAGTGAAATATTGAAATGGGTTTCCAAATGCTGTTGTAATGCGTTGACTGCCGTTTCAAATGTGTTTGCATTAAGTTCATTTCTAATGAATACAATGATGGCTTCTCCTTGCGAATGTGCCATGGAGATCACCCCATTCCCTGGTAATTGTATCAAGAAGGCTAAAGTCAAGCTTCTGAATCCTGAAATGTGGACAGCCTTCCATTTTAATTCACTGGATGTGGTTGTGATGTGTGATTGTCCATGCCCAGGCACAAACAAGGTGTGAAAATGATTTCACATATGTCACATTTCAGTACAGATATTAAAAAATCTGAACCTTCACTGTCAGATACATTCTGGTGTGGGTAACAATTGCAAGGCAGTGGTTTGTATCAAACCATGGCTTGGCACTAGTGGTTGTATCTAACCATGGCTTGGCACTAGTGGAAAGCAGTTCTGCTTATATAAAGGTTTTCACCAACCTGGTTTTCGGCAACCTTGTCCTATGCACACCATGCCACAAGGTTTGGAGAACCTACAGAACAGAGGGCTGCAGTAGATAGGGGGCACTGGAAAAAATCAGCTGCTCTAACTTAACATGAGCAGAAGCACTTTCACTAGGGCAAGTGTGGGCAACATGTGTCCCTGCATAGCCAATTGTGAGGGGTGAGGGGAGTTGCAGTACAACAAAATTTGGAGGTCCACAGTTGCCCACCCCTGCACTAGGGTGAAGTGGCCATTGCATACAGCCCAGTATTTCTGAAGAAATACACTTTACCAGCTATTGAAGTAGGATTGTTGACTACCATGGTATGTCAATTGGCACTGAAAAAATTCTCAAGGGTCTTAAAATTAAATCTTTCTTTAAAAAAAAAAAAAAAACTTTGAAAGTGGGAACAGATTTTGTTGATTTTACATAATTGAAGAAGAATGCCTTTAATGAGCCCATTAAGAACATTTAAAGTGGATTTTAATGTTGCTTTCAAAGTTGATGAATTTGGCTGCTTCAATCACATTTCATCTGTACATCCTTGTTTTGTTTCAGAATATCTTGGCTTCATTTCTAAAAACTTTGACCCTGCCCAAGAGAGGCAAGGGTGGCTTTGAAAAGTTTCCAGGCTGACTGTATGTGATAAAATGGCACTTCAAGCAAGGGCAGAAATGCAATCAATAAACTTATTAATAAAAGTAGTGATCGACTTCAGCTCAGCAGGCTTGCAGGGGTTAGAATAGATGGTCTTCCTGTGATATGAGCCTAGCGTATTATATCTGCTGCTTTTCAGCCAATTAATTTCAAGTGCAGATCATCGCTAGTCCTTCTCATTCAACCATTGTGCAAACAAAAGTCATTTAATCAACAGCATTGTTGGTTTATGAATCCTTCTCCCCCCACCCAAACACTGTAGTGGTTTTATAACGGATTAATACAAGTTTAACAGTGCAGCCCTATACATGCCTACTAAGAAGTACATCCCATTGAATTCAGTGGGGATCGCCCCCACTTATGTGGGCACAGGATTGCACCTAATTCATTCACTTGGCCCCCACACTTCCAGGACATATACATTTTAAGGAAAAGTAATAAGAGGGTCTCCCCACCCACCTCGCGCACCAGCTTTTCAGGTGCAATTTAATCCTGCTGTTTTATGTCACTTTTATGTTTCAGTGTTTTGTTTTGTTTTTTTAAAAAAACCTTATTTATACATTCTAATTGTTTTATTATTTTGTAACCTCTTGAGAATAGGACTGAAGGACAATTATGAAAAATGAATCAGAAGTAATGCTGAAATGACAAATACATAAAAATAAGGATTGTTCTAACTGATCCACTTCCAGTGCCTGTCTCTGACAGGCTTTGAAATGTCAGCTTCCCTTCCCTCTCTCACATCTGATGCTTTAGCAGGGAGAAGGTTAGAGACTGCATTATTCTAAGAAGTGACTCCTAGTTAATGGCAGGGAAAGCGTGAATGGTGGGCAGGCATCAGGTCATAAGAAGCATCTGCCATTGATATTAAATGAAATGTTCTATCATGAAGTATGGAGGCTGCTGTCATCATCGCTTGTTTAAATCATTTATAGCTACAGTGGGAGTTAGGTCAGGGGTGGGCGAACTTCTTGCTCATAGGATCTACTTTGCTTTTTTACTAGAAGCCAAAGATCTACCTAACAGAGCCGATTGCAAAAGACATAGAATTAAAGAACTCTTTGGGTAGCATCCACATCTGACCTTCCTGGGTTCTACAGAAGGCCACACCTCCTTCCCCTGGAACCGCCCCCTTTTCCCTGTCTATTTTGTAGTTTACTGGCTTTCACACAAGACACACACACACGCCAATTCTAAAAGGTTGAAATGACGTTCCAAAGGCTTAGTTTCTGGCAGGAAGAACTTTAGGTTAAAATAACCTGGTATTTTTGGTATATGACCTCCCACCTTGCCTTCGGCCCTGCCCCATTTGCCTCTGGCTCCGCCTACGACTGGGATACATCCCCTGAAATTTCTCCTTCATTGAATTTGGACCTCACACAGAAAGAGGTCCAACACCCCCTGCCTTAGCCTGTTCTATTTCTTTTCTTTTTTCATTTCAGCAGTAGAATTTAGATGGAGCAGGAATCATATTGTTGTTGCTATGGGTAAACACAAGTCAAAATCCTGAGTGATCTACTTCAAATCACCCAAAGATCTACCAGTAGTTACAGATCTGTTTTCTGCCCTCCCCTTAGTTAGGCTATTCAAATGAATCTCCCAGATGCACAGAAACGAAAGAAACAATATTCAATGGGGTGTGTGTGTGCAGTTTTGATCTTGGTAAGGTTTTCTTTCTGGAAAATTTTGAATTCCAAAGGAATCAAGGAACCAACTCCAAAGGAACCAACTTGCTAAGATGCTCAGACTGGTACCCATTGATACTGAAAACAGATATAATTTACACACTGACTGGAAGGATGCCTTTCTTTTATTTAAACTGCATATGGAAAATCGTGGCTAAGTAAGCAGACCAGATTGTATTAGTGCAAATTCAATGAAAATGCCTTGACATTTAGCCATTTTCCGTTGACATTAACTTTCTATCAGATAGAAAGGCCATGCTTTCAGGGTGTTATGCAAAGCAAAATCTGCCTGATATTATTCTTTACCACTTGCCTCTTATTCATATTTAGGCTCTAATTTTCCAATTATTTACTTCCAAGTAGTCTTTCGTCAAATCAGCTTTCGTAGATGTGAACATAACTGTTTGGAAGAGAATATTAAAACATTTGAAAAGTCTTACTGAGGTTGTACTTTGAGGGCAGGTTGCCACCAGGCAGTATTTTATTAGCCCTGCCGATAAGACAGCAATCTGTCTCTGGTAGCTATTCTGACAGTTTCCATCCATAAGAACACAGTACACTCTGCCCTGGCTTCAGCCCTAATTGGAGATTCTGCGCTGGCTATACCACAGTTTACTGTGATTCCGCCCATCCTGACTCTGCCTGTGGCTTTGTTCAAGGTGGGGGAGGGAGGAGGGGGCAGAATTAAGGATGCTGGAGAAATTTGAGATGGACTAAAATGAGTTTGGATTATTAAGAATCCGTTACAGACCAGCGTTCTCAGGCTGTGTGGTGTCTATTGATTTTCAGATTTATTTTTTCTTTCTTTCCCAAAAGTTACACATATTTATTCATAGTAAAATACACACATTTCTGCTGAGAATGATGCCATCCTGGAAAAAATATATGGGGAAATGTTGTGACTGGAATGGGGGTTAATATAGTAAAGGTTACTTAATAACATAAATGATGTAAATTGTTATGAACCCTTTTCTGGAATTATTTACGTATTTTTCTGCAGAATAGGGGAAACAATAGAATCCGTCTGTGAACAGATGCCAGAATGAATGACAACACAAAATCCACAAAACATACAAGGGGCAGATTTCACAAAATCCAGACATCCCGAGGCAGAATATTTGGAAACTAAAGTTAGTAACCCGACATTTAACAGTGAACAGAATTATTATTTTTCACTTTGGATAGTATCCAACTATGTCCCAGCATGAATGCCAATGAGGTCCTAGTGTAAACCAATGCTATGCAATGTAAGTAACACAACTGGGAAAATCAGTGATTTGCCAGCAAAATTTAGCAAATTTGGCACCTAACTCTAAATATTAGCTTTTATCTGAGGACCAAATACATACAACACAGATACTGCGCATGCTGTGCAGAGTCCTGCACATGGTGAAGTAGTTGTATAATACTTTCACCCTCAATCCACAGCTCAGTACTTTGTAGTCAGCATGATAAATGTGGACTGATGACATGTTCATAGTAGGCATGTGCTCTGTTCCGATTAGGAGCGGAGAAGCAGTAGCGGATTGGCCTGCTCCGCCTTACCCAGAGGCGGAGTAGAAGCGGACCGCGGACCCCTAGAAGCAAGGCGAAGAGAAGTGACCATTTTTCGGAGCTCCTAGTTCAGGCGGAGCGCTCCGATCGCCATCTTGAAACATTTCGCCCATAGGATTGCATTGCAGAAAACAATCGGGGATAACTGGGTTGATTTTTAAGCTATCGTTCTGAAAATTCTTGTGCACAGAAAGTCGTGGATGGGGGTCATTTTGAGACTACTCTCACCTCTCTGTGTCATGTGGTTCGCGTGCTATATTTTTTTAAAAATCGGGTAAACAAACATTACAAACAGGGACAGCGCGGGTCAAACAGAGGTTTTCGCCCATTGGATTGCATTGTGGAAAACAATCGGGGATAACTGGGTGGATTTTTAAGCTATCGTTCTGAAAATTATTGTGCACAGAGAGTTGTGGATGGGGGTCATTTTGAGACTACTCTCAGCTCTCTGCGTGGTGCGGGTCGCGCGCTAGAATTTTTGGAAAAATCAGCGGGAAAAATACCTTTTTCAAAGGGCTGAGGGGCAGAGTCAGCTCCCGGTCATGATCACATGATCCCAAAGTTAGAGGAGGGCATAGGCAAAACAGGTAACTTGGGATTCTGGGAAACTTCTCTTTCTTCATCTGAACGGACTTTTCCCAGTGTTTTTTAAAACAGTAGCCCCACCAAATGCACAAACACAACCTGAAATCATATACTAAGCCAAGACTAAGAGAGCACTGCTACCCACCCTAACTTTGGGGAACAACTGAAAAGATGTGGTGCAAGGGGATGAGCTCCCCTAGGGCATCTCATCGTGGACGTGCCCCCACTCTCTCCTGCACTGGAAGGCCATTAGAGCCTTCCAAAGAGAGTAAAACGGTGGAGCAATGCCTATCATGAGTCGAAGTGAGCGTTTACTTCTTAGTGGTGGAGCGATGCCTATTATGAGTTGAAGTGAGCGTTTACTTCTCAATCTCAGAGCTGTTGGTGAAGCAATGGCTTTCTTGAGCTGAACTGGCAGCTGCTTCCCCCTCCCCCGGGCACGTCCCCCTATTGCTGGTAAAAGACAGATATAGCCTTTTTAAAAAAATTCTTCTTGCTGTTTATTGAGCAACACTGCTGCTTTTAATTCCACCCCTCCTTTGTTTATTTATTTGTTTATTTATTCCATTTTATATGCATTACTGGCTTATCCTTGGCTCACTTCCTTATGCCCCCAGAAATGCCAGCTGCATGCCTGCCTGCCTTCCCTCCCTCCTCCCCTGCCCACCTCGCACGGATGTTGTGTGTGTGTGGCTTTGACTCAGGGGAGAAGTCCTTCCTGCGCTCACTTGGAGTTTTGGAAGTTCCAAATTTTGCAGGTTTAAGCCCCGCCAAAAAACGGGATGATGGGACTGCCTTGAGTCTCAGCGTGCGTATGTATCCCTGGATAAGCTTTCATGGTGGTGAGTTTGAGGGGTTTTTTAACGTGCAAATTGACGGAGCTATGGAAAGGGGTGTGAATGGGTGTTGGATTTTCATAAATTCTCCAAAAATCAGGGGATGATGGGATTTGCTTGAGTCTCGGCATGCGTATGTATCTCTGGATAAGCTTTCATGGTGGTGAGTTTGAGGTTTCTAACGTGCAAATTGACGGAGCTATGGAAAGGGGTGTGAATGGGGTGCCCGATTTTCAAAAATTCCCCAAAAATCAGGGGATGATGGGATTGCTTTGAAACTTGGCGTGCGTGTGTATACCCCCATGAGGTGTCATGGTGCCAAACGTGATGTTTCTAACTTGAACAGAAAAAAAGTTGTATAATTTTTTAGCTTTCAATGTAAGCCTATGGGGGGGGGGGGAAACGGAGCTCCGATCCGGATCCGGAGCTCCGAGCGGAGCGGAGCGGAAGTGGGCGGAGCGGGGGTGGGGCGAAGCGGCCCAGTCTGAAAATCACAGATCTGCAAGTGAAGCAGAGTGGGGGGTCCGTGCACACCCCTAGTTCATAGGTTGAAGGAAACTTTTCCTGGCATAGGAAAATGCTTACAGAAGTGGAACACAGAAGGATTTTGCTGGTAGAAGTGGAAGCTTTCTCAGGAAACAGCAAGCACAGATGCTTCTTCCAACAGGGAGTTGCTTTATTTTTTTCTAGTTTTCAAGGGGCTAGGCTTTTTATACATACAGAAAGGCTCTAAAATGTTCTGAGTAAAAGTTGTCTTCCAGTTACAATGTATTTCTCTTCTCTTCTCTTCTCTTCTCTTCTCTTCTCTTCTCTTCTCTTCTCTTCTCTTCTCTCCTCTCTCTCTCTCTCTCTCTCTCTCTCTCTCTCACACACACACACACACACACTGTGTAGTATCCAACATAGCTACTGTGCTTATGCAGTTGACATCGCATTAGTGTCAGTGACCTCTAGCAAAACGCAAATAGCTTAAGATGGTTCTCCAGTATCTCTTGGGATACTGCCCACACAATTATAAGGTTGCCTTATGTAATATGCATTCAGTGGAGGCTGGTGGCTCTGATTTTGGTGGGGCTGTGAATCCATTCTGGGTTTCAGTCAGAACCAGCCAGAATTCTAAAGAAGCTATCCAAGATGCCAAACCCATGGGGTTCTATTGGAGCCACCATCCTCCACTGGATGCACTTATGGAAAGTTCCTTCTCAGACCAAACAAACAATCCAGGGAATGTGAGATATGCCAACATCTCAATGAAAACAGTTGGATTGAAGTGCCTTAAATATATGTTTAACTCCCACTAATTTCAGTGGGATTTTCAACACAGTTCTAAATGTGTTTACTTAGAAGTAAGCCGCATGGAGTTCTGTGGGACAGAGGATGGTACCCTCAGCTTGGGGATGCCATCACAGACAGCACCCTCATGCTGCATTCTGCCTTCCTCCTCACCCCTGAAATATGTAATAATGAAATGTGTGATGTCATCACATCATTCACATCCCTGCCTCTTCTCAACAACATTGTCTATGAAGAGGACACAAAGGAATGCTCAATGAAATGTTATCCCATGACACAGATCATCACTAATAATAATAATAATAATAATAATAATAATAATAATAATAATAATACATTTATTTCTAATCCACCTCTCCATTCTGATCGAGGCGGGGAACAACAGCAAATATGAAATACATAAAATATTAATCAAAACGCAGTATACATTGTTAAAACTTCCTAAACACATACTTCCTAAAAGCATCCTAAAATTCCACTGGATAGGCCTGCCAGAAGAGATCAGTCTTTATAACTTTCTTAAATGCTAAAAGACTGTGAAGTTGATAAATCTTCTCTGTCAGGTTACAAAGAAGAGAAGGGGGGAATTTAGATAAAGGGCTTATGGGCAACCCCATTTTTTATGGCAGACCCTTTAATCCTGTCAAGTATTCTTAGGATTGCAGACTAAGTTCACCTTTCTTCTTAAGATTGCAACCCTTTTTCTTTTCAAAATTGTCCTGAAAATAGTTATGAATTCCAGGAAATGTTAAGCCTGGTTCTGTTTACTATATACTGTAGATTTTTATTGTTAACCAAAAGTGTAATGGTATCATGCAAACTTCCCACTGTTAATTAGGAAAATTGTTTTTGAATGTCAAATGTACCATCTGCAGACTCCTAATTAAAATCATCGAGAGAATTACTAACAAACATCTTCAGTGCCTTTGTGCTTATACCACAATTTTACTAAACTTTAGTTGAAGATGTTCCTAACATGAACCCTAAATGGGAAGTGAGGGAGCCATTAACCTAAACGGTAATTGTCAATGAAATATTGTTCTTTTTTATTTTCTTCATTATTATATGTTACTGTGGCATCAAAAGGCTGCACCATGTAGCACCCCCCAGGTTAAGCTAGGTAAAGTTTCAAAATCTGACTTGCCAGACACGTACAAGCAAAGCAGAACAGCACTCAAGTTGTAGCTGAATTCTGTCCAAACTGAAATACAATGCAGGATAATATATAGTGGAAGATGCAATTTGAATAAATTGATTTTTACACATCCTAAATTGAGTGTAAATAGAATTACATTTGTATAGCTACTAATTTCTGTGTCTCTATTAACAACATCCAGCCTTTTCTTCTTTGGAGTTCCAACATGCTCTTAATAGGCATTTTAATTTTATGCTGTCCAGAATCATTGTTTTCTGGACAGCATAAATTCTGTATTATAGATTGATATTGAAATAGTATGCATGCCTTGTAATTGACAATGGATTTATGATTTACTGGTGTCTAGTTTAATTCATGCCCTCTTTTTCTTTTGTTTGTGTAAATGTTAAATGTGCAAGTGCCTTGCCAGAAAGGAATCCAGAAAGGAATTTGAACATTTGGTTGGCTATGGCATGTTCCAGAAAAACATTCCCTTGAATTGAACCTACAATACCAGCCAGAATCTGCTTACTTCCAGATAATGCTGGCACCCTGATTTATTAATGTGAAGATTGGAAGTCTACAGAGGCAAGCTACCGTATTTCTTCGATTCTAAGACACCATTGATTGTAAGACACACACTAATTTCAGTACCACCAACAGAAAAAAAGCTTTGATTCTAAGAAATAATAAACACACCCGCGATTCTAAGATGCACCCCGTTTTTAGAGATGTTTATATGGGAAAAAGTGTGTCTTAGGCCATAGCTAGACCTAAGGTTTATCCCTGGATCGTCCAGGGGTCAAACCTGTTCATCTAGGTGACACACAGGGAGGATCATGCATTAGTAAGTTTAGTTTTCGCAGTTGATAAGGATTACAAACAAGCATTAAGGTGGAGACTGAATACTAAAATATTTAAGTACGATAAAGTAATTGAGAAAATGCAGAAGGAACTGTCAGAAACATGGGAAATAAATGAGAAGGGGGGAACAAGAACGGCAGTGATTTGGGATACCATGAAGGCTGTGTTTAGGGGGAATTGTATTAGGGAAATGTGTAATCTAAAAAGACAACAGGAGGTAAGGCAGGTTACTTTAGAGAATGAGATAATGAAGCTGGAAAATGAATTTTGGCAAACTAAAAATAAATATAAATTAATAGAAGTACAGGCAAAAAAAAAGGAACTAGAAAATATTAATTTAGAAGAGGTTCAGAGGAACTTAATTTATATGAAAAGGGAATACTTTCAAAATAGTAACAGGAATTCGAAGATGCTTGCCAAACTCACACAAAAGGAAAAAGCTAAAAATGGGATAGGGGCAGTAAAAAATAAGCAGGGTAATTATTGTCATATGATGAAGGATAAAATAAAAAATTTTCAGCAATTTTTTGAAGATTTATACAAAGAAAGAGATACTCAAACGAAGAGGAAGGAAGAGTATGTGGGTAAATTTGTGAAAAAAGGATTAGAAAAAGAGCATAAGAAAATTATGGATAGTAACATACTGCAATGTGAAATAGAGGAGGTCATAGATCAGCTTAAAGTAGGGAAATCACCGGGGGTAGATGGCTTGGGACCAGAGTTTTATAAAAGATTTAAAACATTAATAGTGCCAAAGTTGTTGAAATTATATAACGCAATAATGGAAGGGGAGAAGATTCCAGAGTCATGGGAGCATTCCATAATAATTTTAATCCCGAAACCGGATAAGGACTTGTCTCTCCCCGATTCATATAGACCAATTTCGTTAATAAATCAAGATGCTAAAATTTTTTCAACCATTTTGGCCAAAAGATTAAATAAATTTATAGCAAATTATGTAGGGGAAGACCAATGTGGTTTTATAGCAGGCAGACAGATGCATACATTAATAGGGAGAGTCTTAAATGCAATACAGGGGATAAAAAAGTCAAAGAATAAGGCGGGTATTTTAGCGCTAGATATTTTTAAGGCTTTTGATTGTGTGAGTTGGCAAACTTTAAAGTTGATTTTAATCAGAATGGGATTTGGTAATAAATTCAGAGCAATAATAGAGCAGTTATACTCTAAAAACACAGCTGTAGTGGTAGTAAATGATGGAATAACGGATAAGATACGACTAGCCAGAGGGACAAGACAAGGATGCCCACTCTCGCCAGTCCTGTTTGTATTGGTGATGGAATTGTTGGCAAATGCAATAAGAGAAGATGGGGAGATAGAGGGGATAGGTAGTAGAAGGAAAATTAAGTTGAATATGTTTGCAGATGATACATTGATGACTATCAGAGATCCGATAAGCAAAATGGAAAGAATTAGACAGCAGTTAAAAGAATTTGAAGAAGTTACGGGGTTAAGAATAAATTGGGCAAAATCCGAGTTGATGTTATTTAATTACACTAAAAAGGAAGAGAAGGAATGGGAAGGGAAGGCTTCAGTTTTGAATAGTAAAGAAAAAATTAAATATTTGGGTATTAAGATTACTAAAAATTTAGAAGATTTGGAAAGTGAAAATTTAAATGGATTGAAAAAAGAGGTAATAGAAAAGCTAAAGAAGTATAAGAAACTGAATCTTTCTTGGTTTGGAAGAATAGCTCTAATAAAGATGAAAATTTTGCCAAAGATCAATTTTATTTTCAGGATGTTACCAATAAGAATTTCAGATTTAGAGTTAAAAAGTTGGCAGAATCTTATAAATAATTATTGCAATGCGGAGAAGAAAGCAAGAATTAACAAAAGTAAATGGTATATAAATCAAAAGAAGGGTGGATTGGGTCTCCCGAACCTTGAGTACTATTATATAGCAAACAGGTTAAGGCACATTGCTGAAGCAATTTTAGGGGTAGGGGACTTAGAATGGATGGAAGAAAATACATTAGATAATATTGAGCTAAATTTGCAGAATGTATTTTTTAAGGAAAAAGGGAAGGGTAATTGGCTTAACGAAATAGATAATTACTTTTTGAAGTTCCATTGGGAACTTTGGAATAAATATAAAAAGGAATTGCTTTCAATTAATTCCCCTTTAACACCAGTGATAATGCTAAAGAAATTTCCTGAAAATTTAAAGAATAGATTAGGTAAAGTTTTAAAGGAGAAAAATAAAATGAGATTAAGTGAATGGTTAAAGGGGATGAATACAAGAGAGAGGTTGGAAGATGTGTTAAAAGATTTGAAATTATCATGGTTAAACTATGGGCAATTGGAACAATGGACTAAAAATTGGGTAAAAGAAAATAGAGAGTGTGGAGAGAAGACGAAATTTGAGGAATTAATTGAAAAAAAAGGAATTGATAAGGGACAAAATATAGGGATAAAAGGGTTAATGAGTCAACTATACAATATATTAATTGAGAAAGGAGTGTGGGATAGCAGTGGGAAAGTGGTTTGGGAGACTGATTTGAAGATACAGATAGGACAGCAGAGATGGGAGGGATTATGGAGACAGAGAGTGTTGAGAAATATGTCAGTAAGAATAAAGGAGAATTACTACAAACTGGTATGGAGGTGGTATTTAACTCCGGTCAGATTAAATAAGATTAATAATCAGCTTTCAGCAGATTGTTGGAGGGGATGTGGTGAAAAAGGAACGTATTTACATATGTGGTGGGACTGTAAACATGTGCAAAAGTTGTGGAAGATGGTTTTTTATGAGATTGAGCAGATAGTGGGATTTAAAGTAGAAGTCACACCAAGGATTGCACTACTTTCACCGCAAGAAGAACTTAAATGTAATAAAGAAACGAAAGAGCTAATAACGAATCTGTTGACGGCTGGGAGACTGATTGTAGCCAGGAACTGGAAGATGCAAGGAGACTATTGTATTGAAGAATGGTATAAAGAAGTGTGGGACATTGCTATAAATGATAAATTGACATGTAATATTAAAATGAAAAAAGGTATAGCAAAAACAAATGATTTTGAGGGTATATGGAAAAAGTTCCTGGAGTTTGTATTTTCTAAAGGCAGTGGGAAACCACCAACAGAAGAAACTATGAGTTTTTGGAAACAGGAATGAGATCCCGAGGGGGGGGGGAGCACTGTTATGTTTAGCATAAATATGTTTAATAGGCAAAATTTGAATATTTGATATTAAGGTAATTTTATGTATATGTAACAAGTTTTTTTATTTGATGTTTTGTTGTTGTTATATGTTGTTTAATAAAAAATTTAAAAAAAATTTAAAAAATTATAAAAAAAAAAAAAGAAAAAAAATAGGTGACACACAGGGGATCCAGTGCTCAGGCAGGGGCGAACCCTGGATGATCCCAGGATAAACCTTAGGTCTAGCTGTGGCCTCAGAATCAAAGAAATACAGTAATAAAGTCAGGCTTAGAGGTCTGGTGTTTTTCTGTTGGGAGGGGGTATCCCCGATAGGAATAGTTTCATTTCTCCAAGATACATTCCCTGGTTAAGTTTCTTTTCTTCAAAGTGGAGGAGAAGATTTCTAGGTTGGGTTTTTCTCCTGGAGTTCTGGGCAATTATGGCTTAAAGAAGGCTAAGCTCTGTGTTATGCAGAGATTAATTGCTTTTGATTTCCAGTATTTGGGAGCTTACAAGTCCTGTTCCCCAACATCTCTAAGTAATCCTCTAAAATATGGAATTATTATTGTTTTGTATTTGAATGCAGGAGAGCATTCATGCTCGTTCATTTCAATGTGTTGACCTTTGCACTGTTAAATGGATGATTCGATAAGATCCCGATTAATGAACGCCTATGTCCATTTGGAATGGGTGCTATTCAGTTTGTTGATCATGTACACCTGCACTGTAATCTATATAAAGCCTGCAAAGAGAAGCTGATTTCCTCCTTATTAAGAACTCTCCAGGGTGACCTTCTGAAAAGCTGGTGACGTTCTGTCTGAGGGATGATTCATCCTATGTCACTGAGAAGATTGCTAGGTTTCTTCTTATTTCAATACAAACAAGGGAAAATAAGTTGGCCCTATTTTAAAACTTACCCATTTTATTTAATTATTCTGATCTGTATCTTTCTTGTACAGAATTCTGTACTGGTCAGTGACTGTAATAAGCCATTCATTCTTTCATTTCTTCATAGCGGGAACAGTACTTTCTATTTTGGGAGAAGTGGGTATTAATGAGAGAGCTAGCCAGAAAAGAGCCAGGAAAGGTCAAGAGCATAAGGAACCAGCAGTGGGGGAAAGCCTAAATGTAGCTAGGGCAAAGGAATTGCATTTTGCAACTTTTATTTTCTTTTAACACCTTTTGTATCACTCAGCTCTATTGACTAAATACCTTTAATTTTGATTTGCTTATTTTAATATATTAGTAAACTATTGTGTTAACCTTAAGTGTCTGATGTGCCGGTCACCCCACATCTACAGCCTAAACCCCACATTACCAGGAAGGGGAAGTTAAGGTAGGACTCTTAAGGAGGCTCTGGGGGTCCAGGACATAGAAGGAACCCTGACAATTTCCTTATGTATTTCTAAAATTTATAAATTGCCCTTCATCCTTTTGGGATCCCAGGGGATTTACACAAAATTGAAACAAACAAATCCAATATAAAAACCATACAATAAAAATGAAAAGTCAAATTAAAACAGTAACTCTTGAACTGCTAAGCAAAACTGAAACTCAACAGTCAGTTCAATTAAAAGAGAAATTAAATTTAAAGAAATTTAAAGAAATGTTTTAATTTGTTGCCGAAAAGAAAGCAAAGCTGGTGCCAACTTTTCATATATGTGTCATTTTTAAAATTTAAATGCTCATTATATGTGACAGGCCAGGAGACCTTTTGAAGAAAGGTTGATTGAGTTGCGTATCTCTAGCCTGGCAAAGAGATGATTATGAAGTGATAAGGTAGCCATTTCACATACCTGAAGGTCTGGTCATACAGAGGACAGAGCAAATGTGTTCACAGAGCAAATGGGTTCAAAGTACAAGAAAGGGGATTTTGATCAAACATTAGAAAGAACTTCCTGATGGTATGAATTGTTTGACAGTGGAACAGACCCCTTGGAAGGTAGAGGATTCTCCTTAATTAGAAGTTGTCAATTAGAAGGTGGATGGCCGCCTATCAGGGGGCGGATCTACACTACTGCTTTAAAGCGCTTTATAACAGTTTTGACAATGGTATATGGAGAGTGTCCTGGGCCCCAACAGTTGTCAAAACTGTTATAAAGCGCTTTAAAGCAGTAGTGTAGATCCTACCAGGGATGCTGTTGCAAAGGATTTCCTGAATAGGCAGGATGTTGGACCTTTGCAATGCTGTGTTATGAAATATGTATGTGAAAATACTAGGGATGCTTGAGGAATTCAGTCTTTGTAATTTTTAGACAAAATGACCTAATCCATGCTAACCGGACTTACATGTGAATTAGAACTTATTTTTTAGGTTTTTAATTTATGGATTCCCCCCCCCCCCCACACACACACACAATTCTTGGCTCAAACAAATCTATCAAATTACTTTTTAAAGTGTGTATTTTGAAGAAAAACATATTTAAAGTGTGTATTTTTTAAATATAGATAGATAGATAGATATCTAAATATATATTTGATAGGGAATTTCCATACAGATCCCCCCCAAAAAATGTAGATTAATATGGTAATAGGATGGAACAGAGGTATGAATGAACATTTGAAAAAGTGACACAAGACAGAAATGCACTGATTCATCCATTCCTAACGGATGGAATAATCTTAATTTGATTTTCATGTCAATTTCATGTGTTCTCTGGTATGTCAATTCCATTTCCATGCAGAGGTTTAAGGGGGAAATCCTTTTAAAATCTTTTTAAAAACCTGCTTTTATTTACTATTTAATGAAGTAGAAGATTTAGGGTTATTGTTCTCAGTCAAATCTAAAATGGCAGAGCACAGTACAGTCCTGAACGGAATGATTTTGCTTACAACCTATTAAAGGCCGTGGAATTTAAACTACCTAATTGTACACAGGATGCCAGTACACGTTAAATCCCCTGTTGTAATTTTCTTAAGAATCACTGTTGATTGGAGATTTGCTTTATTAGGCCAATATCCATTTCCTAGCTCTGTGGCTTCCCCGATGTGGCGACGCTGCTTATCTGGTGAACTCACTGAATGCAGACTTGGTAGCATGCCTGTTTGTCATCAGAATTAATACAGAGCCCTTGTGGGCATCACTCTCTATCACATGAGCAATGGCACCCAGCAAAGAACTTGATTTTATCATTAAGCACTTCAGCAACAACATGAGACCACGAACAAAATAAATGATGCAGGGCCGGGATAGATAGGCCTTGCTGTCAGCTGATAATGAATTGTATTTGGTAACTGTAAGCAATAAACATTTTTCTGCATGGAGAGCACAATAGTAATACAAGAAGAAAGATACTATTAGTTATGAAAGGATTGGGCAGCTCTTGCATAGTGAAGGAAATCATACGGTATAGCTCAGTATATAATTATGTGTCCTAAGAATAAATGAGGAAGGGACCGCTATTTCCAAATCGTCTCAGGTTTCGTGGGTGGAGCGGGGTGGATGTGTGTATATATGCAGAGAGAGAGAGAGAGTGGAGGATTTTTCTGGAGATCTTGACTTCCATTTCATCTCATCCCCAGTTTGTGTGTTAAAGAGTGATTGCGTGCGTTTTTCAAATGTAGGCATTTTTGCATGTGCAGTTTTCAAATTTATTTATTTATTCATTTCAGGTTATCTGAAGGGTTGCCTCCTCCCATATGTACTGCCTGGACCCTAAGATCATCTTCAGGAGTCATTCTCCATGAACCCCTGCCAAAGGAAGTGGGGTGGGTGGCTACCAGGAAAAGGGCCTTTTCTGCTGTAGCACCCCAGTTGTGGAATGACCTCGTTAGAAAGGTTCACCTGGCATGTACATTGTACCCCTTCCGGCACCAAGTGAAGACCTTTTTACTTTCCCATTATTTTAGTATTTTACTGTCCTAGTCTTTTAGCTCTGCTGTTTTAAATCTGTATTTTAAATCTCTGCATTGCTGCTCAGTTTTATTCTGTTTGTACTTTTAGAGTGTAATTTTAAGCTTCCATATTTTCTATTTTACGCTGTACCTTATGGTTTTAATTTTGGTGAACTGCCCAGAGAACTTCAGCTATTGGGTGTTATAGAAATGAAATAAATAAATAAATTTTCTTTGTGCAAATTGCATCACAAGCTCAGAAATGCAAGGACTTCAGATGTCAGATTGTGTTTGGGTCGGCACTCGGTACCAAGAGGTGCACATTGTGTAAATTCAAGTCAAAGCTGAACTCAGGCAAATTTCTCACCCATCTCTACTCACACCTCCATGCTTTCCCAGGCTCCTGCTTTCTGGGGCTGCTGGCTTTGGCCATTGCTTGGGTGGCTGGCGAAAGCTGTGTCTGCTGCTCCTCCCCTTGAGGTACCAGATTATCTTAGCCACTAGCAGGATGGCACCATCCATCCATGGCCTTCAAGATGCCCTGGACCATCAACCACACTGAGGCAGAAATGTAAGCTTTCTATGATGGGCATTTTAAAACAAGCAATTCACATACGTATGCATCCCGAGCTGGTGCAATGCTAGGTGAAAGCCCACATCTCTGAATTAGCTTGCAGCAGGCACACTTCTGTATTGCCTTTTTTAAAATCTCCATCCTTAGGCAGGGTCCATAAATCAGAGGAAGGGCACATCCCATGCACGAACAAGGTCCAAGTCCCTTGAGAGACATTGCCAATATTGGGCTAAATGGATAAATAGTCCAGCTTGGTAAAAGGTAGCTTACACCCATAACTGAGCCTTTGAATAATAGATCTCTTATTTTTAAAGCATATTACTACTTTCGAAATACAATCAGCAAGAGCACTATGCTATGACGTAGGATCCGTCAGGAGATGCAACACCAGGGTTAAATGGTACCTGGAGCATTATGAGCTTGAAGCACAAAGTAGTTCATCATCACAGGTTTGTACCAAGAAATGCAGCCCAGCAGAGGTATTGTTGGCTTGCTCCAGCAATGCAGATGGCCTTTTATAAATGAACGGCACAACGAACATCCTGGGCCCATTCATCTTTGTTGGCACATGAGATACGACTCGCTAAATGTCACTTCCCTTAAAATATTATAGCAAAAGATTAACTGGGCAAAATAATTTATTAGGTGGTTTAGCATGAAATATATCTTGTGTACAAGTCCAAGGGGAGGGGGGGCGGATTACTAAACCAACCCTCATCTCACAATCCAGTCATGTTTTCAATCTGATGTCAGCTTTGTCAATTAGAATTGAAGTCCTACCATAAAAATACAACACAAAGGATCGCTGTTACTCTGATCAAGGATAAGAATGGGTGGAAGTTTATTTCTTTGAAGGAAACTTCGTTGCTGTGAGCCTGGATTGATCTGCTGTTGTTGTTGTTGTGAAAACAAAAGTTACTAAAAAAAAAAAACTGTCCCCTGCCTGGAGCATGGGACTCACATGATTTGGCGCATGACTTCTCCCATCACACTGACAGAACTCCTCCTATTATCTGGCAAACCTCTTCCTACAGTATAAGCTTCATCCCACATACCCATTTCCCTTGAATTATCCCCATAGCGTAAAGCTGTTGTTGTTGTTGTTGGCTAAATCACACCCTGGGCAGCAGCGCTCCTAAGATCCTTTGCATAACAAGAAAAGAGTTTAAGGGGGAGAAATGAAAAAAAAATCATTTAAAAAATCAACAGATGACTCAATCTGATTCAAATTTGGTATGCTGAAAGCCCTCCTTAATATCTACTACTGTGCCAATTTTGATGTCTTTATCTTTAAAACTTACACAGATGTAAGCATTTGTTTAATTTGTAGTTTAAATATATCAAATCCTCCTCCTGCGCCCGCAGTGGCCGCTCGGAGAACAACAAAAGATTTGCTCCTAAGGGGATAGTAAAATACGTCGGTTCTTTTGGCTAAGAAGCACAATTAAAGCAGGATGTATGGGAGTGCTTTACAGTAAAAGCAGATCATAAACTGGAAAACTTCAGAGTCCTTTACACGCAATTTGCAATGACTGCACAGTATAACACTGGTGTGATGAAGCTCTGAGGCCGTTGCTAGACCAAGGTTTAGCCCAGTTTGAGGCCTGGTCTGGCCCCTGTGCGTCAAGATGACACACAAGGGATCCCCGGCCCAGGCAGGGCTCAAACCGAGACTGCTGGCATGTAGCCTGTTCCACCGCTTTTCCTGGCTACCGCATTTACTCGCGAGTAGCCGGGAAAAGTGGCGGATGGCACGCAGCACTCCACAGGAGTGCTGAGACCATCAAGGCAGGGTGGGGAGATGGGGAGTAAATGGAGCCGGGGGGGATGGGGATCGAACATTGTGGGCGGGGGGATCGGACACCGCAGGCAGGGGGGTATCAGACATTGCGGGCAGGCGGGGGGATTGGACATTGTGGGGAGAAATTGGGGGCAGGGGGACGGGGAACCCTTTTTTTAAAAAAAATAAAATAAACACCTACCTTTCTCATTGGTGCACTCCTGTGCACATGGCCCCTTCAAAAGATTGAAGAAAATGGCTGACACGACGGGACTTTCCTTTACCCCGTCACATCGACGTGTGGATAGGAGCGACAGCCCGCGCTACTTCTAGCGCAGGCTGGCCCCTCCACACGTCCGGATTTTAAGGTAAGTCTAGTCTTTTAAACCAGGAGATGGCCACCCCAATTAAAATATTGTTCACATTATGGGAGTCCTAATAGGATGCTCCAAATGTCTATGATTTTCCTTCTACTAAAGAAAAGACTGCATATTGCCTACTATGTCCCCAACAGGTTTGCAAATATTAGCAAATATCATATCCGTGGTGCTATTTATGAATGGACTTATATGTGGATATTTGGTCGGCCTTCATGGAAGTTTATGTGCAATTTATTCTACTTTCCCTTCTTTTGTCATTTAGAACGTTGAGATCTTTGAAACGGAGGCTTTTGAAGTATGTAGTTGCATTTGCCTTTTTTATTTGTTCGTTTTATTTTGTTAAAACTCATAATAAAAAAATTGAGAAAAGTTTTTAGGGTGCTCTCAGTGCCCCCTCCCTTCTGGGATGCACCTCCTTGTTGTCACTGTACACCTCCTTGCTCAGCCTCACTGGTGGAGCAGCACTTCCACCCAATCCAAAGGCTTGTTAGTGAGACCACACCCACACTGGTAGGTTCAAAAGGTTTACTTTCATGTATCTTTCTCCTCTTCATTTGTTTATTATTTATTTATTCTAAAATGGAGAAACCACCCTTCACCCAATAGGATCCCCAGCAGTGTGCACAACATTACAAACAAAACCAATTTAATAACCATAGAGTTATATATTACTAGGGGTGCGCATGGACCCCCCACTCTGCCCCGCGGGCCGATCCGAAAATTTCGGATCGGCCCGCTCCACTCCGCTCCACCCATACTCCGCTCCTCTTCGCCGCAGAGCTCCAGCTCCGAATCGGAGCTCCACAGTGGAGGGGAGTGGTGCCAGGTAAGGCTGGTTGAACTGCAGGCTCAATTGAAGAAGCCGACGGACCGCGGACGGAGGCAAGTAAGGGAGAGGAGGGTGGGGGGGTTACCGTGCCCTGCTGCCGTCGCCGCCCGTGCAGTGATGGCGGCAGAGCCCAGTAAGGGACCAAGAGGGAGGGGGGCCTTACCTGCCTCCGTCCGTGGTCCGTTGGCTTCTTCAATTGAGCCCACGGTTCAACCAGGAAGTCTGGGTCGCAAGTGCAGCCTAGACTTCCTGGTTGAACCGCAGGCTCAATTGAAGAAGCCGACGGACCGTGGATGGACGCAGGTAAGGGAGAGGAGGGGGGTTTACCGGGCCCTGCCGCTGTTGCCGCATGGGTGACCGCGACAGTGGCAGGGCCTGGTAAACCCCACTTACCTTTCCGGCGGAGCTCCGGATCGAGGCGAAGGATCCACCTTCACCTCGATCCTCTTCGCCACACTCTTCCGGCCCCCCAATCCTCTTCGCCTCCACCTTAAGGGCAGGCGAAGCCCCCCGTTCCGCTTCTAATTCGCCGGTCCGATTAGAAGTGGAGCACATCCCTATATATTACCTCTCTTCCATCAGGTCTTGGGCATGGCTAGATGAGGGCTTATCCCGGGGATTGCCCCGGGATCATCCCTGTGCATCCACGTAACACACAGGAGATCCTAGGAGCAGGGAGGAATGATCCCTCCCTTACCCCGGGATATCACCCTACCCATTTCCCCCACTTTTCCCGTGGTCTCAGGATGATTTTGAGACCATGGGATGTGTGGCCGGGCATCATGGTTTGTCCCGGCTCCTCGCAAGTAACTGTGAGGAGCCGGACGCAGGGTGCGGAGCTCCTCAGGAGCTCCATGCCCATCAGGGGGTGGAGTGGGGGAGCAGGAAAACATCTTTATATATAAAAAAAGAACTATGTTTATCACAGGAGCGCTCGTGTACTCTTCTCCGATAAAAAAAACAAAATGGCAGGCACTACGTCCTCTTCTTCCTGAGATGTCGCGCGCTGCGTGAAAAACAATCGCGAGTTCGTAAAATCGTGAGACCGTCACCCTCCACCCCCTTGTTTAGCCATGCCCTTTGCCATGATGATGATAGTGGAGGAGGAGGAAAAGAAGAAAAATTAGAATATTTCAGAGTTGCTTACGGTCTATTCTGTTAGTGCCCATGAACACAGACTACTTGGAACTAATTTTCCAAAATTATTTCTTGTGGCAATGTATAGGCTAAGAGACAAATTCTACTTCTGAAAAAATTTCAGGGTCTACATTCCATTGCTGGGTACGGCTGAAGTTAAAGGAGGTAGATCCAAAAGTACCAAAAATAAAATAAATGCCAATATATTGTAGTTTAAAGCTCTTATTACCAGTAACTATGCTGTAGGAGGGACATTTAAACCTTTTAGAATGGGGGGGAAAACTGCACAAAAGCCAGGAAACTACTAAACAATTGGTGATTGGGGGAAAGGGGGCGTGGCACTGAAGGAACCCCAGAGGGCCAGATTGGGATCTCAGGAGTGCCAAATTTGGCCCCAGGGCCTGAGGTTCCCCACCCTGGTGTAGGCAAATGAAACAAGACACCTATGTCGAAGCATTTTAGGCTGAAAACACCCAGTGTGCGAGTAACTCGAACGATAAAATTAGCATGCAAGGTGGATCTGAAGCAATACAGGAAATAATGCAGCCCTCATGAAACTGATCTTCATTGAAGAAATTCCTTCCACAAAAGCAGGAGGAAGATAAGACAAATATTTTGAAAATGTAATTAAAATGGTAATGATATTTTAGCTGAGGAATTTGTTTGCCAATTTTCATCCGCCGCCGCTGCCCCCCCCACTCAAAAAAATTGTCTTTATAACTTATCTCTCATTTATCTAGCAAAAAAATATAGCTGTTAGTTAAAAAATGATTCCATGTTTTAAAATGAGGCTTTGTGGTGTTGGCTGAGTTCTTCTAGGAAGACCTAATTGATTCCGTGCTTCTTTTCCCATGCAACCTTTTCAAAGAGCTTCACGTTTCATAAAGACAAGACGTTTAAATGATATTTCCTGGTAATTGAACTAGCTGCATACTAAACACTTTAATCTGCGCCTTTCAAGACTTTGCTTTATTCCATCTCTTCCCCACTCACCACCCCTCAAAAAGGAACTATAAAAAAGATAAGCGGCCCTGAAGTTTATGTGCTGTTGAAGTAACAAATAAGGTAGATAAATGGAGGAGGCCTGCAGAAGCGGAAAGAAATCCAGTATGAAATGAAGTTATAAATTGTAACTATAGAAACAGCCTTTGTAATTAGGAATAATTTAGACAGCCACAAAAGATATTTAATCAGTATGCAAACTAAAAGATGCCCATTATTTCTGGAAAGGTAAAAGGAGTTGACTCAATAAAAGTCTTAAAACAATTGCCGGTTTTCTAAAAAAAACAACCCACCCCACACTAGTCTTTTTATTATTGCTCCTACTATTATCTCAAGCTTTTCTTTCTAAATAAGTGCCTGGAATGGATTTTCAATTTTTTTAAAAAAAACAAAACAAAACTATCCAGCAGAGCAAAAAAGAGGAAGCTAATTTGGTTTTGGTTTTCAGAGAAATCTACTTAGAATTGCTGGAAAATTGAAAGCTTTCACAACAAAACACTTGTCCTTCTGAAGACAAGCTCTATACTGACCCAATATGGAATGTAAGTCTTCGGCCATTAGGGAACTGCTTAACTTAATTCAAATGTGTCCACAGTCACACACCGCAGGGGAACAGTTGGACGTCAGATGCACCATCTGCTCTGTGCCGTGTGTATCACTTGCCTATCACACTGATAGCGCAACTAATTCTACACGCTTTGCGATTCAATGTAAAGTAGTCCGCTTGGCATGATCATAGGGATGTAGGAAGATGCTTTATTACCAAATCAGACTATTGGTCCATCTAGCCCAGTATTATCAACACTGACTGGCATAGGCTCTCCAGGGTTTCAGTTAGGATTCTTTCTCATACCTCATACCTGGAGATGCCGGGGACTGAACCTCGGACCCTCTGCACGCAAAGCATGTGCTCTGCCACAGAGCTATGACCCACTGCATTAGCAGAGGTGTTGACCATGTGCAATTCCACATCCATTATTACTTTTCAAATATACACAGTGGACAAACACAAGAGCTTACTAAGCAATAGCACCAAAGTCAGTCATTTTACCTTTCCCTTAAAACTTTTAATTTACTGTTTAGCCAATGTACAGTGTCATCCTATGGATGTTTATGCAGCAGAATATCTCATAAGTGGGGCTTATGTCCAAGTAAGTGTGCTTATAATTGCAGCCTCTCTCCAAATGGATGCCATGTGAATTGGTACAAGCGGGGAAAATGCCACACATCCACACTCAATATGGCGTTTTAATCTTTTTGCCTTTGTACTATTGTACCTTTTAAGTTCACCGCTCTGGAATCTGTATAGATATGGAGTGGCTATACAAATTACTTGATATGTCAGTCATTTTACCTTTCTTCTAAAACTTTTAATCTAGCGGATTAATTGAATCTGTATAGATATAGAACGATTAATTAAATCTGTATAGAGAGAGAGTGATTAATTGAATCTGTATAGATATGGAGGGGTATACAAATTTTTTATTATTATTTATTTATGATATTTATATACGGCCCCGCATTCAGAATTTTGGAGTGGTGGACAAAATAAAATAGAAGTTATTTTTAAAAGAAAGAAAGTGCAACATAAACCGCGACTGGTCATTAAGGGAAGGCTTCCTGGAACAATGATGCCTTCAGGAGGTGCCAGAAGGAATACAAAGTTGGTTCTTGTCTGACCTCCAGAGGCAGGGAATTCCATAGGGGGATGTAAAAAAAAAAAAAGGAAAATAAATAGATGAAATAAATCTGGGAAAGCAGGGAGTGATCTAATAAATGCTCCTCACAAGTGGTTCATTGCATGCTGTGATACAGTACTTCTTGGTAAATGGCTGTCAGTGTTCACTCACTGTCAATTCCATAACAAAGTGGAAATGCACCAAATCACTGTTCCCAAGTGGAGGAGGTGCAGATACCGACTTAGAGAACCACCAAGCTGTAGAATTTACCACTGGAAGATTTTTTAAGGCATGGTATGTATACTATGTCATATTTTAAGGATTTTTTTCTTCTTCTCATGGGTGAGGATAGCAAAGTAAATAAGGATGATCTTTAAAATGCACCACATTAGCCCCCTTGAGTGCCATTTTTGGTAGAAAGGCAGGGTATAAATCAAATAATAACTATCGACACGCTTAGTGTGCATCACTGTATTTTGAAGAATACAGCTGTTAAACCCAACACGCTCGCCACATCACAATGTATCATTTTGTGCTCCCTGGAATGAGGCAAGAAAGCATTAAACATCTGGTTCAGGGCATGGTCTGAAGGTACACAAAGCACCAATCTTTCTGAAGCTGCTGACCACTGAATTTAAGACTGAGCTGATTTGTTATGGGACTGACATCTTTGATTTTTTTGGGTAGTTATAGTTTGATTAATAATTCAAATCATATTGTGATTTTTATATGCATTCTTTGCATGATCTATGTCTTCTGATATTATAGATTGTTTCTATTGTTGGTTTTTGTACTAGTGTTATTTTGTCAGTTTTGCTGTAAACCCTCTTGAGCATTATATGGAAAGGGGCTATGTCAATAAAATTGACACTGACATTTATGTAGAGATAATTCCATACAACACTTCTCTACTCATGACCAACTGGTAGTGGCCCTGGATATGAATGCCCCTTCCCCACCTCAATTAAAAACAATGCAGTTAGTCAGTTCAATGGGAACCAAATTGGCATTGTAAGATAGGGATGTATGAGAAATTGGTTTCATTTTGATCAGGATTTATGCAGTTCGCAAGTTCCGGACCAAACATGGACTCGGACGTAATCTATGGTTGATGTCTGTACATTTGCAATTTGATTCACAGATCTCAAAAAACTGTGATTGGAAGCATGCATACATTTGAGAAATGCACATTAAAAAATGTTTAATCGATGGGCAAAGAATACATACATTTCAATGATGTGCACAACTGATGCGTACATATGGGAAAATGTGAACAAAAATACCCACAGGAAGTATAAGCGGGTTTCTTGGTCTTGTTGAACCTTGCTTGAGCAACGAAGTTTTCCTGAGATCTGGTGTGTTCCTGTACCCTTGATTGTTCTGCAGTCCTAACTCCTGTCTCTGTCCTCAACTCTGTGTCCTTGTTTGTCCTTCAGCCTTGACTTGCTTCTCAGTCCTGACTTCTGGCTTACTTTTCAAACCAACTTCCTTGTTTGGTTCTTCCTCTACAATCCCAACTTTTGGTTTATCCTGTACCTCCTCGCTCACCTTGATGGTTTCTGCAGAAGGTTCTCCCTTGGTGAATTGGGGCAACTGTGTTCAGAATGTTTACTGGCATCTTCAAATATGCAGAAATATATTCCTCAGTCTTCACTGATTTATTTGTGCAATGTAGTACAATTACTTTCATGTAGTAGCACCTGGCCAGTCCTTTTGATAAATAATAGAAATGTGGATACATATGTATCTAGATTTACCTATGATTTTCATTGTATGCATGTCTTTGGTCTTCAATACTTTAATCAAACAAAGGCCATAGCTAGACCTAAGGTTTATCCCTGGATTATCCAGGGGTCAAACCTGTTCATCTAGGTGACACACAGGGGATCCAGTGTTCAGGCAGGGGTGAACCCTGGATGATCCCAGGATAAACCTTAGGTCTAGCTGTGGCCAAAGACAGTCCTCAGTACTTTCATGAATGTTAATCATCTATCTTCAGATGGGGACTAGCATTAATTTCATTCAAAGTTCTTAATGGTAAAACCTAACAAAAAACTAAATACGTTAAGCATTTGCAAATTCTGAAAAAGAAGGCAGTCTTCCATCATAAATGAATTACATGCTGTCTACAGAGACACCATTTTGATTGAAAATACCACATCTGAGCCTAAATTATGCATGAAATATTGAAACAGGAATTTAATGTCTATATTTACTGAAACATTATGCTTGGTGAGAAAACACTATACAATCAAGCCATATTCTACTTGTTAGCATTTATTATTACCAAGAAAATAGGAATTGAAAGATCAATGATGATGATACAAAATACATTTGTAATGAAGATATTATTTTAAAGTATTGGTGTCCAAGTGTATGCTCCATACTAAATTCCACTCATCAGTCTTCGGTTATTTTAAATTAAATGAAAATAAAAATGATTTAATATTCCCTTTTGAAATCTTTGCTGACTGTGTTTATGCATATTGACTGCTTGGTTCCTACACTTTTGTTTTCTCTTTAGTTTGGAGTCAGTTTTCTTCCTTTGTTGTTATTTTTGTGCTATGACTATAGTTAATTCCTAATGCTCATGGGTCACCTGGGGGTGGGTGGGATGTCTATTCTTTAGAATTGCTCAAATAAGGCAGTAATTACTCCCTTTGGTCTCTGTATGGATTTGGACCAGCAGTGGGGTCTTCATTCTCTGAGGACATCTCATCCATTTCTGGTTCCAGTTCAGCCCTAACAGGAAAATAGTACATGATAATGAGTCTTAAACTGTGCAATCTAGATTTCAAACTACTGGACAATGGATTATTCCATTAAAGAAAGGGGGTATAAAATGTAACTGTTCTTAAACATTTTTCTTCCTTTCTTAATGTGCTTTGAGCACAACTGTCACATATATTTTAATTAGTTCCATGTATACAGTACATTAATTTTGAAGCAGATGACAGGAAATGCAATTCAGTACATTCTTCCATGACTTGATCCTCCATCTGCAGTAGTCCAGGTTGTTATTTTCATTAACAGGAACATAATTATCACAAAGTAAATAATGCAATTAGGCAGAACAACTTTTATTCTGGGATCATAGGCTACCTCAGAGTAATGTTTTCAGGTCTCTACGTTTGTTTTGTATAGATTAGAGCTTGTAATAGAAAGCCTTGCTACAACACTTTATCAATCATTTGTTACACCTAGTCTTAGCTTTCCATTCAAAAGGGACTTTTGAAAGAGGGGCACACTAAAACATGTGAAGTATCCCACCTCTATATTCAGATGTGATACAGTCCCTTGAGGGGTCCCTACACTTTTGAATCACTTCTCAAAGGAAGTCTGGCCTATCTACACTACTGTCGTGGGCTGTAGCTGCTCAAGTGTCCCCAAGGAGTCAAAACCAAGGGAAGTTCCTAGGCCAATCCTCAAAGCTTTATTGCAAACAATTAACACTTCTGTAACACAAACTAGGCACCTTTATGGGAAAATCCCCCCTAGGCAACGCTATGCAAACTAAGCAAAACAATTGACCGTTCAAATGTCCCAAGCTTCAAGGTGGAGGAGGGAGCGTAGACGCCTTCTCACGCAATCTCTCCGACTGTCTCTTTGCCGCTAATGTCGCTGAACTTTTTAACTTCCGCCGATTCCTAGCATCCAGTAATGTTTTGGAATATTCACACACACACCCCGGAAGTTGACTCCCTGTCTCCTGAGAACATAGGATCTGGCCTTGAGGAGAAAGACTCTGGGAGGGGCGCATTCGCAGCTGGAGGCTCTTCCATGTGAACTTCCTCCCCCACTGGCTCAGCATCTTCTTAATTAGAATCTGTTTCTGATTGATTCCCTGCATCACCTGCTCCCAACACTGGAGCAGTAGGGGCATACATGACAACTACTGACAAACGTTATTTAATAATTATCTCCTCCTCCCAAGGAACCCTGGGAATTGTAGCTCTGAGGGGACTTCAGGGTCTCTGACAAACAGTCACTTTATTAAATTACAATTGCCAGAATTCTTTTGGGGAAGGCCATGGAAGTTAAACTGGTACAAGACAGGAACCAGTTTATAATATAGTTGCTTCCTGAGAGAAGTGTCATGTGCCCTTCCTGAGCATATGAATTAGGAATTCAATGAGTTCTGAGAAAAAGCTCAGGTCTTCTCAAAGCATCTTCTACAATTCCTTAGTGAGGTCTATCTCTCCTTTTGTAAATGAGCTGCCAATTGGCAGAGAGCCCAGATATAGACCAATAAACAATAAAAAAAACCCATTATATTCATTTGACAAATGGATTGAGTCACAGAGAATCTCTTTCTATGTATAAAACACTCTTCAGACTGAACTTGATGATTTGAAAGCAGTAGGCTCACTTCTCTTCCTATTTTCACCCCCATATCCTCTAATAAGCTACAGAGTATCTGTAAGTTTTGCTTTTCCCTGCATTCACATTTACTAAATCTCAAATCCTTTCCATTCCAAATATGAAGAAATTTCTGCATTTTGATAAGTCCTTATCAAACTCAATTGAAACAAACATTCTCACCCATCTGCACTGGCCTAATTGAATAGGTACGGCTATTCCAGTACAGAGAGGACCATGTTATAGCTGCCTGCTATGCAGCTGTTAAAAGAGAGGGAGAAAGAAAGAGTTGTCAAGCTGAATTCAGCACTAACATAGGCCATAGCTAGACCTAAGGTTTATCCCAGGATCATCCAGGGGTCAAACCTGTTCATCTAGGTGACACACAGGGGATCCAGTGCTCAGGCAGGGGCAAACCCAGGATGAACTCAGGATAAACCATAGGTCTAGCTGTGGCCATAGTTGAATACACAGAGATTCAAATCCAGGCTTTTAAGAGCAAAGCATTCAAAGCCCAGGGCCTGAATGAATTGCAGCCATAAGATTCCTGCATTGAGCAGGGGGTTGGACTCAATGGCCTTATAGGCCCCTTCCAACTCTACTATTCTATGATTCTGTGAATGGATCTATCTGTTTTGGGTTCTCCCATATTTGTTTTTCTCCTCTCTCTCTCTCTCTCTCTCTCTCTCTCTCTCTCTCTCTCTCTCTCTCTCTCTAATCTCAAGTTCTTTCTGTCCCGGATATGAAGACATTTGTGAATTTTGTAAATTTGCATTAAAAATGAACTGAAAGGAGATTCTTCACCCATCCCTAAATGTGACATTTGGCCTGTTCAGACAACATGTTAAGCCATGGTTAGGCCACTACCCCCTTTGCAGCAAATGGGTAGTGAGCATATTTAAACCATGATTATGTAGCCACCATGGTTAGGAATGGTTCACATGGCACTCTAAGTCATGGTTCACACAACATGCTAAGCCATAATTAGCTCAAAATTCTTAACCACCATAGCTTAGCGTGTCTACAGACTCCATAATACTTAGTTCTGGCTTTAGTTTTAATAAACTCGAGAAGAATCTCTGATCACACAGTACCTATGAAAACTAGGAACCTGCTATAGATATAATTCCGGGACATATTAAAACAGCCTTCTCCAACCTGGTGCTCTCCAGATGTTTTGTACTTCACCTCTCATCAGCTTTAACCAGTATGACCAATGGTCAGGAATTCTGGGAGTTATAGTACAAAACAGCTGGAAAAGGCTGCATTACAAGGACGGAGCATAGCACTTTTCATGATCAAGCTCTCTGAAAGGCATATTCTTTCTGTGAATGCCCTTCTAGCAATACAAATGGCTTTATGGGTAGTGCCTTCTCCCCCAACAGAACTTATATTGGCTGAATTGCACCCACACCACAGGATTATACATCAGCTATTTGTTTCTGATGGGAAAACTTCTTGTTTTGATGGAATTACAGCTGTTTAGAAGTAGATATGAAATGCTCTCTACTTGTGGAGCCAAACATATAATTCAACATTTCTAAGCTGCCAGTAGGAGCGGAGGAAAAGCGGTCCTTGAAATCGTTTTCCGTTTCTGCTGAAGTGGGATGTGAGAGTGGTTCCCTTCCCTCAGATTTTCAGTGCCAACAAGTCCAAAAGAAGCCTAGCCTGTAAAAAGCTGGGCTTGAAAGAATGATGACTTTCCATATATAAGCTTACTTTACTCCTGCTGCAGGCTGATAGTGTCAAATTGTGTACATGATGCTGTTTCTTCAACAAATGGCGTCATGCATGAAACCCTCTTATTTTAAATGCACATTTTAAAGTACAGCTTTCACTGATGGCAAAAGTTTACAAACTTCTAATTTGGTACAGCTAATTTGTATGCAGCTTTTTTGCATGCACTGTCAGGCCACAGCTAGACCTAAGGTTTATCCTGGGATCATCCAGGGTTCGCCCCTGCCTGAGCACTGGATCCCCTGTGTGTCACCTAGATGAACAGGTTTGACCCCTGGACGATCCAGGGATAAACCTTAGGTCTAGCTATGGCCTCAGTTGTCATGCTTTATGTTTTGCTTGGCTTGTTTGTTTAGGGAGATGATAGAGAATATGAAGAACTGTGTCCACTGTGGATTCCAGGGAAGGGATGATATGCTTTGTATCAGGGCTGGCATCAAAGGTCAGAATACTCAGTCTGAGGCCTCACAACCCAACAGGAAGCCTACTGAATAGAACACCCTGGACCTGCTCCTCCACCTTGGATGGTGCTTGTTCACCATCCTCTCACTCTGGCCCAGACAACAGTGATAGTGTAAAGGAAGGAGGAGCAAAATTGGCTTATTTCCACATTGCCTATGTGCCTTTCAAGCAAGCAGGTGGTGGCAAAGATGGTGAAGAGGAGGAGGAGCTTGGAACAATACTGATAAGAAGGTAGACTCACTGAGGGAGGGAGAGACTTCCCCAAGGGCCCTCCAAATGTTGAGCCAGCACGGACTCTAGAAGGCCCGAAGTTCAGTCATTGACAGCTGGGGAAGACCACTATTTAAAGTCCCCGGAAAGCTGCTGAAAGTCAGTCAAGACAATCCCAGGCTACGTAGACCAACAGTCTGTCTCAAAGTAAGGCAAACTCCTCTCTTTGTGTTTCAGATCCGTGCAGCTGCTTATGAGGTCACTTTGGAGCTCCAAATCTTTGGGCCCTGATCAGACTGAGTCCACTGGAAACCAACGCTCAGTAGAGAGGTGCTCACTTTTCTCGGCTGGCTGCCATATTAAAAATTTCCCCACTTCCCAGTTAAGTATCAGCTTTTGGGATAATTTAAACAAAAAATCAATTCAGATTAAATGTGCAAGCACTTCACATTCTAAACTACTATTGTTCTCACTATGAGTCTTGCTGACAATGTGCTCAGCGTGCACTGAATGTTGAAATTTAGCTCTGTGACAGACATATTATTGATCGCTGAGAATGTGCTAAGCACCATCATAGAAGTGGCATGATCCCTCTCTCAGAGGTCTTGCATTCCATATGTCTCTGTGGCAAAGCCTGAATGCTAAGTCGCCGATAAGGGCCATGGCTGGGGTTGTGTAGCCCCATCCACAATAAAAGATGCATATCAGCGAGGATGCATGGCCATCAAACTCAGTCCTCCATACCCGCAGAGGCTACACGGAACTGTCCTGCCAAATGTAATGGCCCATATATAATTTGAGGCAGGTCCTTGGTTGCCGTGGAAGCCATGAAGTCCTGAGCCTCAGAGCGGATGTTCAAGTTCCCCAAGACCAGCAGCCATTAGCCCCTCAATACCACACTCAGAAAAACTACCTCCATTAGCATGGGCAGAGGGATTGCTAGGCAGCAATATAAATAGTTCACCAACAGAATCCTAATCTTGTCTCGAGTTCTCAACACCATGTGCAAATACTCTAAACTGCCTTGCAGTTGGACAGGGTTATGGAATCCCTATACACCAAGACTATCTCCCTCTCTTCAAGTCAGACTTGGTGTTGCACAAGGTAACCTGGTGAACACATTTCAGAGAGATTCACCCCATCCAGCAAGTTTCAGTGATACGGGCCAAGTCGGCTTGATGGTACATGTCAAAATCAGAGATAATATGCCCTTCTTCATTGGATAACCTGTTTTTAACATCACTTGCAGGTAAGCCATCAGCATTACAAAAACTGTGGTTGGGGTCAGAAGAAGAAATAGCACAAAGACTTCACTTTCCTCTCAAGCTATGCCTCTGCCCCCCCCACCCCCATGATATACTCGGACCTCCACCATGCCTGTGACGGACCCACTTTGACCCTGTCTCCATTTTGGTCTTTGTCTCTCCGAAACACATAATAGGCTTCCAGTAAAGCCTCAATCCCCAACACATATTTAACTAAAGATCAGTGGAATTATTAAGTAGCCAGCCACACAAAATAAGCTAAAAGCCACCCTTGCTTCCTTTTACACAGGAGGACAAACCCTCAACAACTATGCTAAGCACCTGCATACATTCTAGGCCTACTACTGCGTTCCCATTTCACATTAGGACACACTTTACAATCCTTGGCCCTTGTTCTTTGCTCTTCCCCAAAGGAACAAGCTAAAAGGACCTATCACATTCACAGTGACCCTCTGCTCATGTCAGTCCCAGTTAAAAAAAAAAGAAAAAAGACAGAAGTCCCTTCCAGGTTCTTCCAATGCAATAGCAGTCTGGTGAGCCACTCTATGGTCCTGGCTGTTGGCCAGCGGCCACTGTTCTTCTGTTGAATCTCACTGTGACAGCACTGGGAGGCACAATGGGAGACGTTACTCTTGGACCCTATGTCTTCCTGTGAGCTCCTCCGTAAATTGCATGGCAACAGTTCTGATCATCTATCCCATTTCATATACATAAATATCATGAATGAATGAATGAATGAATGAATGAATGAACTTCTTAATTTATGTTTTCGAAAGAAGCAAGACATGTTTGATGACACACAAGATCTGAAGATGGATGGGCATGTGTTGTGCAACAGCGAGGCCCCGATGGCCAACGGATATTTTCTCATAGTGGCCCACGGCGACGGCTGCTGGTCGCTGCAATCTGAGCCACGCAATTAAGTTGGCAGAGTGGCAGTTTATTAGTGCCAGTTTGATGGTGGAACAAAGAACATAACTTATACAATATACTTTGAATGTTTTTAATTTTTTTGAACCGCCCAGAGAGCTCCGGCTATTGGGCAGTATAGAAATGTAATAAATAAATAAATAAATATTAAGGGAAAATATTGGAAATCCAATTGGTTGTAGGGATGAATGAATCTCTGTTTTTGTTTCTCTCGAATTCTGATTTTTCCAATCATACATTCGGTTCTTCCCAAATTTTGAGAATTTTTAAGTTTTCATGAATATTCATAAGCATGTCTGTGCATATTTATCCTAATACATGCATTTATGTGTGCACTTTTGCCTAATATACACATTTTGCAAACAATTTTCCTAATATAGTGCAATTTTGAACATCATTTCCCCTAATTATACACATTTTTTTCTGCAGTTCTTTGATTGGAGAATTCCACTGCAAAATTCAGAGAAGTACAAATGTGGAAGGGCAACATTTCAGTTCACGAACTGGTTTGAAAGTGCAAAATTAGTTGAATGCACATTAAAAGATGAACTGAACATATTTCTTCCCCCATCACTATTTGGCTGGTTCTTTTTCTGAATAAACACATATAAGATCTTGAGCACTCAGTCATTACACACCCGGCCACAGTGTAATTAAGACTAATGGTATTATTCCCAACTCTCTTATGCTCAGAATGCAGAAAAAAAAACTACATTCTTGCTTTCACCACCCTCTGCCTTCCAGTTGAATGATTTTACAATAATTTAGCATATCTGAACAACATTTTTTAAAATGATCTAATTACCATACACCACCAAAGGCATAAAGGAGCAAATTTTCAAATTAAAGACTTTTAAAAGCCGCAAGTGGGCTGGATCCAGGCTAGTCATGCTTAAAGATAGGGTGACCATGTGAAAAGGAGGACAGGGCTCCTGTATCTTTAACAGCTGTATAGAAAAGGGAATTTCAGCAGGTGTCATTTGTATCTATTGGGAACCTGGTGAAATTCCCTCTTCATCACCACAGGAGCCCTGCCCTCTTTTGTATCTGATCACTCCTGCAGGTTTAACTGTTGTGATGAAGAAGGAATTTCACCAGGAATTGTTGCTTGACACCAGATTAGAAATTAATGCACTTCTTCATTGCTTCAGGGCCGCAGAGGACAGACACATAATGGAGGCTTTTGCAAAATTCTTTTTGAATGCTTTGAGAATAAGGACTCTCCAGAGTTGATTCTGCTGCATATTTCTCAAATTTGTAAGTAATTTCACCCTACTCTTTGGTATGTGTAAAGTCTGGTGGGTGACCATAATAAAATTGTTGATGATGAATTTTACCAGGTGCTGCATGCATACAAATGACACCGTCTAAAATTCCCTTTTCTATGTTAATGATACAGGAGCCCTGTCCTCCTTTTTGTATGGTCACCATACTTAAAGTAGAACCACTGAACTCAGTGGGACAAGTTAGTATTAGGTAACTTAAATCCTATTTATGTCAATGGGTCTGCTCTAAGTATGACTAATTCTTCAATCCAAGCCATTGGACATGATCCACAGAACAATTTCCTGCACAAGTAGCACTGAAATGAATGGAAGTCTGACATTCATTTTAAAGGAGGCAGCAGAGTTTGAGGGGAAAATATCTTGGTGGTTTTGTTCACTACACACACATACACACACACAACTTCAATAAACACTTTATTGTTTACTACTTTGCATGTGTATATGCCACTCATCCACATCACATCAGTCCTTTTCCATCTTCATTGGCTGCTAGTCCAGGTCCGGGCCAGATTCAAAGTGCTGGTATTAACATTTAAAGCCCTAAACAGCTTGGGGCCAGGTTATCTGAAGGAACGCCTCCTCCCATATGTACCTGCCAGACCCTAAGGTCATCCTCAGGGGTCCTTCTCCGTGAGCCCCTGCCAAAGGAAGTGAGGCAGGTGGCTACCAGGAGGAGGGCCTTCTCTGCTGTGACACCCCGGCTGTGGAATGAGCTCCCTAAGAAGGTTCGCTTGGCACCTACATTATATGCTTTTAGATGCCAGGTGAAGACCTTTTTATTCTCCCAGCATTTTAACAGTCTATAAATAAATTTTAACTTGGTGTTTAAAATTTGTAATTTTGCATTGCTGCTGGTTTTATCTGGTTGAGCTTTTATATTGTATTTTATATTATGGTTTTATACTGTTGTATAATAGCTCCGGCTATTGGGTGGTATAGAAATGCAATAAATAAATTAAATAAATAAATAATATATGTGTACTAATTAGGCATCATTCACTGTAACCCTTCCCACATCCACTGAATCTTCCTGTCAATCCTTCTAGACTGCTTCCCCCCCTCCCCAGCTGGGCTCTGAGACTGAAACCCTGCGTTTGCTTTTTAATATGTAATTCCACACTTAGCCTCATTAGCTAATAACAGGGATATTTTACCGAACAACAGCATTTATACTACAATCCCCACAGTGCAAACCATAGGACAAACGTCTGGTAAAATAGATTTTCATTTGTCTTATCATTGCCTTATAACAGAGTTTTCCGCATCGACATGAGCTGACAGCAGCAGAACAACAAGCAACAGATCAAACCCTTCATGTTGTCATTACATTTTGTACATGGCTAACAGCTGCCATTTTAATTTTAGATGCAAAAATAATATATCTTGTATATAGCTGTGCAACGAGGTTTCCAGACACTTTATTATGAGGGAGAGGGAGCGGAATATACACACCCTGAGATGCTAGTAAGTACTATTACTTACTAGAATCTGATCAGAATTTTTTTTTAAACTGGAAAGGTGTTTCTGATGCTTTCCTACAATAGGAACCTAACGTAGACAATACTGGACAATATCCTGTGTTGCATCAAGACAGCTTTCTGTGTTCATGCATCTGTACACACATATGGGATGAACATGCATCCTGGCTTCAAGCAGCTACATTGGAATATTAAGTCACAACGTTTCTTACATCAATTGATCCAGATCATTCTTGAACAAAGTGAAATTCTCAGCTGTTTATGGAGACATATTTCATAGTGTACAGCTGGCCATAGCAAACTGGGGGACAGATCCAGTCTGAAAATAGTTTTATCTGCCCCCCTCTAATAGCCCAACACCAAACACAGGTGTTTCATTTTGTTTTTTGTGCATGTCTTTTTGTGATCATAGTTTTTATTAAAATAATTTATTAGTGAAATGAAGGGAGGTATGCACTTATGGCTCTTTCAAACAGGAAGTAACTAAGGTGCATGAGGGCCATTTGGGAACACGCTGGTTTCCCCACACACAGCAGGAGAGAACAGCAACTTTGGTTTTAAAAATATTTCGGAGTTTTTCTGGTTTTTCTTGCAGCACAAAGGAAGACCAGAAGGTGCAGGAGGCGTGAGAGAGGCAGACGATGTCATGTGAGCTAC
Organism: Elgaria multicarinata webbii; assembly: GCF_023053635.1. NCBI lineage: Eukaryota > Metazoa > Chordata > Lepidosauria > Squamata > Anguidae > Elgaria > Elgaria multicarinata. Next base: position 17,491,127 of record NC_086177.1, on the reverse strand, counting down.
CTCCAAGGAATCCGTGAGTGCCCAGTAACAAGTGTGCAATAAAACGCTCATCGGATGGAGCTCTCATAGAATCAGGAGAATAAATTCCGCTAGATGCAGCCCAATCCTATGCATGTTCAACACGAAAGGACCTCCTCTTGGTTGCAAGGATTCACAGTGCTGCAGATGACTAGCCATCATGAAGAAAGTAGCCAGAAGAAAGTTTAAAAAAAGAAATTGCATGTACTATAATTCCTCACGAAGATTACACTAATTAATCAGCTACTTAGTATAGCCCATAAGTGGAACAAAGAAACTTTGTGAGGCTTATTACCATCTTAAAACTGACAGCTTTAATGGTGATTGAAGGAGTTACATTTGGCTCCGATGCCAGACAGCAATATTGCAGTGGGATTCTTTCCCTCTCAGATTACATTAAGCACTAGAAATTTCATAATAAAAATAACATTTCTGCGGCAGGCAGTTCAATTAAAGATTCTGCTACAGTGTATGTAGGCAGTGATAATGTTAGATTAAAATAATTTCTGCCTTAAATCTGCACTTTTCACTGGCTTAATTTTCTCAAAGGAATACTTTTGCAACTAGAATTGAATTTATCACATTTGTATCCTTATCCCTCTTCCAAAGGCAACAAATGAGGTGGGTTTTTTTTATTATTATCCTTGCACAATCCTGGAAGGAAGGCTTGGACTACTTACACTGTATTACATCTTACCTTTTTGGATCTGTGTGCACATTTGGGAATTTGAGAAACTGCTGTGGGCACCACTACAAAATGCCTAATCAGTGGATCGCCACTTTGGCGTCCACCTGTCATGTCTATGCATTTTAGGCTGCATCTTATTCAGCAAAAACCTTTGTTTCATGTCTATTGGACACTGCAATATCTCTTTAAAAATGTATTGTCTAATTCAGCTAATTGCTGGCAATGCAATACAGCTAATCCTTCATTTAAACATATATTTTGGCAAAGTCCAGTAGTTTCTTCATTTGGCAGGGATAAATTTTGTATTGGAACAGTCTTTAATATTCACTGATTACATGCTCTTTTAAATTATTTACCTGCTTCATGGAAATTAACAAATGGTCAGCAAAAATGGATTCTCTGTTGTGCTTTTGATAGCTACAAGACTGATATTACAACACTGGAAGGATAAACGCTCAGCTCCTATAATGCAATGGACTGACAACCTTATAACTCTTTCACTATCTGAATGGGTGGCATACAGGCATCATCTTCAAATGGATACTTATTTAGGTATTCAGTCTGCTTTTGTTGAAGCCTATTTATAATTGCAAGAAAGCTGTACGTGTTTCATACAAATCCATGTATGTGTATTTAAAAAAGAGAAAATGATGATGATGATGGTGGTGGTAATACTACTACTAAAAATAATGGGGAACTACAAAGGGGACCCTTTCATGGGCACCATTGTTAGGATCCCCTGTATTACTGCATATTACACCTACGCTAAGGGAACTACACTGGCTGGGTATATGCCACTGGACCAGGTTTAATGTTTTAGTAGTTTATAAACCCTAAACAATTCAGGGGGAGCACTTGCTTGGTTGCAATACTCATCAGGAGATATCCTCCTGGTGGTAACCAAGAATTTGGAGGTCAGGCCCATCATGGTTCAGAATAGGTCCTTTAGTAACATGGTAGTGATTTGTGGTGATATCTCCCTATCACCACAAATAACTACTAGGTCTTTGGCTTCTACTGAAGACATACATTTTCCAACAGACATATGCAGGAAGGTAATTTATCCACTGCATAAAGACCCTTTTTTGTACATCCCCTAGAAATTCCTTTAATGTTAGTGATTCATAAATAGCAAATCAGGAGGAGGAGGAGGAGGAGGAGGAGGAGGAGGAGGTTGAACAGGTTGAACTTCAGCATTTCAGCATATCCGTCTCTGTGGCAGATGTATAATCTGTAGATACTGGTGCATCTGTAATATAATTTACCCACCTCCCCCCTGCTCAGCTCAATCCTATGCATGTGTATTCAGAAGCAAGTTCTACTCTGCAATGGGGCTTAGACTTAAGGGAATTATGCATAGTCTTTTGGACTGTGAAGCTCTGTGGTCCTTTGGACTATTCATGAGAGCAGTTTCTCTGTGTTGCACGTCCTCTCCTTGGCCTGTCTGCTGTGAGGCAACACATCATGGAACACAATGGCAGCATGTCAGAGGAACTAATGACAGTGATTCAATCAATGTCAGCAATGTTTAGAGTGAAGCAAAGGATCACCTAAATAACAGAAAGGGGTTTAAATTTCCAACTGAAGTGAAATGTTCACACATACAGAAAGTTAAAACAATATTTCAGGAGATATATTTATATCTATGTATACTAGGTGTCTGTAGTCAAGATTTTAGCAAATAAATACTTACACATACAACAATCAACAGCAGAAGAATGTCCTCTCCTCATGCTGTCTCTGCCGGCCATCTTTCTGTCTCTCCTCACCCCAAAACCACTGCTTTCCTCTTTCTCCCCCAGATCGCAGCTGAAAATTCTTGCTGCCGACCAAACTCTTTCCCTGTTCAACTTTCCATCTACTGTTCATAGAACTGTTTTCACATTTCCGTGCCTGACACATACACTCGAAACAAAAAGAAACGTTGAACCCTCACATACATTCAGCATGTGGAGGGGCAAGTGGGACTGCACCCACCAGCCCAACCTCCAGTGGGGGCCCTTTCTCAGTCCTGCCTCCAACCTCCACACCACAAGCAAAACATTGGCAGGGGAAACCATGACACCCTTTGTGCATATGCTCTACTTGCAGTACTGGTGGCAAATCAGTTTTCTACCTTTGCCTACTAAGCAGGATGCTGCACTACTGTAACCCACATGTGTATATTCCTTTAAGAATTTTGAACATATTTGCACATGCTTAGTTGAGGACTGAAGTGTGGGGCACCCACCATTATGGGCGGGGAGGGAGGCATAGAAAGGGAAGCAGACTCTACTGCAGTTAGGAGTTGGTGGTTAAAGGAGAAGGTGGGCCTGGCTCATCCCTTTCTGTAAGGCCCAGAAACTCTAGCAGCTGGTTGATAATTAGACCCTTCTCATATTTAAAAGTCAACGTGTTGAAGATTTGAAATATCATAAGGGTTTGTTCTGGCTGTGTTCTTTTTTTATTATAAAGGGCTGGGAACTTCCCTTTATGTGTGAAAATGACTGGCAGCCATTTTCTAAAGGAGGTTGTTCTGGAAAGGCAGTGAATGCAGCTCAAATTGAAGCTGTCTTTAGAAAGCAGCAGAGAAAGGTGCAAGAGACAGGGAAAGGTGTGAAGGGTAGACTGACTTAAGTGGACTTGGTTTTGGACTTATTTTTACTGATCAAGTACTATACGTGACTTGAATTTGAAGATAATTCAATATATATAAAATTAAAGAGCATATTATGCAAGAGACTGGTAGAAGTTATTTGCCTTTGGACAGATAACTTTGCTGCACCTTTAGAGTACATAGAAAGATATCATAGGGGTTACACTAGCATTGATTTATGCCACCACTGCCGCTATTTTAGACCCATAGCTAACAAGTTGAGGCATGCGAGCTTGAAGGTTCACCCAGTGCTGTTGCCAGAAACCCTCCCCAAGACCCTATGAGCATGCAAACAGATAGTCAGCATGCCAATTATCAATCTGTGAGGAGTGGGCACTAGCAGTGGCCCCACGGAGGTCAGTTTGCCTAAGTAACCTACCCCACCAAAAACCTAGAACCTGCCCTGAGTGAAGCAAATCACAGAAACAAGGGAAGTGCTTACCTGCATTTATTCCAACTCCAAGACATTAATCACAGCTCAAATTTATTTTCCACAGCTGTGGAAAAAAACTTAAAGGCTTGTTTTAAAGCTGCAGGGATCTCTGCCATATCTGAGTTACTGGTCTACTGGGCTCACCTCAGAGAAGGCCCTGTGCATCTTTTATTTTCCTTGGGATTTTTTGTAGGAAACAGACCAGTCTTCCCCAACCTGGGCCTAATCTACACCTACTGCCTTTTCACAATGGAGGAGGGATTATTGTGAGGTTTCCTGCTTCCATGATCGTCCCTCATGGGGCACACATGAGGGAAATTTCCTGCGAGTAAAGGAGAACTGTTGTGGGAGGACGTGCACCCGTGATGGCGCATCCGAAGGTGTATTGGGAGAAGTGGGCGGGACTGAACAGATGGATACAGTGCACAGAGTGTTGTTTTTAATGCTTCCTCCGAGATGCACACCAGCACAAATACACAGAAATGTGGGGTGGGGAATAGGTACCTAGGCTGACCATATGAAAAGGAGAACAGGGCTCCTGTATCTTTAGCAGTTGTGAACAGAAGGGAATTTCAGCAGGTGTCATTTGTATGCATTCAGCACCTGGCGAAATTCCCTCTTCATCACAACACTTCAAGCTGCAGAAGCCCTGCCCTCTTTTGTATCTGGTCACTCTAGTATTGCTCCTGCAGCTTTAACTCCCTTAATCCCCAGCCAGCATGATCAACCCCCTCTTTCCTATCCATCCTCCTTCCCCTAGTGATTATTTCTGCCAAAATCCTTCAAACGGGCGAGCGAGCCCACAGCTTGGATACTAATTCTGAAGCTGAGTTACCCATTGCAAAATCAGCATTTGCATTTCGTGGGGAAAAGGTGACCGTGGATTTTCACATTGCCCTAATTTGACCACTCACAGGGTGGATTTTCACCACGAAATGCACTGCGGCCCTCTCAGAAAACCACAGAATGCCATTAAAAACCACAAGGGAGAAGACAAAAATGTGTCGCTGGTTTACTGTCTCCAATGAAGGTGTAAGAATACCGTAACTTGACATGAAATCCCAAGTACAGCATTTCAAGGAAGCAGAACGTATCACTGAGGTTTGGAGGAGATTCAAAACGAACTGACTGCTTCCTCTCCTTTCGCCTTAGCTAATGCCAAGCTGCTCAGCTATGGAACTCATTTGATTTATTTTGTGTGCAAGACATGTGGCAGGTTTGACCTTTGGGCTAAACAGAGGAGCCAAGGTCTAATTTCATGACTTTCCCAGATTTGTCAAACAGCAAGTATTTTTAGCCAGATTCAGGCTACAACCCTAAGCAACACTTACTAGGGAGTAAGCTCGACTGACCGCTTTAGCACTTCCTTCTGAGTAAAAATGCATAGGGTCTGCTACCCAAATGTAGCACATCCATTCTACTTTTATGTAAACCAGAGATGGTTAAATGCTGATGGGATTCCACCCACCCACCCGGCCGCCTTAATTCCTGGCAATGCTATACATTTTAAATCAAGGACACAGGGAAATGTCCATAGAGTCATTCATTAGGAATGGAAAAATACTCTTAAATTGTAAGCAAAGATGGGCAGACAACGCACACCCACAACTACACACTACAAACAAGACATGCATATACTTACAATGTAGTGTAGTGGCTAAAGTGTTGGACTGGGAGTTGGGAGATCCGGGTTCTAATCCCCACTTGGCCATGGAAACCCACTGGGTGACTTTGGGCCAGTCACAGACTCTCAGCCCAACCCACCTCACAGGGTTGTTGTTGTGAGGATAAATATGGAGAGGAGAAGGATAATGTATGCCGCCTTGGTTTTCTTGGAGGAAAAAAGGTGGGATATAAATGCAACAAATAATATAATATAAATAAACAAAATAGATCTGTTTTGAATTGGCAAGTTCTGTAGTCCCAGCCTAGCCAGTCAAATTTTAAGATGTCTAGCTCTTATTTTAATAATGTATTAGTTTTATATGCTTTTAATCAGTTTTATGTATTTTATAGTATTTTTGTATTTGATATTGTTCCTTGTCTCGATCCAGAGGGAGAGGTGAGTAAATAGATGATGATGATGATGATGATGATGATAAAGATTATGATGATAGGCCCTAGAAGCCTCTTTGTAGCCTGCACCTGAGGGTGACGAGGAGGACTTCCAGCAGGTACAGACAGGGCTGCTCGGAGGAGCTGAATATTTGCATACATTTTTGCAGTAGTATAAAGTGATTATACTTATGAAATTCCAGTGGTTCCTGTCATCCTTGTACACTGCTGTAAACATGAGTGATGGCATCCTGATGACTGAGGCCCTGGGATCTCAACTCACTGTCTTCCTTGCCTTTGGTAAGTTTTGGAAAGGAGGGCAGCAATGGAGGCTACCAGAAACCTTTGGAGACCTTAAATTTTATGGGATTATTTGGTAATGATGCCTCTAGTTAGACAGACAATTAGTGGGAGGGGGGCAAAACAGAATGAGTGTTTTACCAGTCCCACAGGCACACAAGGCTTATCTTAGAACAATGAGAGAGAGAGAGAGCACTCTTCTTTCATGAAGAAAAAAAACCAGTTTTACTCACAAATATTCTTGCATATACAATGCAGGCACAGCATAGAGTTTCAAAAGGAGTTTGCTCAGTCAATTTTGTGTTGCATTACACTGGTAGGAGCAAGACAGCAAAAAGACAGGTGCTCCCAGCAATACTGCCTCAATCAAAATGGAAAGGTGGGCAAGAATTATTATTATTATTATTATTATTATTGAAAGTCAAGGGTTGGGGAGGGAGGGGAGAGCCAAAAGGAAGTAATCAAAGGAAACCATATTGTAGGCTATAGAGAACTGAATGTTAGCTGGATCTACACTACTGCTTTATAATGATTTTGACAACTGTTCAAGCCCAGGTCACATTACACATACCATTTTCAAACCATTTTCGAAGTGTAACATCCTGCTTGGTGTAGATCTGGCACATGGCATTACATACAAAGTCCCAGAGAGGTGTAATGGTAAAGTGGTTTTCGCACTCTCAGCTATGATGGGATGGGTTTAGACACTGGATTTATGGAGGCTACCTCTGGATCCATTCGAGATCAGACCCAGGTCATTTTCAGATTAGATTGGGAGCACGGGCTTGATCTGAAAAGGATAAATTTTGTTGGGAATAGAAACCTTGACTGCATGATACTGGAAGGGGGCAATGTTGCAGTTGGGCCAGATCTACACCGAGCGGATATTATAACACTATGAAAGTGGTATATGGCATGTGTCCTGGGCCCCAACAGTTGTCAGTACACTTCAATACCATTCTAAAGCAGTAGTGCAGATCCTGCCCTGCACTCTGGGATGACGAAGAAGAGATCCTGGCTCTCCTCTGTGTGATTTTTTCATGTAGTTGAAGAGTACTACTATGTGTCATATTTCAAACGAAGGCTTCTGGGCCACCATTTCTATGTTCTAAGCAGAGATTTAGCCACTGACCAAATGACACTTGTTGAGATTATAATATAATAGATTGCAGTGTAGATGGGCCCAAACTAAAATAGACACAAGTGGAATCAATGGGATGGTTTGCATGTGCCCCCCCTCCCCGCTGATCATTTCCTGCAGGGAATTTGTCACATTTGAATTGCCCCTCAGTCGGCTGCCTTTCTAGCTCTAGCTTCTTGGGCTGGAGGAAATTATGCCAAACATGACTCTGAAATCTCCTGTAATAGCACACACATCAGTGAACTCCACACACCAGAGCTTGATACCCAGCTAATCAAGATTAATGGATTCATTTACCAGATGGTTACAATGTTATTAAAATGCAAATGGTTGGTGTCTGTTAATTGTTTAATATCAGATGCAATTAATCAGGACAGTTTTGCAGTTTCTAACAGTCTTGGTGCAGTTCACTTGAGTTGCTTGGAATAAAAAGAAAGGGGAAAAGAAAAGGGTGGGAGAGAGAAAAGGAGGGAAGGGGGAGGAAGCCTGTTTTAGAGATTCCCTGCACTCCCTTTTTATCCTTTTCTTGTTCTATTTCATTTAAAATGCATTAGTTGATATAAAGATAGCTAAAAAGGGAAGTGCACAGCGAATGAAGATCAGAGTGTTACTAAAGGTAGCACAAATCATGTCATTACTTCATGTCATTACTCAGTAGGCTAATCCTACTGAGATGTTATTCATTTAACATCCACCATCTCCTCTGTAATGCTAATGTTAGAAGCTTCCAGGCCGACAGGGAGAATTGGAATGCTTGTTTTTTAAAGGAGACCATACAGTGGGCATAACAAAAATCTGGTGGAATGGAGAGAACCAGTGGGATATAGTTAGGGTGATCATATGAAAAGGAGGACAGGGTTCCTGTATCTTTAACAGTTGCATAGAAAAGGGAATTTCAGCAAGTGTTATTTGTATATATGGAAAACCTGGTGAAATTCGCTCTTCATCACAACAGTTAAAGCTGCAGAAGCTATACTAGAGTGACCAGATTTAAAGAGGGCAGGGCACCTGCAGCTTTAACTGTTGTGATGAAGAGGGAATTTCACCAGGTTCTCCATATATACAAATGACACCTGTTGAAATTCCCTTTTCAATACAACTGTTAAAGATACAGGAGCCCTGTCCTCCTTTTCATATGGTCACCCTAATATAGTCATCTTCAGATTTAGAGGATCTTCAGGCAGCGGTGGGGGGAATGACATTTCCCTACTATCACTTTGCCTTTTACTTCTGTCCCACAATAGGGATGAACAGAGGAAGCAAGCGATGACCACGTAGCCCATTCAATGGGCATTTTTATGGTGCAACCTTGTCTGCCCATGGCAGGAAATAGAGCCTATTATTATTATTTATTACGTTTATATACCACCTCATAGCCAAAGCTCTCTGGGCGGTTTAGAAAAGTTAAAAACAGTGAACATTAAAAACAAATATACAACGTTTTAAACCATAAAAAGCATAAAATACAAACAAAAACAGACAATATTCATTTAAAACAACTATTCTGGGGTCAGTTAAAAAAAACTCAGCATATGCTGTTAAATGCCTGGGAGAAGAGAAAAGTCTTGAGCTGACGCCACAAAGATAACTATGTTGGTGCCAGGTGAGCCTTGTTGAGATCATTCCATAAGTGAGGGGCCACCATTGAAAAGGCCCTCTCCCTTGTTGCCATTCTCAATTAGCATTACAGACAGACGAATCAGATCTCCCAGGTAGTATTTTGAAGCAGGGGAAATGACAGGAGTGGGAGACACGCAGGAGGATCACAGCATCATCAAAATGTCCCGCAAAGATCCATTAGTGGCCAGTCACAAGTGTGCCATAAAAATGGTCATCTGATGATGCTCGTAAACTCTATAGGAACCACAGGGAAGGGCCTAGTGGGTTACTATATGTCAAAGAGGGCACAGTGTCAAACAAACTAAAAATCTCAAAATGGGCAGTCTCCTCCATTGAATCATTGGGCCCCAGTGTAATTTAGTAGTGGGCTCAAAGAAGTTTAGTACTTTGCCCTCTACCCACCCACCCACCCACCCCAGCCAAAATGCTCAGAGTGATCTTGAATGCTCAGAGTGATCTTTTTCTTTAGCTTGAGAGCCAGCTAAAGAAAAAAAAATGTTGCAATAATGGGTGACTTCAATTATCCTCAACTACTAGATAAATGTATGTTCTAGTCATGACAAATGTCTTAGCTAGACCTAAGGTTTATCCCCGGGTCGTCCCTGCCTGCTCCTGGGATATCCTGTGTGTCATTTACATGAACAGGGATGACCCCGGGACGATCCTGGGATAAACCTTAGGTCTAGCTAAGGCCAAAGAGGTAAATGCATAGCTCTGAATGCCTGTACCTTAGAACAGTTGGGTATAGAACCAACCAGTGGTGCATAGGACATAGTGCAAGATGTAATTGTTGTTAAACCAATTTAAAAGAGTGGCAACATTTATTGTACATGTCAGTAGAAAAATGCCAAGGAAGTCCAACAAAGTCACATTTGACTTCAAAAAAAGGAAACTTTCAAAAAATGAGGAATTGGAGAAAAGGAAGTATAAAGGGAAAGTCAAATGTGTCAAAACTCTCCAGAACGCTTGGGGTTACTCAAAATCACAGTAATTGAAGCTCAGCTAGTATGTATACCACAAGTCAGGAAAGGTATCACCAAGTCCAAGATGTCACCAATATGTTTAATGAGTGATGTCAAGAAAGCTATTAGAAGGGGGGAAAGGCTGCCTTCAGAAAAGACTCCTGAGCAAACTTAGCAATCTTGGGATAAGAGGAGGTGTCCCGTTATAAATTGCTAACTGGTGAAAGAGTGGTAGGAAAAGATTAGGAATAAATGGACAGTTGTCACAATGAAGGGATCTGTACTGGGACCAGTGCTTTTTAACTTGTTTGTAAATGATCTAGAGTTAGGGGTGAGCAGTGAGGTAGATAGGTTTGCTGTTGACACCCAATTATTTAGGATGGTTTTTAACAAAAAGGGATTGTGAAGAGCTCTAAAGGTAACTTTTCAAACTGAGGGCAGTGAACATTAAAATGGTAAGTGCAGTTCAATGTAACCAAGTGTAAATTGATGGACACTGGAGCATATATATATGTATATACACACAGAGACACACACAGAGACACACACACAGATAGGATCTGAGCTGGGAGTGATTGGCTAGCCAGGGGACCTTGGGGTTGTGGTGGATAGCCCAATGAAAATCCTTATCCAGTGTGTGGATGCTATAAAAAAGGCAAATTCTGTGTTGGGAATCATTAAGAAAGGAATTAAAAATAGAACTGCCAATATCACAATGCCTTTAATCAAATCTATGGTGTAACCACACTTAGAATATTGTGTTCTGGTAACTGCATCTGAAAAAGGATGTAGAGCTAAAAAAAAAAAAAAGGAAAAAGTGCAGAAAAGTACAACCAAAATGCTCAAGGGGCTGGAATAACTCCCCTATGAGGAAAGGTTTTGGGCTTTTCAGCTTAGAAAAAGGGCAAAGGAAGACATGATAGAAATGTATAAAATTATACATCATGCGGAGAAAGTGGATAAGGATTTTCATAATACTCTCATAATACTAGACATTGAGTGTGTAGGATTGCAGACTATAATTCAAGTGCTTTTAATGATTGCTAATATATCATTTATTAGCTAAGAGCAATTATTCAATTTTTTTGCAAAGCTTATCAAAATACTTCTTGACAGTATAGTCTAAATGAAAATGGAAATTACTTGGAAGGACTCTGATAATTTAAGTTTGATAATTTAAATAGTTATTGCAGGTTCAGAGAACTGATAAAATATTGACAGTTGTCACCAAATTTTCTCTAAAGCTCTAGTCAAGTCAAATATGAAGGACCTTGCTCAGGCAAACATTGGCAATCAAAACATCTGATAATACTGATCTAATTGGTCAAATACTGTGGCCACTGAATTTTAGCTGAAGTGAAATCTGAAATGAATTTGAAGAGTCCTGAACAGATGAAGTGGCTGTAGGAATTCTCAGGGTAGCTGCAACAGTGCTTGAACTTTCTATTCTTTGACTTCCTTTTCATGATCAAAAACATGTGGGCAGCATCTTGCACTTCCCCCAACACTGATGATAGGGTGAGTACTTCTCCATTAATCACTGCAGAGGCAAAGAGGACATCTGGAGGCCCCAGGAAATCAGGACTTTCTGAGACCATGAGTCTTTATTCTTGACATAGAATCATAGAATCATAGAATAGCAGAGTTGGAAGGGGCCTACAAGGCCATCGAGTCCAACCCCCTGCTCAATGCAGGAATCCACCCTAAAGCATCCCTGACAGATGGTTGTCCAGCTGCCTCTTGAATGCCTCTAGTGTGGGAGAGCCCACAACCTCCCTAGGTCCTTTGCCATATATATGGCAAAGGACCAAATCACTCCTGGAGGGGCAGAAGTTGTTTAGCCCAATACTGTGACCTGTGGATTCTCTGCAGGGCTTTTCTCAAGCCATGCTACCTAAGATTCCTGCATTGAGCAGAGGGTTGGACTCGATGGCCTTGTAGGCCCCTTCCAACTCTACTATTCTATGATTCTAACCTGGTGAATTTTGACATATACTGATAATTTTAGAAGGCCGTGGCCCAGCGGAAAATGCGAGAAATGTTGGTGTCATGAAGTTTCTCAATGACACTTCCACTGATGGCTAGGGATAGGTGAGAAATACCATAAGGCTGCAAACCTAAACTCATTCATCTGGAAGCAACTCATAGTGAGACTTACTTGTGGATGAATAAACATGGCTTGATTAATTTAGGGTGCAATCCTATGAGATTGTTGCATGAACAACAAAAGTGTCCAAGATTGAAGCCTTCCAAGTACTCAGTGCCCTGCCAACCCCTTCCCAGCAGGGCAGTACTTGGAAGGAGCGAGTCTCTCTATCCTACTGAACTGCATTTCTCATTGAACCGCCCAGAGAGCTTCGGCTATTGGGCGGTATAAAATTGTAATAAATAAATAAATAGATTTGGGAGCTGGCCTGCCCCTCAATATGCCCATTTCCTATCTTCTAAGGTGATGATGATGATGATGATGATGATGATGATGAAGAAGAAGAAGAAGAAGAAGAAGAAGAATTTATTTATTACCCACCTCTCCCTCTGGATCAAGGCGAGGTACAAAACAAATGCAAACACCATAAAATACATGTAACTAATTAAAACATTTAAAACTAATACATTATTAAAAGCAGCACAGTATTTAAAAAAGGCATCTTAAAATTCAACTGGGTAGGCCTGCCAGAAGAGATCAGACTTTGTGGCTTTCTTAAATTCTGGAAGACTGTTAAGGTCACGAATCTCTCCTGGCAAACCATTCCACAAACTGGAAGCTGCAGAAGAAAAGGTCCTCTGGGTAATGGTTGTCAGCCTTGTTTTTGTTGGCTGGAGTAAATTCTTCCCAGAGGACCTGAGTATGCGGGGCGGATTGTACAGGAGAAGGAGATCCTGCAGGTAGCCTGGACCCAAACCATGTAGGGCTTTAAAGGTGATAACCAACACTTTATACTTCGCCCGGAAACTAATTGGCAGCCAGTGAAGAGATTTTAAAACTGGTGTAATGTGGTCCACCCTAGGTGTACCGGTGACCAGCCTGGCTGCCATATTTTGAACTAGTTGAAGTTTCCAGACTAGGCACAAAGGTAGCCCTGTGTAGAGCGCATTGCAGAAGTCAAGCCTCAAAGTTACCAGTGCATGCACTACCGTCTTTAGGTCTTCCGACTCTAGGAAGGGGCACAGCTGGCGAATCAGCCAAAGCGGATAGTAGGCACTGCTGGCCATCACATCTATCTCCATTATCATTTGGAGTGGGAGAGGAAGCCACCTTGGGACATTTTTGTGGCAGTTAGGAGGGACAGGGGTGAGTGTATCTGGGGGGGGGCATTCCTTCCTGCATTTTCCCCCTCTAAGTTTATAGTATTTTGTGTGGCCTCAGAGAAAGAAATCCCCAGCGTCTTATGCCATCTAGGGGCCTTAGGATTGCACTCTTAGCGAGTGTCTTAGCATTCTTTCACTGTATCAGAAAACATAGTGGAGCAGACCGGACAAAGTAAGTCTTCAGTCCATAAATTTCATGTTGTCTCATTGGGTAACTTCACATTTTGCCAGAGCCATTCGTCTCACTTCATGAGCAGCTATCTAAACAGTGTATTAGATTTCTCCTAGCCATACTTTTAAAATCACTTATGGAGGGCGGGGGAAGAGGAATTCTATAAAAATCACATAGTTTGGTTAAAATTCATCTTCTGAATGTTCTTTTTCTTATTATCCCCAACAGCATTACCCACATGACTTGGCTGATTGTTTTTCCATTCCCAAACCTAAAATCTTTACAAGAAGTAAACATCCATTCTCTGAGAGATCTTAACCTGCCAGTGGTAGGAGATAAAGAGAAAATACCGTTTTTTACACAGGGAAGATTAAAATTGGATAGAGATTTTAGCTGAGACGGCACAGAGAAGTGGAAATGAAATATAGCTAGTGAGAAAGCAACAGTCAGCCGATGTCTGGTCTGAAATGGAGAGAGATACTTTGGGAGAATACAGAAAGTTTTATTTCAATGACTATTTTATTTTGAAAGAGAATATTTCACTTTAAAAAACAGACACTATTAAAAAATGGTTTTATGACTCTGTGTGTGTGTGTGTGTGTGTGTAAATTGTCATGCCTTTCTGCTGACCAGACTTGAGGGAAAGAGTGGTAGGCCAAAGTTTTGGTAAGGGAACAAGGCAGTGTTCAGAATGTTGTATTATCATGTTTTCAGTCTGGCACTGGTTTAGTTGTTTGCTGGATGTGCAGATTTTCATCCCAACACTACCTGGGAATGCATGTTCCTTCCCCTTTGTCCTTTTCTCCCAATTTATTAATGGCAGCTGGCATTAAGGGAGCAGGGGGATATATGCAATTTCCCCAAGGCTAATGGCGTGCTGGGGGGTGGGAGGGTTGCACACTTTCCAGAAGCCCCAGAAAGTGCACTTTGCCTCCACTCCCCTCCAATGTGCCAATCAGGGCTTTAAAGGCCCTCTTAATACAAGGTCGCATTAGAGTGGAGGGGGAAAATACGTTATTTCCCCAGCCTTGAAGAAATTGTGTTCCCACCCCTCACCCTGTGCCAATCATGCCCTTAAAGGCCTTGTTAAAACCTTGCATTAAGAGGGCCTTTAAGGCCCTGATTGGCACATGTGGGGGGAAGGCATAGTGCACTTTCCCAGGCATTCAGAAAGTGAGCAATTCCTGAAGCACACCATTAGCTCCCTCTGCACCGATGGGGGCCTTAAAAGCCCTATTTACAGGGCCTTTAAGGCACCCCTCTGCAACAGGGAAGAAATGCGACTTCCCCAAGGCTGAAAAGTGTGCAATTAGCATGGCCGGGGGACTTGTGCCCTTTCCGGAGCAAGCAGGACGTAACACTTTGAAAGTGGTTTGAAAACAGTATGTGAGATGTGTCATGGGCCCCAACAGTTGTCAGTGCACTTCAATACCGTTATAAAGCAGAAGTGCAGGTCCTGCCAAGGATAACTCATAACTATATACTGTTGCAGAAAAAGATCACACACACCCTTCAGCTATGTGAGGATAGTGGCTAAGCTGGGAAGGGACAGGGTAGTCTGAGGGTTTGAGTGGCAGATGATGTCAGCATCCATGCTGATCAAAACATTGCATCGCTTCAACCCTGTGAACTTGGGTTCATTCATTCCTTTTATTATGTGGTCACAGACCCAATAGAAACAATAACCATAAAATCACAAGCATTAATTTTAAACCATAAATTCGCATTATTAAATAATAAGTGGGGTGCATGCGCACTCCTCCTCCATATAAGGAGGAGCACAGACTGGGTAAGTGTCTGAAGATGGCATTGGTATCTGTTCTGTCAGTTCAGTTAAGAGTTAAACATCACCACCTCCATTTAAAGCATCACAGTTGAGCGTAGAAGAATCATTATTCTGAGATGCAGAAATAAAATTGGCACGGAGTGCCGATTTCACTTCCTCATTTGTCTTCTCTATGCTGCTAGATCAAGCTGAAGTGTATTATAATTTGACACATTGTGAAATAATTTGATATTTTACTACCTGTGGCAGCAAACATCCAATTGCTTTGGTGGGTAGGGGATGGAGAGAAGAGACAGGCAGCGAAAGATAACCAGAAAGAATAAGTAATTATGTTAAAATCTTAGCTTGATTCTCAAATGACAAAGTTATGCAAGTTTCCCTGCCTTTTTTCATTATGGGTGTTCATTTCAACTCAAGACCATTTGCAATACAATCTCCAGTGTAATTTCTTTTCAGACTGCATCTCCTTGTAGTACTTCATGTATAAAATGAGAGAAAAACTAAGAAATGAAGCAAAGTAAGCAATTTGCTGGACAAATGTAACTGCTGAAATGCGGAGATGGGACTTTCCCCCAATAAACTGAATAATCAGTGGCTTGAGCCATTGATTTAAAGTGAAATATTTAAGATTGATGTGATTTTCCAGTTTTCACAGATGAAAGAATTCTAACTTGCATGAGGCCAGACGACGCCACCTGCCTCTTTTGTCCTTAAGCAGTTTCAATTTCGGTAACATGCTTTTAAAGAAGATAATTATAATAAATCGAAAGCATTTTGCGACATGCAATACATATATCTGTTATCAGCATTATGCTGAATAGCCCAGAGACATCCATAGCCATGGAAAGTCTGAGCCAGTTAAATGGCAGCTAAGAAGAGACAAGATATAGAATCAGCTAAGCCACATGGCAGGACTCTCATTGGACTGTGCAACCTTAGATCACTTTAGGCTTTACAAGCTTCTTCATATATTATTATTATTTTATTATTATTTCTTTATATAGCACCATCAGTGTACATGGTGCTGTACAGAGTAAGACAATAAAATAGCAAAACCCTGCCGTATAGGCTTACATTCTAATAAAATCATAATAAAACAATAAGAAGGGGAAGAGAATGCACCAAACAGGCACAGGGTAGAGTAAAACTAACAGTATAAAAGTCAGATCAAAATCAAGTTTTAAAAGCTTTAGAAAAAATTAATACCTGCGCAGGGAATGCTAGCATGTAATGGGGAACACCCTCCCTTCACTTATCTCTATGCCAAGAAAACCTTTAGCTGCTAAGTATCTGCATGTCGAGATGCTTTTTAGGGTACCAGAGCAGAGGCAGGATTTTTAAAAAGTGGCAATCCTATACATGGGCTACATGGCAGCTTTGCTTGTGCTGAGAACTCAGCCAGTGCTGGTCATGGGATTTAGATGCCAATTTTATCCATTGCCCTCCTATATGGTGTCTAAACCAGAAATACATAAAATACATTTAGCATGTACATAAAATACATGAGTTCAATAAGACTACCACATACACAGGACTGCAGCCATAGCATGCCAGAATGATATATGGGAAGACTAATATAGTTGCAAGAATTAATGTACATCAGCTGTTCATTAATCAAATATAGACTGGAGATCAAAAGCAGATCTTTAACCATGCAAGATTAAAAGATTTTTGAACACCTGTAACTTACATTCAGACAGGGCCAGGTTTGAAGGGTGAGATATGCAGGTGCTCTATTCTTGGATATGGTCACCACAAGCACTATATGTGGGAGAGGGAGAAGGAATCCCTTGGGTCATATGGTGACTGTGCTCACACCAGGTAAGATCATGCACCAACTCAATAGAATTATTTTCTTTGCATTGAATTGTTGCTCTTTTTATGGTTAGCAATGTTGAGTTAAAGCAGAGGATTATCCTGAATTATGTGACTTAACTCACTTGCTTAAGTCATACGGAATCATCTGCAGCAGCTTTGATGGAACACACTTCATTGTTCCTGCTTCCTGCTTATGAGACACTTTGGTCTTCATTGTGTCGGTTGAGCTGTAGTACATGACAAGAGAGTGATTTTAACTTGGCCCCAATTTGCATGTAACTGTGCCCCCCCTCACAAGAACCTTGCTAGTGCATAAGGCTGCCACAGGATTCATGACCCAGCAGCATTCATGTATAGATGCAGACTGGTCCTTTTACATGGGATCTGACCACATGACCACCATGATGTGTGCAATCATGATGATGGCTCTTGAGTTGCCAGGACTGAACTAATTTAAGCAACCACATGAACGGCCACCAAGTGCAGGCTACGGTTACCACATATGGCACTTCCGCATGAATATGGGTAGCCATAAGTAGTCCCTGTGTGCTATCTAGGCACTCATACAGGGGCTGCTATTTGATTGAACCAGCCAGGTCTTGGGATATGGAGTTGGCCTTGACAGCTTCTTTCACTGTACTGGAGCCTGTGATCTGCTGAATTGCTATACCCACCAATTGTCATGGGGGGGAAATTATCCCTGAAAAAGGGATGGCAAGTTTTTCAGCTCTTTCATGGGAGCAGGAAAGTTTTGGTGAATTTCTTTTGGGAGTGGTGGTTAACATTTACCTTGATAATCAACATTACCAGGTGGCCAAGGAGTGTGGGTGTTCATAAATTGTATTTTCCACTGCTCTCTGGTGCTGTGCTGCCTCCCCAGCTGCTGCACATCTTGGAATGCTCACAGGAGGTTGAGACATCATGACCATTCCAGGAAGTGTGCCAGCTGAGTTGACTGTGGAAAGCCAGACTGCACCATGAGGATTTTTTTATTTTGTTATAATAAAGTTTTAACTTTTTAAAAACAAAACACTTTACTGCACATTCTAGCTATCACTTTACACGCTATTTCTCTAATATTATTGTTAAAGAATTCCAAATTTTAATCCCATGTTTTTTTTATGACTCCCCTAAATCCTCCCCCTCATTTCCACACATATGTTGGTTCTTCCTCCCAGATAACAAAGCCCAATATACATCATACAGAAATGAGATTACATTTTTGAAATAAGCCTGTTAGTACATTCTTAAAACTTGTGATATTCCTGCTAATCTGACTTGATAGTTTTGAATATCAAAAATAATCAGATGTGAAATTTGCAGGTATCAGTACCATGGGATTTTATCAAAGAAAAGGTCATTTGGAAGCATTGTGTTATGTAACTTGATTAAATTAAATCACTGATTTCATCAATAATAAAGAGAGAGAGAGAGAGAGAGAGAGGGCTCAGCCAACCATGTCAGTGTCTTCTTGTGTTTTAATTATGCAAAGTAGGTGTTTTGCAGCAACAAAAAATGATGTTGATGTTCCCTCTCCATAATGGAGCCAGAGTCTTTTTTTCTCATCGTGAAATTATCTTCTCTTGTTTATAGGTGCTAATTACATAAATATTATGTGATCTCATTTATACTTGCACATTAAATAATTGCTTCAATGCGGATTGATGCAACATCCCATTGAACCACAAATCCTGTAAATGAGAAGCTCAATTACCAAGCATCTTTCAAGTGGTTATTTGTTTATGGAAATCAGAAATGATTCACAATTGGGGGGAAAATCAGTGTAGGCATGGAAAAGAAATGTAAGATGAGAGCAGAAGATAAGTGACCAGGCCTAGAAGAAACACATCTTTTCTCTAACACAATGCCTTGTGATTGGGGAGGCGGGGTTTATAGGTGCCCCACTAACCTGTTAGAAAGTGGACTGGTTTTTATTTATTTATTTACTTATTTATTACATAAACAACACTGACTGTATTGAATTTACAAAGTTCATAGAATAGTAGACTTGGAAGGGGCCTGTAAGGCCATTGAGTCCAACCCCCTGCTCAATGCAGGAATCCACCCTAAAGCATCCCTGACAGATGGCTGTTATTTCTTATAGTAATCAGCAAATGATTGCTATATCAAATCCTAAGATACATGAAAGGAAATTTTCCATCCTTTCTTCCCCCTTTTCAGGCACCTGCATCCCCCCCAAAGGCTCTCGGGGGGTGGGGTCATGGTGTCCTCATGCACAAGGTGGGATGTGATGTTGAGGGCTTGTGGTGAGAGGAAAACTGCCCCAAATCAGTCCTCGCTTTCCCCAGAAGTCCCCCTGCATTTGCTCAGGGGAGTCTTCTGACACCACCCCCACCCACCCACCCACCACTGCAGATGCTTTTTGGGGAGCCCAGGGAGGTGCCATGGAAATGGGAAACAGGAAATGTTTCTTCATCAAACTTAAGCTCTGAATCCTTGATTCTAATTTGAAAACCTGTTGCTGTTAAATACACAGGACTGGAGCACCTTTAAAAAATAATGAAAAGATAAAAACCTTATGTAGGCAGTGCTTTTCTCCGCTATTATTTCTATGGTATGAAGTAGGCATGTGCTCCGCTCCGATTAGGAGCGGAGAAGCAGTAGCGGATTGGCCTGCTCCGCCTTACCCAGAGGCTGAGTAGAAGCGGACCGCGGACCCCTAGAAGCAAGGCGAAGAGAAGCGGCCATTTTTCAGAGCTCCTAGTTCAGGCGGAGCACTCCGATCGCCATCTTGAAAACATTTCACCATAGGATTGCATTGAGGGAAATAATCGCGGATAACTGGGTTGTTTTTGAAGCTATCGTTCTGGAAATTCTTGTGCACAGAGAGTCGTGGATGGGGGTCATTTTGAGACTACTCTCACCTCTCTGCGTCATGCGGGTCGCGTGCTATATTTTTTAAAAAATCGGGTCAACAAAAAGGGACAGCGCGGCTCAAACGGCGGTTTTCGGCTTTTCGCCCATAGGATTGCATTGCGGGAAATAATCGGGGATAACTGGGTTGTTTTTGAAGCTATCGTTCTGAAAATTCTTGTGCACAGAGAGTCGTGGATGGGGGTCATTTTGAGACTACTCTCACCTCTCTGCGTCGTGCGGGTCGTGTGCTATATTTTTTAAAAAATCGGGTCAACAAACAGGGACAGCGCGGGTCAAATGGCGGTTTTCGGCTTTTCGCCCATAGGATTGCATTGCGGGAAATAATCGGGGATAACTGGGTTGTTTTTTAAGCTATTGTTCTGAAAATTCTTGTGCACAGAGAGTCGTGGATGGGGGTCATTTTGAGACTACTCTCACTTCTCTACGTCGTGCGGGTCGCGTGCTAGAATTTTTAAAAAATCGGGTCAACAAACGGTTTGGGTTTTTTTTTTTGTTTTTTTTTTTGAAGCGATGACAGGCACATTCAACTCCCAATCCTGATGAGAATTGATCTCCTCATGAAGCATCCTCCAATCCCAGCGTTCGAGGGGAGGGACTAAGGCAGAGTCATCCTGAGATCTTTGAGCTCTCAACGTCTTGTGGGTTTAGCGTTCGTTGGGAGAGGGTCTACTTAGCTAGCTGCTGCTGTGTACTTTGGAGATAGATTAGGATTTTAGCTTGGCGCGTGTGTTTGTTTGCTTCTTTCTGACTTTTTGCTTAGTTTGCTCTGTGTTTTTCCCTTACTTTGATTTAATATAAACTTTATTTTTAAATTTTGGAGTGTGTGTTTGTTTGGTTGGTTTGTTTCCCCCCTCCCCTCTCTTAAAGCCTGATTGCGTGCACTGCTTTTGTGAAGTGCAACAGCCACAGATTGAGCATTTTGGGGAAAGCATACACACACTTCTTGTCCCATTTCCCTACATTTAGTAATATTCTTAAACATATTATTATATTCTTATACATGGACACATGGATAAGCTATCATGGTGCCGAGTTTGAGGTTTCTAACGTGCAAATTGACGGAGCTATTGAAAGGGCTGTGAATTAGGGTTATAGGTGGTGCGTTAGAGGTTAGAGCCGCGCCAAAAATCAGGGGATGATGGGACTGCCTTGAGTCTGGGCGTCCATGTGGACACATGGATAAGCTGTCCTGGTGCCGAGTTTGAGGTTTCTAACGTGCAAATTGACGGAGCTATCCCAAGGGGTCTGAATGGGGTGCCTGATTTTCAAAAATTCGCCAAAAATCAGGGGATGATGGGATTTGCTTGAAACTTGGCGTGCGTGTGGACACATGGATAAGCTTTCATGGTGCCGAGTTTGAGGTTTCTAACTTGAACAGAAAAAACGTTGTATAATTTTTTAGCTTTCAATGCAACCCTATGGGGGGGGAAACGGAGCTCCGAGCGGAGCGGAGCAGAAGTGGGCGGAGCGGGGGTGGGGTGAAGCGGCCCACTCCGAAAATGGCGGATCTGCAAGTGAAGCGGAGCTGGGGGTCCGTGCACACCCCTAGTATGAAGTCACTGCACTGACAGTAAAGGGACACATAACACAACCTACTATGGAAGAGGAACTCTGGAATTTAAGCATTGCCTGTGGTGGCATGGTCTAGCCACTCTATTATTCCCTTTCCAACTGTGGAACAAAAGAGAATATTTTTTCCAGGAACCCAAATGCATTTGTTGTATGATTCAAGAGGAATAAATGATAATGAAAAATAACTGCCTGATACTGAGTTGCCCAATAGTACAGTGGGGCACAGTACTACACCCGGGGGAGGGGGGGGAGAGGTGCATGTGTGCATGGGGGGTGGGGGCAGCATCCAGCCTTACATTAAAAAAAGGATGGAAATGTAGCCAACTGCAAGGCTAAGCGTAACCATAGAACGGGCCGTTGTTCAAGGACATACTTTTCATGCCATTTCAATCCTGGGCATCTCCACAGAGGACTAGAAATGACTTCAGTCTGAAATTCTGGAGAGTTTCCTATGTCCTTAACTAATGAGAAATCATTCATTCTTTTCTTTTTTTTTTCCTTTCTCAGATATTTTAAGAGCATCTAATGTGCCAAAAAGTTCCTCCTACCTACAGCTGCAATTTCATTCCCTAGCTGAGCTCCTGCTCCTTAGCAGCCTAACTGGCAGAAATCATAAGAACATAAGAAATGCCATGCTGAATCAGACTGAGGGTCCGTCTTGTCCAGCACTCTGTTCACACAGTTGCCAACCAGCTGTAGGCCAAGGACCAACATGGTAGGACATGGTGCAATAGAACTCTCCCACCCATGTTTCCCAGCAACTGGTGTATACAGGCTTACTGCCTCAGATACTGGAGGTAACATATAACCATTAGGGCTAGTAGCCATTGATATCCGTCTCCTCCAGGAATTTATCCAACCCTCTTTTAAAGCCATCCAAATTGGTGGCCGTCACTACATCTTGTGGTAGTGAGTTCCATAATTTTACTATGTGGTGTGTGAAGAAGTACTTCCTTTTATTTGTCCAACAGATGAAGATTGTCTTCATGACAGAAAAAGTATCACCTGCTGGATTTCTGCCTGTTATGCTACTAAGGAACTGTAATGTTGCCGTAAAAGCTGGGATCCCTATAGAATACAAACTGTAGATTTTAAATTCCTGAGCTGACGGTTTAAAATTAAGCAGCCAGTACATCCGGCTCTTTGGGAAGAGCAAATTAAAACTACGTATTGAAGTGTTTACTTAGGAATGTATGGAGTGATGAGGCTGCAGTCTGAAATATACAGAATGAATGGAAACCATCAAAAGGCTGAAGGAAAAACAAATGATAGTCTGGTTCATAGATTAAAAGCCTGGGAAGTACGCATGCACTAGTAAGCTCATTATGGTCTGTCCAAAAAGACACAAATGAACTTAAGCGAATAAGAAGTAGTTACAGTAATTAACTAAAATCACATTGTGTCAGATAGTGTCAGCTGTGAGGGCTGCATACAGGGGAGTTTAAACTGAGGGATATGGTCTCTTAACAACCACCTCAACCATCTTTAGTTTCCTACATTTTAGATTAAGCAGGAATAGCACTACAGCTCACTGTACGTATGGAAGCCTGATTTGCCCAATTTGTCCCTCTCAGAATAGAGAGACTGTGTGAAATATAAGATGTGCATCCACACGCCTTCTCATAGCAATTTCAGGCACTGCCATTAAGCAGAAGGAGCTGACTGCCTCAGGCGACAGATGCTGGGGGGCGGTGGTTTGCCAGCCATTCCCCCTAATCCCATCTACCCTGCCTTTCCCCTGACTTGAGGGGCCTGTCCTGCACCCCCTAAGTTAGCCTGCTGTCCTTGTGTGTCATGGAGGATGCTACCCCATTGCCAGTTTTTAAATAAGATTCAACTGCAATTGATGGTTTCTGTACATGGAATGGAGTGGGGCGCCATTTTGTCCTTTTCCTCAGATAGCAAAATGTCTTAGGCTGGTCTGGGTCACTTCCCTGCCACACATTACCTTAAAAGTGTAGTAAAAGGGGGCAGGGGTGCATGAGCGGCCCTTCATCATGTCAACAGGACTGACCTAAAATGCCGAGCTTTCATTACTCATGATTTATTAGATAGTCATAGAAGTGGGGCATAAGGTGACCACAGAATTCAAAGCAGGATTCAAAATTGGCAGTTGATGAACTCGGCAATCTAACAGAGCCACTTTGAGTTCTGCCAAAAAAAAAAAAAGCCACATAACTGTCAAATTCAAACTACATTCT
Organism: Elgaria multicarinata webbii; assembly: GCF_023053635.1. Taxonomy (NCBI): domain Eukaryota; kingdom Metazoa; phylum Chordata; class Lepidosauria; order Squamata; family Anguidae; genus Elgaria; species Elgaria multicarinata. Next base: position 17,467,519 of record NC_086177.1, on the reverse strand, counting down.
TCTGCAAGAGTGAGCATCAATCATGCCCTTCAATACAATACTGGCTAATTGAGAACATGGAGAATATGAGCCTTCCCTTCTGTGTACCATTCTCCATTTGTAACTTTGATTGATAGGAATGTTTCAGCAGTATAGGCGATATTAAAGCATGGGCTTTTTTATTATTATTATTCACCATGAATAAATTTCATCTTTCGGCATAGACTGGTGACCAATGAAAGCTAGTATCCTTGTTCATTTCCTTGTCCTCCTTATCTCTAACACCCGTAATATTTCCACAGTCTAGAAATTTAATAATTCTCCTTTTCACTAACACACTCACTATTATTCAATATCCTCCATCTTCCTTTGTTCCATTACTTAATTTGTATTTCTCTGAACCGGCTCTCCTTTTGGAGCTGGTATTGTAATCTGTCCTATTATCATCCCATGCTTTTTACCTCTCAAGCCCCTGTTCATGATTTGTATTTTTCACACAGAGCTCATTCCGTGCTACCTACCAAGGCAACTGAACTGCCTTATTTTGTAGTCCTTGCCAAGGGACATGACAGATTACCTTTGCACAGGCTACACACTCTACACAATCAGGTGCAGTGTAAATGTACAGGGGAAAAACCAAACAAGGGAAAGGGAATGAGTTACATCAGAACAAAAGGTGAGACTTATTCAAAGCATTGTCAGCAACACAAAACAGCCCTCACAGACCAGATTCCAATGTGTTTGAGATCGGGTCAAAGATTAGTAGGTCATTTCAAATCAGTCTATAAATGTGCCCCTCCTTACCACTGCAGCTCTTGGCCATGTATGGGCTCCATCACACCAGCATTTTATTGCACTCTCGTCATGCCTGGTTTGCCATTTTGCGGTGCGGTACTCACATGACGCCATACCTGTCCTGCAGTCACCCCACCTCTTCCCTTCCGTTTTCTGTGTTTTCCTAGAGTGGGGAAAGTCTGGTTTATTTCCTCCATGCAGGATTAAAGCACCCTTCCGCCCCATGTATTGCCGTCCTTGCACTATGTCCTTTGTTGGGTGTGTGTGCTTTGAAGGGAGATCTTGCTGATGAAAAAGGAGGGTGGGGTGGGTCTCCTCCAGTACACCGTGTTGAACGAATGGGCTTCTGCTGACTCAGTTGAATGACAAGAACCAATGAAGTGGAGGGGGAAGAGCAAACAAGTGAAAGGAGATTTCACTAGTACAGTGGTGATACCACAAACACATGTGAAAGGGACCATTAGCTTGGCCCACTAATGAAACAGAGGTGGAAATCAGAGGCAAACCAGGAAAAAACGTAGGTGTGATAGAGCCCTTTGTCTCCAATTTTCTAGCCTTCCTTTCCCCCTCAGACTCCCCTGTCTGCCCTTCTCCTCTTCGCTTCATTGGCTATTGAAAAATAAATAAGAACAAAGTGGCCAGTTCCAGAAAATACAACATGGTAAAATATAATATAAAGCTTTAAAATTTAAAACTACCACAGAAAATAAAAACAAAAACTCTTTGCCACTTCTAACTATTGTTAATAGCTCCCCCTCCATTGCTGCTTCCCTTGACCTTTGCTTTCTAAGACCCCCTCGATATCCTTTTCTGTGGCCTCTGCTTATTTTATCACTCATTGTTTTGACACAACTGTCCTGCCTTTCTGTGTGATCAGAGCAGCCTACCCAATGGCAAACCAGAATCTTAAAATAAGGGGACCTCACTCAATGGCGCTTCTGCTCAGGGGAAGCTGCACCAATGGCAACCTTGCTGACTGCCCAGTCTTTCTCTGAAAGGCAGGCAATTGAGCCAATCACTCGCTGGCACCACTAGGGCACCCGTGAGTACACAGGTCAGTGTCCCCACAGCCCAGAGGGGCCCCAAATGCAATTGCCACGTCTTTAAAAACAAACAAAAAGGCTGTCAGAAGAAGTGAGGCGCACTGCCGAGTGAAGCTGCAGGCATGCCCAGATGTGGTTCCAAAGACTCTCCGGAGAAATCAAGATGCAAGCCATGACTGCAGCTTTTCTCTGCAGCATGCCTGAGCCCTAACAGAAAACGGGGAAAGGAAAGGAAAGATGTCGCTGTCTGGTAACAGGTTGAGAAAGAAATGGGAGGCGAATGAGCACTAGAGTGGGAGATAAAGAGCACACACAAAAGAGAATTTTATCTTGGGGGTGGGGGAATGGAGAAGGGGCAGTGGGGGTGGGAAGAGAGAGGGGGCAAGAGGGTGGGGAGAGAATGCTGAGAGGAACACTGAAGAGGGAGACAGAGAGAGAGAGGGTGCTTTTTGGGGGCGGAGTAATCCGAGATGTGGAGCACCCAGGATTGTGTAGGAGAGCAGAGGACATCTTGCCCAGGCTTCCCTCAAGCCTAGCAATGCCACTGCAATACCACCAGAGAGTGGATCATCACTGCTAAGTCTCTAACTTACAGTATTGCCATGTCTCTAAATTTCAGTATCGAGGTCTAGTTTTACCTAGCAGGAAGGCACATAAATGAATGGCAAGAGGAAGGAACATGGGGAGGCATAACAAAACTGAGGGGAACAGTTAGTCAATACCTATGTATCTTGATATCCATTTGCATCTTTTCCTGTGCTTGCTCAACCTGTGGACTTCACATTACTGATACACTTTGGGCACTGACACTCTCAGGTCCAACTTTCAATCTCAACCTCAATTTTTTTAAAATCCTAAAAATCAGGGAATGAACCGATATGCTTCTAGCTTGGAAGAAATGAAGCCCTACTGATGTCCTATCATGGTGCCAATTTTCATTTCTGTATGTGCTTGGGAAAGGGTCCAAATCTCCAAATCGGTCAGAATCAATTTGGACCAATACGATTCGCTTCGGAGTGATTCGGATCTGTTTTAGTAAGGTCCGAATCACCCCGATTTGCTTAGGATTTGGGATTCGGATCCAAAGAGGTGCACAGCCCTAGAGGGAATCATCTTACATCAGATCTTCAAAACATTGCTTTCTGCTTACAATGTTGCAAAATACCTGCATGGACCTCAAGTACCCCTCCATCCAATAGCAGTTTTAGGGCCAAACTAAACAGTTGGCTAATCATGCAAAGTTTAGCTTTGAGTAATAGTGTTATTTACCTTTGTCTAAGCACACACAGCCTTGACTTGGATTGGGGCCATGGCACTCGAGGACAGTGGGTTAAAAGAGGGCAAGGCCCCTGCAGCTTTAACTGTTGTGATGAAGAGGAGATTTCACTGGGTGCAGCACCCATACAAATGACACCTGTTGAAATTCCCTTTTCTATACAACTGTTAAAGATACAGGAACTCTGACCTCCTTTTCATACAGTCACCCTACTTAAAACCTGTCTGGAGCTGTAAAGTCCTGGAGTCAGAAGTAACTGTAGGCCTCAGTTATCATGGGCTATTTAAAAAATATGCTACTGTGAGTTGCTTATTTACCCATCATGGGCCATCGTGACATCTGAACACAGCCATTGACTGGTGGTTATGGAACCACTGCTGTCTGGCAACTGGGGGAAAGGGCAGAATGCTGCTGCTATTCTCTTGCCTAGTATTTACTCAGCCTCCTCTGGGCCACTCTTTTTTTTCTTGAGCTTTTCCTCTTCAGTTTCTCAGAAACTAGGGTGACCATATGAAAAGGAGGACAGGGCTCCTGTATCTTTAACAGTTGCACTGAAAAGGAAATTTCAGCCAGTGTCATTTGTATATATGGAGAACCTGGTGAAATTTCCTCTTCATCACACCAGTTAAAGCTGCAGGTGCCCTGCCCTCTTTTAAATCTGGTCACTCTAGTATAGCTCCTGCACCTTTAACTGTTGTGATGAAGAGGGAATTTCACCAGGTTCCCCATATATACAACTGACACCTGCTGAAATTCCTTTTTCTATGCAACTGTTAAAGATACAGGAGCCCTGTCCTCCTTTTCATATTGCCAGCCTATCAGAAACTCTCTTCACAATCTGTCTCGCTTTCTATCCTTAGAACCTCTCCTCACAATATTCTTTTACCCTCTCCTCTGAGAATCTCTTTACAGTGACTCATCAGGGTCACAAAGATTTGAAATGCTCGCATTTCACCAGAAGGCTGCATGTACACTCCATTCCATTCCCCCTCTCATCCTGCAAGAATGAGCGTATGAATCTCATAGGTTAAAATGAGGGTGGGAAAATGCAGTTTCCCCCCCAGAATCTACAAATTCCTTATACTTCTTTCAGAGCAAAGCATCTATATTTTCCTTTAGGTAAGGTGACAAACTTTTTCCAAAAGACACAGTTTGAATGGAGAAAAACTATCACAAACTGAACCCTATGTAAGTCTAGGGAGGGGGGGGACACAGCCAATAGCTGTCGAACAGATGGTGAGCATATCACATTTTAAATTCCTATAAATAAGTCATTCCTTGCATTTTCTATCTCAAAATTGTCAAGGACCATCATTAAATATACCTCTTCTATGCTGCCAAGTTTCAGATCAGTCTGTTTTCACCCTCACCCCCAGCAATTGCTGATTATAATGATGGAATGTGATTCAGCCAACTCATCTTTACCATAGAGCCAATATAGCGGCCCTATAATTAAAGATTGCAACTCTAAATTATAGCTGTCTATTTTGGCCTCAATGCATTATTTGTTTGGGAAGACAACCCATTTTAAGTCAGTAATAAAAGCAATAGACAGGTTACAGGAAAAGAGAGCTATTTGCTCCCAAAACCTTGTGATTTTTTTTCTTTTTTTCTCTTTTAAAAAAGAATCTGAATACCTTCGGTATGGAAATTAATGGAGCTGCAACAAATAACGTTAAAATATTAAATTAATACATGCTTGGTCTCCCTTAAGAAAATGCGTAAATCTGCATGATCAAAATACATCAAACATCTTAAGATGTGCAGTTTGCTCCCTGAAATTGGAATGTATTGTATTGGAGTACATCTCCAAATCATAGGGTCTTACTAAGGAAATTTATTTATTTATTTAATTTACAATATTTATATACCGCTCCCCATTCAAAATTTCAGAGTGATGTACAAGATAAAATGAAATAAAAACAGAGTAAAACACTTCAAAAAGGATTTTAAAAGAAACAAAATGTAAAGTGAACCATGGCAGGTCATTAAGGTAAAGCTTCCTAGAACAAGGGGTGTGATCCGCTCCGATTAGGAGCGTAGAAGCAGTAGCGGATTGGCCTGCTCCGCCTTACCCAGAGGCGGAGTAGGAGCGGACTGCGGACCCCTAGAAGCAAAGCGAAGAGAAGCGGCCATTTTTCGGAGCTCCTAGTTCAGGCGGAGCGCTCCGGTCGCCATCTTGAAAACATTTCGCCATAGGATTGCATTGCGGCAAATAATCGCGCATAACTAGGTTGTTTTTGAAGCTATCATTCTGGAAATTCTTGTGCTCAGAGAGTCGTGGATGGGGGTCATTTTGAGACCACTCTCACCTCTCTGCGTTGTGCGGGTCGCGTGCTATATTTTTTTGAAAATCGGGTCAACCGCGCGGCTCAAACGGCGTTTTCGGCTTTTCGCCCATAGGATTGCATTGAGGGAAAGAATCGGGGATAACTGGGGGGGGGGTTAAGCTATCGTTCTGAAAATTCTTGTGCACAGAGAGTCGTGGATGGGGGTCATTTTGAGACTACTCTCAACTTTCTGCGTCCTGTGGTTCTTGTGCAATATTTTTTTAAAAATCGGGGTTTGGGGTTTTTTGGGGTTTTTTGGAAGCGATGACAGGCACATTCAACTCCCAATCCTGATGAGAATTGATCTCCTCAGAAAGCATCCTCCTCCAATCCCAGCGTTGGAGGGGGGACTAAGGCAGACCCACCCTGAGAACTTTCTGTTTTGTGTCTCTTTGTGGGTTGGCGTTCGTGGAGGGAACACTTAGTTAGTTAGTGCTCCTGCTTTGGACTTTGGAGATAGATTAGGATAGATTTAGTTTGGCGTGTGTGTGTGTGTTTGTTTGCTTCTTTCTGACTTATAGCTTAGTTTGCCCTGTGTTTTTCCCTTACTTTGATTTAATATAAACTTTATTTTTAAATTTTGGAGTGTGTGTTTGGTGGGTTGGGTTGGTTGCCCCCCCCCCCGACTGTTCTGCTTTTGTGAAAGCTTTCTTTTGAAAGCATACACACACTTCTTGTCCCATTTCCCTACATTTATTAGTAATATTCTTAAACATATTTTATTATATTCTTTTACATAGTCTTAGTAGTATATTAGTATCTCATACATATTATTAGTAGTATTCATATTTTATTCTTCTTATACATATTAGTAGTAGTGTTTGGTTGGTTCTTTCCCCCCTCCCCTCTCTTAAATCCTGATTGTGTTTCCTTCTATCTTCTATATACCAAAAAATACCAAAAAATACCAAAAAAAAATTATTCTCTTTTTCTTCTCTGTGTAACTTGGACTGAGTGGGCTGCTAGTAGTATATATATTAGTATATTCTTAGTAGTATAATATTTTATTCTTTTTATACAGCATACACACTTCTTGTCCCATTTCCCTACATTTATTAGTAATATTCTTAAACATATTATTAGATATTCTTAGTAGTATATATATTAGTATATTCTTAGTAGTATAATATTTTATTCTTTTTATACAGCATACACACTTCTTGTCCCATTTCCCTACATTTATTAGTAATATTCTTAAACATATTATTAGATATTCTTAGTAGTATATATATTAGTATATTCTTAGTAGTATAATATTTTATTCTTTTTATACAGCATACACACTTCTTGTCCCCTGCTTGCCTGCCTGCCTGCCTGCCTGCCTTCCCTCCCTTCTCCCCTTCCCGCCTTGCAGGGATGGTGTATGTGTCTTGCTTTGACTCAGGGGAGAAGTCCTTCCTGCGCTCACTTAGACTTTATCAAGTTCAATAATCCCTTTTTCAAATGTGCCAGAAGATTTAGGGTTATCTCGTGGCATGTTGGGATTTCCTTGGAACTGGCCCCATTGAGCTGTCTGCATTGCAACTTTAAATCCCTGACATACTGGAGTGCCCAATTTTCAAAAGTTCCCCTAACATCAGGGGATGATGGGATTGCCTTGAAACTTGGTGTCCATGGGGACACATGGGTAAGCTGTCATGGGACCAAAGGATAGGTTTCTGACGTGCAAATTGACGTAGTTGTAGAATGGGACTTGATTTGGGGTGAGTTAAAAAGTTTAAGCCGCGCCAAAAATCAGGGGATGATGGGATTGCCTTGAGTCTGGGCGCCCATGTGGACACATGGATAAGCTATCATGGTGCCGAGTTTGAGGTTTCTAACATGCAAATTGACGGAGCTATCCCAAGGGGTGTGAATGGGGTGCCCGATTTTCATAAATTCCCCAAAAATCAGGGGATGATGGGATTGCCTTGAAATTTGGCGTCCATGTGGACACGTGGATAAGCTATCATGGTGCTGAGTTTGAAGTTTCTAACATGCAAATTGACGTAGTTGTAGAATGGGACAATTTGGGGTGAGTTAAGCCGCGCCAAAAATCAGGGGATGATGGGATTGCCTTGAGTCTGGGCGTCCATGTGGACACATGGAGAAGCTTTCATGGTGCTGAGTTTGAGGTTTCTAACATGCAAATTGACGGAGCTATCCCAAGGGGTGTGAATGAGGTGCCCAATTTTCAAAAAATCCCCAAAAATCAGGGGATGATGGGATTTGCTTGAAACTTGGCGTCCATGTGGACACGTGGATAAGCTATCATAGTGCCGAGTTTGAGGTTTCTAACGTGGAAATTGACGGAGCTATCGAAAGGGGTGTGAATTAGGGTTATGGGTGGTGCGTTAGAGGTTAGAGCCGCGCCAAAAATCAGGGGATAATGGGATTGCTTTGAGTCTGGGCGTCCATGTGGACACATGGATAAGCTTTCATGGTGCCGAGTTTGAGGTTTCTAACATGCAAATTGACGGAGCTATCCCAAGGGGTCTGAATGGGGTGCCCGATTTTCAAAAATTCCCCAAAAATCAGGGGATGATGGGATTGCTTTGAAACTTGGCGTGCGTGTGTATACCCCCATGAGGTGTCATGGTGCCAAACGTGAGGTTTCTAACTTGAACAGAAAAAAAGTTGTATACTTTTTTAGCTTTCAATGCAACCCTATGGGGGGCAAAAACGGAGCTCCGGCTCCGGATCCGGAGCTCCGAGCGGAGCGGAGCGGAAGTGGGCGGAGCGGGGGCGGGGCGGAGCGGCCCGATCCGAAAAATGGCGGATCTGCAAGTGAAGCGGAGCGGGGGGTCCGTGCACACCCCTAGTTTTCAGGGGGTGCCGAAAGGAACACAAAGTTGGTGCCTGCCTGACCTCCAGAGGCAGGGAATTCCACAGGAGGGGGGCTACCACGCTGAAGGCGCTTCTCCTAGTGAACTCTAGAGGATGGGTCTATGTGGAACCAAAAGGAGCAGACCCTTGGTTGACCTCAGTGACCAGGCAGGTTGGTAGGGGTTATGATAATATGTGCCTCAATTATCACTAAAAGCAAGTCCTGCTGCAAGAATGGAATGCCCAAAGAACCCTTAGTCTTCATCACTGGGTGAAGAATATCCCTGCATGCAATGAAAAGTGTATTAGTTATGTAATACTTGGAAGACAGCAACAAGGGAGAGGATCATCTTGGTGTTGGCCCCACAATTACGGAATGATCCCCCCGAGACCCACCTGGCACCAACATTGCTATCGTTTCAGTGCCAGATCAAGACTTTTCTCTTTTCCCAGGCATTTAGCAGCAGGCGATGAGTTTTCATCAATCCCGAATCTGTTTTGAAGGTCTGGCTGTTGTTTTTAGATGTATGTTGTCTTTGTGTATACTGGCTGTTGTATGTTTTTATGGCTTTATATTTTGTATATCGTTTGTAATGTTTTAATCTTTGGTAAACCACCCAAAGAACTTCAGCTATGGGGTTAGTATAAAAATGTAATAAATGATAATAAATAATAATACATACTTGCTAAGAAGAAGTTAAACTAACAGCTGCCACTACAGATCTGTTCTTACAGGAATTTCCCCAAGACAACGCAACAGGAAGACAAGACAGAACTCTTCAGGAAAAGTTTAGCTAAGCGCTAAGGACATAGAACAGCGCCGCCTAGTAGTTGGAAGGTGTTGCTTTTATAATAATTAAAACCTTCCCCCCACCCGCCCTTCTAAATTAAGCAAATAGCCTCATTTTTATGAAAGGTGTTAAGTGTTCATCTGTCCACCCGGGTTCTATTTTCAGGCAGGATCTACACAACTGCTTTAAAATGGTTTGTAATTATATTAACAACTCTTGGGGCCCAGGACACACTCCATATACAGTTTTCAAACCGTTTTCAAAGTTTCATATCCTGCCTGCTGTAGATCTGGCCTCAGAGGACAACATATGGCATTAGTAGCTGAGACGAGGTTATCAGGATATGCTAGGTCAATACTCTCGGTTATGATCATGTTGTCATTTTCCAATGACAGCTAAACTTCAGTATTGGATTCAGAACATGCCTGCAGTCAAGGGAAAAGTTAGGAATGATTTGTAAAAAGTCACCAAATTTCAATTGAGATAGAATACAAGCAGATGTTTCCCAACGCTATTGATCTGCAATGGACTTCTTCTGGGTACCCTCCCTGCTTTCCGAATTCTTCTCTCCCATTACATTTCCCCTTCTTCCCTTTTTCTCCAACCCCCCCTCAACGATCTCCCCTTCCAATCCTCCCCTTTATCTCAAATGTATCCTTTTCCGAGCTAAGGAGCACTATCCGATGAGCATTTTATTGCGCACTCATTACTGGGCACTCACGGAGTTTGCTCAGGTCCCTCACATGACGTCATCTGCTTCCCGTGTGCCTTCTGCCCCTTCTGGCCTTCCTTGTGCAACAACAACAAAAAAACCTCATTAAGTCCGATGTTTTTTTAAACTCGGTGTTGCTGCTCTCTCCTGCCATGTGCAGGAGAAGCAGCGCCCTTAGAACAGTGAACTCAATGGGCCTCGTGCTCATTCTGTACTTCCTCTTTTGAAAAGAGGAAGTAACTGAGGAATGAAAACACCGGCTGAGAAATGAAGGTAGGGAGCGTGTTAAACCCCGGTGTGATGGACCTTAAGGTGTTTACAGCTTTCTTGTTGACCACTTATTTGTGGCTTGTTTGTATCATGGTGCAAAACCTTGCATTCAATAGTGTATTACTTATTCATTCATTCATTCATTCATTACATTTTTATACCACCCAATAGCCAAACTCTCTGGATGGTTCACAAATATTAATCTTTTTTAAACACAACCACACAAACACATGTGGTTTATGTTCTTCTGTTCCAGTACATGGAAAACCATCTCTCTGTTTCAATGCTATTTTCATTATTCTTAGCAGAGAACTATTTATACCACCAGTTTTGCGGAAGACACTCAAAATATTTCTTAACGCAGCAATCAGTATTTTACCACCTTGGCTTCATTAACGCCAACAGCTTACAAGTCACGTGCTACCATTTTTAAAAAAGGAAAGAAAGAAGAATAAATAAATAAATAAATAAATACAGGCTGTATTAAATTGTGTTCCCTCACACATAGAAACCAAGCTATCCATGTTTGTTCCACATTTTCATTTTAAATAATCCAATCCTTTCCCAATATATCTATATGAACATAACAGATTCACTCAAAGAAAATAAGCAAAAATGCAACTGAGGGTGGTAGAATGAAAAGTTGCAGCTTCAGATAACCTTTTTGTTATATATTCCTTAATAAAATATCTGTATTGTTGTTGTTTTTCTGAATAATAAAAATAATAATAAAAATAATCACCATAATAAAAATAATCTGACTGTCATTCTTACCTGAGAAATGAATTGTTCTTTTCCTCCCACAACGATATCAATGAGCTTCTTCAGACAAGCTTTTTAGAGCAATCTCGTGACTGGCCACTCCTGGATTTTCACAGGTCATTTTAACGACGCTCTGTTCCTCCTGCGTGTTTCCTGCTCATCTTCCCCTCCTTCCACCACTTTTTTCCATGAGCCCCTGCCAAAGGAAGTGAGGCAGGTGGCTACTAGGAGGAGGGCTTTCTCCGCTGTGGCACCCCGGCTGTGGAATGAGCTCCCCAGAGAGGTCCGCCTGGCGCCTGCACTGTATTCTTTTCGTCGCCAGCTGAAGACCTTTTTATTCTCTCAGTATTTTAACACCTAAATTTAAACTTTGCTGTTTAAATTCTGTATTTTAATCCTATATCAATTTCTGCTGTGTGGTTTTATCCTGGTTGTGCTTTTTATATTGTATTTTGTATTTGGGTTTTTAGATTGTTGGATGTTTTATTATGTTCTTAATGGTTTTAATTCTTGTGAACCGCCCAGAGAGCTTTGGCTATTGGGTGGTATAAAAATGTAATAAATAAATAAATAAATAAATAAAATAATCATCATTAAATGCAACTCTTCTGAGTTATAATGCAATTTCCTGCTGTGTGCTGGAGAGGTTTCACTATAAAACGCCCATTAGAGGGTGTTGTCCCATTAAAGTGAATGGGCCACATGGTTGCTTCTCTTCCTCCATGTAATTGGAGCTCTTTGCAGAAACAGAAGAGATGCAGCTTCAGAGCCAATGGTAATAATAATAATAATTAATAATAATAATAATAAATAATAATAATAATTTATTTATTTATTTCTTACCCACCTCTCTGATTGGATCAAGGTGGGGAACAACAGCAAGCATAAAATACATAAAATACTAATTAAAAACATAGTATACACTGTTAAAAAACATCCTAAAAGCATACTAAAAGTATCCTAAAATTCTACTGGTAAGGGAATGCAATTTTCCTCCATCTGAAGGAGCTCAGTATTACAGCAAAATATTTCACAGACAATATTGCGGTCAATATTTTGAATCACTCCTGTATTTCCAATGTTCAGAGTGCCACTGAACATTTGAATCACTCCTGTATTTCCAATGTTCAGAGTTCCATTGTTTATGTAGGCAAAAGGATGTCATCCGCTTTTGTGAACCACCCAGAGAGCTCCAGCTATTGGGCGATATAGAAATGTAATAAATAAATAAATCCACACACAAGAGAAAGGTGGACGAAGGCTCAGAAAAAAGCCCAGGGTTTTCAGAAGTACAAAGAAAAGTTAAGGGGGGGAATTAAGGACAAAAGCTCTAGCAAGAGGAAGGGAACACCCCCAACACAACCGAGTGCAGTGCTAGTTGTGCTCCGTGACCATGGCATGCTAACTGACCATTGGATTAAAAAAGAAAAACCCGGCAAACTGGGAAGGAGATGGAATGGAATTGAGATGTTGGAAAGAGGTGGTGTATTTTTCACACCTGCTTTCATATTTGGAGTTTCCGTTGATTCAGGTGACTAGTATTGCATTGTGCTGGTATTATAATGTTTAAATGGGAAGCATCCGCACCATTCTTTGCGGTGATGACCTGCCTTGGAATCTGTGTGGCAGCAGAGAATGGTAAGGGGTTGTCAGGGGCATGTTGTTGGGTCTCAGCCCCAGAGCCATGGGCTAGAGCTAGCCCACATGTTCTAGAGTTCCCAAGAAACTATCCCTGGACCCCAGAAATAAGTCAAGTGGGGAACGAAACTCCAGGGAGCAGTCTTCAAGGCAAGGATTCCAAGTTCCTAGGATGGGGTAACCGGGCAGGTTAGGAAGATTTATTTTATTTATTTATTTATTTATTTCATTTTTATACCGCCCAATAGCCGAAGCTCTCTGGGCGGTTCACAAAATTAAAACCACAATTAAACACCCAACAGGTTAAAACACAATCTATTTGTTTAAAGCACCCTTCCCCAGCCTGGTGTCCTCCAGATGTTTTGGACTTCAGCTCCAATTCCCAATCCAGAATGACCAATTGTCAAGAATGCTAGGAACTGTAGTCCAAAACATCTAAAGGGTGCTGAGTTAAGGAAAGCTAATTTAAAACTTTTTGTCCTGCTTTTCATTTTGTCCTGCCAAGAAAAAAAACCCACTTCCTTAGTAGATTGGGGTGTGGAGTGGCTGAAGAGTCAAGAATGCAGAGCTAAACAGATGATGACTTGGAGGCCTTACCTAGCAACATCATCCGCACTAATTAGAGGAGTCTGATGTCTGATGTAAACCCCACCTGAATTTCCCAGAAGGCCGGCTAAGGCTGCAACTGGTCAGCGAGCAATAGCTGTGGCTGAGCCCTCAAAACCATAAGGCTATAGAAATGCAGCCCAAAGTCAACATCTCTGCCAGGACAGCTATTGTTTGGCACTAGGATTCTAATGAGTTTTGTCTAGCAGTGGGTGGCTGAAATCGGGAGGAAGACAGAGGGAAAACCATTTGACTATTTTCTACCTTTTCTTGTAATCTTGTAATGAGTTTCAGTTAGTGAGGCCCGAGGATGTGGACAAGGTGCTTGGCCAAGTCCGGTCGACCACCTGTGTGCTTGACCCTTGTCCTTCATGGCTCATTACATCAAATAAGGAGAGGATCGCCGGCTGGGTCCAGGAGGTTGTAAATGCCTCCTTGAGAGAGGGAGTGGTGCCGGCCTCTTTAAAAGAGGCAGTAATTAGACCACTCCTGAAGAAGCCTAATCTGGACCCGGAGGATGTTAACAACTACAGGCCGGTGGCTAATATCCCTTTCCTGGGCAAGGTGCTTGAGCGGGTGGTTGCAGGATAACTTCAGGCACTCTTGAATGAAACGGATTATCTAGATCCATTTCAATCGCGTTTCAGGCCTGGTTTTGGAACGGAAACTGCCTTGGTCGCCCTGTGGGATGACCTCTGTCGGGAGAGAGACAGGGGGAGTGCGACCCTGTTGGTTCTCCTGGACCTCTTAGCGGCCTTCGATACCATCGACCATGGTATCCTTCTGGATAGGTTGTCTGAGCTGGGAGTTGGAGGTACTGCGTTGCAGTCGTTCCGCTCCTACTTGGATGGCTGATTCCAGAAGGTGGTGCTGGGGGATTATTGCTCTGTGCCATGGCTCCTAAGCCATGGGGTTCCGCAGGGCTCTTTTTTATCCCCTATGCTGTTTAACATATACATGAAGCCGCTGGGGGAGGTTATCCGGAGATGTGGACTGAGGTGTCATCAATATGCAGATGATACCCAGCTCTACTTTTCCTTTTCATCAAACCCAGGTGAGGCAGTGACTGTTCTGAACCAGTGCCTGGGCACGGTAATGGACTGGATGAGGGCTAACAAACTGAGATTCAATCCAGACAAGACGGAGGTACTGTTAGTGGGTGGTTCATCTGTCCGGCGAGGTGATGTTTTCCCTGTCCTGGACGGGGTTGCACTCTCCCTAAAGGATCGGGTCCGTAGTTTGGGGGTGCTCTTGGATCCTGAACTGTCTCTTGAGGCACAGGTGAACTCAGTGGCAAAGAGCACCTTTTATCAGCTTAGGTTGATATACCAACTACGCCCTTATCTGATAACCTCTCGTTTGGATTACTGCAATGCATTATACGTGGGGCTGCCTTTGAAAACGGTCCGAAAGCTTCAGCTGGTACAAAACAAGGCAGCCCGTTTACTAACAGGGACTGGCTGGCGAGATCACATTACGCCAGTCCTTTTACAACTTCATTGGCTGCCAATCCAGGTCCAGGCCCGATTCAAAGTGCTGGTATTGACATTTAAAGCCCTAAACGGTTTGGGGCCAGGTTATTTGAAGGAACGCCTCCTCCCATATGTACCTGCCCGGACCTTAAGATCATCTACAGGGGCCCTTCTCCGTGAGCCCCTGCCAAAGGAAGTGAGGCAGGTGGCTACTAGGAAGAGGGCTTTCTCCGCTGTGGCACCCTGGTTGTGGAATGAGCTCCCCAGAGAGGTCCGCCTGGCGCCTACACTGTACTCCTTTCATCGGCAGCTGAAGACCTTTTTATTCACTCAGTATTTTAACACTTAATTTTAACTTAAAATTAAATTTTACTGTTTTAACTCTGTATTTTAATCTTATATCAATTTTGCTGCGTGGTTTTATCCTGGTTGTGCTTTTTATTAGGCATATGCTCCGCTCCGATTAGAAGCGCAGAAGCAGGAGCGAATTGGCCTGCTCCACCTTGCCCAGAGGCGGAGTAGAAGTGGACCACAGACCCCTAGAAGCAAGGCGAAGAGAAGCGCCCATTTTCGGAGCGCTCCGGTTTCCGCGTTCCGCTTCTATCGCCATCTTGAAACATTTCGCCCATAGGATTGCATTGCGGAAAAGAAAGGGGGATAACTGGGTTGTTTTTGAAGCTATCTTTCTAAAAATTCTTGTGCTTGGAGAGTCATGGATGGGGGTCATTTTGAGACTACTCTTAGCTCTCTGCGTAGTGCAGGTCGCGCGCTAGAATTTTTTTAAAAACCGGCGGGAAAAATACCTTTTCCGAAGGGCTGAGGGGCAGAGTCAACTCCCGGTCATGATCACATGATCCCAAAGTTGGAGGAGGGGATAGGCAAAACGGGTAACTTGGGATTCTGGGAACTTCTCTTTCTTAGTCTGAACGGACTTTTCCCAGTGTTTTTTAAAACAGTAGCCCCACCAAATGCACAAACACAACCTGTGAAATCATATACTAAGCCAATAATAAGAGATAGAAACACAGCACTGCTACTCACCCTAACTTTGGGGAACAACTGAAAAGATGTGGTGCAAGGGGATGAGCTCCCCTAGGGCATCTCATTGTGGACGTGCCCCTACTCTCTCCTGCACTGGAAGGCCATCAGAGCCTTCCAAAGAGAGTAAAACGGTGGAGCAATGCCTATCATGAGTTGAAGTGACAGTTCTACTTCTTAGTGGTGGAGCAATGTCTTTCATGAGTTGAACTGGCAGCTGCTTCCCCCTCCCCTGGGCACATCCCCCTATTGCTGGTAAAAGACAGATATAGCCTTTTTTTTAAAGTTCTACTTGTTGTTTATTCAGCAACACTGCTGCTTTTAATTCCACCCCTCCTTTGTTTATTTATTTATTTATTTATTCCATTTTATATGCATTACTGGCTTAAACTTGGCTCACTTCCTTATGCCCCCAGAAATGTCTGCTGCCTGCCTGCCTGCCTTCCCTCTCTCCTCCCCTGCCCGCCTCACAGGGATGTTGTGTGTATGTGGCTTTGAGTCCTTCTTGCGCTCACTTGGAGTTTTGGAAGTTCCAAATCCATTTTTCAAGTGTGGAAGAAGATTCATACTCCCCAATTCATGGCATGTTGGGATTTCCTTTGAAATAGCCCCATTGAGATGTCTGCAGGTTTAAGCCCCACCAAAAAACAGGAGATGATGGGACTGCCTTGAGTCTGGGCGTGCACATGTATCCCTGGATAAGCTGTCATGATGGCGAGTTTGAGGTTTCTAATGTGCAAATTGACGGAGCTATGGAAAGGGGTGTGAATGGGGTGTTGGATATTCATAAATTCCCCAAAAATCAGGGGATGATGGGACTGCCTTGAGTCTTGGTGTGCATGTGTATCCCTGGATAAGCTGTCATGGTGGCGAATTTGAGGTTTCTCATGTGCAAATTGACGGAGCTATCGAAAGGGGTGTGAATGGGGTGCCCGATTTTCATAAATTCCCAAAAAATCAGGGGATGATGGGATTGCCTTGAGTCTTGGCATGCATGTGTATACCTCCATGAGGTGTCATGGTGCCAAACTTGAGGTTTCTAACTTTCACAGAAAAAAAGTTGTTTACTTTTTTAGCTTAATGCAAGCCTATGAGGGGGGGAAACGGAGCTCCGATCCGGATCCGGAGCTCCGAGCGGAGCAGACATGGGCGGAGCGGGGGTGGAGCGAAGCGGCCTGATCCGCAAATTGCGGATCTGGAAGTGAAGCGGAGCGGGGGGTCCGTGCACACCCCTACTTTTTATACTGTATTTTGTATTTGTGCTTTTAACCTGTTGGTTGTTTTATTATGGTTTTAATTTTGGTGAACTGCCCAGAGAGCTTCGGCTATTGGGCGGTATAAAAATGTAATAAATAAATAAATAAATAAATAAATCCTTTGCATTACTACATGGAGAGAAAGCAACCAAAACACCTTCTGTAAAATCAGAGGCACTGTATCTCGCTGGGTTCGACAGCAGAATCACCTTCCATCAACTCAATTGCTATGTGATAGTCCATGTGTTTAAGAGTTAAAGCACACCGAGTTGACACAATGGGCCAGTTCGCCCAATACAACAACCCACTGTATCGCCCAACACACAAGCCAGTTGCCATTGTGAATATGCAAACCCTGCCTGGGGGTTGCTGTGGCTTGTCATGTCATCTCAACCTGGGAGGCTGGAGTCACATAACCCTAAACAACCCTCACATACCCCTAAAACAGACCGTGGGTTATGCAGTGGTTGTTTAACCCTCAAATAACCCCCACTGCCCAGGTTCAGACAACACAACAAGACACAGCAGCCCCTAGCCCGGGCTTGCATATTCATAATGGTGGATAGTACACACCTTAGTGTCCCAAAGGTTAGTTAACTCATGGTGGACGGTCATATCATACGAACCAAGCCAATGCAAGCCGCAGCCTGCATGGTGCAGAAGGGACTCATGCACCTAGAAAGAAATGCTTTTTCTCTGTGTATTTCACTACCAATGTAACTTTATGCACTCAGCCTGGGATGTCAATCACATTAAAACTTCTCCCACACCATTAGCGTGCCCACATTACCTGGTACCTAATACATTCTATTCCTATATATTTTCCTTAATGCACTCTTACTTCCCCCCTTCATATTAATGAATAGAGAAGATATGTTATCTGCTTAAATTAATGTAGCCGCAGCATTCCTGACTTCAATCATTTCCTGACTCTCACCAAAGTGCTTGATTCCTCAATATTAATGCTGTATTAGTAGTAATGTATTTTTGTGTGTCCATGCATTATGATTATTTCCTTACATCATGTAGATATAAGTATATGTTGCTAGGATCTCAGCGCTAGTGGTTATAGAGAAGTTGTATGGTTCAGTGGTTAGGACAGGAACACAGGGTCAGATCTACACCAAGCAGGAAATGACACTTTGAAAACGGTTTGAAAACTGTATATGGAGTGTGTCCTGGGCCCCAACAGTTTCACTAGTTATAAACCGTTCTCACTCTGTTGGTAAACCTGTGCCTAGGCTGTACCACCTCAGATTGCAAATGGGAGTTCACTTTATTTATTTATTACATTTTTATACTGGCCATCCACCAAAGCTCTCTGCTGAGTAGATACAAAGCAATTCCCTCGCATAGCAAACCGGCACATTAAGAAAAAATGATCTAGGCTTTCCCCTGCAATCTAGTTTTCTATGTGCAAGGAACTTTTTGTATGGAATAGTATTCAATTGTGTGAGCCCCACCCGCAGCCTGAAGCAGTACCATCCAAATATAGATTCCCACCTCAATAAGACCACTGATTGCTAGTGACTTTAGGTAGAAAGAATGTGAGTAAAACATTTGTGAAAGTTTAGGCTTTCAGATTTCTGGGCAGGGTCTACACTACTGCTTTAAAACTAGGCCTTTATTAGTTTTACTATAATCCAATGCTACTATCAATAAATGGTACTCATAAACACAATAATAAAATATGGTTTTAAAAGATATTTTTATTTACCTGGTTGATTCAAATCGGTTGTAAAATTTCTGCCAATATCACACAGCCTGTTCTGTCCCTAGGCCCTGCGTGTAAAAATAATTACTCAGACAGAATGATATTAGGTTAGTTTGCTTCCCCACAGAATCAACACTACTTGTCTTTTTTTTCTGCTGTGGACACCTTCCACTCAACTTCTAGTATGTTAGTGATATGCAGTGTGATCCTATGCATACCTATTCAGAAGTAAGCCCTATTGCGTCAAGGTAAGTGTGAATAGGATTGGAGCCTAAAACTGGACCCTTAAAGAGCAGTGCACTACCTGAGGATCCAGCCCAGAGGAGTGCAGTATGTATCAGTATTATGTACACTCACCCTACTTAATGTGACTGTGCGTGAGGACAGAAGCAGAGGTGCCGACAGTCATATGAACTAGAAGTTGGGCTTACACAGGTTATGTATAAGAGAAACTGGTTGAACTCTTAACTGGGGCCATAGCTAGACCTAAGGTTTATTCCTGGATCGTCCAGGGGTCAAACCTGTTCATCTAGGTGACACACAGCGGATCCAGTGCTCAGGCAGGGGCGAACCCTGGATGATCCCAGGATAAACCCTAGGTCTAGCTGTGGCCTCAGACAGGCTGTGTAGATTCTCTGAGCTTTGGGTTAGTGCAGGGCCTTCACGGCTCTTGTAGAGTCAAGGCTGGGGAACATCTCTACACTTTGGGATTGCACAGCTTCCCTCTGAAAGGATGGGCTACTTCTTCCAATACATAATTTTAGAGGTCTCAGGGGATCACACAGCCTTCCTATCAAACACAGTGGTTCTCCAGATGTCTTAGCCTACAACTCCCACCAGCCCTAGCTAGCATAACCAGTGGTGAGGTATGATGGGAAATGTAGGCCAAAATGTCTTGACAGTCTCAAGTTGCCCATCCCTGCTAGAAGTTGTGGACTTTCCATCAAACTTATTGGTTTAGTGCAAGGATGTGAGCCACATCTGGTCTGCCTGGGATCCCAATCTGGTAATCTGTAGTTCCTCATAGGGCCCAATGCGGTACCAATGGTCCAACCCCTTTCCCTATACCACCAATCTTTCAGTGTTTTTTCATCTTTTGCACACACACCCAAAAGGTAGAAATTCCTTTCTGAAGGCTTAGCTTTATTGGCTGAGGGCTTGCATTAGGATTTGATTCCACACCTCCTCCAAGCTGCTTCCCTTAAAACAGTGTTAAAAACAAACACCCTTTCATATAGGCTTGTTCATGGGGGGTGGGGGAACCTGTATTTGTTCCAAACACACAATTTTAAGATAAAAAAATAACTGGGTTATATTCATGGAGTTCTAAACAAAACCTGAATGAATGACTGCAGAGTCTGCTGTTGTGATCTCTGATATAAGAAAAGTGTAATCCTTGGATTTGATTGTGACACTCAATTCCATGTTTGAAAAGATCGGTACTGACATCCAAGCAGAGCTGCAGAAAGGAACGTTGTGGCTCACAATCAATTATGCACTCAGCAATCATCTACATTCACCCTTCATTGTTTGTCATACCATTACAGCTGGTTTTGCATGACAGATTTCTGTAATATTGATTTACTTTGTGCCAATCTTAATTTCCACATCCCCGTAAGCAGCTTGTACAGACATTTTGTCTAAAAGACTCAAAATGTTGCCAGTCTCATCATTACGTAAGTAGTACCTTTGTAGAATACATTTCGGAGAAAACAGCTTGAGTTCTTAAACAACAAAATAGGTTTTTACTAGGGGTGTGCACGGACCCCCCACTCCGCTTCACTTCCAGATCCGCGATTTTCGGATCGGGTCACTTCGCCCCGCCCCCGCTCCGCCCATGTCCGCTCCGATCCGCTCGGAGCTCCAGATCCGGATCGGAGCTCCGTTTCCCCCCCCCCATAGGCTTGCATTGAAAGCTAAAAAAGTAAACAACTTTTTTTCTGTTCAAGTTAGAAACCTCACGTTTGGCACCATGACACCTCATGGGGGTATACACATGCACGGCAAGTTTCAAGGTAATCCCATCATCCCCTGATTTTTGGGGAATTTTTGAAAATTGGACACCCCATTCACACCCCTTTCCATAGCTCCATCAATTTGCACGCTAAAAATCTCAAACTCGCCACCATGAGAGCTTATCCAGGGACACACACGCATGCCCAGACTCAAGGCAGTCCCATCATCCCCTGATTTTTGGCGCGGCTCTAACCTCTAACGCACCACCAATAACCCTAATTCACACCCCTTTCGATAGATCCATCAATTTGCATGTTAGAAACCTCAAACTTGGCACCATGATAGCTTATCCACGTGTCCACATGGATGCCAAGTTTCAAGGCAATCCCATCATCCCCTGATTTTTGGGGAATTTTTGAAAATCGGGCACCCCATTCAGACCCCTTGGGATAGCTCTGTCAATTTGCATGTTAGAAACCTCAAACTTGGCACCATGATAGCTTATCCATGTGTCCACATGGACGCCCAGACTCAAGGCAATCCCATCATCCCCTGATTTTTGGCGCGGCTTAACTCACCCCAAATTGTCCCATTCTACAACTATGTCAATTTGCACGTTAGAAACCTCAAACTCAGCACCATGATAGCTTATCCACGTGTCCACATGGATGCCAAGTTTCAAGGCAATCCCATCATCCCCTGATTTTTGGGGAATTTATGAAAATTGGGCACCCCATTCACACCCCTTTCCATAGCTCTGTCATTTTGCATGTTAGAAACCTCAAACTTGGCACCACGAAAGCTAATCCATATGTCTAATCCTACTGTATGTAGGGAAATGGGACAAGACGTGTGTGTATGCTTTGCCCAAACAGGATTTGAAATGCTCAATCAGTGGCTGTTGCACTTCACAAACAGTGCACTGCACACACAGCACGCTCACACAATCACACAGTCACACACAGAGTCAAAGTAACAGAGAGAAGAAATAGAGAATATTTTTTTTGGTATTTTTTTGTATTTTTTGGTATATAGAAGGAAGGAAGATGAAACACAGTCAGGCTTTAAGAGAGGGGCGGGGGGGGGGGGGGACAACCAACCAACCAACCAACCAAACACACACTGCAAAGTTTAAAAATAAAGTTTATATTAAATCAAAGGGAAAAACACAGAGCAAACTAAGCTAAAAGTCAGAAAGAAGCAAACAAACACACACACACACGCCAAGCTAAATCCTAATCTATCTCCAAAGTCCAAACACAGCAGCAGCACCTATAACTAACTCCTCTCTCCACGAACGCCAACCCACAAAGAGACACAAAGCAGAAAGCTCTGAGGATGCCTCTGCCTTAGTCCCCCCCTCCAACGCTGGGATTGGAGGATGCTTCATGAGGTGATCAATTCTCATCAGGATTGGGAGTTGAATGTGCCTGTCATCGCTTCAAATAAACCCCGCCGCGCCGCAGCCGGGTTTACCCTACCATTTGTATTGTAAATGTACCCGATTTTTAAAAAAATTCTAGCACGCGAACCAAAGGACACAGAAAGTTGAGAGTAGTCTCAAAATGAACCCCATCCACGACTGTCTAAGCACAAGAATTTTCAGAACGATAGCTTAAAAGTCAAACCAGTTATCCCCAATTCTTTTCCGCAATGCAATCCTATGGGCGAAAACCGCCGTTTGACCCGCGCTGTCCCTGTTTGTTGACCCGATTTTTAAAAAAATATAGCACGCGACCTGCACGACACAGAGAGGTGAGAGTAGTCTCAAAATGACCCCCATCCACGACTGTCTAAGCACAAGAATTTTCAGAACGATAGCTTCAAAAACAACCCAGTTATCTATGGGCAAAATGTTTCAAGATGGCGATCGGAGCGCTCCGCGGAAAGAGAAGCACTCCGAAAATGGTCGCTTCTCTTCGCCTTGCTTCTAGGGGTCCGTGGTCCGCTTTTACTCCGCCTCTGGGCAAGGCGGAGCAGGCCAATTCGCTCCTGCTTCTGCACTTCTAATAGGAGCGGAGCACATGCCTAGTTTTTACTATACATTGTGCTGTGAGTAGGCACAATCCTATACATGCCTACTCAGAAGTAAGTCCCACTGAGCTCAATGGGGCTTACTCCCAGGTAAGTGGATATAGGTTGGTAGCTTAAAGCTGCATATCTTCCATGATCTGTCAACCACAACAGACTATAGCTTGAATCCTAGCTTCCGTTCTGTGAACTGAACAGAGTTCATGGAATGAGATGTTCCCATCTTCCATCTACAGCCTCCTGAAAATCTCCTCCTTAATTTCCACATCTCCTGGGACAACCAATATAATATACCCAGGTAGCTGAAGAAATACATGCAGGTTCAGCCTTATGGAATGGAACTTTGCAGGCCACTAAGACACAGACAACAACACCCAAAATGGATTTCTTGACAATGCACAGAGTAGTGTGGAGTGGAGCAGAAGGCATGGAACTGGGTCATCAACCAGGCCAGGTTCAATGTTTTGTTATTGGTATACAAATTTATTTATTTATTTATTTATTTATTTATTTATTTATACACCTCTATACTACCAAATAGCAAACGCTTTCTGGGCAGTTCACTCCCATGAAAACCATAAAATATAATACGATAAAGTGTAATGCAAAAGTTTAAAACAACAGTATAAAATAAAAATCTAAACCAAAGCCAAACCTAGCAGCAATGCAAAAAATTAAAATATAGTAAGTGATTTTAAAACAGAAAGTGAAAGACTAAAATGCCTAGAAAAACAAGATGGTCTTCACCTGGTGTGAAAAAAGAGCACAACGTAGGCATCAGGTGAGCCTCTCTGGGGACTCATTCCACAAGTCGGGGGCCACAACACAAAAGGCCCTCTTCTTAGTTGCTATCCACCTCAATTTATTTGGTGGGATTCCTAAAAAAGGACCACTGAAGATGATCTTAAGATCTGGGCAGGTATATATCGGCACTAAACAACTTGGGACAGGTTACCTTAAGAACTGCTGGACCCTCTATACCCATGACCGGTCACTGTGGTCCTCAGGAGAGGCACTCTTGGTGATCCCAAATGCCCCCAGAAGTCTGCTACCGAGAACAAAGTATTTTATTTTGCAAGTCCTGTGGAATTCCTGCTGTCTCAGTCTTATGCAGGCCCCAACAATTTTGAATTTTAGGCGCCTGTTCATGATCTACCTTTTCACTCAGGCTTTCCTTGTAGCTACGTATATTGGTTTTATTGATCATACAACTGTTCATTTTTAGTGTAGTGATTTTTATGTAGTATACTGCTGTGGCATTTTCTACGTTCAGCAGTAGATAAGTTTGTACACATAAATAAAACCGCCTTTTTAATTTCAACTGATAATGAATTATTATGAAAGAAATTAAGTCAACAGAAAAAAAGATTAAAGTAGTCCATTATAATACTTCCATTAATTGGCAATATGCTCATGGTTAATTTCTCCAGACCATCTGTTTATTCAGTGCATTTTGGATCAACTCTACAGCCATAAGCATCTTTATTTGAGGTTTAAAATCAGGGTTCAATGAGTAAACACAGCAGTACAATTTTCCGTGCAAGCTAGAAACACCGTTCATGATCAGCCTTTTTGACTGCACCTTTCTGTTTTCAAATAAGTACTAAAGAAAACAACCAACCTTATAACACTTTAGAAATTATGTAGAGATAATTTAGTCAGAGTTCTGCACTTATGGTGAAATAGTTCATTGCAGAAACAGTCAATATTTTTACGGAGAATTTAATACACAAATATACAATATACTTTGCCAGTTACTTTCTTGCATTTAAAAGCTGGTGTTATGGAAACCATATTCCGGCATATTTCACTGATTCTCTACTTGCTTTCATCATATTTAATTTCAGATTGAGATGGCATCAAACTTTGCCTAAAGGTGTGTGTGTGTGTCTGTGTGTGTCTGTGTGTGCCTTGGAGAAACATCTACTTAATTCTGATAGAAGAAAGAAAAAAAGGGAGGGGGAAGGTTCATATGACCGGGGTGGGTGGGTGGAGAGAGTCTTCACAGCCCTACGCCCAGAAAATAAGAAGTTAGATTTGCTGTGACTGTCATCTGGATGCTTATCTTGGAAGAATGGTGGGGAAAAAATATCCATGGCAGGAACCTCAAAATCCGAGTTGAAATTTCACTATACACAAATTATAGTGTCACCTAAGCCCCCTAGGTCTTATAAACTTTGCAGGTTTTTTGTTTTTTTAAAGCACAGAACTACAGTTGAAACTGAATTTTGGCTGCACTTGAATCTGGAGTTCCTTGCCTAGGAAAAATATGAGGTATTTTGAGGGAAGCAAAAAGAATTCTGATAAGAATAGCATCATTTCTCTGAGTTCCACATATCCTTAACTTCAATACATCTGATGAGTGTTCAGTTGTGATTTGGGTCCAATTCACACAGTCCTTTCAGTCTATGGCAGCTGCAGTTCTTAAGCAGCCTAAGCCAGCTTTTATCTTGCAGGAAGGGTGGATTGGCATTTATATGTTAATTTCAGCATGTGGAGTCCACATGCACATGACTGCCTTCATCCATGGCAACACAGAAACAACCCTAAACTTGCTTAATTACTCTAGCTAGTACCAGAAATGATCAAATGAATTTCGACTAAGGTCTTCTTCAGTGGTCTAGTATATAAAACTGTCTAGTATGTAAAAAGATATAGGCTTATATACACAGAGACATGTCTTAATCCTAGCTTCTCACATCTATTGAGATCCTAGTGATATAGAGCGGGATACAAACATTTTAATAATAAATAAACCTATATACAATATAGGGGCCTTGCTAGATGAGGCGTTAGTGCGCTGTGAGGCCCAGTTTCCTTGCTGTGTGTCCACATGACGCACAGGGGAATCCGGGCCCAGGCCACACTGAAGCCTGTTTAAAGCCGCCATAAGTGAAATCGCTTATGGTGCGGCTTTTCCACAGTCCCAGCCTGAGGCCGGGACTGCGGAATGTCTAGCGACTTCCGTGGCTTTTTGCGGCTACTCGCTTACTCGCAAGTAGCCGGGAAAAGCCACGGACTGGGCACAGCAGCGCTGTGCCCATCGGGACGGGAGGGGGGGGGAGGCCGGACCCGGCAGGAGAGGGGGGAGAGCAGGCATCGGGGATGTTAAGGGGGGAGGGCGGGTGAGAGAGAGAGCGGCGGGCGCCGCCGCCCGGGCAATGCCCAGCATTGAGGGGGTGCGCCGCCGCCCGGGCAAGCGGGCAAGCGCCGTCGCCAGGTCAAGGCCAGGGACAGGGAGGGCGGATGGCACGGGCATCAGGGATGGGGAGGGCGGGGGGGGACAGAGTGGGCAGGGGGGGCTAGGGGGATGTCTTGGGGGGGGCTTCATTTTTTAAAAAAACAGACTTACCTGGTCCGGAGTCTTTGGGCCGCACGTGGCCCCTTTAAACTTTTTTTAAAAATGGCAGACGCTGCAGGGATCCCGACGTCCCTGCGCATCCCGCGTCTGGAAGCCAGGGCGGCACGCGCTAACATCAGCGCGCCGTCGCCCCGCCTCCAGGCCGGCTCAGCCGGCCTGGTCTAGCAAGGCCCTAGGACACTGCAGTATCATCACCAATTCAGGCACAAATTCATGGACCTTGCCAAGTCAAACAATAATGTATATAGCACGTATGTATATCTGAAGAGTTACCTGAAAGGAGCCCTTAAGCTCCATTATGACTATCGAGTTCTGGAAAAGGCAGGGAACTGCAGTAGTCAAAGTTTGTAGGTTCCTGCAAGGGAAGCCTCTTGAGTGATTCCATTAGCATTTAGGTTAACCTTTAAATAACCCCAGATCTACCAACCAGAACTGGATGTGCAATCGTTGCTCAGGGGGACACCTGTAGATTAGAAATTAAAGTTACCTCTGAGCACATGCTCAGCCCAAGAACTTGTTTCATTATCAGAATAGAGCTCACATTCCTTCATACACAGATATTCATCCATGTCCTCCCCTGCCCCTACCCAGAAGATTCCTTCATTCATCACTTTCTTCATTTCTGCAGGGAAGAGAGAGACTTTTAGTTGTTGCTATTATAAAAAATAAAATAAAAAAATGGGAGTTTAAAACTCTTGAGGATTGACTTCAAATCACCCACAGATCTCCCCGTAGATCCTGATCCAACTTCTGCCATGCTGTCCTGCCCTAGCTATCAACTCAGGATTCTGCCAGTGGTATTCAGAATTTGAGCCACTATTCTGATATCTTGGCTAATAACGCACATTATACAAAAACAGCAAGGATTCGTCTGCAGTCTTCTCCCTTACTCCTGATTAAAAATCCATTCATTCAATAAATCATAGATCATTTTTGACCATAGACATTTGTTCTATTTCCAGTCCAATTTAACTTAGAATTCTGCCGTGCCCATTACTGACTTTCCACTGTTATCAAACACGTCTAATAAATAATGTGTTGCATTCTCTTAATGAGGATGGTCCTGACAAATGTAGCGAAACAGACGGTGATGCATTTCTGAAGCACGATTAGCCTCAAATAATGTTTTCTCCTATAATGCACTAAGATTTTTATGACTGCAGTGGATTTAGTGCAGGTACTACCATCTTTCATACAGGAAGTCAATGATAACAGTGTGGGAGCGTTCTCCAAATCCATTCCATCTTTCCATAACCTCATTTGATCATTAATTCACAGTCTCATCCGATATAGGATTCTGCTCATTCAACATTTTATCAGCTCATCTGCTGATTGCTTTCCTGACACTTTGCCCTCCAGTAATACTTTCTCCGGATTGTCATCCAAGCTTCTCTCCCACCCCCAGCTGCCCCTTTCTGTTTCTGAAATAGAACAAGTTTTCTTCAAGCTTCATCTTTTGGAGCTGCCTGAAGAATGCATTGCCAAGCCCCACCAGCTGCTGAAGCATTTGCACAGCAAAGCTTCCCTGTTATTTTCATAAGACAGACCAAAAACAAAATACAGAGAAAAGAGAAAAGAAAAGAGGGGAGGGGAGAAATGAAAAGGAAAGAAAAGAAAAGGATAGCTTTGATTTTTATGGCAGCCACTCCATTTCTCACATTTGCAAGGATTGACCAATACACAGAAATATCACAAAGATGTTAAGAACATGAGAAGCATGGTGTCTGATCAGACCAAAGGTCAATCTAGTCCAGCATGGAAATCCTTTTGGGGGGGAAATGGAAATAATGGAGAGGAAGTTATTTGATCCACCAAAGCGTACTCTCTGCTCAAAGTGACCCTCCAACAAAGCTAGTTGCTGAGCAAGGGTATGGGATGTTTCACTGAATCACAGAGTTGGAGGGAGCCTGGTAGACCATCAGGCCCAATGCCCTTCTCAGTGCAAGAAATCAAGAGCAAAAACACGCCTCAACAGATGGCTGTCCTAGCTCCTACTTGAACTCATTGCATAGCTGAGCTGCTCTCACCATTAATACAAGATGTTTCTTCTAATATTCAACCAAAATATATCCCCGTGCCCCAGTAACTTAAGTCCATTAGATCTAGTCCTACCCTCTGGAGGTATTCGTCAGATAACTGAAGACTGCTAAGATGCCCCCTCTAAGTCTTCTCTTCTTCAGGCTAAAGATACTCAGCTTCTTCAATCATACGACTTGTTTTTGACATCCTTGACCAAAAGAGATTGGCGGCTCTGATTTTGGTGGGGCTATGAATCCATTCTGTGTCATAGTCAAAACCAGCCAGAACTCTAAAAAAGCCATCCAGGGTGCTGAGCCCATTTTGAGAATAGGCTTCAGCACTTCAGATAGCTCCTTTAGAGTTCTGGCTGGTTCTGACTGAAAGCCAGAATGGATTCACAGCCCCACCAAAATCAGAGCCACCAGCCTCTACTGCCCCTGGCCATCTTTGTTACCATCTTTGTTTCTTTTCTCTCCCAGTAAAAGCAAAACCCCATTGAAGTTTCCTGAAGTGAGGGTGAGAAAACAGTATATTGATCGCTAGCATATATTCAAATACAGTCATTACTAGGGATGTGCTCCACTCCAATTAGAATCGGAGAATCAGAAGCGAATTGGCCTGCTCCGCCTTGCCCAGAGGCGGAGTAGAAGCAGACCAGGGACCCGTAGAAGCACGGCAAAGAGAAGCGCCAATACGCGGAGTGCTTCTTTTTTCGCGGACCGATCCGATCGCCATTTTGAAAAATTTCGCCCATAGGATTGCATTGCGGAAAAGAATAGGGGATAACTGTGTTGTTTTTTAAGCTATCTTTCTGAAACTTCTTGTGCTTAGAGAGTCGTGGCTGGGGGTCATTTTGAGCCTACTCTCAGCTCTCTGCGTGCTGTGGTTCGCTTGCTAGAATTTTTTTGAAAAAAAAACGGTTAAAAACAGCGGGAAAAGGTACCTTTTTGAAGGGCTGAGGGGCAGAGTCAACTCCCGGTCATGATCATATGATCCCAAAGTTGGAGGAGGGGATAGGCAAAATGGGTAACTTGGGATTCTGGGAACTTCTCTTTCTTAGTCTGAACAGACTTTTCCCAGTGTTTTTTAAAACAGTAGCCCCACCAAATGCACAAACACAACCTGAAATCATATACTAAGCAAATAAATAACAGATAGGAAATACAGCACTGCTACCCACCCTAACCTTGGTGAACAACTGAATAGATGTGGTGCAAGGGGATGAGCTCCCCTAGGGCATGTGGACGTGCCCAGTGAACTCTCCTGTCTTTGGAGGGCCATCAGAGCCCTCCAAAGGTAAACCCGTGGAGAAGCAATGCGTTTCATGAGTTGAAGTGAAAGTTTGCTTCTTAAAGACTGGTCCCTAGACAGGGACAGTCAAAATTTGGGCAATTATCCCCCTCCCCCTGGGCACGTCCACTCCCCTCTTACTGGTAAAAGACAGATATAGCCTTTTTAAAAAAATTCTTCTGTTGTTTATTCAGCAACACTGCTGCTTTTAATTCCACCCCTCCTTTGTTTATTTATTTATTTATTTATTTATTCCATTTTATATGCATTACTGGCTTTGAAACTATCCTTGGCTCACTTCCTTATGCCCCCAGAAATGTCTGCTGCCTGCCTGCCTTCCATCCCTCCTCACCTGCCTGCCTCGCAGGGATGGTTTGTGTGTGTCTTGCTTTGACTCTGGGGAGAAGTCCTTCCTGCGCTCAGACTTTTGGAAGTTCCAAATCAATTTTTCAAGTGTGGAAGAAGATTCATATTTAGGTTTATCTCTACTCCCCAATTCACGGCATGTTGGGATTTCCTTTGAAATGGGCCCATTGAGCTGTCTGCAGCTTTAAATCCCTGAGATACTGGGGTGTCCGATTTTCATAAATTCCCCAAAAATCAGGGGATGATGGGATTGGCTTGAGTCTCGGCATGCATGTTTATCCCTGGATAATCTATCATGGTGGCGAGTTTGAGGTTTCTAACATGAAAATTGATGTAGATATCGAACAGGGTGTGAATTGGGGTGAGTTAAAAGGTTAGAGCCCCGCCAAAAATCAGGGGATGATGGGATTGGCTTGAGTCTTGCCATGAATGTGGCTCTAGATGGCATCTGTGGGGGTGCCCACTTCAATTTTTTTTATCTGTCAAAATGTCGGGGAACAGCCCATGTCTGCAAATGGGGTGTCCGATTTTCATAAATTCCCCAAAAATCAGGGGATGATGGGATTGGATTGAGTCTTGGCATGCATGTGTATACGTCCATGAGGTGTCATGGTGCCAAATATGAGGTTTCTAACTTTAAAAGAAAAAAAATGTATACTTTTTTGTATTTCAATGCAAGCCTATGGGAAGAAAAAGCGGAGCTCCGATCCGGATCCGGAGCTTCGCAGCGGAGCGGAGCGGACTATAGGCGGAACAGGGCGGAGCGAAGAGGCCCAATCCGCAAATTGCGGATCTGGAAGAGAAGCGGATCTGGGGGTCCGTGCACACCCCTAGTCATTACTAACAGAAGAGCAAAGCCTCATTATATGCTAGCAATTAGTGAAATTATTTGTCACTGCTCAAACGGTATGCAAGGTTCAGCATTTTTTTTTCTGATAAGGCAGCTTTTAATTACCATATGCTACAAACACACAAACACACATGGCAGCCTGGAATGTTTTTCCTGTACATTTTTTTTTTCTGAGAGTCAACCACAGCTTAATTATCAGGACGTTTATGCAAATAGCAGATATTTTGACTGACTTAGTTGACATCCCAACCTGAGGACAAACCACCAGCCATTTCCAAGCAGCATTACTATTTGGCCAAAAAGATTAAGAAAGTCAATTTTCTCCTTTCAGCTGGTCTGGAAATACTTACCAAATGAGAAATGGTTCTCCCAACAGGGGGCTGTCTAAATGCGAGAAAAGCCCCGCGGTGGGTGTGCATCTGTGCCCTGTCAGTTAGATGACACAGGCACAGTTTCACAGCCTCTGCTGGGCTTCCCCACGATGCTCCGATTTGAAAATGTCAAAGGGAGTGACGTCAACATGGATCTTCCACCATGTATCATTGCTCCACAGCCAATCTAGAGCCTGCATTGGCTGCCTGTACATTTCCCAGCCCGATTCAAGGTGCTGGTTTTAACCTATAAAGCTTTACACAGCTTGAGACCACAATACCTGATGGAACACCTTTTCCGACATGAACCTACCCGAACATCTAAGGTCCTCCTC
The DNA here is from genome assembly GCF_023053635.1 of Elgaria multicarinata webbii. Classification (NCBI taxonomy): domain Eukaryota; kingdom Metazoa; phylum Chordata; class Lepidosauria; order Squamata; family Anguidae; genus Elgaria; species Elgaria multicarinata. The sequence goes on along the minus strand of NC_086177.1, from coordinate 17,436,453 downwards.
CAGGTGCCTACTCTGAGGGAAGCTTGGAGGACAGCAACAAGGGAGAGGGCCTTCTCTGTGGTGGCCCCCAATTATGGAACGATCTCCCCATTGAGTCCTGCCTGGTGCCAATATTGTTACCTTTTCGGTGACAGGTCAAGACTTTTCTTTTCTCCCAGACATTTAACAGCATATGTTGAGTTTTTGTAAACTGCCCAGAGAGCTTTGGCTATTGGGTGGTATAGAAATGCAAGAAATAAATAAAATTAACTGACTAAAGAACTGTCCTTGGCCTGGCTGGACAGTAAAAGGCCAAGGACATTTAAAATTTGTTTTAAATGTTAGATGTTTTTATGTTTTTAAATTATGTATATTGATTTTCAATGTTCAGTCTTTTAATCTTCAAAAACCACCCAGAGAGCTTCAACTATTTGGGCAGTATACAAATGTAAATAATAATAATAATAATAATAATAATAATAATAATAATAACAACAACAACAACAACAACAACAACAACAACAATTTGGAGCTTGAGTGAACATGGAAAGCTTTTAACTAAACTTGTTGTACTTAAAGTTTTTCTATTGATTGAATATGTACATTATAAAATTATGCATACACACTATACAATAAAATAATCAGTAAAATACTGTAAATTCTCTGAATTAATAAGAATGGTTCATTCTTGAAGAATTAATAAATTAATACATTTTCTCTAATTTTGTTTGCAGGTTCAACAAACAAAACTATAAATATAATAATACCTTTGTTCCTAATGTGTTTTTTTTAAAGTAATTATAGCTATAGTAGAACTCTTAACTTATTTTGTCCATGACAGGTGACTCATATCTCATTCTAATGCCTAAATCAAGAAAGAAGAGTGTTGTTTTATTGTTTTTAAGTGTTTTATTCTTTTAACCTTTTCGGTGACAGGTCAAGACTTTTCTTTTCTCCCAGGCATTTAACAGAATTTGCTGAGTTTTAACTGACTCCAGAACTGTCTTTGGCCTGGTTGAGAGTTTAATTTTTTTAAAAAAATGTTAGATGTTTTTATGTTTTTAAATTTTGTATATTGTTTTTCAATGTTCAGTCTTTTAATCTTTGTAAACCACCCAGAGAAGTTCGGCTATGGGACAGTATATAAATGTAAATGTAAATCATCATCATCATCATCTTCATCATCAATCATCCGAGGCCAACTTGGGAGGCAGAGCCTGGTGGAAGGCAGCCAGTGATTCGTTGCCTTCCACTGGGAAGAGGGGTGGTGGCTCTGGGACCCAGATGGCTGCCCAGAAATCCTGTGCTCTATCCTCAGTATCAGTACTACCTTCCCCAGGAGAGGGGAAGTGTGGGATCGAGGAGGAAGGTGATGCCAACCTGGCACTGTGAAGTCCTCCTCCAGGTCCGCTATCCTTTTCTATCAGCATAGGCTCCCTACTGCAGAGGTTCATGCTCCACACGTGGAAGGCAGTAAAATGGCATCCCTGCCCTCCTTCCTCATGTGTTAGGGCCAAACTAAACATTCAAATAAGCACGCATAGCTCCACTTGCAGTGTGCACAGCCCCAATTCAGATCAGGACCATGGTGCTGCTGGGTGTGTGGGTGTGGGTGTGGGTGCTAAACCTTCCCCCCATCCATTTTCTTTATTAAATTCCACCCCTGTAGGGGAGTTTTAAAAAAGGAAAAGGTCCTTGGAAGAAAATTCTGAGAGTGCCGTTGACTGCAAGAAGATCAAACCAGTCCATACTCCAGGAAATAAAGCCAGACTGCTCACTTGAGGGAATGGTATTGAAGGCAAAACTGAAGTACTTTGGCCACATAATGAGAAGACAGGATACCCTGGAGAAGAGGCTGATGCTAGGGAAAGTGGAAGGCAAAAGGAAGAGGGGCCGACCAAGGGCAAGATGGATGGATGATATTCTGGAGGTGACGGACTCGACCTTGGGGGAGCTGGGGGTGGCGATGGCTGACAGAAAGCTCTGGTGTGGGCTGGTCCATGAAATCATGAAGAGTCAGAAGTGACTGATCAATTAAACACACAGGGGAGTTTTTAAAAAGGAAAAGATCCCCATTGCAGTTGATGGAGATTTTCCACCCCACTTTTTAAAAACACCCCCCTCACGGGGTAAGATGGAATTTCACACACACAAAAACATAAGAAGAACCCTGTTGGATCAGATCAAGAGTCCATCTAATCCAGCATTCTGTTCACACAGTGGCCAATCAGTTGCCCATGGGAAACCTACAAGCTGTGCAACAGCAGCCTCCAGCCCATGTTCCCCATCAACTCGTGCATATGCTTACTGCTTCTGATATTGAAGGTGGCATATACGCATCAGGATTAGTAGCTATTGATAGCTTTCTCCTCCATGGATTTGTCTTAACCCCCTCTTAGAGCCATCCAAATCACTGGCTATCAGTACATCTTGTGCTAGTGAATTCCATGTTTTTACTATGCACTATGTGAAGAAGTACTTCCTTTTTATCTGTTCCTGAATCTCCCACCAATCAACTTCATGGGATGTCCGGGGGGGGGGGGGGGTGCTTCTGGTAAAGTGGGGGAAGGGTGTTTTTTTTTTAAAGAAAACCCATACACACAAAGCACACAGTCCTGATCCAAATCAGGGCCGTGCACACTTGCACGAGAGTAGGAAAAGTTAGTATGCATGGCTCCAGTATTTATGCTTAACTGAACATTTAGTTTGGCCCTTAAACCCAGACAGCAAATGCCTGAATATGGCTTGTTGAAGTCCCGTTAATTTGAATATGACTCAAAACACAGCTAACGTTATCCACATCAGGACCGAAGCTTTGTGCCACATCTAGTGACTGTGGTTTTGGCTGCTTTGTCCTCTGGGGATCAGTTTGCAGAGCTTTCATTGACAATGAAGAGCCCAGGGCATCCTCCTCTTGCACAAACCTCTGGCCTGAACCTCTGCAGGCAACGATCTACTTCAGATGATGCATTAGGTAGATTCACAGCATCCCCGCTTTATTTGAAAAGCTTTTAGTGAGTTACTTCTGCAAAGACTTAAACAGAGGAGCACACATGTTGTTGCCCCTGTTACTGGTGCTATTCTGTTCCAGATATATTTTTATGGATGTGAAACTGGTGTCTTGACAGAACAGCTGTCACACCGGCTTCTCCATATTAAGATCACTTACTTTAAAAGGTGTCAGATTTATTTCCCAGAACATGTTGAAAATGATATAAGAGTACATCTGCCCAGGTGCACTTTACTTACACAACTCTCATCCTGAAATTAGACGTGTCTCTTTTCCCATGACGTTAGTAAAAGCACCATGTCAAAGCACGTAAAAGAGGCCTCTTTAGCAATTGCTAACACAACCAAAGGGACCTCATGCCCACATGGTTCTCATGAAACTGACTTTGTATGTGAAATGTTTACTATATTGTTTTGCTGGCTCTCCTCCATGATGCTCACGTGATTTGTAACTTTCAAGGAGAAAGAACCAGCCATAGAGTGTTGAAATCCAAGACTGATTTCCACATTCACTTTTGATGTGGAGAAGTTACCATTAAATTAATTTACCTAGCAGTTTCACATAGCAAATATTTCTTACCACTATCAACTGCTTTGGAGAACAAACGTCATGAAGAATCCCACCTGCCAGAAAGGAGCATTCATAAGAAATTTGCCACATGAAGCATACACTGTGAAATCAACTGTTGGTGATTTCACCACACTGAACAAGATTATAAGAATCAGGATTCTGTTTGAGAGAGGCAGACGTAAATTTGACACAGAGAAAAGTGCACACACCTCTGCAGAGAGAGGGAGAGTTGGAAATACAAGTAACCTGGGGGCTGAATGGCTAAGGACAAGGAAGCTATGGAGAAAGACACACCAAAAATGCAGGAGGAGCAGATGGAGAAAAACAACTCATATTGGGGTTAGAAACCAGAAGCAGGAGGCCAAAGCAGAGGAGGTGAGGGAGCCAAAGGGGCAGAGGTCAATGGGGAAAGAAAGGGAATGGATCACAGGGTCAAGCAACAGACACATATGTATTGTGTGCTTTCAGAAGGGCTGTAGGAGAAATTTGTTTCAGTCCATTTTTAATCAGGATTTACCCAGTTTGTAACTTCCGGACCAAACATGGACTCAGATACATTTCCAAGCACGCAGTGTGACCCACGGACTCAAAAAAAAAATGCATTGAATGGTATGTGTACATTTGAAAAATATATGCACAAAACATGCATACTATTGACAAATGCACAAAATATACTTTACTCAAGGGGAGAAGAAAGTGTACATTTCAAAGATGCACTCAAAGATGCACAAAGACCCATGCATTGGGAAAACAGGCATAAAAATCCACCCAGATGCGGGGGGGCGGGGGGGAAACCAAAGCTCACAATGTTATATGGATGAAATCCAAGGTGGAATCTGGAGACTTGCAGTGAGTTCAGGCTTTGTTGATTCACACATCTCTAGCTTTCAGTGAAAACAGCAGCAGGGAGCTGAAGTTTATGTATTGATACTTTTGATCATAATAAATAGTCATTTCCTTGATTAACTAGATGGTTCACTATGAAGCTGACATCCTATAATTGGAACATAAGAACGTATTATTAATGGAATCTGTTTGGTATATAGTGAACATAAGAACGTAAGAAGAGCCATACTGGATCAGTCCAAGTGTACATCTAGTCTAGCCCTCTGTTCACACAGTGGCCAACCAGCTGTTGACCACTGAGGGCCTTGCTAGACCTACCTGATAATCCAGTGGGGAGTCGGGGCAAGGCCGCGCTGCAGCTACCGTGGGCCATCACCCCTAGCTAGACGTAACACACGACAGGGTAAGGGAAAGCCCCGTCGGGTTAGCCATTTTTTTTTAATCTTAAAGGGGACATGTATGCAGGAGCGCACCAACGAAAAGGTAAGTCTTTTTTTAAAAAAAATAAAGGGTTCCCCGCTCCCCCTGCCCCTGTTTCCCCCCCACAATGTCTGATGTCCCCCACCCACTCGCTCGCTCGCCCATCCACCCCCCGCTCACCCATCCACCCCCCGCTCGCCATGTCCACCCCTGTTCGCTCGCCCCGCCCCATTCGCCATGTCCGCCCCCGCTCACTCGCCCACCCATCCCCCACTTGCCATGTCCGATGCCCCCTCCGCCCCCCTGTCCCCAATCTCCTTGCCCTGGCCCCGTTCTTCTTCCCCCCTGTCCCCGATCTCCTGGCCCTGGCCCCATTCTTCTTTCCCCCATCCACAATGTCTGATGCCCCCTCCGCCCCCCCATCTGTGATCTCCCCACCCTGGCTCTGCTCTTCTCCCTCATCTCTCCCGCTGGGTCTGCTCTTCCCCCCCCCCCCCGTGATTTTAACCCACCCAGCCCGATGGGCACAGTGCTCCTATGGAGTGCTCTGCCCAGTGCATGGCTTTTTCCGGCTACTCATGAGTAAGCCGCATAGCCGGGAAAAGCCACGGAACCAGCTAGACCTTCCGCAGCCCCGGGCTCAGCCCAGGGCTACAGAAAAACCGGGCCACAAGTGGATCTGGTTATCCCGGGTCAAGGGAGGGTTTAGCCCGAGCTGACCCCGGCATCCCCTGAGTGTCATCTGCACGCACAGGGGTGAGCCCGGATGTCAACCCGGGCTAAACCTTCATTTAGCAACGGCCTGAGATACATCATGACATAATTACTAAATCACTCTTGCAATGGAACATCTGATTTCATTACTTAAAAACAAACAAACTTACACATTGCTTTCCCTTGTGAGTACAGGGAAGAAAGGAAATAGATTTCTCTGCAGCCAGCAGCAAACTTCCTACACTGTTTGATTGGCTTCCAAAATCACTTGAGCTACATGAGGCTCCCACCCACTGTAGCTGGAAATACGGTGTTTGTAAATATGAACCATGCCTGGCATGGTCCATCATTGTTCTGCTAATAGACCATTTGTGGACTGGATGATGCTTTCCAGGGTCACGGGTTTGCATAACCACGATTTTCAGGCGGTGGGGACAATTATAGTAAAATAGCTCAGCTGTTTCTGTGTAACAGCAATATGTTTTCTTACACCTGCAGCTCTGCTAAAGTTTCCTTATGTCCACATTGGCCCTTGGCAATTTTCTGCTGAATGCCACTCTTCCAGCACTTACATTTAAATGGGGGAATGGGTAAAATTAGCGTTTAAGCTATCACATTCTCAGAGAGTTATACTGGCAATTCATCCCCTCTGGTAAGGTGTTAAATGCAAGAATGCAGTGTCAGGGCATGTGCACTTACTCCCAATTCATGCTTTAGGTATCCCAGGGTAAGTGGTTTGTGTCTCAGGCTCAAAGAATCAGAGATACTTTATCTTTCCAGCATGCATGCTCGCTCTCTCTCTCTCTCTCTCTCTCTCTCTCTCTCTCTCTCTCTCTCTGGGTTTTGAGATCCCTACTTAAATGCTATATAAACAAACATATCAGTCATTTCTTTGATGGCAGAGCAGTTGAGAAACATAGGAGGCTTCCTTATAATGGGCCTGTTCAGAAGACGCCTTAAACCATGCCTTTAACCATGGTGAATAAGGCTTTTTTGCTTTATTCATGGTGGTTAAAGCCATGGTTTAAGGTGTCTTCTGGACACAGTCTGGCTTTCTGGCTTAACCACCATGGTTAAAGCTGCAGTTTAAGGTGTCTTCTGAATGGGGCCATTGAGTCAGGCCATTGGTACACCTAGCTCAGTATTGTCGGCTCTGATTGGCAGAGGCTCTCCAATGTTTCAGGCAGGAGCCTTACCTGGAGATGCCAAGGACTGAGCCTGGGACCTTCTGCAAGCAAAGGCTGTACTCTTCCACAGAGCCACACCCCTTTCCCAGGTTTGAAAGCTCAGGATATTCATCTTTTGAAGGCTTTTAAACCTGGCCTAAGAAGCCTATTGCCATTTTCCTAGGGCAGGGCTGGGCAAATTATGGTCTTCCAGATATTTTGGGCTTCAGCTCCCTTTCTTTATTTATTGATTTATTTTTGATACAGCCCAATAGCTGAATCCCTCTGGGTGGTTCATAAAAATAAAAACCACAATGTACAGCATAAAATGATATAAAATATCAAACCTTCAAGCTACAATATAAAAATACAACCCCCAAGCTACAAATCTGATCTTATAGGGTCAGTTCAACCTGCACCATAACAGGTTGAACATCACTTAGCTGGACAGAGAAACCACTGACTAATAGGATCTCCATCTTGTCTGCATTGAGGGCCTTCCTAGACGAGGCCTTAGTGCGCCTTCTGACCCGGTTTCCCTGCTGTGCGTCCAGATGACGCACAGGGGAATCCGGAGGCAGGCCGCGCTGAGGCCTCCTCCAACGCGCCATAAGCGAATGTGCTTATGGCGCACTTTTTCCCCAGCTCCGGCCTCAGGCCGGGGCTGGGGGAAGTGTGGAGACTTCCACGGCTTTTCGCGGCTCCTCGCTTACTTGCGAGGAGCCGCAAAAAGCCGCGGACCGGCCTGGCACAGCGCTCGTATGAGCGCTGTGCCCATCGGCCTGGGGGTGGGGGGGAAAGAGAGGGGAGGGGGAAGGATGGCAGGGTGGGTGGCAAGTGGGGGCAGGTGACAGAGGGAGCGCCACACGCCCCCCCCAAAAAAACACTCACCGTCTCCGGAGTCTTCGGGCCGCACCCGGCCCCTTTAAGCCAAAAAAAAAAAAAAAAAAAATGGCGGACGCCGCAGTGACGCGACGTCCCTGGGCGTCTGACGTGTGGAAGCCTTGGGGAGGCGCGCTAACGGTAGCGCGCCTTGGCCCCGCCTCCCTGCCGGCGTAAGCCGGCAGGTCTAGCAAGGCCCTGAGTCTCAGTTTGTTGGCCCCCATCCAGTCCATTACCATGCTGAAGCAGTGATTGAAAACAGCCACTACCTCACCTAGATTTGATGCAAAAGAAAGGTAGAGCTGGGTGTCATGCACTTATGGATGGCACCTCAACCCAGATCTCCAGATAACCTCCCCCAGCAGTTTCATGTAGATGTTGATCAGCATGGGGCATACAATAGAGTTCTGTGGAACCTTATGGCATCCTTGCCAAGGTAACGAGCAATAATCCCCCAGTACCACCTTCTGGAATCAGCCATCCAACTAAGAGCAGAACCTCTGCAGCGCAGTGTCTCCAACTCCCAACCCAGACAACCTATCTGGAAGGATACCATGGTTGATGGTATCGGAAGCTACAGAGAAGTCCAAGAGAAGCAATATGTTTACTCTCCCTCTGTCCCTCTCCCAGCAAAGGTCATCCCATAGGGCAACCAAGGCAGTTTCTGTTCCAAAACTAGACCTGAAGCCTGATTGAAATGGGTCTAGATAACCGATTCCATTCAAAGTGCCAGGAGTTATCCTGCAACATGCTCAGACACATTGCCCAGGCTATGCTGGGTAGGGCTGATGGGAGTTGTAGGCTAAAACATTTGGAGGTCCACAAGTCACCCACCCCTGTCCAGGGGTGTATATTTGCACTGAAACAAAATCAACTTTGGACCTATTCAGGCATTTGCCTGAACACATAAGGGCCATGCATGCTGTCTCCACCTTTATGTCTCTGGACATGCTGGCACCACCTCAGCAGTTCAGAACTTGCTCTGTTGAATTGGCAATGTCAAGGAGAATTCTATTCATGCCTTCTTGAGGGGAAGTAGAAATCTCCATGCAGTCGCAGATCCTATGTTATCAGGATGCCTGATCATGCAGAAAGTTCTGCTCATGTTCAAGCTTATGTGACTTGATGAAGCAGGAAGTGATATCACCACCTTCCAGTGAAGCAACCATAGAAGAGTTGTAACTTAACAGCAATAACTTTTCCTAGAAAAGTAATAATTGTTCTAGTTTAAGGACTAAACAAGAATACTAAATCAATGCACTGGCCACTTGGCTGACAATAATGAGATGAGACATTGATAAATTCTGTTCACTTCCATAAGACTTTCATGGCCACCCATGAGTTGTATTTCTGGTTTTTTGTAATTACATTCTAAAGGGACTATATCCTCTTTGGAGATTGCATTCCTGTGAAATAAGCATTTGAGCTGACAGCATAACTAAACGAATAATATCTCTTTTATGTTATACATTGCAGGTGAAGCTACTCCACCTGGTAATATTTTAAAAGGAAAAGTTTCAGCAAACTAGAGGACAGATTCCAGTATAGCACTAAAAGTCAGGATATTAAGCTTATTTTATACCATGATTTCATATCCTGGTGTGTTTCAAAGCCATTGACCATAGTTTCTTGGTTCAGATGTAATGGGAAGGAAAGGAAGGAAAGGAACCTCTCATACAAGCACTGAGTCATTACTGACTCTTGGAGGGACGCCAGCTTTAGCTGATGTTTTCTTGGCAGGCCTTATAGCGGGGTGGTTTGCCGTTGCCTTCCCCAGCCGTTATTACCTTTCCCCCAGCGCTGGGTCCTCATTTTACCGACCTCAGGAGGATGGAAGGCTGAGTCGACCTGAGCCAGCTGCCTGAGAACCAGCTTCCGCTGGGATCTAACTCAGGTCGTGGGGAGATTTTTGGCTGCAGAAACTGCTGCTTTACCACTCTGTGCCACACGAGGCTCTTGATGTAATGGGAACTTATAGTTAATTACAACTTCCTGGTTTGTTTCCCCACTCATATGAAGGGAGGAGCAAAACAGCTGCATGAAAGTTTAGGATGCTTGTTCATACCTTGACTTTTAAAGTTGAGATTTGATTGTCCAAGTATGCCTATTGACTTGAACTAACCAGCCCTGTGTCTACAGATGCCTAGAATATGATTTAATGCTCCTTTGATTAAAATTTTTACAATTTTTGATTCATTCATACTCAAAACTGTATTCCTTACACCAGAGTCATAAAAGATTGATAGTTTACCTAAACATTATATATAAAATAATATTGCATCCTACCATCTGTCATGTAATTGAGACACTCATAAAAAAATTATTCAAAATCTGAAAGATTCATGGCTGAATTACTGACACAGGATTTCTTACAAATGATAAATCTGCCAACCACTTCAAACTGGGGTTTTTTGTGTTGGTCATGATTTCCCCCTACCCTCTTCTTCTTCAATTATTGAACCTACATTCATAAAGCAGAATAAATAAGTCAACGGAACCATATTAGGAATTACCTAATTATTTTAACAAGATATACAGATTTGTTCCACATTACTGCTTTATCCAAAACAGATGTACAAGCATATGCATTGTAACTTGCAAGTAATTCATCAGAATGGTGAGGTTTGTGCTACCATAAACACAAATAAACACAAACACCTGAGAAAGATGGGGCTTGCAGGCATATCTGATGACATATCTGAAATGACAACCATTATGCTAGCTGGAATTAGGGATGTTGGAGAAATCTGCAATGAATCCAAATGAGTTCAGACTTCAATTAATCCAACCTGCAGATTCCATAGTGCACTGGCTTTTTCCGAGTCAAACAGATTCCGTAGATGACCTCCTCCTCTCCTCCTCCGCCTCCTCTTCTCCTTCTCCTTCTCCTTCTCCTCTTTTTGGGAAGGGGATTTCAGCCCAGCTGCAGTTCTACCTGAAAATTGCCAAGCCGTACTTTTTGGACAAGCCTAGATGCTTATTAAGGATTGCATTCTGCTGTTTCATTTTAAAAGGGAAAGCTAGCTTCCCCACCCCACCATCCAAACCCATTCTACTCCTGGAGTTTATTATAAGTAGGGGTGTGCACGGAACCCCCACTCCGCTTCACTTTAAGATCCGCCATTTTCGGATCGGCCCGCTCCGCCCCGCCCCCACTCCGCCTGTGCCCACTCCGCTCCGCTCGGAGCTCCGGATCCGGATCCGGATCGGAGCTCCGGTCCCCCCCCCATAGGGGGGGTTACCAGGCCCTGCCGCCATCGCCGCCCATGCGGCGACGGCGGCAGAGCCCGGTAAGGAGGAGGGGGGCCTTACCTGCCTCCGTCCGCGGTCCGTCGCCATCTTCAATTGAGCCCGCGGTTCCACCAGGAAGTCTGGGCCGCAAGTGCGGCCCAGACTTCCTGCTGGAACCACGGGCTCAATTGGAGACGCTGACAGACCGCAGACAGAGCCAGGTAAGGGAGAGGAGGGTGGGGGGGGTTACCGGGCCCTGCCGCCATCGCCGCCCATGCGGCAACGGCGGCAAAGCCCGGTAAGGGACCAAGGGGGAGGGGGGCCTTACCTGCCTCCGTCCGCGGTCCGTCGCCGTCTTCAATTGAGCCCATGGTTCCACCAGGAAGTCTGGGCCGCAAGTGCGGCCCAGACTTCCTGCTGGAACCACGGGCTCAATTGGAGACGCTGACGGACCACGGACGGAGGCAGGTAAGGGAGAGGAGGGCGGGGGGCGTTACCGGGCCCTGCTGCTGTCGCCGCATGGGCGACAGCGACAGCGGCAGGGCCCGGTAAACCCCACTTACCTTTCCGGCGGAGCTCCGGATCGAGGCGAAGGATCCGCCTTCACCTCGATCCTCTTCGCCACGCTCTGCCGGCCCCCCAATCCTCTTCGCCTCCGCCTTAAGGGCAGGCGAAGCCCCCCGCTCCGCTACTGCTTCTCCGGTCCGATTAGAAGCGGAGCGCATCCCTAATTATAAGTGTACTTTGGGCACCAGGGTGGAAGGAGTCTCCCCACCCCAACCAGGTCAATATTTTGTGTGCAATGAGACAATTCAGGCCAGGTGACTCACAGACATGCGAGATGAGGAAGCAGATAAGATGGCAGTGCTTATTTCAGTTTGGGCCAGTTCAGTGCTGGTGCTGTGGTATTGGCAGGGGCAGCAACAAGCCCAGAGGGGAAGGCAGTCATCACAGCAGCCATACCAGAAGGCAGCAGGCCTCTATTAGGACTGCTCTGTCTAGGTTAACAGTGGAGTGGCAGGTTCCTTCGCACCACTGAAGCCAGAAATTTTATTTAATTTTTAAAATTTATTTTACTATTCCATATTTTTTAAAAATAATAATAATAATCACAGTTATAAATGGCAGGATGAGTATGTAGTGTAGACAGATATGATCCCCTGTTAATAACGTTATTTAAAATGATACAAGTGTAATTTACTTCCACTAATACATCATTACGATATTTCAATTACCTCTGTAGGAATTCTTGACATTGTTGACTTAAATTATGGGTGCTATAAATGTATTCATAGATTCTGTCAAAAAATAAAAGGTGGGGGGGAGGGAACTGTGGCCCAATCTTTACACAAGAGGCCGGCTTTCTTTGTTTTATACAAATTGGGGCTGCAATCTTCCATTTATTGGGCCTCAAGTTCTATTGAACACTGTGGCTTCAAGTACATGTATTTATTTATTTTCAATATTTATATACCACTCCCCATTCAAGAATTTCAGAGAGGTGGACAAATAGAATAAAATAATAAAAAAACAGAATAAAAACACATTAAAGGTACATTTTTAAAAGAAACTAAGTGCAAGTAAAACCATGGCTGATCATTAAAGGAAAACTTCCTGGAACAACTATGTTTTCAGGAGGCACTGAAAGGAATACAAAGTTGGTGCCTGACTGACCTCCAGAGTCAGGGAATTCTATAGGATGGGTGCCACCACATTGAAGGCTCTTCCCCTGGTGGACTCCAGTCAGACCATAGGTCTATGTGGAACAACCACGAGCATGCCCTCAGATGACCTCAGTGACTGGGCAGGTTGATATGGGAGAAGATGCTCTCTTGGGGATCCTGGTCCCAAGTTGTTTAAGGCTTTGTCCACTAGTATCATAGCCTTAAACTTGGCCCAGTAGTGAATAGGCATCCAGTGCTGCATGCTGGAAAGGGACAGCTCCAGACAACAGCTGAGCTCATGCATTCTGCACTAGCTCCGGAGCAGCCTTAAGGGCAGCCCCACATAGAATGCATTGTAGTAATCCAATCTTGAGGTTACCAATGCTTGTACCACCATGGCCAAGCTATCAGGAGAGGCCGTAGTTGGCAAACCAGCCGAAGCTGGTAAAAGGCACTCTAAGCCGCCATGGCCACTTGAGCCTCCAGTGACAGAGGTGGATCTAAGAGTACCCCCAAACTACGAACCTGATCTTTCAGAGGGAGTGCCACCTCATCCAGAACAGGCAATGAGCCTATCTCCTGGACTCAGGAACTACTCATCCACCAGGCTTCCGTCTTGCCAGGATTCAGTTTCAGTTTATTGGCCCTCATCCAGCCCATTACTGAGTCTAGGCACTGGTCCAGGACCTGTGCAACCTCACCTGATTCAGTTGTCACAGGGTGATAGAGTTGCATGTCATCAGCATATTGATGGCATTTAGCTCCAAATCCCCTAATGACCGCTCCCAACAGTTTCATATAGATGTTAAATAACATTGGGGACAAGATGGTGCCCTGCGGCACCCCATAGCTTAATTGCCAAGGGGCTGAGGAGTGGTCACCCAATGCTACTCTCTGAAAATGACCCCGTAGGTAGGACCGGAAACACTGTAGCACAGTGCTTCCGGTGCTTATCCCACGGAGTCGATCCAGGAGGATACCAGGGTTGATAGAATCAAAAGCCGATGAGAGATTGAGCCGTATTAACAGTACCTGTGGAATGTTAGGGTGGCCATTTGTCTCCTTTACAGAGGACAGTCCTCTATTTGAAGGGCTACCAGGGGACTGACCTGTCTATTTTGAAGACATTTTCTATTTAAGGGATATCCAATACATGGCCAGTATAAAGATAAAGAACCATCAGAAGGAAGAGCAGGGCCTTGAAGCCACCCATCCACAGCACCTGGAGAGCAGACTGACTGAGCTAGGCATACAAGCCACAGTCCTACATGCTAGGGTGAGATGTACTGGGCAGAATCCAATGGGGTTCTGACCCTGCCAATTCCCTTCCGCAAGCCGGTGGATGGATCCGATACTGATACCGTTGTGCAAGAGGGGCCCACTGTTTACCCAAAGGGATTTAGCGCTTCCTAGAGGAAGCCCTGAGAAGAGCAGTAATATTCGTTTCTGGAAGGAGGCAGGTCAGCAGAGCTCCTTTATGTGATCTGCCACCTTCCTGAAAGGAGTGTTTCTGCTTGTTTCAGGTTGCCATGGAAACACTAAATCTGCTTGCAGAATTGAATTGGTGGGTCATAAGAGAATCGGTGGGGCTATAAGTGTTCTTCCACTGAGCTATTTCCCTATTCAGGGACTACTGTACTTGCATGTAGTGAATGTCCCACTTGAAGTGCTGCCACTATCAGGACCACGGTGAGTTTAAGTGATGCTGGGATCATTTCCACGGCATTTGCAGCTGTGGCCCCCCCATCATTTCTGACCTGGCAGCAACACCTTGGGCCCATTGATAGTCATTTTACTGACCCATAAGTGACCCTCCCCAAGACTGTACCAATATTTAATATCCAGTATGGCTGATACCACTCTTCTACCACTGGCATTTCCTCGGTTGTCTGGTGACTACATTTTCTTCCCTTTTTTTACGTACTAACCAAGAACTTCTGTCACTGTTGTTTTTAATCTTTTGTTGGCAGACTAATGGATTGAATGGTGACATTATTGTTCTCCCTTCATTCCCCTTTCTCTTCTGTGTATGAGGGAAATGTGTCTTGTGTACGGTAGAAAAGTCATTTTCCTCTGGAACCTTTTTAGCATGATACAAACAACATTCTAATCAGCTACACAAACATACAATTACATCCCATTATCGGCAATTAGGTTGCAGGAGGAACATTCTAACTGCTCAATTTAAAACTTTAATAAGCCATAATTCTAAGCTATTACCATCATGATGTGACTTCTTTAGACGTTGAAAAGAAAATTGATGAAGCTAGTTGTAACTTGACTCCCAAAAGCACTTATTTAAATATTTGACTTTATTTATTTATTTCATTTCCATTCTGCACAACAAAAAATACAGCATAAAAAATTAAATATACAATTTAAAAAAAATTAAAATTAAAATTAAACAGCTAAAAACAATTCCAACAACAACTTCAATTTATGCCTGTTCAATCAGCTGGCATAAATGCCCCGTCATATGCCATTAAATGCCTAGGATTGAAGGCTTTAGGTTAAGGCTTCAATCTTAAACACATGTACTAGGTTGTTAAGTCCCATTGAGCTCAGAGGAATTTACTTCTCTGACTTAGGGATGTACAGATTTTGTAAAATCAAATCCATCTGTGTTTTGTGGATTTTCAGATGCCTTAACATTCTGTCATCCATTCATTGATGGAATCAGAATTTTTTTCTAATTTCCCGAATTTGTGCACATTCACATTTTGCGCAAATTGGCACTTGCAAAAATGCACAATTTCCCCCAAAATGCACAGATTCCCCCCTCCCCCTCCATGCTCAAATCCCTAAAATGTGCGTTTTCATGCTTTAGCATATGAGAGAAATGGCAGTATGTTTTATGCATGGGATGACGTGGTGGATATCAAGATTCCTCCTCTTGGAAACTCTTTCTGCATGAACTAGTCTGCCAAGGGCTCCCTGCAAATTGCAGTGGATCCTGGGGTCTTGTCTCAGTTTGTCTGGAGCACCAGTGAGGCTTATTGGACCTAGCACTAATTTGTGCAAAACAAAACAAAAGTGTGTGTCTTTGAACATACCCAATACTTACTTGTGATTGTACAATGCTGGGGAATATTTATTGGCTGGTCCCCTTGTTTGTTTTGTTTTGTTTGTTCATCTGCAGCAGTTACATCTTTCATTCTTATTTGATTTGCTGTATGTAAGCCTCCCTAAGTGCTGTTTTTACCATAGAAGGGCAGGTGCTTCACCACTGAGCAAAGGCCCTTCGTTTTGTGAGAAAAGGTAACTGAAATCCAGCAGCATGCTTCTGTTAGCGCACAGCCTTGTGCATTCTCTTGCAGAAGGCCTTGCACAACATCTCAAGAAGATGCGTGCTGGCACAAGGCACTGTGCAGTCTCTTGGCCAAGGTCTGCTAGTACAAGGCATTGCATGTGCTCATGCACAAGGTCTCCTTCAACTTCTCAGGGTGCACAGTTGTGGTAAGTCCATGTTGTGAAAAGTCTCATGCCAGCTTTTCCAAAATGGTTTGCACCACCACCACCACAGAATTTCTTAAGCTGGTATATTTCTGGACCCAAGTCAGAATTTGAAAACCATTGTTGTAGAGTTCAAATCTCCTGACCCACAGCCAGTGATTTTTCTCTAGTATTGTACTAAAGCAATCATTTTCTGATATGGCAAGTAGCCTGGAAAATGGAGGAAAATATCATTTTTGCTATCACAGTATTGCAACGGGGCAGTGAGGTTAAAGATGTACCTGACTAATCTTTTCCTGTATTAAATCCTAGGTGTGGCCATCCCTACTGGGCATCAGAATCATTGAGAATTGAAATACTAACAAGAATTTGTGTGGAAAACTGCAAGCAAACAGTTCCAGTTTACTAAGACAAATGCCAGAAGAGCAGCAACATTTATTGGAGCAGCAAGATAACATACCTCTATGGCATATCCTTGTGATCATGAGAAAACCAGAACCTGAAAAACCACACTTAGGGTTGCCATGTAAACAAAAGCTGGTGTCAAAGGCAGGCATGGCTGGGCACCTGCCAAGGGCCCACTGACAAGAACCCCCTGAAGATACTCCTCCACTTCACCATTGCAACTTGCTTGTTCACCTGCCTCTCTGGCCCAAACAACACTGGTGGGGAGAAGGAGGACCTATCAAATAAGCAAGTGGTAGCAATGATGACGAGGAATAGTAGCACTGGTACTGGAAAGTAGACTCACTAAGGGAGAGGACCCATTGAGGGTATCTGGTGTAAGGGCCCTCAAAAACCTAGAGTTGGCACTACATATGAATTGGGGGAAAGAGGGCCAATTCTTTGAGTTTCAGATCTTAATTCCAAAACCATCTCAGGGTCTTGACTTTGTCTCCCCAAGCAGTTTACCTCATGCTGAGCCCTTACTGCCCCCTTCTCTTCTCCACTGGTGCTGTCACTTTCGAATGGCTAGAACAGTAAACATATTGGGTGCCACCACAATGCTTCTTAAACACAGCCAAGAATGGTGGAGGTGGTGGCAGCAACCACCAGGGATTAGCAGGGTTCAGTAGGAGTGAGCCTAGACCAGCCTTCCCCAATCTGGGTCCCTTCAGATCTTTTAGACTCCAGCTCCCAATCAGCATGGTCAGTGGTGACGAAAGACAAGCAAGATATCAATTTCCAACACAAGACAGGAAAATACTTCTTTAGCATCTGAATTGTAAATGTAATATGTCGCATTAGGTCCCACTGGTTTTAGTTTCTTTCAACCATATAGTAATATATTGAGGATTCAACTGCAAATCCCATGATGCATCACATTCCTTAAATATATTCTGTTTAAAACTAACTGCCTTTCTTTTTTTTAATTTAAGAGGAAATTGATTTTTTTATAAAAAAAAAAAAGAATAAAAAGCTGGGCTTGGAGAGATGTTGGCATTAAGTTCTCTGTAGAAACTAAGCCTCAGGTACAGAGACAACTGCTGTGACACTAGTTCAAAATAATTAATTCCAAAAACATTATTCGTTTTAATCTGAACGCTGATTAAGACAATCACCATTGGCAATTTTGGGTCTGAAAACTTTTGCTTTAACATATCTAAAATTGGTTTATAGACAAAATTGGAAGCTTGAAAACCAAAAATTACAGGCCGTACATTAAATCGTGATGGACAAGCTGACTGCATGCAAAGTATTAAGTCTATTATATTCCAAAAATATAACACAGTCCATTCCTTCATTCATTCTATTTCTTCTACTGCCCAATAGCCAAAGCTCTCTAGACAGTTTACAAAGATTAAAGCCCTAAAATACAATATGATAGTATAATATAAAACCATCAACATATGAAAAGTAAGAACAATTTTAAACTATCAAAAATAAACATCCTAGGCTCCATTGAAAAGCCTTATCATATGCTGTCAAATGCCTGGGAGTAGAGACAAACTGATATCTAAAACTGGTACCAAGAAGATGGCAATGTTAATGCCAGGCCAACTTCAGTGGGGAGATTATTTCATAATTGGGGAGCTGCCACTGACAAGGCTCTCTCCTTTGTTGCCATCTTCTGAACCTCCCTCAGAGGAGCCATTTGGAGGAGCACCTCAGATGATGATTGCAGTATAAGAGTAGATTCACACTGTGAGAGGTGCTCTGGCAAGAATTGTGGTTCCAAGCCATGTAAAGGTTTACAGGTCAAAACTAGCACTTTGAATTGTGTTTGTAATAAAACAGGCAACCAGGACAACTGGGTCAGAATTGGTGTTATACATTCAGACCTTCTGGTCCCTGCTATCAATCTAGCCACTGCATTTTGCACAAGCTACAGTTTCCATAAAAAAATAGCTGCACATGGAGTACATTGCAGTTATCTAACTTGGAGGTTATCAGAGCATAGTCTACTATTGAAGCCAGGTTACCCTTTTCCAGATAGGGGCGTAGCTCGGCCACCAACTGAAGCAGCTGGAAGGCACTCTGTGCCATTGAGGCCACCTGAACCTGAAGTGACATTATGGCTCCAGGAGAACCCCCAAGCTATGAACCCTCTTTCCAGGATGAGTGTACAGGTTGAACACCTTCCACCTTCCCACTAACAACATCTTGATCTTATCTGGATTGAGATTCAGTGAAATCCAAATTTCCTGGTTGAAGCCAGCATATAAATAGGAATCATAGATGTCAGTTGGACTAGCAATTTAATCCTTAAAGATGGATAGATGGGACCCAAGTAGTTTGTGCCAAAATAGCTATAAAAACATCTAATGCAGTTGGAAGAAGAGTTCTGGAGAACCAAAAAATTGCACACTTTTGTGGGATTTTGGTTGGTCCTAATAAAGTATTCCCCAACTGTGGGTTTTGTATTTTGGACCACCGCAGCTAACTTTATGATGGTCTGCCTATGGAATGAGCTCTTCACTGAGGCCCGCCTGGCACCAACACTGTCATCTTTTCAGCACCATGTAATGACTACCCTTGACTTCCACACATTTAATGATATATTACGAGGCATCTATGTCTGCTGTTTTAGAATGGGTCTATTAGCCAAAAACAACAACACACAATTATTTATTTGTGTTTTTTTTAGCTGTTTACCTTGTTTTAATTTTTCTATGTTAAAAAATAGACTATTTTTATTATGCTGTATTTTGTATTTTTTATCAATTGTTGTAAACCACCCAGAGAGATTTGGCTATGGGGTGGTATAGTAATGAAATAAATAATAACAATTTGTCTATTTATATACATATAAATGAGTTATCCCAAGCCCTGACTCATCCCATCTCTGCCCAAAAATTCTCTGTGAACCCACAAACACCAGATCTGAGATTGCAGCACCAACCCACAATTATGCACCAGCCCACTTAGTTAGCAACCTCAGCTAGTGTATGATACCACTGCAGTGCCTCTTGTAAGGTTGTAGGCATGCAGCATCAGGCAATTATATGCGGGATTATGAAACTACTCTTGTGAAACAAGCAATGACCAAGATGGTGATGATGATTGGCTGAGGTTCCAGCCATTTTGCATGGTGTTCCCTTGTGCATAGAAGGATGCAGCCCCCTTCCAATGGCAGCCCCAGGTACCCACAAACCCAACCCAAGGTTGTGGGGGGCTTCTGGAGTGGCACCCCATGAAGCCTGAGAGACTCATGGGGTGCCATTCATTAGAAGGAACTATTGCCCTACACATTGCTTATACACCAGAGGTGGGTGGATCTCTTATTATTATTATTATTATTATTATTATTATTATTATTATTATTATTTAGTACAAGTGTACTTGTTGCTTAAACAAATGACACAAGGAGCTTCGTATCTACGTTTCGACTCAACAGAAGGAGGGATTCATTCAGCCATAGGCTTGATGGTAGTGGCATTTCAACCTTTCAGAGTGGGGGAAAACTACACAGGTATTTTGAACATATCTGTTGTATTTAAATGCAGCCAGTGTATTATCCTCCTAACATGGTGGTCATAAGGATTACTCTGATAATAGTTGTGAAGTGTTTTGAACACCCAAAAAAGCACTATACGCATGTTAAAATCTTGCTATGAAAGAAATTATCTCTTGCTTTTATTAGACTTCAAAGGCTAACATAATTTCCCAACAGAATCTTAATTGTTTATTTTCAAAATTATTTAAGATAACTCCCCCCCCCCTATAATCATAGAATCATAGAACAGTAGGAAGGGGCCTAAAAGGCCATCGAGTCCAACCCCCTGCTCACTGCAGGAATCCACCCTACAGCATACTTGACAGATGGTTGTCCAGCTGCCTCTTGAATGTGTCTAGTGTGGGAGAGCCCACAACCTCCCTAGGTAACTGGTTCCATCTTATTCGGCCTGTCAAATCCAATGCAAGTACTCTTGTGGTTGGTCTATATTTACTGCCCTTCCCTTCAGAAAAGAACTGAGTTGATTTACTCCAGCCAGTGGGATGTTTCCAACCCTAGATATTTTTTTGAGGTTGTATATATTCTTTCTCTTTCAGCACAACAAAGAATTGAGTTCGAGTTATTGCTTTGGCTGGTGATCTATGTCTGCAGGGAATGTCTATTCATTTACTCAGTCAAATTAAAGTTGATTAATGTTGCTATTGATTGTCATGTCTTGTTTACTATTACTAGGGATTCACAGGTTAATTCCACCCCTTTTCTCTTGACATCAAGCCTGCTAAATTATTGACTTGTGCAAGTGTATAGGTCATTATTTCATTTATTTGCTGTAATAAATTTTGTGTAGGCTGTGTGCTTCCCATCAGCTCACCATTGCTCAGCCTAAATCCTATTTCAAAATGGATGCCTGAGACATCATCAAATTATTGCTCCAAATGCAATACCGATATCTTCCCCCCTCTCTCACACACACACACACCCGCTGCCTTTCTTGTCACTACATGGGAGAAGAACTAAGCTCAGCAAAACACAGGAAATCTCTGTTCAGGTTTTAGGAGTAATTGTTATGACTGTTTTCTTGTACAACATTCCTAAACTGCTGACTGAAGATTCCAAAACATCCTCCACACAATGCTTGTGAGATGTGATCATTTAGAATTTAAGTGTTTGGAAGAATGTGCATGCATCTACATTATAACTCATTGCCGCTTAGTACTGAGTTTATAGATCTGGCATTGATGCTGCTGCCTCTGCAATTGCTTTCATGCTGAGTAAGTGTAAAAGCTTTTACCTGCATGGTTCATCCTGACACACTGTGCTTAAATACCATGCAAGGGATGGCTGTCCACTTGGGCTGTTCCCAAGAACAGCCCCCATGAAGTGGCTCATTGCACAATGGCAGACGTACACTGGCAGGCGATGGCAGTTTAATGGTGCAGCTCAAAAAATACCACATTCCCCCCCCCCCTTCAGAAATAAGATTGGAGAAGCAGGTGGATGGCATGGGGAAATGACGGGAGAACCATGGCATTGACTGCAGGCAACATGTAATACTCCTGGAAAATACCATGCAGGAGTAGAGATGGTGCAGGCATCCATTTGGGATTCAAGGCCTGGCAAAACATCAACAGCTTGGCCACCCAGATACCAGTCCACAGAACGCTGCATGATGACTCAGGCAAGCTTGTGGTTTCCTACTGCCTGGCAACCCTTTGCACTCTCCTTCGTTGCAAGGAGAGCAAGAGGGTGTGACAGGAGGTAAAGTCCCGTGCCGGATTGCCAAACCTGTGTTCTTTCCTTGCAAGGAGAGTGTGAGGAGTTGGTGGCTGGCGATGAGGACTCTGGCAGCAACCATTTTTCGCAAAACAGGGGCTTGTTGTTTCTTGTAAATCCTCATTTTGTGGAAACGGTGACCATAACTGACTCTTTTGATGGTTATTTGCACAAAATGGGGATTTATGGCCAACAATGAGCCCACATTTTGCGCAAAATGGCAGCTCAGAAAGGGATCGTGTGGCTGTGCGCTGCTTGTCAGGCATTCGTGGACCACCCAGCAGCTCTCAGTGTGGAGCAGCAAAGTCAGTGGCTGGCAATGGTCAAGCAAGCAGTGTGTGGGGTGGGCAAAGTTGAGTAGGCCCATCCCTATGCATCAGGAGTGCTGATTGCACAACAAAACCCTGGTGTAGTGATCCCCCCAAGAATGTCCTCTTGAAAGGTCCAATCATTCTCACTGTAGACATCCCATTTCCCTCCAAGGGGGAAATGCTGATTTGCAGTTACAAAGACACGGAGGTGGGTTGCAGATCTCTGGTGGTGACTGGCGTCTGCCTGTGAAACATTAGGATTATGCACTCCTAATCTAAGCCTTTACATGTACACATGCATTGCGGAGGCAATGGCACCTGTACCAGTAAAAGCACTGGTAAATAGGGTCTAGGGGGTAATTGCTACTGATAGAGCTCCTCGAGCTACACTATCTCACATTTAGCTAATGCTGAAGCCAGTAAATGTGGAGCAGGAATCAGCTATTGACCAGAAGGGGAATGTAAGAGCACACCTAAGAGCGCAATCAAGGAACAAAGATGATCAGTGGCCAGCAAGGTCAGGCAGCTGCCAAAGGCCCATAGACTAAGAAGGCCCATCCCTATGAACCCCTAAGACCCCTGGAGGTCCTTATTGGCCATAGAAAGTGGCCAGCACAGCTCTTCAGAGAGTGGCCAGGCCCAAATGCCCAGCTCTTGAGGGGGTGCTTCCTCAGAGCCAGGCATTGTAGAGACTGGAGATGTGTCCCTGGATATTACCTGTGCCATGAGTGATCCCCTGGGACACCTCTCCTCTGGAGCACCTGCCTGTACACCAGAGCAACTTCCGATCCTCTGTTCAGCCTGAGCTGCCTCAGGGCAGCTGCTCTGGAGGAGAGCAAATATCCAGGGACACCTCTTCCATCTATGGGGAAGGACCCCCATCAGAGCTGGCGTTTGGCATTGCTTGGCAGCAGGGGGTGGGTGAATGAGTGACGAGGTGGCAGTGGTAGTGAGTAATGGTGGGGGGGAAGGTGTTGGTGGTGGTAGTGAGTAAAACTAATCCCAGTAGAACATACTTACCTCCACAAAACATGATTAGAACTAGACTACCATTCATTTCTTAGTTTAAGTACGACTAGTTTAAGCCAGTGTGGTCTAGTGACTAAAGTGTTGGACTGGGAGTTGGGAGATCCGGGTTCTAGTCCCCATGGAAACCCACTGGGTGACTTCGGGCTAGTCACAGATTCTCAGCCCAGCCTACCTCACAGGGTTGTTGTTTTGAGTTCGAAAGCAACTGAGGTCGAAAGCGCTCTTGTTGAGTGTGCTCTTACAGGTTTTGAAAGTTGCAGACCAGCAAGCTGATAAGCCAGTTGAATTGTGTTAACCACCCATGCTGAGAGACGCTGTGAAGAAATGGGCATTCCTCTGTGTTTTCCTCCATAACAAATAAAAAGCCTTTGTGATTTACGAAATGACTCAGTTCTTTTTTGATAAAATGCTAGTGCCCTTCGCAATGAGGGCCTTTTTTGGCTGAATGGCGGCATAAAAATCCTTAAATAAATAAATATATATATATATATATATATATATATATATATATACACACCGCCCAGGGTTCCTTGGAGGAAAAGGTGGGATATAAATGCGATAATAAAAATAAATATATAATAATAATAATCCAAGGCAGTATATTTAGCAAAACATTAATGGGCCCTGGTAAATTCAAGAGAAACCTTTTTGCCTTCTGGTGGTAACTCCTGTAGACTATTAGTGTTGTTATGAAGCAATACGTGGATGAGTCCAACACTTAATTATAAGAAATCTATTGATTATAGCAGTTCAAAATTGAACCCTATGTTCACAAATATATAATTCACAGTTTCCAGTGCACTGTTTTGAATCTAAGCAAATATCAGTTCCTGTGACAAACACAATGTGCTGAGCCGTGCCATGCATTTCAGTAAAATGAGAACCTGTTTTATTCTTTTATTTTGCAATAGGAATGTTGCTGTGCACCACCGAGTCCTAAATACTTCAGATTCTAGGGATCCTATTAGTATCACTGGGCTAGTATGATAACTCTGGGGATCAGTTTGAAGTCCGTTGTAGCTTTGTTCAGAAATACATATTCATATAATCCATCATGTCAAAAGGAATCATGTTCATTCTAATCAATTTTAAGCAATAAATGTATATCTGAAATGCTTCATTGCAGATATTGACACAACGCACCATTGTGATGCTTTTCGCAAAAAATTCGTTTCAAGGATGCATTAAACAAGCCCATTGATGTAGCTCAAAGGAATAACACATTTACGGAACCCAAGACTTGCTGTAGAAGCTGATAAGTGTATAGTGTGAGGGATGTAATACGCATGAGAAAGAAGTCTATTTACGCCTATGGATGTTTTTCAGAGTGAATGACAAAATTGGAAATGATGCTTGAAACGACAGTAATCCTTTCTAGATATCATCTTTGCTCAGGTGTTGCCAAGGCCACGTGATGAATGTGTAGCCAGTCCCCTTAAGGGAACTGAAGTAGAGATATGCAAAACCTTGCCCATTCTTCCTTTGAATATTGTAGAGCTGGCCCCAGCACCCAGCCACCCCTTCATGCCCCCTTCCACAAGCATTTCTCCATGTGAAAGCCTTTCCTGCTAAAAAACCTATTTCTTGCAGTTGGCAGTGCTCCCCACGTTCTGAGAGCCGGACTCGCCAGAGTGCTGAGCAGTAAACAATGGACTGGATGTGAAACCTGGTATTTTAATTATAATTTTTTAAAAAATCCTAAATTACATATGCTTCGTGATTTTTTTAATTGTCAATGTATATTAACAATAGTTTTTCTAAGAGCCTGACTAGGCATAGCATCACTCACGTAGCATCCACTCACGAAGTGGATTAGGGTGATTCGGACCCTTCTAAACTGGATCTGAGGCGGTTCGGGCGAAGGCCGAGGCAGCCCGAAGCCGAAGACAATCAGCTCTGAAGCTTCAGACTGCCTCGGCGCTTTGGAGCCAGCCCCACCCCCACCAGTCTCCTTACCTGCTGCCTCCATCATCGCCGCCACCATCTTGGTAGTTTGTGGACATAGAGGCACTAAATGGCAGAGGCCGCACGATATCTTAAAATCATGCGGCCTACTTCCGGTAATTTCTGGCAGCAGCACCGGAAGCTTCCGGAAGAAAGATGGTGGTGGCGACGGAGGCAGCAGGTAAGGAGACTGGTGGGGGGAGCCTTTTCTGGGTGCCAGCTGCACAGCCGGCACCCAGAAAACTCTGTGTTGCCTCGGAGGGCCTGAATCTTGCCTCAGCTTAGGCACTGGGGCACCCCCGAGGCAGCCCTGAGGTGGATCAGCCGAGGTGGATCGGGGGTGGCTACACAGCCCTATTCTGTACATAAGCTGGTATTGAGGGAAGGTTTGAGATAGGAAAGGTTTTACCAAACCAGTCAGGAATGGTAGGAGTTGTATCAAGTAAGTGGTAAGTGTTGCATCAAGCAAATTAGTGCCAATCCCACTTCTCTGTTGCACATATGAAAAGGAGGACAGGGCTCCTGTATCTTTAACACTTGTATAGAAAAGGGAATTTCAACAGGTGTCATTTGTATGCACACAGCACCTAGTGAAATTCCCTCCATCACAACAGTTAAGGCTGCAGAAGCCCTGCCCTCTTGACCAGTGTTCAAGGGTTACCGTTTGAACCAGGGAAAGCCACATGTGAAGAGCACCTATTGACTAGTGTCCATAGCTTCAACAGGATATGTCTCCCCCATCCCTGAAAACAGTTTTGCAACTGATTGTGCACTTTGAACAAGGTAAAGGGTAATCATTTATACATGCAAATGTGCATATGCCACTTTAAAAGACAGTGGTGTGTTTTTTTACACATTGTAGGAGTGTGAGGTGAGGGCAAAAGTCATAGCAGAACTAGCATTTAATTTGCAGGTATTCATGTGTGAGAAGCTGCGATCATAATCCACTTGCAGGATCTTCTGTGAAGATTTTTGCAAATTCCTATTCAAAATGACCTGATCCACACCTCTTGCATTAATCTATGGAACAGAATTATTGATCTACTAGATTTGTTCCCCAAATGCTACAATAAAGTTCTTGTCCATTTAGGCATATCAAACTGCACATTTAAATGCATAACATACAATATCGAATGCATATTTTGAGAGAATTTCTTTTACAGTTTCCGATTTATGGGTGAAAATATGAGACAGGGAACTGAACCAGAAGTAGGCAGTTTCACCCTTCCCTAGGTGTTGCTGCTGTTAAGTTGCTGCACCTATCTTTGACCTCCAAAGCATAGCTCTGAACGTTTAGGCCCAGGTAATTCACCCTGATTCCTATTTCCTGCATCTTGTTCTTTCAAATTACATTTCCCAGCATGCTGAGCTCAAGGCCCAGTTGACTGCAGGCAACACTGTATTTAAGAAAACCACGGTGAGCCATGACCTTGTGGAAGTAAAAATACAGAGTGTCTCTCATGTCATACTGCAGCCTGCAAAGCTCTGCTTCAAATAACAGATTTCCAGGAATGAGGAGTACGATCATCATTTATGGAAAACATGTTTTGCTGTCAACGATCTTGGATGTGACACGGTCATGGCACAGCTATCAAGAGCCAATGCTAGAAATAGTAGAGTGTATCAAGCTCTTTCTAGCCTGTCCCCCTGCCATCCCAGCTTTAAGAAAATAGGGATTGATGAGTCAATGTATATCAGATCCATGTCAGTTTTGCCTGTGACCAGTGATAAGTCTGTTCCATCCAATTTCTGCATCAGTCTGCAATTTAAACACGCACATACACATGCATATGGGCACACGCACACACACACTCGAAGTTATTTCCATATGTAACTTTCCCTGGTATACACATTATGAAGTTTTCCTAATATATGTATTTTACATAACACAAACACGTTTGTACACAATGTTCCCTAGCGTATGCATATTTGTACACACATTTTGAGCCGAGAACTGCATTGCAACCTTCAGAGAAATGCGCAGTCCCAAGGAAAACTGTGTTCTGTTCCATATAGTAGTCTGAGAAATGGAAATTAGATCGGTTCATTTCAAAATGCAGGCCAAACAAAATTCTTCCCCATCCCTATCTGGAGACTTACTACGCAGAGCATGATGGCAGTCACGAGGCACAGCCAGGACTCGCCAGGTGAAATTCCTCCACATTTACCAGGTACCTCTAGGTAGGGCCGGCCCGCCCACGCCCAGTAGGGGCCCACTGACGTCATTCCTGGACCACCTCCTTCTCTTCACCTGCCTCTCTGACCCAGTTGATGGAGGTGGTGAGGAGGAGGAGGGTCAGAAGATGCCGTTGCCTATTTGCTCACTGGCTCTCTGCCTGTCAAGCAAGTGGTAGTAAGGATGAGGAGCAACAGCAGCTGGTGACAATGGTGGTGAGACAGCAGACTCACTGAGGGAGGGGGCCCATTGAGAGAGTCCTGCCCAGGGGCCCTCAAACACCTGAAGGAACTACTTGCAGGAACTACTCTTTAGCTCCCAGGCTGTGCCCAGAGTCTCAGAATTTGAGCTTCAGAAGACCTGACAGCACTACAAGCCCATGTAGGATTTTATTTATATACTTTCACTCTGTGAATCTTCAGGAATGCCATTGCACCAGTCCATGAGGAGAAGGAAAGGGAGAATCTATTAATTTTACAGTAGACATATTCTGCTATCAAATGATACATTAGGAAGATAAGATAGAGGACAGCCAAGAGAAACAGCACTGCATTGCTTATATATTTCTCTGTCCCTTTGGGATCCCGAAAGTGGAAATGTTCGTTCTTTCATTAAATTTGACCTTTAGAGCCCAGACCTTTCTCATTTTCAAGCGGAGGATGCAGAGGTTTCTAGGGAGCTCAGAGTCTAGTTTCCATCATGGAGGTGCAAACTCTTATCTTCGTTATGTGCCTGGAAACGTATTTGGCTGCGATCTGCCCTCCTTCGCAGTTTTTAGAAAAGGCATTTAAAGTCTCAGAGCAGAGAAATACTGGTGGATTCAATTGTGGCAGAGTGTTTTTTATCCTGATCTTTTTGAGGGATTACAGGGTTTTATTTCATTAGCCTGTTGGAGTTGGAATACGATGTGGATTCCCACATGGAGACCCACTACTCCCCTATGTTATCTTTCTTTGTCAGGTGTTTGCCAGTTGTTCTTCCTGGCATGAAAAGCCTCTTCCTGTTGATTCTCTGTGGGTCTCCTTTGGGAAACCATCAAGAAACGGAACAAGGAAAATCAAACAAATATTGACTGGAGGAAGAACATTTATATCAGCCTTCCCCAACCTGGTGCTCTCTAGATGTTTTGGATTTCAACACCCATCAGCCCCAGCCACCTTGGCCAATGGTAAGGAATCCAGGGATCTATAGTCTAAAACATCTGGAGGGCACCAGGTTGGGGAAGTCTGGTTAATATAAAGCCACTTTCTTATTGAAAGTGACTTCTAACATAGCTGAATGTCAGTTTCACAATGTTGGGGTTCTTTCAAAAGAAAGCTTAACTCCCCCCGCCCCGCCCCCCGCCCCTGGAGAATGGCAAGGGAAATTCATGATGTCAGGCCCTTTGGCAATTTTTATTCTTTACTTTTTCCTTACCTTTTCCACAAACAAAATCCATGCACAATTATTATTATTATTATTATTATTATTATTATTATTATTCTCTTTCTCGCTCATGGTGGTTTTTCTAGATGTACATGACGGGCATTGCCAAGTTGTGCTGTCTTTTACAGATTCAGGAATTTCCTGACAATTGAGCATGTTTTAATTATGACTGCTTTCTCGACAGTGGTATGGATGTATTTTAGTAGGCCCAGTTTCTGAAGGCTTTCTGTATAGTTTTTTTAATGTGATGCCGGTGACTGATGTGACTAATGGAATAATAGTGACCTTTTCCTGTTGCCATGGGTATTACTATTATTATTATTGATGGTTATCTTTCTGTAGTTGCTTACCTGGCTTAGGACAAATGTATATTTGTGTGCTTGCACTGGAGTCAGAACAAAAGAGAGGTCTCACTCTGCTGGGTCCACCTCTTTGGCCCTACCCCATCAAAGCAACAATTAGCTCAGCAGTGCCCTCCTGGGAAGGAGATGCTGCTGCTGAAGCTGTGCAACTGCTCCTCACCAGCCTTTCTCCCTTCACTGCGCCCCTCCACAAATCACAACTCCCCATTAAGAGGGAGTTAATCAAGGGAGACTCTCCACGCAATCCATGCTGCTGGCAAATCAGTGTCATGGACCTCACAGAGAATCTGACTGAACATGCTTCTGGCTTCACTCCTCCACCATCTTCCTCATGCAGGGAAGGTAAAGCAACTGAGACATGGCTCAGTCACTCTCCTGCCCCTTCCCTGTTCTGGGAGGAGGGGTTTCTGGGAGGGGCCTTGCTCAAGATCTTGTAGGCTAGCAGTTCCCAATCTCTGCTGTACACATTTGCCCAGGAGCAAGTCTCACTGAATGCAGTGAGACTTACTTCTGAGCAGACCTGCTTAAGATTGTGCTGTTAATAGCTCAATAGGTTTGGCCAAGCTATTAGTCATCAAAACTGTATCTGTATCTTTGATTTAAGGAAAGAGATGATGGACTGATTTACAAATAATACCGATATTGGGAAATGTGGCATTTCTCCAGGAATTAAACATTCAATAAATATGATAGCCACAGACATCAAAACAAGAAAGAAATGGCATTTTCTTGAGGTTTTAATGATGTTCTATTTCCAGACTAAGCTGAAGCCTTTATTTGACTTATGATGGCTTAAGCTTTTTCTGAGCAATAAGCTTGTCTGACTGTTCACAGCGCAGCCCTAGAGTGACATCTAGAGCATGGAAAAACAGTACAGTGTGGGAAAGAAAGCCAGGCTAAGGAAACAAATTTGTTCGTCCTGGGAAGGTGAAGTGATGGTGATGGAGGAGATTAATGAATTGATGGATTGCATGAGGATACGGAAAAAGGAAACTCATTTGTTTCTTACCTGGAGTACAAATGCACCCAGCATGAGCTTTTACTATTTCAGGGAACTGGTAAAGTACACCACTCTGCTAATAGCTTTTCGCCTGCTCTTTAATACATTTGGAAAGGAAGAGGAACTGAAGTCCTACAAGCTGAAAACAGACATGGAGGGAAGTGTAAGTCCAACAAGAGGGATGGGAAGTCCACAGTTTGATTAGTCACTTGGGACTTCTTTAGATTAAGGGGAAATTGTGCTTCCTTACTATGACTTTGCTACCTCCTTCTCTTGCACAATTGTAATGGGCTACATTACATGGGCAGAGAGGGGCAACAACATTGTCTGTAATTGAAAACTTTCTCTCCTCTCAGTGCTCATAGCCTTGAATGCATTATATATGTATGACCAACCAATCATATTTCAGACAAATATTCATTGATTAGTTCCAAAAGTCAATAAACACTCATGACCTACATCTAGGAGGTGGCTATTCACATCACTACATAGTCACAATCCTTTAGACGGCCTGAAACACAGGATAATTATCTTAGACTACACTTCCCTAACTTGGTGCCCTCCAGACATGTTAGATCACAACTCCCATGATTCCCAAGCAGCCGTCCAACACATCTAGAGAAGGCTGTTTTAGATAAAGTTTCTGCATGCCTTGCAAATCCCCTAAGCAAAGGCCATACAGCCTGGCTCAATGGCACCTACTCCTTGAAGGAGGATGGTGCTGACAGAGGGGTGTTTGGAGAGTGATGAAGACAAAGTTGGAATTGGAGGAGTTTGGAATGTCTCACTCAAATACAAGGCAAAATTTGGGCTCAGGTTTGTATCGTGGTTTCCCCACAACTATCAAAAAGCCCGCCCAGAGCAAGCCAATTTACCCCAGGGCCCTGCATAGCAGGGGTGGGTGACAAGCATTTTGTATGTGTGTGTCACAGGGCTGCTCCAAAAAAATCCATTGCCCAGGCCCCCAGATTCCTCTGGGTGGCCCTGACTATCACTACTGCCACCTAGACCACTTCCTCCCCTGCCACCTCCCTTTCTTCTAAACTTACCTTGTAGCAAGACATGGGCAGCAGCAATAAGGTCTCTCTCCCCTTCTTCCCTTCCCACTCCGCACCCCCATCCCACTCCCTGCATCTCCTTTTGGTCTTCTAGAATGCAGCCAAAGCAGGAACCTGGGCTCGGCCGTGATTCCAAGCCCTCCTGCTAAGATGCCAGACAATAAAGAGGTCTGCCATGTAATCCACAAAAGCTTTATTCACCAAATAAACATATCTTCATACCTGAAGGAAGTGAGAATGCCAGGAGCTTTCTTCTAAGCTCTGTTAGGCTAACTAAGCTAGGCAGATGCCCTTTCGACTAAAAGGGAGAGTTTCCCATGCTGTCCAAGAGCCACTTTAGCTCAAGGAGGGTCTTTCTCAAGAAGTCTTTGGTATGTAGCTAACCTGGTAGACTGCCTCTCACCTACTTGCAATCCTGCTGCTTGAACCTGTGGTAGACTCTGGGATCTTTCAACTTTGGTCCCCTCCCCCTCTGACAGAGGCTGAGTTCCCAGGGACTGAGGGAGGATGGGCTATGAGTCATTGACATTCTCTCTGATAAGCCCCTGGGAAGATTCCTCCTTGACTCCTGAAAAGGATCTCCTCCTCTGCATCCTGTCTTATCTGGTAAATTTCTAGTCCTGCTTCTTCTTCAGATTCTGAGTCTGACTGACCTCCTGAAATCCCTTTCCCCACACTAGGGAGAACAGGCCTGATCCTGCCAGGCTCTAAGAATCCTGGGAAATATTATTCTACAGGTGTCTTGAATCCATACATTTTCCCAGGGTTCCTTGTGCCTGGGACATGGCTGTTTTAGTACCTGGGGAAGGGTAGAGGTAGGGGAGGGCAGAGAAGGTCAGACTTTGCAGCTTCTGCCACTACCCAACTACTAGGTAGGTTTGGAAGAAGGGGAACCAGCAACAAAGGGCTATTTCCCTCAGGTTGTTTTTGTGGTCTTCCCATGAGTAGTTTGTCAGCCACTATGGAAAACAAGTTGCTGAACGAAATCTGCCCTTAGTCTGATCCACCAGGGCTCTGCTTATATTCTTAGAGTTAACACTTCCAAGAGGAATGAGACAGTCTAAAGTCTGCACCTTTGGAAACAATTAAAGAGGACCAAAAACGAGCTTTAGAGTACACACAGGTCCCCTGCACACAAGATGCCACTTTCCTGAGGGTGTTGGACAGCTGCTAGGAAATCTAAAACACATCTAAAACAGCTTCACTGGCTTCTGGTCTGTTTCCGGGCACAATTCAAAGTGCTGGTTATCACCTATAAAGCCCTCTACTGCTTGGGTCCAGGTTATCTGAAAGACCGTATTCTATGAGCCTGCCTGTGCTCTGAGATCTTCTGGGGAGGCCTTTCTCTCAGTCCCACCAACATCCCAGGCATGCCTGATGGGTACGTGGGAGAGGGTCTTCTTGGTGGCTGCTCCAAGGCTCTGGAACTCCCTTCCCAGGGAGGCTAGGCTGGCTCCCTCTGTGCTACAGTTTCGGAGGCAGACAAACAGCAGGCTTTGTGTACTATACTGGACCCCCCCACACTTTTAACCTGTTACAGTTCTTAAAATTTTTAACATGTTTTTAATTTTACTGTAGGTTTAATTCTATTTTAACTTTTGTAATTTATATTTATATGTTTTAATTGTAAATGTTTTCATCTTGTAAACCTCCTTGAGTCCCAGTACTGGGAAAAAGGTGGGATATTATTATTATTGTTGTTGTTGTTGTTGTTGTACAAGAACTGCAACCACCCTAGGTAATTCGCATGGTATAGACTCTACACAGGCTAAGCTAGGGTGACCATATGAAAAGGAGGACAGGGCTCCTGTATCTTTAACAGTTGTATTGAAAAGGGAATTTCAGCAGGTGTCATTTGTATATGTGGAGAACCTGGTGAAATTCCCTCTTCACAACCAGTTAAAGCTGCAGGAGCTATACTAGAGTGGCCAGATTTAAAAGCGGGCAGGGCACCTGCAGCTTTAACTGGTGTGATGAAGAGGAAATTTCACCAGGTTCCCCATATATACAAATGACACCTGCTGAAATTCCTTTTTCTATACAGCTGTTAAAGTTACAGGAGCCCTGTCCTCCTTTTCATATGGTCACCCTAGCTTAGAGATCATCCCCCCACCTGGAGACTTTAAAAGCAAGGCTGGAGCTGAAGGGGGGGTGCTGCTTCAGGGGGAGAAACGCTTTTCCAACCAAGCTTTCTTTTCTTTTTATCTTCTTATCTGGTTTGTTTTGCTGTAAACTTGAATTTAGTATATTTTTGAGTATTATTGTGATGTTGTTGATTAGTATAGTGTTAAATATTGTTGTAGTTCTAATTTTTGTAAACTGCCCAGAGAGCTTCAGCTATTGGGCAGTATAAAAATGCAATAAATGAAATGAAATGATATTGGGGGGGGGGAGGGAATGTAGATTGGAGCACTTGTGTTGTCCCTCCTTACAAAAAATGCAATGGAGGGTCATCCCAGCTCGCGCTGTTCTTTTCTTGTTCTTCTTCCTGACATTTTGAAAAGTCAGGAAAGTTAGAAAATACAGATTTTTTTTTCTTAAAGAAGCAATGAATAATTTGAAGAGCTGTGCAAAACCTTATCACATACATCCTCCTTGACTGAGTAAATTATTAGCTCTCCCTTTTGCCATGGTAACAATAGAGCAAAAGTTTGAAAGTTAAGAATTCTTAGAACAAAGGTTTTATCTGTTAGGCCTTCGAGTTAAAATATGCAGGCAATAGCTTGAAAAAAATTGACGTGAATGTAATACCGACCAGATGCTATCCCTGGTCAAGGCTTGAAGGGATGTTCCCTGTGAATTTGTTTCCACAGAAAAGAACATACGAAGGTATCACAAGGTATAATTTGCCCCCTAGCTAAAATCAAGAGGTGCTATAAAAGAACGTCATGCTGATGATTTGAGGTGAAATCTCATCAATTGAACTCTCAATTCCCAAAAAAACTGGATTCTTTCTTCCAGTCTCACTGATATGTGTTCCACCCTTTGTTATGACCAAATTATGGCTACAAGGTCAGATTTAGGATAGCCTCTAGCTCTGGCATATCCAGTAGGAATTCCTGGTTATGCAAACAAAAGGCATTGTGGCAGGTCACACATTCACACTGAGGCCTTAGCTAGACCTACCTCATAGTCTGCGACGGAGGAGAGAAGATCTCGCATTGTGATTAACGGAGATCCCTCCTCCATTTACACATGTGGTGCGACGACCTCAGGAGGAGAGGCTTTGTGCCTGCCATTTTGTTTATTTTTTAAAGACACAGGAGTGCACGAACACTCATGAGTTAAAAGTAAGTTTTTTTTAAAAAAAAATTACTTTTCCTGCTAACCCCCTACCCCCGATGGGTGCAGTTCCTGGCTCTGCGCGAGGAATCGCGTGGAGCCAGGTCAAACCGTAGCAACGGGCCACACGTTCCGTGGTCTCGAGCTCAGCCCAGGACCACAGAAAAAGCGGGGCCCAAAGGGGAGGGTGAGATCCCAGGGCAAAGGAGGGATCATCCCTCCCTGATCCCGGGATCCCCTGTGCATCATGTAGACACACAGGGACAATCCCGGTGTTCGCCCCGGGATTTTGTCCTGTCTACAACCAGATGATACATATGTTATACCTGCCATACTCCTTGTTTAACACTGTGTGGCTTCCAACGCTGTCTCTTCATTTGATTGGAGCAGTCAAGTAAGCTTTACCAGGTTACCCAATGTCTACCTACACCTGAGGAAGACCTGTCTGTAACTTGAAACTAACATGCAGAATTCTAGACATTTGTTGGCACAATAATACTATCTCCTTCCTTGCGATGGTAGTTCTGTGGGGCCAACATGGCTAGTAAGACCACGAGCATAGAACAGCCTTTACACATCAATGCCACAAGATGGAAGACTCATGTTAGAAGACACAACCTTATTCACAATATCCTTAATAGCCGAAATGAAAAACAAAAACAAAGCCACACAGGTATAGCAATAGGTGATTAATTATTGTTTTCTTTTGAGATTCCATCCTCCATCTTTCTACTGAACATTTTGTATTCACTTGTTTTCCTCATGCTGCATCTTATTGTGTGTGTTTGTGTGCCCACTTCTCTCTCTCTCTCTCTTCCATGTTGTTGTTGTTATATCATAATATAGAATTCAAACTAGTGAAAACAGCTAATTCATGAAGCCAGGCATTTTTCTGAGACAGATATTTTTTAACAGATTAAATAAACAAAAAGAAAGCAATGACATAATAGCCTTTTCAAATACTAAACATAAATATCTAGTTTGGCATATTAGGCAAGTTTTATTAAGTGGGGTACAAAATACTAACAGGAAGGCTCAGCATCCTGACATCCGATCCACCCCATCTAGCACAAAACTGAGCACCCTCTTCAATATGATGCAAGTGACCAGGAGGTCTTTTGAATAGGGATGTTGGAGAATTTACAAGAAGAAATTCAAAGGAGTTCAGATTTCTATGAATCCGACCTGCAGATTCCACAACAGACTGCCTTTTTCTGAGTTGCATGGATTCTGTGGACTTGCAGACCAGTTTTTTACTTGGGGAGGATTAGATTTGTCCACTGTGCATTAGCGCAAATGCACATTTGCAAACAGGAACGGAACTTTAATACATCCCTAAAAAAAATATATGGAATTCCATCAATAAGCGCATGTCTGAACAAAAAACGTATGACAATCCACAAAACAAAAATAACAGATTTAATAAAACATGTACATCCCTATTTCTGAATAAGTACACATCCAACATGGTGGCATGCCACTTGGGCATTAACCAAGGAGCAACACCAGTACCTCCATCAACCCAACCCTTTTCTCTCTCATGACTGTCACCACCATTGCTACAGCGGAACTATTTTTAAACATACACATTTGTGGCTAAAAATCATCCTGTTACAGCAGCAACAATGGTCAGAAAGAGGAGGGCTGGTCTAATGGGAGCATTCAAATTGCTTACTGGAGTGTTTCTATGTGTAGGCTACATCATCTTTTATGATGGGAAGAGGGGAGCATCTTTATGACAGCATCCTGAAAGCGTAAGAGGATACCACTGCTTTAACGTGGGCTTCTGCTCAAGGAGGTTGATCCTTAGTGGAAAGCTGAATCAAAGCCACCTAAGTAGAATGTATGGTGGCAGGAGAAGCCGGGCAGTAGGGGCCACTAAAGACACACTGCCCTTGCCCCATAGAAGCAGTTTCCAAGCAAAATTAGTCTGATTTTTGCCTCTCCGCAGTGCCACCCAGATCATGGCCAAAAGAGGAACTGTAGCTCCTCAGCCCAGCTAGACCAAAGGCTTGTCTAGATGAAGGGTTTGCCCCGGGTTGGATTCAGAGTGGTGGCAGGTCATCTACATGATGAAGCCACCATTGCCAAGCCATCCAGGGGCAAACCTCAGAAACTCCACTTTTTAAAAGTTGGGCACTTACTCTGACTTTTTTGCCTTTGGAGCCGATGGCGCCCCCGATTGGTCGCCATTGGCTGGGCTGGACAGGGAAGGGGCATCGCACGCCCCTGTAAATAACTAAATAAATAAAAATGGGGGAAGGAAAGGAACGGGGCAGCCAGAGGAAGGTCAGAGGGAAGAGAGACTATTTGAGCACTGCATGTCCCTCTCTTCCTCCCCCTCCGGCTGCCCCATTGCTTTCCCCACCCATTTTTTATTGTTTTAATCTGTAGATGTGAACCTTCACATCTACAGATAAAAAACCAGGGGAGAAAGGAACGGGGCAGTCAGAGGGAGGTCAGAGGGAGGAGAGCGAGCTGCCCCATTCCTCCCCCCTCCCTGGTGCTCAGCCCAGAGGATGAGGCGGTGGCAACTCTGCATTGGCGCTCCTTCCAGTGCAGATGCCAGGAAGGAGCACCAATGTGGGAGCCCAAGGCCTCGCAGCGCCACCATGCCACTGTCAAGACAGGGGCCAAGTGATCCAGAGAGCCACTAGAGACCCACAGTGCTTTCTCCAGTTAGGTACTAGCTCAACCTCATCACTGCCAGACAGAACAGCAGTTCTACAGACTCCCTTCCCTTCTCTGGAATTGCTGTGTTTTTTAACCTGACCACATACTCATATTGGATCATGTCCCTTTGGATCTACAATTTCTGCCTTTGGGGTTTGACCACTCACCCCTCTGTCCCATTGAAGGCCACCTCTGGAAACAAACCCATGCCTGCCATTGATTAAACTACTGCCCTTTTAATCATCCCACTGGCAACCAGTATCCCAGGGAACCTGAAACCACTTCCAAATCAGACACCTGAACCCTGGATAATTCCTGAGGGAAAGTCGACACATCCCTGAACTATCCAATAAGATGAAGTGGGCATCTTTTTCTTTTCTTTTTGTCAAGTTTTTTAAAGATAGTTAATCCATATATTTACTATACAATTTTTGTTATCCTAAACAATTGTGGTAAGCTAAACTGCATGTCAAAATAAAATATATAAATAGTTAATAAATGCGTAATTAGAATTCTAGATTTCCTAGAGCACTAAAATAATTTATGTTCTCCCTAAAAACACCAGAAATGTGGCCGTTTAAATCCCCACTGAAGAATAGGATGCTACCCAAAGCTGAAGCAAAGCCACCTATAAAAGGTTTCTTAACTTCTCAAAATCTAGTATTTTTGGAGTTGTGCTGCCCTCCAGGGGAATCATATGGGGAAATAATAATAAAATCTGTACATTGACTTTTTACAGGCAGCTAATAAACTGCACATCTCAAACTGAAATAAAATCACAGTACCAATTACCACGTCTCACTCATATATAATATATTAATATTAATGTGTATATATCGTTTGTGAAATATATTATAAGGATTCCTACTGCCCAGAATATTCCCACAGAAGAAACTCTGAAATACTTTGTGATTTTAATTACTTTGGAAGAAGCAATTTTCTGGAATGACAAAACTCATCCATTTCCTGGAAGAGTGGGTGATGCCATTTATGTTTTTAAAAGCTCAAGTAAAGAAAAGTGAAAGGTTTGGCATTTGGTCCTGTTTCTACCACAGTCTTCCCCAATGTGGTACCCTCCAGATGTTTCAGACTACAACTACCATAAACTACCATTGGTCATCGCTGGCTGGGGTTAATGGGAGTTATAGTCCAAAGCATCTGGAGGGAACCACATTTGGGAAGAACGTTCTACCATGTGTAAAGTAAGCAACATACCAAAGGCCACAGCTAGACCTAAGATTTTTCCTGGGATTATCCAGAGTTCGCCCCTGCCTGAGCACTGGATCCCCTGTGTATCAACTAGATGAACAGGTTTGACCCCTGGATGATCCAGGGATAAACCTTAGGTCTAGCTATGGCCAAAGTGATATCTCTAACATTTATGCTTTTGGCATTGCAAGATCTCACTTCAGGTAATCTCATTTCGGCAAAAACATTGCACTGGCCATTCTTTCAAGAACAATTTTGTCGAATCCAGCTTCAAACTATGGATGCTTGAAGAACTCAGTTTTTTGCATATATTACAATGAATGGGCCTGATCCAAATTTTCCAAACTAATGTGGAGATTGGAAATTGGTAATCCATTAGCTTTCACACTTCCCAAATGTTCTGACACAGGTGTGTCCATGCATGTGTTTCAAAATGAGTAGTTTCAGATTTTTTAACAAAAATGTTTAAACATATTTATTGTATTACATATTTAAATGTGAATTTTCATGTGTGTGTTTTTAAATTACACATTAATGTGGAAAAAGGATAGAACGGATGTTTGAGTGAATCTAGGGTGACCATATGAAAAGAAGGACAGGGCTCCTATATCTTTAACAGTTGCATAGAAAAGGGAATTTCAGCAGGTGTCATTTGTATATATGGAGAACCTGGTGAAATTCCCTCTTTATCAAAACAGTTAAAGCTGCAGGAGCTATACTAGTGTGACCAAATTTAAAAGAGGGCAGGGCACCTGCAGCTTTAACTGTTGTGATGAAGAGGAAATTTCCCCAGATTCCCCATATATACAAATGACACCTGCTGAAATTTCCTTTTCAATACAACGGTTAAAGATACAGGAGCCCTGTCCTCCTTTTCATATGGTCACCCTAAGTGAATCGCTACAGATCAGAAATATACTGATTTGCTGGTCTCTACCTCAAACTCTCACACATATTTTGCTTCAACACTTTCTGCCACCAGATGGCTCCCCGCTTTCATATAACAGGGCAAGAAGCACACTGTCAAGGAATATTCATTCCTACTTAAGAATCAAGATCAAGAACACATATTAAATACATACCTTCCTTGTGTTCTTGTAACATGCCAGTTTTTCCATCAACAGTCATTGCCTGAGCCCCGTATGCTTCCCCATGGCTAAAGGCAGTTCACTCTTTATCCCACCATCACCAATCCCCACACAGTTAAAGAGCAATATTCTCAAGTTCTGACTTTGGGGTTGAAGATAGCTATCTTAAAAATAAAAAAAAACCAATAAAACCACCTCAATTATTTTTTAAAAAACACATTTTTGTTTTAATAATAATAATAATAATAATAATAATAATAATAATGTCATTTCTTACTCGCCTCTCCACTTGGATCGAGGCAGGGAAGAAAGGAAGGAAAGGAACCTCTCGTGCAAGCACTTGAGTCATTACTGACTCCTAGAGGGACGCCTGCTTTCGCTGACGTTTTCTTGGCAGACTTTGTAGTGGGGTGGTTTGCCATTGCCTTCTCCAGTCGCGGTTACCTTTCCCCCAGCTAGCTGGGTACTCATTTTACCACCTCGGAAGGATGGATACCTTTTTGAAGTGCTGAGAGGCAGATTCATGATCACATGATCCCAAAGTTGGAGGAGGGGATAGGCAAAACGGGATACTGTTTAAGTGATTGCATGTAAACTGGTCTGGAGAGGAATGAACAAATATGAATGCTCAAAGCGAGAACCCAACATAGGGAGCAAGGTGTACATCCTGAAAGACCATGTGCTATTTTCCTCTGCCGTCTCCGTCCTTTTTTCCTTGTGTGTCGTGTCTTTTTAAGATTTTTAAGCCTGCGGGTAGGGACCGTCTTATTTAAGTGATTGCATGCAAACTGGTCTGGAGAGGAATGAACAAATATAAATGCTCAAAGCGAGAACCCAACATAGGGAGCAAGGTGTACATCCTGAAAGACCATGTGCTATTTTCCTCTGGCATCCCCGTCCTTTTTTCCTTGTGTGTTGTGTCTTT
Organism: Elgaria multicarinata webbii; assembly: GCF_023053635.1. Classification (NCBI taxonomy): domain Eukaryota; kingdom Metazoa; phylum Chordata; class Lepidosauria; order Squamata; family Anguidae; genus Elgaria; species Elgaria multicarinata. The sequence goes on along the minus strand of NC_086177.1, from coordinate 17,396,365 downwards.
TTAAGATTTTTAAGCCTGAGGGAAGGGACCGTCTTATTTAAGTGATTGCATGCAAACTGGTCTGGAGAGGAATGAACAAATATAAATGCTCAAAGCGAGAACTCAACATAGGGAGCAAGGTGTACATCCTGAAAGACCGTGTGCTATTTTCCTCTGCCGTCCCCGTCCTTTTTTCCTTGTGTGTCGTGTATTTTTAAGATTTTAAGCCTTCTTAGTAACTTGGGATACTGGGAAATTTCTCTTTCTTAGTCTGAATGGACTTTTCCCTGTGTTTTTTAAAACTGTATCCCCACCAAATGCACAAACACAACCTGAAATCATATACTAGGCAAATAAATAACAGATAGGAAACACAGCACTGCTACCCACCCTAACCTTGGTGAACAACTGAATAGATGTGGTGCAAGGGGATAAGGTCCCCTAGGGCATGTGGACGTGCCCAGTGCACTCCTTGGAGGGTCATCAGAGCCCTCCAAAGAGTAACCAGTGGAGAGACTGGAGAAGCTAATGCCTGTTATGAGTTGAAGTAACAGGTAGCTTCTTAATTACCCCCTCCCCCTGGGCACGTCCACTTCCCTGTTACGGGTAAAAGACAGACATAGCCTTTTAAAAAAAATTCTTGTTGTTTATTCAGCAGCACTGCTGCTTTTAATTCCACCCCTCCTTTGTTTATTTATTTATTTATTCCATTTTACACCCCATAGCCCAAGCTCTCCTGGCTTTTCCTCTTCAGTGAAGTCAGGCAGGCTTTCATTGTGGTTCAACTCCTTATTCTTCTTGTTGTTGTTCTTATTATTGCTATTAATATTTATTAGTACTGCTATTATTAACGTTACTATTGTTGTTGTTGTTGTTTAATAATGGCTGTGATCACAGTGCAGTCAATCAATTCTGAAGCAAGGATCACAAAGCTTTACTCTTATCCTCCTAGCCTCCTAGTTATGGGATGCAAAAGAAAAGGCATCTCTCTGTGCTGCTCCCACCTCACAGGGATGGTTTGCATTACTGGCATCCTTGGCTCACTTCCTTGTGCCCCCAGAAATGTCTGCTCCATGCCTGCCTTCCCGCCTCCGCCTGTGTGCTGTTGTTTTGGGGTATCTGCCGGGACTGACCCCCATAGATCTATGGCATCTCTGCCTGCCTCTCTGCCCGCCTGTCCTCCTCCTCTGTGCTCGCCTCACAGGGATGGTTTTTGTGTGTCTTGCTTTGTCTCAGGGGACAAGTCCTTCCTGCGCTCACTTAGACTTTTTGAAGTTCCAAATCCATTTTTCTAGTGTGGAAGAAGATTCATTTAGGTTGATCTCTACTCCCCAATTCATGGCATGTTGGGATTTCCTTTGAAATGGCCCCATTGAGCTGTTTGCAGCTTTAAATCCCTGAGATACTGAGGTGTCCGGTTTTCAAAAATTTCCCAAAAATCAGGGGAGGCTTGGATTGGCTTGAGTCTTGGCATGTATGTGTATACGTCCATGAGGTGTCATGGTGCCAAACTTGAGGTTTCTAATGTGAAGATTGAAGTAGTTCTAGCATGGGACTTGATTTGGGGTGAGTTAAAAGGTTAAAGCCTCGCCAAAAATCAGGGGATGATGGGATTTGCTTGAAACTTGCCATGAATGTGGATCTAGATGGCGTCTGTGAGGGTGCTCACTTCAAAGTTTTTTATCTGTCAAAATGTCAGAGCAAATCCCATGTTTGAAAATGGGGTGTCCAATTTTCAAAAATTCCCCAAAAATCAGGGGAGGCTTGGATTGGCTGGAGTCTTGGCACACATGTGTATACATGGATAAGCTATCATGGTGCCAAGTTTGATGTTTCTAACATGAAAATTGATGAAGATATCGAAAGGGGTGTGAATTGGGGTTATGGGTGATGCGTTAGAGGTTAAAGCCCCGCCAAAAATCAGAGGATGATGGGATGTGCTTGAAACTTGCCATAAATGTGGATCTAGATGGCATCTGTGAGGGTGCCTGCTTCCAAGTTTTTATCTGTCAAAATTTCGGAGAACAGTCCATGTCTGAAAATGGGGTGTCTGATTTTCAAAAATTCCCCCAAAATTAGAGGAGGCTTGGATTTGCTTGAGTCTTGGCATGCATGTGTATACGTGCATGAGGTGTCATGGTGCTGAATTTGAGGTTTCTAACTTTAACAGAAAAAAAGTTGTAGACTTTTTTGGATTTCAATGCAAGCCTATGGGGGGGGAAAGCGGAGCTCCGATCCGGATCTCCACAGTGGAGCGGAGCGGACTATAGGCGGAGCAGGGCGGAGCGAAGCGGCCCGATCCGCAAATTGCAGATTTGGAAGAGAAGCGGATTGGGAGGTCCGTGCACACCCCTACTAGAAAGACTTCTATCCAAGCAGGATATAGCACTATGAAAGTGGTATGAAAGCAGTATATGGCATGTTGCATTGGCCCCAACTGTTGCCAGTGCACTTCAATACTGCTATAAAGCAGTAGTGTGGCTCCTGCCTTTTATATGCCACTTTCATAGTGCTTTCATAGTGCTATATCCTGCTGGGTGTAGACCTGACCACAGTGTATAGGTTTTTGTTTTGATTGTTGTTGTTTTTAAATAAAACTGGATTTTGTAACTCCCTTGACAATTCAGAAGAGGGCAATGAGGATGATCATGCTGCAGAAGCCTTGGAACAGTTTTGGATTCCAGTAAGACCCTGCCCTGTCTTGCATCATTCACCCATAGCTAGAACATGATTGAGGTACTGTTCTTGTAAGCAAACCTTGCAGAAGGTACTCAGCTTTGTGTCTGAACAAGTGTTTTCAGGAACAGAATTTGTAGCTTTGAGAATGCACCAGGGCACCCCTCTATGTTCATCCACCATTTTAGGGTTGCCAAGCCTTTGGTCTTGAAGCTCAGGTTTGAGGGCTTATTTTGAGGACGCTGATTTACATTGCAGGGCTATCATAGTGGAATCCCACTCTGATCAGCCTCAGCCTGCATAGCTGATGGTCAGGAACCTGTAGTCCAACTGTAGTACATCTGGAGGGCCACATGTTCAAAGCATACAGCTGTGTATAAAATGATGCATCAGCTATATTCAAAGTTTTATGTATGTTCCAAGCCATTTAGGACTCTATAAATAAAAATTGAAACATTGAATGAAACATCCTCCCCTGTAGGATGGGAAACTGCTGGCCCGTGGGCTGTACATGGCCCTGAGAGATTCTCCATCCATCCTGTGGAGCTTTCCATCCCAAACCACTCCCTAGGGCCTGTCTTCTCTCTGCAGGAAAGAAATTGTCATTGTTCTCTCTGATCTGTGACAACAATGGGAATTTCCTTTTACATGCAACGCGTTGCCCTGATTGGGATGGCATGCAGCAGAGGTGCCCAACTCAGCTGCCATCTGAAGGAGCAACTATACCTGGCACTGGTCAAGCAAAGCTCTGCATACTGTCCAGATCAGGAGGGCAAGTAGCACATGAAGGAGGCATCTAACTCAGCTGGCACCAGGAGGAGCTGATGCTCCAGATGCTGGCGGACTTCCTTTCACCATACCTCTTTCTGTCACTGCGTCTTGGAGAAAGTATTGGGGATGCAAATGGGCCTATTGATTTCTCTAGACTTTTAATTTCCACAAATTTTTTTTAAATGGCCATTTTAAAACAACCAGACCAGGAGGCACTACTTTAAAGATCCTATGAATCCTCTTTACCACAAACACATCCTTAGCTCACAAAATCTATAAACAAGTAACATAGATTGCCCATTCTGAAAAAATGATCTCACAATGATGTAGCCCTGAGAACCTTTCCACAGATGCAAATTGATGTCAAGCTGGAACCAGGCCCGGTTCTCCTTTTCACATATGTCTTCTTAAAAGAACCTCAGCTTGTTATGGCTGCTTCCCTCCATTTTATTTAGTTCTAGATAAAGTGCCTTTTCTCATGCAACTTTCGAAGCTTTTGTTACAAATGCTGCACTAACCTTTTTCTTTCCATCTGAGCAATATACACAGGATGGTATTGCTGTGTGGGATCAATATGGTTCCCATCTGAGTAATTGATAACAGATTTTAAACACTTCTTAATCGGGACTTCAAGTTCAAACACATGGCTGAAATGATTATATCTCAGCAGCTTGGAATGTCTTCCACAACTAAAGGGACAGAGGGTGGAGGGGGGGGCACTTTAAAGGCACATTTCTAAAGTACAAAGAATAATGCAATACCACTAAGATGAATTGCTACAAGAGTCTAAATGTGAAGTTCTGTCACTGATAGCATTCCAGCAGCTACATTTAATCAGATCTTTTGAGATTCAAGAGAAGTTTATTTCCAGGCTCCAGAAGTGTGGTTTGTTCAGAAATCTGCAGGGAAACTTTCAACATTTTTGCTATCAGTGGTGCAGTTAGGGCTGGACCTCAGCTTCCAAGTACAGGGCCGTCTGGCCCAAGAGGGGCCAAATGTCCACCAATAGAATGGGAGGGCCGTGGAAAACAGGTCCAGCTTCTTCACTCAAGCAAGCACGGGCATGCCAGGCCCACCAACCTGTTGCTGCTCACTGAACCTTCCCTCTTCTTTTAAATAACATGTTCTACTCAGGGGCTGAACTGAACTTCATAGAGACATGCCTACATAGAATAACAAGAGGCATGTCGCTACAGAGTTCAATTTTTGCTTATTCTGAGACGGGTATGGCCCAGATTGTTACTACTCAGGGGCTGGCCAGATGGACATGTTCATGGTCACAGACACTCAATGTATTATTTTTATTTTAAAAAGATACTACCTTTTTCACAACGAAATGGTGTTTATTCCCAAGTAAATAGATTTAGCACCAGGGCAGCAAAAGCAAACTTTCTTTTAATCCTGAAGTCAATGATGGTGCTATGATTTAAGTGAGTTGAAAACACAAAACTGCACAGGCTCAGAGTATTAAAATAAAACAAAAGTCCACCTCCCCCCCTTCCCCCGGCCAACATGTCAGAAATGAAGAAGTGGTTGTAAAATGCAGAATGATGGGGGTGGGGGAAGAATTTTTTTATTTAGTTTGTGCTTCCTTTCTGCTGTAATGCACATGGTCATCAAAATGTAGGGCACTGTAAGATGATTGATCCAGGGTGTAAAGGTACCTAGCTATCTCACTACTTGCCATTATTTTTGTTACAACCATAAGTGATGAAGGGCCAACCAAATGGCAGTATTTAAAAATGTAGAAGATGCAGGATTAGGCCGTTTAGCCCTACTTCATTCATTCAGCTAGTGGCACCTCTGAAAAAGGACAGAGGCCATAGGGACTCAGCAGACCCTCCCTTCCTCCATAGAGAGCCAAGGTGAACCAGGCCATGGTGACTTCTGACCACCATGAGGTCTGGCAAGCATAATTCCTTTCCCTTAAAAAAGAGGGGAAAGAATTGCATCATCTGCACCATCGGGGCACACTCACATGGGCACATTTTCTCACACTGGGGGATCTATCTGCATGCAGGAGGAGCTTCTGCTGTTCCTCCACCACTCAACCCCACAACCCAGCTGAATGTGTGAATTGGATGGCATTCTTTTGCAAGTGCTATTGCCATTGGTGTTGCTGGTTTTCTTGTTTTCTCGTTTTTAATTGCTATTCAGTTGTGTTAATGCAGTGGTTCTCAACTTTTTTTGCTCCATTTCCCCCTTTCACCATTGTTCAGAATATAATTCCCCCCTTCCCAAGATAGTCTAACTCAAAAGGTGCATTCCAAATAATATGCATATAACATTGAAAGTCTTTTATTTTTCTATATTAGTCCCATTTTATATTCTCAGCTCCCATGCTTTGCATTGCCCATTTAAAAGGGAAGCTTGAAACTTCTAGGATTGGGAGGAAGGGAAAAGAGAGCAAAGGCCTGGCTTTTGCAGATGACATGACACTTTTCGGTGACGTTATTAATAACATGTGTAGGAAGACATAATCTACAGGACATCATACTTTGCTGAATAGTGGTCCCAATTCCCCCCCCCCGGAACCCTAAAATTCCCCCCCTTGTTGAGAACCTATGTGTTAATGTTTTTATTGCTTTTCATATTTTAACTGTTGTGTATTTTATTATTGTAGCAGCCTTGCGAGAACTTCTGCTCTGAAAGGTGGCCAAGAAATGTTTCAAATAGATAAAAGTGTGAAGAGCCTCATTTAAATCAATGGAAAGTGGATGCATTCTTTGAAAAGCAAGTCAGAGTATTCAGTTTCTCATGATGCAGAATTTGGACTGGCTGAGTGTAGAATGTTAAATGTTTTAACAGCAGGATACACCAAGCCCACATCATAAGGAATGATGCCTCTGAATTTCATACTTTGCCAGCACAGTGGTTGAAATGTATCTGTTTGTGATGCTCAATTTTGTAGTGAGCCTGGATTGATGTAGGATGAATTCCCTATTGAGTTTAGAATTGATTGCAAGCTTCCTTGCCAAATTTTCAGTTGTTCCACCACCTAAATCCCCCCAAACTTACTTGAAGCAGCTTCATTAGCTCTTCCCTGATTATTGTTCGTGTTACTGCAGTTCTGACTTCAAGAAGGAAGAGGAAGGGCATGGGTCCATCTTCATCATACAGGCAATTGACAACGGTGAGTAGACATCACATGACATCATCACACAGGCATGCCACATGAAAACAACCAATCAGAAAGGGGACACGTAACGTAGTGACCCATGTTGTCATGTCATACAACGCGATTCCAAACTACGGCTCCCAGGATGCACTTTGATATTAAACACGTGCAAAACCTGGAATGAGATTTCACATTAAAGGAGAACTTTCGTCTGAGCTCACATGAACAAATGCATTACTTTCTGAATACGTAATAAAATTCACTCAAGGTAAGTTCACCCATCACTAATTATAATGGTTATTGATGGACATGTGCATCATGCATTCCTGATTTGGGATAAAATGGCCTGTCTCCAAATCCCCAATCATCTACTTTTACGTGCCCAACTGGCTTTGAACATATGTTTCTCAAACTGCAGTTCACCTGGTGTGGTGTGCCAAACCTCTTTTCAAATGGATAGAAGTGTCAAAAAGCACTTGTGATATGGCACGGGAGTTTGCCATTCAAAAGGGAGGGAGAAAAGCCAAAAGCTCCACTATGTGTTCAGTACCGGATGGCCTTAGGCACACCTAAAGTATTATTATTATTATTATTATTATTATTATTATTATTATTATTTACATTTATGTACCCCCAAATAGCTGAAGCTCTCTGGGTGGTTTACAAAGATTAAAAGACTGAACATTAAAAATCAATATACAAAAAATTAAAACCATAAAAACAGCTAATATTTAAAACAATTTTTAAACCCTCAGCCAGGCCAAAGCTAGTTCTGGAATGAGTTAAACTCAACATATGCTGTTAAATGCCTGGGAGAAAAGAAAAGTCTTGACCTGGAGCCGAAAAGACCTCTTTGGATCACAGCCAATGCCTATCTCATCGTGTTGCAAAAGAAATTTGTGAGGATTTGTTTGGTGAAAAAACATTCAGGATACAAAATTACAAACTGATCAGTTCAATGTTCAGGATCTAAAAGTAATTCAGTAGAAATCCTGAAGATGGCATGAATAAACCTTAGATTTAGTTCAACGTATCGACCGGAAATCATTAAAAGCAGCAGCCTTCCCAGTTCAAAAAAGAATGAGTGGGTGTTCAGCGAAGATGCTGAAAATCTTATGCATATCCCAGTTTAGAACCAACTGTGGAAGGTTTTGGTCTGGAAGACTGTAGTGGATTATACACACAAAGAGCAACTATGGTTACCCAGAAATAAATGTATGCTAAAACAAGGGACACAAAATGTTGAAAATCTTCCATGTTAGCTTGAAAACTTGTATTCCAAAAAAAAGGTCTTTGGCAGAAAGGAAAGAGAAGGAGGAGGAGGAGGAGGAGGAGGAGGAGGAGGAGGAGGAGGAGGAGGAGAAGATGAAGAAGAAGAGGAAGAAGAAGAAGAAGAAGAAGAAGAAGAAGAAGAAGAAGAAGAAGAAGAAGAAGAAGAAGAAGAAGAAGAAGAAGAAGAAGAACCTTGCAGTTTTAAAGCTTGCATTGAATCAAACACACGTCAGGGTCAAATTTTGTTTATAATTCACTAGCTCTCTTTCTGCAATTAATCTGACTGGAAAGGCTCTGATCCAGCCCTAGTCATATCCTATGATTAATTGCCCTGAATGGAGATGGAAATAGATATGTAAATTGCCACCAGACTTCTCATTGAAAATTCAAGCTTTTTCAGTCAATGAGCAGAATCCAATAAGGCACTTCTGCTCCTGCCGATTCTCTTAAGCTCCACCAGTTCTATTGTGCAAGCAACCCTTGTGGCTTGAGCAATATTGAATTAGCACTTCTGGGACAACCTAAAATGAGCAGAAACACTCATTTCTGGAAGGAGGCACCTCTGCCAACATGCACCCTTCCTTTATTTCTTCTTGTTTCGGGGTTCCTTCTAGGAAGCGTTAAATCCTCCTTGTGTAAGCGGTGGGTCCGACTCGTGCAATGAAATTGGCAGGACCCACCACATGCTTTAGCTTCTCCCAGCTTCCACATTCTCAGCTCAATATGTGCATAGGTCCTAGGTATGTACCACTACCAACACAATGTGCTCTTTCCACATTGTGTGGAAGAACCCTATCCTTGTACAGATGCATGCATGTGGACATCTATGCACATATTAAGCTGAACTTGTCAGGGTCAAGAGTCGGGAGAGTACAGCCAATCTCCTTCCCATGTGTTCTATGTAACATCTGAAAAATGCTGTCCCAAACACTGAAATGAAAGTAGAGGCATATCTCATCCTGTTCTGGTTCACACAATACACTTTGCATCAGCTGGGAAAGACTGGATTTTGAAAAGGGGATTTATCATTACAGTGTTTTTAAAAATAAACAAAAGCATATATGAAAACACACACACACACACAACTTATGAACTGGGTAGATGTGGGCCAGTGAATAAAAATGTCTCTCTGTGTTCAGAAATGATACCAGCATATCTTTTGTCTGTTTCCCTCCCTCTTTTCATCAATGGATATTTGTCAGGCAGAGTGACTCCCTCTCCCAGAATACTCAAAATTACCTCATTCTAGTTCTCAGTTGATGGTTTCTACTGCCCCTCCCCCGCTGTCAGAACTTTGATAGGAGAACTGCACTCGGCATGCCTCATCTAGAGTATTGCGTCCAGTTCTGGGCTCCACAATTCAAGAAGGACGCAGACAAGCTGGAGCGTTTTCAGAGGAGGGCAACCAGGATGATCAGGGGTCTGGAAACAAAGCCCTGTGAAGAGAGACTGAAAGAACTGGGCATGTTTAGCCTGGAGAAGAGAAGATTGAGGGGAGACAGGATAGCACTCTTCAAATACTTAAAAGGTTGTCACACAGAGGAGGGCCAGGATCTCTTCTCGATCCTCCCAGAGTGCAGGACATGGAATAACGGGCTCAATTTAAAGGAAGCCAGATTCCAGTTGGACATCAGGAAAAACTTCCTGACTATTAGAGCAGTACAAGAATGGAATCAGCTACCTAGGGAGGTTGTGGGCTCTCCCACACTAGAGGCCTTCAAGAGGCTATTGGGATATGTTGGTTTTATATTTACAACCTGATTTAGTTATTGCCAGACTGGGCTTCTGGCCAATAACCATATAGCAGAGTTTTTGCAGCGGTTTCCAGCAAAGTCAGCACAGACACAGATTAAGACTGAGACTTTTACTTGGTTTAAACAAACCTTTACTGGCATATAAAAATATAATTTAGTTATGGCAATCACAAATACAAATACTTACATACGGTCAGTCAATACAGCTCTGATAGAGTGATCATTACTGAGTGATCATTTCTGATACATGTACATGGGAATACATTCCTTTTTATAGGCTAACTGTACAGTGATGCAACTGCTTGCAATCCCTTAATTGAAACAATCAAGTTACCAATTATTCAATCATGACATCAATGTCCAGGTGCAATGTTGACCTTTAAGTTTTCTGCTGAGTCTTCTGATTCCTCCAGCTCCTCAGCAATTAGTAAATCCATGGAAACATAACCAGGATCCATTCCAGGATCCAACAGAGGCAGCTGGACAAGCATCTGTCAGGGATGCTTTAGGGTGGATTCCTGCATTGAGCAGGGGTTTGGACTCGATGGCCTTTTAGGCCCCTTCCAACTCTGCTATTCTATGATTCTATGATTCTATGCTTGACTTATGTGACAAAATGACTTGAATGAACTAGGCCACTGTCATGTATGCCCCTACTGCTCCGGTGTTGGGATCAGGTGACGCAGGGAGTCCATCAGAAACAGATTCTGATTCAGAAGATGCCGAGCCAGTTCACACCGAAGAGCCTCCAACTGCAAATGCACCCCTCCCGGAGTCTTTCTCCTCAAGGCCAGATCCTATGCTCTCAGGAGACAGGGAGTCAACTTCCGGGGGGTGAACATTCCAAAACATTACTAGATGCTAGGAATTGCTGGAAGTTAAAACGTTCAGCGAGATTAGCGGCAAAGAGACAGTTGAAGAGGTTGCATGAGAAGGCGTCAACGCTCCCTCCTCCACCTTGAAGCTTGGGACATTTGAAAAGCCTTTTCTTTCCTTTGAATGGTCAATTGTTTTGCTTAGTTGCATAGAGTTGCTAGGGGGAATTTTTTCCATAAAGGTGCCTAGTTTGTGTTACAGAAGTGTTAATTGTTTGCAATAAAGCTTTGTGGATTGGCCCAGGAACTTTCCTTGGTTTTGACTCCTTGGGAACACTTGTGCAGCTACAGGCCACGGCAGCTACTTAGAAGCTAATTAATAGAAAGCAATGAGTTAATCTCAATGAAATTCAGGCTATATTGGCTGTTCACAAAACCCAATTTATCCAACCATTTGTAACTCCCTAACTTCTCTCTCCTAACCCCTAGAACTCAGTAGGGTGTGTGTGTTAATATTTACAAGGGGAAAACTCCTTTGTCAGCATAATTATCAGAAAGGTTTGTTTAAAATATCAAAAAGAGAAGCTGGCAAGTCAACAGGTGCAATTTGCTGCCTCTCTTGTTATGTACATTATTATTATTATTATTATTATTATTATTATTATTATTATTATTAGCTCCCTCTCCCAACACTGAGGAACTCTCCTGGCTATGCTTGGTTCACAGAAATAATCACAAATAAGTAACAGTAAGCAGAGCTGAAAACATGTGTCAAGTATACAGATATTGATCTCCTTCTAAAAATTACATTTTACCCTATCTTTTTTCTCATATTAACTCCTCAGCGTACCTTACGTGATTTTAATTCTTTCCCTGTTTATCTTCACAACTGTATAGGAGAGGCTGAGAGAATCGAGGTGTTCCCATTTTGCATTTAAGACACATATAATCTGTACACACAAACACTCATGCAGATGTAAAATTCAACAAGTATACAATCTCTGGGCGCTGCACAGAGATTGTAGATCTATATGGATGTATAATTATTAGCATGTAATGGAGGCAACATGTTCATACAGGGGTTTCTGGAAGATATGCAATTTATTTATTTATTTATTTATTTATTTATTACAACTTTTGTAAACCGCCCAGAGAGCTTTGGCTAAGGGGCGGTATATAAAAGTAATAAATAAATATAAATGTAATAAATAAATAAGATAGTGACAGACTATTGTAAGCCTTGCATTGCTACTGTATTCAAGCAGATTTCCTTGCAAAAACTGGAGTACTGACAGCGTTCTAACATATCAGAACAAAACTGAGTATGTATGACATAATTTTGCCAGCATTTGCTCCCATAGGCTTTAATAGGGCAAAATAAAAAAATAAAGAAGAAAATAATTTTTGAGCGGCTCCTCAGACCTTCACACCATGGAAGATTGTCTTCCTTGACAAGACTAAATAAGGTACATCAATACTTTTCACCAACATTTGACAGAAAGATATTATGTGTCTTTCCAAAAATAGGAGTACAAAATGATAAATGTGTCATTTTTCAACATTTCTTAACTTGCTGTACTTACAGCAGTTTGAAATTTTACATAATTGTAGGCTGTATCATGTAGACCACTGATGCTAGGCCCCAAGTTATTAGCACAACCGATGTCATTTATATATGCAATAGAATATTGATGTTTATAATGGCAGAAGGTTGTTCGTTTTTTGCGATTTGCAAAAAAGGACATTATTGTAGCGCTTTATATTAATTACACACACACATACACACACACACATACACACAGGGGGAGAGAGAGATTGCTTTCTATCACTAAGCTGCCATAAGTCATCAGGTCAGAGGGCGAGATATAAATTCAGCAAGTCAGTTTGTCAATAAATAAAGCAACATAACGGGCCATTAATTGCTATTCAGGCACAACTTCCATATACACAATCGGAAATTATCTTTCTGTTAAATGCTCATTTCACTGTCAAGTTTTCTATTTTTACAATGGAAATCTGACCTAGTACCATGATTTCAGGACTTTCCCCTTACTAAATTTCTTTCCTAAATGAGAAAAATAATTCAAATACAAACGACCCTTCTCTAAAAATGGCCAATTTCTCTTCAGTTGTTTTTTTTTTTAAAAAAAATAATAATCTTGCCTTTAGCAATCGAATACACTTGTGTGAGCTATTTAGAAATGAGTAGGCTCACAAAGGCCTTCCCTATGAAGTCTCTAAGGAAACCATGCGCAGATTACAGCATGGAACTTTTAACTCCAGTTCAGATATTTAACATGGTGGCGCCATTGCTCACATGGTGGAAGAATGAGTGGATTCCTTGTCCTCCATCCTACAACTTCTAGTTTACACTGAGTGAACCACCCAAACGCCCAGTCACATGCAGGCCTATTTGTCCTCAGGCATGTCTACATGAAGGGCTTGCCTCAGGGTGGATTTGCAGTAGTGGCAGGTCATCTACATGACACAGCCACCATTGCAAAGCCATCTGGGGACAAACCCCAGAAACTCTGCTGAAACAAAGTAGGGCACTTACCCTGACTTTTTTTGGTAGCGGAGGCTTATCACAGCCTATGGCAGACTTCCAGGAGCTCAGGAGAGCCCTGTGCCCTGTGGTAAATAATAAAAGAAATAGAGGAGAAGCGGAACGGGCCCCACGCCTCTTTAAAAATAAAAAACAGGGGGAGGAACAAATATCTGTATTTGTGCAGCTGCACAGTACAGATAATAAAAAATAAAGAAGGGGGAGGAACAGATAGCCAGAGGGAGGTCAGAGGGAGGAGAGGTGGTTCAGGTGCCTGGCGTCCCTCTTCTCGTCCTCCTCTGGCTGCCTCGTTCCTGCCCCATCTCTCCCAGTGCTCAGTGCCAGAGGGAAAGTTTGCAGTTGCGTTCCTTCCCATGCAGATGCCAGGAAGGAACGCAAGTGTGGGAGCCAAGCACCTCGCAGTGCCAAAGCAGCACCATCAAGACGAGGGCCTGGTTCCTCCCTTTCATAAAGGGAAGATCACGCAAAGTGTTGTGTGGTGGGTCTTATTTGCATTGGGAAAGAAAGAGAAGGAGTGAGCACCCACTCTCACAATATTAGCAACAGGGCCACCCCTAGGAAGGTAAGAAATGTGGGTTATTGCAATCAGCCACAAAGATGTCAGAACAGGACTAGCAGGCTTGCAAGAAGTATCTCAAATCAAGCCCCAATTCCAGTGTCGACTCCAGCTTTTTGAGGGCCCCTGGGCAAGACAGCCTCAATGCCACCCCTCCCTCAGTGAATCTACCTTCTCACCACCATTGTCACCCGTTGCTGTTGCTCTCCAACGTTGCTATCGCATATCAGGCACAGGGCCACTGATTGAGGAAGTAGGCGGTGGCATCTCCTGCTCCTCCTTCTCACAGCCACCATTGTCTGGGCTAGAGCAAGAGGCGGTGAAGGAGCAGGTTGAAATAGTGAAAAGGAGGACAGCTCCAGGAAACTCTTGTCAGGGGGCCCCTGCTGAGGTGTGGGCCTCCACAGGAGCCTGCCCACACCTGTCCATTAGCCCAGGCCTGCCTGGTTCATAAACTTAAGCCTGCCACACACATGCACACGAAGCAGCTCATCGCTACAGCCACATGGGACAAGAGAAGTAATGTATGTAGACTGAACCCTCCATACTGACATCTGATTCCCAGGCAGTTCCCACTCATGCACTACTTGTGACAGACAAGTAGTGCGTTAACATCACTTCACAAATGGGATTGACACAGACAGATCTACTCCAAGCTTTGCAGCACAATCGTATATGCATATCTATGGAGACGTAAGCAATGGGATTTACTCCTAAGTAAGTGCATACAGGATTGCAAACTCCATGTGCAAGTCGAGTCCTAAAACAGGAGACACAGGGGGAATCCGCACGTCGTTCCGAGATCGCTTCTAAGCGACCCCAGTGCGGCGTGAAAGCGAGCGTGTAACTTGCCTTTTGAAGAGCCGACGAAGAGACGTCCTTCCCGCTGCCGCCACCCGCAGACTTCCTCGCCGAGCGGCGAGGAGAGCTCGGCTGAAGAAGGCGGGGTTGAGAGCGGAAGAAGCTCTCCACCCCGCCTTCTTCCCCCAAGCTCTCCGTCCCAGCCGGCGAGGAGGGAGTTGGGTGGCGACGGGGGTGGGGGCGGGAAGGACGTCTCTTAGTCGGCTCTTCAAAAGGCAAGTTACACGCACGCTTTCACGCCGCACTGGGGTCGCTTAGAAGCGATCTCGGTACGACGTGCGGATTCCCCCCCAGTGCCTCAGATTGATGCTTTTAAACTAGCATGTGATGTAGAGAGAGAAAATGCAAAAGCATAATTCTAAAGGCTTTGAAAATAATAATTCACTTAAATACGATCCTTTCTTGCCTGGTTGCAAAAGATCTGTTTTAGATGACTTTTGGCTCTTTAAAAAAACACACACCAAAAACCCAATCCTTGTTAAGCTCCACCATTTTTCAAAGTCTATTTCCAGCATTGCAATCCTTTTTCCTAGGAACTGATGTAAAGTATGCATGTTTGTTCCTTCCTAAAGTGCAAGGTGCAAATAGCTGCCACATGAATCTCATGTTCCATAAACTGTTGGAGAAAGACAGGATTTGGCAGCCTACAACTACAGAAAACTCGGTGGCAAGAGCAGGATTTTAATATAGTCTTTCTCTGCTACCATATTTGGAGAACATTTTCTGTGTTTCCATATTCCAAAGCAATCATAAAGTAACTAAGCATACATAGGATGTTCATAGTTATTTTAGCACTTAGGTAACCACAGGATACTGGTTGGAAGTGTAGTACAGCCTGCTTAGTTCCTCAGTTTTGCCCATTACTAGACATGCACTGATATCTTGCTTAAGGATGCATGCTTCTGCACAAAGCACTTTAATGTATTTGACAGCATGCCTAAATTGAGAAGGTACCTCAGCTGTGATATACTGACATTGCTCCTAGGTGTTGACCTACGCATCACACCTTTGTCTACAGACTCTCTTATTTATTTTGCTACCATCTGACTCCAAAAGGAGAGTAGTCCTATATATGTTTTTCACAATGTATTGGCTATAACCAAGCATCCTGCTCACATAATGGCGGCATTCAGACTATAGTATCTCAGCTTAAGCAATATGAACCATTAATTAAAGAGGAATAAACCAGGATATGAAGCCGTGGTTTGAAATTGGCTTCATATCCTGGCTTATGTGAAAACAATTCACCATAGTTTCCCAGTTGGATGAAACAGGAAATTAGTCAATGGAACACTTCCTAGTTTGTTTGCTGGCTTATGCCAATTGGCTGTGTGCAAGGCCAAAAGCTCATTTGTATCTCAGTTTATTGACTCAAGATATGCCAAACCAAATGGGTCCATGGTTTCCAGCTATGTAGTACTGAAGTACTTTGGCCACATAATGAGAAGACAGGATACCCTGGAGAAGATGCTCATGCTAGGGAAAGTGGAAGGCAAAAGGAAGAGGGGCCGACCGAGGGCAAGATGGATGGATGATATTCTGGAGGTGACGGACTCGACCTTGGGGGAGCTAGGGGTGGCGACAGCCGACAGAAAGCTCTGGCGTGAGCTGGTCCATGAAGTCACGAAGAGTCGGAAGCGAGTGAATGAATAAACAACAACAAGCAGAAATTTGAAAGAGCACGGAGGTTAGTACAGGCAGCAATGAGAAAATCCAGTGTGTGAGCGTCGGCCAGGTATCTTGGATCCCATCACAAGTTATGTATGGTTTTCTTTCTCATGTGCACAGATCATTTTAGGGCAGAGGTAAATTTTACTTTACATTATGGTGTGGGATAACTCAACATGGGTTGCCATTTTTTGTGGCATAACATGTAATTCTACTCAAAAATTATGAGCAAATAAACCAGTATTTACTGTGCATGCAAAATATTTTTTCTAATTCACACAAGATTCTGATTCTTCAGACGAGGAGAATTGTCACACCGTACATTCTGTTGGTTGCATCTGCACTGCATGGAGAATGTACACTTAGCAGACCACCATTGATCATTGCTTCTCTGGCGCCTCAAATTAAAATCTAATCTAACACACAATGCAGTACAACTGTGCTTTATCGCAGTAATCTGTTTTCCTTTCATTAATATTTCCAGATTTGGGTGCTTGAGACAATTTCCATAAAAACACTTAGTTAAATGAGGAAATTTAAGTACAACAAAATCATCCATGCTTAAAATGCTATTACAGAGATTTTTTAAAAAAGTTTGGTAACGTGTTTATAATTGAATTATTCCAAGTAAATCTGTGAAGGATTAAACTTGCTCTTCCCTCCTTCCATTGGTTCTACCCTTGAATCAATGCTTGACTTCTATACCCTGACCCTGACAAGAAAAAATATCACATTCATGAGGTAGAATATATTCCCACACTACAGCAATATCCATGTAATCACATGGATCCTGATGGAGCAAGGTCTCACATGTGCAGGAGCTCTTCACTTGTGCATAGTGCTTTCCAATGAGGTAGATTTTTTTTTATTTAATCAATCTATATCCTACCCTTTTGCCAGAAAATGGTGCATAAGTTGGCTAACATACTATACAGGTTATTAACAAATCTGAATAAACATGTATTTGCCTTATTAAAGTCTGTATGGCTGAAGGACCATTAAAATTATTTTAAGAAACGAAAAGAAATACAATGAAACCAAGCTAACAACCATTCTGTTTATGAAATGGTCACAACAATCACAGCATGTATACACCATCTCCCGCTCTCAGAGCCAGATCATTTTGTGCCTTGCTCCAAACCAGAGGGTGTATCCCTGTAACTGGGAAAAGCTGATCAGGTTGGCTTCTCCTATTGCAGTGTCGGCATTGTTGCTGTTGAATCACCAGGACTGGCAATTCCTGAGCACAGGCTCAAGTCAATGGCCTTCTGATCTATGACCCAGCTTATTCCCTAAAGTACCAGCTGAAACTCCCATTACTTGCATACAATGAGCAGGCTTCCCATTCATTTCAATGGTGGAGTGACATACGCATACCTTGCATGATCACTGTAATCTTCTGTTGATACAAATGGAGAAATCCTATGGGCAAGTGAGCTCTACGTGTGCACTGGTGCTTCTGTGCACATGAGGAGTTGGTCCATCAGGGTGCATGTGACTACATGGCTATAGCAGAGCAGGGAAATATATTTCACTTGACAAAGGGCTTGCCAACTCCTAAATCAAAGTTGTGCCTTTGAGAGCTGTGCAGCAAGCAGGAGTTTTCTCCCATCATGGTACAACTGTGCCTGAAGAGCTCCTCCTTTCCACCTAGCTACAAAAGCCACAACAGCATTCTTCAAAGCTAACTTCATCAGTAGTCCTGACTGATAACCCAGACATCTTCAAAGCACTCAGTGAATGGCAGGAAATGGAAGAAGGAGAGTAAATAAAGATGATGCAGAAGACAGACAACCTAATTTCAAGCTAGATGTTGGGCTCCTGCAAAACCACTGTCTGGATCTGGATCTCTAGGCTCATTATGAACGGAGAAGACTGAATAGGTGTCAACTGAAGCTCTGGAGAGTTCCCTTGATGGCATAGGAAGGCACCTGATATTAAGTCAGACTATTTGACCACTGTCCAGAATTGTCTACTTTGGCTCTCCAAGATCTCCAGCAGCTTGATTCTTTCAACTCAAGGGCGAAGAACCTCAGAAGCCAGGGGGCAAATCAATCCTTCCTGGGGTTCCAATCTAGCCCTCTAGGATTCCCCAGATAGCCACATGCCTTTCCCTATTCCTACCTGTTTTCCCCAACTACCAATTATTTTGTTGGTTTCCCAGTGTTTGCGCACTTCTTTCTAACAGGTTGAAATGCCTCTTCTAAAGCTTAGTTACAGCAGTAAGAGGTTACAAAATAGGCTGGTATTTTTGCAACCTCTTTTACCTATGGTTCCACCCACCATTGGAATGTGGCCCCCAGGATCAGGATCTTCTCTGAACTGGAATTTGGGCCCTGGAGCTGAAAGCAGTTCCCCACTCCTGTTTTAAGTGGAGATGCAAGGATTGGATTTGAGACCTGCCTGCAAAAGAAATGTTCTACCAGAGTGACTGAGCACATGTTTTATATGCAGAAGGTCACTGGTTCGATGTCCAGCTTCTCCAGGTAGGGCAGGGAAAGAATCTTGCCTGTAACTGCAGCGAGTCGCTGCCAGTCAGTGTTGACTAGGGTGACCATATGGAAAGGAGGACAGGACTCCTGTATCTTTAACAGTTGTATAGGAAAGGAAATTTCAGCAGGTGTCATTTGCATGACTGCAGCACCTGGTGAAATTCCCTCTTTGTCACAACAGTTAAAGCTGCAGGAGTTCTGTGCTCTTTTGTAGAGTGACCAGATACAAAAAAGGGCAGGTCTCCTGCAATTTTAACTGTTGTGATAAAGAGGGAATTCCACAAATTGGATTGGTTACATATTTATAGTTCCCTGTATAATCTTTAAAACTGAGTAATCAGTGGAGATTCCACAAATGGTCTCAAATAGGTTCTGGCAATGTTTAAAAACAGGAGGGAGGTGTGTGAAGTTTGCTACCCCTATTCAAACTCTCTTGGCTTCTCTTGAAATTCCTTGAACCTACAAAGAATCCTCTGAGTGCCTTCCAACGTTTGTTTCAGGCAAAATGGTGATTGAAACTTTTAAAAGCATCTGGTGAAAGGTATATTACATGTCTATTGAACATGAGGTTTTCAAGAAATTTGTATCCCCTTTAAAACAAATACATAATCTGATTCATATTTTTTTTTCTGTTGCTATGGCAATGCAACTAAAAGATAGTTTGTATTAATTTAGTCACAAATAAAATGAACAGTCGGTGTAAAATCCATCTTTGTCCCTACACAGAAAGCCTACAACCTCCCTAGGTAACTGGTTCCATTGTCATACTGCTCTAACAGTCAGGAAGTTTTTTTTGATGTCCAGCCGGAATCTGGCTTCCTGTAACTTGAGCCCGGTATTCTGTGTCCTGCACTCTGGGATGATCGAGAAGAGATCCTGGCCCTCCTCAGTGTGACAACCTTTCAAGAGATCTCATCCAGTCCAAATGCTTTGTTTTGAGGGGTCTGAGTCCCATTCCCGTGAAGGATAGAAACTCCACCAGGGCCTTGTTGCCAGGGCCTGCCACCTCCTTTATCCCCAAAAGTAAGCAATTAGGCTTTGGGGCTGGAGAAGGGGAAGGCAAAGAGGGCAGAGATGGTCTTCAAGCTGTTTGCAGGTAGTTGAACTCGGTACTCGCAAAAATCTCATGGTTTTCCGATTTCTAAGATGGGTTGCAGAAAGTAGGTGTCCAGATGTTTTGAACTTCAATTCCTACCATTCCTAACCATTGGCCATGCTGGCAAGAGCTTCTGGAAGCCCAAAACAGCTAGATATCTACCATCCCATAGTAAAGCAAGCCCAGCACTGCAGTTGTGTTGGTAAACCTCAGAGATAGATGGGTGATCACAAGTTTCATCAGCCCCAAAATCACTTGGGCTTCTCCAGTATTCTAGTCAAATACCTGAAGATGGTTGTACAAGTATTCAATACGCATGTGCTCCGCTCCGATTAGAAGCGCAGAAGCAGGAGCGGATTGGCCTGCTTCACCTTGCCCAGAGGTGGAGTAGAAGTGGACCGTGGACCCCTAGAAGCAAGGCGAAGAGAAGCGCCCATTTTTCGGAGCTCCTCTTTCAGGCGGACCGCTCCGATCGCCATCTTGAAAACATTTCGCCCATAGGATTGCATTGCGGAAAAGAATCGCAGATAACTGTGTTGTTTTTGAAGCTATCATTCTGAAAATTCTTGTGCTCAGAGAGTCGTGGATGGGGGTCATTTTGAGAATACTCTCAACTTTCTGTGTCCTTTGGTTCGCGTGCTATATTCTTTTAAAAAATCGGGTACATTTTACAATACAAACGGTAGGGTAAACCGGCTGCGGCGCGGCGGGGTTTATTTGAAGCGATGACAGGCACATTCAACTCCCAATCCTGATGAGAATTGATCACCTCATGAAGCATCCTCCAATCCCAGCCTTTGAGGCGGGGACTAAGCCAGAGTCACCCTCACAGTCAGAGCTCTCAGCGTCTTGTGGGTTTTGGCGTTCATGGGGAGAGGAGGTAGTTTAGCTGCTGCTGTGTTTTGGACTTTGGAGATAGGATTTAGCTTGGCGTGTGTTTGCTTATTTCTGACTTTTTGCTTAGTTTGCTCTGTGTTTTTCCCTTACTTTGATTTAATATAAACTTTATTTTTAAATTTTGGAGTGTGTGTTTGTTTGTTTATTTGGTTCTCCCCCCCTCCCCTCTCTTAAAGCCTGATTGTGTTTGATCTTCCTTGTTCCTTCTATCTATATACAAAAAAACCCAAAAAATACCAAAAACATTTTTTCTATATTTCTTCTTCTTCTTCTTCTTCTTCTTCTTCTTCTTCTTCTTCTTCTTCTTCTTCTTCTTATTATTATTATTATTATTATTATTTATTTTATATAGCACCATCAGTGTACATGGTGCTGTACAGAGTAAAACAGTAAATAGCAAGACCCTGCCGCATAGGCTTACATTCTAATAAAATCAAAGTAAATCAATAAGGAGGGGAAGAGACTCTCCTCGTAGTCCACCTGCTCTTCATCTGGGAAACAGAGTGTATTAGCCTCACAACAGCCCTGTGATGTAGCTCATCTGGGGAGCAGAGTGCATTAGCCTCACAACAGCCCTGTGATGTAGCTCATCTGGGGAGCAGAGTGCATTAGCCTCACAACAGCCCTGTGATGTAGCTCATCTGGAGAACAGAGTGCATTAGCCTCACAACAGCCCTGTGATGTAGCTCATCTGGGGAGCAGAGTGCATCAGCCTCACAACAGCCCTGTGATGTAGCTCAGACTGAGGCAGGAGGGCTTGCCCAAGGCCATGCAGTGCAGGGCACCGATCCTAGATTTCAAAGACCCAAACCCTCCTTGCATCTAAAACAACCAGATGCACCCTGAGCACCTCCCTTCTCCCCTTCCCGCCTTGCAGGGATGGTGTATATGTCTTGCTTTGACTCAGGGGAGAAGTCCTTCCTGCGCTCACTTAGACTTTATCAAGTTCAATAATCCATTATGCAAGTGTGGAAGAAGATTTAGGGTTATCTCATGGCATGTTGGGATTTCCTTTCAACTGGCCCCAGTGAGCTGTCTGCATTGCAACTTTAAATCCCTGACATACTGGAGTGTCCGATTTTCAAAACTTCCCCTAACATCAGGGGATGATGGGATTGGCTTGAAATTTGGTCTCCATGTGGACACATGGGTAAGCTGTCATGGGACCAAAGGATAGGTTTCTGACGTGCAAATTGACGTAGTTCTAAAATGGGACTTGATTTGGGGTGAGTTAAAAGGTTAAAGCCGCGCCAAAAATCAGGGGATGATGGGATTCCCTTGAGTCTGGGCATCCATGTGGACACATGGATAAGCTTTCATGGTGCCGAGTTTGAGGTTTCTAACATGCAAATTGACGGAGCTATCAAAAGGCGTGTGAATGGGGTGCCCAATTTTCAAAAATTCCCCAAAAATCAGAGGATGATGGGATTCGCTTGAAACTTGGCGCCCATATGGACACATGGATAAGCTATGATGGTGCCAAGTTTGAGGTTTCTAACTTGCAAATTGACATAGTTATAGAATGGGACAATTTGGGGTGAGTTAAGCCGCGCCAAAAATCAGGGGATGATGGGATTCCCTTGAAACTTGGCATCCATGTGGACACATGAATAAGCTGTCATGGTGCTGAGTTTGAGGTTTCTAATGTGCAAATTGACGGAGCTATTGAAAGGGGTGTGAATTAGGGTTATGGGTGGTGCATTAGAGGTTAGAGCCGCGCCAAAAATCAGGGGATGATGGGATTCCCTTGAAATTTGGCGTGCGTGTGTATACGTCCATGAGGTGTCATGGTACCAAACTTGAGGTTTCTAACTTGAACAGAAAAAAAGTTGTATAATTTTTTAGCTTTCAATGCAAGCCTACGGGGGGGGGGGGGGAAACGGAGCTCCGATCCGGATCCGGAGCTCTGAGTGGAGCGGAGCGGACATAGGCAGAGCGGGGGCGGGGCAGAGCGGGCTGATCCGAAAATTGCGGATCTGTAAGAGAAGCGGAGCGGGTGGGGTCCGTGCACACCCCTAGTATTCAAGTTGAACACTCAAGCAGCCCCATTCCTGAGTGCACCTCCCATCCTCCCTGCTAGTTCCTCCCTTTGCTAAAAAGAAAGCATAAAAAATCCTGACATTTCAGAAATGGGGAGTATCAGGAAGTGGAGGGCAGGAGAATATTAGGGTTGCTCTAGGGTGCTTCCACGCTATCCCTTTTGTCTGATATGGCCATCTTTTAGTTCCCTCGCTTTTTACAGATCATCATCATTGTTGGCCTATTTTCTGTGTCAGTGGTTTATGATGATGAATCACATGTTTTGTTCTGTTTCAAATGTGATTTGTGGAGATTTTGGGGGGTTATGAAACACAATTGGAACACAAGCCTGTCTAGTGTGGGCAGGCAAGATGCAATTGCACTTGTCAAGTGACTCATGCCTATGACCAGAACACTTCCTCTCTGCAAATTCAGCCCCTTTTATTGCTCCCCATTAATCTAGGGGAATTAGTGATTAATAGTGTCTGATTTGCCTCTTGAACAGCCTAAAGGCAAAAACAGGCATTACTTTAAATCCATATCTAGCAGCAGTACTTTTTTTCATTTTTACTCCAGAGTAGGTGCAAGGGTCTGATCTGGATTTGAACCCTAGCGTCGGGGGATGTAGGAGGTCAAGGTTTCAGCATAGCTAAAAGGATTATTGAAACAACATGCGTAGATCACTTTGACACTTAAAATTAGCACTGTAGTTAGTACTACGGTGACTATTGACCAAAAGTAAATGTATTATTTTAGATAAACAAATAAGTATAACAAATCAAATAGGCCATTTTATTGAAGCCTAAATCTTAGTTCACAACCATCAACTACCATTTCCCCTGCATGATCCTATTTGTGAGAAGCAGGCTCGGGGGGGGGGGGGAGGCATACAAAGCTTGCATCATGTAGAGCTACATCATAAAATTCTCGTTCTCTCTCTCCATCTCTCTCTTTCTTTGTGTGTGTGTGTGTGGGGGAGAACTTACTAAACTTCAAGGATGGTAGCAGCTGCATTTCTCACAAATTGGGTCTTTTAGAAACCTGCAAAAATGAGACGATTAAAAAGGATGAAAAGAAGCCTGAAGCGCATACATTTTCAACAGACAAGATGAATTTTTCCAAGGCTCTGATTAGACTGTTTCCCTGGCATTCACACTATCCTATAAGATGCATCCCCTGTGCTTTGTTCCCAGGTCTGAATGAAGACACCACAGTACAGGAGAATTCATTTTGAATTCAAGTGTCTTATTTTTATGAATCACAGTTGGAATCGCCAGCTATCTTAGTGGTGGGATATATTGATCAATAGTGTTATGGCACCCCTTTTAAATCACAAGAGTTTCTTTGATTGCACCTTGATCGTATGGAGGAATAGCCCTTTTGAAAGAGGGACAAATGAGGATGTAGGTCTCCTGCTTTGTTTTTATGGGGATTTATTCATGAGTCCCCCATCTGAATCTTAGGTACACTAAATTATTACATCAGAAATCTACAAGCTATGTGGCACCGCTGCTTACTCCCATGTTGACTCCTTTCTAATCTCGGGCAAACATGGCTAGAAGGATCTATTGGAGCATAGCTTTCAAATGCTGGACTTTAAAGTAAGGGACAATAGCTATCAAAATTAGGGTCAATCAAGGCCAAATAAAGAATGTGATGTATTACAGTACTGAGAGAAGGAGGTGTCCCTTAGGGAAATAAGATGTAGACCCTATTCAGACACTAAGCCATGGCTGCCAACGCTTTTGCAGCAAATGGTTAGTGAGCATGTTTAAACGGTGGCTATGTAGCCACCATGGTTAGGAATGGTTTACACAACATGCCATGTCACGGTTCACATGACACGCTAAGCCAAAATGTTTAGGTCAAAATGCTTAACCACCCTGGCTTAGCGTGTCATCTGAACAGGGTCGTAGTCTCTCACACTGAGTTATAGCTTTAGCCAGTGGTACCATTGTCCATTCGCCCATCTTGGATCCACGGGAAAAGTTGTTAAAGAAATAATTCTTCACTAGGTTTGAATGTTGCCAAAAAGATTTCAAACAGAAATAGCATGTGGCACAGCCCTTCCAGAACTATGGTACCACTGCTATAGGAGAATCTCTGGGTGCCTTTTAGGGCTATGCGCCACTTCGCTTCAGAGCGTAGAAGCAATAGCAAGGCAACCTGATTCGCCTCGGACAAAGGCGAAGAAGTGGGTTGGGGGGGCTGCAGATTGAGGCGAAGAGGATCGAGATCAAGCGGATCCTTCGCCTCGATCCAGAGCTCTGAAGAAAAGGTAAGTGGGGGCTTACCTGATGCTGCCGCAGTTCGTGTGGCGATGGCAGCAGAGCCAGGTAAGGGGGCGGGGGGGGGAAGGGTCTTACCTGAGTCTGTCGCATTCTGACAGCAGCTTCACCTGAGCCTGAGGACTCAAACCGGAAGACCAGGCCGTGGCTGGTAAGGGCCCACTATGCAGGTAATGCAGGTAAGGGGGGAGGTGGGCTTTACCTGCTGCTGCCACCGCCGCCACCACTGCAGAGCTCCGATTTGGATCTGGAGTTCCACAGCAGAGTGGACCATAGACGGATTGACACGGGGCGGAGCAGACCCGATCCGGAATTTGCAGATCGGGTGTGGAGTGGATCGGGGGGTCCGTGCACAGCCCTAGTGCCTTTTACCTGCTGCACTAACTTTCCATATATAGTATAGGGGATTATTTGTTGCTGTCTGAAATGGAGCAGTCCTTTCTGGACTCTACCAAATGCTATTTCTGCATGCTTGAGGTGACCCACTGATTTCAATCATCCTAACAATTGTGTGACTAATTTCAGTTCATGCATCTGATGAAATAGACTACAGACTAAATATATATATATATATATATATATATATATATATATATATATATAAAAAGGTAATGTTAGAGCACCTTACAGATTCTCTCTCTTCTTATACATATTCAAAGAAATCTAAATGCAAACAACATGTGTTTTATAGCTCAAATCATTCTCCTACACTGGACTTCACTTTGTCTATTGATTTCTATGCTCAGTTTTTAAAAGCAAAATTGCTCTGTTGCCATTTTTAATTGACTGGAGGCATTACAGATTGTAGCAGCTTCTGCATTATGAATAGGCCAGCTCAGTTGCTCCAGGGGAAGGTTGCAACTCCAAATAACATTCTTACCACACAGACACATGGCAGTCAGCTTGCATTTGTGTAAAAAGTCTTTCTGCATTCATATTCAAACCGAAATAAGACGTTTAAAATCCTCAGCATTTTGCTTGTTTTCTTCTCTCTGGGAGAGAAAGGTGGTTTGCTAGTTTTGAACAGCCTGTTCTAAGGAGAGAGCATTGAGCAAGTAAATCCCATATCTGAAGCGCTTACTATGTCGGCAAAAATAGATTGTGATATTGGATGACACTTTACGTTAGAACGGAGGGCCAATGTTTCAGGTATGCTACCCCTCACTTCACTCAGCGTGTTCCAAATATGGAGATATTCAACTGAGACACATGCAGAGAGAGACCATTGATGCCTGAAAAACAGTCAGATAATTTCAGAGAAGTTAGAAGCTCCGATTGGTCCCGTCTCCACTCTGATATGAATTCATGGGTTTGGAAGTGGCCAATCTCTGCTCTGGAAGATCGAATGTTCCACGGATGTTCATGGTTACCAGATAATTCCGGGGTGGAGAGCACAGCCCTACTGTACAAAGATTTGTACTACTCCTTCCTGGGTTCCTCTGTTAATTTAATACAAACCTTGTCCCTATCTACAGAAGGGGTTCTTCACCCACACAGATGCACAAAATCCCTATAGATAGAAAATTAGAATGTCAGCCAGGCTAGAACTCTTCTCTCCTGGTTCTAGGGGGGAATCCGCACGTCGTACCGAGATCGCTTCTAAGCGACCCCAGTGCGGCGTGAAAGCAATCATGTAACTTGCCTTTGGAAGAGCCAACGAAGAGACGTCCTTCCTGCCGCCCCCGCCGCCCCGC
The DNA here is from genome assembly GCF_023053635.1 of Elgaria multicarinata webbii. NCBI lineage: Eukaryota > Metazoa > Chordata > Lepidosauria > Squamata > Anguidae > Elgaria > Elgaria multicarinata. The sequence continues at coordinate 17,369,843 of NC_086177.1, read as the reverse complement.
CACCCACAGACCTCCTCGCCGGCTGGGACGGAGAGCTCGGGGGAAGAAGGAGGGGTGGAGAGCTTCTTCCGCTCTCAACCCCGCCTTCTTCAGCCGAGCTCTCCTCGCCAGTTGGCGAGGAGGTCTGTGGGTGGCGGCAGCGACGGCAAAGACGTCTCTTCATTGGCTCTTCCAAAGACAAGTTGCACGATCGCTTTCATGCCACACTGGGGTCGCTTAGAAGCGATCTCGGTATGACGTGCGGATTCCCCCTAGTTTCTTATGTGCAGGAAAGACCTCTTTTCTATAGCAAAGCAATCATTTCCCCAACTACAATCTGAAGTGGTACAGGACAATAACAGTTTTACTACATAATCTGCTGTCTATTTTACAGTGGTGCAGTTAGGAATTTTAAACTCTGGACTTAATAGTCTTAAAGGGTGGTCTTTAGCTGTGATCACTTTGGCTTGGCTGTTTTTGGTGGCCCTCCTGCTCATTCTGCTAAATTAGGGTGGCCATATGGAAAGGAGGACAGGGCTCCAGTATCTTTAACAGTTGTACTGAAAGGGGAATTTCAGCAGGCGTCCTTTGTATGCACTCAGCACCTGATGAAATTCTCTCTTCATCACAACAGTTAAAGCTGTAGGAGCCCTGTCTTCTTTTGTATTTGGTCAAGAGGGCAGGCTCCTGGAGCTTTAGCTGTTGAGATGAAGAGAGAATTTCATCAGGTGCTGAGTGCATACAAAGGACGCCTACTGAAATTCCCTTTTTAATTCAACTGTTAAAGGTACGGGAGCCCTGTCCTCCTTTTCATATGGTCACCCTAGCTAAATGGCTCCCTGTACTTCTGTCCCAAAGTCCTGCCTTCTGTCTGTGTAGTTCTTCTGCATTAACCCACAGCTTCCCCTGATCAAGCATATTCTCTTTCCTTTGTTTCTCCTTCAGATACACTTTTTCATATCGTCTTCTCCTTCCAGCTTTGTAACCAGCTCCAGCCATCAGCTCAGTCCTATGCATATCCAAAACCACTGCTACTCTATTAAGTTCTGGAGACGTGCCTGCAGAATCCTGGGGCACCATAAAATGAACAAATGTATTATCGCTAGGGATATCCACCTCTGGGAAATCTGGTTCAACTTTGGCTCAGCCGAGTTCCACAGTGAGTATAACATGATTCGCATCCGTGAGATACGCTGCAGGCTGTTCCCTGAACTCAGAGAACTTTTTTGCTCATTGGGAGGCGGGGAAAGGTTCTGCAATTTGCACAAATTACAGTCAAATTTGCATGAAAATTCCACCATAATTTGCACAAATTTGGCCATAAATTGCATGAATTTGGCCATAATTTGTGCAAATGTGCCTGTAATTTGCTGAAATTGTTCAGATATTTGTGCAAATTGCAGAACCTTCCCTCCCCCATAAATGTTGGATGCCACAGCGGGAACTGAAACAAAGTCCCAGGGGCTAGGAAAACTCGTTGAAAACTTGTTGACCCACCCTCCAAATGGATTTCTCCAACATTCCTAATTATGGCATAAGCTTTCATGAGTTACAACTCACACCATCACATGCCAGATCAAACATATTCTCTCTAATAAGTGAAATCTAGTAGATCTACTACTAGTAGTAGTACTAATACATTTATTTCTTACCCACCTCTACCTCTGGATCGAGTTGGGGAACAACAATGAATACAAAAATACTATAAAATACATAAAACTGATTAAAAACATATAAAACTAATACATTATTAAAATAACAGCCAGACATCTTACAATTCGACTGGGTAGGCCTGCCGGAAGAGATCAGTTCAGAAGGACTGTTAAGTTTTCCTCCTCATCCAGGCCAATGTGGGCATGTGTGTGTTTGTGTCTGAATGGAAAGCACTTTTGCTTAAGAAAGGTACCTTGATTTTTGCCAGTCTCCCTCAGCCCACTGAGACACACATGCCAAGTTGCTCCTGAAGGTTGAGGGACCTGCCAGGGGGCGAGACAAAAATTAAGGAGACCACCTTGCATGAGTGTAAGGGCTTTCTGCTTACACCTGTGGACACAAAGCTACATTATAATTTCTTCAAACCACAAGCAGCCAATGGGTTTGCTGGGTGTTTGCTTGTTTTTCTTTCTTCCACAGTCCATCCTATCTTTGGTCTACACAACACAGAACATCCTTCATTAGCCACAGTAGTGTTTATACAATGTTAGTAAACTGTCAGTACCCCCTTGAGCATATTATTTGCTTGAATGTCAAAACTTCCATTTTAAATAAATAAGCACATCTGGAAGATTATTAAGAAATACACCCTGTCACCAGCTGTTTCTACTCCGGTTGAGCCGCTTTCTGATTAATTAAGCATACATTTCATTCTGGATATGTACGTTCATTAAGGAAAGCAAGAGATGTTCAGCAGCAGCCATTTGGAAGCAATGTGTTCTGGTATGCCAAGGGAGACACATTGTGCCAGTTAAATTCTTAATATTCTTTCAAGAAGGCCAACAACCGCTTCAGTTCATATAATGGCGTTATTGGACAATAAAAGACATACCCACAGAGGCTTCTTCTGGGTCAGGCTGTAGCCAGACATGTGTTGCATTCAAACAATGTTAACCATTAACTGCGGGGATGCCATTCATTAAATCACTTATATCCTCCTGCCTTTGTGGGACCCCTTTCATATTGCTCGGCCTAGTGCATCGTTGTGTGCCTGCTGTAGCACACCGCCACATTTCAGAAGACTCTGGGGCATAGTGTTGGCTACACTGGGCATGAAACAGAAATACCTCGGCTTTTCTCCTGTGTCTTTAATAGCACCTTGAGCTGGAGAGATCAGCAGGTCAGGCTTTACAGAGCATGACGATCCGCCATTAAAGACACAGGAGCTCATAAAAGCAGTTGGCAACCCTAATGGGGCATGTTCTAGGTTGAATTCCCATTGGGCACTGGGCTCCGGAGAGTCTTCTAAGTGTCGTTATATCACCCTGCATGAACTGAGAGTGCACCCTTGAACGTATCAGAATAATGCTGGTTCTCTTTCTTTCCCTCTCTTTTTTTAATTGGCCCACCAGAAAGCTAACCAGTGTAGCTCTTCGTAACAAAGAACTAAAGGAACAGGGGGAAAGTTTACCTGCTTAATGCTTTTGTGGCAAGCTGCTGTAAGAAGCATAGGAGCAGCAGCTGAAAAGTAGCAGTAGTAGTAGAAGAAGAAGAAGAAAAAGATGGTAACCCTGCATCATATCATGTATGTTGCCTTGAGAGCTTTGCCTAGAGGACAACTCTTAAACTCGATAAATAATAAATGATGCAGCCCAAATCCTTCTGTAATTGAATGTTGCAAGAAGAAATAGGTGGGAAGGTTGTCTTGTGGGTGAGCATGTCCGCCATTACTGATCTTCTCATTGAAGAACCCCAATAAGATTTGAACAAACCCCAAACCTCCATTGAATAGAATTTGAAAGCCCCTGAGATGTATCAATAAGGAAGAAGCACACTGCCTGGAGGTAATTACAATTTGCATTAGCTCTCCAGAAATGCCAGATGTCTTAGGCGTCCCCATTACACTTGTGTGTGTCCTAATACTATAGCATGCTAGACAAGTAAGGAAAGCGTATGTCTTCCATGAACGTGCAATGGACAAAAGCTGAGTTTCGGTATGGGACACTGTCGTGGGATAGCTGGAAGGGATGTTTTAAAGATTTGGTGCTGTATATTTTCAGCAAATCACAACTGTACAAAGGTTTGCGTTTTCTTAAAAAATGGACAATCAGAGTGTCATCAGAAAAGTATTTTATTGCATGCTCATTACTCCCCACTTACTGATGTTCTCAGATCCTTTTGACGATGTCTGCCTCCCATGCATCTCACACTCCTTCTTGCCTTCTATCCATCACAAAATAGACCCCTTTAAATCCATTTTTTTAAATGGAATGTGCTGCCATTTCCTGCTATGTGCAGGGAAGTTAGCATGATAAAAAAAATGGCTACTGAATGAGCCACATGGCCATTGTTTACTTCCTCTTTCTTCCCTTTTGTGAAGAAAGAGGAAGTATCATGGGACAGAAGCAGGGGAAAGCAACAGTAAGGAAACACAATTTCTGCCCATCTGATGACAGTCCAGAGAAGAGCCATCACAAACCATCCCTCGCTTCACTAGTTTGCTATCCTCACTGTATTCAGCAAGATAGCCTTTTGTAGCTTTTATAAACTAGTCTTTTTTAAGTCCACACCCAGACGTAGGTGTCTTAGGGTCAAACTAGACCAACTTGTACCATCATCCAGATGTGTTGAGCTTCAGGTTCTGCCAGGGCCGGTGCTACCATTAGGCCAAATAGGCAGCCGCCTAGGACGCAGACCTCAGAGGGGAACAGTACTGCCTGTTTTAAGAAAAAAATAAATAAAAGGAAAATATAATAAACTCTTCTTGAACAGCTGAATCGAAGTTGGCATTTTTTTGTTGGGGGGAGGGTACAAGTAGTTCGCCTTGCTTGGGGTGCAAAATAGTCTGGCACTGGCCCTGGGTTCTGCCTTCCCAGCCAGCATGGCCAGGGTAGGCTGGAACATACAGTACTACACATCTGGATGGCACCGGATTGTGGAAGGTTGAACTAGACAATATGTTAAAGTCATGATCAGATTTGCATTTTTTTAAAAGCAGCCACTGGGAGGGAGTACGAGGTGGGGACGTTAACCTCCCCCCCTCTTGTACCACACTCATGATGTTGACTCCCCCTACAGACACACACACACACACACACACACACACCAGCTGTTACTAAAAAAGAAAAAAGATACACAGATGTGATCATACTTTTAATCCTTGGTCCTTACATTATATATGAAACATACAGAAACAAAAAGCACTGCAGCACTTACAAAGGACGCAAAACCCACAAACATGGTTAAGCTGACATGGACACCTTCACTTAGATGACCAAGACTCAAGATTGAAGTGCCTGCTCAGCTATTAAGTTCTCTGTGTGGATTCAGGGCAAGTCAATTTCTTCCCCAACTGTGATCATAAAGTAAGGCCTAAATGTTGGCTCTCTTTCCCTTCATAGTCCATAGACCTAATTCTAAGCACTTAAGAGAGAAATAGAAGAGTGGTCGTGAGAAGCCATTGGGGGGGGGGGGGAGGATCTACACTACTGCTTTCAAATGCTTTATAACAGTTTTGACAACTGTTGCGGCCCAGGACACACTGCATATACAGTTTTCAAAATGTTTTCAAAGTGCTTTAAAGTGCTTTAAAAGCAGTAGTGTAGATTCCCCCTCCCCCATCAGTGCAGTCCTTCCCAATTTCCCACTTACTTTGGCTTATGTGCGAGGCCAGCACTTCAAATTTGGACTGGATTAATTAGCTAATTAGATACTTTAGGAAGCCGAAGCACTCTGCCCTGTGATGGCTTTACCCCCTACTGATTTTGGATGTTCCATTTTTGTGACAGGAGTATAGAGGAAGTTGCAGGGGGGCAATTTCTTCATTGGGCTCCGTATATGTACAAGAGAAAATCCAGTGTGGTGATATAAATGCCAGTGTGGCATAGTAGCTAAAGTGTTGGACTGGGGGGGGGGGGATCTACACTACTGCTTTAAAGCGCTTTATAACAGTTTTGACAACTGTTGGGGCCCAGGACACACTGCATATACTGGTTTCAAAACGTTTTGAAAGTGCTTTAAAGTGCTTTAAAAGCAGTAGTGTAGATCCCCTCCCCCCGGGAGTCAGGAGATCCTGGCTTTAGTCCCCACTTGGCCATGGAAGCCCACTGGGTAAGTTTGGGCAAGTCGCAACCTCTCAGCCCAACCTACCTCACAGGGTTGTTGTTATGAGGATAAAATGGAGGAAGAGGAGGATTATGTACACCACCTTGGGTTCCTTGGAGGAAAAAAGGAGGGATATAAATGCAAAAATAAATAAATAAATAAATAAATAAATAAATAAATAAATAAATAAATAAGTAAAATAATAAATAAGGAATGGAAAGAGGGGAAGTGCAAGAAAGAGGGAGAGAGGAGGGGTCAGAAGTGATTCAAGGGAGCATTTTCTAGGTTACTTACTCCCCGATTAAGGCTGGAATCCTATGCCTGGAAGCAAATCCAATTGAAAATGAAACTAACCTGAGTAAAAATGCTTTGGATCAGGTGGCATGGCTGCAGTTCTTAGCACACTTACATAGAAGTAAGTTCCAGTGAAATCAATGCAACATATCTCTGAGGGAACTGGCTTACAGGGTTGGGCTGCTCACAGCCCGGTGAAGCATGTGGGAGGCAACTGTTTTGTAACAGCCTTTTCAAAGCGGTGGCAAAGAATATGGGAACAATTTAGGAAGAGAGAGTACAAAGGAGATGGCTGAATGTTTTTAAATCAAAGGATTTTTTTAAAAAAAAAAACATTCAAGATTTAAAGGCAGATATTCTCAGGAAACAATACATGTCGACGCAAACATGGAAACCCATTCCGTTTCAGTCATATGTCCTTGCTCATCCATCCATCTTAGGGCCAAACTAAACATTTATTAAACATAATGCAGCAGTGCCATGCTAGTTTTCTCTGTCCTCCTGTAAGTGCGCACAGCCCCAGTTTGGATTGGGATCATGGTGCTCCAGGAGAAGAGGATTTAAGCTTCTCTGCCCACACATTTGTTTTCATGAAATTCCACACATGCATGTACAGGGATGGGGTAAGAAAAAGAAAAAAAGCCTCCACTGACTCCCATGGAGACATCTTCTTTTCTAATGCCACACACACACACACACACACACACACACACACACGGTCATTGGAGGGCGGCAGGCAGAGGTGAATTTCGTAAAAAATGTGTGTGCGAAGCTTAAATCCTTCTCTTCTGGAGCACAACAGGGTCCCAATCCAAACTGAGAGCCAGTGTGGTTTAGTGGCTAAAGTGTTGGACTGGGACATGGGAAATCCTGGTACTAATTCCCATTCAACCATGAAAGGTCACTGGGTGACTTTGGGCCAATCACAGACTCTCAGCCCAACCTACCTCACAGGGTTGTTGTTGTGAGGATACAAATGGAAAGGAGGAGGATTATGTACGCCACCTTGGATTCCTTGGAGGAAAAAAGTTAGGATATAAACGCAATAAATAAATAAATAAATAAAATAACTAATAAATTAAGGCCCTTCACACATGCAGGAGAGTAGAGAAGGCTAATTCCACTATGTGTGTTGAAACTAACTTTTACTTTGGCCCTTATATTCAGTTAATAGCATGTATATCTAGCTAGCTCTTTTTTCACAAAGCTCAAAGCATCTTATATAGAGCTTCAAGAGGTTAGATCCAGGATCTGCCTTCTGTGAAAAGAAGGACTCCACCCAGTTTTTGAGGATTCCCCCTCTACATCACAGCCCATCCCATTCTGCAGGTTCTCCTGTCTTTCTTGGCTGGTTCAAACAACCAAATATCCCACATGGCTTATTTAAGCCAGAGTAGACTGCAGTGCATTTAGGTGGCCATTTTGAATATTCAAGCCATGACCATGGCTTGTAGTGTCATCCAAACCCAGTAGGGATCGGATGTGTCAGAGTTAAGCCCTCACATAACCTATGGACTGTTTTAGGATTATGTGATGGCTATTTAAGCCTTGCACAACCCACCCCTACTAGGTTCAGATGACAGAACACGTCGTGGTTAAAACTTGAATACTCAAAAGCTGCCCAGCATACCCCACAACCAAGCATGGCTTATTTAAGCTACGGTGATTGTGTGAACCAGGTCTCTGTGAGGTATTTTGAGGGGGCTGGAGGAGCTGCTACTGGAAGGAGGGATCAGGGATTTGGATCAGGACCACAGTGACCTGGGAGGAGAGGATTAAATCTCCTGCACACGCACCATTTGTTTCCCAACTGCCATCCCATGCAGGGATAAAAAATGGGAAGAAAGCCTCCACTGATGCCATTGGAGAGTTTTGCCTCTTTTTAACCCTTGCCTAGGGCAGAGGGTATTTTAGAAAGCAAGGAGTTCAGGGGTGGATTGATCCTACTCAGCCAGTGTGCTGTGTTCTTGATCCAAATTGGGGTCATGTGCACTTACGTTAGGGTAAAAGAAGAGAGGGGGAGATCAGCTACACACTATGGATTAATGTAATGTATAGTTTGACCCTCAATCAATAATGGAAAAAAGTACTACTGGTGGAGAAGCTGTAAATAACTTGAAGTCCTGGGAATCTGGAAGCATGTTGCATTTGTCCAGTTCTGATTCCAAATGTGGCAGCATTAATTACTATGACTTCTTGGTGAATTAGACCTACATAAACTCCTATCAAGTGTGCTCGTAAATGTTTGATGCACAGCACAAGAGCAAACAAAATAACCTCCTTAAACTGATGGGGGAAAGGGCAACAAGCTTGCTATAACAATGAACAATTTCTAGCTTTTTTAAAAAGAAAAGTCAAGCAAGTTGTAGTATGGTAGGGAGAAAACATAAATTTCCCAGTTTAGAACAGGATCAGGACTTAGGCAGCAGTCCTTAGGCGGTTTTTGTGAACCGCCTGGAGAGCTTTGGCTATTGGGCGGTATAGAAATGCAATCAATCAATCAATATTTAATAACATATACGCCCCACAGAAAACAATGGGCTTTACTTCCAAATAAACTTCTATATAATTGCATTGTTCATGTAAAAGTATAAATTCCAGGCACAAATCAACTAATATTAAGTATTCTTAAGTCTCCTTAAGACTACACAATTTGCAGCATTGCATCATATTATGCTTTAAAATTAAAAGAAACTAAGGTTGGAATTGGAAAAGCACAATTAATTAAAGCCACAATTGTAAACTGGGTTAGATCCAAAATTAGTCATATTGAGAGTAGATCCATTGAAATCATGACTACTTTACATTCCATTGGGTTTAGATGGTCTGTGACAAAGGCCTCAGCTAGACGATTTTATGATCGTGAGATCATTGCCCTAGTTTATATGTGGCGCGCGACATCGTGGCCACCATTTTTTTCTTTTAAAGGAGTCGGAGGTCTCGTGTGCAAATCATAAGTTTTGTTTTTTTAAAAAAAATCCCTGTTCCCCCCACCCACCCCTGATGGGCACAGAGCTCCTGAGGAGCTCTGTTCCCTGTGCGTGGCTCCCTGCTCCTTCCAGTTACTCACTAGGATCCAGAACAAACTGCAACGCCCAGCCACACATTCCGCGGTTTCAGGATCAGCTCAGGACCATGGAAAAACTGGGCTAGAAGGGTAGGGCAAAATCCCAGAGAAATGGTGGGATCATCCCTCCCTGCCCCCGGGATCCCCCGTGCGTCATCTGGGGGATGACCCCAGGGCGATCCCCAGTATAAGCCCTTGTCTAGCATTGGCCTAAGTCTGGATCCAACGCAATGCTAAGTGGTTTATATTTACACTGCAAATCTTTTAATTCAGTAGTGAGGAATCTGTGATCCTCCAGATGTTGCTAGACTACGTCTCATCATCACTGAGCATTGGCTATGCTAAATGGGGCTGATGGGAGTTGAATCTAATAATATCTAGAGGGCCACAGGTGCCCCATCACTGTTTTATTTATCTGGGGAAATGTCTAGAAGTTAAATATTTATCATTCGTCAATAAAAATGTGCTTCTCATTCAGAGTCCAGTAGTTGCCTGCAGTTTGTTTGGGTTTTTTGCTGTGTCTAGACTTCTTCCTCCCAAGTGCAAATCTCTTTAGACTTTTATATTCTCATTTATATTCTCAGGTTCTCCTAAGAAAAAGATGCTCTCTTACTGCAGTTAGGAGATATACTTTCAAATATCACTCCGGCTTCAGTTTTTGTGTGCTGTTCAAGAGAATCAACATAAACATTGCTCCAGGTCATTTTCTGCAGCTCCAAAGTACTTGTATGGGTATATTGGACTTTTGCTGGAACCAACAGACTTGTAGGATTAAATTTAGAAGTCAGCTTGTTGTCACTGTAGCCAAGTTTCACTTCATTTCCCCTAATGAGGCCAAATTCACATATTATTTTTTAAAAAATGGATGTTGCTGCTAGCATGTCTGTAATTCTGGAGATACTGAAGAATAACTTCATTTTTAAACATTCTTCTTTCTTGATTTAGGCATTAGAATGAGATATGTGTCACCTGTCATGGACAAAATAAGTTAGAGGTCTACTATAGCTATAATTACTTATTTTAAAAAAGACACACACATTAGGAACAAAGAGATTATTATATTTATAGTTTTGTTTGTTGAACCTGCAAACAAAATTAGAGAAAATGTATTAATTTATTAATTCTTCAAGAATGAACCATTCTTATTGATTCAGAGAATTTACTGTATTTTACTGATTATTTTATTGTATAGTGTGTATGCATAATTTTGTAATGTACATATTCAATCAATAAAAAAACTTTCAGTATAACAAGTTTAGTTAAAAGCTTTCCATGTTCACTCAAGCTCCAAATTGTTGTTGTTGTTATTTACATTTGCATACCACTCCATAGCTGAAGCTCTCTGGGTGGTTTACAAAGATTAAAAGACTGAACACTGAAAATAATATACATAATTTAAAAACATAAAAACGTCTAACATTTAAAACATTTTACACTCTCAACCAGGCCAAAGACAGTTCTGGAGTCAGTTAAAACTCAACATATGCGGTTAAATGCCTGGGGAAAAAGAAAAGTCTTGACCTTTCAATGAAAAGGTTAAAAGATTAAAACACTTAAAAATAATATACAAAATTTAAAACTATGAAAACATACAACATACCCAGAAACATACATTTTAAACAACTATAAACAGCTATGAAAACAAACTAACTTTGAGGTTACTAGCAGATAGACAACTGAAGCCAAGTTATCCTTGTCCAGATAGGGGCATACTGAAATTGGGAGAAGGCACTCCATGCCCCTGAGGCCATCTGAGCCTCAAGTGACAGAGATGGTTGTAGGAGAATCCCCAAGCTACGGACCTGTTCCTTCAGGGGGAGTGCAACCCCATCCAGAACAGGTTGAACACCCTCCAGCCAGTCAGCAGAACCACCCACTAGCAGCATCTCAGTCTGGATTGCGTTTCAGTTTATTAGTCCTCATCCAGTCCACTGTCACAGCCAGGCACCAGTTCAGCACATCCACAGCCTCATCTGATGAGGATGAAAAGGAGAAATAGAGCTGCGGGTCATCAGCATACTGATGACAATGCACTCCAAAACACTGGATGACCACACTCAACAGTTTCATGTAGAAGTTGAACAGCATGCGGGCCAAAACTGACCCCTGCAGAACTCCATACTGGAGAATCCATGGAGCTGAGCAATATCCTCCAAGCACCACCTTCTGGAGCCAACTCACCAAGTAGGAGCAGAAGCACCCACTCCCAACTCAGCCAGTTGTCCCAGAAAGATACCATAGTTGATGGTATTGAAAGCTGCTGAGAGATCAAGGAGAATCAACAGAGTCACACTCCCCATGTCTTTTTCCTGACATAGGTCTTCATACAGGGCAACCAAGACTGTTTCCATACTAAAGCCAGGCCTGAAACCCAACTGAAATGGATCCAGATAATTCCTTTCATCCAATAGTGTCTGGAGCTAGCTCGCAACCACTCACTCAAGGACCTTGCCCAGGAATGGAACATTTGCTACGGGGTCCAGAAAAGATTTCTGCAGGAGTGGTCTCACTACTGCCTCTTTCAGTTGGGCCAGGACCACTCACTCTCGCAAAGAGGCATTAATCACTTCCCTGGCCCAGCCAGTTGTTCCATCACTTCAAGCTTTTATTAGGCAGGAGGGGCAAGGATCCAATACAGAGGTGGTTGCATGAACCTGTCCAAGCACCTTGTCAATGTTAGGGTGACCAGATGACCTGGAAAACCCCAGAGACCTCTGGAAAAATGGGGCTCTCTGGGGCAACCGGGGCTGGGCCCCAATTTACCGGGGAAATGGCCGGAGGATGCATTCACGGACTTCTGGGAACGCTTCCCCCAGCACCCACCCCCTGAGCCCCGATCTGGCCTTCTCCTTGGCTGGCACGATCACGCTGGCCAAGCAGAAGGCCTGGATCGACCTGAGGGGGGGATGGAGGATGTGTTCCCAGACTTCTGGGAATGCGTCCTCCAGCCTCCACACACACACACACACACACACACACACACACCAATCTGGCCTTCCCCTTGGCTGGTGCGATCCAATATATGATCACCCTAGTCAACGTCCTCAAGTTGTACCAACTGAAACTCATCTAAGAAAACGGGATAAGACTGTGCTCTAGAGCCATGCCCATAACAGCTGCATTACTTAGGCAACATGGGTATGCTACAGCATCCTATGCTATGATTAGTTCCAGCTTCAGTACTACCTTGGAACTGGATGGCTCTGAATGGCAGAGCAGTGGACCTAAATCCCAGATTTGAAAGATACTTTGCAGGAGAGCCACTACTCATCAGAATGCACAATACTGGGCTCGGTGGAAAAATTGCCTGACTAGATAAAATGGCAGCTTTTTGTGTTACCAGCTTGTCATCCCATTAAAACACATCTAAAATACAATTTTTGAAATTGAACATCCTAAAGTTAAACATTCAGAATTGTTTTTTTCTTCTTCTTCAGAAGACAAGCATTCAATCATTATGTGTTAAACTTTGTTAGCTTTCTCATTGTCCTTAGCCCAGATCCATTAACAGATATTGAAGAGTAAGCTTTACTTCCCTTTAGGACTCAAAATTCCTTGAGTCTATTTTAATTATCTCCTTTGTCTAGACAGTTGAATAAACAAAACTGACTGCATGCTTATTAGCTCATTGTAGCTAAGCTAGATAGCTGCATTTGAATGATAATTGGACTGTTTCAAAGAAGAATAGGGTACGCTAATGACCTACTTTAAATTACCAATGCAGGTGCTTAGAATGGGTCTTTATTTATTTATAGTATTTTTATCCCACCTTTCTTTAAAAACAACAACACCAAGGTGGTGTATAACATATCAAAACAATGAGAACAACAACTTAAGTAATTAAAACTTTAAAAACGAAAATAAAAACTATAAAACCATTAAAAGGCCAAGTTGAAAAGATGTGTGTGAGTGAATGAATGAATGGTTTATTGCGGTCAGAGACGAATAGAAGTTAATAGAAAAAATGGATAATAACTAACGTAAAAAGTTAATACATAATAAGAACAAATAATAGAGAAACTAAAAGGAAGCTCTTCCTGATTTGTATTTAAGAGAAAAATAATTTAGTTAACTCAGTACTACAGATAGAACCATCCCTTAAACAGAAAGATATCGGCTTTTCAATGAGTCTTTCAAGTAGAATTCTTAGTAAAGGGAGAATCAACTTCTCTCTCTGGTCTCCCTACACAACTTGCAGTATAAGAGGATGTAGCCAAAATACTCTGTTTCTCCGATTCCACAAGGATGGAGTCGTGCAGTTAGCAAAGCAGAGGGCAGCATATTAAAGCGAGGCAGTATAAATGCTCTGAACTTCTTAAACAGATGTGTATTTGACAACTTTTCTAAAAGCAGAGAGAGTGGGGACTGATCATAATTCTAAGAGGAGTACATTCCACAATTTGGGGAAAAGCCCTCTCCTGCAAATCACCAAATGCTCAAGATATCAAACCTGCAACATAGCTGTCTTTTTGTGATATCAAAGGAAGCATAAGAGAAATTGCCATTTTATTCACAAAAGTCACTACACCCTTTTAGACAGAAAAGCCTTATTGAATTGTTTCCTTTTCTATATACAGTAACTCACCAGAACCAAAAAAACAGCAGAAAATAAAACAAGATGACCTTTAATTCTCACCCTGCCCCTCCAGATCAAATAATAATAATAATAATAATAATAATAATAATAATAATAATAATAATAATAATAATAATTTCTTACCCACCTCTCCATTTTGATCGAGGCAGGGAACAGCAGTAAGTATAAAATACATAAAATACTGATTAAAAACATAGGCCATTGCTAGACCTACCTGATAATCCGGTGGTGAGGAGGGGCCAGCCCGTGCTAGAAGTAGCGCGGGCTGTCGCTCCTATCCACACGTGAGACACAACGGGCTGCAGGAAAGTCCCGTCACATCCGCCATTTTGTTTGTAGTCTTAAAGAGCCAGGTGCGCAGGAGCGCACCAGCAGCAAATGTAAGTCTTTTTTTAAAAAAAAATCGTTCTCCCCGCTCCCCCTGCCCCAACCTCCCCCCCCGGCTCCGATCTTTCTGCCCCCTGGCTCTGATCTCCCTGCCCCCCGGCTCTGATCTTCCTGCCCCTCTGGCTCCAATCTCCTTGCCCTGATGGCTGAAGTGCTCCTGTGGAGCACTGCGCCCCATCTGACACTTTTCCCAGCTACTCGTGAGTAATTGCAGTAGCCAGGGAAAGCGGCAGACCAGTCTACATGCTCATGGTCTCGGACTCAGCCTGAGACCACAGGAAATACTGGGCTACAACTGTAGCCAAATACCCCGGGACAAGGGAGGGTTACCCCGCCTGACCCAGGGATCCCCTATGCGTCATCTGGACACACAGGGGTGAGCCTGAGGCTCACCCCAGGCTAAACCCTGGTCTAGCAATGGCCATAGTATACATTGTTAAAACATTATTAAAAAAATCCTAAAAGCATCCTAAAATTCCCCTGGATAGGCCTGCCAGAAGAGATCAGTCTTTATAGCTTTTTTAAATGCTAAAAGACTGTTAAGTTGACAAATCTCCTCCGGCAGGCCATTCCACAGCTTGGGAGCAGCAGAAGAGAAGGTCCTCTGGGTAATACCTGTAAGCCTAGTTTTAGCTGACTGAAGGAAATTATTCCCAGAGGACTTGAGTGTGCGGGTTGGGATTGAATGGAAGAAGGCGATCCTGCAGGTACCCTGGACCCAAACCATGTAGGGCTTTAAAGGTGATAACCAACACTTTAAACTTTGCCCAGAAACTAATTGGCAGCCAGTGAAGAGATTTTAAAACTAGTGTAATGTGGTCACCCCCTAAGTGTACTGGTGACCAGATCAGCTGCCATATTTTAACCTAGTTGAAGTTTCTGGACTAGGAACAAATGTAGCCCTTTGTAGAGCGCATTGCAGAAGTTGAGCCTCGAAGTTACCAGCACGTGCACTACCATCTTTAGGTCTTCCAACTCTAGGAAGGGGTGCAGCTGGCGTATCAGCCGAATCTGATAGTAGACACTCCTGGCCATCGCATCTATCTGAACTGTCATTTGGAGTGACGGAGATCAAAACTGAATCAACTAAAGCTTTAGTTAAATGATGTCCTAATCAAATTCATTAAAACTAATTTAAAATAAGTAAAACCAATTAGTTGAATTAACTCAGCCCTATTTTATGTGTAATTTGACTCAAATAAGTAGAATCTGAACATGTATACAAATAGGATCAAGCCCCACTACCACAGTGTACTTTTATACAGTAAATCCAAGTTTGAAGTGTTGATTTACAGAGATCCTAAGGCTACCTATGCCTAAAATTCCCAGGCATTAAGTAGCTCACTGCAACACTGCCCCTTCTTGTAACTTGCAGTTAAGGTCGCAATTTACAATATTCACAAAAATATTAGGAATGAATGGATCTGACAAGCACATTCTCACAGAAATTGACAGATTTTCAGGATTAAGCTCACTCTGTCCAATTTCCACATAAGTGTGTGAGATGGGGTGGAAATATTTTTTTCCAAATGTACATATTTCCAAGTGTGGAATTTTTTTCTGACGTATGTATTTTTGTAATTACATTTTGTTGATGTGCTGCAGTTTTGTATACACATTTCTCAAACAGAAGCATCTTTGGTGCAGTTTTCACTACTATGTACAAATATGTAGTGTTCATCTAATATGTACATGCCCCCAACAAGCTGCATCGCCAAACTTGGGAAAATGTAAATTTCAGAATGCAACTCTGTCTTGGTTCTGTATAGGTTTTTGTGAAGTGCAAATTTGCTAAATCCACACACAAAAAGTCGACATAACAATTTTTCTACCCATCCTCAACATAGAGACAGTGGAAATAGTAGATTTGTCAGTTACAAAGTGTGAACGTATCTATACAGACAGTAAAAACAAGACCTGGAGCTGACTGTAGTTCAGATCACGAACTTCTTATTGCACAATTTAGAATCAAACTAAAGAGAATAGGGAAGACCCACAGATCAGTTAGATATGAGTTCACTAATATTCCTAATGAATATGCAGTGGAAGTGAAGAATAGATTTAAGGGACTAGATTTAGTAGATAGGGTCCCGGAAGAACTATGGACAGAAGTTCGCAACATTGTCCAAGAGGTGGCAACAAAAAACATCCCAAAGAAAAAGAAAACCAAGAAGGCAAGATGGCTGTCTGCTGAGACACTGGAAGTAGCCCAAGAAAGAAGGAAAGCAAAAGGCAACAGTGATAGGGGGAGATATGCCCAATTAAATGCAAAATTCCAGAGGTTAGCCAGAAGAGATAAGGAATTATTTTTAAACAAGCAATGTGCGGAAGTGGAAGAAGACAATAGAATAGGAAGGACAAGAGACCTCTTCCAGAAAATTAGAAACATCGGAGGTAAATTCCAAGCAAAAATGGGTATGATCAAAAACAAAGATAGCAAGGACCTAACAGAAACAGAAGAGATCAAGAAAAGGTGGCAAGAATATACGGAAGATCTGTATAGGAAGGATAATAATATCGGGGATAGCTCAGATGGTGTGGTCAGTGAGTTAGAGCCAGACATCCTGAAGAGTGAGGTTGAATGGGCCTTAAGAAGCATTGCTAATAACAAGGCAGCAGGAGACGATGGTATCCCAGCTGAACTGTTTAAAATATTGCAAGATGATGCTGTCAAGGTGATGCATGCCATATGCCAGCAAATTTGGAAAACACAAGAATGGCCATCAGACTGGAAAAAATCAACTTATATCCCCATACCAAAAAAGGGAAACACTAAAGAATGTTCAAACTATCAGACAGTGGCACTTATTTCACATGCCAGCAAGGTAATGCTCAAGATCCTGCAAGGTAGACTCCAGCAATTCATGGAGCGAGAATTGCCAGATGTACAAGCTGGGTTTAGAAAAGGCAGAGGAACTAGAGACCAAATTGCCAATATCCGCTGGATAATGGAGAAAGCCAGGGGGTTCCAGAAAAACATCTATTTCTGTTTTATTGACTATTCTAAAGCCTTTGACTGTGTGGATCATAACAAACTGTGGCAAGTTCTTGGTGGTATGGGGATACCAAGTCATCTTGTCTGCCTCCTGAGGAATCTGTATAACGAACAAGTAGCAACGGTAAGAACAGACCACGGAACAACGGACTGGTTTAAGATTGGGGAAGGAGTACGGCAGGGTTGTATACTCTCACCTTACCTATTCAACTTGTATGCAGAACACATCATGCGACGTGCTGGGCTTGACGAATCCAAGGCTGGAGTTAAAATCGCAGGAAGAAACATTAACAATCTCAGATATGCAGATGACACCACTTTGATGGCTGAAAGCGAGGAGGAGCTGAGGAGCCTTGTGACAAAGGTGAAAGAAGAAAGTGCAAAAGCTGGGTTGCAGTTAAACCTAAAAAAAAAACAAGATTATGGCAACCAGCTTGATTGATAACTGGCAAATAGAGGGAGAAAATGTGGAGGCAGTGACAGACTTTGTATTTCTGGGCACAAAGTTTACTGCAGACGCTGACTGCAGCCAGGAAATCAGAAGATGTTTACTTCTTGGGAGGAGAGCAATGACAAATCTTGATAAAATAGTTAAGAGCAGAGACACCACACTGACAACAAAGGTCCGCATAGTTAAAGCAATGGTATTCCCCGTAGTAACCTATGGCTGCGAGAGCTGGACCATAAGGAAAGCTGAGCGAAGGAAGATAGATGCTTTTGAACTGTGGTGTTGGAGGAAAATTCTGAGAGTGCCGTGGACTGCAAGAAGATCAAACCAGTCCATACTCCAGGAAATAAAGCCAGACTGCTCACTTGAGGGAATGGTATTAAAGGCAAAACTGAAGTCCTTTGGCCACATAATGAGAAGACAGGATACCCTGGAGAAGAGGCTGATGCTAGGGAAAGTGGAAGGCAAAAGGAAGAGGGGCCGACCAAGGGCAAGATGGATGGATGATATTCTGGAGGTGACAGACTTGACCTTGGGGGAGCTGGGGGTGGCGACAGCCGACAGAAAGCTCTGGCGTGGGCTGGTCCATGAAGTCACGAAGAGTCAGAAACGACTGAACGAATAAACAACAACAATATTTACATATAATTACACACATGTATGCATACATCACACATTATTCTATCAAATAGTTCAGTGGTTCCCTCTTGACCACATTTAAAAAATGTGGAGCTGGTTCTGGGATTCTACAGTCTCTTCTTACAACTCCTCCATTGCTCTCTGGTGCAAATTCCCCATTTCCAGCCTACGTGTAGTTACAGAATACATCAATGCCGACATTAGATGTGGTTAAGGCTAAGCAGGTTCTCTCTTGACCAGGAACTGATAACCAACTTCAAACCCTGGTCTCAAACCTTGGTTAGAAACAAGGAAGGTGCTTAGGCCCAAAAACACAAAATTGGTGTTGACATATCCCATAATAATAGTTAAAGTGGTAGAAGAAATTTGCTCCAGGGAGGGAAGAAAGAAAAACATTCCATAGAAAGGTAAAGCACTGGAATTTTTTTCAGAAAATTTTCCACCCCACATTATTGCATAATTTACTCCTGGAGGGGAGAAAGAAAATGTTGCATGGAAAAATAACCCCCACTGGGGTTAAGAGGTAGGGAGCAGAGCTACAGGATGATGTAGGGAGTAGGCCACAGGGCTTGTGCAATAATGCAGGAGTGGAATGTTTCCTGCAAAGTTTTCCAATGCTTTATTTTTCCATAGAGCATTTTCTGTTTCATAAGCAGGATGGCGCAAGCATCTGACAGGGTCTGTGAGGGAAGCAGAACACACACACCCTCCGTGTCCAGCCCTCGTGGACCCAGTTGGACATGCTTGGGTGCGTGTGGACCTACGCCTGAGCTCCTCACAGGCGCTTGGGCACAGATCTGCCCTGCTCCTGACCCTTTCCCACCACTGCATTAATGGTGGCTGCATTTTCCCCTTCCATGCTAATAGTGGCTGCCATTAGCATGGAATGGGTGGGGGGGATGTACATTTTCAGGAGCCTCCAGAAAGTGCACGTTCCCCCCTCCTTCACCAATGGGGCCTATTAATTCAAGGGTAACCCTCATTAGCACTGGTGGAAGGAGAACAAACAATTACCGGAGACTCCCGAAAGTGTGCATTTCCTCCTTCCATGCTAATGGCGGCCACCAAAATTGTGGAATGTAGAAATGTGCACTTTCCGGAGCCTCCGGAAATCATGCATTTCACCCCACTGCATTAATGGCAGCCACCAGGAAGCCAGGGCTGGCGGCTCCTGAGTGCTTGCAAGCTTCACGAGTGCACAGCAGGAGCTGCCTCAGCCCGGTACATGGGGGGCAGGCTGCAGGAGCATTAGGACAAACACTCGCCGTTTTGGGGCCACCCTTATTCATAAATCCATTGGAAAAAATATCTATGCCAATTACAAATGCAATATTAGGCAAGCTTGGCACTTTCAAAATTGTAATTATGTTTTTCAGGGGATTCTCCCAAACGAACTTATATGTCATTTAAATACATACTTGTCTCGGAGTGAAATGGAACGAATAAATAGTGACGGCAAAACTGAAGCTGCCGCAATAGCCTTAGTGGGAAAGAGAGATACTCTACTAAAGTAGATGAGTGGTCGTCAGCATATCATTCACGTTTCTTTGGGTTGGTAAAATTAATTAGTGTGTTTTCAGTACCTTTGTTTCTCCCCCTAAATGGAACATTTTCCTATGCAAGTGACCCTTTGCAAATTCAGTGCTAAACTGAAACTCAATCCAGACAAGACGGAGGTACTGTTAGCGGGTGGTTCTTCTGTCTGGCGAGGTGATGTTTGCCCTGTCCTGGACGGGGTTGCACTCCCCCTAAAGGATCGGGTCTGTAGTTTGGGGGTGCTCTTGGATCCAGAACTGTCACTTGAGGCACAGGTGAACTCAATGGCAAAGAGCACCTTTTATCAGCTCAGGCTGATATACCAGCTGTGCCCTTATCTGGACAGAGATAGCTTAGCTACAGTTATCCATGCTCTGATAACCTCTCGTTTGGATTACTGCAATGCGTTATACGTGGGGCTGCCTTTGAAAACGGTCCGGAAACTTCAACTGGTGCAAAACAGGGCAGCAAGGTTATTATCAGGGACTGGCCGGTGAGATCACATTACGCCAGTCCTTTTACAACTTCATTGGCTGCCAGTCAAGGTCCGGGCCCAATTCAAAGTGCTGGTATTGACATTTAAAGCCCTAAACGGTTTGGGGCCAGGTTATCTGAAGGAACGCCTCCTCCCATATGTACCTACCTGGACCTTAAGATCATCTACAGGGGCCCTTCTCCGTGAGCCCCTGCCAAAGGAAGTGAGGCAGGTGGCTACTAGGAGGAGGGCTTTCTCCGCTGTGGCACCCCGGTTGTGGAACGAGCTCCCCAGAGAGGTCCGCCTGGTGCCTACACTGTACTGCTTTCGTCGCCAGCTGAAGACCTTTTTATTCACTCAGTATTTTAACACTTAATTTTAACTTAAATTTAAATTTTACTGTTTTAACTCTGTATTTTAATCTTATATCAACTTTGCTGTGTGGTTTTATCCTGGTTGCGCTTTTTATACTGTATTTCGTAATTGTGTTTTAACCTGTTGGGTGTTTTACTGTGGTTTTAATTTTTGTGAACCACCCAGAGAGCTTCAGCTATTGGGCGGTATAAAAATGTAATAAATAAATAAATAAATAAATAAAAATAAAATTCACCTAATTTGCATTGTAAAATTTTCCAATTTAAAATTTCCTGGGAAACCCACAACACTGGATTTGTACACACATGGCAGAGCCACAGATACTCTATTATTTGCTAACTTGAAGCGAGTGCAAGAAGTTCAAAACCACAGAAGTACTATCCCTTGGAATTTCAGCACATATCCAATAAAATCCAATAGGAAAGATGGGAAGAATTAAACAGCAATTGAGAGAATTTGAGGAAATTACTGGGTTAAGAATAAATTGGTCCAAATCAGAGATGATGCTATTTAATTATACTAAAAAGGAAGAGAAGGATTGGGAAGAAAAGGGAAGAGAAATGAGAGTTAAGGAACAAATTAGATATTTGGGAATTAAAATTGCACAAAATTTAGAGAGTTTAGAGAAAGTGAATTTAAATAGTTTTAAAAAAGAGATTTTAGTAAAATTGGAAAAATATAAAAGATTAAATTTATCCTGGTTTGGAAGAATAGCATTAATAAAAATGAAGATTTTAGCAAAGATTAATTTTATGTTTAGGATGTTACTAATAAAAATTTCAGAATCAGAGATAAAAAGTTGGCAAAATATCATAAATAATTATTGTAATGGAGATAAGAAAGTGAGGGTAAATAAGAATAAATGGTATTTAAGTAAAAAAAAAGGGAGGATTGGGTCTCCCAAATATTAAACTATATTATGTAGCTAATAGGCTAAGACATATTGTGGAGGCAATTATAGGAATAGGAGAATTAGATTGGATGGATGATAAAACTACAAGTAATATAGAGATTAATTTGGAAAATGTATATTTTAGGGAAGG
Organism: Elgaria multicarinata webbii; assembly: GCF_023053635.1. Taxonomy (NCBI): domain Eukaryota; kingdom Metazoa; phylum Chordata; class Lepidosauria; order Squamata; family Anguidae; genus Elgaria; species Elgaria multicarinata. The sequence goes on along the minus strand of NC_086177.1, from coordinate 17,348,251 downwards.
GAAAAAAATGGGTTGAAAGTATAGGTAATCCACTCTTGAGGTTTCACTGGGAAATTTGGAGTAAATACAAAGGGGAGTTGCTCCCGAGCAACTCACCTTTATCACCGGTAATAACGTTAAAGAATTTCCCAGAGGAATTAAAGAGTGGATTAAGTAAAGTTTTAATAGAAAAAAATAAAATGAAACTAAGGGAATGGTTAAGAGAAATGAATACAAGAGAGGATATCGAAGAGGTTTTAAAAGATATAAAATTAACTTGGTTAAATTATTGGCAATTAGAACAGTGGACCAAAAAGTGGGTAAGAGAAAATGGAGATTGTAGAGAATTGACGAAGTTTGAGGAATTAATAGTTAAGAAAGAAAATGATAAGGAGAAAAGAACAGTGTCAAAAGGGTTAATGAGTGAAATATATAGAATACTGTTGGAGAAAGGGTCGATGGATAGTTCAGGTAAAATGGTTTGGGAGACAGATTTGAATGTACAAATAGGACAACAGAGCTGGGAGGGACTATGGAAACAAAGAGTGTTGAGAAACATGTCAGTAAGAATAAAAGAGAATTACTTTAAAATTATATGGAGGTGGTACCTAACCCCGGTTAGATTAAATAAGATAAATAATCAGCACTCAGCAAATAGTTGGAGAGGATGTGGGGGAAAAGGAACGTATTTACATTTGTGGTGGGAATGCAAATATGTACAAAAATTGTGGAAGATGGTGTTTTTGGAGATTGAAGAAATAGTGGGAATGAAGATAGAACGAACACCAAAAGTTGCATTACCGTCACTATTTGAAGATTTAAAATGTAAAAAAGAAATTAAGGAATTGATATCGAATTTGCTGACTGCAGCAAGAGTGATTGTAGCTAGGAACTGGAAGATTCAAGGGGAATATTGTATTGAAGAATGGTACAAAGAACTATGGGATATAGCTATTAATGATAAATTGACTTGTAATATTAAATGGAGAAGAGGTATAGCTAAAACAAATGATTTTGAAGGAATTTGGAAACAGTTCCTAATATTTGTGTTTTCTAAGGGAAGTGGGAAACCACCAGCAGAAGAAAGTATGAGATTTTGGAATCAGGAATGAGATCCCGAGGTGGGGGGTGCACTTATATGTTAAGTTTGATTATGTTATATAGATATGGTATCGATGTTATTCAACAGTTATGTAGTATGTTGTTTTTGTTTTAATTGTAATGGTGTATGTTTAAGTATTGTAGAAAATAAAAAATCTTAAAAAAAAAAAGGAATTTCAGCACGTTATTGGATTTCTGGAACTAATGAGCAAGCAACATAACTGCACAGCCCCAAAATCATTGAGAGCAGCTATAGACAAGCCCCAAGGTACCTTATCATATTGTAATAAGTTACTTTTACCCCTAACTTGCACTTCTCCTTTTTGTGCTGCTGGCCTCAAACCCTTCTCATCAGGCTAAAGATGGGGAGGCTCTAATAAAGGATACAGAAGATAGCTGCAAGCTGCTGCAGGCTAATGATCCCCGATTCAATGTCCAGGCCCCTAATAGAATTGCGAACTGTAAGCACTTAACCTTGTCTCATACTGGTACATATGCCAAGCACAGGTATACAGAGCCAAAAGCTGAACCCCAATCAGCTTCAGAAAAAAGTGGGTGGGAAAATAAAGAGTAAAATAAATTGGCAGGGCTTGAGTTCACTCTTGCATATTATTACAAACTCCCCAGACAGAATGAAGACTGCATTTCACATTCTTTCTTTTTTCCTTATTCAGACGTGGTGGGCATGCAAAAGACAGGACATGTACTTTCTTGCACACTATTTAAACATCATTTATTTCATGTTTATCTTGCTCTTCCTGCAAGGAGCTCAGAGAAGCATACATTTCCCTCCCTTTATCATCCCTGAGGTAGGTTGGCCTGAAAAAGTGTGTGTGTGTGTGTGTGTGTGTGTGTGTGAAAGGAGTTGCATGCAAGCTCCAGTTCTGGTACTGAAAACAAATTTCTGGTCAGAGCATGTACTCAAAGGCCATAGCTAGACCGAAGGTTTATCCCTGGATCGCCCAGATGTCAAACCTGTTCATCTAGGTGACACACAGGGGATCCAGTGCTCAGGCAGAGGCGAACCCTGGATGATCCCAGGATAAACCTTAGGTCTAGCTGTGGCCTGTCACATTATTCTGCCCTTCAATGGCTGCCTTCTGGAGCCACTGTTTTGCACCCAGCACTGCAAGATGGGCTTCAAGGTCTGAGTGAAAACAAAAATGAGATTGCACAAGCTTAAAGTCCGCCCAGCCCTGATTTAGACAACCGTTTTCTTGCTACCCTTTGGAGGTTCAGATGGCCCTCTACAGTTCTCTGTAGACAAGAACAACATACATTGAGCACATGTCCACATCTGACTTAAGAAAGAGTGCAAAAAAGGCACATGAGTGTTTACATTTGGGACCTTTGCAGAAGAGTAAGCTAAGAGAGATTTCACTTTTTAGGAACCGTAGTGATGATGAAGCGTATTCAGCCTTGCTGAGCAAGCACAGGAACAAAAAACACTGAAGTTTGTATTGGCCATAGAATTAAGCCTCTTTGCTTGCTTGCTTGCTTGCTTTAAAGCAGGGCTGTAGAATCTCTTTCAAGATTGGAGAAGTTTTCGAGGGGCTGCATTCTAGGGATGGGTGGGACCAAAAATAAAAAAAGGGTGGAGGGGAAATGCCAGCATATTGTAGTTCAAAGCTCTTCCTGGTGGTAATTAAGCCTTTGGTGAGGCTTTTCAGACATTTAGAATGGGGAGGGAGGGGAATGGCACAAAAACTGGGAAAGCACAAAACAATTGGTGGTCCAGGGAAAGCAGCGCGGCCACCTGGGGAGCGCCATAGGGCTGGATTGGGACCAAGCAGGCCAAATTTGGCATGGGTTTCTGCACTCTACATCCAGACACCGGTGCTCTCAGCACTCACGCTTTGCCATGGCTGAGCATCCACTTCTAGCATTGTCGCAGTCCTTCACTGATGTTGAAGGGTCCATTGAGCGGATCCTGCCCAGGGTTGGCCCAAGCCATTTTGCTGCCTGAGGCAGAGGGCAAGATGGGCCCTCTCCAATTCCATGTACAAAAGGAGACCAGATAGCACTGATCAGGGGCACTGATCAGACCACATGGTACACACAGTTGTCCTCTAATACCTAACATTCCCCACCCCCCATGATCTGCATCTGAGATGGCCGCCTCACTCTGCCCGATAATAGAGCCGGCCCTGCTCCTGCCCAAGTCTATCGCTATGCAGGCTTTTCTCAGCAGAAGCAGGAGCAGAGCCATTGGGAGTGGAGTTGGATAGGAGGCTTCAGTGTGAGGCACAGAGTGCTTTGAAAGGAATGTGCAGGCCTGGAGAGCATGGAGGGGCTGACTGTGCACTGGCACGGTGGAGGGAGAAGGAGGATATGCTGCTGTCTATTGGGTTACATAACAACTGGCTTTCTACTACTAGATATTGAGACTGCAACCCTAAACATAACTCCTCTTCCTCCTCCATTCACAAAAAAATACAAACCACAGATATAACATTACAATAAAACACAGTCTATTTTTTAACACACAAAATTTGAAACCACTGAAACTGCTAAGAACAATTTCAATAAACAATTTCAATATTAGACTCGTTCAAGTCAGCTAACATAAATGACCCATCATATGCCGTCAAATGCCTGGGAGTAGAGGGCAGGATTAAAGATGGTGCCCAAAAGATGACAGTGTCAGCACCAGGTGGGCCACAGTGGGGAGATCATTCCACGATGGGCAGGCTGACACTGAGGAGGCCCTCTCCCTTGTTGTCACTTTCCGAGCTTAACTTGGAGGTGGCCCTCAGAGGAAGGGCTCAGATGAAGATCTTAATGTCTGGGTAGGTACATTTTGGGAAAAGCGCTCAGCCAGATATTGTGCCCCAAGCAGTGTAAGGCTTTATAGATTAAAACCAGCACCTTGAATCCAGCTCAGAAACAGGCAGGCAGCCAATGCAAGTGGAACAAAATTGAAGTTATATGCTCAGATCTTACGGTTCCAGTTATTAATCTGGCTGCCGCATTTTGCACAAGCTGTAGCTTCTGAACAGTCTTCAAGGGCACTGCCACGTAGAGTGCATTGGGATAATTTAACTTGGAGCTTACCAGAGCATAGTTTACTGAAGCCAGGTTATCCCCGTCCTGATAGGGGTGTAGCTGGGCAACCAGCTGATGCTGATAGAAGGTACTGAGTGCCACTGAGGCACCTGAGCCTCAGGTGACAGAGGTAGCTCCAGGATACCCCCAAGCTACCAACATGCTCCTTCAAGGGAACTGCAACTCCATCCAGAACAGGTTGAACACCCTCCATCTGGTCAGAAGAACTACCCACTAGCAGCATCTCATTCTTGTCTGGATGGAGCTTCAGTTTTTTTAGCCCTCATCCAGTCCATTGTTGTAGCCAGGCACTGATTTAGCACATCCAAAGCCTCACCTGATGAAGATGAAAAGGAGTAGAGGTGCATGTCATAAACATCCAAAGCTTACGTGGGAGTAAGTCCCATTGAACTCAATATGGTTTCCTTCTGAGAAGACATACCTGGGGGATTGCACTGTGAAAATGCTTTTTCTCCTCAAACAAAAACAATATGGTGAGCATGAACTGAGTGGAAAGCTGATCTATGAAGAAATAAGGAGAAGCAAATGCTACATTTTCATAAGGACACAGTGTATATCAAGGTATATTTGGGTTTTAAGGTGTGTGATAAAAATATGTGTTATTTTCCTCTTTGGCACAGTTTTGCTAGTGACTTCTAATGTCTTGTATCTCATGGTTGTTGCTGAGTGCATTCTGTGTAGCCAGCAGATGGAGAAATGTTCCACAAAACAACAAGGAAAGACAGGCGAATGCTGCATCTATAATAAGGAAACCAGTCAGATTTCTGGTACTTTCTTCTTTAAAAACCAGTGAGAATATACAAAATTAATGCCATAGTTTCCTTGGAAACCTCTCTATGAAGGAAAAAAAATCTCAACAAACGTTGTGTAGAGGGAACAACCTATTTTTAAAGAACATCAAAAAATGCTATATTTCCTCAGGAAACTAAGTTAATTGCAAATATTTTAAAGTAAAACGTTTCTGGTTCTCTAAAGTGGCATAAATGGAACTGGACATTTAAAAGCTGTTTCTCCCAAGACAATTTTCTGACTTCTGAGTAAAAAAACTGTTTATACAAAATAGGTGTGCGTGTGCGTGTGCGTGTTCCACATGTTATGGTGTACATGCAGTTCTTCCTGTATGGAAATGGGACCTGTAGAAATCATGTTATGTGAAGAGGCTCTTAGAGCTGATTTATATGTTATAGCTTCACCATACAAGGTGATTCCCCTGGGCTTCTTGCACATCACATGGTAAATAGAAGAACCACGTAGCTTGATCTAGAAGCAAAGCATGAGGGATGGGTGAGGCTGTGCCAAGGGAAAGTAAGTATCAACTCTCCTTGTCTCCAAGATGGCCTCCAAAACTGACAGACATGTACGCCCAGGCCATTGCAGTGCTGAAAGTGAGGGGGTGGGCCCAGCTTCCGTTTGTGAACCAAACTGAGCCCCACCACTGAATCCATAGGCATTCTATTGACCCACTTTTCATAGCATTGGGCATTTTGCTGATGTACATAAGGGAATGATCAGATATGACTCACTATTTCTGTTATAGCAGTGTCTTGTCTCTGATAGCAGTGTGGCTTTCTATTTTCCTCCAGCTTGTTGGTATTTCAAACACATGCAACAGGCGGTGAGGGATGGTGGCTCTTGTCTATGCCCCTTGAACCATTTTTTGGCTTGAGTTCGCACTGGACAGGCTTGCTGGTTAACTTCACTGGAACAACGTTACCTGTTTCTTCACATTTTTGGACCCTCTCTATACTCATGCATCACTTTCCTGACCCATACTTAAATAGGCGGAGTAGGATAACTGGGTAGAACTAGAACCTACAAGAGACACAGAGCTGCCCCTCTTGTTCTTTCTCTCCCCACCCCCCATCTGAATAACATCTCCAATAACACAGTCTGTGACATATCATCAACCAGCCTGTGGATTTCCTTGTTCCACCTCACATCATTAGATGTCAGTGGTGGGAAACCAGTTTGAATAGAAATGGGAGGCAGCTGAGCAGTGGTGCCACCTGAGTCAGAGGTTAGTCTGGTCTGAGCTTGCTGGTGGCAGTGCAGGGCCACTCACTTCCAAGATGATTGCAAATGGTGATAAGGAGGATCTCTACATTACAGGAACACATGTTGTTTACCAGGGCTTTTCTGCTTCCTGGTTCTTTGCCGTGATTGTTGTGAGATGCATTACACGGGAGGAGAGGAGTGACAAGGGGTTTGAATTGAATACTTCCCCTGCATTCAGTTCTATTGAGACAGCACCATCTAGGGGTGGACGATCCTGCTGTTTACCAGCTATTACCATTTTAAAATTGGTTCTTTTTATCCCCTGCTTTCTAGAGGATTCCACAGGAGACGTCCTGGTTGTTGACATCATGAAATTGGCCTGAAAACCTCCATACATGGCCAATCATGAGCATGCAATAAATAGCTAATTTAGAGGAGCCCAGGAAATGGAGGAGGAAGAAGCTGCTTTAACCGGGGCAAACAATTCCTATATCAGTTACAAGATTATCACCACTCTGAATTCTGAAGGCCCACAGGACTACTGCAGTGGGATGAAACAATCACCAGGGCCATTATTAGTAGTAATTCAAGTTATTCATGTTATCAATTCAGAGTTCTTTGGCCATTGGGCAGTATAAATATGAAATAAATGAAATGATTTGTCATTGACAAATCTGCTTGTGGTCTTTGGGGGTGATTAATAAGGAGCCTTACGATCTGGAACTGCCACCAGTCAACTGCCAGAGGCACACACAATTATTATATATCGTGTGGGAGATGTGCTCTTGGCAGGTATGCATCATATTTATTTATTTATTTATTTATTGGACTTATATACCGCTCCCATAGCCAGGGCTCTCTGGGCGGTTTACAGAAATTCTAAAATTAAGATAAAAACAAGTATACAAAATTTAAAATTCTAAAACATAGAACATACACACATAAAGCATTAAAAACCGTTAAAAAAACTAAACATGTGGGGGATTGAGATGTTTTGGTCTCAAGAGTTGTCTGTTTGTGCACAGGTATATCTCTGTAGCTTTGTTTCTCCCTTTTCTAAGAACTAGTCCTGCTGAGGGACATGGGGCTACATCTGCCTGAGGGAAGTCACAGTATTTTCCTGTGTGTGCTTGTCAGCCTCCTTTCATGGCTTCCTGCATCGTTATTCAATGCTACCCTTATGTAAAGTTTGACGGACTGAGCCAAGGTACAGGTATGCCCTGTAGCAGCAGTGTAGCTCTTGCTTAGCATTATATGTCAAGGGCCTTAAAAACAGTGGAGGGGGGGGGCGGAATAAAATGTCTTTTTTCTAATGAAATTTGGATGAGATCATTGGAAAATTAGGCAGAGTAAGGTGACTACCTCGTCAGAGATCAGATGATTTCCTCTGCCTCAGGCAGTCTTTTGCTACCATAGCAACTGGAAAGTACCATAGTGCATTTCTTATTCCCACATGCACACGTTAGGTGAATTTTTACACATGTAGTCTAAGCTTTGCCTAATTAAAAAAAAAAAAATCCGGAATCTCTACATAAATTGTTTCTATTTGCTGCTTGGGGTCGGGGTGGGGCCCCTAAATGAAGCCTTTACATAACTGAGATGGAGAAAAAAAGAGGAGGTAGGAGCCCACTTTTCAGAGATAAATATATTGTTTGCCGAGTCTGTTTTCTGTGTGCAGGGCTAGAAACAGATGGCTGCTTCCCCCACTCCCGAATGTTGAGGGTGGTACAACAGTGAAATCAGGGTCCTCGGTGTGCGTACTCACTCCACTTTTGGTCTCTGGGGCTTTAAAAACCTCTTTGACTGTGCAACAAAGGAGATCTTCTCTCTGTCATTCTCCCTTATGCCTTGAGATCCTCAATCAAAGCCCTGCTGAAAATGTCCCTGGATAGTCTTCTATTCAATAGGGTGGCTACTCAAACCCCACTTCATATTTGCCCGGGGGGTGGGGGAATGGTGTGTGTGTATGAAAGGGGAGGTTTCACAGGGTTCAAAATGTTCCCTGAAAACCTTCTTCATTGTACCTTTGTGGCTGTAAGTTCTCCATTTCTCTCAGTAATTCTTTTCCCCCTCTGTTGCTTTTTCAGCACCATTTTTCTTGCCCTGGCTTTCCTCCTTCCTGAAGGAATCCCACCCAATTAACTTCACTTTGAATTGGCTTCATGGTATCATCACCTAGCAAAACTGATTTGGCTATGGGAAATTCAGGGTGAGGAAACAAAACATTGACCTCACTCTGGTTGTCAGGGAAAAGGTCCCAATGCAAACATTTCCCCCCTGGTTGTGGTCTTCCTGAGAAATGAAAAGTATGCATTTTGAATGGGAAAAGTGCACATTTTTGTGCATTTTTTTTCAAAAGTGTGGATGTTTCCTGCATTGCCTAAAGTTTGAAAATGTATATTTTATAAACATGCATATTTCAAAATGGGCCTTTTACACACACACACACACACACACACACACACTGCATCTACTGAATGGAATTACAAATTTGGGAATTTGCAAACATTCCTTGAAAAGAAGCATTCCTGTTCACATTCATGTATGGGATTGTGAATGGAACATGTTCATGTGACTTGCGAACATAAACAAAATTCTCACACATCCCTAAGAAGAACATTACATTGTTCTGATAACATTTCCTGATCTCACACACTACTGATAGTAGGGACCATAATAAAAACAGTGTTAATGGGATGGGTAGGTCTTCTGGATTTTTGAGCCTTAGCCTATAGCCTGCCTATCTGCCTCCTGTTGAAGGTACTCACCTGTCTTCAGGCCTGAACACCTAAAAGATAGTGGCAGGGCTACCTTCTACATTTTGCAGGCAAGGGACTATTCGTGACCCCTTTCTTCTATGTGATGGGAGAGGCTGTCCAAATTAAGGCACCACAGTGTTCTCGGTCCAGATACCTCAAGCAAGGTCTCATGTTTCCCAAAGCCTCCTGCCTTATTGGGAGACAATAAAGAGGTCTGCCATGTAATCCACAAAGCTTTATTCAGGAAGTAAACATCTCTTCCCATCTAAAGAGAGTCTAACCTCTAGGAACTTTCCTCTAGGCAAAAACTATGCAAACTAAGCAAGACAATTGTCCTTTTAAGAAAAATGTAAAGACTTTTCCCAGAGCACTTTAATTTTAAGGAGACTGCTTCTGAAGAAGTCTTTGGTGGGAAGCTAGCCAGGCTGACCTTCTCTCACCTTCCTTTAGCTCTGCCCATTTGAGTCTGTGGTGTACTCTAGGATCAGCAAGCTCTGAAGTGCCCTCCTCCTCTGAAGAACACTGATTTCCCACAGACTGTGTTGTGTTAATGTTTTCAGAAATAAGGTCTGGCGAAGGTTCCTTCCCAGCTGGTGAAGAGCTCATGAGAGTCATCTCCCCCATTCACCATGTAGGCTGGTACTTTTCTGGTGCTATCTCTTCTGCTTCAGAATCTGTTTCCGACTGATTGCCTGAAACTCCTTCCCCCAGCCTAAGGGGAACAGGCCTAGTCATGACACAAGGCAAGCCACATCACTTGTGAAATGCTATCTTCTTTTTGACTTTTAAAAACAAATGTGCCATCAGTTTCGTTCAGTGGAGGACAGTCATTAGACTATATAAGACTAAATACCATGGAATTCTGTACCCATTTAATAAGGTGATGGTGACAGTGATCAAGGCCAAGTGACACCTTTACTGATGGTTATGTCTGGCTTCTTTAAACTTCCTTGGGACCCCAGCAGTTGCTCCAATTTATCAAAGTCCAGAGCCAGCTCTGGACAGTGACTATGGAAGAAGGTGTCAATATTGGTGGAAAATGACTAAGATGATCTTATTTTCAAGCAGAATTGGTCATTTCAGTGGCCTTTTTGATCAGCAAAAAAGCTCCATGAAGTCTAGTTCCATGAGGTCCTGTTCTGCACTAGATAACTTTATTTCTTTATCATTTGAGTTGGACGGAAGCTGGATGCTATGCTAAAGGAGTCTACTGTTCCTATATTTGATACAAGCATTTTTGTGAACTGCCCAGAGAACTTCGGCTATTGGGTGGTATAAAAATGTAATAAATAAATAAATAAATAAATAAATAAAAAAAATAAGCATAGGGTTGCAACATTTCACGCTTCCCATTGATTTCCCCAGGAACTATACATGTTGCCTCTCCTTGGGTAGGCAGGCTCTGTTGACAAACAAGGCTTTGTTCAATGGAATAACTTGACAATGATATATGGGAACTCATTCTTAAAGTTTAAAATCAGTTCTGAATTATTGGCACTATAGTATAGTGCATGAAACGAGAGACCACGGGAGATTAAAAGATACCATCCAACCTACAAGCTGTAAAAAAAGTTATATAAAAATTCACCAGTGCCTTTATAAAACACTGAGATACTTTCTAGTAAGACAGAATTGGGTTAAGCACAGAGGGGGTCTTATATAAGGAAGCCGAAAGAGGGCGAAGGAGAAGATAAATGCAGTCATTTCACTTAGGTTGTTAAAGGATGAATAATAGGAACAATAGCAACAACATATTTTTTTTATCTGCAGTAGTGTTCAAACCCCTCTTTTTCAACAGAGAAAACAAGAAAAAAGTGCTTTAGTTCATAACATATTCACCTTGGGAGAAGGAACCTGTGTTTACATCCCTTAGCCAAATGCTCACTGCACAGCTGTGAGATCTCTAACTCAGCAGTAAGATGGCCACTTATGAAATGCCGAAAAAGAGGAAATGCATCACCAAAAAGAGAAGGCACAAAGGGACACGGATTTGCATAATATTTGCAAATGCCAGGCCATATGTATAAATGCCAATTTAGAAATAATTATTATATTTTAAATAGAACTCTAGTACATCTCACCTTGGGGCAGTATCAAACATTGACCTCACACCTGCTAGGGCAGCAGGATACTAGTGATTCCGAAAGCAATTGGAAACAAGCCAAAATGCTTGTTTCCGGAACACAACAGATCAGCGGAGTGCACAGAAGGGAGCCCCGCTGACCTGCACAATTCCAGAACTGAGCATTTTGGCTTGTTTCTGCAGTTGTGTTAGGAAGCACTAGCTTCCCATTGCACTAGCAGTAGGTCCCACTGGTGCAACAGAATGAGTGTAGGTGCAGCGGTTCAGGGAAAATAGTGGTCCTCCAGCACTTGCCACGTACCTGATAAACTTGACCGTTCCGAGGCTCAGAAGAGCTTTTACGTTAGCCAGGTTTAATGTTCTACCCTTCAGCATTGCTGGAGGGCAGATTTTTAAAAATCCCTTACAGAGAATGGCAATGTCCATGTGGGTCGGGGGATGTTATTCAATAGTCTATGTTTTACTTTACTGCCACCTGTATAAAGACTTCAGAGTTTCCTTAATAACACCACTCATTAAAAAAATCCCGGGCAGAACGGAAAATCACGTGAGGTACTGGTTCCTCTCTATTCAGCCCTGGTTAGGCCCCATCTAGAGTATTGCATCCAGTTCTGGGCTCCACAATTCAAGAAGGACGCAGACAAGCTGGAGCGTGTTCAGAGGAGGGCAACCAGGATGATCAGGGGTCTGGAAACAAAGTCCTATGAAGAGAGACTGAAAGAACTGGGCATGTTTAGCCTGGAGAAGAGACAATTGAGGGGAGACATGATAGCACTCTTCAAATACTTAAAAGGTTGTCACACAGAGGAGGGCCAGGATCTCTTCTCGATCCTCCCAGAGTGCAGGACACGGAATAATGGACTCAAGTTAAAGGAAGCCAGATTCCAGCTGGACATCAGGAAAAACTTCCTGACTGTTAGAGCAGTGCGACAATGGAATCAGTTACCTAGGGAGGTGGTGGGCTCTCCCACACTAGAGGCCTTCAAGAGGCAGCTGGACAAGCATCTGTCGGGGATGCTTTAGGGTGGATTCCTGCATTGAGAAGGGGTTGGACTCAATGGCCTTGTAGGCCCCTTCCAACTCTGCTATTCTATGATTCTATGATTCTATGATTAGATTGCCTTTTGTCAGGCATGAATGCCCAAGTTACTGTGAAAGCGGCCAGATTTTGTGCTGCAGCCACCTCATGCCGTAAAGAGGTGAGATGTTAATAACATACACACTTTTTTACATCTGTAACCTAATGTAATGTGTTAAATTGTATGGTGTTTGATTGGAGTGCTGGTTGTTATACCGTAATAAACTTATTCGTTCATTCATTCGTAGGTGCAGCGGCAGTATTGGATACTGCCAATAGTATGGAAGATTTGGACCATGTCACCTGCATGCCTGACTGTTCACTCTGTTGTGACAAATGCACTTCATTTGTTAGCAAGTGTAAAGTGATGCGCATTGGAGCAACAACAACAACAAAATCCTAACTTTGTATATGCTCTGATAGGATCTGACTTGGAAGCCCCTGATCGGGAAAGGGATCTTGGGGTTGTGGTGGACAGCTCACTGAAAACATCAACCCAGTGTGTGATGATGCTGTGAACAAGGTAAATTCCAAGTTGGGGATCTTTAGGAAAGGGATTGAAAATACAAGTGTGAATATCACAATGTCTTAATAGAAATCGTTGGAATACTGTTTTGGTCACTGCACCTCAAAAAGGATATTGTAGACTTGGAAAAGACGCAGAAAAGGGCAATGAAAATGATCAGTGGGCTGGAGCAACTCCCCTATGAAGAAAGGTTACAGCATTCGGGGCTCTCTTGCTAATAAAAGGGAATTAAGGAGGGATATAATAGAAGTGAAAAATTATGCATGGTGGAGAAAGTTGTCAGGAAAAAGTTTTCCTCCCTCTCTAATAATATTAGAACCCAGGGCCATCCAATGAAGCTAAATGCTAGGATATACAGGACAGATGAAACAAAGTACTTCACACAGTACATAATGCAACTGTGGAATTTGCTACTACAAGATTCGCTACTAGACATGATGGCTAGATGCTACCTCCAGTATCAGAGGCAGGATGCCTCTGAACACCAGCTACTGGGGAACAAGACCGGGAGGGTGCTCTTGTGCTTATGTCTTGCTTCTGGGCTTCCCATTGGGGCATCTGGTTGGCCACCTTGGGAACAGAATGCCGGACCAGACAAGCCTTTGGTCTGATGCAGCAGGGCTCTTCTTATGTTCATGTTTACTTCTAATATTTCATTTTGAAATATGATATACCTAAATATACCTAACATTTTATTTAGGTATATCTGGCCGACGAGACCACAACACGCCAGTTCTTTTCCAGCTTCATTGGCTGCTAGTCCAGGTTCGGACCCGATTCAAAGTGCTGGTATTAACATTTAAAGCCCTAAACCGCTTGGGGCCAGGCTATCTGAAGAAAGCCTCCTCCCATATGTACCTGCCCACACCCTAAGGTCATCCTCAGGGGTCCTTCTCCGCGAGCCCCTGCCAAAGGAAGTGAGGCAGGTGGCTACCAGGAGGAGGGCCTTCTCTGCTGCGGCACCCCAGCTGTGGAATGAGCTCCCTAAGGAGGTTCGCTTGGCACCTACATTATATGCCTTTAAATGCCAGGTGAAGACCTTTTTATTCTCCCAGCAGTTTAACAGTCTATAAATACATTTTAACTTGGTGTTTAAAATTTGTAATTTTGCATTGCTGCTCTTTTTATCTGGTTGAGCTTTTATATTGTATTTTATATTATGGTTTTATACTGTTGTTTTATACTTTGAATGGTTTTAATTTTTCTGAACCGCCCAGAGAGCTCCGGCTATTGGGCGGTAAAGAAATGCAATAAATAAAGAAATAAATTAAGGATACAATACCAAAAACTGGGATTATTGCTCAAACATCATCAACCATTCAGCCAATCCCTCCTCTTAGTTCTATGATGTTTCGTTCTATACAGTTTCATTCTTAATGTTTCATCAGATGAATGTTTTATCCCATGCTCATTATTGCCCCCTCACAGCTTTCATGGGTCCTTTTGATGACACTGTCTGTCTCCTGCATGTCTCCCGCTCCTTCTGGATAAGGTTCTCAAGGCTGTTATTTCTCTGGCTCCAGCAAAATAGATCTCTCAACATGTTCATTCATTCAAGATAGATTTCTCAATATGTTCTGCTGTTCCACTCCCCCACTGATCAATGAAGTGACCAAAGCAGCAGTCCATTGCATGATGACAAGTTCTAAAGAGAATTCATTGCTACAATTAATTTATTATTATCAAAGATCCAATATGGCCCCATATGATTGCCAATTTCTTGCTCAGTCTCGTCAGCCTTTCCCAACTTTGAGTCCCCAGATGTTGTGGGGATACAATTCCCTTCATCCCAGACCATTGTCCATGCTGACTGGGGATGATGGTCATTGTATTCCTAGAATATCTAGGGATCCAAAGCTGGGAAGAGCTGAATGAATAACTCATACAAAATCAAATATTCAGAAAGGGAGTTCCAAGGTTTACATTAGGGGTGTGCACGGACCCCCCACTCCGCTTCACTTTAAGATCTGCCATTTTCGGATCAGCCCGCTCCGCCCTGCCCCCACTCCGCCTGTGCCCACTCCGCTCCGCTCGGATCTCCGGATCCGGATTGGAGCTCCGGTCCCCCCCCCATAGGGGGGGTTACCGGGCCCTGCCGCCATCGCCGCCCATGCGGTGACGGCGGCAGAGCCCGGTAAGGAGGAGGGGGGCCTTACCTGCCTCCGTCCGTGGTCCGTCGCCGTCTTCAATTGAGCCTGTGGTTCCACCAGGAAGTCTGGGCCGCAAGTGCGGCCCAGACTTCCTGCTGGAACCATGGGCTCAATTGGAGATGCTGACGGACCGCGGACGGAGGCAGGTAAGGGAGAGGAGGGCGGGGAGCATTACCGGGCCCTGCTGCTGTCACCGCATGGGTGACAGCGACAGCGGCAGGGCCCGGTAAACCCCACTTACCTTTCCGGCGGAGCTCCGGATCGAGGCGAAGGATCCGCCTTCACCTCGATCCTCTTCGCCATGCTCCGCCGGCCCCCCAATCCTCTTCGCCTCCGCCTTAAGGGCAGGCGAAGCCCCCCGCTCCGCTACTGCTTCTCCGGTCCGATTAGAAGCGGAGCACATCCCTAGTTTACATAGCAATTCACGCACTCTCACTTTAAATATTCTTTTAATGCATGCAAAAGGAAGAACAAAAACACATCTTCAAACTCCAGCAGTAACAGCAAGGGGTCTAAATAATTGTTGAATTTATCAAAAGTCTTCAAACCCACACAACCTTTTTATTTTGGCTTAGTCAGTACTATTACAGAATGCTAATGGAAGATAAGCAAGTTTTTTCCCCCCCATACATTTATTTTGTTCACAAGTTGTCTAAAAATGGTATCTGTTGGGGGTTGGGGTTGGATGTGTATTTTTGCAGTCCTGCTCAGCTAAAAAAAAGTAAAATGAAAATCCAGAAACAATACTTTATTGGATAGATCTCTTTTTTCTCAGCCAGTGAGAAATTCGCTAGGTGGAACTGCTAGCCATCCCTCTATAGTTAGGGAAAGGTGAGGGCCTTCCCATATCTTGGAGTGTCATCAGTCATAAGTGTTTTATGGCATGCTTGTGACTGGCCACTTTTCGTGGGACATTTTGACGACACCGCAATCCTCCTGTGCTTCTGCCGCTCCTTCTGTTGCTTTCCCCACTTGAAAACACCACCCAGAAAATCCGATTCTTCTGGCTTTAATGCTAATTGGTGTTATTTGCTGCCATGAGCCGGAGAGGTTGCGCCATAAAAATGCCCACTGAATGGGCCGCATGTTCGTTGCTTGATTCCTCTTTCCTCCCCATGTGAAGAAAGAGGAAGCTGGTTGTCCCAATTGTGGGACAGAAGTAGGAGGCAAAATCATGGTAGGGAACTACATTATGTGCCGCAGCCAGGAAACATACAGTCACTGGGTGAAGACCCACCCAGATGTTGTCAAGATGCACTTGAACATAAATTCACCACCACCAAATATGGCATGGGTGGAAGGAAGAACAAATCACTTCCACCCCACCCCCCAAATAGAAGAAACCCCTCCCACAACTTGCCACTGAATCTACCCTCCTGACATTTTGCAGGTTACTTAGCCAGGGCCACCTCCATGCTGTACGTCATTTTTGTAACATTTGCCCAAAAGAGCATAACAGGATAAGCACACACTTTCCCCCCTCCTTTTTGTGTGTGTATGGGGGGGGACACCCCAAACTGCTCTGCACAAAACATCCTGCATCTATTCACCTGAAACTTGGTAGCATGGTTCCCTTGGAAGGGGCATCTGTGGCTGTAAATTTCATCTAATTAAGTCCAGAAATAAAACTTTAAATGTGCAAAGCACAAAACAACAACAACAACAACAACAACAAAAACCAACAACAACAACCTTGCTCCTATATGTCTGAAGTTTGATAGACAGGTCTCATCTCTTCCATAAGAGGCTACTATGCCTGCAAATGTCATCCAGTTCTGTCAAACAACAACAAAAGATTATAGTCATTTGTTCATTTCCAGCGATAGTCAGTGAGATTTGACAATTGAATTGAATTGAGTGGCCACTGAATTAGTGCTGTGCTGAAAATTTCGCCCACCCTCTTTTCGACCACACACATTCAATTTGATAGAAAAGAAATGGCTTTCGAAAAGAAATTCAGCGGTGAAGAAAATTTCAGAGAAATTCTCTTTCCTTGGGTTTGGTGTTCTTGTACTTACCTTACATAGAAGGTAGCTGAGCAGTGTGTCCAAGTGTCCTGTTTTTCATCCTGCAATTTTCTCTCAAGAAACTTGTAGCCTCCTTGGCTTCCCTCACTTCAATTAAAGCCCAGTGCAAGGCATCATGAGCTCATTCCACCCGTAGGGTGGTTGCTGTTTTGGATCAGGAAGTGGAGGCAACCTAGGAGGCTACAGAGCAATGTATAATAGAAATGAAACGCATACACAGCACTATTGGCCACTTCACAGCAATTAGGCGAGCTCAAAAATAAATGATAAAATATCCTGAGAATGAGGCAGAACAATAGAAGCCTCTTTCATGAGGGAAGAAAACTTTCAGGAAACTGGAGAACAGATCTTTGCTCAGCACTAGCTCCATCTCTTCCCTGAAGCTGGACACAACACTGCCTCCTCATACCTGCACTGTAGTGGATGCAAAATGGAGGCCAGCCTGCCACCAGTCGATGGTGTGGCCACTTGCGGTGGCAGGACAAAAAACCATTAAAAAAGAGGAAACAGTGCTACAACACCTGACAATGATGAGCCCTGCCAATGAGGAATGTTTGAGAATTTATCCTCCCCCTTGAGAAACTCAGTGAAATTGTCCCCCCCCCAATTTCTCCGTACGTAAAAAGGGTGGAGAATTTTGATAGGCCCTATGTGCACAGCCCTACTCTGAATTAGCCTGGGGCAGTGGAGGCTGGTGACTCCAAAATAGGTTCAGCACCTTGGATAGCTCTTTTAGAGTTCTGGCTGGTACTGGTTCTGACTGAAACCCAGAGCATATTTACTGCCCCACTGACATTGGAGCCACTAAGCTCCACTGGCCTAAGGTGAATCAGGCTGTTTTCTGGATCTCCAAATCAGGGTTTAGGATCCTCCTGCAGTCAGCATCCCAATTTAAAAGCACAAGCGTAACAAAAAGCATAAAAAATAAATACAAACCTTGTCCTCAGCTGTCAATTAAACTTTGCCAGGGTGGCCTGCAGAGTGTTCTTCCTCAGACAGGAGCTCAGGTTGGCTTGAATGTATGGGATCTCTGACACATCCAACTGAGGCACTTCCTTCAAGGTCTCTGTATCAGAATCACTGCCCAAGGTTTCTGGAATCAGGGACGTAACACAAGGCATAATTTTGGAAACTTATGTCTGTTTCAAATAAACTGAGATCAAGCTGCTTCCCATCTATAATTTTAAATATAAAAAACACACAAACACTGCTGCCCATTTTCCTTCCCATGCTTGTCAAAACTATTTATGATAGCTGCAAGCAATGAGAAATGTTTCACTGTATCCATTTTCAGGTGGATTCGCTTTCCGCTTTACAAACAATACTGTTGTCTTTCATGACATCTGATCAATTTATTTTTCCAGATACATTTTCCTTTTAAAATTATGCCTATCTTTTATCTCTGGAGGAATCCTATGCTTACTTCTGTTATCAGCAGACGTTTTCCTTCTCTCACAAGAAGTGGTCATACATAAAAATGTCACCAAAGTTTATGCTCCCTGGAAGACGAACTACACTTGACTCATAACGCTTGCCTTAAATACAAGGTGAGCATTCCAACTCTGGAGTGTTTTTCTGGCTTGCAGTTTAATCCAAACTGCAGAAAAACTACGTTTTTCAAATTCACATCCCTTAACCCCCTTCTCCTCATAGCCTAAGCTTCCAAAACCCCTTCTGCCAACTTATTTACCCTTCTGCCACTTTGGAAGCAGTGGTGAGACAGAAAACAGGAAGGCCCTTCACTGCCCCGCCCCCCACAATCCCTTTGAATCTGGCACTGCTATGGCAGGAAGCCACGGGCAAAGAATTCTGGATGTTACCACTCTTCCTCAGGACACATGTCTTTATACTTGTCTAAAGTAGGGATGTATGAGAAATTTGTTTCTGTTTGTTTTTCTTCAGTATTTACCTGGTTCATACTTTCTGGACTAAACATGGATTCCAACACAGTCTGCAATCCAAGTTCATACATTTTCCAAGCTTGAAATATGATTCATTGACCAAAAAAATAAATAAATGCATTGGAATGTGTAATTTGAAAAATGCACATGAAAAAAAATCATACTTTTGAAAAACGTGCACAAATACACTTTAATCAATGGGAGAAGAATGTGTGCATTTCAAAGATGTGCACAATTGATCTGTATATTTGAGAAAATGCACATGAAAATTCATATGTAAATAGTAAAAATTAGGGCTGTGCACGGACCCCCCCCCCCTCCAAACCACTTTGTGGCCCAATCCGAAACTTTTGGATCGGGCTGATCAGCTTCGGGTTGATCCGCCCCTCCCCCACTCTGCTCCACGGAGCGAGATCCGGAGGGGCAGATTGAGATTTTATCCCCCTTCCTACTTACTTGCCTCCACGGCGGATGGCAGAGGCAAGTAAGTGGGGAAGGGGGGACAAAATGGGTGGCGAATAAGCCCCCATTCACCCTGCCCCCTTACTTGGCTCCATCACCGCACGGACTGCGGTGGCAGAGCCAGGTAAGCCCCCTCCCCCCACTTACCTGTGTCTGGCACGGTCCAGCGCCGGCTTCAGTGGAGGCCCAGGCCTCAGTTGAAGCCTGTGCCAGACCACGATGGACACAGGTAAGCCCCCTCCCCCCTGCCCCCTTACCTGGCTCTGCCACCATCGCCACATGGACTGCAGTAGCAGCGGCAGTGCCAGGTGAGCCCCCATCCCCCCTTAACTGCATTCGGAGCTCTGGATGGAGGCAAACTGCTTCACCTTAATCCACAGCTCCCCTGACCCAATTCAGGTCTGCCTTTGTTGGAGGTGGATTGGGTCACTCCACTCCAGATTCGCGATCTGAATCGGAGCAGAGCACAGCCCTAGTAAAAATGATTCCTTGGAAGTTTTTACTACATGGTAGCCTATTTTCAAATTCCAAATTCTAAAAAAAATAGGGCGGGGGGAGGTTAATGTTAAAATGGAAGCCAGAGGGCTGTCTATATGCAGGGAAACCCCCATGGTGGCTGTCTGACATCACTCCAGGGCCAATCTGGGGGGCGATGCCTGGTGGAAGGTGATTGGTGATTGGTCACCTTCCACCAGGAAGAGGGCAGGGGACAGCTCCGGTACCCAGATAGCTTCCCCCAAAACCCCATGCTCCCTCCTCATAGTCAGGATTACCCAAAGCCATCCTGGGAGAGAGAAAGCACAGGGTTTGAGAGGGAGGCATCGCCAACCTGGCACCATGAAGATAGCCCCCAAATTGCTTTTTCTACAATACAAGCAGTTGTGATGGTATCCTCAAAAAATGGAAGAACAATTAATGGACTGTAGTCAAGGAAGGTTGATCTGATAATAAAGGCAAGAAAATATGGTTGCTCACCATTTTAAACAAAACAAAGCAGAACAGTGATAGTCAGTATAAGAAAGTTTAGGAACCAATGTAATCATTCGGAATAAAGCTAAACCAGACTTAAATTTCCAAAATTATACATTGTGTCACGTCCCTGATTCCAGAAACCTTGGATAGTGATTCTTAGACCTCAAGGGAAGTGCCTCAGTTTGATGTGTCAGAGGTCCCATAGATTCAAGCCAAACAGAGCTCCTGGCTGAGGAGGAGCACTCTGCGGGCCACCCAGGTGAAGTTGAATTGACAGCTGAGGACAATGTTTGGTATCCATAAACAAGGAACCAGAATCCAGTGTTCCATCACATCTCCAATTTCCCAAGGCCCTAGACATAAGCTATAGCTGAAAGCCACCTTTTGATGCTACAGTTCCAGTCTTCAAGCAAGGATGTAATCTCTTTAATTCTTGCTCTTGGGCAGCGCTTGAACACTCAGTATGGCTCCTTAAATGTACAGCCGAGCAACTTCCATTGCTCCTGAGAGTTTTTACTGGGAGCTGTCCCAGGTCCTGCCTTCCTGAATGTCACCTTACATGCTTAAAAACTGGATATCTGTTAGAGAACTCACATCATATGGATTCTCCAGCTTTGCTGGACTAGGAAAAGTACTAAAAATCAAGCTCAATCCATCACCATAGTATTTTAACAGCTGTCCATTAGAAAGCAAACATATGAAAAATACATATTAATGGGGGGGGCGTTAAAAAGAGAGAAAAGATAGAAATACAATTGTACCTTTTTATCTTTATTGTTTTTATTCATACAGAAAGGAGTAACCAGGTGGGGGAGGCATGAGAATTAATTTCCAAACAAAGTTAATTCAAAGTGAGGAGCACTAATTCCTAGGAGGAAAAGACCAACTTATTTAGGGTGCAGGAAGCGGGGAGGTACTGCTGCAAGAGAGCTAAAAAATGAGCTAGGTATTTGGGAGACTTTCAGGGAACATTTCAATTCCCCTCCTAAAGTCCCCCTTTCATGCCCAAAATGTTTGGTTGCAAAGGTCTGGTCCAGTTCTAGTTTAAACACATGTTTGTGGAATAGTTTGCATGATCCTGGGTTGCAATAGCATCAGGTAATATAACTGGACTCCACAATTAATGCACTGTCAATTAATACCCTACCCTGTGCCTGTTTACCCTACCCAGTGCCTGTTTACATTTTCTTCCCCTCCTTATTGTTTTACCATGATTTAATTAGAATGTAAGCCTAAGCGGCAGGGTCTTGCTATTTACTGTTTTACTGTTTTACTCTGTACAGCACCATGTACATTGATGGTGCTATATAAATAATAATAATAATAATAATAATAATAATAATAATAATAATAATAATAATAATAATGGAGGAGTCCAGAGCACTGTCTGGTCCAGTTTTGATGGATCCTTCAGTTACTGTAGTCTGGGGATGTGGACAGGGTGCTGCTTGGTCAAGTCTGGCTGATAATTTGTATATTCAACTCTTACCCTTCATGGCTTATCAAATCTAGCAGGAAGGGGTTGTCAGTCTGGGTCCAGGAGTCCAAGAGAGGGAGCAGTTCCAGCTTCTTTAAAAGAAGACATAATTTGACCACTCCTGAGCCCAGTCAGCATTAACCTGGGTGACGTAACAACTATAGGCCAGTGGCTAACATACCTTTTCTGGGCAAGGTGAGTAGTGGTTGGCCAACCCTGCTCACTTCTGAATGAAGTCAATTACCTAGACCCATTTCCATCACATTTAAGGCCTCACCTTGGAATGAAATGGAAACGACTTCGGTTACCCTGTGGGATTACCTTTGTTGAAAGAAAGACAATGAGAATGCAACTCTACTGATTTTCTTGGACTTCTTAGCAGCTTTCAGTAAAATGGAAAGGCCATTCTTGTTGGGTATGGGAGGCAGTGCTTGGCAGTGGTTCTGCTCCTACTTAAATATCCATTTCCAGAAGACAGTAGCTGAGGAAGGGGGTTTACTGCAGAATGCCTTGGTTCCTGCAGGGTTCTATTCTTTCTGAATCTATATGAACCATCTAGTAGAAGTTCTCCAGAGATTTGGTCTGACGTGACACCAGTATGCGGATGGTATCCACCTTTATCTCTTTTTTCATTAGATGCAGGTGAGATTTAGGCTGTCTTGAAAATGTGCTTGAACATCAAAATGGACTAGATGAGGGTGAACAAACTAATCCAGATAAGATGGAGGCACTGTCAGTGAATGGTCTTCAGCCAGTTCTAGATGGGGGGTCACACACCACCTAAAGCAAGATTGCACAACATTTTTGACCCTGAAACAGAAGACCTATAACCCATAGTTCTCAACCTTGCATTCCTAGACGTTGGGCTACAAATCCCAACATCCCTAACCAGTGGTCATGTTGACTAAGGACAATGGGAGTTGTAGTCATCTGGGATGCAAGGTTGCGAACCACTGCCATAGAATCTGGGGCACAAACTAGAGGACTGATCCACCCTCAACTAGTTACCGTGCTTTCTAGTGAAGCAATCCATTAATCCATTTTCTCTGGATTTGGAGCAGATTTGGACAGTTCCACCCAGTACTAAAGCACCTGGTATTCTCTAGATTTACCAGAAGGACATGGAGGAGGAGGAGGAGGAGGAGGAGGAGGAGGAGGAGGAGGAGGAGGAGAAGGAGAAGAAGGAGAAGGAGAAGAAGAAGAAGAAGAAGAAGAAGAAGAAGAAGAAGAAGAAGAAGAAGAAGTAGAAGAAGAAGAAGAAGAAGAAGAAGAAGTAGGAGAAGAAGAAGAAGAAGAAGAAGAAGAAGAAGAAGAAGAAGAAGAAGAAGAAGAAGAAGAAGAAGAAGAAGAAGAAGAAGAAGAGGAAGAAACCTTTTAATGCTTTCATGGCAGGATGAGGAAATGAATTGTTACAGGGGCACACAATGCAAGTACTATCTCTGGGAATGAAACACTCACCTGGCTTCCCCTTTAATATGAGACAGGTGCAGCTTCAGTGTATTTCTTGTCCCTGTCAAGTATATTTTTATCTCAGGTCAAAGGAAAACATTTATCAAGAGAAGAGTATCTAAACCGAGATGATATATTGCTCACAGAATGATTGCACAGAGGTAAGGATTACAGTATTGTTTGATTATTTACCAGACTCCAGATGAATCTTTGGGGGAGTGCTTATGAGACATCAGGGGGGGGTTTAAAAAAGAAAAGAAAAAGCCTCCTTGGTTATGAATGCACATAATGATGAATGCTTATATACATGTGGCAGTTGGTCCTGCTATACTTCCACATTACCAAACACGTATTTCGATGCCATGTGAATTTGCCAAATGTGTTGCAAACATATGTGAAACCCACAGGAGAAGACTGTAGTCAAGGTTTAACTTTCTATGTATTCATTATTCAAAGTGCCTCATCACTACAAACCCATCCATTTCAATAGCAGAACTCTTTAGGAAATGACCCATTAAATAATAAAAAAGCGCATTAGATACACATTGTGTTTCTAACATTCCTATGCTCCACCAAGCCAAATACAGCCCACCATGAGTTCAAATATGCCCCTTGCTTTTTCTGCCTGCTTGGCTTTAGAGAAGTACAACAGAAGATAGGTGGTTATCAAGTACTAAGCAGGTCACGGTAAATGGTAGCAGCCAACTTGTTGGGTCTGAACTGTGCTAGAGGACCACCACAGGGGGAAAGTAGGGTGTGCCACCACAAAGAAATCTCTGCTCCTTATATCCAGAAGCCTGGCATTTGGGGCAATTTCTCACCAGATGACCTGAAAAAATGGGGAGGCTCACCTGGACTGAAGTCTCGCTTAGGAATAAAACTGAGTAGTCCACAACCTGTTTGCCCTCCATTTCTATTGTGTCTATACAGTTATTGGTCCACTAATGCTGATTCAAGATTAGTGCCACAGTAACCGTAACTGGGGAATCACCTCCACTGCTCTATAGAAATGATGGTCAGTAGAACGGAACAGCTGAGTTGAGGAAAGCAGACTAATAAGGTACTAATTTGCACTCTACAATTCTTATATGTCAATGAAGACTGAACAAGTGGTTTGTCAACTTTTTTCTTTTTCTTTTTTTGCTGCACTGCATTTAAAGGGATTGGGGGTCTGCAAAGAGCTGATGAGTGAATAATTACGTTCTTAACAAAAACTTCCAGTAAAAGACCAACTGCTAGAATATATTTTACAATTAAACTGGTGAGATTTAAAACACGTAGCTAGTGTACCTCCAAAATATGACTGATTTTTGTCTCTGAAAAACTGATATATATATATTTCTATAGAGTGACTTTACTCATTTTAATCCCACATAAATGGCTACATAAATATTAAGGCATCTTTTAAAAAGTCAATAATGCTTCATCTCAAGGTTTTGCTCTCCTTTTAATTTAAAGGCAAATTGACTTGTCTCTTTACCATTGTCATTTACCATAAATACAGTTTTCAGTCCCCAAAATGTGATATTTCTATCTCTTAGATGGCACTGAAGCTTTAAATCCATCATAGGCCCAACGAATTACTGTAGACACTATGTCATAAATGGAGCGTTATTAAAGATTTGTATGACAGCATCATGAATTTACAGGATACCTTAATGCATACAACTGGTAACAAATTAGACCAAGGCGAGGGACGTATAGGCTGAGCTCACCGTGCGTGAATCAAAATTGCCCCATTGAAACGTATCTCAAGCAGTGTGGTTCTTACTGCCTCTGTGGTTGCTCCCATGCTGGTCTGGATCTGTGTAAAGGCTTCCGTTTACATGCCTCCCTTAATAGCATATGTTGTCATGTAGTCAATACATCTCCTAAGGGGCTGGACTCGGTTTGTGTAGAAAGTGAAATATGCTGCCAGTGAAACCAAGTGGGGAGAAGACTTTACATCAGGGCTGTTGAGCCACTTTCATTTTGTGGAAGTTCTCAGGGACTGCATTCTGGGGTGGGCAGGGCAAAAGGAGTAGAGCCCAAAATATTATCATGTGGTAGCTTAAAGCTCTTACCACCAGTAGGAACGCCTTATTAGAGACAATTCAACCTTTTAGAATGAGGGGAGAAAGCTGCACAAAAGCCAGAAAACCACCACAAAAGATTGGTGGACCAGGGAAATGGGCATGGACATCTGTGGACCTAGGTAGGCGGGATTTAGCCCCCAGCTCTGAGGTTCTGCAACCCTGCTTTACATGGTCTCAGAATTGACATGGAAGCAATAAGAGGAGCATAGGAGGCTGCCTTATATTGAGTCAAACCACTGGTCCCTCTAGCCCAGTATTGTCGAAACTGACTGGCAAAAGCTATCCCAGATTTCAGGCAAGATTCTCTTCCTTGTCCTACCTAGAGAAGCTGGGAATCGAATCTGGAACCTTCTGCATGCAAAGCACGTGCTCTATCATGCTGAGCTATGGACCTAACAATAACCATGACACTCAGAATACATGTAAAGGCAGTCTAATATGTCAGGCTCTGTAATTGTGAATAGGGATTCTATTGTAAAGTGTCACTTCTTCCAGTTCTTGAAGATGATCAACTACCGTATTTCTTCGATTGTAAGACGCCATCGATTGTAAGATGCACACTAATTTCAGTACCACCAACAGGAAAAAAAAAACTAAGACACACCTACGATTCTTAGACGCACCCCATTTTTAGAGATGTTTATATGGGGGGGAAAGTGTGTCTTAGAACTGAAGAAATAGGGTATTAGCCTGCCCAAAGGAAATAAAATTTAAGTAAAATCTAGGGATGCTAAGACTTCCACTGTTGGACCAAACAAGCAAATGGAAAATAACAATCGCTCCCGATTTTGTCCACTGCAGAGTTTGCCAAGCAGGCCCTGCAGCATCTGCTTCTATTTTTATACATTTCCAACGAAGGCTTATAACATCTCCACCATACAAGTGGGAAACTGACATGTCCCGTCTATTAACGTTACGTCTAATATTAATTAAAGCTTCATGCTGTGCAAGCTAGCTCATTGTTTTCACAGATTATTCTTAAAGGTCTCTCCAGATGCTCAGCTTCTAGAATAATGAATGCACAGTTGCTGTCCGTTTTAGTTATGCAAAATCC
Organism: Elgaria multicarinata webbii; assembly: GCF_023053635.1. NCBI lineage: Eukaryota > Metazoa > Chordata > Lepidosauria > Squamata > Anguidae > Elgaria > Elgaria multicarinata. The sequence continues at coordinate 17,322,097 of NC_086177.1, read as the reverse complement.
AGATGTTCTCCTTTCAGTTGTGCTTCCATTGTGGGATATCGTATTTTTCCAGCTGTGGATACACTATAATATTGTGTGAAATGCAATTCTTCCCCACTTCCCCGCTGGTATTTTCATCCTTGATCTGGGTAACATGAGGACAGTGCTTGGGATATACTACGTGCTTATTCTTTTTAATCATCAGGTAAACCACAGTGTTTTTTAAATCTAAGTGGCAACTACAAAAGCAAAGGAATAGCAATATTATTTATTAATTAATTTTTTTTATTTATTGCATTTTTATACCGCCCAATAGCCGAAGCTCTCTGGTTAAGCATTTATATGTTGCTCTTTGGAAGCTCACAAACATGATTGCATTCATTCTTACAACAATCTTGTAAGAATGTTCAGATATGTCAAGATCTGTGGTGACAATAAAGGTTTCAGAGGAAGTTTCCAAGAAACAGTGAAGATACTTTGTTCTTCATTCTAGTCAAAAGTTTAGCAATACCTGATTAGAAGGTCATCCTTCCACTATGGAGTTATCCTCATTGAAAGGACTTCATCCTTCCTTTAATCCAATTTTTAAACACACGAAATTGCCTTGTACTGAGGGCCAAACAAGAGATGATGTTATATGTGTCTTCTTTGCGTTTAGCATGCAGTTTGGGGTAGGTGGGCGGGGAGTGGAGAGGGAAAGTAAATTTATTTATATGAGATTCCCTGCCCACTCAGCTGCTAATAGCAATCAGGCCACACCCCTTCAGGCCCTGCAGCAACTCTCAGGATACGCCCCTTGACTCAGCACTCCGGAGCACATGGCAAGCACATGGCCTCTTTGAATTATGTATTATTTATTTATTTTAGAAAGTTATAAACCACTTTCCATGTTAAAAATCCCAAAGCAGTTCATTACGACACAATACACCGTCAAAAGCAGAAGAGCATTTAGAGAAGTTAATGGTTGGGAAATGCCAGGGTAAACAAATTCCTGACACAGAAGCCATTCAGCTCACTGGGCCTGCCTCCTGCCCAAGCTTCTGGCAATCAATCAGGGGTCCCCTTTCACCCAGGAATGTCTCACCTCGATGCTGCAGTGAGGTCAGATAGCAGAAGGGCCATGTTCACATCGCTGCAATGTAAAACGTAGGGGTAAGTCTGCAACTTTTAAAATCCGCAGCTTCACAGGAGAGCCCCACGGTGGCTGCAAGGTGACTGTTGCATTGTATAACTGATGCACCACTGCCACAGAGCCACCGTGGTATTTTTAAAACATAGACAGACCCCTACTGTGACTCTTCATTGTCTTGACCAGAGCAAGAGACAGGTGAACAAGAAAGCTGCAATGGTGAAGTCGAGTCCTACTGGGGTGGGTGCCCTTGGCAGTTACCTGGCCATCCCTGTCTTTTATGCCAGCCTTGCCTAATGGAATTATGGGTAACAACATGTGAAACTGACATGGACCAGAAACAGACAGAGCTGCCCATCCCTATATCCAATTCACATGACCCTTGGGTTCACGGAGAAACCATTGACCTGGAACTAAGGCTCAAAATGCATTGTGATGTCTGTCTTTCTGAAGTCAATGGAGATTGTTCCCAAATAACGCATAACACATTCTTAACTGTAGGCCTAAAAAATATCAGCCAGTGCAAACATTACCAGACTTACTGGAGTTGGACAAAATGTAATAGCCACATTTACTGTCTCTGATCACAAACAACAAACATGAGGCTTGGGGCTTGATGCAATATCCTCTGACAGCTGTTGCCCACTAAACCTTCAACATGTCTAGCTGGGTGTCAATGTCAATTTGAATTTCTGCATCTCAAAGAGACATCCTGAACTAGCATGGAATAACTCAACCAGCTTTTCCCTCATAACGTATTATCACATACAACAGTTTGCTTAGTGACTGCTGGCGTGTATTAATCCAAAGTACTTGAGAGATGGCTTCCTCTGAAACAATGATCAAAGCAGTTACCATTTCGCATAGGTTCTACTCTCAATTACTAATAGTGAAATGGTTGTGATCCACTTAAGGCACAATCCTATGCATGTTTAGACAGAATGGAGTCTTCCAACTCCCAGCTGTCTCTAACCAGCAGTGCTGGCTGGGGAACGCTGGGAGTTATAGGACTTTCTTTCTGTCTAATGATGCATCAGATTGCATCTTTAATCAATAGATCAATCAACTAAAATATGGTTGATTAACCAGCAGTAGCCCATTTTAATCAACACCAACTAGCATTAATCAGTGCAGCTATGAATATAAACATAACCTGTTTATGTTTGAGGCTATTTTGGTTCTCATGCAGGAAATAGAACAGGAAATATTTGGCTCTGGTTTTCTGCACACATTCTTCCAGCTGTGTGAGAAATTCTTCTCTGAGGCATCACTCCACATAGTGGTAGTATGTGTGAAAATGCCACGACTATGTGGATGAAGCTAATTGCATGAGCCTTTCCCACCCAAAAAGTGTCTCATCAGAAAAGACCTACACAATCCATCCCAGAATGACCTAAGCCAGTGGTTCTCAACCTTCTTAATGCCGCGACCCTTTAATACAGTTCCTCATGTTGTGGTGACCCCCAACCATAAAATTATTTTCGTTCTTCTCTACACGATCCATTGTCATGGGATGGTTTGCTAATGAAAATAATACATAACAATAGCTTTAATAATACAAAAGATGATACATGACATAGTTCAGTCAATACAGTTTCCTAAGACCATCGGAAATATGTGTTTTCCAATGGTCTTAGGCGACCCCTGTGAAAGGGTCATTTGACCCCCAAAGGGGTCACGACCCACAGGTTGAGAACCGCTGACCTAAGCAATCCGTTCCCACCTAAAGAACAACCCAAGCAAACTGCACCTAGGCAAACTACACCTGGGTGCAATGTCCATGTGCTTTCTGCAGCCATACTAGATAGCATGAAGGGAAGCACCTCCCATACAACTGTGGGTGTGAGATTGTGTTGTGTGTTTTTCTCTCTAAGTATGAGTAATACCTTTTGTTTACTAAAATCAGATATACTTTCTTCCTTACCATAAAAAGGCACCTATATTCAAGTTTTGATGGAATGCAAATAATTCAGTCAATTAAACAGATGACTGGCAGATGAATTCTTCAGTTGGTTGACAACCATAATTTTAGTTGTTCATGAATGGTGTGTCAAATGATAGCTTCAGCTCTTCAGGAGAGATGTTAAGTAGTGCTGTGCCAAACAAAATTCTCCCACATATTTTTCAAACGTTCCCATTCAATTTGATAGAAAAGAAGCTGTTTTCAAAAAGAAATTCAAAGGAGAAGAAATTTCAGAGAAATTCTAATGGATTTGCTTCTGAGTTCTTGTGCTTACCTTACTTATGAGGAGTGTGTGTGAGTGTCCTGTCCTTCACTGTACAATCATCTCTCTGTAGCCTCCTTGGCTTCCTACACTGCCCAGGGAAAGACACCATGAGTATTTTTTCTTCCTATAGCACCTTTTCAGATCAGGAAGTGCAGGCAGCCTGGGAGACTGTAGAGCAACGGTGAGATGTGCACAGCATTAGCTCCACCTTTGCCCTAGTGCTGGATGCAACACTGCCCCTGCCACCACCTCACACCTGCTACAGGGCTGTCAAGGAAGGGGCAGTGTTGCCAGCATCTGCATTAAAGACAAGATGTATCCATAACGACCCCTTAGAAATGTAATCTTTGGGAGACCCTAAAGAAGGTGCTAATCCCTGAAGAATAACAACTAGAGCTGAGCCAAAATTTTGCAGAATACAGAATACAACCTTTAGCATAACGTTTCTTAGATAAGCCCTGAGGTTTTTTTTTTCTTACCCCCCAGAAATAAAAGGACACTTTGCAGAATTTTCTCCATTTTTTTTCACCTCCATCTCCCCCACCCAGTGGCTGTATTCTGTTCCCCACCCCTTGCCATCCCCTGAAATCATAGAATCATAGAATAGTAGAGTTGGAAGGGGCCTATAAGGCCATCATACCCCACCCACCCTGCTCAATGCAGGAATCCATCATTAAAGCAGCCCTGACATATGGTTGTCCAGCTGCCTCTTGAATGCCTCTAGTGTGGGAGAGCCCACAACCTCTCTAGGTAACTGGTTCTATTGTCATACTGCTCAAACTGTCAGGCAGTTTTTCCTGACGCCATTTCAGCACTTCTGTGCTACCTCTCTGTACTCTTCTTTTGTAGCCTATCCTGCCTCCCACTTCCTATATGTATCCTTTTTTGTTTTAGGTCATCTCTAAGCTTTGTGTGGAGCTACATTGGTTTCTAGATATATGGGATACTTGTCGTGGCAGTGCAGAAAAACCAAAAACTCATAGGAAAGAAAGAAAGAAGCTGCACTTGTGCGCCTCTGCCTTTGGCCGTTTGCAATTCGCATCCTCCCCATTTGAAATGATTTCAGGCGGGATTTTTGGAGGACTTCTTGCTTTGGTGGTTGCACTGATAGATGTAATGGCTGGAGAACGGAATCTCAACTCTGCTATTCTATGATTCTATGATTGGGGTAGTTTATGTTCTCTCTCTCACACACACACACTCACGCTGAGGAGAAAACAGCTGCTTTTGGCGCCTACCGGAAGTCGTCCTAATCAGGAAGCAAAGACCATGGTCAGACGGCATTGAAAACAATGAAAGGTTGGGGCACATTGTTAGTTTTAAAACGATTTTAACAGAAAGTGGAACGGTTTTAAAAGTCAGAAGAAATGTAACAACAACAGCATCACGTGACTGCTGACGTCATCTCTGCCAACTTGTTACGTTTCATCTAGACAAGTGTAGACGGGCCCCAAGACTTGTCCTAGAAATAAGATGCTGGAATTGCAGAATCAGATGCACCGGCCCTAAAAATCTTTAACACCAAAGTAATAACACAGCTGCTTTCTGGGTCTGAAATCTGGGGGTCTGACAACACCATGACCGAAGCCTTGGAGATTGTGCAGAACAACTTCTTTTGAAAACTTTTCTCTCTTCCATCTGGTACCCCTGCAGCTTTCTTGCGCACAGAAGCTGGTAGTCCTTCAGTTAGGGCAAGAATTGAGTGTGTGCAGCTAAAATATTTTAAACAAATCGCCATCTTGCAAAATGAGCGTCTTCCTACTAAGTGTTTTCTAGAAATGGATAACAATTGTCATTGGACGGCAATATTCCAAAAGCTCCTGCATAGTTATCATCTCCCTGAATTGAAGTTTGCTCTAGGCATGGATAAGAAGCAACTAAGGGATTGGTGTTTTTAGATAGATTCCAGGAGGGATCTGCAACTTATTAAAAATTCTAAATTCTCTCGGTGGTTCCCTCTTCTAAAAACAGAACACTATCGAGCATGTTATCTGTCCAAATTGAGGCCACTGCCCCTGAGAAATGCTTTCATTGAATTGAGGTTTCAAGTGATGCCAACTGCAATGCTGGATGGACACTACCACAAGGTACCATTTGAATCGAGATTATGTATCTGTGGTCAACAACAAGTGGAAGACATAACACACTATAGAGAATCAGATGCAATGCAACTACTCTATACAGAAACAGGCAAGTTCTACTACCAACACAGTTCAACCTTTGTATATTATTATTATTATTATTATTATTATTATTATTATTATTATTATTATTATTCATAAAGTGCATTTCCTAACTGCCCCATAATCAAGTCTGACTAGGCCAGGAGGAGGCAACCTGGTACCCTACAGATGTCATTGACTACAAAAGTCCCAGCCAAATCAGGGATTCTGAGAATTTAGTCCACAACTACTGGAGGGCACCATAGGTATAGGAGAGATTAAAACACAACAACAACAACAACAACAACAACAACAACAACAACAACGTCTAGATAATAGCTCATTAGACACATCTTAGAATATCATTAAATGTTTCATGAATTACAAAAGCTAATGGATGACGGGAACAGGAATTAAAACCAAACCACAGGGACTAAAATGCAGCTCTTAAAAAGGCTGGAAGAGCAGAAAGGTCTTGGGCCGAAAAGAAAGTAATGTAAGCACCAGGTAGGCTTCCCTAGTTGACACCCTCTAAACTTCTGACTATGGAGGCACACAGAAAAAGGCTTCTGAAAATACCCTAAAAGCATGCGTAGGTACATATGGAAGGAGGCAGTCCATGAGGTATCAAAGGACCAAGCTGTATAGAGCTTGGTAGGTCAAAATAAGCACTTGGAATTGGCCTGGAAAGCAAGTGGAAGCCAGTTAAGGCAACATAGGCTGGTCTTGAATAAAACCTTTGCAGCCACATTTTGCACTTCCTGAAATTCCTGGACTGTCAAAGTTGATTGAAAGAGCCATTTTGATGATCACTCTCTGCAAGCCCTATTCCAGCTTGCCCTGTAAATAAGTGTCAGATAAGCTAACTTCCCACCATCCCACAATTCTTCATCTTGATACTTCGGGAGCTTTCAAGCAGTTAATCTTTCAGTGAAGTATAAATGAAGCCTGCAACAAAATGTTGAAGTATGGAGCACTCCTGTTCAGGGTTCCAACCAGCTGGCCATGTCTTCTTCCGGGATACTCCATTCCATTCCCACTCCAAGTAGGTTTATTTTATCCCAACCCCCATATCCCAACAGCCATCCAGCATTCCCTGCCCAGTGAGCATGCTCAGGCTCATTCGGCTACTTTTGTGCCCCCCTTATAGGATACCCCCAGATCTGAGGGTTTGTGCTTATGCAAAGTTTTGGGTTCCTCCAAGCTTGCTGATAACTCTCTCTTGTGTGTGGCTGGTACAGTTTGGGCAACATAAAGATCCTTGTTCAGAGAATTGAATTTGCTGTTAGCACATGTGATAAACACAACTGTGTAAACATGAATCAAAGCAGGGCATGACCTTTCATTTTTTTAATATTTCAAAATGTTTGAAATATTTAATATTTCTCGTCTCAGCCTTCTTTCAACCCTTCTCTGGAAATGTTTGTTTGAAATATTAGTACATCAACTTGCCACCCAGCAACATAGGTGCATGGAGGGGGGTGGGGAAAGGAAATTTTAAGGGGGGATTCATTCAGGGGAGAAATTAAATTGAAATGTACCAGATCATTACCTCTGGGTTGTTGTTGTTTTAATATCAACCCCCCCCCAAGCTACACTGGAGAAGGCAAGGTAGATTTTTGTTCACTGCTAGGATCAAACAATTAACTCCTGTGCGAAAGTTAGGATTCATTCAGCAGCAGACAAGGGGTAAGAAAACACATGCCTTTACATATAGTAATTCTTCAGAGGGCACACCCACAAGATATTGGAGCGCTGCCAAATAAAATCCCAACATAAAAAATAAAATATATGGTTGTTGTTTCTGTTGTTATTTTGCAAGAGCAAGTGTGGGTGTGAGAGAGGGGGGCATTGGCCATTTGGTAAGCAGTTAATGGCAACCGAAGTACATCTTTAGCACTGAAAAGCAAACACCATCCTAATTTAGTGCAGTTCTGAAATCATATGCTAGTCATACCTAATTATGTTATATTTTATATTTCATACCTAAGTATATCTTGTCCAGCTCCAGTATCCCCATATTTGTATCTCAGAGCTCTGAGAAGATTGAAAGCCTGCTGTCTCTTTCAGACTCTGGGATCAGGACCTTTTCAACACTACCGGCCAATTATTGTTAAATTGCATTTTTCTGAGCATAAGAACATAAGAAGAGCCATGCTGGACCAGACCAAGAGTCCATCTAGTCCAGCACTCTGTTCACACAGTGGCCAACCAACTGTCAAAGAGGGATCATCAAAGCAGGACATGGTGCAACAGCACGCTCCCCCCATATTCCCCAGCAACTGGTGCACACAGGCTTACTGCGTCGGATACTGGATGTAACACATAACCATCAGGGCTAGTAGCCAGTGATAGCCTTCTCCTCCAGGAATTTATTCAACCCCCTTTTAAAGCCATCCAAATTGGAATTGTGAATTGTAGTGAATTCCATCATCATTGTATTTTTCTTCAATTGAATACAAGTCTTTTATTTTATTTTTAATATATGCCTTAGACTGTGCTCTTCGGCATTGTTACTCGGAAGTATATTTCATTGAAAGCAATTATTTCTTCTCAGCAAGTTAAAGCATGTGCCAAAAAAAGTGTAATTTGAATTGCACATAAGTTGTTGGGTGCAATCCATTTTGACCTTACCCAGCACATATCCTATTAAGATATAGCAGAACTGGCACAACACCAGTGCTCTTCTGCCCTCTCCCTACTGGACACATCAGGATTGGAGCTAAGCCCTTTCCATCACTGTTCTGCAATATTTATCATGGGGATTCAGCACCCATCAAAGAGCTGCACCCTCCACAAAAACCCATTGTCTGACATTATGCAATGCTACAGAATATCCATAAACATTCTTCTGTGGGAGATGAAGCAGTCATACATTGTTCACAAACAGTCGAAGGAAGAGAAAAAGCAGTTTCGCTGGGGAGATATATCCCACAGGTGTAGAGAGGAGGGCAAAATATTGTACATTGATCCAAAATAATCCTTATTTTCATTTCCAGTAATCATTAGGGATGCTAAAAATCCTCTTCTGTCTGCCAAATTTATCCCTGTATTTGCAGGTTTTGTATTCCCAAAAATATTTACCAGAGTGTTGCTCATAATGTTTCTTCCTGAGTTGTATTTCTGGAATATATGAACTAAAAACAAGTAAAAAAATAAATAAAATTAACAGCAGTCAAGCAATTGATTTTAGAAGGGTTGTTGTTAATTATTATGATGACATTTTATGTTGTACAAGAGTACTGGTGTCTACTTGCAGGAAAAAAACATATTTTATTTCTATTTTATTTTTGGGGTGTTGATTTTGGGAGTATGGTGACGGTTGTTGTGTCTATCTTGCACTGGTGTGTCTGTGTGCTCCTGCATTCATTGTTAATAATGCATTTTAAAAGGCTGCAATGATAACTAGCCTTTTAAAAATATTTCTAAATCTCAAAGTAATAAATCTTTTTCTTGTGCAGAATCCATGATCAATGTTCAGAAATTCTCCCTTTTTGCTAGAAGACAACCAGAGCGAAGCGCAAGGCGGAAGGAAATTGTAGAATAAAGAAGAAGAACAGAGGGAATCTGTTCATCTCTAGTACTGAAATACTAGAGATGAATGGACCGTTAATGGACAGGGTTATTAAAGTAGGTGTGGGGGGGGGATTGGGAGGGGCAACTGACCCAAAGCGAGTCTTTTGCCACCCCCAGACTGTGGCATGGCCTGCTGGAAGAGATTCATCAGCTTAATGCTCTCTCTGAGTTTAAGACAGCTGTAAAGACTAGTCTCTTCCGGCAGGCCTACCCAGATGAATTTTCAACCTAAGAATTTTAAGATGCTATCATTGTTATTTTAATATTGCATTGGTTTTATTTGCTAACTAATTTTATGTATTATATTTTATTTAGTGTTGTTCCCCGCTTCGATCCAGAGGGAGAGGCGGGTAATAAATAAATTTATTATTTTTATTATCATCATCATCTTAAAACAAGGGATGAAACCCCAGAACATCCACCTGCCCCTTTATGCCCTCTATCACGACAGCAATGGAATAAAGAAATCGCTCTAATCCAAATGGCTGAAGGAAGGATTGTTTTCCTTCCAAAGATCTGCTGAGCCGTGTTCTGCTATACACCCACCAAGTGGAATTCTACTGCCATGGACCCTCTGCCTCTCAGCTCCCCAGTGTTTGGCCTTCCATCCTGAGCTTGAGGCAATCTCTAATAACCCGTGCTTGATGTTAGCACTGCTGAGCATCTCAGTTCAGCTCCCAGTCTTTCCCCCCCCCTTACAAATGCAGCCTACACACACGCGCACGCCCTAAGGAGCATTCAGGAAAGATATGGGGGCGCATAGAGTTCAAAGAAAGAGCAAACGCTCACCTCCCTTTTAATTTATGGTACATCTCTCAGATGTACCAACGTTCTCAGGGAATGATTTCTGCCACTATAAAATACCCTTTTGCGTATTTCTCATTTCTTTGGCTGACTATTTTGCTTCAGGGTGTCCTAGACACAGCCGTTGCTAAGCAGCCGGGCTTTCATCTTCCCCATCACTATGCAGCTGCTCAAGCTCCTGCACCCCAGCTACGGCCTCACAGGAGCCCGTGTGACCTCTTAACAGCGCCGCTTGCAAAAGCCCCCAAAGCTGCGCCCTACCTGTCACAGCGGCGCATGCAAATTGGTCATTAGCATGTGCTAATTAATTCCAGGCACGCACACCCTCCCTTTGCACAGAAATGCGATGCCGCGGAGGCGGAGGGAGACTGACAAACTGTCAGAAAGAATGGCATTAGAGCTGCCGGGAATAGAAAGGACAGAGGAAGGGAGACCAGAGCCCTGCGCAGGCTCTGCGACGAAGAAAAGTTCCAGTGGGTGCAAGCAAAGAATGGCTTCTAGTTCTTTGACCCTTCTGCTAAACAAATAAAGCTACATGTTGGCATTCCTCAGCTTGGCCTGACATTTAGGAATTAGCCAGCCCTGGCCTCCCCTACCTGTTCAGCAGGAACGTTCTGCTGCTGTTAGAGTAGCCAAATACATGCAGGTTCTGAATCTAAGGAGGGGAAAATCCATCTATTTCACCTCTTCATATCCCCCCCCATTCCATTCAGCTCCATTGCTGCATTAATCTGTGATTTTTAAAAAAAAAAGCAGCTGAAAATACATAATGTAAATATGTATTAATCCATATAGAAATGTGTGCTTTCTTTCAAAAGGCTTACTTAAAATACGTATTTTGATATGTTTATTTCAAAGTGCTTACTTAAAATGTGTATTTTGATATGTTTAAACTGCTGAGAACTCCGTCACAACCTTCGGAGAAATGCCAAATCCGGTGGTCTGCTACATTCCAATCTGGACATTTGTTCCAGGCGTTTTATACAGGCATTCACAAACACTGTGATCCTGAAGCATCTCTGTGTCACACACAAGTGTGACCAAGAAATACAAGCCTGGGCAGAGCTATGCTGATGAATGTGATGGTCCCATGCAGGTGGTGTTAGTTCAGTTCTCACGGCTCTCCTTTGAGTTCTAAGAAGAGAAGGATACAGGGACATCGTTCCAAGGAGATAAATTCCCATACCTTGTAAAGGGGGCAAACCTGCCCACCACCCATGAACCTGGTTGGCCTAGCCTCCAAGGGATGTGTCTCTGGGTGGCGAGCCAGTGTGGTATAGTGGCTAAGATGTTGGGCTGGGAGTCAGGAGATCCAGGTTCTAGTCCCCACTCGGCCATGGAAACCCACTGGGTGACTTTGGGCCAGTCACAAACTCTAAGCCAACCTACCTCACAGGGTTGTTGTTGTTGTGAGGATAACATGGGGAGGAGGAGGATTATGTATGCTGCCTTGGGTTCCTTGGAGGAAAAAAGGTAGGATATAAATGTAATAAATAAATAAATAGGAACAATATACAAATCTAACCTGCAACAGAACGGCCTAGCATAATAGCTGGTATTTCCTCTGGAGTCACTCAACTAGGGCTATTTTAAACAAAGCAACGAAAAATTGCAACTCTGAGGGCAAAAATAAAGCACTGTGTAGAGATGGAGTTATAACTTGCCTTTCCATAGGCACATAAAATAGTTATATCAGAAAGCTTTGCCATATCATTAATACCTTCGAAGTACCAACACTGATATGAGGTGGAGCAACGCATGTGCCACCCCCAGAAGCACCCATGTAGACTTTGCAGCCCTCAGTTCTGTTTAAGCATCGCCAATCACAGCGGCACTTGCAAACTGCCCCCACAGACGCAGTGAGAAAGCCAATGCACTATGTCGCAAGTGGTGGTGATGGTCTTATACCTACTAAAGCACCCTAGCTTTAAATCCCTGCACAGCTAAAAATTTCACTGGGCCATTTGGAAGTCGTCCCCCCTCTCTGTGTGTCTAACCTGCCCCACAAAGTTGTTGTGAAGCTATCATGGCACTCTGAGCTTCTTAGAGGAAGGGCTACATACAAACTTAATAAATAATAACAGAAATTGTTTAGAGTTCGGAGAATATAGGACTGGGGATGCAGAGAAGCATGGAAACTTAACTTTTGACCAAAGGGATGGCAGAGATTTACTTCAGGGATAGAGTTATCCAATGGGTTGCATCCAGCAGAAGTCTAACTTAAGCACTGTTCATTTCAATGAGTCTAGTCTAAGTAGGACTAACATTGGATATAAGTCATAGATTAACATGTCATGAATCTGGGCCACAATCCAACACAATGTTAAGAAAGTTTAAGCCCCTTTGATTTAAAAGCACGCTTAACCCATGGCCCAGATGTACTTCTGCTGTATAACTTAAGGCTTCTATATCCAGAATTTTAAAATGCCCTGTAGTAGCATTACTGTTATGGCAAAGGATTACCAGTTTCCATTCAACAGAATCAGGTATTATTAATAAATAATGAAGCATATGCAGTACAAACAAAACGTCATGACTTGCCAAGCATCAGGATAGCATATGAATGTACAGATAAACAATATCTGTGATTTTTGCACATCCCCAGTTCCTGTTACTTAAACCATTGCCATACTAGGGGTTTCCAACTGTATCTCTTTGCTGTTTCTAGCTCTCAAGTCGCAATATGAATCCCAACTGCTGTTTAGCTAAGATTCCCTCTTCCAGTTGAATTATCAAAATTCTAAGGGCTAACATCAATATTTTTACAACCTGAGCAATGGGGAAATGCTATCGCTAAAGCCTGCCCTCACTGATTTATGAAGTTTTGTCCACCATGCAAATCAGTGGTTTTTTAAAATCTGCATTCTGTGGAATTTCTGGAATTCCTCAAAAGATTATCTGGGGTTTCTTAATGAGAAGATCAGAAATGGCAGACAAACTTCCTGAAAAGACTGCTCGTCCACCCATTCTTCCCTGCAATGAAGAGCCAAAAAGCGTAACCGGTATGTTCACACAAGGTGCCAGTGAGGCCCAACAAGCCTGGACAATGGTCAACATGAGTTGTGAGTGCATCTTATGGCACACTCATAGAGTTCAATGGTGTTTGCTCTCAGGTAAGTGGATATAGGATTGCAACCCTAGTACAATGCCCCCCCCAGTCTTCTACAAAACACAGGGTTCAGTGACAGATATGTAGGAGTCCTTCTGCAGATAAATCAACTTGACAAGGGTTCCCTGAAATTAGGAAGTGTGCAGCCTTCCTCCCCCCGTTAACAGATCAGGAACTGGAAAGCGCATTTGATCAGAAACCACAAATAGCCTTGTGACACCTTAAAGACTAACATTTACAGCATAATCCACAAAAGTTTATGCCACAGTAATTCTGTTACTCTTTAAGATGCAACAAGACTGCTCTGTTTCTGCTCTGATTCATTAGCCTGGCTACTCTTTATTATTATTCTATTTATTATTATTATTATATTTATTTGTATCCTGCCTTTTGCCCACTGCTGGGCCTCAAGGCAGCCTTACAAAGTTTAAAACATACATTGGTGGGGGGAACATAAATGTTTAAAATACACAACAAAATTATAAGACATTAATATAGATGGAGGGCCAGATTATTCTCCAAAGGCCTGATGGAACAAAAAAGTTTTGGCCTGCTTCCAAAAGCCCATCAAGCCAGCCTAGCTTCCCCAGGAAGAGAGTTCCAAAGCACTGGAGCAGCCACTGAGAAGGCCCTCTCCCATGTTCCCACCAAGCGCGCCTGTGAAGATGGTGGGACTGAAAGAAGGGCTTCTCCAGAAGATCTCAAAGGACGGGCAGGCTCATAAGGGAGAATATGTTCTTTCAAATAACCTGGACCCAAGCCATATAGCCATACTCTTTAGCGGAGGAGAGGTAGAAGCAGGTAATATTTGAAGGTATTGATCAAAAAGGGTAGGAGGGAGAAATATATCCTTATACATCCTGAATTTTATTCAAGAAAACTAAAAGTCAGAGTCCAATGTATGGCTCGATGGGTGCATCCTTGAGAAATACTAATTATCTTAAAAGCTCACTCTTTGGTACCAAGGGCATCTCTTGTATTTCAAAGGCTGAGTTTGAAATCTCATCAAAAGCTGCTTTAAAAATAACCATGCTGTCAACTTGAGTCAGTCACTTGGCTCTGGAGATCTCCGATACTGTACAGCATTTCTCTGCAAGGAAAGTTTCCGGTATGCTGTCATTTTGGATTACAGACCTGCTACACAGATTCAACATCTCAATGAAATCACTACGCTACCAACCTCTTACATGAGAGACATCAAAGGAAGGAGACCATTTTACAAATGTGTAACATATTTTCCAATTGCAGGAAATCTGTGGGGTATGAATTTGTTTGAGTTGGGCTAATTCCACTGTGAAGGAGGGAAACAAAATTAAACCTTTCCTTAAAAGAACAAATACTTCTTTTTCCTTCTTCAAATTACCATTTTGACCCAACCCTTCAGATCTCCCATCAGGACTGGAATCAATATCCAACACCTTGGGGAACTGTTGATCCCCACTGCCAGCAATGTCTGCTTTACCTCCACCAGTTTTGACTCTTCTGACTGGGATAATGCCCATTGCTCTGGCTAGGATTGGGACCCAGTGGAGTTGCCAATCACTCTGGTGCTTACCAATATTCTGATATTAAGAACATCTGGTGAGACAAGGGTCACATCTAGTAGGCTAATTTCATAATGCAAAACATGTTTGGCAAGAAAACTAACATAACCCCAGATAGCGCTTTGCAGGACCTGTTTGACTGGAGTAGCTCATAAAAGGAGCTGTTGTCCCAGCAAGGGTCTTCTTCTTCTTTGGCAATTTAATGGTGGATCATGGCCAAGAAGGCCCCATGATCACCATCTACTAGAAACCAGAAAAACCTATGATGAATTTCTTCAAGCAAGCATAAATGCTAGTAACTATAGTGAATCTCCATAATATTTGGAGGACTGCATATCTAAGATTCTTCAGCTGGAGAACAGACTCCAAAGAAAAGCCCGCAACCCCCAAGCCCTAGAGCTCAGTAAGAAGAAAACCCTGTTCTGCACTATATCACACAAAGAAGATGGTCTATGTTTTCATCTGCTTCACAAACCTCACAGAGAGCACAATCAGCTCCCCCAAAACAGATTGCTACATCACGCGTAATGTCAATTTCCCCAACATAATTGCAACTTGTTGTTGTTTTCATTTTTTCCTCTTTGTCTCAGGTGTTTTAAGTATGTTAAGATATTTTAAACATGGGTATGTTTTAATAATTTCTCTGCCTTCAGCATAATGATTTAATGATTGTGTTTTTACTGTCTTAATGATGTCTGCCACTTAATTCCCCCTGCCAAGGGAATTTCAGCAGGTGTCATTTGTATGCTTGCATCACCTGGTGAAATTCCTTCTTCATCACAGCAGTTAAAGCTGCAGAAGATATCCTAAAGTGACCATATACAAAAGAGGGCAGGTCTCCTGCAGCTTTAACTGTTGTGACGAAGAGGGAATTTCACCAGGTGCTGCAGGCATACAAATAACACCTGCTGAAATTCCCTTTTCTATACAACTGTTGAAGACACAGGATCCCTGTCATCCTTTCCATATGGTCACCCTATATCACTGCAGGCGTGGCAATTCTGTTCCTCATAACAAAAATATGCAATGCTTAATCATAGCTTACTGACAGTTGAAAGTGCGACCTGGCTCCATTAAAAAGCATTGCCTTTTCACAGATATGGAAGTTGTGCATAAAGTCACGTGTTGGTCTAGGGTAGCCTGCCATGGGGAGAGCAATATATATATATATATATATATATATATATATATATATATATATATTTCACACACCTTGCATGCTGCTGGGGCTGGGGCTGGGGCTGTCTCCCAGTCGTGGCTCTGTGGGGTTGCAAGGAAGGGAGGTCTGCCAGCTACTGTCCCTGCAGTGGATGCAGGAGAACAGGCCATGCTGAATCTGGCTCCGCCTCCTTCTGCTCTCATTGCATCTCAGCAGCTTACAGTTAAAATGGGCTCCTGCCCTAAGCCACTACTACTATCATCTCAGTGTGCTGTGGCATTTCTGTCCCAGCCATTTCTTTAGCTTCTGACACCATGGCTCTTTATCTCTGATGGCGCATTTACACCCCAAAGTTCCCACTTGATGATGCAGACATTACATCATGAAGATGCCTGTGTGAAGCAACCTATACAACAGGAACCTCTATACTGAGATTGCTGGGTATAACTCTCACTAGCTTCAACAAGCTCAAAACAGGGTGTTAAGTCATGTGTATTTGTTTGGAAGTCCTGAGCAGAAACCTCTGCATGAGTTCTCATGAACATCCTGACCCAGAAGATGCATTGGTAGAGATGGAGCCCCAAAAGCAAAAAGAACACAGAGCTTTCTTTTCGGGGGAGTCTACACTAGCCATTTATTGCATGGCAGTCATCACTAAGGGGCACATGACGTTCGCCTGCTCCTGCAGTGCAGGATCTTGGCTTCACCTCTCAGTTTTCCCAGAATAGCCGTGACTGCTTTTGTTACAGTTTTTCAGCTCTCTCGCATCCATTCCAAAGGATGTTTGACCTCTTGCGAAGACATTGCTGTTCACCAAGAGTTCTGGCCTCAGCAAACAGCAAATCAGCTGTGGGGGGGCGTATGCATGGGTATTGGAGGTATGCAGGAGTGGACCTGTCCACCATTTCTGCCACATGTTTTGGATGGGTATCAGTGTGTTTTACCACTGTGTGTGTGTGTGTTTTAATACAAATATCTCTCTGCACAGGAGCGCATATTTGATGGCTTTCCCATCCCCATGTGTTGTTGCACATCTGCGCTTGCGCACATGCCTCACGAGACATTAAAAAAGTCTCTGCCCTGTAGCCACGTCATCTGCCCAGCACCGCCCACTTCTGCCAATCCACATGCATAAGTGACATAATGGGGCACATGCACTCCTGCAATGGCACTCCTGAAATTGCGGTACACATCAGTGCCATGTGCCCTGTGAGTGCCGATCACGGAAGCAGGAAACATTCAGAAGCCGAATGCCTGCACGTGTAGATTAGCTCTTCTTTTGCTTTTTGGAGAGCCGGTGAGAACAACGACTATATAATCAAGAATGTAATCAAGAAACTGTCTCTTATGAAGAAGTTCATGGGAAAAAATAAGGAGCAGGAAAGCCCTCCAAGATGCTGTGTATGTCAATTTTGGGAAGAATACAACATTTAGAAGCTGGATTCTTCTGAGCAGTCACTAATCACCCTCAATTCAAAGGAAAATTCTTTGTCAAAATATTATGAAGTGCGTATTAACAGAATCTTCTCAAAGTATGACATTTAACGAGATGCAGGAAAAGGATTGGCATATGAAGGTAGAACATGACATGCGGAAGTTCTCTCTCTCACTCACACACACACACAGAGAGAGAGAGAGAGAGAGAGGGAGAGAGGGAGAACCTACAACAATTTGTTGCAGAGTTTCAGAGTTTCAGCCAAGCAGTCACATCCTTTTCATGGAGATTCCACTAAGAACATAAGAACATAAAAAGAGCCATGGTGGATCAAAAGAAGGGTATTTATGCACACCTTGGGGTTCCTCTCAGACTTCTGAAAGATCTCTCTTGTGCATGGATCATGCTGTTTTGGCTAAATAATGATCAGTACTCAGAAATGAGCTTGCAATTAATATTTAGGACTACTGTAGTACAAAAATTATAAATTTTATCTGGAGAGTTAGCCCCATAGAATCATCAGGAAGCTAGCTGTACTGCCTCCATTGACCAAGGCCCAATTCACATTACCACTGCAGTGTGTTCTACACTTCCACACAGCTAACTAGTCACAAAGAGACAGTTTTAAACTAAAACACTGAGAGAACAGCATAAATAGAAAACACCGTAAATGCCAGAGAGTTTTGAGTATCTGTAGATGTAACATATCCACAACCACATAAACCAGTACAAACAATATATATATATATATATATATATATATATATATATATATATATATATGAGAGACAGTAACCTGTATATCTCAACAGTTGAAACACACACACACACACATACACACACACATCCAAGCAGTCAAATGAGAATAATGTTGAATATAAATCATAGTGAACACGCACTGGATGCTGAACAAACACACCCAAAAAGCTAGGAATGTGGCAGCATTCCATTCTATTTATTTTATAAATTCCATTTATTTTATAAAATAAAATAAAATAAAAATTCTAAATGGAATACAGGATCCAAATGAGATATAAGTGCTTAACAACAATTATTTGTTATACACGTATGTCGCTTAGGGGGAATCCGCACGTCGGTCTGAAATCGCTCCTAAGCGACCCCAGTGCGGCGTGAAAGCGAGCGTGTAACTTGCCTTTTGAAGAGCTGACGAAGAGACATCCTTCCTGCCGCCACCGCCACCACCCGCAGACCTCCTCGCCGACTGGCGAGGAGAGCTCGCCTGAAGAAGGCGGGGTGGAGAGTAGGAGAAGCTCTCCACCCCGCCTTCTTCCCCCGAGCTTTCCATCCCAGCCGGCGAGGAGGGAGTTGGGTGGCGGCGGCGGCAGCGACAGGAAGGACGTCTCTTCGTCGGCTCTTCAAAAGGCAAGTTACACGCTCGCTTTCACGCCGCTCTGGGGTCGCTAAGAAGCGATTTCAGAACGACGTGCAGATTCCCTCTTAGATACTGTACAGAAGTTTTTTCATGGCCCTATCCAAAGCATTACAATCAAATAAGCACATATTAAAATGACAAAGAATGAAAGAGTAAATTGAGAAGATAACCAACAATGAAATCAAGATGGTAGTGCATGTGCTGGTAACTTCGAAGCTTGACTTCTGCAATGCACTGTACATAGGGCTACCTTTGTGCCTAGTCTGGAAACTTCAACTAGTACAAAATATGGCAGCCAGGTTGGTCACCGGTGCACCTAGGGGTGACCATATTACACCAACTTTAAAATCACTTCACTGGCTGCCAATTAGTTTCTGGGCGAAGTATAAAGTGTTGGTTATCACCTTTAAAGCCCTACAGGGTTTGGGTCCAGGCTACTTGCGGGATCACTTTCTCTCGTACAATCCACCCCACACACTCAGGTCCTCTGGGAAGAATTTATTTCAGCCAGCCAAAACTAGGCTGACAACTATTACCCAGAGGACCTTCTCTTCTGCCACTCCCAGACTGTGGAATGTCCTGCCGGGAGAGATCTGTCAGCTTAATAGCCTTTCTGAATTTAAAAAAAGATATAAAGATGGATCTCTTCCACCAGGCCTACCCAGTTGAATTTTAAGATGTCTTAAAAGATTTTAAGATTTTAATAAGGTATTGGTTTTATGATTTTAATCAGTTTTATGTATTTTATATTTTTGTATTCAATGTTGTTCCCTGCCTCAATCCAGAGGGAGAGGTGGATAAGAAATTAGTAGTAGTAGTAGTAGTAGTAGTAATTATTATTATTCTAGAACAATTGGTTTTGAGATGTTTCTTGAAGGATTGGAGAGGCTGAATGGACTCATCTCAAAATATTCACAGAGAGTTAGACATCTATGGTTTAGAATAAGGACAGGAGAAAAAGTGAGGCTTCAGTTTGTTGAGGTCCTTCAAGTTCCACCTTGAAGCTCAGTCCATTTCATTCCTGTCCCTGAATGCAATCTTTGCTGTTGTTCCTCGAAGGGGAAAATGTGCATTTTGATGTGCATTTTTTTAAAAAATCACACAACCAAGTGCTCACTTTCTCCCATTGACTGAAGTCTGAAACTGGCTTGATTTTTCAAAATGCTCTTTTGCAAAGAATGCATTTTTCTCTCCAGCACATTTTTCATATGATAGCTTTGCCCAATCACTGTGCTCATATTTGGCAGTATGAATGGGGCATGTTCTGGTGTTTAATGAATTGAAATGAAATCCTCTCATATCCCTAGTTTTAAAATTATTATTATTATTATTATTATTATTTATTTATATAGCACCATCAATGTACATGGTGCTGTACAGAGTAAAACAGTAAATAGCAAGACCCTGACGCATAGGCTTACAATCTAATAAAATCATAGTAAAACAATAAGGAGGGGAAGAGAATGCAAACAGGTACAGGGTAGGGTAAGCAGGCACAGGGTAGGGAAAATCTAACAGTAGAAAGTAACAGTAGAGAGCAAAGACTGAGGAGAAAAGTGAAAGCAAAGTAGGAAGATATAAAAAGTATCTGACTCAAGGCCCACTGGAGCCATTCTGGAAACAGCAGTCAAGGTAGGCTTGGGCCTCAGCTAGACCTACAGGTCTAGCGTGACAGAGGGGTGAGGATCTCACGATATTTTTATTGCAATATCTCCCCCTCTGTTTACACGCAGCATGCGACGACCTCAGAGGGAAAGGACATCACGGCCGCCATTTTTTTTATTAAAGAAGAAGAGCGCACAAATGGTCATGTGCAAAAGGTGAGGGTTTTTTCATTTTAAATTAATTTCTCCACTCACCCTACCCCACCCCTGATGCATGGGTCCCGGCTCCTTGCGAGGAACCGTGAGGAACCAGGACAATCCATGATGCCCACACACACATTCTGCAGTCTCGGGATCAACCTGTGACCGTGGAAAAAGTGGGCTCGAAGGGGAAGGCGAGATCCTGGGGCAAGGGAGGGATCATCCCTCCCTGCTTCCAGGATCCCCTATGCATCATGTGCATGCACAGGGACGATCCTGGCAATCGCCCCAGGATTTTGCCCCATCTAGCTATGGCCTTAGTTTCATCTCAGGGCCTCCCCAGATTGCATGGTCTCATATATTTTGAGCCCTCTGTTGTGGTGAGAGGGCAGTGACATCAGCAAAGGAGAAGAGGAAAACATAATAGAGTTGTTTGGCTATATAATAACCAAAAGGTTCTATTCAGGCTTAAGCACATTCCTGGGTGCTAATTGGCTTTTACTGCAATGCCCACCTGAATGCAGGTATTTCTGTTTACAAATGTGTTTCTGTTCAATATCAGCAGCGTTAAACCTTGACATAAATACTAAAAGCATCATCATGACAGTGAGGATTTGCTCTCTGCGGAACATTCCAGGGAATAGTTGGAATGCCACTGTTGGCCTCTCAAGAGAAACCTGTACATTTACAGCACGCCAGCTACTGCAGAGAAGAATTAAAAGATTTTCAATAGATTTACACAATGATTTATTGATGTATTTTGATCAAGGAAACAGCTTATGGCACACATAAATAGTCTCCACAAAGCATTCCCTCCAGCTTTACTCACAGCAGGTCTGTACGTTACAGTTATAGGTACGCTTGACATCAGAACCTGACTTAATGCCACTTCACCACGGGAGGCAGAACCAAATGCTAGGAAAACTTTGTGGCCATGAGAATGTTTGGTGAACTGGGCACAAATGGCTCTTAGAATTCTCTGACTTATTTGTGGGCAGAGAAATTGGAGGAACCATTTCAGCAAATTTCACCAAGGTGAAGAAAATTCTGCAAGAGTTTGTCAGAGGTAGGTCTCACCTTCAGCACTGGCAGGAGTGCAGCCTCTTTCTTTATTTCCTAAGTTTGTTTCTGTAGGGTGACCATATGAAAAGGAGGACAGGGCTCCTGTACCTTTAACAGTTATATTGAAAAGGGAATTTCAGCAGGTGTCATTTGTATATATGGAGAACCTGGTGAAATTCCCTCTTCATCCCAACAATTAAAGCTGCAGGTGCTCTGCCCTCTTTTAAATCTGATCACTCTAGTATAGCTCCTGCACTTTAACTGTTGTGATGAAGAGGGAATTTCATCAGGTTCTCCATATATACAAATGACACCTGCTGAAATTCCATTTTCTATGCAACTGTTAAAGGTATAGGAGCCCTGACCCCCTTTTCATATGGTCATCCTAGTTTCTGTTTATTGCATGCAAATGGCAGCAACAACAACTATGTTGGAAGCTGGGTCCTCATTTTTCATCCTCCACAATGTCCCTAACCTAGCATTGTTTCCGAGCATTGTGAAGGACAGTAGAAGCCTCCACAAAAATCTAAAAATAAAATTTGTGAAGAATATTTAGATAGGGTGACCATATCAAAAGGAGGACAGGGCTCCTGTAACTTTAACAGTTGTATAGAAAAAGGAATTTCAGCAGGTGTCATTTGTATATATGGAGAACCTGGTGAAATTTCCTTTTCATCACACCAGTTAAAGCTGCAGGTGCCCTGCCCTCTTTTAAATCTGGCCACTCTAGTATAGCTCCTGAAGCTTTAACTGTGGTTGTGAAGAGGGAATTTCACCAGGTTCCCAATATATACAAATGACACCTGCTGAAATTCCCTTTTCAATACAACTGTTAAAGATACAGGAGCCCTGTCCTCCTTTTCATACGGTCACTCTAATTTAGAGAAAATTCTGCAAGGTGGCCATTTTTCTAGGTGGGGTCAGAAAAAGAAAAATCTCAGAAATGTTCTCACAAAAATGTCTTCACAGAAATCGCAGCTCAGCTCTAGTTTGGCAGAAGAAGCAGAAGAATATTAAAATGTGCCATCCATACGTAAGAATCCTTTTAGTTTTACCTCAAAATTCCTTCGATGTTTTATCACAGCAATGTCCTTCGAATTCACCTCAAAAATTTTGCTTTACAAGAGATGTGGTGGTGAATATTCAGCATAGCTTTAACCAAGAGATATACACTAGAGTAAAATATTGGGGATGACTTTATTTTATATCCACGGCTGCTGTTTGCTGTGTACTATCAATATAATGTGTGAGCCACTGGTATGCTTCTTAATAAAAATATTATTCTATAATTTAAAAACAAGAGATTGCTTTCATACTAATCAATTATGCTGTGCCTAGCAGCTCACTGCATTGCAATTGATTTTTCCTTCGGGGCAGAACTGCAGTGCAAGCAAATTATACTTCTGTCTAGCATCTAAATTGCCATTAAGATTCTCTACATAATCATATAACTGTAGGAAGGGAAGAGACCCATCTTATCCAAGCCATGATCTATAGCACCCAGAAGGGATGATGATGGATATTAAATCTCATCCCTTTTCAATCCACCTAGCCACACTTAATTAATCACAACTCTAAGTAAGTAGTAGGTTCTAATGTGAGTCCAAATTATTACTTTATTCTATGAGAACACGGGCTGCCAGAAAGCACCTCACAGGAAGTGAATAAATTAGTGGAATATACTCCATTTTAAATAAATAAGCCCTAACCCACAGTTATACCATGGAAGATGCAGTGCCTGTTCCTAGCTTATCAGTTTATCAGATGTGCTGGACTAGGTTGTTCAAAAGCTATCTGACACATCTTTTTGCACTGAAAAGCCTCATGGCCGTTTTGCCAGGAATGGGAAATGTGCTGCTGTTGTCTAGCAACCAGAGATTTTGCTCCTCAACGATCTTCATTAGAAGATGGTTGGAGGACTGGGGTGAAAGAGAGGCCAGGATTTGGAGGGGGGAGGAAGAAAAGAAGATGAGTGCTGAACACAGGGAAGAGGAGAAAATACAGACCTTGCTTACCAATAGCAACCAAGGGCCTAGGATTATGTTTTTCAACCATAGTTTCATAGAACTCTGATGTTCCATGAGTATCCCCCAAGAATACCATACATTTTTACAACCTCCCATCTCAGGTACTTTTAATTAATTGTTCACTCATTATTAATTAGTACACATTTTTGCCTTTGAATTTTGTAAGTGCTAATGTATTATTTATTACAAATTTTGTTTTTTGTTTCTTACTTTGTGGCCTTGGAAAGGGGGTTGAGGTTCACTAATCACCCTTTTATGGTCCTCAACCATAAAAGAGTTGGAAAACACTTGCCAACCCTGCAGACCACACTACTGCAGAAAATATAAATGAACTTGTAATCAATCTCAGGTTGAGCTACAAAAATACATTTACATTTGAGAATTATGAACCTGCTAGATCCAGCTTATAAAATGACTAATTTTGAGGGTTTAGTGGCATCAGTATTCTGGATGTAAAACCTCGTTCAGAGCGTATAGGCAGAAAGGCAGAATTTCGAGGAGGACTGAATTTAGATCAAACAAACTAATAGAATGTATTTCTGTGGAGATCCATTTAAACTCTGCTACCTAGGAGTCCCCTAATATCTTAAATGTCTGGAGTATAGCCTCATCAGTCATTACTTTGCGCTGTTCTATATTCCTGCAGCATCCAAACCTGGGTACCATTAAAAACAGATTTCTGCTCTAGATGGACCACTGCTTTTACTAAGCATATCTGTTCTTATGTTCTGAAAGACAGATTGTTTTTCTTTTGATAATTTCATTTAGATTTCAATGTAAAAATCAAAGGAAGAGAAAACATTTCCCAAAGCCAATTTCAAGGAAGGATTCACTTCATCTTTGTGTTTGCATGTCTCAGAATCATGCAGCAATAAACCACCTCAGCTTCTTGTAAGTCTGAAAATGCAGTGCAACAGTCTATTTTCAGTTGTGCCACTTCCTCTAAAGGCCCTTTGGCAAATCTTCAAATGGCTGCAGTGTACACAGCTCAGTGAGAGACAAACTGCTTTGAAATAAGCCCGCTGAGTTCCATGGTCCCTTATGTCAACTTTGCATCAATCAGTCCCTCTATTGTTTGGGAAAGAGGGTGTTCTTGAACAATAATTTTGTTCAGGTGATTGAAAAAAAAATGTAGAACTGAGTCCTACTCTTCCCACACATCCTATTTGAGCTGGGGCAGGGGGTGGTTTCCATTCATTGGGATCTTTATACAGTTACAAGCACCGCAATTTGTGAAGGTACTTGCAAGACTGTCCCCACTCTTATTTGTCCCCTGTTATGATGCCGGGCTGGATGAGCAGGTCCATCAGACCAGATGGGAAATATGATCTTTAGAAACTTCTTTTCAAAAAGAACTTCCCCCACTTTCAAGGTTTCCCAAATATTCTTAGGGTATTACAGTCCCATCAACCAGATATTGGGTATAAAACATGGACATAGTGGATACAGATACTGGTCAATGTCCCAAGAGCTACACGAATTTCCCCTTGTTCCCCCTCCATACCAGCTCATTTCCTTCCTCCTTCACGTCTGTTTACATTGCCAATGCATCCTCATCAATAGGCCTAGAACAGTTCAGACACACACACACACAATAATGTGCACACACACACACACAGGGAGAAGGGGCCTATTGAACATTCATAATTGTGTAGGGTGACCAAGTGTCAGGATGTCCTCAGGTTTGTCTGGGTTTTTGTTCTATCCTGGGGGTCAGGGGGGATTTTCTGTATTCCCCCCCCTATAATGCTTGGGAATGACATGCTTCCCCCTTTAAGAATGCCATTAATGTGGCAGAGGGGAATGATGCACTTTCTGGAGGTGTGTCATCCCCACACACACACACCGCTCCAATCAGGGCCTTAAAGGGGAAAGCATATCATTCCCAGACATTATAGGAAAGGCCCCAACTGAAGCAGTGGGGAAGGGGGAAATGACATGCTTTCCCCTCCTCCACTCCAATCAGGGTCTCTGCTCCAATCGGCCACCATTAGCATAGCAGGGGGGAATGACATGCTTTCCTGACTCCCCAGAAAGCACATTCCCACTGCCCCCATTAGGTGTCCTCTTTTTTGGTTTCTCAAATATGGTCACTCTATAATTGTGGCAATGGGGGCATTGACAAATATAGCCACGAGTTGGATCAAAAAGCCACCAATTAACCCTTTCAGCCCATAATCAACTTTGATGAGAGACTGGAGAGAATGGTGCCCTGGGGTTCCTTGATCCACCTAGTAGCTTCAGCTAGCTTTGTAGGTCACGTTACATTGAGGCAGCAATCTTTTGTACTCTTAGGAATAGGTTATATTAAACATTGAGGTGTTCACTTATACAAAATACCCTAGAACCTTCAGTATGTGACTTTGTGATGAATCTCTCCTGCAGCAAATCAGAATATTTTTTATACAAAACTCCAATAAGTCTGGATTGAGTCAGGTAAACTCACAAATCCTACTTTATTTACTGCCATCCGAGGCAATTTTCTTACTTGCTTCTGTGCTGGCTGACACACCTCAACATAAATTGCCTCTCCCTAAAGACTTCATTTCTTTCCAATCTTTTTTGGCTGCAGATAGGGAAAATAATTTGTGGTATTTCAGTTTCAAATCCCAGAAGGAATAGAGATGAGAAGATGTATACAAGAATGACGTATACAAGCCACCCGAAGCGAAAGCATTAAAAGTCACAGAATGCATATAAACACTATCATCCAGTCTCGTCAGCCTGGATCAAAAATTACATGGACTTAGTCCTCATTTTGCAGCTTAAAAAAAGCCAAAAAGCCACCACCAGATTTAATGTATCTATCAGCAAGTTTTCTTCAGAGAGAGTAAGCTTCATTCTAACCTTTTTCTAACTTCACTATCCTGGAGTTCTGTTCACATTTCTTCTGAGGATATAATAACTCCTACAGAGGCCCACAAAAGGTTTTCATTCCAATATCAAGAAGCCAAGAAGCTTCCATTTGTGAACATTAAGCATTTCTCCCATAGATAGGTAAATCTTACAAAAAGCAGAACAACTTAGTTTATCATTTGAAGATGATGGAGGCAGATGGGATGCCGATAGGGAATAATGTTACATTAACTAGGGAATAATGTTACGTCTACATTCCAGCATGCGTAGATGTCTTTTAATTTCACTATGACATAGAATGATCATAGAATGTGTATTTTTGTAAAAAATGAAGTGTAAGCATGGTAGGAGTTGAGGAGTAAGCTTTGACCAGAATCCAGATTTTTTTGTGCAAATGAACCACCGTTTCCAGGCTTTCTCCACAAAATAAAATAGATGCTCATCATTGGAGCAGAATGAAGTGGGGTCAGTCTACATATTTAGTACTTGTATTTCCAGTGTTGTTTTTAAGTTTTTTACAAGACATTACGTGCTTTCCTGCTCCGTATGTTTTCTTTATATTATTATTTTGTTTCATTCATCTCCTCACTTCTCTGAGTGGTAAGAATGGCCAGGGGTCACCACTCCAGCTACAGCATCAATTTCCTTGAAAAGAGAGAGGATTTTGGGGTTATGGAGTTTGTGGTACAGTATGTTATTTACAAGTATATATGTTCAACATGGGGGGTGCCAAGTACTCAGGCAAACAATGCCAGTTACCCCAGAAATTAGCTGCATGCCATGTAACCTCCCAAAGTTCCTTTTAGTCAGATGCAAAACCACAGTGGCTAAGAGAATGTGTGAGTTTTGTTAGGAACATTCTGGCTCAAATTTTAGCTTGGCCATAAATTCACTAGGTGGACAAGAAAACCACTATTTCTCAGCCCTTGCATCCCCCCCCCCCGATCTACAGCATGGAGATAATAAGAGAATCATAGAATAGTAGAGTTGGAAGGGGCCTATAAGGCCATGGAGTCCATTTCCCTGCTCAATGCAGGAATCCACTTTAGGCATATCTGACAGACGGCTGTCCAGCTATATCATGAATGCCTCTAGTGTGGGAGAGTTCACTAGATAACTTACCAGACATAATAATAAGATGCCTTACAAGGTTCTTGTAAAGCCACTGTGATAATGCATATGAAATGCTCTGAACACTCAAAAGGTGCTATATAAATTATTATAATGTTTATCTGCCATATTGCAGTTTCCAGCGGCTTTTTCTTCCCAGCTGAGCATGTGGAAATTGACCCACACAGTAGCCAATAACCATCAATGCTCATAACTTCAAGCCATCCAAAGTCAATGCAGAAGGCATTTTCAGCTACCTCCAGAAACATCAACTGACCATCAGTGACCATTACTTAGTAATCAATTGTATACTAAACAATAGTTTAGCATTATGGCTAATATGTTGGCCTGACTATGAAATGAATGCTGCCACTAAGCCAGCATAGG
Organism: Elgaria multicarinata webbii; assembly: GCF_023053635.1. Classification (NCBI taxonomy): domain Eukaryota; kingdom Metazoa; phylum Chordata; class Lepidosauria; order Squamata; family Anguidae; genus Elgaria; species Elgaria multicarinata. The sequence goes on along the minus strand of NC_086177.1, from coordinate 17,294,332 downwards.
ATGATGAGACAATCGAGTATTCAACCTGTCTCATCTTTTAGACAACTAGATAAATTTCCTAGCTCTTCCTTTGTTTCACTACTTTGCCCTGTCCACGGCATATCTGGACAGTAGCTTCCTATTCTCGCTGCAGAGCACAGACAAGAGGTGCACAGGGAGAGTCCAAAGACTGTCCTGAAGATGCCCCATCGGTTAAAGGACACAGACCCTTTGAACTCTGTAGAGTAGGGATGGGTAACCTCCTGCCCACAGGCCTAATCTGACCTGTAGAGGTTCCCCATCCAGCCCATGGCGCTTCCTTAGACTCCTCAATGGGAAAGGACTTGGCCTGGAGGAATGCCCCACTGTTATCTTCAGTTTTGGATTCAGACATAATGGGGGATTCCCCTTCACATCCCTCCCCCCTCCCAATCACAGATCAGAGATAACAGTGGGGAAAGCCAGGCCTTGGACAGCTCTGGGAGGAACCATACTTCCAGCTGAGTCCTTTTCTCTGTGCCTCTTTAAGCACCAAAAAAGGCAAAATGGGCAGTACGGGGGTCATGATGTCGATGGGCATAGCCACACTTACTGGTGTCATCTGGCCTGCACCTTAAAGTAGTTCCCCACCTTAAAATAGTTATCCACCACTGATAGAAACCAATAGAATTATGTTCAGGCCTATATACAACAGAGATGATACGCACTTCACCAGTACATCCAATCTCTCAACATCAAAGCCTTCTAGATACAATCCCAGTCACTATTTTTCCCTACCCTGTGCCTGTTTACCCTACCCTGTGCCTGTTTGCATTCTCTTCCCCTCCTTATTGTTTTATTATGATTTTATTAGAATGTAAGCCTATGCGGCAGGGTCTTGCTATTTACTGTCTTACTCTGTACAGCACCATGTACATTGATGGTGCTATATAAATAAATAATAATAATAATAATACTATTGTCAGCTCCTAATAAACTCTTCACTAGTTTTCAGATAGAATACAGTAAGGTAAGGTCCCAGGGCCAAATTAGGCCCATTGATGAATACCAGTTGCCAACCCAGAACCAAGAGCCATATATGGAGAAAGTAGTAGTTGTGGCTATAGAAATGGAACCTCCTAGCAGTCCAGGCTAAGGACGGTGTGATGGTGGTCTCACAGCCCACCATCATAGTCTCTCTTCTGTTTTCTCAGAGTAACTATTCTGTATTGCTAGCTGTTGAACAGGGCTTTAGGGGATCTAGTTCTGTAATATCTCTCTCTCTCTCTGAGAGAGAGAGAGAGAGAGAGAGAGAGGAAGCCATTCTCATTCATATCCAAGTGCCCATCTTTGATGGTTAGGAGGAGAGGGGATTAGCCTTTAAAACCCTTTTTGAGATAGCTGTGAACTGCTGACCATTATTCCCTTACGCAAACCCACCAGCAAACTTTGCAAAATGGCAAGCTCTAGGCTTCTTTTCTTAACCCACAGACCTCCCTGCAATATATACAGACAGCAAATGTCAGCAAATACCAGCGATTATCTAGGCAGTAGTGCAGGCTACATCAAAATACCTCTCTCCGTGTTATTGGTGGCTATAAATTCAGCATCAGCTGATGTAATGAACCTTAAAAAAAATCTGACTGCTCATATTGTCAAAGCTGCTTTAAAAAAAAAGTCCTTAAGGGGAAGAGCAGACAAGCAGAGTAAATCCACATAAAATAGTAACTTCAAAACTGAAAATAGCTCTTCCTAACTCTTGGGGAAATTATTAATGCCCTGCTAACTTCCAGGTCTAAATATAACAATGATGGGATATATATTAGTCATCATGTCCCTAACCTGAAGACATAATGCTCAACCTGCCCATCACAAGGCCTCAGATAGCTACCCACTACAATCCCAAAATCTTTTCTGAAATAGTTGTGGTCCAGCCCCTTCCCCCCCCTTCTAGCCACTTTCATTTGCCCTTGTAAAATAATCGATACCTATCAACTTGCCAGTTGATGGATAACATTAAACATTAGCCAAACCTTGAGAATGTTTGCATCCCCCCCATCAATTTTATGACACTTATAAATCTGATGAAATCAACTGTCCATTCCTTCATCAAAGTAATTAAGATACAGAACAGAATCAGTATAAACCCTGAGCAAGACTCCAGTAAAAAGACGGCTAATGGCAGTTTGGAGACAAAACTGGCTTAATTCCTTTTGCAGTACAGAACTTTACACATATACATGAGTCTAGTCCATCTGTTAATAGGAAGAAGTCAAAACCAAATGACAAACAAGGAGACAGGGTTGAGAAGAAACCTGGATATCAAAAACCAAAGAAAACCCAAGGCTACAGGAACAGAGCTCAGGACTCATTTGTAACAGGAAGCCCTCTTGTACTACTTCCTGTCCAAGAAGAACAACATGGAAGGCCTTGGGAGGCCGAAGGCACACTCTAACTAGGCATAGTCACGCTTGGGAGGCTACCTTTTGTACACTGTAATTCAGCACAAGGAAGAACTTGGCAACAGGTATAGTGGGCCAATGCAATGTAGTGGTTACCGTTAGAGCGTTAGTTTTGGAATGGGACTTGACATCCAGGCGGACATCAGGAAAAACTTCCTGACTGTTAGAGCAGTATGACAATGGAACCAATTACCTAGGGAGGTTGTGGGTTCTCACACCCTAGAGGCATTCAACATGCAGCTGGACAACCATCTGTCAGGTGTGCTTTAAGGTGGATTCCTGCATTGGACTCAATGGCCATCCAACTCTACTATTCTATGATTCTATGATCCTAAAATCCAGTGGCCAGCCCAGGTAGAAGTCAATCCAGGGCTTGGTGTTACTTTACTGAAAAGCTGCTCCCTGCAGTTCAGCAATTCACCACACCGGGCAGCTGCACACAGCTCCAGAAGCTACCAACAGTTCATATCAGAATTTGCAAAGATTGAATACCTGAAGCCTTAGAAATCTCATTTGTATCTGATGGTAGCTATAACTATATCAAATGCAAGGACTGATATATATATATAGTGTTAAGATTGATCTAGGTATATGTACTTATGTTGGTCCCTACGATTTATTCACCTTAGATACTGGATGACCAAGCTGAGACACAGTTTGTGAGTTATCATTGCCACCATATAGCAATCCACTAGGGCAGCAGGAGGAAACATCACGTTTTTGCTGGGACTGCAAGGACAAGGTGGGAAGGTTGTCAAGTACCTGGCAATTCATAGTGGATGGGCTGTGTTTAGCCTGAGAGGCCACAGGTTGTGCAAGCCAATCTAGTTTTTTTATATAAAATGTCGTAGCCCAAAGGTGTAGAAACAGCTGGAGAAGTGTTCGGGGTATGCGTTCCCAGTGGTGGCTAGGAATGAAGGCAAAAGTGGCAGGTCCCCCCCCCCAAAAATGCTAGCATATTTGAGCTTAAACCAGTAATGAAGCCTTAGAAGCGGTATTTCAACCTTTTAGAATGGGGGGGGACTGTACAAAAGCCAGGAAACCTGTAAAATTCAGCAGTTGGGGGAAAGGGAGTCAGGGGAAGGGAAGGGAAATAACAGAGGACCAGATTTTGAAAGGTGTCCTTTACATAAGGTGACCGTATGGAAAGGAGGACAGGGCTCCTGTATCTTTAACAGTTGTATGGAAAGGGGAATTTCAGCAGGAGTCATTTGTATGCATGCAGCACCTGGTGAAACTTCCTCTTCATCACAACAGTTAAATCTTCAGGAGCCCTGTCCTCTTGACAAGATACAAGAGCTTTAACTGTTGTGATGCTTTAACCATTGTGATGAAGAGGAAATTTCACCAGGAGCTGCATGCATGCAAATGACACCTGCTAAAATTCCCCTTTCTATATTACTGTTAAAGATACAGGAGCCCTTTTCCTCCTTTTCATCTGGTCGCCCTACTTTACACCTCTCAGGGGAAGCTGCACCCGCTGCTCCAAAACCCTGCTAAGTCTGTCCATCCCTAGCAACGCAACCTTTCATCTCTTCACAGTAGGGCTATGTACAAAATGGCAGATTCTGCACAAAATGGCCACCAATGCTTCAGAATTCTGAAGCCGAAGCATCCCCAACCTTAGTTCTATTGTTGTGGAGCTGCCATGCCAAACTACTGTCTCTACAACAAGTGTATGCATCCTGGTGCCCTGCAGATATTTTGAACAATAACTCCCATAATCCCCAACCATTTCCCTGTTTGGCTAGAGCTTATGGGAGTTGTAGTCCAAAACATCTGAAGTACACCATGTTTCCTACCTCTGCTCTACAAGATAACAGGACAAACATTTTGGAGTGTTCATAAAACTTAAGAATAGCTTGATTGTGGCGATTTCTCATTCTCTCAGATCTGGCAAAGTGACTAGACTGGGTGACAGGCAGGCAGCTGAATACCTGGAAAAAGCAACAGTAAACCATCTTCTTTATGTCTCAGGCCTGGGATAAATGTTTTATTTGCCCAATGTCTAGGCCACCTATCAGTGTAGTTAGCATATGTTCATATTTTATCACCAGTCATATCTCCACTGTAGTCGAAATATGAAAAACCACCCTGAGTAATGACCCAATTCATTTATAAAAGCGGCTGCTGAATGTTTTCTTACTCAGGTTTCGTAAAGTCATCAAAGTGCAACACTGACATTCCAGTCCTATCGTCTTTTTCCCCCCTTAAGTCAGCATTAATTCCCTGAGAATTGGCTGGATGCATTCCTTGTGGAGTAAACAGCTGCCCACTTCAGCTTTGTGCTGAGCCACTGATGATGCTTCCTTGGAGTTGGACACACAGGAAACAATGCATAAAACAAAAACAAACAAAAAAAGCCATTCCTAAAATGTTACTTCTTACCCAGGGGACAAGATGCTGTATATATTTTCAGCATATTTTAAAATGTGCCAGCGAAATGGACATATTCAAGAGTTCTCCAACTTGGGCGTGTTTTGTCGGGGTGTTTGGACCTCAACTTGCATCAGCCCGAAACAGCATGGCCAATGATCAGGAATGCCAGGAGTTGAAGTCCAAAACAAGGAGGGTGCCAGATTGGAGAAGGCTAGCTTATTCCATGGAGTATTAAACTTGATTCCCATCCAAAAATCAGTAGCACTTAAGAGCTGAACAGAGAAAGTTGTGAGCCATTGATTTCAATCGGACTGAAATGCACTCCAACTTCTTTGGATTGTGAGTCCCCTCAGGAAAACTTGCACCATTATTATTATTATTATTATTATTATTATTATTATTATTATTATTTCTATACCCATAGCTGAAGCTCTCTATAAAAGCAAAGTATGGCACACATGGGGTGACCTTGTGACTAGCTACTGATTGGAATAATCACTAGACATGGTCTGCAAATTTCTGACCCTCCAAGTTAAAAGCAACACTCCAGCCACGTATGGAAGCCCCTACTGGTGGTTTGAATAACTCCCTGGTTTTTCCGCCTTCCTAAGGGCATGGCTAGATAGGGTGATAACCCAGTGATTACCCTGGGATCATCCCTGTGCGTCCACATGACGCACAGGGCACCCCGGGAGCAGGGAGGGAAGATCCCTCCCTCAGCCCGGGATATTGCCCTACAGATTAATTCTGATTTTTCTGCAGTCTCGGGATGATCCCAAGACTGCAGAATGTGTGGCCCACTGTCGCTAGTATGTCCTGGCTCCACACAAGTAAACGCGAGGAGCCAGGAATCTGGCACTCCACCCATTGGGGGGAGGGGGAGGGTGTTTTCTTTTAAAAAACTTCCTGTCATTCGAGTGCTCATGCACTCCTTTTCCTTTAAAAATAATTCCAAAATGGCGGCCACCATGTCGTGTGCCACGTGTAGACGAGGGCGATGATCTCGTTATCATAAAATCACAAGATCATCGCCCTCCATCCCCCTCATCTAGCCATGCCCTATGACTGCAAAAATGGGGGAAGGGATAAGTCTCAAGCACCTGGCAGGACGCAAAACACCATCTACAACTCAATGTGATTATTTTGCTTAGGAGTTTTGTTTTATTTTTGCTGATCAAGTTTCTCCAATTTGTACGTGCCCATACAGATCTCAGCCTTCTTTTAATTGTCTGGATAATTGCAGCCTTGTTTTCCTTGAGGAATGTTTGCAGAGTGCTTGGGGTTGTGACGGCCGTGCTGTGTTGTTTAGATCTTTGCCCATTTTGGCTGAATAAGGTTAGTCAAGTGGACTTTAGAGGCATGCTGGCTGAAACAGTAAACCCTACATCTCACTTCAGGAGAAGTTCCCTCCTCTGTTAAAGGAGATAGATCTGTCCATTCCTAAAGAAACCAAATTTAAACTAGTAATGCAGTCAAATTTCTGAATTGGTCAGCTCATTGGTCAAACCCCATGTGCCTATAACATACACCTTTGTAGCAAACTTGGATCACTTCATTATTACATTTTTTATTTAATAACACTTTTCAAATTTGAATTTCTACCCCTTATTTGAAATGCTTTCCCAACCCTCACCCCTGTATTCAAGAGGCACCAACTGTGGCTGATTAAAGACCCATCTCTTTACACAAGCTTGATTTGTTAATTATTTGTTTGCTCATCAATTATCACATTGTGAGTACTTGGTCTTAACGTTTTTATTTAAAAATTGTATAATTTTAATGTTTTTAATGTATTTTCTTAGCAAATTGCTTAGAGATATCTTTTTTAAAAAATTCAGTAAGTGGTATATAAATCTAATAAATAAGTAAATAAATTGGTGATAGGGTCCTGTATTGTGCCTGCTGTAGACATTATTGTATTTGGGGATCATTCTTTTTTACTTGGTGTTATCGTTATTGCTTTATTATGCTGGAAATTACCTTCTGTTTTAGCCAGGAGGAGTATAAATGTTAAAAATACAGGTTTTAAAATTGAAATAAATTTATCAGTTGGTAACTTAGAATAGTGTACATGTAACCACATGAAAACTAGTCATCCTGTAAAATTGTGAGGAGAGATTTTCACAACTCCCCTACTTCCATGGATTATTATTTTTTAATTGAGTGCAGAGGCATGGTAAAATTCTCACTGCTTGGCTGAACATTAGAAATGACTGTCTTACCATGGTCTTACATGCACCAAGTGGAAACTTACCAGATTGTAAATGGTTGTCAGTGTTCGCCCATTAAGAATAAAGAATGAACGGACAACTTTTAGACCTAATTACAGTTCATGTAATTACTTGATAATTGCCTAAACAGTCAAGCTCATTATATAATTAAATTCCTGGGAAATTGATTTCCTATAATTTTCCTGATAGTCGCTACCAAAAATTAAAATACTGCAATACTCTGTATTCACTAACAGATTTAAATTGGGGGGGTGGGGTGGGGTTGTTCCCAGTGCATAAACTGCTGAATGTTCCACGTGTCATAAATCAATAAAGACTTTTACTGTTCCAATAATTTTAATTAACAGGAATACCAGCAGGGTTCCAAATTCATCATTCTATCTCCCAAGTTTATGAAGAATTAGCTCCCTTTAATTTTATTGCAAACTAGAAATGACAAATGAGCAGTGTTAAAATCTAGACGCACTGAATTTTAGATGTGGACACGCTGATCACAATGAACAGAACCTTACAGGGTGGTGAGGCATCACACTGACCCAACAGAGCTATTCTGCTTTTCTTGAATCAACTAAAAGTGCTGGTGGGCCTTGGTAATCGAGGTCTTCATAGCAATCTATCGAACGAAACATTCCCTGCTATGAATTTTCTGGACAGCAGCAGGAGACAAAATTAACTGCCTCTGAAATAGCAAAGCCAGATTGGAAAGAGTAAATGTCTCTGCTTGAGGGTAAACTCTATAGGTTGAAGAAATATAGTGACTAAAAATTATTTTCACATACCCTTAAGCATTTCTCACCTGAAAATAGGGACACTCCTGTGCATGAAAAGATGGGGCATAAGGGACAATGGTGAGACCAAGTGATGATTTCCTTTGGATGTTTCCCAGGAGGTAATGCTCAGTTCTACCAGTAAGAATTGACCACCATGGGATCTTTTACTTTGATGTGGAAACTCACGTCAGACAAGAGCACTGCAATAAATTAGGGTCACCATATGAAAAGGAGGACAGGGCTCCTGCATCTTTAACAATTGTAGAGAAAAGGGATTTTCAGCAGGTTTCATTTGTATGCTTACAGCATTTGGTGAAAGTTCCTCTTCAACGCAATAGTTAAAGCTGCAGGTGCCCTCCTCTCTTTGGTATCTGGTCAAGAGGGCAGGACTCCTGCAGCTTTAACTGTTATGATGAAGACAGAATTTCACCAGGTGCTACATGCATTCAAATGACACTTGCTGAAATTCCCTTTTCTATACAACTTTAAAGATACAGGAGCCCTGTCCTCCTTTTCATATGGTCACCCTAAATAAATCCATCTTTATTTGTAATAATTACCCAACACAGCTTGGTTAGAAATGCAGTGCTGCCAACATAAAACACATCCCTTTAAGCACACATTCAGTGAAGTAGTGGTGGGCAACTTGTGGCCCTCCAGATCTTTTGGCCTACAACTCCCATCAGCCCTAGCCAGTGTAATCAACAATGAGGCTTGATGGGAATTGGAGGCCAATACATCTAGAGGGCCACAATTCTCCCACCCCTGCAGTAAAGGAAGCCAAACCCAGGCCAGATGTCTACCTTTGTTCCCCAGAAGCTGTTTAGCACAACCGAGTTTTCACTTGTCCTCAGTTTACCCTGAAGAGGTGGCTGGAACTGCAACAGAGCAAAAGGTCAGTGGTTGGTCACTGTGGCAGCAACACAACCATCTTTGGTAATTCGTGTTCTTCTCCTCTGAACCCCAAAACAGGTTGACTTTATGGATTATCTGCATTTTGAGATAAGCAACCTTATGGCAAACAGCCTTGCAATAAACAGTTTTAGGGTGATCATGTGCACTCTCTTACAGAGGACAGTCCTCCATTTGAACATAAGAAGTGTCATGCTGGATCAGACCAAGGGTCCATCAGGGTACCATCTGGGCCCAGTGATTTATTTGCTTTCAATTTGTCAATAAGGTCTTTTGTCACCACTATTTGCCTCAGTTCCGCAGACTCCCTTCCTGAAAACATCTGTCCTATATCTTCTGCAGTGAACACTGATGAGAAGAATTCATTCACCTTCTCTGCAATCTCCCTGTCCTCCTTTCATACTTCCTTAACTCCGTTGTCATCCAACGGTCCAACTGCTTCCCTAGCCGGTTTCCTGCTTCTGATATATTTAAAGAATTCATTATTGTTGGCCTTGACATTATTAGCGATGTGCTCCTCAAAATGCCTTTTTGCATCTCTTGTTGTTTGCTTGCATCGCCTTTGTGCACATTTCTGCTCTCTTTTATTTTTCTCACGTTGGCAAGACTTCCACTTCCTGAAGGAAGCCCTCTTTTCTACAATGGCTTCTTTGACACTGCTTGTTAACCATGATGGTGACCTCTTGGACTTGGTGCTACTTTTCCTAACCTGTGGAATGCGTTTTAGTTGAGCTTCTGTTATTGTGCTTTTGAGTCAGCTCCATGCATTTTCCAAGGTTTTAACCCTCTTGATTCCCCTTTCAACTCTCCTTTCACCAGTTCCCTTATTTTAGAGAAGTTTCCTCTTTGGAAGTCAAGTGTGACTGTGTTGCACTTTCTGGTCAGTTTTCTACTTAAATATATATTGAATCTGATAGCACTGTGGTCACTCTTACCGATTGGTTCAACAATATTTACATCTTGTATTAGGAGATATAAGCTTCTTGGGACTTTCCAATTTGTCACTTCCAATTTTTAATTAGTCGTCATTATTACTATTTAATAATATTTATGTACCACAGATATCCACAATTGTACACAGCCTCTGTGATAACAATTCACATTTTAAAAAACATGCATAAAAGCAATAAAACTATATTAAAACAACACTAGGACAATATTAAGACTGCTAAGCTAGGTTCACAGTAACGGACAGCTTCCTGCAAGAATCACAATCCAGGCATAGGCAAATGAACGAGGACCCCATAACAATCAAAGACCCCTTAGGTCCTCTTCATGATCCCAAGAATAGTACTTGTCCTATATTAATATACTACAGCCAACACAATCTCAACTCAAATGTGCCAAATGCAGAAACTTTTATAAAATACATATAATGCTAAGAATTGGTTAATCTAAAACAGAAGTTTCCAAATGTCTCCTGTTAGCTCTGCCAGAGCAAGGCTGATGGTCAGCAATAGGGGTGTGCACGGACCCCCGCTCCGCTTCTCTTCCAGATCTGCAATTTGTGGATCGGGCCGCTCCGCTCCACCCCCGCTCTGCCTATGTCCGCTCCGCTCCGCTGCGGATCCCTGGATCCGGATCGGAGCTCCGTTTTCCCCCCATAGGCTTGCATTGAAAGCTAAGAAAGTATACAACTTTTTTTCTGTTAAAGTTAGAAACCTCAAGTTTGGCACCATGACACCGCATGGATGTATACATATGCATGCCAAGTTTCAAGCCAATCCCATCATCCCCTGATTATTGGGGAATTTTTGAAAATCAGGCACCCCATTCACACCCCTTTCGATAGCTCCGTCAATTTGCATGTTAGAAACCTCAAACTCGGCACCATGATAGCTTATCCAGGGATACACATGCATGCCAAGACTCAAGGCAATCCCATCATCCCCTGATTTTTGGCGGGGCTCTAACCTTTTAACTCACCCCAAATCAAGTCCCATTTTACAACTACGTCAATTTGCATGTCAGAAACCTCACCTTCGGTCCCATGACAGCTTACCCATGTGTCCACATGGATGCCAAGTTTCAAGCCAATCGCATCATCCCCGGATTTTTGGGGAATTTATGAAAGTCGGACACCCCAGTATCTGCAGACAGCTCAATGGGCCCATTTCAAAGGAAATCCCAACATGCCATGAATTGGGGAGTAGAGATAAACCTAAATATGAATCTTCTTCCACACTTGAAAAATGGATTTGGAGCTTCCAAAAGTCTAAGTGAGCGCAGGAAAGACTTATCCCCTGAATCAAAGCAAGACACACAAAAAACAAACCATCCCTGCAGGTGGGCAGGGGAGGAGGGAGGGGAGGCAGGCAGGCAGCAGACATTTCTGGGGGCACAAGGAAGTGAGCCAAGGATAGTTTCAAAGCCAGTAATGCATATAAAATGGAATAAATAAATAAATAAATAAATAAATAAATAAATAAACAAAGGAGGGGTGGAATTAAAAGCAGCAGTGTTGCTGAATAAACAACAAAAAGAACTTTTTTTAAAAAAGGCTATATCTGTCTTTTACCAGTAAGAGGGGACTGGACGTGCCCAAGAGGAGGGGGAATCATCTGCCAATTTGACTGGTCCTGTCTAGGTACCAGTCTTTAAGAAGCAAACGATCACTTCAACTCATGATAGGCATTCACTCCAGTGATTTACCTTTGGGGGACTCTGATGGCCCTCCAAGGACAGGAGAGTGCACAGGGCACATCCTTGCCCTAGGGGAGCTCATCCCCTTGCACCACATCTATTCAGTTGTTCCCCAAAGTTAGGGTGGGTAGCAGTGCTGTGCTTTTTCTATCTCATATTATTGGCTTAGTATATGATTTCAGGTTGTGTTTGTGCATTTGGTGGGGCTACTGTTTTAAAAAACACTGGGAAATGTCCGTTCAGACTAAGAAAGAGAAGTTCCCAGAATCCCAAGTTACCCATTTTGCCTATCCCCTCCTCCAACTTTGGGATCATGTGATCATGACCAGGAGTTGACTCTGCCCCTCAGCCCTTCGAAAAAGGTACATTTTCCCGCTGTTTTACCCAATTTTTCCAAAAATTCTAGCAAGCGAATCGCAGCACGCAGAGAGCTGAGAGTAGGCTCAAAATGACCCCCAGCTACGACTCTCTAAGCACACAAACTTTCAGAAAGATAGCTTTAAAAACAACACAGTTATCCCCTATTCTTTTCCGCAATGCAATCCTATGGGCAAAATTTTTCAAAATGGCGATCGGATCGGTCCGCGAAAAGAGAAGCACTCCGCGTATGGGCGCTTCTCTTTGCTGTGCTTCTACGGGTCCCTGGTCCACTTCTACTCCGCCTCTGGGCAAGGCGGAGCAGGCCAATTCGCTTCTGATTCTCTGATTCTAATCGGAGCGGAGCACATCCCTAGTCAGCAATCATAAGAGGTGTAGTTCAACATCTGGAGATGACCACCAATTTGGATGGCTTTAAAAGGGGGTTGGAGAAATTCCTGGAGGAGAAGCCAATGACTACTAGTCCTGATGGCTATGTGCTACCTCCAGTATCAGGGGCAGTAAGCCTATGTGCACCAGTTCCTGGGGAACATGGGTGGGAGGATGCTGTTATATGCACCATATCCTGCTTGTGAGTCCCTGGTCAACAGCTGGTTAGCCACTGTGGGAAGAGAGTGCTGGACTAGATGGACCCTTGATCTGATCCAGCATGGCTCTTCTTATGTTCTTATGAGAGCCATAGGTTCACCATCCCTGTGACAGAGGAAGAAAGGGAGTGAGAAACAAGCATAAGAAGGGATGAATGTGGGGGAAATCCATACCTGAATGGAATTCAGGTTACCACTGGGAATGTGTGTTTTTTTTAAAAAAAGAAAAAAGAAAAAAAATCAACCATATAGGTATAGATGTTCATATATCCATATCAATGAATACATATGAAATGCATATATATATATGGAAATACAACTTTCCAATAATCATACATAATTTCAACAAAAGCGGACCAGATATTATATGGTCCTCAGTGCATTAGGAGGTAAGCATTTAGCCTTCCAAAGTTGTAATAACAATCTCTTAGCTGTCAAATGAGTATGGAAAATTCAGTTATGCTGACAAAGCTAGATAATTCAACAGTGTGTATACATCACTGAATATTAAAGACTGTTCCAATAAAAAAAATCACCTTCTCTCAAAAAGAAGCAACTTCTGGAAATAGCCAAAACATACATTTAAACAAGCATTAGTTGTATTGCACTGTCAGCAATTGCACAATTTAGACAAACCCTTATTAAACAGAAATAGCTGGCAAGTCATATTTGGCAGACAGGATAAAGAATGACAAGAAGTCATCATTTGCACCCACCAGTTGATCCAAAGGAAAAAAATGCCTTATCTGTCCATGTCACCACAAAAAGAAATTCTTACCAATTTTTTGACCTGGATTGCCCCATAAATTCAATCTAGCACGTCATCAAAGTGTAACCAACATGACTTTATATGCCACACATCTCTAACTGTAGAAGCCATAGGAGGAACCCTATGTGTTCTTCTGTGTCTAGAACCTAATGTCATTCATCTAGAGAGAGGAACCAGAAAAGAATATAACAAAACTGATCAAGATGGAAAATCCATTGCAGATGGGAAAGACAAGTCAACAGACCCATTGGGAAAGATGCTTCAAACTCCATGAGCAGGTAAGGACTGGAGCTTACTTCATCTGCAGAGTCATTCCACATTTCCCTGGTTTGGAATAAAAGGGGTGTCTCTCAACTCCTGGAACTGAACTGTTGGAATTCTGCTTCCCCAGTCAAAAGAAGAAGCTACCACAATGTTACTTAATACCAACTTTTTACAAAATGCTACACATTCCAGGCATATAGTAAATATTTTTAAAAAACCTGAATATATATGACCTGAAGGTTCTGTATGATCACAACGTAGACATTACTGTTGTATTCTTCTCCTGGGCAACTGTCATTTAATGTTTAGGATATAAGGGGAGAGGTTGCTTATATATTTGTTGTTAATTGACTTTTTTTTACCTCTATACTGATATATGGCAGACCCAATTATAAACTCCCTCAGATGACAAGGAGTCTAAGTAACATACAACTTTCATTTTTGGATGGTAATTCATACTTAAATTGTGCAATGTATTTAAATTTTATTTTATTTTTTTTTGTCTTAAAAGCTGTGCAAAATTTGAATGCTTGCTAACTGCTGCCCATCAGAAATGACTCTAATAGAGAGATTGCTCTTCATATTTCAGGATTTTTTTATCCCCCTGAGATTCAGGTAAGATGGAAAGCAGATAATTTCATTGTCATTTTCTTCAGGGTTTTCCTCCCCATTCCTGGGATAGTGATTGGGTGGGGGAGGAGGTTTTCAAGTTATTTTTCTCCATTCTCTGGCTGAAATGTCTCACAGTCACCTGTTTCCCCTCCCCCTTAATCAAAAATGTTTTATCCTTCAATAAGTGATTTATATTACCTAGTGGCCATTGCCTATGAGGAGCGCTTCACTCTACTCTTGACTTCCTACTAATCTAGAGAACAGCTATATATTATCAGTGTGAAATGATTTAGCATCATTGTCCTTTCCCCCCCTATAGCCAAGAAGATATTTTCTTTCTGGCCTTCTGAGATGTATAGTGTAGATACATCATTGTTCTCTGGGGGAGGCAGAATTGAGTTATTATATGTTTATTAACCAATTCATGAACAGAATCTATTATTATTATTATTATTATTATTATTATTATTATTATTATTTTACTTTTTCACTTATTGGAAAGAGATTTTATTTATAGTTGTTACCAAGGAAGACTTGGAATTATTTCACCCCTATGAGTATTTATTCATACCATCATTTTAGTGCATGATAGCCATGGGAAAACCCATGCCTGCTGGCTTTGCTCAGTCACGTCAGTATGCCATGGTGTCTGGGTGTATGTGCCACCATGCATTGATTAGGTGAGAAACCGAGTGGTTTGCTCACTTCATTAAACCTACTGTGTGTATGAGCTTGTTAGATGGATTCAGACTATTAAAGCCCCATCACATATACGTCGAAATGCGCGCCTCCCGTCACTTCTCTGACGTCGCTCTGACGTCGCTTCCTGAAAACAGGAAGTAATTAGGCCTATTCAGTCTGGTAGGAGAGAGCAGCAACTGGACTTTTTCTGGGGTGGGTGGGTTGCGGCGCAACGAAGGCCAGAAGGGGCGGAAGATGCGAGAGAGGTAGACGACGTCATGTGAGCAATCCGTGAGTACCCAGTAATGAGCATGCAGTAAAACACTCGTCGGATGGAGCTTTTATATAGGTTCAGTCTTGGCATGGACTGAAGTGGCTGGGAGATAACAGGGACAAGATGTTTCCTGCAGCTACCATGCACTGAAATGGCCATGTGAGTAATCCATGAGATGGCCAAGTTCCCATCACATTTACACATCCCTTTAAAAAGAATCAAAGCAGGGATTACCGTCTCCACCAGAGAAACTATAATCAGACAACTTTTGGACACATTGCACAGAAAATATTTTGTGGGTTATGGGACAAAATAATTACAGTCTATATCATCACAGTAGGTAACATATGAAGCTTGAATTGGAAAGCCTAAAGTATGTGTTAATAAGCATTTATGCCAATGTAATGAAATTGGTATTTTTAGTGGTATGACTTCAATGGAAATGCTCCACTGTAAGTGGCCAGTGAACCACCTGACTAATATTTACAGTCAACATTTTCATAGCACATACACAGATACTTGGGAAAGCAAAATAGCTGCTAAATGTTGATTATTGTCATTACTTTCCAAAGCACATTCGGTATGTAATTATTTTATACATCAATTAAAGCTGGGTAAAGAGTTAGGCTAGTTTATGCACATCTACACTGGATAATCAAGATTTAATCATTGTACTTTCATGACCTCTCCACAAAGAAACCTGAGAGCTCTAGTTGTGGATATACTAGGAATGCTAGGGACCCTTGCCTCCTCCCAGAACTATGTTTATCAGGGCTTGTCTATACGGCTTGCTTACCCTGATGTAGCTGCGCATATTCTCATTTTAGGACACATGAGCCAGCCTTCTGTTCACAGTAACATCGCGTTTTAACCGCGATAATGTGCATATTCCCATCAGCGATTTACCGCAACTTCTAGATCATGTCCGAGTTTGCTCCGTGTTATGGTTATGTGTCATTGGGGGAGTTAAACCACATTTTGACATGTGGGTGGAACTTTGAGGGTAGGACAACATGATTGTCCACTTTCCCACCTATTGGCTGGCTCGTTTCTTTGAGCCGTTTTTAGGTTGAACGATCTGATCCTGCGGAGCTCCGCATAAACAAAGAGACAGAAACACGCTGCCATCCTCCTCTACAGCCTCGTTCCTTCCCCCCCCCCCCGCTCTGGTTTTGCTGTTATATCAATCTGCGGAGCTCCGCATATAAACTATATCACTTCACTCACCTCCATAGTATCATACATCCCATAATGCGATAATGCGCACGTGCGCATGTATAACTGCACTACAAAAAAGGAGATAAATCGCTGTTGCTGCTGCAGTGTGACGTTCTTTACCTACATTTGAATCAACGAAAAATCAGTTTTATATTTAATGAGGAGCAATCCCGCTGTTGTATAGACGAGGGCTCAGTCAAGGCTGGGGGAAATGCATGACAGTGCAGTAATGTAAAATGTCATTAAGGATGAAATATTTGCATTCATGGATCTAATTGAGGAGTGAATGCATTGCAACAGATAGTAAGGTCTGCATTCAAGATATTTGACAGGCATGTCTGTGTTGAGGACTAGCACAATGCAGAGTCTGAAGCTTCATTTTATAGTGTGAAGTTATGGGAGAGCTTTTAGAATCCATAGGTTTGGATCCAGGCTTTGCTTTCTGCAAGAAAAAGGGAAGAGCTGTGAGATAAAGGGCTCTGCACACACAGGGGTGCCTCTGTCGGGTTTTGGGGGATTACCCCACCCCCCACCTGTGCACACACACACTGCAGTTCACCCATTCAGCAGCACTGATTCTCTGCGTAGCATTTTCAGGGCACTGGGGAGGTCTACTTCCACCAGCGCAGTTGATTCAGCATAAATCAGGATCCAACCCCATAGAGAACTAGGATATGAACAGCAGCAGTCAGAAGGACCAGTTGGAAGCCAAATCTGAATGCTCTCGTCAACAAAAAAACAGTGACACTTCTTGGGCACATCACATCTTGTTGCTGAGATACAACCCAACAGAACGACAGCACAGAACAGCAGCCACTAGTTCAGCAAGGCTTATTTGTTCAGTTGGAAAGCTGTGTGCCTAGCGCAACAGCACTACTTGCCAGGCACTTTGAGGAGATGGCCTCAAGGCCGATCAGGAAGCCCTGCAGCACTAGGGAAGCAGCAGTAGGTGGTAGGGAGAAAAATCCATTCCTGCCAAGTGGCAGTAGTGCCATTCAACCAAACTGCAGTGCAGAGTTATACACTTGCCATTTGGATCGCTTACAGATATCGCATCAAACAAAACTCCCCTTTCCAAAAGAAGAAAACTAAAAATCAGCAGGGCACGAAGGAAAGTGAAGACAGCACCAAAGGTTTTGTCGCAGGAGTGGTGCAGCGGGGACAATCTATATCCCTATAGAAGAGCTGTTACCAAAGGGTGCAATTGTCTTACCAAGACAAAAGTAGCTGTGATGATGCCTTTATATTCAAATTGCTTTTCATTATTGCTGGTGATTATTCTTAATTCGTGAGCATTACTGATCTTTTATTGTTGCATGGATGCCCCCATTTCCCTCGGAGAACAGTGACGCACACGCACAATGAAAATGAAAAAGCCATTCCATTATGATAGCACGGTGGTCATAAGTACTTTTCCTAGTGTGTGCTTGCTACTCTTAAGCTTGGTTTATTAGGTTGCAATCCCTATACCCACTCACCTGGGCTTATGTCTCATTAAACTCAATGGGATATATTCTTAGTAGATGTATAGGATTGCACTGTTAGTGTGCTCCATTTCTGTGCATGATGTAAAATACTAAAAAGTTGAAAGAATCCTGAAAAAGCTTATGCCAACATCTTCCCTCCATGGAGATGAGGGTGGTCTACTTTGTCCCCCCCCTTTCCCCATGTATGCTCACAGCAACTCTGTAGAGTAGATTAGGGTGAGAGATGGTGAATGGCCCAAGTCATTGGGCTGAACAGGGATTTGAACCCAAATCTCCTCAGTCCAAGACTGATGCTCCAGCCACTGCAATATACAGCTGCTAGTTTATATAAATGCCAATATAATCACAATATGGAGTCCTCATGATTCTCAAAGCCTCCCCTGCTTCAGTCAATCAGGGATTGCCATTTACTTTCCATGGGATCAAAGTACAAAGACAAACCAATTGAAAACCAAATAGGGATACCTCGTTCGTGGTGATCAGCTGCAAACATTACTCATCTGCGGTTGCTGCTGCAAATGTCCTCTGTGCTGGCGATCCATGCACAGGAAAAGTGCCTTCACTAAACTCTTTTCTTCCATCTGGTTGTATACAGTTATTGGCAAATGAGGGCCCTCCTGTCTGAACTTGCCACTAATGGCGGCATCCTAATGCTGCCTTGAGTTGGACCTGTGCTCGAGGTGCATGAACTCTGATATGGACCTCACAAACACCAACAAAGGTCTTATGGACAATGGGGGCCAGATCTACTCCAAAAAGGATATAACACTTTTGAAATGGTTTGAAAACGATATATGGAATGTGTCCTGGGCCTCAACAGTTGTCACTACCAGTAGTGTACATCCTGCCCAGGATGTTGTGCCATCAGTAAAGTTGTTGTGGTTGTTGTTGTTCATAGCACTTAGTCTTCAGCTCTGCCACAGTCTTCAGCTCTGAGGATAAAGATGTTGAGTAGAACAGCTTATTTTTCAGTATTGAGACATCTCTTTCTTGCAGCTACCACCAGGCCCCAACAGATGGCGCTGCACACAACACTGATATAACTAGAAGAAATACAACTGCTGATTGTTACAACATCAAGTTCAATTAGGCACTTAATGAACTGGGCTTTGAGTTGTGATAACAAATTAGAGAAACAGAAAGGGACTATGCAATGCTGTATATATTGAGGGGAGGGGAGGAGTGGTGGTTGTTTGCAGCAAGGATACACTGAGGGAAATGTTTAACAGGGAATCCTTATAGCAAATAGTGGAGCAGCCCTTTGCACTTTAATGGGTGAAAAGGCTAACTAGGATCACATGCCCATTTTAGCTGTCATTCATATCCTCCCATATGAAACCGTAAATTGAAAAAAAGAATAATAATTGTAAGGCTGAGGGCTAATCCAAAGGCAGGCGCTGATAAGGCACTGTCTCTCCCCCGCCTCATGCTTTATATAAATGGAGTACCAAAAGCAACCCTATATCAAAATCAAGTTGCACACATCACACCTCTCCTTTGACCAGATGATGGTCTGGCCAAATGGCTTAGGGTGACTTGAGATTCCCGTCATAGATGGGTTGCTTAGGGTGACCGTATGAAAAGGAGGACCGGGCTCCTGTAACTTTAACCGTTGTATTGAAAAGGGAATTTCAGCAGGTGTATATATGGAGAAACTGGTGAAATTTCCTCTTCATCACAACAGTTAAAGTTGCAGGTGCACTGTCCTCTTTTAAACCTGGTCACTCTAGCATAGCTTCTGCAGCTTTAACTGTTGTGATGAAGAGGGAATATCACCAGGTTCTCCATATATACAAATGAAACCTGCTGAAATTCCCTTTTCTATGCAACTGTTAAAGATACAGGAGCCCTGTCCTCCTTTTCATATGGTCACCCTAGTTTACACAACATACTAACCCACACTCAGTTAAGTACAGCTTGTCATAGGTTAGCGTGTTGTCTGAACCCAGGACATTTTCTGCAGGATGGCTGTTAACCATGCAATGTGGCTTGTTAACCCGGAACAATCTAACAACAAATCATCAGTTCTCAAAATGATTTTTTTGAGAAAAATAAGCCACATTGCAGGGTTAACAAGTCAATAAACAACCCACACTCAGTGTGTTGCGCGAACCCAGTCCCAGTCTTGTTAATTTACTCCACCGCCCTCAAGTGCTTCTGGATCTGATGTTGTGCAGGGAAGGCCAAGACTGGGTGGTCGCCAGAGGCACTTTTCCCATCTCCAATTAGTAAAAAGGTTGCTGTCCTTTTGATCTGACAAGGACTTGGCAATCTTCCTTCATGCACTTATCACCTCAGGCAATGCCTTGAAGAGCTTCAGTTGGTACAGAATGTGGTAGCTTGTCTCCCAAGAGGGATGTACTGTCAGTGTCATAAGCACAGCACACTAGTGCTGCCATGACTTCATTGGCACCCTGTTCTCTTCTAGGGACAATTCAAGGTTCTAAATCATTTAAGCCCAGCACACCTTCTTAGATTTCTAAGGCTTAAAGACTACCCCTTCTCCAATTGTTCCAGAAGACTCCCTCTAATGACAGTTTTTGTTCATATGGCAAAAGATGCTAGACCAAATGGAGGAATATACCTGGTGGTGAAAGTCTTCGTGTTATGGAACTCCATCCATGTGAGATTTTGGAGATGTCCAAGTATTGGAGAAAGTGTGGTGTAGTGTTTACAGTGTGGGACTAGGATTTGGGAGACCCAGGTTCTAGTCCTCACTTAACCATGAAGCTCACTGGATGACTTCGGGTTTATTGCTGATTCTCAGCTTAAGCTACCTCACAGGGTTGTTATGAGGATGAAATGGAGATGGGAAGGACCATAGAAGCCAACGTGGCTCCTTGAGGGAAAATAGGATATAAATGTAAGAACTAATGCATTTTATTTATTTGTTAAAGACATTTCTATATTGTCTTTATGTCAAGGCACCAAAGACAGGTTACTGTTTTCAAATGCAGTAATGAACAAATAAACCTGCCACAAAAAAAAAAAAAAACCCAAACAAATGCCCAGGATCCACATTTAATAACGCCACCTCTGCTTCCTGATGTGTTGGACCACAACTCCCATAATTCCTAGCCAGCATGAAGGCTGCCTTACTAGGTACTAGGCTAGAGTAGTATTAGTTCACTGCCAGATCAAAAAAGACCAGGCACACAGGTCCTGAAGGTGAGAGGCAAACCCTTACCTCATGAAGTTTAGGAACTTCAGGAGGTAAGGAGTGTATCCAAAGTTGGCTATTAAATCAGATTCTCCCTTCCTCTCAGAAGGTACATTCTACCACGTTTTCACCCAAGCATATGATTGAAGCCTTAATGATATTTTAGACTTTTAAATTTAAATTCATGGAATTTATTCTGTTTTGTTGGTGGGAGAGGCATTGTTTATCAACATGGATGGATGAGGTGGACAATATATCTAAATCAATGAAGATTTGATAGGTTTCCCCCCCTAACTTTCTACAGAACTATAAAAAAAAGCCAATACCATTTCAGTTCATCTTTAATGCAATATCAGCTTTACCCTTGAGTTATTAGTATCCTGAAGGAAGAGCTATAACAAAACCTTTCAGTTAAACACTGACATTACAGCTAGGGCAGCCAGGAACACTAAATGCAAACCTAATTTAAAAGGCAGGGCATTAAACTGAATTACATGAGAACCTCTTGTTATATATTTTAGTCCCACAACCTGATACCAGAGCTAGACACTCATAACAGGTTTATGTGTTCTCAATGTCAGAAAGAAAAAAGCAGTCTTCAATATCTCCTGTCATCCTCAGTGTCTTTACCTTTCAAATCCTGCCTCAAACGAAAACAAAACCAAACAGCCCACTTTCACCAAAACCACTACAAATGGCTTTAGTATTTTCCATGTCAACATGGCACGCTCATTTCAGCCTGCCTTGTCCTCAAGGAGGAGAATCCCAAATATTGGGTTGTATCCAACTCTGTCATTCTGCTAGCACAAATGACTTGGTGCTTGCAGAAACCAGTTTCCGAACTATGTTTCTGAACTACGTGCAAAAGAGAATCTGACTAAAGTTATGTTTGCACATGCACTGTTGCACAAGTGGTTGTGCAACTCATTGTGAAACTGGTTGCACAAGCATGATGTAAAAGCATAATGCACATCTCCATTTTTTTTTTTTCATTTTTTTAACCTCCCCACAGCAAAGGGGTAAATTTTGGCATGAAAAGAGGAGGGAAGACAGCTTAAATCCCTCCTCCTGAATTACCATCATCCCAAATTGAGGCTGCAAACATTTACCCAGAAGTAAGTCAATCATGCATACAAACATAGCTGTGCTAAGTCGGTTCACAATGGGATAAAGCCAATCACTGTCAAATGAAGAGCAGAGCTGGAGGAGAAAGGCTGGAGGGAGGCTGATTTATAAATAAGCAGCCAAGAAGGCTTATTTTGAAGTGTTAAGAAAATTAATAAAACCCTAAGCCTCCTTCTCCTAAAATGTAAGGTAACGTCCCTCCTCAACTCTGACGATATGGCATATATATGGTCAATGGAGGTACTTTGCAAGGCAAGAAAGGAGGAGGGGAAGAATTTCATCACAGCAGGAGCATAGCTGAGTTGTGCTGCAAAGGCCCCTGGGATAGGTGCTGAGAGCAAGCAGGAGGACAAATGTGGAAACAAACCATGGCAAACCAGTGAGTGGAACTGTTATGGATTCTGGGGTGCGTTCCATGGAACATCACACTGGCCATTAGCTGGATGTGTTATGCCACGCTGCTGCTCCATGTGAACTAAAACTGCATCCCACACTCACCCAATATTCCCCTGTAGTTGAGTATTGCAGGGGAAGATAGGTATGAAGAAGCAATTCAGGGTAGCTTGGGCACCATTGCCTAACTTTTCATTGAAGAACCTCCAATACGCTTACAGGAAACACCAGGACTTCTTAGAACAGTTTGAAAATTACTGATAGCATAGAGGTATTGCCAAATCTCAGAATCATATCAGTTTTATTCATGTATTGTATGTCTGATATGAGTTTATACTGCTACTGACTCCCAGGATTAGTACTTTCTTTTACACACACACACACACACACACACACACACACACACACACAGATTATTGGACTAAGTCCTCCACTGAGGAACTATTTAGATAACACAATGTTTTTAGATTTTATTTCAAGTTACAGTGGACTGATCCATGTTGTAATTTAATATTTATTTATTATTAATATTTATATACCACTTAATATGATAAAATCTCTTAAGTGGGTTAAATATGACACCATGAAAAATCACTGTTTAAAAACACTATTAAAAAGCAATGACAACTACGATAACTATTAAAAAAAAGCAATGCAAAAAAACAACAACAGTAAAATGGAGCAACATCATGATTAATTAATTATGATTAATTGCAAGCCAGAAAAAGCCTGCATAAACAAATACATTTTTCAGAATTACCCTCTGAATGTTTAGTAACTGTGTTTCATCACAGCTATATGGTATTTAAATTTACCTGGTGATTTGTTGTTGTTTTTTGTCTCTGGCTTAAACGGAGCAGTGAAGTGGACTGAAGACTGCATTTGTGCCCAAGAAGAACTGGAACAATGTCTATATCTGACTGGCAGAATTGACAGCAATGTTTTTATACACTCACATTTGATTCAAATCTAAGCCCTGTTAATACATTAGCCACATGAGGGGCTAACACAGGATTGGGGACACACCACTGGCACCTCCTCCGATATCATTTCCAGTGGAGGTTGGGAGCTCTGTTATCATGGGGTGGTGAATCTGCTCTGGGTATCTGCCAGAACCAGACAGAACTCTAAAGGAACTATCCAAAGTGCTGAACTCCTGACTGTTATAGCAGTACGACAATGGAACCAGTTACCTAGGGAGGTTGTGGGCTCTCCCACACTAGAGGCCTTCAAGAGGCAGCTGGACAACCATCTGTCAGGGATGCTTTAGGGTGGATTCCTGCATTGAGCAGGGGGTTGTAAACGATGGCCTCATAGGCCCCTTCCAACTATACTATTCTATGATTCTAAGATTCTAGTTTCACCCCATCCCTGATATTGGAGTCACCAGCCTCCACTGGTCGTTTTTGTCTCCCTGGCTCCACCCCCAAGTGCTGCATATTAATTGAAGATCTGGGGAGTGGACAGTGTTTGAGTAGGTTTTTCCACATGATCTAAGGCCCTGAACGTGCAGCAGAGAATACAGAAGATCAGCCAGCTTCTGTTTCAGACTTCCACTCAATGTGCAGAGATTGGGAACAGAGCTAGATATGTGTTCAGCATACAAGGCCATCCTCCATCCCATCCATGTATTAGCCTTCCATGCAGAGGGATAACACCTGAATGTGGCTGCAGTGATTAACTGTGGGGCCATGGCTCAATGGTAGAATGCATGCTTTGCATGTAGGAAGTCCCAGAATTAATCCCCGGCACCTCCAGGTAGGGTTCAAGAAACCCTGGAGGGGTGCTGCCAGTCAGTGTTGATGATATTGGGCTAGATGGATCAATAGCTTGATTTAGCCTAAGGGAGCTTCCTATATTTCTGCTAACCGAATTCAAAAGTTGAAGAAAAATCTCCTTGGAGAAAAAAATGTACTCACTGTCACTAATTCTCTAAAACCACCTGGAATGACTATAAGGAAAAGCCACACATTTGGTTGTCAGGAGATTTGATGTTGCTCATTTAGTAAAAAAAAAGTTATTATCTCCTGCCATTATTATTATTATTATTATTATTATTATTATTATTATTATTATTATTATTATTAACCTGAATATGTCACTTTAGGGTCTTGGAAGATTCCACCAAGGGCAGACTAGACTTTCAAAATAAGCATGTCCCTCCAGAATGAAAGTGGGTTCAATTTTCAAGCTATACACAAAAGCTGTCGCATCAAGGAGAAAGCTAGACTACAATTTTCGCTTTCTGCATGCCAATAGTTTTTGAAGCTGTTAATTGGTTGTTACTCTGCTATTTCTACTTTCAGTTTTGTTGCAGATTTGAGATCCAAAGATGACAAGAAGAGTGTTTCCTTTTCTGCCTGACCTCTCGGTGGCATTGTGGTATAGCAGAATAGTGCAGATACACAAGAGAAAATTGGCTTTCTTTCGTTTTCACAAATTGCCCCATTTAATTGCCCCATTTTCACTGCTCTAAAAACTCTCACAGAAAGTGCGGAATAGACACAGAAGCAAAAGTAGAGGGTCACAATGTCTTCCAAAGAATCCATAAACAGCCATGAGTAGGGAGTGCATAATAAATGCCTCATGTAGAAAAACCTGTGATGTTATGCCACCTGCTTTTTTCCTAAATATATAGATTGCTCCCTTTTCATTCTATTCCAATGATGAGCATCCTTTTTTCTTTTCTTTTTCGTGTGTGTGTGTGTGTGTGTAGAAAGCTTGGAATCTGTGGTTCATTTGCACAAAAATCTGGATTCTGGCCAAAGATCGCTCTTACCATTCCTGCTCTTCATTTAAAAATACACATTTTATGATCATTCTGTTTCATAGAGAAATTAAAAGACATCTATGCATGCTGGAATTGATGTGAATATAACATTATTCCCTATTGGTAGTATGATTTTGCCCAATTATACATTTCCCACTTTAATTAACTTTAATTGCAAGTTCCATCAATACTAAGGTTTGTTTCCCAACACATTTTCCCCAATCCTAGGCTTGTTATTGACAGTCTAATCAATACTTGAGTATAAAAGTGCAGATATACCCCTACCGAAACAAGTAAATTGATGGTTTTTAAGACAAGATACTTATTTCCCTCAGTTCTAACTTCAAAATGATTAAATTGTTCCCGTAGGTTTTCTCACTTCTCCCAACCCACAAAACCCCTTTCCAAGTTTTATTTATGGTTTGTTTAACTCACAGTGTGGGAACAACTATGGATTATAGTTGCATGGCTATTATTATTATTATTATTATTATTATTATTATTATTATTATTATTTACAATATTTATATACCGCTCCCCATTAAAAATTTTGGAGTGGTGTACAAGATGAAATAAAATAAAAACAGAATAAAACACTTTAAAATGGATTTTTAGAGATGCAAAATGTACAGTAAACCGTGGCTAGTCATTTAAGGAAAGGCTTCCTGGAATAATGACATTTTTAGGAGGTACAGAAAGGAATACAAAGTTGGCGCCTGCCTGACCTCCAGAGGCAGGGAATTCCATAGGAGGGGGGCTACCAATGTCTTCTCCTTTGTCCATGTTGTTTCTTTAAATATAATAAAACAAATTAACTGAAAATATAATGGCCAAGTAGAGTATTTATCACTTAAATCTTAGATTAAAATGTCCATTTCAAAGAAACCCAATGTCAGCCAGTAACACTTTTAGGCAGTTCCTGGGGTCACAGTGTGGTCTACCTTGCTAATGCCTGCTTACCCACCCACCCCAACCTCCTCCAGGTGGAAATGGGTTCAGACAGCCACAATCTGGCCAACAGCCACCATTTTGTTTCTAGCAATGTCTTGGAAACTGTAACTGCATGGGGCATTGCAAGGGAGAAATGATGGGTGAGAGCTGGTATGCTCTGCAGCTGCTGCCATTTTGTTTTTCTCACAATGCCCTGGGCATTGTGAGAAAAACAAAAATGGTGGAAGCCAGGAGGATGTTGTCTAGAAAACATCTGCCCCTCCATATGTCACAGACATATGCTGTACTATAGGGTCAGCCTCCCTGGACCTTAGGATGGCCACCCATGAAGGAGGGAACCAATCACAGGTTGCTTAGCTGAGCCCCCTCCCCTCTCAAATTGGAGGTAGCCCTGATTCCAAAAGTATATCATTGATGGATGTGTCTTCTGCATATGGATTTTGCTATTCAGCAAGCAATGAAGTGGTGTTTTGTCCCCAGCATTAGCTTTGTTGTTTCTGTTCCAAACTGAAGTAAGAGAGAGCTGATAATTGGAACCATTTATCCACTATCATTGCCACTATCACATGCATGATTTGGGGAAATGGCAGTTGTAGATCAGCTACACAGACACCGTTTGCTTATCATGTGAATGCAGAACTTGTCAGAAGCAGCAATCTTGTCCAGTGAGGTGCCTAACGCTAGATAATACCACTCAGTAGCTTATGCAAATTCTCCCAAGGCACATGCATTCAATAGCTTCTGCTTACTCTGTACCTGTGTGGCTTTACAAAACTTTCTTAGGAGAGGGAATTGTGGAATCTAAATATATATGCATGCCATAAATCCTAACTCGCTTCCCAGCTGCTATTATCTCCTTCATTCACTCCACTATGTATATATCCATACTGTATCTACAATCTTTGTTGAGACACTATACTGCTTTAACATTCATTCTTCAATAAAGGCCTAACTAGTAATGAGGTGTTATCATGTCTTGAAGCTACTATGAATCTGGCTCTTGTAAAGGCAGATGTAATGAAGGTACGCAGAGAGTGGCAGTGTTTTATAACTTGCCAGTCTGAAGGTCCAAAGGTGAGAATGTAATGTAGTACATTTCGGACAGAATCCAGTTCTGCCCTTGTGTTAGCAGGAACAACCACTAGTGCAATGGGAAGCCAGGACTTCATAGCGCAACTGGAAACTAGCCCAAATTAGCACTTCCAGGATAGGACAGGCCCATGAAGATCAAGGGAAGTCTGCTGACTTGTCCTGTTCCAGAAGCAATCATCTGATCTGGTTTCTGGAATGTACTAGGAAGTGCCAGCTTCCCATTCCACTAGCCCAACATGATTGGTGCTGGTGGACCACCAGCCCTAGATAATGTCCTTAGATTTTGCAAAAGCTCCATTGAATTTTCTCCCACAAATAGTCTCCTATTCCAATGGCAGGCATGACAAAAGGAACTCTTTTCATACTGGCAAGTTTCTATATCATTTTATTTCTCAAATCAAGTGCTGGTACTTGGAGCTTAACAGTACATTATGATGAGGACTGTCAGCTGATTAAAGAAATCTTGGTCGATTAATCAAATCATTAATTACTTAAATCTGCATATGAGTAAACAATAGTTCTTAACCACATATGCACAAAACCTGTGTTCTGTCACATGCAATGTCTCAGGAGAAGCATCCTCTCCCGTGTGAAAGAAAAGGAAGAAAGAGTCTTAAGTTGGTGCAGCTTTAATAAAGTATACATATTAAAAACACTATTTTGAATCTGCTGCCTGATTAATTGAGGAAGATTTTTAAAAAATCAACCAGGTCATTTTAACTCAATTTATCTAATTGATCAATTGTTTAAAAGATTCAGCCCCTAATTATAATTACTGTTAAAGCAGATCAAGTAGGTGTAATTCACCCATATTCTTTGTTCAATTAATGATGTATCTCAGTATTGTGACACTTTGGGCCAAGCCTCCAGGATGCTGTCTCATGAATGACATCTCTGTGACCTTTATTCTTTATCTCCTTGACACTGGATTTCAGTACAGATAACATCAAGGTTTTATATAACTTGTCAGATACAAGAATATTTCAAGTCCAGGGTTTCACTTGTGCTTTAAAATCCTTTGCGTCTTCTGTATTCAGCTGCTGCAGGTTCCAAGCATCTTAAAACTCACTAGAGAAACCCAGTTGTTTCTTGGACAGATGTACTTTACCAGCTTAAAGGCAATCCTTTTCCAGTTCATGCTGCAGGCAAAGCTGAGGCAAGGCCTTGGACTCCAACATGGGGATGGCAAAATGTGGATCTATGGGTGGGGTGGGGGGTTCTTCGCCGTGCTCAAACATTTCAATGTAATGTGAGCTGACATTTGGACAGGCAGGAAGGAAACTGCTTACACCTCACCTTAAAGTCCTGATTGTACCTGCTGAGTTATGTCTCTTGAAATCTAGTTGGACAGCATCTCTAAAACTGCCTTAAGCTTCAATAACCAGAGGTTGACTACGTGACAGTAGAGAGAGCTATTCAGGAGTTGCTTTAATATTCCAAACGTTGGGTACTAGCAGCCGCTATCTAATAATGGTTGGTGGGAGAACCCTTCAGTGCCTGCTGTCGAAGGAGATAATTTGATAGAAGCACCCTGAGAGTAACCTCTGAAGAATCTGTCTTTGTCCACGCCCAATGGTTATTTAACGTATCAACCTGATTTTGTAAAAAGAAAAAAAATACTCCTGCAACTTAATAGTTAATGCATGCCCTGGTCATACTCATAAGCCTGCCAGTATTCCATTTCCTCCCTACAGCTAAATTTATTCAAGCTGCTTTAGAACAGAATGGCCATGCTGAATCAGATCGATAGTCCACTCATGCAAGTTTCTTTCTTTCCAACAATGATTAGAGGCCAGGCAGTTGTCATTTTTGTGAGCTTCTCTATCTGTAGGGGAATAAACAAATGATACTCATCCATAGGATACCCCAACTTAACCCAACCTGATGCTCTCCAGATGTGTTGGATTACAACTGGCTGAGGGATCTGGGATTCCCAGGATTGCAATCCAACATGTGATGCCACATGTATCTATTTATTTATTTATTACATTTTTATACCGCCCAATAGCCGAAGAAAAAAATTAAAACCATAATAAAACAACCAACAGGTTAAAAGCACAAATACAAAATACAGTATGAAAAGCACAACCAGGATAAAAACCATGCAGCAAACTTGATATAAAATTAAAATACAGAGTTAAAACAGTAAAATTTAAATTTAAGTTAAAATTAAGTGTTAAAATACTGAGAGAATAAAGAGGTCTTCAGCTGGCGACGAAAGGAGTACAGTGTAGGCGCCAGGTGGACCTCTCTGGGGAGCTCATTCCACAACCGGGGTGCCACAGCAGAGAAAGCCCTCCTTCTAGTAGCCACCTGCCTCACTTCCTTTGGCAGGGGCTCACGGAGAAGGGCCCCTGTAGATGATCTTAAAGTCTGGGTAGGTACATATGGGAGGAGGCGTTCCTTCAAATAACCTGGCCCCAAATCATTTAGGGCTTTAAATGTCAATACCAGCACTTTGAATCAGGCCTGGACCTGGACTGGCAGCCCATGAAGTTGTAAAAGGACTGGCGTAATGTGATCTCGCTGGCCAGTCCCTGTTAGTAAACAGGCTGCCCTGTTTTGTACCAGCTGAAGCTTCCGGACCGTTTTCAAAGGCAGCCCCACATATAACGCATTGCAGTAATTCAAACAAGAGGTTATCAGAGTATGGATAACTGTAACTAGGCTATCTCTGTCCAGATAAGGGCAGATAATCTATGTTACGAATCTAGGTTTATATATGTGTATACATTTGATGTTGGGCCTGTTCAGACAACGCACTAAACCATGGTTAGGCTGCTAACCCTTTCTTTCCCCTATGAAAGGCGTTTCTATTTTTCTGCCTCACGTTCAGAGCATTTTATAATTTATTTTGAATGTGTGTTGGTGGTATTTTTGCCCTTATCTAATCACTGTAAGGTGCCCTTACCTAATCACTGTAAAGTCTATATTTTTCTTTCTATTACACATCTCAGCAGTGCTCTACAGTGTCCCTGGCTGCCTGTACTTCCTGATATGAAAAGGCCCTATTGGAAGAACACATTAATGAAGTCTTCCCCTGGGCAGGAAGCACAGGAAGCCAAGGACGCTACAGGCTGTCAGAGCGATGATTGTATAAAGCAAGACAGGATGCTCACACACACTCCTCAGTCATCTCATAAGTAAGGCAAGCATAAGAACTCTTAACCCAACCCATGAGAATTTCTCCAAAATTTCTTCTCCTTTGAATTCTAGTGTGCTTCTGAGGGCCGAAACGGATCTTACTTTAAATCTATGCCCAGCAACTACATCTGTCCCTCACCTCCATTTTTACTCTAGAATAGGTGAAGGGGTTGATCTAGATTTTAAAAGGCCCACTATCCAGACAGGGCCCTTGCACCTAAACTAAAGTAAAAATAAATAAATAAATAAATAAATAAATAAATAAATAAATAAATAAATAAACTATTTTAAAGTGATGAGTGTTTTGGCCCTCACTTATCATAAAACAAATGATAGGCATTGTTCAAGAATTGTCAAAAAATATAATATTTATTAATAAAGCACCATCAATACAGAATAAAACAAAAGAAGACAATCTGATCAAACTGTTTGATCAGAGACAATAGTCGGACAAAAACAGAAGGGGTGTGTGTGTACATCAACTACAATTATGTGTCTATTATTCTTCCTTCAACTCCTTTGAAAACATCAATTTCCAGCCTTGATCTTCCCATCCTCCAGGAATTCCTACTGCCCACATTTTTACCATTCAGACAAGAGCAGCCTGCATGTGAGTGTCTGTGTGTCTTATGCTGCTTTGAGTTCTCTCCAAAGTTGTTCTCTCCGAATGTATCCTCCTCACCTACATGTGAAGGGCTTTAAAAACCATCTGGACACCACAGCAGGAAGGGCTTTCCTAATTCATTATGGCAAGGAAAAGACCAGATGAACCCACCTATATTTCAGTTGTTGTCATAACACCATTCTCATGGCACCCAAGGAATCATCAGTGGTGACACATGAAAATTAGATGCTGAGGAAATTCTTCATCTTTGGGAACATGTATGGATCATCAGTAGGCATGCAAGTGCATAAAAGATGTATTGCCATTTCTCAAGACTCGAAGGAGGAGGAGGAGGAGGAGGAGGAGGAGGAGGAGGAGGAGGAGGAGGAGGTGGTGGTGGTGATGGCAGAATTAGTGTCAGCTGAGATCTTTCATAAGCAATACAATACATTCCTTACTCTAACAAAACATGTTTGTAAGCAAGCGCAAAGCAATTTATCCTTCTTTGCTTTTAAGCATCAGGGGTCAGCAAAAGTGACAGGCAAATAATTGTGTAAAATTATATTACTAAGTACAGTTGCTTATTTCCTTTTAATAATGGATGTCTGAAAAGGCAACCTTGGAGCCAAGGCCTATGATTTTCGTGCATTGCTTAGCAACATGTGCAAATATAGAACTGCAGATGCAAAAGCGAGTGACCTTTCTTTTGTTCTCAGCTCCGAGTGCTTAGCTATTTCTGTGCAATGTATGCAAAGCCGTGATCCAAACAGCGAGAGTTTCATTTCTGGTTTAGCAGTTTGAAACAATTAAATCGAGTAACTGCCATGAGTATCACAGAAGCCAAAATGGACTCTAATTGATTTCTGCTGATTGAGAATCTGGTTTACACAGACTCAGCAAGGTAAATCCACAGCCACTCAGCCATGTTAACAGTGCTCATTCGCTCGCTCGCTCGCTCTCTTTTACACATACTTGGAACAGACCAAGTGAAGCAGGGAGCATTTCTAAAAGGGAAAAATTTACATAGCCATTTGTGGTAGGGATAGAGTAATTCTTTCAGCATGGGGATGGGTTGTTTGAATGCTTCAGCGTATCACAGGCAGTGGCAAAATAGAAGTCCCCCGCCCCACCCGGAAAAGAGATGAAACACCGCTTGAAGCCATAGGTGCTGTGCTATGGTCTCAGTGACAAACCTGAGCATTCAAGCCCCAAATAAACAAATCATCAGATGGAGGCTTTAACATAGTCAATGGCACAAGTTGCTGTAAACAAAGATACTGTTTACATATGAACTAATTTTAAGGGAAATATTTTCAGAGGTGATTTCCAGGGATTCCTGGTTAAGGTAAGAGAAGGTGGTCCACCAATCCCATTACAAAAATAAGGTGTGCTGATGCTAAGGAGAATAGTACATCTGTGTCTTTAATAGGTGTTCAACAGGTGAAGGACTATTTATTTATTCTTAGCTCTGCTGGAAGTCACTGGAGTATGCTGCTTTGTTGAGCTGTTTGACAGAAGAGGTATATATGTACAAGTGTCCTCAATAAAGATATCATCAATAGATTGGAAACATCAATCCCAGCAGCTGCTTCTCTTTTATGGGTGCATTTTCCTCTCTCGCCTCTCCACATCAAGCCACACTTGCAAACATTTCTTTCTACTGCTCCTGGAGCTCTGTCTTTCTTTTGTACTTAATAACCTGAATTTGTAGCCCTAACAGAAATATACCAGGAGTCACAGAGTCACAGATAAAGTCTTGGCCACTGGGGTTGGGCACATTCAGCCTGAGACAGATTAGTGCTGCACAGAGATACAGAAAATATTGGACAGTGGAAATCAGTAGGGCAGCAAAAGCTAGAGAGGGCAAAAGAATTAGCCTTACACAATCTGTAGGACCATGGAGAGTTTGTAGGACCATAGAGCTCTTGCTCCAATACCTGCCGAAGCTGAACTGAGTCTTTATTTACTGGAGCAGATTTTCATTTTCCTGGGTGTGTTTGATTTCCTGGGAGCAGTTGAATTTCCATGCAACTCACTGTGGCTAGTGCTGGAGACTACAATTCCCATGAGGCAATATGACAAAGCACGTGCAGACATAGCCCCATCAGTGTGCATGTGCAAGCATTGAATGTCATCAAAGAACTCAAAACAAATGAGATGTCTTTCCCCAGACACTGCATGAGAAAGTGCATCAGTACCAAACTGATTCTGAACTGAGCCGATATGAATTTATTCATCAATGAAATATGTATTGCAGATGGAAGGAGGACACAAGAAATAACGACGCAGACACCAGAGCTTGGGTATAACTAGGGCCTCTTTTATTAAACATGGTAACTCACCCAACCTGGATCTGCATGTGAGTGTGTGGGAATCCAAACAACCTAACTCAGGCAACTGGCCTGGATAAAGAGCAAGCCACTCGGCCAGAACATAAGTCGGTTTGAAAACCGGCTCCTTTCCTAAGCATCACGTGTGTGCTTGGGGGCAACCTCACCATGTCGCTCCCTCTTGGTGCCACCCATCTCCAAGTGAGTGAAACTGTGAGGTTCCCAAAGGCAAGCCATATCCTGGGTCAAGAGCCACTCAGCTCCTGAGGACCAGGCCTCTGAACGTGCCAATCACCTTAAGGTGCCCGACGAGTGCTCACCAACCTCAACTGATATCCCCAGATTTCCGCACAAGCCTGCCAGCAAATCAACCTATTTAGCCCCCTTTATAACATTAAATAAAAAACCAGTATGGAGTAGCGAAAAACCTGTACACCGCACCCAATATGTAGCAGGTAAAATTGCTACTCAGCCCCTTCTCCAAAGAAGGGAGCCAGCTAATCCCATACTAGGAAAGGGCGGGAGGGTGGGGCGTGAAGACGAAAGAGGCCGGTAAGTGGGCGGGGCTCACTTTTATACCTGAGCCCCACCACAAAGCGACGCAGACTTACGTGCTTGGCACGTAAGTCGTCATTTCCCCCCCCCCTCCTCCACAACAACCTGCTCCCACCCCAGCCTTATCGGCGGGGCGGGAAGGGGCTCATGCAGGCATACAAGCCAGATTTCTGTCATCTTTCTTCCTAGTTTTCAAGGTGTAAAGACTGCAAGAGTTAGGAACGTGAATGTATGGTCATGCCATGCATTATAAGACATGTGAAATGAGGATGTACATTTGAATCCCATCCCCGGTCAAGCTTTCAGTATTTCTAGGCCTGTATAAATTAGCCCATATTCTCAAAATATAAATATTTTTATATAAATATTCTAAATAAAATAAATAAATAAAATGCCAAAAGCTTATTAGTCTCTGCAAAAAACATTGATATGGGGATTTTTCCCCCTGAATCTTTGTCGTACATTGCTGTCAGATTTCTAAACATGTATATTCTCTTGAGGACTAGAAGCATTGTTAAAACACAAATTTTGATACTCTCAGGATTCTCATTAACCCACAAAACTGTTCAAAAGTACTATAGTCATCCTCACATGTTGTGGTTTGCCTGCTGTGGTGTTAAACTGTTTCTTGTACTTTTGAGTTACAGGGATTTTTTATTATTATTATTTCAATCCTCAATAGCACAGTGACCCTCAAGCTACCTTGAGGGTCATATAATAAAAAGCTGGGAATAAACAATGGCATGAATAAACAAATAAATAAATATTTAATTTATCTTCTTGCCTTCAGATTGCCAGGAAACTTCTAGGGCAGCTTGCATTCTAAAACAGTGAGAACACATCAAATTTCAATAATATTATTTAAAATACAGAAATAAAATACCAGGAAGCAGCCAACACACACACACACACACACACACGGCCACCCAAAAAAACAAAACACCAGTAGTAGTATTAGCAGTTTAAAAGAAAAAGAATTAAAGGCCTGAGTAAAGAAAAGGGAAACAATAAAAGTTGGTGCTATGCAAGTTTCTTGGGGGAGAGAATTCCAGAATGAAGTGGTGCCCCAACACCGAAATGAGCCTTTCTCTGGTCACTGCTCAGCTCTGCTCAGCTCAGAAGTCAAAGCTTGTGAAGATGAGTCCTGCATTTGGGCAGGTTATTATTATTATTTATTTATTTATTTATTTATATAGCGCCATCAATGTACATGGTGCTGTACAGAGTAAAACAATAAAATAGCAAAACCCTGCCACATAGGCTTACATTCTAATAAAATCATAATAAAACAATAAGAAGGGGAAGAGAATGCACCAAACAGGCACAGGGTAGAATAAAACTAACAGTATAAAAGTCATATGAGAAGGACATCTGGGTCTTAAGCCATAAAGTCTTTAAAAACAGATTCCAAGGAGGACTAAGCACATGGACATAACCTTTACTAGTGATGTAAAAACAGGAATTTCAGGAGTTTTCCTTGCCCCTACAAGGCAATCTGCACTTGTCAAAACCCTCTCTTCTGCACTGCTCTATCGCATAGTGTTGTCTTCTTTGTATCTTCTCACAATTTCACTTTTTAATATATATTTTTTAAAATTAGGCCACCTTTAAGAGTAGAACCCTATCAAGTCACCATAGAAGACTTTAAAAACAAACACAAAAATTCACAATAAATATACCATGCAATACTATACAAGCATGATGAAACCGATAGCACCAATAAAACATGAAGTCCACAAATAATAAAAAAGACCAGCGAAAACAAGGGGGTGTTCTCCTGAAAACATGCAACAAAGGGTCCTGATGAACACTTGATGGAAGCTGATCCCAGAGGCATGGGGCCACCACTGAAAAGGCTCACCAGTCTAAATGCCCTTGGTGGTGGGCAATTGAGAAGAGCCTCTGTTGATGACCTCAGAGGGTTGGCAGGCTGGTACAAAGAGAAGTCAGTCCTTCAAGAAAGTTGGGCCCAAAGCATTTAAGGCTTCAAGGTTAAACCCAGCACTTTAAAGCAAGCTCAGAAAAGACCTGGTGACATAGTACTGGTGTCGGTCACATGAGCAGATCCCCAAACCCCCACCAATATCCAGGCAGCTCCATTCTGCACCAGCTAAATCTTCTGAACTGTCTTTAAGGGAAGCCCCACGTAGAATGCATTACAGTAGTCCAGCCAGGATGTCAGTAGAGCATGAATGACTGAGGCAAGATCCTCAGAAGTATTTCTGCTTCTAGCCCACCAAAAGCGAAGTACTTCTCCAGCTATTATAGCATATTACACAACAGCATCCATAGGGTTGAAAATAATTCTTAGTTTTAGAGATTGTGCAGTTAGCTGTAAAAAAGGGGGGGTTACGTCATGTTGAGTAATTCAAGGTAAAATGAGATGTAGGAACTTGTTCCAATGCCAAACTGCCTTCCAAATCCATTTCACAATAGGCTGTAAAAGAAGAACTGTGCATGCTTCCAATTAATATTTCTTCTTGAAACCTCATATCCATTTCCTGGCTTGGCTATGAACCAGGCAGATAGGCCAGGGTTGAATTGATCCATGGATTTAGACTTTGGCCTGAGGCGGCTGCAAAGCTAAATTGTCCTTTGGTTCCACTATGAACCCCAGTATGTTGGGGGGGGGGATCTGCCAGGGCTTCTGCTCATGTGTTTGGCCTCTTATTCAGCCTTCCTTATCTGCCCAATCTGATATCATGCGTAACTCCTGCCTCTTGGCTGCAGTAGAACAAGCTAGTATTGGCAAGACGCAAGACATCTACAGCTGTGTGGAAACATTTTCATGACCCGGATAAACATTCCTTTGTATCTCTGTTTTTTCTCAGGCTGAGGAAACTAATCTTCAGAGGAGCCAACAGTATTGGGGCTTACAGGGTAACCATGTAGATCCTGAATTCTGACTATGCCACATCCACAGAGGCAATAGGGAGAACCACATGGGTGTGTATGTGTGTGTGTGTGTGTGTGTTGTAGCAGCCAAGTGCTAGCTCCCCTAATGGCCTTAACAGTCCAGGGGTGGTGTTTGTTTTCCCACCACCCTGGATGGTTATTGAAGATTCCAAGAATGACTCCTTTTAGGTGTACATTGATTTCTGAGGGAGTGGAGCAAATGCATTATACCATAACGCACAGCCCAGGAAACCCTTTCAGCCTAAAGGCCCAATTCCATTTCGTAATAATAATAATAATAATAATAATAATAATAATAATAATAATAATAGAGTTATTTCTTTCCCGCCTCTTCCTCTGGATCGAGGTTGGGAACCACAGAGAATACAAAAACGTTATAAAATACATAATACTGATTAAAACATTTAAAATGAATACATTATTAAAATTAAAATAGCAGCCAGGAATTTTAAAATTTGACTGGGTAGCCCTGCCAGAAGAAATCAGTCTTCATAGCTTTTTTATATTCAAAAAGACTGTTGAGTTGGTGAATCTCTCCGGGCAGGCCATTCCACAGGCTGGGAGTGGCAGAAGAGAAGGTCCTCTGGGTAACAGTTGAACTCTTAGGAGCCCTCATTCCAGTGGCAGGCACAGTAAAAGTCAGAGCAAAAGGAGTGGGGCCAAAATGGCCAAAAAAGAAAGAAAGAAAGAAAGAAAGAAAGAAAGAAAGAAAGAAAGAAAGAAAGAAAGAAAGAAGGAAGGAAGGAAGGAAGGAAGGAAGGAAGGAAGGAAGGAAGGAAAGGAAGGAAGGAAGGAAGGAAGAAAATGCCAACGTATTGTACCTTAAATCTCTTACTGCTAGCCATGAAGGGTTAGGGGAGGCATTTCAGCCATTTAGAATGGAGAGAAAACTGCACAAAAACAAAGAAGCCACCCAACTATAAGTGGTTGGAGAGAATGGGCCTGGGAAAGGGTGTGTATCCATCTTTGGGGGGGAGGGAGGACAGAGGGCTGGATTGTGACCCCAGCAGGGTCAGATGGAGACATGGGGAGAAATCACCAGAAAAACCCTCAAGATTTCAGTAACTTCAGCCATGTCATTAACTCAAACCTTGAGGATTCCACACAAGCTACACAGCTCACATTCCGGGCCCCACACCATACCAGAAAGGTACTGATAATTCAATGTCATTTCCATCCACACAGCTGTTATTCTGTCCTGTTCCTGACAAGACCAGCCACAATGCTCAGCTACTGTCTACTGGTGATGCAGGAAAGCTGTCCAGCAGGAACAAGAGCTGCTTATGGGATCAGGAGACAGCAGAGAAGATGTACATTCACTAACAAGAGCAGGAGTGTCAAGGGAATGGGCTAATCCAAAGAGGCATTGCACCAGCAAGAGCACAGCAGCAGTTGAGCCATCTTATAGTTCGCTGGGCTTCAGAATAAGACAAAAAACGGCCAACCCAATTCACCACTCCAGTCTTCGGAAGTGCATTTGAGATGGCCATGACCCCTTTTGGGGGCGGGGGGACCTGGAGGGTGGCACATAATACGATTCCTTTCTAAACATGGGGTGCTGGTCTCCTGTTTGATTTTGTTCTTTTACTTTGATATGTAAGAAATTGTTCCTGTAACAACTCTTTTTTAAAAAAAGAAAAAAGAAAGATTTTTTTTTAAAAAAAAACAACGCTGCCTGATGCAGGGCTTTGGCCATGGCTGCCATGGTTTCCCCCAGAATGCCTTTGGAAAGACACAAGCATCATGCCACTAGCATCATACCTTAGGCATTCTGGAGGCAAGTGCGGTGGCAAGAGCTCTGCAACCGAGGGTGTGTGTTTTTAAAACTTATTTATTTATTACATTTATATACCACTACATCTAAACCAATTCTAGAGTGGTGAACAATAAAAGGGGAGAGGTCCTCTTATGGATCAGTAACTGGTTAAAGAGCAGAAAGCAGAGAGTAGGAATAAATGGGAAATTCTCCCAATGGAAGGGAAGTAAATAGTGGAGTCTCACAGGGATTGGTGTTGGGACCAGTTCTTTTCAACTTGTTCAGAAATGATCTGGAAATAGGATTGAGCAGTGAAGCGGCCAAGTTTGTTGATGACACCAAATTAGTTAAGGTGCTTAAAACAAAAAGGAATTGTGAGGAGCTCCAAAAGAATTTCTCCAAGCTGCAACAGTAGGCATCCAAATGGCTGGTGTGGTTAAAAGTAAGCAAGTGTAAAGCGATGCATGTTGGGACAAAAGATCCCAACTTCAACTATAAACTGATGGGATCTGTCTGAGCTGGCAGTTAGCAACCAAAAAAAAGAGATCTTGGGTTGTGGTGGACAGCTCAATGAAAATGTGACCACTGTAAAGAAGGCTAACTCCATGTTAGGCATAATTTAAAAAAGGAATTGAGAATAAAACTGCAGAAAAAGGCAACTAAATGATTAAGACGCTGGAGCATCTCCCCTAAGGAGGAAGGCATTATTGGAAAACTGCCAGTATCATACTGCATAGATACAAATCGATGGTGTGACTACACTTGGAACACTGTTTGCAGTTCCGATCACCACACCCAAAAAAGATATCGCAGAGCTGGAAAAAATGCAGAAAAAGGCAACTAAAATGATCAAGGAGCTGGAGTAACTCCCTTACGAGGGAAGGTTGCAACAAGCTGGGATTGTTTAGCTTGGAAAAAAGGAGGCTAAGGTGAGACATGATAAAGGTGCACAAAATTATGCCTGGTGTGGAGAATCTGGATAGGGAGACATTTTTCTCCCTCTCCCACAATACAAGAACCCAGGGTCATGAAGCCGATTGGTGGGAGATTCAGAACAGAGAAAAGGAAGTACTTCTTCGCACATCGCATAGTTAAACTAAGGAATTCACCAGCACAAGATGTGGTGATGGCCACTAATTTGGATGGCTTTAAAAGGGGATTGGATAAATTCCTGGAAGGCGCTCAATTGGTGCTAGTCCTGATGGCTAAGTGCAATCTCCAATATCAGAGGCAGCCCAAGGGCCTCTCCTTCCCTTGCTCGGCTCCGTCCATTCTCTTCTGCTGCCCCTTACGCCTGGAACGCTCTTCCAGAACATTTATTATTATTATTATTATTATTATTTATTTATTTATATAGCACCATCAATGTACATGGTGCTGTACAGAGTAAAACAGTAAATAGCAAGACTCTGCCGCATAGGCTTACAATCTAATAAAATCATAGTAAAACAATAAGGAGGGGAAGAGAATGCAAACAGGCACAGGGTAGGGTAAGCAGGCACAGGGTAGGGTAAAACTAACAGTATAAAGTCTGCACAACATCAAGTTTTAAAAGCCTTAGGAAAAAGAAAAGTTTTTAGTTGAGCTTTAAAAGCTGCGATTGAAGTTGTAGTTCTCAAATGTTCTGGAAGAGCCTCTCCAGCAGCAGAGGCTCCATGCCTCTGTACACATGGGTGGGAGGGTGCTGTTGCCCTCCTGTCCTGCTCGTGGGACTCCTGTGGGCACCTGGTTGGCAACTGCATGAACAAATACTGGACTAGATGGACCCTTTGGCTGCACAACTTGATGTTGTGCAGACTTCTACTGTTACTTTCTACTGTTAGTTTTACCCTACCCTGTGCCTGCTTACCCTACCCTGTACCTGTTTGCATTCTCTTCCCCTCCTTATTGTTTTACTATGATTTTATTAGATTGTAAGCCTATGCGGCAGAGTCTTGCTATTTACTGTTTTACTCTGTACAGCACCATGTACACTGATGGTGCTATATAAATAAATAATAATAATAATAATAATAATAAGAGCATTCCAGGCATAAGGGGCAGCAGAAGAAAATGGACGGAGCCGAGCAAGGGAGAACTACAAGTTCAATCGCAGCTTTTAAAGCTCAACTAAAAACTTTTCTTTTTCCTAAAGCTTTTAAAACTTGATGTTGTGCGGACTTTATACTGTTAGTTTTACCCTACCCTGTGCCTGCTTACCCTACCCTGTGCCTGTTGGCATTCTCTTCCCCTCCTTATTGTTTTACTATGATTTTATTAGATTGTAAGCCTATGCGGCAGGGCCTTGCTATTTACTGTTTTACTCTGTACAGCACCATGTACATTGATGGTGCTATATAAATAAATAAATAAATAAATAAATAAATAAATAAATAGTAAGCCTATATACACCAGTTGCTGGGGAATGTGGGTGGGAGGGTGCTATAGCACTTGTCCTGCTTGTGGGTCCCTGGCCAACAGCTGGTTGACCACTGTGGGAATAGAGTGCTGGACTAGAAGCACCCCTGGTCTGCATGGCTCTCCTTATGTTCTTAAGGTGATAACACATTAGACATCAATAGTATAGCCTCACTGGATATATACTGGAGGCTAGAGACCTCAGGGAGGACCATGGTTCTTTTCGGTCTTTTAAGCCACTTTTGGAATACCTGGAGATTTCAAAGAGATGCCTGAAATAACTGTCCTACTCTGGCATAAAATTCCTGTTGCATCCAGATCTTGCAACAAACCGACAGTGTAAAAGCAAGCTGACTAATTAGGACAGAATCATTCTAAGACACAGAGGAGAGGGGGCTTTGTTCAGTCATAGAGTCTTTGGCAATTATGCAAATCTCAGTAGTCTTATTTGCAGATAACTGCATGCAAGGCTTCACATACAGTTGATGACCAGTGCATAATGATGATACAGTTAAAATGCATGACTACAGGAAAAGGCAGAGTAAGGAAAAAAGCATCAGTAATAGGAATGCTGTTCCTCTGCAGTTGTTGCCTATTGGTAGGTTAATAGCAAAACCCCAGTGAACACCCCTAATTGTGTGCAAATCCCAGCAGCTCTAGGGTGTAAGCTTTCCATCTGAGCTATCAGTGTCATCCTTCACAATGCATCCTTCAGATTGCAGCCTTAACCAGTAGGTGTGCAAGTTCTTCGTTCTGGAAAATGAAAGAAATATGGATTGCTGTTTCTCAGAATATCTACTCAGGACATGGAAATCCAATGAAGGACTGACTATGGCCTTAGCTAGACCTAAAGATTATCCCAGGCAAATGGAGGGGTCATCCCTGCCTGCTCACAGGATCTCCTGTGTGTCATTTGGATGCACAGGGATGATCCTGGGATGATCCCGGGATATAGGCCTGGTCTAGCCATGGCCTATATCTCAGGGAATCCTTTCCTAGCTACCTTGTAAGGCTGCCACCTTTCTTAGTGGCTTC
This sequence comes from Elgaria multicarinata webbii, assembly GCF_023053635.1. NCBI lineage: Eukaryota > Metazoa > Chordata > Lepidosauria > Squamata > Anguidae > Elgaria > Elgaria multicarinata. The sequence continues at coordinate 17,252,479 of NC_086177.1, read as the reverse complement.
TGCTTTTAACAAGGAATTGAGAAGTAGGAATTCAGCAGAGACAGTTCTTTGGATTCTCCCCAGTGCATTCCTTTTGTCTTACACCAATGGCTGCTAGAGCAGAATTCAAAAATAGGTGGATGGATATATTATTACAACAGGATCTGTTATTTCCTAAGGCCAGCTCCATGGTACTCAAAGGTAGAGTTTGATCAGGGCCAACTCCAGCTTTGAGGGGACCCTTGGCACAGGGCCCTCTAGTGGGGCCCTAACCCTCTAGTTTTGGTTTCTGCCCACCATCCCTATTTTTGCTATTTTTTCCAGTCCTTGATATCTCTAGTGGTGAACTCTACATGGATGGTGGGACTCCAGCGGCTGCCTGGGGTTGCCGCATCTTGATGCCAGCCCTGAATTTTATTGAGACAACCTTATGGACATCCGGTCCTTTGTGTGATTCTAATTGCATGTGGAGGAGAGAAGGTCCGTGCTTGCTGTCCCCGTCAGTGTGTCACCATCTGCCAGCCCCATTGCTGTCTACGTATTTGAGGAGAAAGTCCAAAGTGGTAGGCTGCTCTATACACGTAGGCTTCTAAGATGATTTAGAACCATTGTCGCACAGAGTCCTAAATCATATAGGGAGACTGTAGGTATAGAGCAGGTTTCCCTCTTCATGTCTTCATCTAAAATGTGTGGAGGGTGAGTACTGGGGAAACAAAGGAGGGGGAGGGGACTGCAAGCAAACTTGCTCTTCCCGTAATTGCATAGGGCAGCCTTCTCCAGCTGGGTGTCCTCCAGATGTGTTGACTTGCTGTGCTGGTTGGGAAATATAGGAGTTGCAGTCTGACACATATGGCAGGTGGTGAAGGCTAATCTCACATTCATCAGGAAGGTAGAAGCAATTGCAAAGAGGACAGGGGAAGAAGTAATACACATGATAGATATTTCTCCACAGCAAGTGGAGGAGAGACGATCTGACCATTTAGTCCATAGGAGCTAAAATTACTTAGCTGCACCACTCAGTGGAGGCTGGTGGCTCCTATGTCTGTGGGGCAGTAAATCTGCTCTGGGTTGCAGTCAGAACTCTCCAAAGGAGCTCTCCAACATGCTGAACCCATTTTGGTGATAGGGTTCAGCACTTTGGATAGCTCCTTTTGACTTCTGACTGGTTCTGACTGAAACCCAGAGCAGGTTCACTGCTCCACTAATATAGGAGCCACCAGCCTCCACTGACTATACTCAAATGGAAGAAAGGTTCGCTTGCATTGATTTGTCTATCTCTTGTTCTCTCTCTCTTGCGGCTGATATTCCCTAGGAGTTGAGAGGAGCAGAATCAAGGCAGTTCAGCTGCCAGCAGCAAGCACTTTGATTCCATCCAACCATCTTTGCCTGTAGAGAAGGAGCCTTCACAGTTCTCAGTAGGAAATGTCAAGTATGTAGTAGGGCTGTCAAATACTGTGGCTCGCTGCTTCTGTGCTTTATTTGGGGAAGCTTTCTCATGGCATGGAGGTAAGTGTCATTCATGTGCAATGTCACCAGATCAAGCTTCTATTAAAGCCAAAGAAGCAAGCAGGGAGTGGGGGCTTGTTATTTATTTATGCATTAAGGCAATCATCACGGGTAGCCCAGCTCTTATCTCCGCAAAAAGCTTCTGCTGCTTCCTTTGTGTGTGCCGCGCTCCCAATATTAAACAGAAGCAGTGAAGGTAGCAGCAACTCTAAGCCACTGCCAGGGCCGGCAGCCCTACCATTAGGCAGAGTGAGGCAGTTGCCTCAGGCAGCAGATTTGGTTTAACATAAAAGGACAGTAAATTATCTATTTACTTTGTTATTATTGTATTTTTATGGTCAAGGATGGAGGGATTTGTTTAGGGGATTGTCTGCATAATGGACAAAAATAACACGGCTGGCTTTGGGTGCTATGCACCTTGACTTGGGTGAGAGGCTGGCACCATTTGCTGCTCTGCCTCCAGTGGCATAAAGTCTCTGGCTTCCCCTCGGGATGCCAGAGAAACCCGCAATGGATTCCAAGGAGTTTGGACTTCTATGAAACAGACCTGCAGCGAACGGCTTTTTCCGAGTCATGTGGATTCCTTGGACTTGAAGGCCAGTTTTTTATTTGGGCTGGGTGGGTTAGCACTAATGTGCATTAGCAGATTTGAGCAAGTGTGTATTTGCATGTGTCTGCATTTGCACAAAATGTGCATTTGTGCATTTGGAACAAAATTCATGTTAAAAAAAAAAAACCTGATTCTGTTAATGAGCGGACAAAATGCAGACGGAACAGATTTAACAAAATCTGTACACCCTAGGCACACGCACGCACACACACACACACACACACACACACACTTACACATCCTTGGGTAAATATATATTGATGTATTGTTTCTTCCCTCTTCTTCTCTTCATCTCTCCAGGATGTGGGAGGCATATTTAAATACGGCTATCTGACTCAGCGTGACAAACAGTGCACAGGTAACTGTTAGCTATCTGATTGTTCTATCCATCCAAAGCAAATATCTGATTATCTCAATGAACAGTACTGGGTAAACAGGATTCAGACAAGCATGAGGAAAAGAAGAACCTGTTTGCATTAAATTGCTCATAAATTACACGTCCTAGGTAAGTATACACCCAAGAAAATGAGATGCAACGTTTTGGGGTCTGTCATATCCAAAGAAAACCTTCTGTTGTGCCATTACTTTGGTATGTTCCGGTTTCCCCACATGTCACAAACAACTCTAAAACTGTTACTCTGGGTTTTGTTTTTTGTTTTTTAAAAATAAATAAATAAAATAAACATATTCATTTGTATCTAATTGCGGCAGGCTTCATTTTTCTTTCTGCTGAGGCATTAATGGGAAGGAAGTAATTTTGAAATGTGCCTACAGCTCTTTTGCAGCTCCAGCGGGAACTTGTTGCCATGGCAACTGGCATATCGCCCTCTATTTGTTCCAAATAAATGACATATCAGAGTGCAACCATAATACCACTGAAATTCTATTTCTTCTAAAGGAAGAAAATTGGCCATGTATACACACCTTCGATTTAAGATCCTGATGATATAATCTGGTACTAAAAGATAATCTTAAATAGACATCTACCTTTGAAGATAACACAGCGTAATGCAGCATTTACCATCAAGAGTAGGTTATCTCTCACAGTGACCTTGGCCTCCTATTTCATAATTTGCCCTTGAGCAGGAAAGAATGAGCAAGGAGCTTATTCCCCCTAACTACTTTACATCATAAAGTATATTTGTTCTATGCTTTGAGACAGCCATTCAATTTCAGTATCACCTGAGAACTACTGCAGGAGGCCACCTACACAATCACCAGGCTAGGACTCCAGCTCTAACCCTATTTGGTAAAAGAGAGGCATGAAATATCAGCCAGGATTTCAGAGCCAGCAGGGCTGGCCTTGCCATAAAGCACCATGAAGCTGTAACATCAGGCTTCAGCTTCCATCTCTGTGTATTAACTGACTGGTTGATTTATTATTGAATCTCTTTCAGCCTCAGGTCTGAATTCAATTTCAGAGAAGCTCTTGTGCATGACATTCCAGTAGTGGGTGGAGCAAAGAAAAAAAGAGGTGGAGCTAAAGTTACCAGCATATTTTAGCTTGAATGTCTTACTGCCAATAGCTAGGACTTAAGAATAAGGCCTTAGAATGGGGAAAAACCTGCACAAAACCCAGGAAACCATCAAACAATTGGCAGTCAGGGGGAGGGGGCTGGCCCTCTGGGGAACTCCACAGGGCCAGATTGGGTCCCAAGGAGGACCAGATTTGGCACCCGGGCCGTAAGTTCCCCACTCTAGAAGTTCCCTAGGTATTAGGTATTAATTTAATGTACATTTAGTTGGGGAAAAGTCCTATTGAATTCAATGGGACTTATGTCTGAGTACACATGTATAGTATTGCACTGCGAATTGGTCTTTTATAATCAAGTGGTAGAATACATCCATCAATTCACAGTATTTCCTCTCGGTCTCAGCAAAGACAGACTGATCTAGACCAGTACAGTTTCTAGTCACTCATAGTCCCCTTCGCTCCAACCTGCACTAAACTCCAGTTTCCAGAATCACATTTTAGCAAATGAATGGATATCAGCTCTATATATTTTTATTTTCAACATTAGTTCTATAAAACAGGGGATTTCCTTGAGTAATGATAATTCAGTTGCAAACAGCAAAGGAAGAAGAAGAGGAGGAGGAGGAGGAAGAGGAAGAAGTACTGCATATAAGTCTACACAAAATATTGACAACCACTGTCACCTATGCTAGTACAATAAACTTGCTCAGGAGGAGTTTCATCTATTTTTACTTAATACATTCCAGAACTGAGTCCTGCCACTAGAAACAGATATCAAAGCCGAGCCCTTATGAACTCTGGAAGAAGCTAAGTCTGCTTATAAACCAAATTTTATGGACACATAATCATTTCATTTGTTTCTCTGGATAGATTAGCTTCTTCTAGAATGTTTGCATATCTATGTTTATAAGGATCATTAGTTCAAGGGACAAATGTAAAAAGGGCTATTACAGATAACAATGGTTATGAACAATTCCTATAGACTTATTACCATAGCAATATTAGGGCTCCCATTCTGTTCTGTGACACCCTGTTCCTGTTGGGACACCTGGACTTTCTTTTTGGTTGTGTTGAATAAAAATTGCCTTCTTTTCCCAAATCAATTTTTTGTACATCCCCAATTTTAATTCTTGTGGGATTCCAAGAGTGTTAAGTGCATAAGGCAAATAACATGGATCTCGCCCACAAATATGTATTTCCTGAGCGCCAAAGTGAATGGTGAAGATTATGGATTTATCCGTTGGTGATATCAGAAAATGTATTAATTCATACATTATGTTGTGTTCGCCCACCCACCACCCACAATGTAGATGGTGAGAAGAAGGTGCAGGAGATGCCACTGTTTATTTGGCCACTGGCCTTCTGCCTGTCAAACAAGTGGTAGCAATGGTGTGAAACACGATGAGGAGCAATAGCAGGTGGTGACTATGGCAGTAAGAAGGTAGACTCAGGCCACAGCTAGACCTAAGGCTTATCCTGGGATGATCCAGGGTTCGCCCCTGCCTGAGCACTGGATCCCCTGTGTGTCACCTAGATGGACAGGTTTGACCCCTGGATGATCCAGTGATAAACCTTAGGTCTAGCTACGGCCTCAGTGTGGGAGGGGGCCCTTTGAGGATGTCTTGCCCAGGAGCCCTCAGAAACCTGGAGCCAGCACTGCACTCATGTGTAGCAACCTGATTAAACATTATGGCCTAGTTCGCATGTAATGGCAACGCAAGTGTTTTGTTTTATTTTAAACATTGGGTTGTCATGAACAAGCCAGTGTGCTAGTTGATGTTGCTTGATTACTCCCACTTGGAAACCAGGGTTCATGACAACCCAGGGTTAAATTAAATAAATAAACAAACCTGGATTGTCATTATGGGTGAACCAGGCCAATGCGTGAATAGGAGAAATGGTCCCTTATTTTGAAGGGGCTACAATATGCCTTTTGCAGAAAGAGCTGGAAAAGGCATATTGCAGCCCCTTCAAAATAAGGGGCTGAAATCAAAACAAAATGACCCAGGAATGTGGCTTGGGGAAAATAGTAATGCCACAATAATATACCGCCAATGTAACATGTATTTAGAAATCATAAATGTTTTCAATAACAAGAAAAAGATTTTAAAAATAATCTTTATCCAGAGTAAAGATTTTTATCCAGAGTCAGGAAATTCATGTTAAAAAATATTTTTTTTATGAACTGTTTAATGAAATATGGTAAAAAGCACCTGTAGATTCCCATGGTACATGACAAAAGAACACAATCTAATTGTAAAAATCCTATGCTAAAAACCCAGGTTGCCATAACAATTCAAATAATCGCATCCTAATTAATGCCTAGAAGTTAAAATATATCCAAAACAAGTAAACTCATTTACCCCTCTTAATTAAAGTCATTCATTTTTAATGGCATTTTCTCTCCCTGCTTCAGCTGAGTTATGCAGAATGTTTGATTTCTTATAAATCTCATTATTCTTATTATTGGGCTAGATAGGACCCACCTCTTGCTGTTTTGACATATGAGGATTATTATTTTGTTTCTATATTCAGTTCCATTGGTAGAACATTACTAATTATGTTACATGAAATATGACTGGTTCAACTGAATTCTCCTTGGGGAGAAGCCACAAAGCTATAGGTCTTCCTTTTGAGTGTACATTTGGAATGTGCTATAGCATGCAGACAAACACATTAAGGGCAAAATATTATGCAAGTTTAAACAAAAAGAAGTCCTGCAATTCACAACATTCCCCAGCCAGTTTGTAGGACTTTTTTCTGTTTAAACATGCACCAGATTTTTAACTGTGCAATCTGGTGTGTGTCTACTCAGAAATAACCACCACTGAGTTCAATGGCACTTACTAAATGGGTATAGGATTGCAGACTAAACTAGTTTACAACCGGTTGTGAAATTACCTATGCCAACTACCTTATTTCTTCGATTCTAAGACGCCGATTGTAAGACGCACACTAATTTCCGTACCACCAACAGAAAAAAAGCTTTGATTCTAAGAAATAATAAATGCACCCGCGATTCTAAGACGCACCCCGTTTTTAGAGATGTTTATATGGGGAAAAAGTGTGTCTTAGAATCGAAGAAATGCGGTATATACGATTCCGGTTCTTCTCCATCTCTTGCACTGTGCACTTTAGACCTAGTTCAGATAAAAAAGGTATTGCGTATGTTGTGTCAACAATTACACACAAGAATTATCTATTTACATGAGCAGTGCAAAATGAGATAACCATGGTGACACAGAAAACACCTTTAAAAAGATATAGTACAGCTGGAAAAAGTGTAGCAAAGGATAACTAAAATGATCAAGAGGCTGGAGCATCTCCCCTATGAAGAAAGGTTGCAACACGTGGGATTGTTCAGCTTGGAAAAAAGGAGGCTAAGGGGAGACATGATAGACGTGTACAAAATTATGCATGGTGTGGAGAATGTGGACAGGGAGACATTTTTCTCCCTTAGTCACAATTCTAAAACCAGGGATCATCCCCTGAAGCTAATTGGTGGGTGATTCCAAACAGATAAAAAGAAGTACTTCTTCACACAGTGCTAGGGTGAACATATTAGGGAAAGCAAAAAAGAGGACCCCAGGACACAGCTAGTGTTGGATCCTGGAATGGATCCTGGATATGTTTCCAGGGATTTACTAATTGCTGAGGAGCTGGAGGAATCAGAAGACTCAGCAGAAAACTTAAAGGTCAACGTTGCACCTGGACATTGATGTCATGATTGAATAATTGGTGACTTGATTGTTTCAATTAAGGGATTGCAAGCAGTTGCATCATTGTACAGCTAGCCTATAAAAAGGATTGTATTCCCATGTACATGTATCAGAAATTATCAGATGTATCAGAAATGATCACTCTATGAGAGCTGTATTGACTGACCGTATGTAAGTATTTGTGATTGCCATAACTAAATTATATTTTTATATGCCAGTAAAGGTTTCTTTAAACCTACTGAAAGTCTCAGTCTTAATCTGTGTCTGTGCTGAGTTTGCTGGAAACCGCTGCAAAACTCTGTTATAAGGTTATTGGCCAGAAGCCCAGTCTGGCAATAACTAAAATAAGGTTGTAAATATTAGACCAACATATTCCAATAGCTAGACCTAAGGTTTATCCTGGGATCATCCAGGGTTCGCCCCTGCCTGAGCACTGGATCCCCTGTGTGTCACCTAGATGAACAGGTTTGACCCCTGGACGATCCAGGGATAAACCTTAGGTCTAGCTATGGCCCCAGTGTATGTGGGTGGGGGGAGTCCACTTTCCGGGGCCTCCAGAAAGCATATCATCCCCCACCAGTGCTAATGGCCACCTTTCCTTTAATGTCCAGAAATCACATGCTTTCCTCTTTAAGGCCCTGATTGGAGCAGTTGGGGGAATGATGTGCCTCCAGAAAGTACATCATTCCCCCCCACCACCATGCTAATGACAGCCTAAGAAGGGAACGCGTGTCATTCCCAGACATTATAGAAAATTGCAGCAAATCCCCCGACATCCAGGATAGAACAAAATCCCAGACAAACCCGAGGAAATCCTGACAGTTACTGGCCACGCATGGATGTTTGCGGGTCATTTTGACAACGCCATCCTCCTCCTGCATGTCTCCCAGAAAATCCCAGAAAACCCAACTCTTCTGAGATATGTTGGGTTTGTCAGGATTTCCTGCCATATGCAGGGGAGGTTGCGCTATAAAATGCCCAGTAGAGGGAGATGTCCCATTGAAATGTACAGGCCACATGGTCACTGCTCTCTTCTCCATGTAATTCTGCTCATTTCAAATGCAGAAGAGAACCAGAAAGAGAGCCACAGTAAGGAAACATGATCCCACCCCCATCTGGAAGTCCTCTTTGGCTTGTTTGCACAAATCACTGCTCACATAAGCAACTAATATAGACTTCTCCTTATTCTGGGCATGCTTTGTATCCTTTACACCAAATATGAAATATGATCCTCCTCAGTTTAAAAAATCCTGTTTACGTTCCTATAGGATTCAACAATACAAAGATAATCTATCGCCACTGGGTTAACAAATTCTTGGTGTTGTCTGCACTAAACTCATCTAGTATTATTTTTCATTTCTCAAATAAAGGGCAGACTGCCAAATGATCCTCACCAAAATTGACCCTATATCAATTTTGCTGCGTGATTTTATCCTGGTTGTGCTTTTTATACTGTATTTTGTATTTGTGCTTTTAACCTGTTGGTTGTTTTATTATGGTTTTAATTTTTGTGAAACACCCAGAGAGCTTCGGCTATTGGGCGATATAAAAATGTAATAAATAAATAAATAAATCAAAAGCAAGGAGATTTTTTAGATCAAGTTTATTTCATCCCATTTCCATGTGAGCATGTGATTTTTTTAAAAGAAAAACCTGTTTGGAAATTTGTAGACGTATTTGTAATGTACGCATTTTTAAATGTACAGATTTTTAGATACATGCACCCATTGACTGAAATGTTCTTCTATGCATTTTGGAAGGTGCACATTTTTCAAATGTGTACATGTTATTGAGGCCATAGGTTTATCCCTGGATCGTCCAGGGGTCAAACCTGTTCATCTAGGTGACACACAGGGGATCCAGTGCTCAGGCAGGGGCAAACCCTGGATGATCCCAGGATAAACCGTAGGTCTAGCTGTGGCCTGAAAGTATTTTACTTTGTTGACATTGCAAATTTTGAAATGTATGGATTTCCAGCTGCAAATTCTGTTTGGCTCTGCCTTCAAGTTGAAGAGGTGGAATTGCGTAAATGCGTAAAAAAAGAAAAGAAAAAACCACCCTCCTCAAAGCAAGTTTCTCATATATCCCTACTCAGATATCCACAGCACCTTCAGCTACTGCCAAATATGTTCAATCACTTCCATGATGTTTCACATCTTTATCTGATCTGCTCTCCAACATGATGACCAGGCGTCAGCAACTGTAGAGGAAGTCATTAGCACTGTTTCTTTGAGGATAATCAATCACAGCTAAGGGTTAGAAGATACACCTTCCAAGTTCACACTGTGTACTGCAATACAAATACAAATTAGATTTTTATTTTTTACTGGTTTTGTTGCACAAAATGTTCTGGCAACTAGAGAAACAGTGATTTGCATTCACAGTCCATATGGATACAAACTCTCCTCCAATATCACCCCCAGGAAGGAACTTAGAAATTGAAGTAACACTAAAAATCAAACAAAACTCTATTTGAATTGATTTCTGTGGTCACTCTGCAAATATTCAATTTAAACTTATACAATATTTAGGTCTCCCATTATTTAGAAGTCATCCAAGTTTATAATTTTGAAATTTATATTTTCAGTTAAGATCCCCCTAAAGAATGCTTCCACTAAACACAGAAAACAAAGTCCAGCATGTGCTTTCAAAATATTCTGTTATTTAAATATGGATAGGCCACATTAAATCAAATAATTATTTTGAGAGTTGCATTCATCATTTCAATAAGACCTGGTTCACACATAACAATAACCAAAACTACAAGTTAAGTATGGGTTGTCAAACAACCCAGTTAAAGGTGCAGGAGCTATACTAGAGTGACCAGATTTAAAAGAGGGCAGGGCACCTGCAGTTTTAACTGTTGTGATGAAGAGGAAAATTCACCAGGTTCTCCATATATACCAATGACACCTGCATAAATTTCCTTTTCAATACAACTGTTAAAGTTACAGGAGCCCTGTCCTCCTTTTCATATGGTCACCCTATTCCGTGAATAGGTATGTGCAACATCAGCTTCTGCGATGGGTCAACAATGTGAACATTCTGGATTGGTCTGGCCTGATATAAACACTACACTCCTGGCCTTATGCTTTTCCCTGGTTAACAGAGCAGTATTTTCCATCTGCTACACTTCAGAATTAATTTTCTTTCAATTCCAGCTCAAGAAACCTTGAGCTAGAAGGTTTAAATATGGGTAAAAGTACCCATAGCCCACTAACGCCCAAACATCCCCATTCTGTGAGCAGTGTCAGATATTATAAAGAAGTAGGGATATAAGAAGCCCAAGTGACATCCCCTTCTTATGGTACATGTGAGGAGATACTTATATCTTCCCTGGTTTAAGGGTATGGGCAAAACTAGGCTTAATGCCAATACTGAGCCAACATTTGAGGCCCATAATTTTTTTTTCTTTTTTGTTTAATAATTTTTTCTTTTTTAATTTTTTTTTCAAATTTAACAATACATTAAATGACTTAACAATGTGAGATATCAATAAGTATATCTATAGAGCTTCATCTTGATCCTTGTTATATTGGTTTGGAGAGAGAGAGAAACTGCCCCTGAAAACTGAAACAGTGTTCTGGGTAGGCAGGATTCTAACCTTTTGTGGGGCGGGGTAGGAGGTTACCATTAAAGATGAGGCACCTGAGAGTTTCTGCATTTTTTATTCTACAAAAATAGCTTTTCCACTGCTTTAATTGGTGGCAGAGCTTCCGGAACAGACAGTGTTCCTTGCCTAATCTCAAACTGAATGACCCGATGAGAACGTTGCTTCGTTGTTACATTGCATTATTCCTAGGGGCATCATCAGAGGGAAAATATGGCTGCCCCGATTTTATTTTTATTTTCTGCAACTATTATCTATGGGGCATCCTCCTTGAGATACAGGGAGTTCCACTGCCACCTGATGCAGCAGCAAAGCCATTTTGTGGAATAAAAATAAAACCAGAGAAACACTAGGAATAAAAATGGAGAAACCCTCTAACATTAAGCCATCTACAGGGCTGGCTCTACTATTATGCAGTCACCTCAGACAGCAGGTGCTGAGAAACAGTGGCAAGCTGTCAGAGGGGCTGAGTGCCAAGCGGCCTGTCCTATGTCCCCTAAGCAAGCCTGCTACCTTCAGGTAGTGTTGAAGAAACAGTCCAATCAGCTTTTGCACTTGGAAGAGGAGAGGGCGCCATCTTGTTCTTTGCCTCAGGAAGCAAAATACCTTGGGTCGGTCCTGGCCACCTGACACCCCACCTCCAGCCTCAAAGTTGGGAAATACTACTACTACTAATTTATTTCTTACCTGCCTCTCCATTTTGATCGAGGCGGGGAGCAACAGTAAATATAAAATACATAACACTGAATTAAAACATAATATACATTGCTAAAACATCCTAAAAACATTTTAAAAACATCCTAATTTAAAAACATCCTAATATTCCACACAAACACGTACTTTCATGGAGGGAGGTGGGGTAGAATGGCCCAGTGCCTAGCATTGACCTAGGAGTTCCAATGCTCAAAAATTTCCATGTTAATGCACTATACTGAAACTGAGCTGGGGAGATTCTCTTTTTTCAGATTGTCAATGGAAAGACAATAGGCACTGAAAGAGGGCTGAAAATCTTTTTGTGTTTTAATTTCTCAGCTAAGGCTCCATGCATAGGCATTTGCACAACTGGAACTGTAATGTATTTTCCTTAAGTACAGAGACTTTAACGGCTGTGTCTAATGAGCATCATATTTCTTTTATACAAGAGGAAGTGAGAAAATGTAGATGATGTAACACCCTGGGGAGTAGTAAATTAGTATATACATTTAAGAATGGAAGCATTTTGTTTATTAAGCAAAAAAAAAAAAAGCATTTTCCCCCCTTGACACATCAATAAGTTGCACTGGATAGGGCCATGGTAAAGAAGCAAAGGGCTTTTAAAAGGATAGGTTTGGCACATTTAACCATATTCATGTCTACTCAGAATACGTTGAGTTTAATGAGGCCTACTATTAGGCAGGCCAGTATAGGTTTGTAGCCTTGAATTCCTTGGAGGTCCAGAAAGGTATGCACACTTTCTCTCTGTTATACACTGTGGAGGAACCCGAAAGGGCGAGTTCCCTAGGTTCGCTGAGTGGCGGTCAAAGACTCTCAAGTCACCATTTCTCTCATCTTGGAAAAGTTTTCTTACGAGCAGCCTGCAGTGCTGCAAGGTGGTAAACCCTAGAGGATCTGAAGGACTGCCCACTAGTTGTAGGCAAAGCTAAGATACTTCTCAAAATGTATCTCCTCAGAAGCAACAACAGAACTTCCTCATATAATAAACCAATCATAATACATTTTTGCGATACAGTAACCAATGATAGACAAGGCATTTATGCATGTGCAGAGTGCAGATAATTCTAATTCTAAGGCTAGAAAAACAATACATAGATGGGTATTGCAATCCTGGAACATCTGTTCCTTTGTGGTTACTACTCTTCCTGTCCTCGCTGGGAGGTTCACACTCTGACTAATGTGTCAACACTCCTTGTTGGTTGAGCAAGTGTTGCTCAATATATTTTCAGCTACAGTTTGGATCAAATTGCTATAGAACTTAATTTCTAATAGAAAGGGCTTACATCAAAACAGGGTGGGCACAGACAAAACAGCCCATTCACACATTTCCTTGACAACACATACCCTCTTCATACATGATCAACTAGGGAGCATGCAGAGCAGCTGGTGGGCCTCAGTAAGACCAGCCTTCGCCATTGGCGTCAATGGAGGTCCTTCTCTTTCTTGGTTGGCGGTGCACAAATTCAGGGCAGCAAGTGACTCGGGAGGGAGGTTTAAACCTCCCCTACCTGCATGCAGTGGTACTGATCCAGATGGGAACCTGTGTTTACTTCAGAGTAAGTAAGAAAGAGAGGGTCAGCTCACATCGAGGCTTTTTACATGAGGCTCTTAATTCACTTTATCTGCTTTCAGTTTCATCATAGAATTGAGATCCAAGCGCTACACTAAGAGTGTTTCCTTTCGTGTTACATAACCTCTAGATGGCATTGTGGTAGAGTGGAACAGCACAATTACACTATGGAAAAAGCTTTTTCTTTCACTTTCACAAATAATACCCCATTTCCCCCTGCTTTAAAAAAAACTTGTGGAAAGTGCAGTTTAAACACAGAAGCAAAAATGGAGGGTCATGGCATTGTCTACAGAACCTGTCAACAACCAGGAGTAGGGAATGACAAGTGCACAATAAAAGCTCTATGTTTAACATATTGCGTCTTTTGATCCTAAACCTCCCAGTAGATGTAAAGTGACCTATTCTAAAAGGATGCCTAATTTTGGTGCTATATAAATAAATAAATAAATAAATAAATAAATAAATAAATAATAATAAAGAAAATGTGACAAAACTAACCAATACTAAAATAATGGTAAATATATTTCTTGTATTAAAATGCTTATATCCCACATTTCTTCTAGAAATAAGTCATAGTGGTTACATAATGGTCTTTGGTGCTTCAAGAGCTCCATTGGCTGCCGGTGGCTGCTAGGGTGCGCTAATAGGTTTTGTTGACCATGTATAAGGCCCTGCATTGCTTGGGTCCTGGATAACTGAGCACTTGCCTTTCTCCTGTGCCTCACCATTGGCAGACTCGCTCTCAGGAGCAGGGTGCCCTGATGGTCCCCCGCTACAAATTGGAATGTGCCGGGGCCAGGGTTTTTTCAGTGGCTGGCCCCCGGTTATGGAATAATGTGCCACTGGAGAGTAGACAGGCTCCCACTTTGTAAGGCATTTTTATTTTCACAAGAGACTGGGGAGGGGGTGGTTTAAATTGGGGTTGAGGGCTTTTAATGGTTTGAGGGTGAGGGTTTTAATGGAATTGTTTTATATGTTATTGTAAAGCGCCTCAATGCCAGAAATTTTGCTGCCAATATTTGCCAAGAAAATGTTTAAGCTTTCGTCTCACATAAAAAGTCATTTTGTTAATGTGATATTGAGGTCAAATAGACATCAGCAAATTCATGGGGGGAGCAGTTAAAAAGAAAAACACTTTGAGATGTAAAAGTATTCCAACTTATTATAAAAATATGAAAATGTAGTAAAATTACTGTTTATACTACAAGTGCACCCAGAGAGCTCTGGCTATTGGGCGGTATAGAAATGTAATAAATAAATAAATACGGAGTCTGGGTCTACAATGAGCCTTTTGTTAATTCTTTAGAGTCTCATGTAGCCCTGATTACTTACTTGTACACTTCTTTCTTCAGTTCAAAATCTCTTGTTTGTATGAATGTATTATTTATTTCAATACCTTATGCAGAAAAATACTACGCATTTTAATGATTTAAATAAAATAATAATAATAATAATAATAATAATAATAATAATAATTTTATTTCTTACCTGCCTCTCCATTCTGATCAAGGCTGGGAACAACAATAAAAGATAAAATACATAATACTCAATTAAAACATAATATACATTGTTAAAAACATCCTAAAAAACATCCTAAAAAACAACCTAAAAAACATCCTTAGAAACATCCTAAAAACATTTTAAAAACATAAATACTTGAGCATGCCATGTCTTATTTTCTCTCTCTATTCACTTCCAAATTGGGAAGGGGGTGACCACATTGTCCTTATACTGCACTCTCAGATTTTACACACACACACACATACACACACACACTCAGGACAGGAGAAAGTATTACCACCGCAAAAGTATGAAATTATTATTTTTTCAAAAACTTTGCATTTTGTCAAACTGCTTTGAGATATAATGACCAAATTCATAGGAGAATTAAATACCAACATGGAGCCCTGAACAGTATTCATAAGTTCATAGAATCACAAAGGTACTCACATTGAAAAATAGTATGATAATTCTTAACAACTGGATGGCAAGGAGAAATTCAGCAGTATTTTCCCCCTTCCACTAATGTCGCCAATGGACAAAGAAAAAATAGCTTGGCCTGCTCTGACTCCTTTAATATCAAGTGACATGTTTTTCAACATTATGTGTTTTTACTTAATTAGTTTATACCTCCCTGCCTATCAAAAAAGATAGGTAAACGTTACCTGCTAATAACTGCACACTTAAGGCCAAACAAGCTGGTACATCATTATTATTATTTTACTTTAGAACGGACAAACAAAGGGTTAGGTTGGGGACAATTAGGATTGGAACCATGGTGAGAATGGATTAACCTTTCCCCACCAGCACCATGCTGGGATCCTCAAAAGCCAGCATTCGCCTTAGGACCAGATATAAGGGTGAGGAAATAGCAGCAGAGGGTGGCTTGTATTTTCAAAAGTAGTTTATGTTATAGGATTGGGTGTTCTCTTCAACAACAAAAAAGAAGTCGTCCCCCAACTAGTTCACTAGATGTTCATAAGACAATTCAATCAACCCCACTTAAGAACACACGAGGGCTTTGCTGGGCCTTGTGGTAGTCATGTGCCCCACAGACTCCACATTCAGCACATGAGGACAAATGTGTACACGTAGAGGTCCTCCAGCCAAGGTTGGTCAAGATCCCCATTCACGCAGAGGAACTCTACACACCTATGTTGGCACTCACATACCCTTTCTCCTGTGCACCAAACACACAGCTGGCAGGGGGTGCAGCCACTGGGCACAATCGTGATTCCGCCCTGCCAAAATTAATAAACTACCTCACTAGTAGTTTATTAATTTTATTATATAACGACAAGGTGACCGTTACTGCCCATGGGCTTATAATCCAAACAAAGGCATGCATGACACTCCAGGAGAAGAAGCCAGGAATGAGGGAAAGGACCGTGTTTTTACCCAGGAATAGAATAAGGGGTGAGATGGTTTCTGCCAAAAGCAGCAAGCTCTAATGTCCTTGTTCTGGCTTTTCTACCCCCTCACCATTTCCCACCTGGAAAAACTTGCTCCTATTTCAATTTTTAGCTATTGATTTTTATCTGCCTTGCCTTGTTGGTGGGTTTTATTAAATTCATGTTTATCAATATTGTTGGCAGTACTGCATCACCACTGGGGTAATTGCTGGTGTCTGGTTATTATATTACATGCTATTTTTATAAGTCTGTCAAGTGTGATCTGATAGCAGAGTACATTTAGAGGCTCTATCCATCTAGGAGGTATGTCTGCTAGACACACAGTACCTGAGGTGCTCAGAACCCATGGCAGTTTTCGCTGGAAGAAAATACTTTCTCTTCTCTGACTATTGGTGATAATCATCATATCATTATATAATAATAATAATAATAATAATAATAATAATAATAATAATAATAATAATAATAATAATATAGCACCACTAGTGTGCATGATGTGTTACACAGTACGAGAGGACAGTCTAAAATTCAACATAACGGAAACAACACAGAATATTCACCACCATGAAGTGGCTATTCAGCCTCATGATAATGCCAAAAAGGAAAGTACTATAATCACACCTTGGCATCTGCGAAGCTGAGGCCATTCTGCATCTAGACCACAGGCCTGAGTGGATAACAACAAAATACTATGACCACTGGTCCATTGTTACTGTTTACCTCACAGCAGACAATCCGAGAAATTTCTCACTACTTGCCTGCTTTACTCTGGTAAACAGCATCCTCATAGGAACTGAGTCACTGCTTGTTTCTAAGGGCCAAAACGCATATTGCTTTGAGTGTGTTTAGCAGCTATGTTTTCTTTTCATTTTTACTTCAGAGCAGGTGGAGAAGTCAGGTCCAGAACTTAAAAGCCACCCTAGACCTCCACAATAGTGTCCTGATCTGGAATGGGGGCCCTGCACCTACTCTAATGAAAACATGGATGGAAATGTGTCCACTAGATACACATATATAAAGTCCTGTCAGTTTGGGCCCTAATTCTATACACAGAAGGCTTTCTTCTAGGAACAATCTACCATGGGATTTCTGCTACATAAACAGGTGGAATACCATAATAGACAGCATCCGTGTGCCATTGCAATATGAGATAGATAGATAGATAGATAGATAGATAGATAGATAGATAGACACTGTCGCTGAAAGTGTGGAGTCGTGCTTAGGGGCTGTTTGGATTTCGTCCCTGGGTGAAGAACATTGATCTAACACACACACACATACACACACAAAGAAATGTAAAAATAGGGGGCTATATATCCAATGTTACTCCTACTTGTTGTTTTAAATGAATACTGTTGTTGTTTTTATACTGTTTTTATGTTTTTTAAATTTTTTGTATACTTTTAATGTCTACTATTTTTAATTGTTGTAAACCGCCCAGAGAGCTTCGGCTGGGGGGCGGTATATAAATGTAATAAAATAAATAAATAAAAAAAAAATACTTAGAGTAGACCCATTGGAATGAAAGGAACTCAAGTTAGACTAACATTGGATAGAATCCAGGATTACTCCAGATGCCAGTTAGATATATCAAAGCTTTGAAACTGGGTATCAAAAATACCCTTATCCTCAGCAGTTCTCTATTACTTGAATGAACAGGTCAGCAGCTGTATAGAGTCATATTAGAAAAGCTAGCCAACCAAACCAGGAAGATGGTTGGATGGCCAAATGGGTGAGCAACATTTAGCCATCCAGATGTTGTTGGCCTATATGTCCCATCATCTCTCACCATTGGCTATGCTGGCCTGAGCTTATGGGAATTGTAGGCCAAAACATCTGGAGGGCCACATGTTCTCCACCCCGACATATAGTAATGAGTTGAAATGTGCTAGTGTTTAATTGCTGATGTTAGAGTGAATGGTTCTCCCTGCACATAACCATGGTGGTGGTGGTGATGGGGTTTGTCTCTCCCTGCCTAAGCTATCCTGTTAGGGATGCTTTAGGGTGGATTCCTGCATTGAGCAGGGGGTTGGACTAGATGGCCTTGTAGGCCCCTTCCAACTCTGCTATTCTATGATTCTATGATTGTCCTTTCTATTATCTTCTATTCCTACACAGTTGAAGAGGAAGAGGAAGTGTAATACAATCAAGAATAAACAAGCCAAAGATCTCCAACTTCAGCATTTCACTAGATGAGTTTACTGTCATTTCGATGTAGGCTCTTCTTTTCTCAAGAAATTATGTAACTGCTCAGTGAGCGGATTTTGTTTCTGTGTAGCAGAGAAAGCTGCCATCAGCTCATCGCTTGATGATACAGTCCCTTGAAATAGTAAGACATTTGATTGATTGATTTTTTAATTATCCCACTACCCCTTTAATCTAAACGTATAATTTATGGACTTTGTTTTGAAGAATCAGATTTCCTCTAACAGCTGGATCCCACTGTGCAAAGCCACATGGAGACAAATCCACAGACAACAGTGCACTGAAAAACATGACTGTAGAAAGTTTGTGGCAACTGGCATTAGCTGTGGATCAGTGATGAGGGGCAGCACATGCAGGCCTTAGAACCCAGGTTGCTCACCGGTGAGATAACCAGTACAATTGTGTTACAAGGTAGCTTCTGTGAGCAGTACTGACTCCATTTTGAAGCGACCCAAAACCCCACCTACAGACTGAGAGCATTCACAGAAGGCCTAGGTCAAGTAACCATTTCCTGATAGACTTCTTCAAAATGCATTCCCCAGAGACAAAGGTAGGGGTAAAACTAAGCCGAATATGAATGCTGGATGGCAAGAGTTTTACCTGGTCATACACATCCTAATGTAGCCCTGTTGCTGAACTCCAGGCTGCATCAAGTACAGCCATCATCCCAAATCACCCTCTTTTGTTCCCATAGCAAGTAGATCTTTAGATAAGATCATACAAAAACCCTCAAGTTGGAGAGAAGAAAAATTAGGCTAGCTCTCTCTGTCTCTTGAACCAGAAACACACGGCATACTACAGATGCCAGCTTGCGAGAGCAAGCCGCCATGAGTGAGTGCTTTGCCTGGCTGTATTCTTTTCCTCTTCACCTAAGACCAAAAGTTGCAACTCTCCCCAATTCTGGTCTACAGGAAAGGGCTGCAGCCCAAGGAAAGGTATACTGCCTTTAAAGATTCCCTCTACTCTTTCCCTTGTTGTCTGTGTATGCTCTTAAGTCTCAAAAAGTCTATTTTTCAGTCTTGAAACTGCTTCTAAGCCTCTACTTGCTCAGCTGATTTCCCCAAAACTATCTTGTACCTTTGTATTTGTTTCAACCTCAATAAATGTGCCATTGTGGCGTTATCTCCTTCAGTGCTGTAAATTTCGTGAGTAAGAATCGCCTTACTTAGCCACAGACGCTCTATTGCCAATGTCAAAGATTCCTTATAAGTGGGTGTAAGTCTCATTAGAACATGTGCTAGTTTGTACATGGGTCTAATGAGAGCACATCACGTAACAATTGCTTTGTGTGTATTAGCACAGGGTGCAGAGCACTGCTGGTGTCAAGTCATCTTAAGCCACACTGTTCCAGCTTTGGGGGCATATGTACCCTTAATGCAGTTAGTTGGCTTTTAATTTGTTTACTTTATCTTCTTTAAAGCCAACATCTTCTTCCAGAAGCTATGAAACACAGCTCCTTTTACAGAACTGTCCCTGGAGATGACCCTACATGATCATATAACATGGTTTCTAGGAGCTATATGGAAAGAAAAACCAAGGGTCACACCCATAACAAAACAAAAACCCCTCCCCTGGCATCCATGGCTGGGAGTCAGCAATCACTAAAGTCATAGGTGGGTGGAGATATCTCTCATAGCCAGTTCTGGGTGGTCAAGGGTCCAACTGAGAAGTTCCACAAATCCCTCCACCAACACCTAGGGCCTTGCTAGATGGCAGGTTAGCCTGGTGTGAGGCCCGGGCTTGTCCCTGTGCATCCAGATGATGCACAGGGGATCCTGGGCTCAGGCAGGGGTCAAACCTCCCTGGGCCTGGGGTAGCCTGCACCACTTTTGGCCTGGTTTTTCCCATGGTCTCAGGCTGAGCTCGAGACTGCGGGCTTGTAGCCCATCCTGCCGCTTTTCCTGGCTACCACAGTTACTCCCGAGTAGCCAGGAAAAGCGGCAGATGTGCCGCAGTGCTCCACAGGAGCGCTGCAGCCATCAGGGCTAGGGTGGGGACATCGGGGGGGAATCGGAGGCCAGGGGACATCGGGAGGGTGGGAAATAGAGGCCAGGGGGCATCGGGGGCAGGAAATGGAAGCCAGGGGACAATGGGGGGCAGGAAACCAGAGCCAGGGGCATCGGGGGCAGGAAACAGAGACCAGGGGACATCGGGGGGCAGGAAACCGGAGCCAGGGGGGATGGGAGAAACTGGAGCCAGGGGATGGGGGAAAACTGGAGCTAGGGGGATGGGGGGGATAGGAGATCACAGGGGGGGATCGGAGATCGCGGGCGGGCAAGGGGAAATCAGAGATCGCAGAGGGGCAATCGGGGGCAGGGGGAGCGGGGAACCCTTTTTTTAAAAAAATCCTACCTTTAGTGTTGGTGCACTCCTGCGCACATGGCCCCTTTAAGATGTAAAAAAAATGGCCGACGCAACGGGGCTTTCCTTTACCCCGTCACATCGACATGTGGATAGGAGCAACAGCCCGCACTACTTCTAGCATGGGCTGGCCCCTCCACACGTCTAGATTTTAAGGTAGGTCTAGCAAGGCCCCTAGTCACCTTTTGGGCCCGCTGCTCTCAAATTTCATTAAAAACCCTTGGGACTGCATTGAAGTGAGAGATCCTTTTGTTTAGGAGGGCTTGTGAGGCGAAATGTTGAGAAACAATGGCAGCAAGCCACTGTGAGGCATGTTTAGGAATGGCGTGGGGTGGGGAGCTTTATAACCTAGGCTTGGCTTGGAATGTGCCAAGAATGGGTCAAGGTCTCAAAGGAGAGCATTCATGTTCCCCACTCCATTTCTGTAGCCAACCATTGGCAAGGGAACTGGTGATGCAGTGAAGACAGGTCAGGCTTTTGCCATCACAAAGGCATTCAGAATAGCAGTTGAGTATTCACAGAGAAGGTGGCAGGCAAACCAACCAACAGGGCTGTTGTTTTTAACTCACTTGGCAAGCCAGATTCTGCCTTTTTCAACAAACCACGATAAAATCAAACAATGGCTTAGCATTATGTCTGCGCACGGTCAGTACCTTTATCTTACAGAGTATTTGCATTTATCAAATTATATTTCAATTTTATCTGGTGGGTATGTGTGGACTTGTTCAGCTGTAACAATTTTGGTAAATGACTTAGAGTTCTTTTGTCATCACTTTCTTAACTTCCTTCATCTGCATTGAGAATGAAGGCATTTTGCCCTGTAATAAATACAGAGATAGGCAATGGGAACCAGACTGACTAGAAGCAATACAGCAGTGTTAATGTAAACTACTTTGCTTGAGAGAACACAGCAGAACAATTTCCATCAAGTTGCATTTTCAAAGTGACATTCTACATAGCCCTGAAGAGATTAGTCAATAACAAATATTTCCTTTGCGGATGGAAGGTGAAATAACAAGATGAAACAAGAAGTTGGATTTAAAGTAGGGCCACATTTATTCATGAATATCTGCAAAGGAAGATGGAGGCCTAGGCGGGCATCTTACCTTGGTCAACGTCTTGGCCATAATTGGGATCAGGCGATCTATTCATATCCTTACCAGTGACACGTGTCTGTTGCCACCCATCAAGATTCCCCTTTTGGGGTAGGTAGGCCTTCTGATGTCACTCCCCCTCAGGTTGCAAAACTCTGAGTGAGTGAGTAAGGTTGGCCTAAGAGGTAAACCTTATCCCATCATCTGGTGCTGCAGAACTCCCAACTGAGAGCCTCAGGTATTACCAATCACCACAATAGTGCCTAAGAATGCTCACCAACCTTATCCTTGCTCTCGATGCCCGCACGCCTGCCCCCAGTCAAAATGTGACCAAATTCAACCAATTAGCCTAGTTAATACTCCCCTGCTGTCTTACAGTGTGAAGTAGGTGAAAAAACTCCCAAAAGAAATGATTAAGAGCAAAAAAAATCCTACTTGGCCCCCTAGGGGCAACTGGCGAACCCACACTGTCTACAGGGAGGGAGCCGCAAAAGACGCTGAGAAGGCTGGGGAGGGGAAGCGCTCTATAAACAGGCTTCCCAGTCCCCTCCCCACATCAGTGGCACCAAACAGAGGACGCCTATGGCGAGCCTCTACTCGTCTCTCTTTCCCTTCCCCTGCAATTGGCTCACAGGCCTTTTCTGGGCCTGGCCTCTTCACATTCAATGACATGAGACCAAATATATCTTAGTAGAGTGTATAAAGGGTGTGTGTGTGTGTTTAAGTTTAAGAGGGATCACTGTGTGAAGTGATTTTTCTGAACACCTTGAAACTAAACATAAACACATGCACACATTTTCCTACTTCCATATATCTTCGCCAACGTTCTATACCCACCCTAACACACATTTCCTTCTCAATGATTCAGTTGCTTGTTTGTGTTTTGCCCCTACCATTTTAAGTAAAATTTGCTGAAAAGATTCTCTTTTGTTGAGATAAACCTAAAAATGCTGCATATTACAAAAATAGCACTGCATCAACATTGGAGCATTTCATTAATGGCACCCATTAATCTTTTCCATAATTACTTTCTGAAAATGAATAGAATTAGGGTGCAATCCTATGCATGTTCAGAGAGGGAGAAAGTCCTACGTCTCTCAGCATACCCCAGCTAGGAGTTGTAGGACTTCTTTCTACCGAAACATGGATAGGATTGTGCCCTTAATATTTTAAAATAGAAGAATGAACAGAATAAGAGAGGGGAAACAGAACAAATAACAGAAAGACATTTTTGTAGTCACATTATTTCCACAAATCAGGAGAACAATTTATTCATGTACAAAAGCTTTTAACTTACAAATGTTCACATTGGATTGGAGAAGGGGTAAAAGTAAATACTGAAATTGGCAGTGAGGCTTCCAGTGTATACCCAGAGCAGAAGCCTGACTGTATTTTATTTCAAATATACACATATATGTATTCAATGATGATGATGATGATGATGATGATGTAAAAAAAAATCTGCTAGTTTAAGACCAGAATCAAAGCTATCTCATGTTGGCTCAAGCTCCACATCCAGGAATTTGCAAGCTAAGGCTGATACCTTAACAGTTGTTATCAGTACAGATATGAACAATGTCACAAATTGTGCTTGCTTACGAATTTCCCTCTGTGCACCCACACTTTTGCTGGACCTCTCCATATAGCATCCTTCTGGATCCCCTGTCTGGGATAGGAGTTGGTGGCACCATTCCTCTATGGGGGTTTCTCCTCATTTCAGTGGCAGTTGCAGAAAAAAGGAAAGGGGCAGGGTAAAAAAAAAAGGGGGAGGAGGGGAAGCCCAAAATACCAACGTATTTTTCTTTAAAGCTCTTACTGTAGTAACTAAGCTTTAAGAGAGACATTTCAACCTTTTAGAATAGGAGGAAATGCACAAAAGCTGGGAAACAACCAGAATATAGGTAGGGTGACCATATGGAAAGGAGGACAGGGCTTCTGTATCTTTAACAGTTGCATAGAAAATGGAGAGGCCACCAGTGAGGGAGGAAGCAGCAGCCAGGCACCTCTCCATCATGCTTGCGTCCAGCTCCAGCTGAGAGCCCCCTCCCTCCTGCTGCCAACTGTCACTGCAGAGGCCTCCAATGAGGGAGGAAGCAGCAGCCAGGCACCTCTCCATCATGCCTGAGTCCAGCTCCAGCTGAGAGCCCCGTCCCTCCTGCTGCCAACTGTCAACTTTAACTGCTGAACTTTGCAACTAAGATTGTAGTGCCTGAATTTGCTTTCCTTTCCCCCCTCCTCCTCCTCCCTCCCAATCCCCTCTCCTTTTGTGTCATGTCTTTTAGATTGTAAGCCTGTGGGCAGGGACTGTCAAGAAATACTTTTGTAAGCCGCCGTAAGAGCCTTTTTTGGCTGAATGGCGGCATAAAAATGCATAAATAAATAAATAAATAAATAGAAAATGGAATTTCAGTGGGGGTCATTTGCATGCATGCAGCAACTGGTGAAATTCCCTCTTCAGCACAACAGTTAAAGCTGCAGGAGCCCTGCCCTCTTTTGTATCTGGTCACTCTAGTATAGCTCCTACAGCTTTAACTGTTGTGGTAAAGAGGGTATTTCACCAAGTGCTGCATGCATATAAATGACACCTGCTGAAATTCCCCTTTCAGCAGGTTTCCTTTTCATATGGTCACCCTAAATATAGGTGGTCGGGGTGAAAGGGGATGTGGCTGGAGTCATGACCATCTGGGGAACCCCAGAGACCACGTAGGTCAGATTTGGTCCACAGGGCTAGTGTTCTGCCCTCTGGTTTACATGCTCATTTCAAGGTGCTGGTTTTGGAATTTAAGGCACTAAATGGCCCAGGACTGGGGTATCTGAAAGACAATTTTCTCCCAT
The DNA here is from genome assembly GCF_023053635.1 of Elgaria multicarinata webbii. NCBI lineage: Eukaryota > Metazoa > Chordata > Lepidosauria > Squamata > Anguidae > Elgaria > Elgaria multicarinata. The sequence continues at coordinate 17,227,890 of NC_086177.1, read as the reverse complement.
GTGAGCCTGTTCATTAATTAAGATTTTTGCTTCTTCCTTTAGAAGAGAGATAATCACTAGAAAGACAGCATGTTCTGTTGTGGCACCCAAATTATGAATAGGGCTTCCTAGATATATACCTGGGTTCTATTTGCCCTGGAGGGGAAGCTGTTATTATTGCTAATGGGAGGTTTCCTCCATATGTAAACAGCAGCCATGGGAGTGTGGGACTGATCCAGTTTGGGACAAAGCCCCACTTCCCTTCCTCCATGCCACAGTTCTGATTTGGATCAAGCTACCCTCCCAGCTCCACAGCTATTTACTTTTTAAAAATTCATTCATGCAGTTACTACATGTGCGAATAGCATCATGTCTAACTTAACTGGCCCTTAGTCAACAGACCCAAATTTGATTTGAATCTGTGCTACTTGAAAAGAGGATTTTTATATCACACGATGCGCAGATGTACTGCTCTGTATCAGCCTTCCCAACTTGGTGCCCTCCAGATGTTTTGGACTTCAACTCCCATCAACCCCAGCCAGCACAGCCAAGGATCAAAACACCTGGAGGGCACCAGCTTGGGGAAGGCTGCTCTGTATTACCAGGACAATGTTTAGAGAATCGTATTTATGTCTTGCATCTGAGTGCCAAGTGCAAGATAGCCTAATTAACATAAGATTCTTTATTACTCCTTCCTCAAAGCTTCCCTTTGCAATTCTCCTAATGCAGTGCTTAGCCGTCAGCTCTGACAACCGCTGGCGTTAGGCATTTCCCCCCCCCCTTCCAAAGCGCTCTCCAAGAATGCTTGCTTCAGCAAGGCCCATTAACTTGCATCCATAAAGAAGCTTGCCTTTTTAAAGCAGGCCTGCATCTCTTCAACCAGCCTGCCATCGTAAAGCGGCCAAGTGCTGCTCTCAGGAGCTCCCCACATGAAGTGCGATATTCTGCAAGAATTAAAGCGGCTGCAGACTGCTGTCATGTTGCCAAGGATGCTTAATTGGGGAGGAACCGAAATGACCATCCACAGAGGGAGAAGGAGGCGTTTACAACGTTTGCAAGGCTGCAGAGGATTCAGATGTTGTGAGTTCCCCCACCCCACCCCACCCCCTCTCCGTCTGTCTTGGCGTCGATGAGCTTGAGCCACTTCATCCCATCTTGCGGAAATATTGCTTCTTATTCCCCACTTCCCCCTGGAAGGCACAGATCCAAATCCAGTTCCCTTGTTATGGAAGTGCAGCAGAGCCTCACAGTGCATATGTGTGTGTGTGTGTGTTTCAGTAATATCTGCTTACTTACAAGTGCACGCACTGAACAGGCGGAAGCAGGTGACAAGTCCCCAGACAGACAGCACTAGTTGCCCAAAAACATCTGTTTGCCCAAAAGCCATGGCATAACCATAGCCCTGCAAAGCGCCTTCCAGCTGCAATGAAAAGCAGCCTTCTTTCAACTTTATTGGCTATGTCCCAAAAATGGCCAAATGGTTTCTCTTGGATGGAGGACTGTCCGCGGCTAGTAGCCATCAGCCATCAGTTTTCAGAGCAAATTAATCGGGGCTCTTCAGCTATTTAGGTCTACTGCAAAAGTCCTAGACCAGGGGTGGGGAACCTCTTTCAGAGAAGCTCATGGAGAGGCACATTCTAATGGTGGGTGGGGCCAAAGACAAATGGGGAGGAGCCAAAGGAAAAGAAGAGCCAAAAAAATACTCACCTATTTTCGTTTAAAGCTCTTACTGCCAGTATCTAAGCCTTGGGAGAGGCATTTGAACCTCTTTGAATGGCGGATAAAGCTGTACAAAAGCCAAGAAATGATGGGCAAAGGAGGGTGGGGCCAAAGGAAGGGAGCTTAACATCTAGGAAACCTTGGAGGTATGGATTTGGCTCCTGGACTTGAGGTTCTCCACCTCTGGCCTAGACCCACACGACACAATGTAGTAGCATCCCCATTACAGTTTCTTCTCATCCATGCTCCAGCAGCACATCTCATCTTTTCCAGAACTGTCAGAACACAGGGTTTCTTCCCACTGTTCTGCTCAGAGGGAAATATAGCAAATTCAACCAGAGCTGTGAGGGTCTGCTACCTTAAATAGTTTAGTGTTGTTTCTGCTGCTCTTACTGCAGGGTGCTTGTGAGGCAGTGATTGCAGGCTCTCTTGTTGCCTGCAACTGTCCGGTCTTGCCTTCATTCAAGAACTCATGGGGTACATTGTAATTCAAGAGGGACTAACTCAGCCATAGAGCTGCTTTGTATGAGTGATTTATTGCATGCTCATGATTGGCCACTCACAGAAGTTTACAGGTCCTTTACATGATGTCGTCAACCTTCTGGACACCTCTTGTACCTTCCCCCAGAAATCTCACTTTTAAAAAAGATCTATTAATTTAAAATTATCTAAAATTGAGATAATTTAAAATTATCTCAAGATATCATGGGACACTAGATGGTGCTGTTTCAGTTAACTTCATGGAGCATTACCAAGAGGGGAGGTTTTCCATTATGAATCATGGGGTCGCCATTGGTCATCTAAAGGAGCTGAAATCAACACGGAAAGACACCAGAAGAAGAAAAATAGTGGGAATTTTCCTTAATGTAGAGACACTCGTAGTCAGCCAGTGCAGGATATCAAATAGCCCCCAGTGCTGGCTATTGTGAACTGCCCAGAGAGCTTTGTGAACCGCCCAGACAGCTTCGGTTATTGGGCGGTATAAAAATGTAATAAATAAATAAATAAATATCCGTGAAAGAAAAACCCTGCACACAAAAACCCTATACTCCTGCAAATGATGGTCAGGGTCTTGAACATGCTCATTTCCAGTATTGTCCTCTTCCAGTTTTCTCCCCAAATGTTGGTTTGTTTCATTTTTATGCAGCTTTCTGGGCGGTTCACAGTTCTGAATCATCTGGTCTCATTTCATAAGTAGGGCCACTTAGGCCTAAACCTATTAAATCTCTGCCTAGTGCAGCACAGCATGCCCACACCCTGCTGCCGCCATACCCTGAAAAAAAGTAAACATGATTTTAAACATTTAAGGGGGGGATTTCGGTGGGACCACTATGGAGGGCCGAAAAAATGAAATTTTGCTTGTTGACAAGTTAAATGTGACCCTTTTAGGCCTGTATAGAAGCTGTAAAGCCTTAAAAGTGTCAGACTGCTGGACACTCACCCTTCTCATGCCCTGTTGGCTTCAGAAGCCCCTGAAGGAATGTAGCCCTCAACACAGAACGGTTTCTCCAGCCCTGATGTAAAGATTGCTTTTTTGTATGTGTGTGCTTCAGGAACAAGATTTGGGTAGTGGGATGGGGGAACCTTCCCATCCCTATTGAACAGACATGCTCCCTCATTTAGAAGGTAACAAATCAATTAGACACTTGTAAGTCAGGGATGATTTAGATTTACAGCAGCCTGCCTTAGGTGATGGGTTAACTTATTGGCCTTGAAGGTCTGCAAGTTTGATTCAGCAAGAACCACAATAGAAGGACTGAGGTTCCTGTTCCCTTACGAACTGGATCTGGTCCCTCTTTGAACCTTGATTTTTTAAAAAAAAAAAAAACCAACAACTCGTGTTTAACGCTAAGCCTCAGAGCCAAATGCGCAAACACAATAAGTTAATAAGGTCAAATGGATCTATTAGCCGGCTGCATGCAGAGAGCGTGACGACAACCCTCTCGTCTTAATTATTGGTTTAAATTACAGCAAAAGGGCAGAGCTGACAGAGGGGGAAATGGTAAGAGTCTAAGCAGCTCCTTTCGGAAACCAATGAGAAAAGATCTCGTCCCTCTTTTGAAACCCACCAATGGGTCCATTACTTTTCCCTAGCAACAAAATCAGTAATTCTGGTGTTGTTAAGCTAATGAACGCTCCAGCCATGCAATTTGCAGCTTCTCTACTCATCTGGAGCACATAGCAATTGTCACAGGTATGTGGCCAAGAGAGGCAGAATTCACATGCCTGCCTGCCCTCTGCCGTTTACTTCATCACCACTACTATGCTATCTGCCGTTCCAAGCCAGAACTGGCAGGTGGTGGGGAGTTGTGCGACCTTTCGCTGATCAAATCAATAATACATCGTCTATCCTAAGCCATACTATTTCCTATCCAAATCATCCATGGAAGACGACCAGGAAACACGGAACCCTGGGGAAAGCTTTTCCACCTTCCAGCAGTTTTAAAAGGCCAATAAAGCATCAAGGCTGGAAGACCAAGAAATGCTAGAGCAGGGATGGGGAACGTCAAGCCGCAGGCCTCCAATCCCTGTCCCTGGACGAATCTCCGTTGTTATTTCTAATCTGTGGTTGGAGAAAATAGCAGGGATGCAGGCAGTAGGGGACTCAGCCAGTGCCAGGAGTATCACTGGCCATATGTGTCCACACACCATGCATTACTCTTATGGTGATGATGCACACTGCAGGGACTTGCATCTACTGCACTGTCCCCCATTGGGGAGGATGCAGCATAGGCAAAATGGTTAAACACCCCTGGCCTATCAGTGGCAGCCATTCCATCAAGCTTTGTGAACTGTTTCTATCCCAGCTGGTCATGATAAGAACTATAACTTTTGTTTCCTCTTCCCTCTTCTTCCCTATTTCCTTCAGTGTCATACATTGATGGTCCAGTTACCACTGGGTTTCCAAACATGGGTACCTAACTGCCCTGTCAGCTACTTGTATGAAAGGTGTCCATGTGGCTCTCTTCAAGCATGCCAGGAAAATCCCTTAATATCTGTGGTATGTGCAGATGCATGTATTTCCCTAGCATTGTTTAAATTGCCTGAAAAATGCATCCTGTCATACAAGTGTCTAACTGTTGAATGGCACCATGCCATCAAAGATCCCAGTGACACTGAGATAACATCTGGATCAAGAGAGGATAAGATTCCCAGCTAACTTAGTACTGTGCTGTGTTTTCTGCTATGGTAGAAGAAGACAGAGGCTATCACAGGGAGTTATTGGGACACAGGGTAGGCAAACTTCCACCACCTAGAATACTCAAGCTTGGCATACGACCATTGTTAATCAGTATAACTTCAGTAATAATTGGGGATGCTGCGAATATCTGATTTTTGGCTCCAGATGCAAAATTTGCCATGTGACTGATTAGCGTCCAACATAGGCAGCAGATTTAAGGAGGTTATATTTAGGGTGACTATATGAAAAGGAGGACAGGGCTTCTGTATCTTTAATGGTTGTATAGAAAGGGGAATTTCAGCAGGTGTCATTTGTATGCATGCAGCACCTGCTGAAATTCGGTCTTCTTCACAACAGTTAATGCTGCAGGAGCCCTACCCTCTTTTGTATCTGGTCATTCTAGAATAGCTCCTGAAACTTTAACTGTTTTGATGAAGAGGGGATTTCAGCAGGTGCTGCATGCATACAAATGACACCTGCTCAAATTCCCTTTTCTACACAACTGTTCAAGATACAGGAGCCCTGTCCTCCTTTTCATATGGTTACCCTAACTTTAAGTAATAATCAAAACTCTGAAAAATGTGGTAATTGACTGCAGAAACTGTTGCAGGACTAAGCCCATTGTGCATGTATACCCAGCTTTCTCCAACAGATCTTGAAGATGGCCGAGCAAAACATTCATCATTAAATTCAGTCAAAAAACAATGCAAAGTGCCTAATCAAATATGAGAATAATACAACAGCCATGAAATCTCACATAATCATTTAAGGAGTAGCATCTTAAAAGCCAATAGAAAATAAAAGCACAATTGTGATCGAAATCTGCATTATACAAAATGCTACACTGAGGCATGATCTTGTTGTTGTTTATTCGTTCAGTCGCTTCCGACTCCCCGTGACTTCATGGACCAGCCCACGCCAGAGCTTTCTGTCGGCCGTTGCCACCCCTAGCTCCCCCAAGGTCAAGTCTGTCACCTCCAGAATATCATTCATCCATCTTGCCCTTGGTCAGCCCCTCTTCCTTTTGCCTTCCACTTTCCCTAGCATCAGCCTCTTCTCCAGGGTATCCTGTCTTCTCATTATGTGGCCAAAGTACTTCACTTTGCCTTTAATACCATTCCCTCAAGTGAGCAGTCTGGCTTTATTTCCTGGAGTAGGGACTGGTTTGATCTTCTTGCAGTCCACGGCACTCTCAGAATTTTCCTCCAACACCACAGTTCAAAAGCATCTATCTTCCTTCGCTCAGCATTCCTTATGGTCCAGCTCTCACAGCCATAGGTTACTACGGGGAATACCATTGCTTTAACTATGAGGACTTTTGTTGTCAGTGTGGTGTCTCTGCTCTTAACTATTTCATCAAGATTTGTCATTGCTCTCCTCCCAAGAAGTAAACGTCTTCTGATTTCCTGGCTGCAGTCAGCGTCTGCAGTAATCTTTGCGCCCAGAAATACAAAGTCTGTCACTGCCTCCACGTTTTCTCCCTCTATTTGCCAGTTGTCAATCAAGCTGGTTGCCATAATCTTGGTTTTTTTGAGGTTTAACTGCAACCCAGCTTTTGCACTTTCTTCTTTCACCTTTGTCATAAGGCTACTGCTTAAAATGGTTTATAATAGTTTTGACAACTGTTGAGGCCCAGGACACACTCCCTATACAGTTCTCAAAACATTTTCAATGTGTTTTATCCTGCTTGGTGTAGATCTGGCCCCTTATTTTGATTTGGAGAGGAGGAAGGTGGAGGTGAGTCATTCCCCATTCTCATCAGTCATTTTTGGTGCTGTTCAAAGCTACTGTTTCACTACCTGCAGCTCTTCAGCACTCATGTCCTCCTGCTTTCTCCTTCTTCAAGTGACCCCAGCAATCAGAGAACATGTAGTGAATCACCTCTGCATACACCATCATAACTCTATGTATGCAATCATCTTTGGCTACATGATGACATCAGTGAGAAACAAAGCCAACTGAGGGTGAGGCCACTGCATAGCCATCAATCTGAATGGGTGAACACTTACTCCATTTTGGAGGAAACAGCCCAAATTGCCAACACACCGCAATTTTACAGTTGTTGAAATATTTGCAAAAAGCCCCCAGCCCCACACACCCCACACACCTTTTGGCTTAGCCCTATTTAAACTGTTTCCTGTTCTTTTGGAGGAGAAACATGTATAATAAATTTTCAGAAAACAAACATGATGGGCCAGGATAGTTAGGCACAATTCCCTCCTCCCCTCCCCCAAATTTCCCTCTGTAATATCTGTATATTTGTGATAAAACTAAGAAATTCAGCATAGCTATTTTAACATTTGGATCTTTGCATCATCTTCCTCCATGCATGCTGTAAGCAAAACTATTTATATTTTGTGCTTTTGCAGAATATGCACTTAAAAAGTAAGTTTGGAGCTATGTACCTGCTCTGGTTTAGCATAGGAGATCTTAATTAACTAACTAAGCTGGGAGCTAAGGTCTTGCAGTGCCTACTTGCAGTTCAAGTTTAATAAACTTCTTAACATTAAAAGGAGCAGCTCTGCTTTGATCCAGCAGCTCAGGGGTGGGGTTTAGTTTCTTTGACCAGGATAATCTTACTTTTTGTGTGTGCAGCTGTCATTTTGCAACAAGTTTGCTTTGATCTTGCAAACTTGGCTATTTGCGACCGCCTTAACGGTTATAGCATTGTTTGGCAAACCTCTATGAAAGTAAAAACTGGCCAAATCAAAGGCAAATTGGGAGGTCAAATCTGAAGATGCAGAGGAGATTGCACCTACACAAAACAAAAACTATGTCCTGCCCAAAGGGAAGATTTAGTAGTTCTGCCGATATTACCTATGAGTTTTATTCCAGACCTTTTGCAAGCAAAACATTCACTTAAGATGGGTAACAACTTCTAGGTGCTGCTCTATATATTCTCATAAGTAAGACAACATGTTTTGAAACAAAACACCGAACTTTCTGCTGGGATACAATATCACTTTTCAGCACTTTTGGATTGCTAGACCCAGAAACGTCAAGTGTAATTTACATTTTTTAAACTTGATAAGAAGCAGGGCTTTCCAGCCCTTTTATAATAATGCATATTACTTACTGAACCATATGTATTCTCTCTGCTATTCAAGGAACAAACAGCAGCAGCTCCGGCAGCACACCAGCTGGCTAATGTAGCAATATAAAAGGTTTAGCTTTCATCCTGTTTATGCCGAGAGCCACAACGGGGTGGCAAGCATGGGGATGGTAGGACCACTGGCATTTCCTCTGAAGAAATGTTATGGAGGAGAAGGTTATCAATGGCTACTAGTCCTGATGGCTATGTGCTACCTCCAGTATCAGAGTCAATAAGCCTATATATACCAGTTGCTGGGGAACAAGTATGGGAGGTTGCTGTTGCACTTGTGTCCTGCTTGTGGGTCCCTGGTCAACAGTTTATTGGCCACTGTGTGAAGAGAGTGCTGGATTAGATGGAGCCTTGGTCTGATCCAGAATGGCTCTTCTTATTCTTAAGAAGCTACCTTCTACTGAAATGGACCTAGATTGATCTATCAGGCTTGGTATTGTCTATCCCAGCCCTCTCCAAACTGGTACCTCCAGATGTTTTGTACTTCAACTCCCATCAGTCCCAGCCAGCATCACCAATGGACAGGAATCCTGGGAGTTGTAGTCCAAAACATATTGTGGCGGCTCTGCAAGGTTTTGGCTAGGCATCTTTTCCAGCCCTACTTGGAGATGCCAGGGACTGAACCTGGATAAAACCCAACCTAAGTCCTACTTAGAGTAACCCATTGACATGCATGGAACTTAACTTAGTGATGGCTAACTAAATCCCACTCATTTCAGTTGGTCTACTCAAAGTAGGACTTAAGTTTGGTTTTATCCTCTCCATGCAAAATAGGTGTTCTACCACTTCTCGTATAGACCTTGTAAGACAGAGGTGGGCAACTTGTGGCCCTCCAGATGTTTTGGCCCACAAATCCCATCAGCCCTGGCCATCAAGGCCAATGGCGAGGGATTATGGGAGTTGCTCCACCCAATGCCAGCCTTACACATTTTTGCATCTGAACTGAACCTTCAAAACATGAACTCTGTGCTTTAGACTGGAGCATGTTGCTGTTTTGAAATGGGGACAGGTAGTGGAGGGGGGAAAGTGTCCCCTCTGGAATGTGGTCCTTCTCATGACTTCATGGTAAGGCTGGCACTGATTTCCCTATTACGCATTGGTGCTTGTAGCTGATGATTTGAAAGATACAGAAAGGGGTAAGATAAGGCCAACCACTCCTTAAGAACATCATGCGGTGAACGAGACCTTTAAAACGAGTAGGAATGGGTTCTGCTGCTCTGAAAGCGGCTGCGACTATGACGCACGATGTGGTGGGGAACCCTGAGAAACCTGATGTGCTGGAGAAAATGCGTGTGATTTGGCACAAGCACTTGAGAGGAACATGCTCTTCTGATGTTCACATATGCTAGGAGAAATGGTATTCTAATTTTAGAAGTTGCGAGTAGTGAGTGCGCAGGGCTACTGAAGCATGAACATTATTCCCAGAGGTACTTACGCCATGGTATGGAAATTCCCAGAAACAGCATCAAGGCATCCATCCAAAGGGTGCTTAGAAAAGGAAAAACAACAATCCCTGCTAGAGCATTTAAAAAGCAAACGGCATGAGGCAAGAACTCCCCTAATCATTTATTGATTACAGTTGCATAAGGTTGCTACCCTATTAATCCAGCAAATTATGGAGAGTTTAACCATTCATTGCACTGACTGAACAATGAAGGGACTTATTGCGACTGTGGTGATGTTTGTTCAACATCTACATTTTTAGGTGCTGTCATGCTTGTAAAACCAAGGGTATCTAGACATACTGAAGTAGTAGTTACGGAGGAAAAACCTCCTTATCTGGCAAGATCACATCAAGTAAACTTGAATTCAGTTGTGATGTAGGCTGCGCAAGGACAATAGAGGGCATACTGATTTATTATTTTATTCGTTTGTTTATTACATTTATATACTGCCCCATAGCCAAAGCAAAACAAATATACAAAATTTAAAACCATAAAAAGCATAAAATACAAACAAAACCAGACCATATCCGTTTAAAACAACTATTCTGGGGTCAGTTTAAAAACTCAGCATATGCTGTTAAATGCCTGGGAGAAGAGAAAAGTCTTGACCCGGTGCCAAAAAGATAACAATGTTGGCACCAGGCGAGACTCGTCGGGGAGATTATTCCATAATTGAGGGGCCACCACTGAAAAGGCCCTCTCCCTTGTTCCCTTTATTCAATCCATTGAGATACTGAAAACAGCATCTGTAGTCAATATTTCATACTGATTTGTGTCTACCCATGTTTATTTCACCAAAATCAGCAGCGCCCATTCACAAGCAGGAGGTATCAGCAGACCAGGGAAAGTATTATTATTATTATTATTATTATTATTATTATTATTATTATTTATTTATATAGCACCATCGATGTACATGGTGCTGTACAGATAACACAGTAAATAGCAAGACCCTGCCGCATAGGCTTACAATCTAATAAAGTTGTAGTAAACAATAAGAAGGGAAAGAGAATGCAAACAGGCACAGGGAAGTGTAAACAGGCACCGGGAAGGGTGAAGCTAACAGTATAGAGTCAGAACAAACTCAAAGTATAAAAGCTATAGGGAAAAGAAAAGTTTTTAGCTGTGTTTTAAAAGCTGTGATTGAGTTGGTAGTTCTCAGGTGTTCTGGAAGAGCATTCCAGGCATGAGGGGCAGCAGAGGAAAATGGACGAAGCCGAGCAAGGGAAGTAGAGACCCTTGGGCAGGCAAGAAGCATGGCATCAGAGGAGCGAAGAGCACGAGCGGGGCAATAGTGTGAGATGAGAGAGGAGAGATAGGCAGGAGCTAGACCGTGAAGAGCTTTGAAGGTCAACAGGAGAAGTTTATATTGGATTCTGGAATGAATTGGGAGCCAATGAAGAGATTTCAGAAGCGGAGTGACATGGTCAGAGCGGCGGGCCAAGAAGATGATCTTAGCGGCAGAGTGGTGGACAGAGACCAGCGGACTGATGTGAGACGAGGGGAGGCCAGAGAGGAGGAGGTTGCAGTAGTCCAACCGAGAGATAACCAGTGCGTGAACGAGAGTCTTGGCAGAAGAGACAGACAAAAATGGTCGAATCCTGGCAATATTATACAGGAAGAAACGACAAGATTTAGCTACTGCCTCGATATGAGGAATAAAGGAGAGCGAGGAATCAAATATAAAGCCAAGGCTACGAGTTTCCTTGACCGGAGTAAGCATGACATCGTTGACAGTAAGAGAGAATGAGAGGTGAGGAGAAGGTTTAGGAGGGAAAACAAGCAGTTCAGTTTTTGCCATGTTAAGCTTCAAGCGACGATGAAGCAGCCAAGCTGAGATATCTGAAAGACATGCCGAGATACGATCGTGAACATCAGGAGAAAGTTCCGGAGATGAGAGGTATAGTTGTGTGTCATCGGCATACAGGTGATATTGGAGGCCATGAGATTGAATAAGTTTACCCAAGGGCAGCATGTATAGAGAAAACAGCAGCGGGCCAAGCACCGAGCCTTGCGGAACCCCTACTGAAAGGGGAAAGGAGGAGGACGAGCTGCCGTTAGCCGACACGCTGAAAGAGCGACCCTCTAGATAGGAGGCGAACCAGTTATAGACAGAGCCACAGAGTCCAAGGTCATGGAGGGAATCTAAGAGAAGATCGTGATCAACCGTGTCAAAGGCTGCAGTTAGATCAAGGAGAATAAGGACGGAATAATGGCCCTTAGACTTGGCAGTGAGAAGATCATTGGTGATCTTGGTAAGGGCTGTTTCAGTGGAATGCAGAGGACGGAATCCAGATTGAAAGGGATCCAGAGCAGAGTTACTAGAGAGAAAGTCAAGACAGCGAGAGTAGACCACACGTTCCAGAATCTTTGAGACAAGGGGCAACAGAGAGACAGGTCGGTAGTTAGACAGAGAAAGTCGATCAAGAGTGGGTTTTTTGAGAATGGGAGAGACAGTAGCATGTTTAAAAGCAGAGGGAAATGAGCCAGAGGACAGGGAAGAATTAATGATGTGAAGCAAGGACGGGAGGATAGCGGGGATAAGATTAATAAAGACGCGAGAGGGAATTGGATCACGGGAACAAGTGGAAGGCTTCGACGAGCGCAGTATTTTAGACAGTTCATCAGCTGAGACTGAGGGGAACGCCGAGAGAGTTGCAGGAGGAACTGACAGGTGAGGCACAGGAGCTGGGAGCGGAGCAGAGCTGGCCAGATCGGAGCGAATAGTTTGGATTTTAGCATTGAAGAAAGAGGCAAAGTCATTGGCAGACAGAGAGGCGGGGAGAGATGGTGGATTAGGTTTCAGGAGAGAATTGAAGGACTTGAAGAGCCGCTGAGGGTGTCTAGCATTTGACTGGATCAGCGTTGAGTAGTGCTGCTGTTTGGCCAGTGAAATGGCAGAAGAGAAGGAGGAGAGAACAAATTTGTAGTGGACAAAGTCCGCCAAGTCCCTGGTCTTACGCCACAGGCGTTCGGCTGCCCGGGAGCAAGAGCGAAGGTAGCGGAGAAAAGAGGTGAGCCACGGTTGGGGTTGAGAGGGGCGAATTATCGGAGTTGTAGATGGAGCAAGATTATCAAGAGTTGAAGACAATGTGGAGTTAAAGGAGGAGACGGCTGAGTCCAAGGAGACGGCTGTGAAGACAGAAGGAAGAGAGGAGGCTAGAGACTGAGAGAAAGCCTCATAGTTGATAGAATGCAGGTCACGACAAGGGCGTGAAGCAGGACGTGAAGGAGGGGGATTGTGAGTAATATTGAAAGAGACTAGATGATGATCTGACAGAGGAAAGTCAACAATAGAAAAGTCCAGGACAGAGCAGTTCCGAGTGAGGACAAGATCCAGACAGTGTCCAAGGGAATGTGTGGGTGCTTCAGAGCAGAGCTTGAGATCGTAAGAGGAAGATAAGGAGCGAAATCGTAGAGCTGCAGCATTGTGAAGGTCATCCACATGGATATTGAAGTCACCCAAGATCAGAGTAGGAGAGTTGTCAGAGAGGAGAAAGGACAGCCATGAGTCCAGATCAGAGAGAAATTTAGAGGATGAGCCAGGGGGGCGGTAGAGAACTGCAACCCGCAGTCGCAGCGGAGCGAAGAGTCTCACCACATGTGCCTCAAAGGAGGAGAAACAGTGTGAAGGTGGAATTGGAAGAGGCTGGAACTGGCACAAACTCGATAATAAAAGACCCACACCACCACCTCGACCCTCTGGGCGACTCGAGTGAGAGAAAGAGAGTCCTCCATGAGAGAGGGCAGCTGAGGTGGCGGTATCATGGGCAGGGAGCCAGGTTTCAGTTAGAGCAAGGAGGTGAAGGGGTCTGGAGAAAAACAAGTCCTGGATGACAGGGGCCTTGGAAGCAATAGAGCGACAGTTCCATAATGAACACGAGAAAGGCAGCTGGGAAGGGGGGAGACACCGAATAGGAACTAAGTTGGGAGAGATGAAATTGGAGCGAGCCATAGGGACAGGTATGGGGAGAAAGGAATTAAAGGAAGAAATGAGGAGAGAGAAGGCAGGTAGGCAGGGAAGTAAGATAGGCGTGGGACGGGATTAACCAGAGCTGGTCTGGTCAAGAGCAGTAGCAGCAAGCAAGAAGGTAGGCACAGAGAAGTGCAGGCAGATAGGGTGGGTTAAGGTAGTTGCATTGCCAAAGTAATAGCCCGACAGTGCAGGAGAACATGTCCTGAGCCGAGGTAGTGCAGACTGGTCCGGGGTTGGGGTTCTTCCTCTGAGGTGTTGTGCCTGATGGCTTCGTGCCCACGGCTGAGAGCCACAGGCCGAGAGCCCTTGTGCTCTCGCCCTTCGGCTCGCGCTGAAGGCTTGCGCCTCCAGCTGGCTGGAGTCTTAATTTACCTGCAAGGAGAGACAGCTGATAAACAACAACTAAGTGAAGTAATCCCCCAAACAGACACATGATAGAATAATGACACAGTGGCTGCATTCATGTGACATGCTAACCCACACTCAGTGGTTGAGTGTGTGTTGTTTTTGAACGTTAGGCTGTTTGTTGAACCATGGGTTAGCATGTTCAACCTAACAACAAACCATGGGTTTTTAAGGTGGCTTGTTAGAGAAAAATAACCCATACTGCATAGTTAACAAACCACCTCGTTGAAAACATTCTGGGTTCAGACAACACACTAACCCATGGTTCAACCAACACCCCACGGTTCAACTAATAACCCACACTCAACCTCTGAATGTGGGTTACTGTGCTGTGTGAACCCAGCAATGTCCTGGTTCGCATGATCACTGCAGCCCACCACGACCTATTTAAGCCATGGTTGGTTGCAGCAGCACATGCCGGCAACCATTGTGAATATTCAAGCCATGGCAGGCAGTCACTGTGGCTTGTCATGATGTGCAAATCGGCCAAGGGTGGGTTGTTACTGAGGTTAATAAACTACCACAACCCATGGGCTATTTGGGGGTTGTGGGTTGTTTGATAACCATGGCCACAACCCATTCTGCGCCTGGTTTGCACATCACGTTAAGCCTCAGGAATTGCCTGCCATGGCTTGAATATTCACAATGGTGACCAACGCATGCTGCAGCCCACCATGGCTTAAATAAGCTGTGGTGGGATGTGGCAATTGTGTGAACCAGGCCGGAAGACTGTGGGAGAGTGGGACTGTTTACAAGGAGGAGGGAATATTCCCATCATTGCAGGCTTTTAAGAAGGATGTGTAAACTTTCTATTTTCCTCTGGCCCTCCCCTGATTATGTGTTACCTGAGTTATAGCTGCATTTGTCTGTTGTGAGTTTTATTTTATGCTGGTATTTGATGTTTTTAGAATGTTTGCTGTTTTTGTTGTTATTGCTGTTGTTATTGCATTTTACTGCTTTTATTGCCTATTATTATTGTTGTTGTTGTTGTTGTTGTTGTCGTTGTTGTGTTTTATTGTTTTATGCTGCCTTGGGAGGCTCCTGCACTGAAAGGCAGACAAGAAATATTTTAAAAAATGAAAAGAGTTGCTGGAAATGGAGGAGGAAGATAAAACATAAGGATAAAAATGTGTACAGAGGGAACAATTAAAAGCAAACAATGCCAGAACTTTGCACAAAAAAATTCTATAGAAAAACCCTCCCAAGGCATTACAAAATTGTCTGATGAGGTCATTTCCTAATTTATACTAAGGGCCTTCCTAGACAAGGGTTTATCCCGGTGCGAGGCCCGGGCTCCCTGCTGTGCATGCAGATGACACACAGGGGATCCCGGGGTCAGGCTGGGCTAAACCCTCCCTTGACCCAGGATAACCGGATCCACTTGTGGCCCGGTTTTTCCACAGTGAGCTCGGGGCTGCGGAAAGTCTAGCTGGTTCTGCGGCTTTTCCCGGCTGCTCGCTTACTCGCAAGTAGCCAGGAGAAGCCGAGCACTGTGCCCATTGGGCTGGGGGCGAGAGAATTGCGGGGGGGAGAGATGGGGGCCAGGGGGGGAAGAGCGGACCCGGCAGGAGAGATGGGGGGGAAGAGCGGATCCAGGGTGGGGAGATGGCGGACAGGGTGGTGGTGGAGGGGGCATCGGACATGGCAAGCGGGGGGGCGAGCAGGGGGCATCAGACATTATGGGGGGAATCGTGGGCAGGGGGAGCGGGGAACCCTTTGTTTTTTAAAAAAAACCAACTTACCTTTTTGTTGGTGTGCTCCTGCGCACATGGCCCCTTTAACTTTTTTTAAAAAACTGAAGGACGCGACAGGGCTTTCCTTTCCCCATCGCTTCTGATGTGTGGAAAGGAGCGACAGCCCACACTACTTCTAGCACAGGCTGGCTGCTCCTCCCACACGGATTCTGAGGTAGGTCTAGCAAGGCCCTAAGAAGCTATTTTTAAGTGGCTCCAGGAACAGAAATGAGAACTGTCCATAGAAATCAAAGGAGAAATCCAAGATTTTAATGTAGGTGGGACTGGGCATATCAACTCTTCCACCATCTACCGAACACCCACATTACTTTTATTGCCGTATTGTAAACTGGGCCTTTTCATTAGTGGCCCCCCATTTGTGAAACTCTGTTCTAAATTATGCCTACCGTGCCCCATCATTACAGGTATAATGTTGTTGTTTTTTACCTTGACCTATAATTGAGTCAAGACGTTGGGTACCATTGGGTCCATGGTGTTATCTGGCTTTAACAGTTAATTTTGATTTTATTGTTGTTTTATTATTCTTTTATTGTGTTTTGCGGTTTTAAATGTTTTTAATGCCACCTTGGGAGGGGTTTCCCTAAAAGGAAGAATGCTAATTATTTCTACAAAATTAGTGTGCAAATTTCTGGCATTGTTTGCTTTTAATTGAGGTGATCCATTCATCTTCCCATTCTACAGGTGAGGAATTGAGGCTAGGAGAACAAGTGGCCACTGGCAAGTTTCCAAATCTGCAGAAGAGCAAAACAGTTGAGCCCTGGGCAGCCACTAGGGTATGCAGACATCTACAGATTTGGCAGGAAGTTGAGATCTATATGACCTCTAATGCCCCTTGAACTCCAGAAAAATTGAATTTATTTAACCACACACACAAATCTTCCTTTCTGTGTTGAAGCCATCTGGTTGGCAGAAGTCTTTGAATACTAGGCAGAAATCCAATGCAGTAAAGGCAAAATGAATTGAATCAGCATGCAGAGACTTGACACTAGAATAAGAGCTGACTTGAGTTATTCACAACTTCTACTGTTGTCATATCATCTGGGACTTAATGCATTCTGAATGCAGGCCTAAGCTGCTACACTTAAAGACCTGCATAGTAGCAAAGGTAAAGATCTCAATCAGTGTTAGGTTGATGATTTGATCAGCTATGTGGTAGTCATTCCGCTACACGAGGAATGGAATTTGGCACATAAGAAGTGTTTTAAAATTCACCTAAGGCAAGCCAACGCAACTCATGACCCAGTGAATACTGCCCACCAGACAATGCAGTCTGACCTGCCGTATGCTTGTCAACTCCCCACTCCAAACTGCTTTTTGTACTTCCAAGTAGGTAGGGGGGGGATGAAATGGTTTATCAAGCTTCCTGTGAGCTGCCATACATGGCGAATGGGAAGGTTCAGCTTCGCAAGTCAAGAGTGCAATGTGTGCTTTCACAAGATGGCTACCATGGTGGGCACAGATGGGAACAAAGTATTCATTTCCCAGAAGGCAAAGTGGTGAAATGAAAACAAATTTGCACAATTAAAAGTCACAGGTGCGGTCTGAGCTCCAAAACACAAAAGAGTGATTGACTTTTTTGAAAGGGGTCCTGTGTGGAGATTTAATAACTACTTCTTCAAGCCAATTAATACTGCTATTGAATTGACATCCTTTCCAAGTATGCTTGCCTTGTAATGTTTATATACACATGATGTATACATGTGTCACTAGGCACTTCTATTTGTACTTTTCCATGTGTTTGTTGAGTACAGTTACAGAACAATCTTATAGTCCTGGTAGAGCATCCCAGGGACCATAGGAGATTGCAGATTCCAACTCCTGAGGTGCTTGATGCTGCTATGACTTTGGGAGGTGGAATATGACACTGGGCCATTCCCCCTCCCCTCAGCAGCAGCCCCTCACAGTGAGTGAGGAAAGCACTGCAGTGGCTACTCTTGTGGGGTCACAACAGCACCCTCAGAAAACCTCAAGGAGGGCAAAATGGGGGTGATATGGTACACAGGGGAGGCACAGATTCACAGAAAACAGCAGACACTCCATGGCCATCAGTGCCCACTGCCAGTAAGTTAGCTAGACAGGCTCAGAGGCCCATTTAGCTGAACTTTTACTTTAAAGAAGAATAGGAGGTGAAATTGCCTCTGTCGTTCCTTGTGCCCTGTCTGGCTTTTGCCATCAGAACTTTGGATAGATCTCTTTGGTGACTTTACTGGCATGTGCTGACCCCCCCCCCCCCATACACACAGGGCTGGGCCTTCTCAAGAAAAGAGATGGAAGAACTGGGTTTCTACAGGGTTTTTAGCAAGCAGGTTGGGCAAGCAGGACCTTCTTCCATTAAGTCTGTTTAGCAATAAGGTATAAGATTGCATTGCAAAACTCCTTGGTCTACTGAAAAATGTAATATTGCATTATTTCCCCACAGAATTGTAAAGCAATGATTTCTGGCATCTTTGAAACGAGATAAAGAAGCAACAGACACAACACAGGTTTTTCCAATTTTAACTATCCATCCCTCTTGTGGCTTTCTTTTCTGCAAGTCTTTTTGTTGGGAAATAAGCAGCGGTTACACATTTCCATGACACATTTATTGTCAAAGATACACAACGTCTGGAAAACCAACAATGCTTTAGTGCACATTAAATAGGCAGCAAATTGAAAAGAACAAACAAAAGAAACAAAGCAAGGATCAGTAATTTGCAACTGATTAAAGATTGAATTGGATAGATCTCTTTGGTGATTCTGCAAAATAAGCTGGTTTGGAAAGTTACTTTCCACTGCTGCCAAGTTGGTTTGCTTTAGACCATAAAGTCAAACCAAGTGCTAAGAAGAATGTGACCAGAAGCTGATCAGAAATGTGGAGAAATGGTGGAGTGGTTAGATTCTCCTAACCACTTGGCAGGATACTACAAATGATCAGCTTACAAAGCAGATACACGTGCAATGTTGTAAATTGCTGTTTGCAATTTACTTGGTAAAGGAGTGCCTGTATTCACTCAGAATGACAACTCTTTCAGAGGGTGACTGAGGCCACAGCTAGACCTAAGGTTTATCCTGGGATCCTCCAGTGTTCACTGTGCCTGAGCACTGGATCCCCTGTGTGTCACCTAGATGAACAGGTTTGACCCCTGGATGATCCAGGGATAAACCTTAGGTCTAGCTATGGCCTGACAATCCATTGCCCAAATTAAAATGCCCAGGTGTCATGCTCAGCTATGCCGACTCTGCAGGTACCTTAAAAAAAAAACCCACCTCTGTCCAGTGGATTCCCTCCTTCATTATAGAGATGCTGCCAGGGCACCTATTTTTTGCCTTGCTTGCTAAGGCATAGGAAGAGTCTTTTCCATGTAAGCTTTGTCTACTGCGAGCAGAACAGCAAATCTTTTCAAATTCACATGTCTCTTTTCCCTAGTCTCCTGTGGGTGGCAAAACATTACACAAACATCGCCATCGACCATGAGAAAGAGGCATACAACTCCAGTCTTGCTGGCTCCTGATTGGTGGCCATGACAGCTCGTGACTGTGGACTTCGCTCCCCCTGTCAATCCTCCACTGACCTGAGGGAGATAAATCTAGAGTTGTGTTTCTGTTTTCCTTTGTCTAGCATTTGGAACACCTTTCTAGTGGCAAGCGTGCTGCAAACATCATGTATGTCTATCCAAGGCGGGGGCAGCAAGTGTTAGCCCTCCAGATATTTTGGCATATAATTCCGATGAGAGTTGTAGGCCAAAACATCTGGAGAGTCACAAGTTGCCTACTCCTGATCTAATGACCAGATTATATAGAACTGCTTCTATTGTTACTTTTTGTTTCTTCCATTCTCTTTTATTGGATTTAAATGTATAATTTGAAGCCTGAGGCTGTTGCTAGATGAGGAGTTAGCCCAGTGTGAGGCCTGGGCTCCCTGCTGTGCATCCAGATGACGCACAGGGGATCCCGGGGTCAGGCCGGGCTAAGTCCTCCCTTGACCCGGGATAAGCGGATCCACTTATGGCCCGGCTTTTCCGCAGCCCCGGGCTGGGGCTGCAGAAAGTCTAGCGACTTCCGTGGTTTTTCCCAGCTGCTCGCTTACTCACGAGTAGCTGGGAGAAGCCACACACTGGACACAGCATTCCATAGGAGCGCTGTGTCCATCGGGCCGGGGGGGGGAAATCACGGGGGGGGGGGAGATGGGGGCCGGGGGAAAGAGCGGACCCAGCAGGAGAGATGGGGGGAAGAAGAATGGGGACAGGCATGGCGGACGGGGACAGGGCATGGCGGACGGGGGAGAAGAAGAACGGGGACAGGCATGGCAGACGGGGACAGGGTATGGCGGATGGGGACAGGCATGGCGGACGGGGATAGGGCATGGCGGACGGGGGGAAGAAGAACAGGGACAGGCATGGCAGACGGGGACAGGGCATGGCGGACGGGGGGAAGAAGAACAGGGACAGGCATGGTGGACGGGGACAGGGCATGGCGGACGGGGGGAAGAAGAACGGGGACAGGCATGGCGGACGGGGGACGGGCATGGTGAGTGGGGACGGGGGATGGGCATGGCGAGTGGGGACTGGGGACGGGCATGGCAAGCGGGCCCAGGGCATGGCGAGCGGGGGGAGGATGGGCAAGCAAGTGGGCAGGGGGGGCAGCGGGGAACCCTTTATTTTTTATATTAAAAAACCTACCTTTTCCGGGGGTGCGCTCCTGCACATTTAAGGGGAAAAAATGGCAGATGCGACAGGGCTTCCCTCGGCCCCGTTGCATCTTACGTGTGGACAGGGCCTACAGGCTGTGCTATTTCTAGCGCGGCCTGGTCCCTCCTCCCACACGGATTATCAGGTAGGTCTAGCAAGGCCCTGAGATTGATTGGGGGTTCATCTACACCAAGCAGGATATTCCACTATGAAAGTGGTATATAAAAGGCAGGAGCCAAACCAAGCAGGATATAGTGGTATGAAAGCAGTAGATGGCATGTGTCAATGGGCCCTAACAGTGGTCAGCACACTTCAATACCGCTATAAAGCAGTAGTCTGGCTCCTGCCTTTTATATACTGCTTTCATAGTGGAATATCCTGCTTGGTGTAGATGAGCCCTGGATCTTTTGCCTAACCCATCACCCATTCTCAGCCTTGTGTCTAACTCTTTTGGTCCATGCTATGGGCTTAGATGGAGAGATAAATGGGGATAACAGGACTGAGTCCTGTCTGGCACCAACCAGCAGATGTGCAGAGAGTTATTTTTAATGTTCTCAGTGCATAAATACCCATGTAGTTTTGATGTTTCCTACAGTGTAGCAAAGTAGTGGCAGCCTGCTCATGAGTAAAATAATAAAGCATGTTCTAACCTTGTCTACGTCATAGGAAAGGTGAGGTGAACGCATTTATACTCATTTCTTATGCTGGCTAGGGCTGATGGGAATGGTAGGCCAAAACTTCTGGTGCACCATAGGTTATCCACCCCTGATATAAACACCACATTATGAGAAGGGCAGCATTTCCAGGTCAATTCATCCAGTTGGCTATGGAGTTCATGCAATCAGCTGGAGCTGGTGTTGTATGGAATCCACAGTGGTCCAAACCAGACCTGGATTGAAAACATTACGCCAAGAGTCCTAGGAGAAACCTTTCAACTTCTAGAGCTATTCAAGAGTGCCCCACCCAACCTTCCTTCTGGTTCATCATGCACCCCTTTCTAATGAGATCACCTTCTCCGGCCCTCACTATCCGCCACACTGACAGTGCAATCCTACACTTCTCTCTTCAGACATATAGCCCTATTAAGCTCAGTGGGACTTACTCCCACGTGAGTGTGTTTAGGAGTGCAGTCTGAGCTAATAAGAAGTTAAGAACCAAATACATGTGGAGAGGGGGAGAGCCATTTGAGGTCCTCCAGATATTCTGGCCTCCACCTCCCATGAGCTCTCACTATTGGCTATGCTGGATGTGGCTGATGGAAGTTGTACATCAAAATATCTGGAGGGCCACCAGTTGTTCACCCCTAGCACAAGCAATATATCAACAAGAGCAACAGAACAGTTTTCAATCATGAGAAGTAGGGTGATGGCTGGATTTTGTTAATAGAACTTTTCTACCTTGATCATCAGACTTCACAAGAATATCCAATTACTTCTTGCTGCACAGAGAAAAAAACATGCTGCATTTTTTTAATTAGGGAGATGAATGTGCGCAACAGTAATTTAAATCTACTCTACCCAAAAAAATCTGCTCTGCACAAATATTTTCTCATTAAATATAAATATCCTGCCATTTTTTTATTTTATTTTTGTTACTTCTATTTTGCTTGAGATCAAAGACTCTGTACTCATCTACTAATTTTTATATTAAAACATAAGGGAAATTGGGATTTGTTGTTGTTGTTGTTGTTGCCAATCCATGTTTTAGATTTAGGTATTCTTCTATTAAAAGAAACAGAGTGTGCTTTTTACTTGACTAATATTTTTCCCCAAGGTAATTAAACATTTCATTAGGTGATGAACCAATAAAGGTTTCCTCTAGAGTGAAAGCAAGATGGGAAAATAAGAGGTTTAATTGTCCTCTATAGCATAGAGAGTTATTAATGAGGATTGCTGTTTTTAAATCAGTGATCATACAAAAAAAAATTGTTCAGTGTTAATATTCATTCACGATCCTATCACGTGTTCAAGAATTAAGGAGTTTTCTCAGAGCCATTCTACACATAACAAAATAAGATAGTAGAATTTTGAACTATGTTATTTATAGGTGTGTGTTGACCCATTTTTTTAAAAAAAATCCAGATGAAAATCGTATTTCCATATATAAATACGTATTTTAACACATTTTCTCTCCAAATACCTTTATTAAGCTCTGGAGAGTCATTTTAGATTGAAACAACTTTGATCTTTTGGGAATTTCAAATGGTTGATCCAAATTTAGATGTTTAACAAAAGGACTATCCTCTGCTACTATACCTTAAAAACACAATCACGCTAGGGAGCCATGCTTGGTTTATTTGTGTTTTCATTTATTCAAAAGTTTAAAGACACTGTGTGGGTGTAGTGAACAGAATTTAAGACTTGAATCTCTTGAATTTTTGCCTACCTAGACCAGTTGCATCAAAAGGATGTGAGGCGAAGACGTTATTGATGCATTCTCTATGAGTAAAACCTATGCATGGAGCTGCAGGACTGTAGTACTGGCCACATCCCCACCATACCTCCTAGATGTTCATACATTGATGTGGTCACCAGCATGGAAAGAGCTTATAGGCAAGTCATCACTAGATGCTACCACGATGATATGTGAATCAGCTCAAGAAAATATGGGAGCTAGACAACATGGAAATGGAATCTGTGTGGCAATAGACTTCCACCATGGCTTTAGCATGTAGTACTACCCATCACATCATTCTGTCCCAACTTACTTGATTTAGAGAATTCCACAACAATGTGCCAGTTGTTTTAATTGTCCAGAACTCTTCTTCAGGCTAGATGCTATAAAACTGAGGAGTTATGGAGGACTTGAAATCTTGCGCATGTTTTGTGGGATTTTGGTTGGTCCTTTTCCTCAAGGACCAGCATGGCTAACTTTGTCTTTTTGTTTTGACTTAGAGTTTCTATGGCAGTATTACCACTTGAAGAGGACAGCTCATAATGGCATGAAAATTCTCTGGACCATGCAGCCAAATTGTGCAATGTTATGGCTACATGGGTGATGTTGTTTAGGGTGACCATATGAAAAGGAGGACAGGGTTTCTGTATCTTTAACAGTTGTATTGAAAGGGGAGGCTGAGTTCGGATGACACGCTAATCAAACTGGGGGGGGGGGGATAGGAACAGAATGGGAAACAACCGTTGATAAGCGTGTCGTCTGAACTCAGCTGGAATTTCAGCACGTATCATTTGTATGCATGCAGGACCTGGTGAAATTGAACAGGAAATTTCACCAGGTGCTGCATGTATACAAATGACATCTGCTGAAATTCCCTTTTCTATGCAACTGTTAAAGATACAGGAGCTCTGTCCTCCTTTTCATATGGTCACTCTAATGTTGTTTGCATAGTGTGCTGCAGAAACAATCCTAAGCATCCTTACCTGTAAGCAGGTCCCATTGAACTCAATGTGACCTACTTCTGAGTAGACATGTTTAGAGCCCAGCTTTTGAATGGCAATATTCTGGCTTAAGTGGTTTGTGGATAAAGACTAATGTCTTTCAGCTTTGGAGGCCTTCCCCTTCTCTTATCCATCCAACCTCATTTGATTTGTAAGTTGAAGACAGCGCACTGCCATTCCATGCAATTAAGCAGCTGCCATGTTCCACTGGAGTAGAGATTTAAAAAACATCCCTGTTTACCATGTATTAGCAGCAGGCTGCGCTTAATGGTTCTCTATAAACAAGCAGAACTATTCCCTATGGAGAATACAATTAACTGTTAGCATCTCATAATACTTACTACAGCAAGCTTGTCATAGGCCACAGCTAGACCTAAGGTTTATCCTGGGATCATCCAGGGTTCGCCCCTGCCTGAGCACTGGATCCCCTGTGTGTCACCTAGATGAACAAGTTTGGACAATTCAGGGATAAACCTTAGGTCTAGCTATGGCCATAGTCTATAGGGCTGCTATGGAGGTAAATTGATCTTTGTAAAGCATTTTCCAATGGACCTGTCAGGCATTCACTATAATGTGTTGAATATAACGTTGGAATGAAAGCTTTTTTGTTATGGCTAATAAGCTTCTATTTGAACCAGGGCTCATCCCCAGAACAAATTTCTGAGGCCTGGCACATGCCAACAATAACTAAGAAGATATTGAACTAGTTTGCATGACCAATTTGAGCCACAGTGGCTTAAATACACTACCACGGCTTGTGACATGGGTACCCATTCCATAACCTGAACCCCCAGCTCATAGGTTCTGTGTCATCCAAACCCAGCAAGGATGGTTTGTTGGCTTGGTTAACAAACCACCCAGAACCCATGGGCTCTTTTAGGTTTGTGGGTGTTTTTTTAACGGTGCCAACAACCCACCCTTGCTGGGTTTGGACAACATGAAAACATACAAACAGGGCTTGCATTACAGAATGGTGCCCACAAGCACCTGGCACATGCCACAAGCCATGTTGGCTTAAGTAAGCCATCGTAGCTCAAGATCATGCAACTCCCTTTAAGTGTGTATAGACTAACTCTCCCTCACTGGGAATAACCAAAACCATCTTCCATACCACTAGGACGGGAGATAAAGGCATCCAGTCAGAGGATTTTCTTGAATGTAAGCCTTACACTGAGTCAGCACTGTCTATGGCCAGGGATGATGGGATCTGGAGTCCAACAACATCTGGAGGTTGCCCACTTTTGCTCTAGAAACTCTGGTTTGAAGATCTCAGTGAGTAGATAAAAAAGATTAGTTGACCACACATCTGTACCTCATGCACAATAAAATTCTCCTTACCACTTAGAACAGATGAATAAGCTGACATAGGCCATAGCTAGACCTAAGGTTTATCCCAGGATCATCCCGGGTTCATCCCTGCCTGAGTGCTGGATGCCCTGTGTGGCACTGAGATGAACAGGTGTGACCCCAGGACAATCCTGGGATAAACCTTAGGTCTAGCTATGGCCCCAAAGTAAAAGAGCTCACCCCTTGGTAGTTTAATCATCAGTATGGACACATTCTTAAATGTCAAACTTAAGTACACTTAATTATTCCATTAAAATTAAATACTGTAAGTTAATAAGTGAGTAAATAAAATCAATGGCACTTGGTTCCAAGTCATTTAGCCTAGGTGAATATAGATGACCATTCAACCACATGGTAACTTCTAATGATGGGAACAAATGAAATACTAATATCCATGTAAGCCTATGAGGCAGGGTTTTGCTATTAAATTGTTTTACTCTGTACAGCACCATGTACATTGATGGTGCTATATAAATAATAATAATAATAATAATAATAATAATAATAATAATAATAATAATAATAATAATACCTACATGGCTGAGGAGAATTTTAGCACACATCCAAACTGGATTCAGGGAAGCATAGGCCTGGTAAAATCCTCCAAAATATGTGTGCAGGCATTATGGACAATCCACTACTCAGGTGGGTCTGTACCACCACAATAAATGGTTATCCGTCTTTGACTGATGAGTTTATGTGATCAAGTTTTACACAGTGATGTCATGAGATGGCATCGCCTTGTTGACATTTCTGTGTTTAAATGACATTTTCATTTGTATAAATGATATACACCCAATGCTGAAAGTGGGAGAACAACCACATGAATTTTACTGTTAAACAACAATCCTACTTTTCCATATGTCTGCACCTCAATTTCACCGGTAACGAAGGCTGCACCTAACCACAAGTGGAAAACTGGACTGCAACATGCCTGGCAGTTGTTAATAGCAAACCTGAGACCATCCAAACATGAAACCATCAACTAAGACCATGCAAACTTTCCACTGCAAGTCATCATATATTCAGTAATAAATGGATGTATCTGCATGTTTGGAGTCAGACTGGGTCGAACCATCAGAGTGTAAAGACATCCATGCATCTTCAGGACTGTTGAGTTTCCATTTCTGCATATTTTCCTTTGTCTTCTTATGCCCAGACTAAAATTAGCATTTGCCTTCTGCCTTGGACTGCTGGTGGCAAAAACAAAATGAAAAAAAACCCTGTAATATCTAATTATAGGTACAATATGGTGAATCCCAAAGGCATCTCTACCACCTTCAACCCCCTGAAATGAAGCTAAAAACAAGGGGTCTCTGTGAGTTCATTAAAAGAAAAACACTGCCATTTTAAAATAAAATCTAATTGCTACTGCAAATTATATGTGTGGATATAGTTTCTCTTTTTTTTCAGAAAATGTCAGTGTGAACACCTGCTGTGCCTTTGGGGTTTTGCCTTATTTAACCCTTGATCCACCCACCCCACTCCCAGCACTTCAGCAAATTTACCTCAGAATAGCACACTTTGCTGTGTTCTCTCCCTGTAATGTCTGCATTACAGAATGAAGGAAAGGTGGAAATGAGTAAACAAGAAGAAAAACAAGTGCAGTGAGCCCATGGGAGGAAGGCACAGAAGACTGGGAACATACGCAAATGCTGTTTAGGGGCAGTCCTGAAGAAGTCCCACTTTGCTTGTTTCTGACTGAATATCTCCCGGCCAGAGGGAAAGAGGAAGAAAGCATGTCAATAGGCAATGAACATCTGACTATTTATTTATTTATTTATTTATTTATTTATTACATTTCTATACCGCCCAATAGCCAGAGCTCTCTGGGCGGTTCACAAAAATTAAAAACATTCAAAGTATAAAACAACAGTATAAAACCATAATATAAAATACAATATAAAAGCTCAACCAGATAAAAACAGCAGCATTGCAAAATTACACATTTAAAACACCCAGTTAAAATGTATTTATAGACTGTTAAATTGCTGGGAGAATAAAAGGGTCTTCACCTGGCGTCTAAAAGCATTTAATGTAGGTGCAAAGCGAACCTCCTTAGGGAGCTCATTCCACAGCCGGGGTGCCACAGCAAAGAAGGCCCTCCTCCTGGTAGCCACCTGCCTCACTTCCTTTGGCAGGGGCTCACGGAGAAGGACCCCTGAGGATGACCTTAGGGTCTGGGCAGGTACATACGGGAGGAGGCGTTCCTTCAGATAGCCTGGCCCCAAGCCGTTTAGGGCTTTAAATGTTAATACAAGCACTTTGAATCGGGCCCGGTCCTGGACTAGCAGCCAATGAAGCTGGAACTGGCGTGATGTGGTCTCATCAGCCAGTCCCTGGGCAAATCTACACAGAGTCTCCGAGGCACCTGGAGTGCGCCTGCAGTGCACCCCGAAATCGATGATGTAGACAGTACCTTAAGCATTCCTAGAAGAGGCGGAGGAGGAGGAGGCCCCGCATCGCCCCTCGCGGGGACGGGGTGAAGAGTTGCCGGGCCCGCCGGCTTCGCCGGGGAATCGGCTGCGTCTTTGGCGCCGCCCACCTGCCTGCCGGCCTCCTGTTGCCGGCAAAAGAGCCACCCGGGTCATAGAGCTCGGCGGAAGAAGCCGGCGGCGGCTTCTTCCGCCGAGCTCTCCGACCCGGGTGAGCCCGGGTGGCTCTTTCTGTATCTTTAACAGTTGTATTGAAAAGGGAATTTCAGCAGGTGTCATTTGTGTATATATGGAGAACCTGGTGAAATTTCCTCTTCATCACAACAATTAAAGCTGCAGGTGCCCTGCGCTCTTTTAAATCTGGTCACTCTAGTATAGCTCCTGCAGCTTTAACTGTTGTGATGAAGAGGGAATTTCACAAGGGCAGGATCTACACTACTGCTTATAATGGTTTATAATGGTTTTGACAACTGTTCAAGCCCAGGACATATTACATATACAGTTTTCAAAACGTTTTTAAAAGTGTTGTATCCTGCTTAGTGTAGATTGGGCCAAGGTGCTGCATGCGTACAAATGACACCTGCTGAAATTCCCTTTTCTATGCAACTGTTAAAGATACAGGAGCCCTGTCCTCCTTTTCATATGGTCACCCTAATTTAGCCCCTACATTTTGAGCATATCTTCCGAGCCGCTGCTGGGGCGCAGGAGCAGGATTTTAAAGAAATACTTACATCTGTGTAAGCTTTAAAGATAAAGACACCAAAATTGGCACAGTAATAGATATTCGGGAGAGTTTTAAGCATACCAAATTTGAATTGGATTGGGTCATCTGTTGATTTTTTAATGATTTTTTTACATTTCCCCCCTGAAACTCACTTCCTGGTATGCAAAGGATCGCTGCCTCCCTGTAGCAAAAACAACAACAATGGCGAAAGCTTAGCACTACGGGGATAATTTGAAGGAAGCAGGTACATGGGATGAAGCTCACAGCCAGTCTGTGGCCTTAGCTAGACAGGGCTTTATACCGGGGCAATCCCTGGGATCATCCCTGTGCATTCACATGATGCACAGGGGATCCCAGGATCAGGGAGGGATGATCCCTCCCTTGCCCTGGGATCTCACCCTACACTTTAGGCGGATGTTGCGGTTTGCCCCGGTCCCTTGCAGTTCCTCGTGAGGAGCCAGGACCTGCATACAGGGCGCCAAGCTCCTCAGGAGCTCTGTGCCCATCAGGGGTGGGGTGAGGAGAGCAGGGGGATTTTTTTTTTAAAAAAATTACCTTTTGCACACAAGCGTTCATGCACATCTTCTGTTTCTTAAAAAAAATGGCAGGTGTGACATCCTCTCCTTCAGAAGCCATTGCTCGCCATGTGTAAATAGACAAGGTTATCTCGTGATAAACACATTGCGAGATCTTCACCCCTCCGTCATGCAATAACAGGTAGGTCTAGCTGAGGCCTGTGTCAACAATACGAGGCTAGACAGACCAATGGTCTGACTCAGTATAAGGCAACTTCCCATGTTCCTATGGGAACGCAAGCTGCCTCACATGCACCATAACACCATATTTTGGCACTTGGCGACCCTGTTAAACCAAGGAAAACAGATCAGCCATGCACTGCAGTCTATCAGGTCCTAGGCAACTCTCCTGACCATGTTTTGCAGTCCCAGGAGGCAGGAGAGGCTAGGCATTTGTTGAGCTCCTGCTGGGCCACCAGACAGGGCAGCTGGGGTACCGTCAAGCTTAGGTCACAAGTTGGGCAGTTCCCACAGTATCAATAAGCTAACTGCCCAGAGGAAGAAGTTTTCTGTGATCCACTAACTAGCTTCAGATTTAGGAAAAGGAATTCTAGTTTCTTTCTAAGTGCAATTCAAGATGCTGATTATCAGCTTTAAAGCCCTAAACAGCATGGGACCAACTTGTGTGAAGCATGAGTGCAGAACCTCAGGCCTGGGAGCCAAATCCAGCCTGCTTGGGATCCTAATTCAGCCCTCTGGGGTTCCCCAGAAAGCCACGCCCCCTTCCCCCAGTTCCACCCCAGTTCGCCCAACCACCAGTCATTTGGTGATTTGTTTTGTGCAGCTTTTCCTAGGGTGACCATATGAAAAGGAGGACAGGGCTCCTGTATCTTTAACAGTTGCATAGGAAAGGAAATTTCAGCAGAGGTCCTCTGTATATATGGGGAACCTGGTGATATTCCCTCTTCATCACAGCAGTTAAAGCTGCAGGAGCTATACTAGAGTGACCAGATTTAAAAGAGCGCAGGGCACCTGCAGCTTTAACTGCTGTGATGAAGAGGAAATTTCACCAGGTTCCCCATATATACAAATGACACCTGCTGAAATCCCCTTTTCAATACAACTGTTAAAGATACAGGAGCCCTGTCCTCCTTTTCATATGGTCACCCTACTTTTCCCCCATTCCAAAAGGTTGAAATGCTTACTGAACTGGCAGTAAAAGCTTTACGCTACAATATGCTGGTACTGTTTTTGGTATTTTGGCCCCACACCTTCTGCCTTTGACTCCACCCCTTTTGTCTTGACCCCACTACCCCTACCACTGGAATGCAGGATCCAAGAGCTTCTCCAAAAGAATATTGAGCCCTGGGGCTGAAAGAGCTTCAGCCTTTGCTCATTCTCTTGCTCTGAGATCATCTGATGGGTCCTTTGTCCTTCTTCCACTGTCTTTCAAGCTGGGGTTTTCTTTTCCTACACGGTTTTTCCTGGTGCTTAAGGCTTTTTAGATTTTTTTTTTCAATTTGGGCCTAATCTACACCATAGGGTGACCATATGAAAAGGAGGACAGGGCTCCTGTATCTTTAACAGTTGTATTGAAAGGAGAATTTCAGCAGGTGTCATTTGTATATATGGGGAACCTGGTGAAATTCCCTCTTCATCACAACTGTTAAATCTGCAGGTGCCCTGCCCTCTTTTAAATCTGGTCACTCTAGTATAGCTCCTGCACCTTTAACTGTTGTGATGAAGAGGGGATTTCACCAGGTTTTCCATATAAAACAAATGACAGCTGCTGGAATTCCCTTTTCTATGCAACTGTTAAAGATACAGGAGCCCTGCCCTCCTTTTCATATGGTCACCCTACCAAACAGGATATTGCACTATGAAAGTGGTATATAAAAGGCAGGAACCACACCAAGAAGAATATAGCAGGATGAAAGCAGTATATGGTATGTGTCATGGGCACCAACAGTTGTCAGTACACTTCAATACCACTATAAAGCAGTAGTGTGGCTCCTGGTTTTTATATACCACTTTCATAGTGCAATATCCTGATTGGTATAGATTAGGCCTTAGTCTCTTTTTAAGAGGCATTGGGGTGGGGGTTGATATTTCAAGTGATATTTTCATGTTGTTGTTATCATGCTTTTGTCATCAGCTCTTTGGGGCACTTTCGTTTGGAGGGGCAATGCACGGCACAAATGTTATAACTATATAAAGAAATAACTCCGGTGTTGCATTAAGTGGCACCTCTGCATTCTTTCAAGACTGCTTTTGGTAATGGGTAAGGACCATGGTTTCTCAATGCAGGCAAAAGACGCTTCCTTTTGGCTGATGAAATCCCAGTGAGATGCAGAGAAGCCAAGGCAAAGGGTAGGACAGACGCTTCCCCCACCCCCAAGATGAGCTTTGGCAAAGATGATGTCATTGCGGCCTGTCATGCAAGCTCAGGCGAAAGGAAACCTCTCCAGGGACGCCCTCTCCTCTCGGAAGATGGAATCCAGCGCAACGTAACAGATGGCTCTGGGACCTAAAGATTAGCCAGAAGAGACTGTATTGGATTAAATTGATGAGGATCCTTCTTTGTGACATGAAAAATTAACACTAGGATACAGCTGCCTTTCTTCTGCCTTCCCTCCCCTTCTTCTCTCCTGCTCAGTGTGAGTCTTCCGTCAGCAATATAGCAACCTCCCTCGTCGACTCCTAGATGCACAGGAAGAAGATGTCTTGTCAGGACACACCTGCACTCCTCCTTCCTCATGCCCAGATCAGGGGCTTGGGGGGGGGGGGGCATCCTCTCTCTTCTTTTATATACACACAGCTGTCTTATATTTCATACAAGATCCTGCATGTCACCTGTCAACCCTCCAAAGCAAGAGAAAGACAAAAATCAAAAACTCTAACCATCTCTCTACTGACCCGGTAAGGTTGCTATCTCTGACGTCTTTAACAGCTTGTGTGTCAGGCAAAGATTCTTTGAGGATGCTATGGTGAGAGAGTGACGCTTTATCTGCCAATCACACACACACACACACACACACACACACATGAAACAGCTAATAAAAGCATGGAGTTTCATTCTGGTCAAGAATTGGCTCTTTTACAGTGATCTTGCTGAAATCCATTGTTAGAAGAGAGCAGGAAAGTGTGGCACTCTAGATAAATGAGCATACCAGGCATTTCCTTGCTTCTAGGATAGGGGTGCAAGACCCATGACCTCCCAAGCCACATGTAGCCCCCAAGGCCTTAATTGCACCCCCCTGACCCACTCATCACTGAATTCTCCCCTCCCCTCACTTTCTTTGTACAGCAAGGAAAGAGCAATCTGTATCAGCATTGCTGGAGGAGGGGTGGGAAGGCAACAAGGATGTGTGTGCCACTGTTACACTCTGTGTGTGTGTGTGTGTAATTACACTTATATCCTGCCTTTTTTCCTATTGCAAATAACCTTAGGTGCCTTACATTGTCGTCTTCCTCTCCATTTCATCCTCACAACAACCCTGTGAGGAAGGTTAGGCTAAGAGTCAGTCACTGGCCCAAAGTCACCCAGTGAGTTTCAAGACTGAGTGGGAACTAGAACATGGATCTCATGAGTCCTGGTCCAAAACACGCTATACTCTAGGGGTGTGCACGGACCCCCCGCTCCGCTTCACTTGCAGATCCGCCATTTTCCGGATCGGGCCGCTCCGCCCCGCCCCCGCTCCGCCCACTTCTGCTCCGCTCCGCTCGGAGCTCCGGATCCGGATCCGGAGCTCCGTTTCCCCCCCCCCATAGGCTTGCATTGAAAGCTAAAAAATTATACAACTTTTTTTCTGTTCAAGTTAGAAACCTCATGTTTGGCACCATGACACCTCATGGGGATATACACACGCACACCAAGTTTCAAAGCAATCCCATCATCCCCTGATTTTTGGCGAATTTTTGAAAATCGGGCACCCCACACACAACATCCCTGCGAGGTGGGCAGGGGAGGAGGGAGGGAAGGCAGGCAGGCATGCAGCTGGCATTTCTGGGGGCATAAGGAAGTGGGCCAAGGATAAGCCAGTAATGCATATAAAATGGAATAAATCAATAAATAAACAAAGGAGGGTGGAATTAAAAGCAGCAGTGTTGCTCAATAAACAGCAAGAAGAATTTTTTTAAAAAGGCTATATCTGTCTTTTACCAGCAATAGGGGGACGTGCCCGGGGGAGGGGGAAGTAGCTGCCAGTTCAAGACAGCCACCAACAGCTCTGAGAAGAAGTAAAACGCTCACTTCAACTCATAACAGGCATTGCTCCACCATTGAAAAGTGAGCATTCACTTCAACTCATGATAGGCATTGCTCCACCGTTTTACTCTCTTTGGAAGGCTCTAATGGCCTTCCAGTGCAGGAGAGAGTGGGGGCACGTCTACGATGAGATGCCCTAGGGGAGCTCATCCCCTTGCACCACATCTATTCAGTTGTTCACCAAGGTTAGGGTGGGGAGCAGTGCTGTGTTTCTATCTCTTATTCTTGGCTTAGTATATGTTTTCAGGTTGTGTTTGTGCATTTGGTGGGGCTACTGTGTTAAAAAACACGGGGAAAAGCCCGTTCAGATGAAGAAAGAGAAGTTTCCCAGAATCCCAAGTTACCCGTTTTGCGTATGCCCTCCTCCAACTTTGGGATCATCATGACCGGGAGCTGACTCTGCCCCTCAGCCCTTTGAAAAAGGTATTTTTCCCGCCAATTTTTTAAAAACTTCTAGCGCGCGACCCGTACGATGCAGAAAGTTGAGAGTAGTCTCAAAATGACCCCCATCCACGACTCTCTGTGCACAAGAATTTTCAGAATGATAGCTTAACCCCCCCCAGTTATCCCCGATTCTTTCCCTCAATGCAATCCTATGGGCGAAAAGCCGAAAACGCAGTTTGAGCCGCGCGGTTGACCCGATTTTCACAAAAATATAGCACGCGACCCAGACAACGCAGAGAGGTGAGAGTGGTCTCAAAATGACCCCCATCCACGACTCTCTGTGCACAAGAATTTTCAGAATGATAGCTTAAACCCCCCCCACAGTTATCCCCGATTCTTTCCCTCAATGCAATCCTATGGGCGAAAAGCCGAAAACGCCGTTTGAGCCGTGCGGTTGACCCGATTTTCACAAAAATATAGCACGCGACCCTGACAACGCAGAGAGGTGAGAGTGGTCTCAAAATGACCCCCATCCACGACTCTCTGAGCACAAGAATTTCTAGAACGATAGCTTCAAAAACAACCTAGTTATGCGCGATTATTTGCCGCAATGCAATCCTATGGCGAAATGTTTTCAAGATGGCGACCGGAGCGCTCCGCCTGAACTAGGAGCTCCGAAAAATGGCCGCTTCTCTTCGCCTTGCTTCTAGGGGGTCCGCAGTCCGCTCCTACTCCGCCTCTGGGTAAGGCGGAGCAGGCCAATCCGCTACTGCTTCTACGCTCCTAATCGGAGCGGATCACACCCCTACTATACTCCACTGACTATTTATTTATTTATTTATTTATTTATTACATTTTTATACCACCCAATAGCCGAAGCTCTCTGGGCAGTTCACAAAAATTAAAACCATAATAAAACAACCAACATGTTAAAAGCACAATTAAAAAATACAGTATAAAAAGCACACTGATTCTTACTGTGTGTGTGGCATACACTCCCCATGCCAGCATCGCATGTGGCCCTCTGGGCTGAAAACGTTGTGCACCCCTGCTCGAAGATGTCCACAAAATGGAACCTAGGGTGAGGATGTGCAGTGAGAGGCTGAGTTGGTTTTGAATAGCTCCCAATGAGTACTATGGAACGGAGTAAATGGGCTGCCAGCCCGGGAATAACTCAGTCTTGGCAAATTCTGTCCCACACCAAAT
Organism: Elgaria multicarinata webbii; assembly: GCF_023053635.1. Lineage (NCBI taxonomy): Eukaryota > Metazoa > Chordata > Lepidosauria > Squamata > Anguidae > Elgaria > Elgaria multicarinata. The sequence goes on along the minus strand of NC_086177.1, from coordinate 17,193,388 downwards.
GCGTTGTTGTCACCAGAGGCAGATGCATCCCTCTCCTAGCAGTGGCTCTCAAGGCATCCCATATAACTGAATGGTTGCCATTTGCTCCTAAACAGAAAAGAAAAGCACTGCATCAAGAGGCAATATTAAGGTAGGAGCATCTCCCATGATGCTGGGTGGCTCCAGCCTCCCCTGACAGCCACCTCATAAATAGGTGTAATGTACCCTTGTACAGAAAGAGCACAGAGGATAAATATGCTGCTATGGTTGAGCTACCTGTAGTAGAGCCAGCTAGGGATGGGCAAAAATGGAACTTTATAATTTATTGATGTTCTCTGAATTCCTCCTCAAAGCTCATTGCACCTTGTTTGCATTCTCAAACACACACATCTTTTCTTTTCTTTTTGCCAACCAGAAAAAATAACATTTTTAAAAGTGCACACCCAAAGGCAAAAATGTTTATTTGCAGAGCAACGACAGTGTGCATGTTCAGAAGTGTGCATTTGCGCATGTGCACACTTGTGCCAGCACACATTTTCAGTAGTGCACATGTGCGCAAGTGCACCTTTTATAATGCAGAGGCAGGTTCAGGAAATTGCTAACATTTCCTGCAAATTGCGTTCCTGCTTGCATTCACGTTCAGGATTGTGAATGGAAAACATTCGCACGGTTTGCAAGTCGCAACAAAATTCTTGAACATCCCAAGTGTGTCAACACACGCCTCTTCGCTACAGGCACAGCATAAATTCCACATGCCTCTCTCCGTATTGTATCTGTAGTCAATGTAACTGTTAAGCGAGCTGCAGTATTATCTTCAATTTGGGGGCTCTGTGTATCTGGCTACAATTCCCAGGGACCGAGTTGGATAAGACTGCTGCTGCTACCTTGAGCTCATATAAAGGAGGCGGTTTCCCTAGCAACCATATTCAATGAAAGAAAGCGTGGTTGGCAGGTTAGCATACATATTGCTTCCAAAGTACTCAAGAGAGCAGCTTTTCACATAGCCCCAAATGCGATCACAGTGTCTTAACAAGCAGGAAAGCTTGGGCTGTGGAGTGACTTCTTTTCTCTATAGAAATGAAACCAGGGTCAGCATGCACATGATTTTCTATATCTATTTTATGTTCAGTGTATGTGTCTCCTGTCGATTACCACTTCCGTAGAAATGGGTGTTAAATAGCTAGATCAGCTTCACAGATACGTTCATTCACTAGAGCTTCTCAAGAATAGCCCAATGAGGGAGGATACTCTCCAGCCAAGAAATACCATTGTGGTTGATCTGAGCCTGTTCCCAAGAACAAGAAATCTACTGGAATTCATGTATTCCAGAAATATCCTTCTAAATTAGAGCAAACCCAGGCACTGTTTAAAACCATGGGAAAGATAAGGTCCCCAACTGTCCACCAAAGTCACTATAGCATGCACCATAATGTGTAAAGGAAGGACGTGTAGCATTAAATGCACAGTTGTGAATCCATCCAGGAACTACAATTTCCCACATCTCCCAGGGTGCCATCTTTTACAGTGGAAACCCCTCTATTGGAAGGGCTGCCTCTATTTGTCCTTTCCAATTCCAGTTCAAAGATAGAGAACCATAACAACTGATGTCCATCCACTGTCCACCTGGACAGCTGACAAACTGGTCATAGTCTTCCACAGTATGGTGAGATGTACTGTATTTCTATTTAAATTAACATAATAATTTCTAAATTTGCATCTATCCATAAAAAACAGCATATGAAAATGGTATACAAATCGCTGCCCTCTTTTGTAGTGATGCATTTCCTCTTTTGGGGTGATGCAGAAGTGGCCACTCTATCACAGGCACGTGTTTATCCATACTTTGGCGATGAGTGCCTCACATCTCTATGTTACAACAGGGGTGATGAACTGGTGGCCTTCCAGGTGTTATTGGACTCTAGCTCCTATCAGCTTTAACCAGGATGGCCAAAGCACAAGGATGGCAGGAGTTGTAGTCCAATCACATCTGGAGGGCTATAGGTTCCCCATTCCTGTGTTACGGTGTTGTGGTTTGAAGGCCAACTTTGGATTGGGGAAGCCCAGGTTCAAACCTCCATTTGGACATGACGTTTACTGGGTAACCTTGTACCAGCCAGTCTCTCTCTGCCTAACCTGCTCGCAAGGCTGTTGTGAGGATAATTTTGGGAAAGGGGAGAACATCTATGCTGAACTCAATTGCAGTAAATAAATAAACATGCACAGCATAGCCCTATCTTAGCTTCACAATGAACATAGTCTATAAAAATAGGTGAAGGTGAAAGAAAGTGACTGATCCCTAAGTCACCCACTGATCATCACAGCTAAGTGAGGAGTTGAATAACAATGTGGATTCCTCTAGGAGGGAATCTACACGTCGTACTGAAGGCGCTCGCATGCGCCTCCAGTGCGCCCCCAAAACGATCGTGTTGATCCTGCCCGAAGAGACGGACGAAGAGGTGGAGGAGGAGGCAGCTGGGGAATCCGCCCGCGTCCTTGCCGCCACCCACCTCCCCACCGGCCTCCTGCTGCCGGTGAAAGAGCCACCTGGGTGGGTGGGCGGCAGCTTCTTCTGCTGAGCTCTCCGCCCTGGGTGGCTCTTTCGCCGGCAGCAGGAGGCCAGCGGGGAGGTGGGCGCTGGCGGCGGCAAGGACGCAGCCAGATTCCCCAGCTGCCTCCTCCTCCGCCTCCTCCTCCGCCTCTTCGAATGCAGGATCTACACGATCGTTTTGGGGGCACACTGGAGGCGCACGCGAGCACCTTCAGTACAACGTGTAGATCCTCCCCAGGATCTCCAAGCCCCTGGCCCCTAGAGGAATCCAATGAGGCTCTGCAGGCTGGATGGTGAAACTCACCATCAATTGCCTCACCAGTATTAGATGAAAAGGAGCGATAGAGCCAGGTGTCATCTGCGTATCGGTGGCCCCTCTGTCCATATACCCAACTAACCCCTCCCAGTGGTTTCATGTACATGTTGCAAACCATGGGAGATAAAATGGAGCCCTTATTTATTTATTTATTTATTACATTTTTATACCGCCCCACAGCCGAAGCTCTCTGGGTGGTTCACAAAAGTTAAAACAGTAAACGTTAAAAAGTTTACAAAATTTAAAAACCATCAGAAACATAAAAACAACAGTATAAAAACAAGAGTATCCATTTAAAAAACAAACTTAGCGTTGTTAAATGCTGTTAAATGCCTGGGAGAAGAGAAAAGTCTTGACCTGGCGTCTGAAAGATAACAGTGTTGGTGCCAGGCGAGCCTCATCTGGGAGATCATTCCACAGTTGGAGGGCCATCACTGAAAAGGCCCTCTCCCTTGTTGCCCTTATGTACCCCATAGCACAATTACCATGGACAAAGCAAAAATCCCCCAGTACCACTTTCTGGAATTGGCCATCCAAATAGAAGCAAAACCACTGAAAATCAGCACCCCCACTTTCTAACTCAGACAGCCTATTTAGAAGGATACCATGGTCAATGGTAATGAAAGCCACTGAGAGGTCCAAGGGAACCAGCAGGCTCTGTCCCTCTCCTGGCACAGGGCACTGCAGGGTGACCAAGGCAGTTTCCATTTCAAATTCAGGCCTGAAGCCAGATTGAAATGGATCTAGAAAATCAGTTTCAGCCAAGAGAGCCTGCAACCAGCCTAAATCTGCAATGGCAGCACCAGAAAAACAACAACAGGGAGGCCCAGACAGGGGAAGGTGGATGTAGTGGAGGAGCTTTATCTCATGTTAGATTTCTGAAAGAAATCTTGATTTATCGCACTCCTATCCTAAAAATATTTTCTCCGCTCTTTAGTCCTATTGAATTTGATAAAGTTAACTGTAAGCATGCTTAAGACTGTAGCTTTGCTTTTATTTCCAGTTTATGGTTCAGTTATAATTGGTATGGGAAAACATATCTTTTAGGTAACCACAGAAGTCCAGCATTGAGGAGAGAAGATAACATGAGATACTTGCAACTTCCCCACCCCACCCCGTGCTCCATTCCCACCCTCTGTGTGTCTCCTATGCAAATCTGAAATGACCAGGACCTCCTAGGCCTTGTCTTCACAACACTGAGTTGGTGCCGCCTTCCCCCCAAACCCTGTGTTTTTTCTTACCTGGGGTGGCTAATCCCAACACCAAGGAGGGAGTGTGGAGTTTCCGGCAGTCATCCAGGTACTAGAGCCGCTGCCCCATCCTCTTCCTGGTGAAAGGTGATGAATCGCCAGTCGCCTTCCACCACGACTTCCCCCTGGATCGGCCCCAGACTGAGGTCAGATGACAAAAAAGCAGTACTGACTTCGCTCCCACTGAAAAATTTGGACTAAGTCCCTAATTTTTTCAATGCGCAGCTTCAAAGCATCGTGGGTGGCTGCAAATCTGTGGCTGCATTGTATAACTGACAAAGTACAGATTCTCAGCCACCACAGGGCTTTCCCTGCATATGGGCAGCCCCCAGGTTCCAAACTCAGAAAACCACCAACCAGAAAATGATATTGTGCTCCTAAAAAGGGATCTCTAATTCTCCCAGTTCCTACATTCAGCGGAATCAAGTGTGAATGAACTGTGTGGTGCCTCAAGCTGCAGGTACGGGTCTGCCAATCTATAAAAAGACCAGAAACAAAAACCCACTTGCAGACAGCAAAAATAATGTTCCAGAGAGAAAGCTCAGTTGAATCATTTAACATTTATTTATTTATTATGTATTTATACTGCCCAACAGACAAGACTCTCTGGGCAGTTGACAGTTAAAACCATAATATACAAAGGTAAATTTAAAAACTTTAAAAATATCATATAAAACCAGAAAAAAGTTATACTCCAGGGAAAGCTTGTTTAAGATGTGTTTTCAGGAGGCGTTTGAAAGATGTTGAGCTTTATCACACCAGCGTTATACTGTGCAATCACTGCGAATTGCATGCAAAGGACTCAGAAGTTTTCCATCTTATAATCTGCTTTGATTGTGAAGTACTCCCATGCATCCTGCCTTAATTGTGCAATAAAGCAAAAAGATTTGCCGTATTTAGCCCCTACTCTTTGAGCGTATCTTCCGAGCCACCGCTGGGGTGCAGGAGCAGGATTTTAAAGAAATGCTTACATCTGCGTAAGCTTTAAAGATAAAGACACCAAAATTGATAAGTAATAGATATTAGGGAGAGCTTTAAGCATACCAAATTTGAATTGAATTGGGTCATCCGTTGATTTTTAATGTTTTTTTTACATTTCCCCCTTTAAACTCACTTCCTGGTATGCAAAGGATCGCTGTTGCCTGGTAGCAACAACAAGAACAACCGCGAAAGCTTAGCGCTACAGGGATAATCCAAGGGAAGCAGGTACGTGGGATGAAGCTTGTTATATTCTCCGCCTGCTGAACTGCATGAGGGTGTTTTTTTTTCAGAGGGTGGGTGTCCATGGCCCAAATCTGGCCCATCTGTAGTCCCAGTCTGGCCCTCTGGGGTTCTCTTGAAAGCCAGTTCCCTTTTGCCCAACCACTGGTGGTTCCCTGCCTTTTGCACAGTCTCCCCACCACCACCAATGCTAAAAGGTTGAAATGCCCCTCCTCGTGCTTAGTTACTGCCCACTGCTGGAATGCAGCCACCAAGAGCTTGCCGAAATGTAATCTGGCCCTCTGGCTGAAAGAGGTTCAACATTCCCAATTTGGTGTGTTAGTATCCTATGTTCAGGAGATTATTCCATCATAAAGCCTACAAACACACAACTCAAATACTGTAGTTCAGTCCAGGAACAGCTTTAACACGCCGTTCTGCTCAATGTTTAAACTAGACCTTATTCACTTCCATTTCGCCACTTATACAAGACATTGCATAAAGACTGTGCAAGGCTCTCTTTTACATCAATACTAGATCCCCCCCACCGCCCGGTTCCTACCTCCCAGCTCGCTGTAATGGCAACAGAAGAGGCCCATACCTACTCATCCCGATTTTCTCTTGTTGCCAGATGACACATCAAGAGAGATTGTTCTATTTATGGTGTTGTGCATGTTCAGTCAATAGACCCATAGGGGGTGGCTGCAGTGAGGCGCAGACAGCCAGTCTGCAGGAATGGATATTCTGTTTGCTAACTAAATATTAACTATGCTCAAGTGCTGTAAAAACGGGAGGGGAAACAAATTATTCCTCGCCACATGGCATATAAATCCTACCTTAAGCTAAGAAACTGAAGGCTTGAGTAAAGATGCAAAATAAATTGCAATGCAAAGCTTGTCGGCTAAACCACAATAATACCAATCAATAGTGGCCAGCTCAGCATGCAAAGTCTTATGGGTATTAGTAAAAACAATAGTCCTTTCCACATGGAAAGAGGTGGCTGCAGGAGGACTGTTAAAGAAGCTTCCCTTGGATCCCAGTGGTTACGTCAACGATTGGTTGTTCGCAAACCTTCCAATTCTCAGCAAAGTGTTTGAGTGGATGGTTCTTATTTGTGTCCAGATACTCTTGGATGACACTAATTACCTAGACCAGGGGTGGGCAACTCATGGCCACTGGGCTCACGGGGGCCCCAGCCTTTAGTGTGGCCTCTGTTGCCCCCACCCCCACTGCTGGCAAAATAAAAACCATTTTAGGCTTCCCTTGCAGTTTGCCACTGGCATTAGCAGTAAGCTGCTGATTATTTGTCATTGGTGTGCCACTAAATTTTGGCAGTGTGGCAGCAGCGGGGGCAAAAGTGATAGTACCTGTTCACTCTAGAGACCGCAAGTAGCTCTTAAAACAGGCCATCACTGGGTGGAACCTGGCCTGCTTGTATCCCTGCACCATCTTTCAGCCCGAGGGCTAAATTCTATTTTGGAGAAGTCTTGGCGGCCAAAGGCAAAAAGGAAGTGAGGGTGGAACTCAGCTAGCGCCAAAAGCCGTATTACTATGGGTGGTTCCCAGTGCAGGGTAAGCCCGGGAATGCAGGGCATTGGATAAGGGGTGGGCTTGACATGCGGGATGGTTGCCAGATCGCCCATGCTCCCTCATGCCATCTAGATTTAGCATCCCTGCCCCACAGCAGCAATACTGTGGGGTTTTGGGGGGAATGCAGCTGCACCATATAGACACCCCCTTGCAAATCAGAACACAGTGTTATCTACAGGGCTGGTGCTACCATAGAGGCCACTCAGGCGGCAGCCTAGAGCGCCAAGCTAAGGGGGGTGCCGAACGCTGCACTGGAAGCTGTTCTCCCACAGCGGTTCTGAGAGGACGGCTTCCGGGCGCACCAGTCCAAAGCTGCCCGCCCGCTCCAGAGTCCTGGCTTTGCTTCGGCTGGGTGCCCCCCGGTCAAAGCGAAGCCACGCCCACCCACCCACTCCAGCGTCCTGGCTTCGCTTCGGCTGGGCGCCCAGACGAAGCGAAGCCAGGACACTGGGGAGGGCGGGCGGCTTTGGAACAGTGCACCCAGAAGTCGCTATCTCAGAGCAGCTTCCGGCCAGGTGCTTGTCCTGGCTTTGCTTTGGCTGGGTGGGCATGCAGCTGAAGTGAAGCCAGAACGCTGGGGGGGGGCGGGCGGGGGGCTTCAGAACGGCCACCCGGAAGTCACTCTCCCAGAGCGGCTTCTGGCCGGGCACGCCGTTCCGAAGCCACCCACCCCACCCAGCGTCCTGGCTTTGCTTTGGCTGGGCAGGCAAGATGGCGCCCCACACCCAGGTATGCTGGGGTGGTGGTGGGGTGGTGGTGAAAGCAGCTCACCTGCCTAGGGTGCAAAATAGTCTGGCACCGGCCCTGGTCATCCAGAGTAATGAGGACAAGAGAAGAGGCTGGTAGTGGAAGGCAAAATGGGAGGAGGGATGCACAAACCCTTCAAGGGGCCTGGACTTTGCATATTAATCTGAAATAAACAACTAAATACCTGGCCAAAGGAATCTAGTTTTGAGGGTAAAACACCATTCCTTTCCCTATGTCCTGAATACACAGGCCAAATCTGACAACGCATTCTACTTGTAACATGTGCCTTTTCCTTGGATACAGGTTTCTTATCCATTGCTCTTGAATAATGACATTAACAGGACGGTTGTGCATTGAATATTCATTTCACATAAATAATAAGGCAACGTGGGCAATTATTTGCTTCCCCTTAAGTTTTCTTCCCAATTTGCAGAGGAGGAGAGAAAAAGTTATTCCGAAACTTTAATTTGACGTTCATTAGCTTTACCATGCATTAAAAAAATGTTACTCCATGAAACTCTGCTGTGAATATTTATTATATATACCAATCGAGTCTGTGTTCAAACAAGGAAAAGGTGTTTCCCCCCCTCTCTCTTCTAATTTCTCCTTCTTCTTTTTTTTTGTTTGCCAGCTGAACCTGAGTTATAAAGCAGTGTCTAAATCATATAGCAGAGAGAAAATGGTTGCCTTGGTAGCAAGGCTGAACCAATCCGCTGCACAGTCTCTCCAGAGACAATCTAATTTGTGCAGCCAATAGAGGCTTGAACAGGTGGCTAAATTAGTGTGTGCCAGACAGCTGAGAAATACGGTACATGTGTACCAGGGGCTCTCTAATAGTTACCTTCGACACTCTTTTTTTTTTAATACTGTGTTGCCTTTAATACATTTTCTGGGCTGTGGCTTGAGAAATAATAGCTGAGAAACATGAACACAGTAAATACGCCAAAGCTGTGGGAGTCCTGTTTCCCCCACACACACTACATGGCAGCAAAATCATGGGGGAAAACGCAGCTCTGATTTCATTTGTGTGCCGTCTTTTCCCAACAGGGATGTTGCTCAGAGCCCCTCATTTTATCAAGCTTAGGGTGACCATATGAAAAGGTCAATTGAAGAGGGTGAAATCCCCTCTTCATCACAACAGTTAAAGCTGCAGAAGCCCTGCCCTCTTTTGTATCTGGCCACTCGACTATACCTAGTGTAGCTTTAACTGTTGTGATGAAGAGGGAATTTCTCCTTCAATTGACACCTGCTGAAATTTCCTTTTTTACAGTACTGTTAAAGATACAGGAGCCCTGTCCTCCTTTTCATATGGTCACCCTAATCAAGCTCCCACTTTTCTAGAACAAATCACTCTCCTTTCTTCTGCTAAAGAGGGACATTGCAGCCAGAAGGGAGGCTTTTTTTTCACCTGCCACCTGGACGTCAAGTTCAGACTGTTAAGTAGTACTCACAATACTACATATGTACAATTAGGGTTTGTTTTTCTGCAAAGCCCAGGATTCCACCAAGCCTGCTCATGGTTTCTTTGTGAGTGGGTGATGCCATTTTGGCTATGTAACCAACAACACTTTTCTGAACATTGGAACTAGAATGATTAAGGGTGCAATGCTATGTGCATTTAGTAGGGGTGTGATCCGCTCCGATTAGGAGCGTAGAAGCAGTAGCGGATTGGCCTGCTCCGCCTTACCCAGAGGTGGAGTAGGAGCGGACCGCGGACCCCCTAGAAGCAAGGCGAAGAGAAGCGACCATTTTTCGGAGCTCCTAGTTCAGGCGGAGCGCTCCGGTCGCCATCTTGAAAACATTTCACCATAGGATTGCATTGCGGCAAATAATCACGCATAACTACGTTCTTTTTGAAGCTATCGTTCTGGAAATTCTTGTGCTCAGAGAGTCGTGGATGGGGGTCATTTTGAGACCACTCTCACCTCTCTACGTTGTCTGGGTCGCGTGCTATATTTTTGTGAAAATCGGGTCAACCGCGCTGCTCAAACGGCGTTTTCGGCTTTTCGCCCATAGGATTGCATTGAGGGAAAGACTCGGGTATAACTGGGTTGGTTTTTAAGCTATCGTTCTGAAAATTCTTGTGCACAGAGAATCGTGGATGCGGGTCATTTTGAGACTACTCTCAACTTTCTGCGTTGTCCAGGTCGCGCGCTAGAAGTTTTTAAAAAATCGGCGGGAAAAATACCTTTTTCAAAGGGCTGAGGGGCAGAGTCAGCTCCTGGTCATGATCACATGATCCCAAAGTTAGAGGAGGGGATAGGCAAAACGGGTAACTTGGGATTCTGGGAAACTTCTCTTTCTTCATCTGAACGGGCTTTTCCCAGTGTTTTTTAAAACAGTAGCCCTACCAAATGCACAAACACAACCTGAAATCATATACTAAGCCAAGAATAAGAGATAGAAACACAGCACTGCTCCCCACCCTAACCTTGGTGAACAACTGAATAGATGTGGTGCAAGGGGATGAGCTCCCCTAGGGCATCTCATCGTGGACGTGCCCCCACTCTCTCCTGCACTGGAAGGCCATTAGAGCCTTCCAAAGAGAGTAAAACGGTGGAGCAATGCCTATCATGAGTCGAAGTGAGCGTTTACTTCTCAGTGGTGGAGCGATGCCTATTATGAGTTGAAGTGAATGGTCACTTTTCAGTGGTGGAGCAATGCCTGTTATGAGTTGAAGTGAGCGTTTTACTTCTTCTCAGAGCTGTTGGTGGCTGTCTTGAACTGGCAGCTACTTCCCCCTCCCCCGGGCACGTCCCCCTATTGCTGGTAAAAGACAGATATAGCCTTTTTAAAAAAATTCTTCTTGCTGTTTATTGAGCAACACTGCTGCTTTTAATTCCACCCCTCCTTTGTTTATTTATTGATTTATTCCATTTTATATGCATTACTGGCTTATCCTTGGCTCACTTCCTTATGCCCCCAGAAATGCCAGCTGCATGCCTGCCTGCCTTCCCTCCCTCCTCCCCTGCCCACCTCGCAGGGATGTTGTGTGTGGGGTGCCCGATTTTCAAAAATTCGCCAAAAATCAGGGGATGATGGGATTGCTTTGAAACTTGGCGTGCGTGTGTATATCCCCATGAGGTGTCATGGTGCCAAACATGAGGTTTCTAACTTGAACAGAAAAAAAGTTGTATATTTTTTTAGCTTTCAATGCAAGCCTATGGGGGGGGAAACGGAGCTCCGGATCCGGATCCGGAGCTCCGGGTGGAGCGGAGCAGAAGTGGGCGGAGCGGGGGCGGAGCGGCCCGATCCGGAAAATGGCGGATCTGCAAGTGAAGCGGAGCAGGGGGTCCGTGCACACCCCTAGCATTTAGACAGGGGGGAAAATGCTACAACTCCCAGCATGCCTCAGCCAGCATGGCCCATGACTGGCTGGGGCATGCTGAGAGTTGAAAAGGTTTTTTTCCCCTATCTAAATGTGCATAGAATTACACCCTTAAAAGACTTCTAAGTGTCGTTGAGCAAAGTTTACAGGGCGTTGTAATTTTGCATTGCTGCTGTTTTTATCTGGTTGAGCTTTTATATTGTATTTTATATTATGTGTGTGGCGCAGAGCGGTAAAGCAGCAGTTTCTGCAGCTGAAACTCTCCCCACGGCTTGAGTTCAATCCCAGCGGAAGCTGGTTTCAGGCAGCCGTCTCGGGTCGACTCAGCCTTCCATCCTCCCGAGGTCGGAAAAATGAGTACCCAGTTAGCTGGGGGAAAGGTAATAACAGCTGAGGAAGGCAACAGCAAACCACCCCGCTATAAGGCCTGCCAAGAAAACGTCAACGAAAGCTGGCATCCCTCCAAGAGTCAGTAATGACTCAGTGCTTGCACGAGAGGTCCCTTTCCTTTCCTTTCCTTTTATGCTTTGAATGTTTTTTATTTCTGTGAACCGCCCAGAGAGCTCTGGCTATTGGGCGGTATAGAAATGTAATAAATAAATAAATAAATAAATTGTACAAAAAGAATGATTAAAACACCAGCACAAAATATAAATTCGTGTAAAAACAAACAACAGGGCAACAGCATAAAGAGTTCAAAACAAAACTACGCCACAGCAGACAAAAGCATCATAACATCAAATGTTATCACCTGTTTAAATCCTGGTCACTATTGTAGTCACTCAGGAATATAAGGAAAAGGAAGAAATGCCAAGAGGGTGAAGGGGACCCATAAGATTCCCCAACTCTGGGACTGTTCTCCACAAGCAGCTCATCCAGTGGTGAAGAAAATGCTAGACTGTACCACATTGGACAGCAGGTAGGGTGGGTATCACATCATTGAATGCTCTCTCATGTAAAAAAGAAAAGATATCAAGGGAAAGGGTTGTGGTCTACCTAGTATGATATATTAGTTCTCTATGTTAAATGATCTGTGTGTGTTATGTGAGTGCATGTGTATACAATTCACTTCCAATTCACTCCAGAATCCAATATAAACTTCTCCTGCTGACCTTCAAAGCTCTTCACGGTCTAGCTCCTGCCTATCTCTCCTCTCTCATCTCACACTATCGCCCCGCTCGTGCTCTCTGCTCCTCTGATGCCATGCTTCTCGCCTGCCCTAGGACCTCCACTTCCCTTACTCGGCTTCGTCCTTTTTCTTCTGCTGCCCCTTACGCCTGGAACGCTCTTCCAGAACACTTGAGAACTACAAACTCAATCACTGCTTTTAAAACTCAGCTAAAAACTTTTCTTTTCCCTATAGCCTTCAAATATTGAGTTTGTTCTGACTCTATACTGTTAGCTTCTCCCTACCCGGTGCCTGTTTACACTTCCCTGTGCCTGTTTGCATTCTCCTTCCCTCTTTATTGTTTACTACAACTTATTAGATTGTAAGCCTATGCGGCAGGGTCTTGCTATTTACTGTGTTATCTGTACAGCACCATGGAAGCATTCAAACATGCAATACCCTACCTCTAGTTTGAACAGGTGTAATCCATGGAAAAACCTTACCTCGGTCTTGACAGATATCTTCATCTTTGGTTTAAAAAAAGAAATTGGAGTTGTGAATTTGGACCAGCTCCATCAACGAGGGCACAGGCTTGGCTGTATTCAAAGGATATTGAATTTAGAAGACTAAAGGGTTGACGTGCACTTCAAAAATCATTTTGAAAAGTTTTAGAAAATTATACCAAACTACCATTTCAAGCATTGAGTCACCCCAAGGGGTTAGAATGAAACCTTCACTTGGAGTAGATTGTCCCACCTATTGCTTAATTTCTTTCATCTTCTTTGAAGCCTGAGGCATTCAGTGCTCACCACTGTCAGAAGCAAGCTCTTAAATGAACCAATGTGTCTGACCCAGCATGATAATCCCCATATCCCTATGCAAGGTAAATATAATAATAAAAAAAAAAACCATTGACTTAGATACTGAACATTAGCTCCATGTATTGGCCACCAGTGGTTTAAAGTGATTGTATACCACTTAGTTCTGTCTTTCCAATATTGGCCAGCATACAGGCCAAGGAGGAAATATTGTATAAGTGCTGCTGAAATCCAAAGATAGCTGGGTGAGAAATAGAGACTTAGGAACACAGGGGGAATTCAAATGGTCACAACCATACAACAACCACATAATGACATGGTTAGCAGCTACAGACAATGTCTACCTCATGTGGCTACCGGCACCATGCTGTAAGCTTCTGAGACTATCAAACCACTTTATCTGCAGCTGCTCAGAAATTCTGGGATGTGGAGCAATGGTAATGTTGTCCATCTTCCCCTTGGACAAAGGAATGTGTCTCAAGGTATTTTGTTGTTCCAAATGACTCTGCTATACAATCCAAGACATACAACCCAGGATCACTTGCAGACAAGTGGCACAGGTAGTGTGGGTGTTGTACCATGGCATCCTCATAACAGGATTCTGAGCTCTACTTCTTGGAATTCAGCACAGCTTCTCCGTCACACACTCCGCTATTGGTGATCTTAAAAACATTGTTGCCGGGAGCAATCGCTTGGATGGTTCGTGCAGCTGGGCTGGCCCCATACATGATTGAGCATTTAAGTGGCTACTGCAGGCCTGCATATCTTGTGTAGCACTGGACAGATCAGAGTATTTTTGGTCATTGTCAGTTTTACATGTATTCATTCATAACTCCACTCCATCTCATTTCCACATTAGTCTGCTTTAAAAAAAATCCACATGGAAATTCATACACATTTTATATGCTTTATGGTAAAATACAGATTTTATATGCATTTTACCACAAAATGTGCATTTTATACATGCTATATCATAGAATGTGCATTTGTAGAAGCTACTGCAGGCCTGCATATCTTGTGTAGCACTGGACAGATCAGAGTATTTTTGGTCATTGTCAGTTTTACATGTATTCATTCATAACTCCACTCCATCTCATTTCCACATTAGTCTGCTTTAAAAAAAATCCACATGGAAATTCATACACATTTTATATGCTTTATGGTAAAATACAGATTTTATATGCATTTTACCACAAAATGTGCATTTTATACATGCTATATCATAGAATGTGCATTTGTAGAAGCTTTTTTTTTTTTTTGCATTTGCTTTTAAAGCTGAAAACTGCATCATGAAATTTGGAGAAGTTCAGATTCAGAACTGTGTTCCAATCTGCACATTAGTTTGGTATCAGGTCCATTCACTTCCATGTGTGGACCAACCAAAATCCTTGACCATTCCTACATTTTTGATGGCAAAGACAAACACAACTATGTATGAGGACCAATCAGGGACTTGATAAGTCTCCTTCATGTTCCAGATAATGTAAAAACACAGGGGTTGTTAAGTGGGCTGCAATTAGCTTGGTTAGTCACAGATTGTGACTACCTGCTACTCAAATACACAAGGAACCAAAAAAGCTGTTTAAGACTGGATGCTTTACTATACAGGAATTCTTTTGAAATTAATCCCCAGGAGAGAATAGGCATGGATCTGACCTTGCTGAGAAGAGCTTAGAAATATAATATAATAACATTATTCTTTCTTTCATTCAAATTATGTATATTCTGCATTTCAAATTAATTTTCCAAAATGGCTTCCTTTAAAAGAAATGTGTTACCACAATAAAACCCAATAATAACATCAAATAAACCACTACACAGCACCAAAAATGGTAGAGCACGGTAAAACAAGAAGAATCTATCATAAAATGCCTTCCAGAATAAAGATGTTTTCGAACACTGCCTAAAAGTCTGTAAAGGAAGGAGGTTGCCGAGACCTCTTGGAAGAGAAAATTCCACTGCTGTTATGCCATCACAGAAACAGCCCCTTTCCTGGTACTTACCAGTTGGATTTTTGCTAACAATGGACCACAGAGCAAAGCCAAAGATGTTGATCATAAAGAGTGACCTTATGGGTGGCTTATAGTCTGCTAGATTTTTCAGGAGATATCCATGAACAACATATTAGAGTCCTCATTCAAAACATGCTTCTCTGGAGGGCATAGTTGTATTAGAAGACAATCCAGTTGAATATCATCCAAGCAGGATTGTGCATGTATGAGTGCATGCATCCGTAATAGCTAGACAGAAAATTTGAGTTTTGAAATAGACTAGTGGCTTCCAAACTTCCTACTTTCAGGGAACCATTTCTACATTGATTCATTTAATTGGGAACTCTACCTCACCTGGTATGGAACCTAAGCATGTTGCAGAAGGGGAAATCTGGGAAATTATAGGCTGATTAGCTTGAAGTCTGTTCTGGGTAAATCAGTGGAAAGCATTATGAAAGATAAAATTATTAAGCATATAGAAAGACAAGCCCTGCTGAACAGCACCAGCACAAACTCTCTCACTGCCTGGAGCAGGAGAAAACATGCTGCCCTGCCCTGTGATGCCCCTTCCCCCGCCCCACCGCCACATTGAAGTCCCTTCCCCTGTTGCATGTCCCCTTCCTCTTATCAGAAGAAATGGCTGTGGTGTTTTCACAAGTGCTCATCCAAGACAGTGGCAACAGACTCTCCTCGCTCCTCCCAGTCCACCGCCTGATGCAGATGCCTCACCCTGTTTCATGGGAGGGCCAGCCCTGCTGCTGAAAAAGACTGTTGGGTGGCAATAGAATTAAAGGACTACTAAAGGTTGATAGGGAGATTTACTCTAACAACAACACCACAAAGTCACAGTCTCAGTAGGCTGACTATATTCGGGGAAAGGGGAAAGAAAGGCGCTACCCAGTAGGAAAAGAGAAGGCTAGAGTATTAATTGAAAGGACCTTTCCATCAGTGCAAGGCAAATTGTCATCCTGAGCAAGTGCATGATGGTCATTTCTGTCTGTTCTCACAGTGCTGATTTAGAACTCCCAGCTGAGAAAGCAGCTGTGCAGAGCAAGTAACTGGTGGGCACAGCAGGAGGTCCTGTATTCTAATACCGCTCAACAAAATTAATGCTTTCTTTCTGGCATCGTTAACCGTGCCAGCAATGTGGAGTGTTTTCTTCTGTAGCTGCACAAAGCAAGATTGGTTTGGCCTTTGAAAGATTTGAAAAGCCTGGCACTGCTTCCTTATTTATTTATTTATTTGCTCATTTATTTATATACAACTTGCAGTCAAGATCAGGCAGTACTTATGGTTCCAAGCAAACAAAATTTCGGAGAGATCTTTTTATGAAAAGTAACGTTTCATAGAAGGACATGGTTAAGCTAAGTTAAAAGGAGCTTCAGAGAGTGGCTAGATGCTCAGCCTTGCAGCAGGGGATTTTTCCCAGATCTAAATTCCCCTCCCAGCACTTGCTTGTTTGCCCCATGGGGAGAAACACAGAACCCAGTATCAATATGTTATAGCCCATGAAGCAAAACACAGCTTCAGAGGGAGAGGAGGAGGAATTTAGATCAGGAAAGGAACATGGCAGGAAATGTTTTTTTGAAAGAACAACAACAACAACAAAACTCCTACCAGTGCTACAGCCCCAATCTACCCCTTTCCCAGCCACATTTTAGCTTAAATAAGGCAGAAGTTTAACCACACCCATCCCACCATTACATCTAGTTGCCTGCACCCATCTCAAAGGGCTAGCTTTACCTGGTGGACTGACTTCCCCAATATGGACCTGTGTGTTCATTAAGCTCATGGGAGGAGACCTTGCTGCTTTTACCACAACCTGCAGCTTGCCAAGTCAGAAATGGGCCTTCCCCATGGTGGCACGCACCACGTGATGGAATGCCCCTCCTCCTGGAATTCAGGAGGTGCCAACTACAGCGTTAGCCACCATTTAAAGACCTAACACTTTACCCAGGCCTTCCCTGATTGATTGTGCTGCCAGGTTTGTTTGTTAATTAAGGTGTTGTGAGTATTTGGTTTTTGGGGTTTTATAAAAGTTTTTATACTAAAATTGTATTTATTTAAATGTATTGTTTTTTCTCTGTAAACGGCTTAGAGATATTTTTTTATAAAAGGTAAATAGTATATAAATCTTTTAAATAAATAGATAATAAAAAACAATGATAATCTATTTCAAGAGTGTGAATGTTTCTAATAAAGCAATCCTGTACAAATCCCATTGAGTTCAGTGGGGCTTACTCCCAGATAAGTATGCACAGGGTTGCAGCCTAAGGCCTTAGCTAGACCTAAGGTTTATCCCAGGATTGTCCCGGGTCATCCTTGTTCATGTAAATGACACACAGGTGATCCCGGGAGCAGGCAGGGACGACCCCGGGACGATCCCGGGATAAACCTTAGGTCTAGCTAAGGCCTTAGTGTCATTAAAGATTCCATTTTCTAGGAGTCACTGGATGCTTAAAAGTCACTAGCAGACATGATGCTTTCCCTACATGGATTTCTAAAGTTGTACAGAAAAAAGAGGTGTACACATAGTCATGTGAAGATTGTATACGTGTTCACTGCATGATGTGTACACTAGTGGAATGCTACAGTTAGAAGCAGAGTTCCCCCCATTCCCGATACCAGTGTAGAGAAAACATCATGCATGAAGCAGTCCTCAGTCAAAACTACTCTAGTTTGGTATAATTACTACTACTGTTACTAGTGCTATTATAACACAATCAATGCACATCAATTCACTTTACAGATTAGCATAAGGTAGGTTGGCCCCGCCAAGCAGTTTACAAGCTACATTTCAGCAGTGAGGAGAGACAAGAGAGGGAAGGAATGGGAAAGCAAGGACAATTTTTGTGAACCGCCCAGAGAGCTCTGGCTATTGGGCGGTATAGAAATGTAATAAATTAAATTAATTAAATAAATAAATAAATAAGACAAAAGTAGTTATTTAACATCTTCTCCCTGACCCACTATTCTCCTCTCCAACTTGGCCCACACACTGCTTTTCACCTGTTTGGTGTCAAGCTGGATTTCCAGACCCAGCCCTTCCACTGAATGTTTAGTACAGTTGCAGGGCCAGCTCTACCATTAAGCAAGGTGAGGCAGTCACCTCAGGCAGCAGATTCTGGGAGGCAGCAACAAGGTGTTGCTGCAATCATGAAGTAAGCCTGCTGCCTCCAGGTGCAATAGAGGACCATGTCCCATCACCAGTGTGGAAGGCAGACTCATCTGCCCATCTGATTGGCTTTTTGTACATGAATTGGGAGGGGTGCCATTTTGTTCTTTGATTCAGACAGCAATATGCCCTGCACAGCTGATACATTAAACCCAAAAGAAGAAAGTAGTTAAGACTAGAGAGGTATGAGCTACATCATCTTTAATTATAGAAAACCCAGAATCAAACTATTGCTCTTTCAAAATCCTCTACCAAGCTTCATTTTAGCTCAGTAGAAGATTTTGAAAGAGCAATAGTTTGATTCTTTAAAAAAATGCATATCCCAATTCTCCAATCTAAACTACTTTCTTTAATAGCTGACTATGACAGTAATTTATAACTTCTCTTGATATATCCAAAAGTTAAGAACAGGGGTGGGCAGAAAGTAGATCTCCAGATGTTTTCGACTTCAACTCCCAGCATTCCTGAACATTGGCTTTGCCAGCAGGGGCTCCTGGGAGTTGAAGTCCGAAACATCTGGAGTTCTACCTTCCGCCCACCCCTAGTTTAGGACATAGCAAGGGAAATTATAGATGGATGTCATAGTAGACTAGAAAAAAGCACCACCTTAACAGTACCCAACCCACCTTTAAGGCAAGCTCATTATTCTAGCATGCAGTCCTTAATTAGATTTTGAATGATACATCTCTGCTTTCCAGCTTATGAAATCCTGTTTATTGCTCATTTGCAGATTTGCTAGTAAATGAATAAAGTCTTGTAGCTGCATAGAAGGAGTCCATTTTCCATTTCCTATCAGATTATTTAAAACCTACTGACTGCTGTGAATGGCCGCAATGATTACACTGCTGTAGAACACTTCAATTATGCCATTAGAGGAAGGAGGCAAAATTGGATGGTATTTTAGGGATAGAAATCTCTCTCTCTCTCTCTCTTTTTACACACACACACACACACACAGAGAGAGAGAGGCTTAGTTCTTTCTGATATTTAAAAATGCTATTGAGAAGCAAAAAGCACCAGAAAGGGGTTGACACACCCTTCTCCTTTTGTTCATGTTTTTCAAGCAATCGAAGAGGTGCTAATTATCACAGTCACTAGGGAAACTTTGTCAGATGCAAAGGGTAGAAATATTATTGCTATTTCAGATTTGCAAGCATCTTGCCCGTTTCTACTCCCACGCATTTTATAGCATATAAGAGGGCTTCTTCATTTAGTTGTTTTACTGGGTCTTCGCATTTGAAATGCATTTTACCAGTTTAAAATTGTTTCAATTTTTTGTATGGTTTAACTCTTGCTGTAAGACTCCTTGAGTCTTTTTTGAGAGAAAAGTATCTAATAAAATTAATTGATGATGATGATAATGATGATGTAGGAAAGTTCATTCCAAAGGCAATCTCAGAAAATCAGTGCTGTAAATGCTTCCACATTCCTTTATTTATCGCATTTATATACTGTACTTCTTCCAAATTGGTCAGGCCACACATCGATGTAGCTGTCACACTGAATCTTACAGCAGCTTTATTTGATGGGGTAGACTGAGAAATAGTTAGTTGCCCACCACAGGAGTTTGAACCCATGTCTTCTCCAATTAGGCCCAACACTCTGACACTGAATGAAGGCAACCAGCATTGTTCATTTGCACACTGTTTTCATTATGCAAAAATAACACTGAAAAGTTTGGAGGCCCACAGTATAAGACCATAAAAAGAGCCATGCTGAATCAGACCTAGGGTATAAGACCATAGTCCACCATTCCATTCACAGTTTGGTTTGGGAGCACCCAATACCTTAGAGGTTAGTGAGGTAGATCTCTTTGATAGGAGGGACACCACTGTCAGTGGGGCAGTGAATCCACTCCAACTCTAACTCTAAAGGAGCTCTTGAAGGTGCTGCCTTATACTGAGACAGTCCTATCGTCCATCTAGCACAATACTGTCGACACTGATTGGCAGCTCCTCTCTGGGGTTTCAGGCAGGAATATTTCCAACCCTATCTAGACTGCTGGGAATCAAACCTGCGACCTTCTATATGCAAGCCATGTGCTCTACCACTGAGCTATGCCTGCTACGCATACTTGGCATTTTATCAACTGTGCTCCCATCAGTTGGGACTAGAAAGAAACCCTTTATAATTAGTAACCCCAAAGATCCTACTTCTCAATTATCACTGCCAAAGCCCCACTGATCCTGAAGAGGAGAAAATTTAAGCGAGGGCAGAGTTGCTGTGGTTTGGAGCAGTGCACCAAGGTGTCATTGAATGACTAACAGTGGAATCCTACGCATGGCTACTCAGAAGTGATCCCCACTGAGCTTAATAGGGTTTACTCCCAGGTAAGTGTGTATATCAGATTGAACCTTCAAATAACACCTTCAGCCTTCTACATCTTGTGTCAAATCATTACGAATGTGGAATAAACAGCAGGAAATATCACTATGAAAGTGGCATATGGAATGTGGATGGTGCCCCAATGGTTATCAGTGCACTTCAGTAGTGCTATAAAGCAGTAGCATAGATCTAATAAATAGCCTTAGCGAATGATGGTTTGGCCAGCTCAGATGCCTCACCTGCCAATTCAAGGCTTGAGGTATAACAGCTTGGGACGTCGTAATCCCCCTTTGGACCCTAAATTTCCAACTACAGCTCTGTTTATATCGTAAAGGAACACATTTTACTCTACCGATATTCATATCGAATATTACAATAAAGACATGACCTTCGCTTGCCTGTTTCATTATGTTTATGGAATGCCCACTGATGGTATTTTACTTCACAGAGATCTGCTCCAAGAATTTAATTTCAGCAGGACTCTTATCTGAACAAGCTAGTAAATAACACCCTCCATTACAGCACAACACTTAGGGCTCATATAAATGGAAATTTCTTTTAGTGAAGCTAAGAGCCATTTTAGCTGAACGGCATGATCTTTTGCCTCTGGGAATAGTGAGAAGCTTCCTATTTTCCAGCATCATATTTAATGTCTGTTTTAAATGAAGATTCTGTGTTCTTGGAACCCATAAATATACATACACAGAGAGAGAGAGAGAGAGAGAGAGAGAGAGAGAGAGAGAGAGAGAGAGAGAATGGAGAGCATTTAAGTTAAATAGGAGGAAAGAAAAAGTAACAAAAGAAAGGAAAAGGAAACCAATAGCCCTTAAAGGTGAAGTCCACTTTAAAGCAAGTACCTGTATTCACGCATATTCATCCATTGTTATCAACTTCCCTGCCCTTAATTGTCTCCACCTCTCCAATGTCTTTATAGTACCCATTATATGAGGGAGCCACAACTGGACTTCATAATGCAATTTTCTTTTCCTAAAAACAATGGTGGAAGGGGTTAGTTGGATCAGAGCTTTGTGGTGTGGGATTAGCCATAGAGGTAACTGCCAATTCCCCAAGGCAAAGCAGGTACACACTCAAACAGTGATTAGCCATAGAGCTACCTGCTGTGCCTATATTTTTTTCCTTCCCATGGCTAATAGAAGCTGGGTGACCATATGAAAAGGAGGACAGGGCTCCTGTATCTTTAACTGTTGCATAGAAAAGGGAATTTCAGCAGGTGTCATTTATATGCCTGCAGCACCTGGTGAAATTCCCTCTTCACCACAACAGTTAAAGCTGCAGGAGCCTGGGCCTTTTTTGTATCTGGTCAAGAGGACAGGGCTCCTGCAGCTTTTACTGTTGTGATGAAGAAGGAATTTCACCAGGTGCTGCAAGCATACAAATGACACCTGCTGAAATTCCCCTTCCAATACAAAGATAGAGGAGCCCTGTCCTCCTTTTCATATGGTCACCTTAGGGTTGGGGGAGGGATTTGCATTGGGAGGGGAATTGACCCAAATGCAAATAGATCCAGATCCAATTCCAACACCACCCTGAGACTGCTTTTAGGGGGAGATAGATATAGAATATATATATATATATATATATATATATATATATATATATATATATATATATTCAATAATAGTTCTCTCATATAACTTGTAGCTTGGACCTAAGATTGTCAGCTCTATGGCACAGGGACCTCGCATTATTCTCTAGAACACAGGTAGCAGAAAGGTGGCCTGTGGGTCACATGTGGGCCCCATGGGCATTTTGTGGAACCCCCCCCCCACCTTGTTGAATTTGCCTCAGTAGCAGCAAAAATGCAGCAATTTTACCAGCAAACAAGGTCTCCTCACACCTTATTCGTTTGCAAAATCCATGCCCTGCTTGCTCCCTCAACGGCAAATTCAGAAGCAATTTCACTGTTGGTGGCCATTTCTGCTGGGATGGAATGTGACCCAAGGGGGCAATGTGGACCCTGATTCCCAGAAGTTGCCCACCCCTGCTTTAGAAAATTGCTTTGGAAAAGAGAAGGAAGAGGAATTCAGCCTGAGCTTCTTTCAAGATAAACAGAATTGCTGAGTTGGAAAAGACCAACAGATCCAGATAAGAATTATGGTGTGGGAGCAGGGCCGGAGCCAGACTATTTTGCGCCCTAGGCAGGTGAGCTGCTTTCACCCACCCACACCCAGCGTCCTCACCCCACCCCAGCATCCCCCACCCCCACCCTCATCCCAACCTATGTGGGCACGGGGCACCATCTCTCCCGCCGAAGCAAAGCCAGGACGCTGGGGGGGGGGCAGCCAGCTTCAGAAAGGCACACCCGGAAGCTGCTCTCCCAGAGCGGCTTCTGGCCGGGCGCACCGTTCTGAAGCCGCCCGCCCACTCCCCCACCCCAGCATCCTGGCTTCAAAGCCAGTGCCCAGCCGGAAGCCGCTCCTGGCTTTGAAGCCAGGACACTGGGGTGATGGGGCAGGCAGGTGGCTTCGGAACGGCGTGCCCGGAAGCCACCCTCTCAGAGCCGTTGTGGGAGAGCGGCTTCCGGGCGCGCCATTCGGCGCCCCCGTTACCTTGGCACTCTAGGCCGCCGCCTGAGCTGCCTCTATGGCAGCGCCAGCCCTGTGAGGGAGAAGCCCAATGAAAATCCCCCCAACCCCAAAGTTTGCTATTTGCCCTGGAAGGGAAGCTGCTATTTACACCCAGAGCAGCTTCCCTCCTGAGGCAAATAGCAGATTTCAGGAAGTATTTTTGTCATGAAAATGTTGTATGAAGAAAGGCTTAAACATCCCCCCTACACACACACACACATACACACCCCATGGTCCTGATACATAAGGCATTTACCACATTCTGCAGCATTTACATATTCTCCAGTTTCTCCCTGGGTATCGTGGACACTCCTTAAATAGATACCTTTTTTAAAAAAAAAAATGTACATATTACATTGTGGCTAACAATTTAATAATAATGATAATCTGTCTGTAGATGTATATTTGCTCTCTAATGATGATAACTTTGTCTCTGATAGTTACTACTTTACCAAATTTGAGGCCCTTGATCCAGCTCCAGTTGTACGCAGCTAGGAGCGTGCAACTGCAAGGCACCCTGGCGGCAGTGAAGGGGAGAGTGCATTTTCATCCAGATGAAAAGGCACATCCAGTAGGCCCAGGTAAGTACTGTGATCCAAAGGCAGATGTGTATGAGGAACAGTTGTGCACGCAGCAACTGGCTTCCTCACACAGATCTCCTTTGCAGGAGTGACACAGTGCCAGAGATGAAAAGATATTGCACCTGATACTTCCTTGAGCAAGATCCCTCAACACAGAGGATCAGTCTTGCAAGCCCCTCTGTGAAATCAAATAGAAAAGTCACCGTCTGGCATTACTATCAATGACTAAATCCTCAGCCAAAAACATCAACAAAATACTTATGCTGTACTTCTCCATACAAAGAGTAGCAGCTATTTATAGTATCCAGACTCAGCTCTCTGGAGAATGGTTAACCTTACAGTAGAACAAAGTCTGCAACTTTCTCTGGGAGTTTTGTTTATAAGAAACAGAAGAGAAGGGGAAATAGGCTTCCATGCCATTCTGATGGAGATACAGCTGTTATCAAGAGAGATGTCAAGACATGGCCAGGCTACATGTTACATGCAATATTAATGACACATTGCATGTAGCATGTAGCCTGGCCATGTCTTGACATCTCTCTTCATAACAGCTGTATTAATGACAGGACTCCCACGTCTGCATGTGGTGACTCTGGTGGGTTGAATTCTGGTTTTTAGACCATGATCTGCCTCTTTCTGTGTTTTACTTACTGACTATAGAGTTGCCTGATTTGTGATCTTATTCTGCCATCCCATAGCACAGGGTTGTTACACCCATTCCAGCCCTTCTGATTTCCCAGGTCGCAACCAACCCCATTTCCCCAAGTGCCAATCCTTTGGTAGTTCCATGGTTTTTGCAGGATTTCTTCCCATTCTAAAAAGGTGAAATGCCTCTCCCAAGACTTAGAGCTTTAAACTAAAATATGCTGGTATTTTTGGAATTTTGGTCCCGGCCCTTTCCCCTTTGGCTCGACCCTTTTTGACTTCAGCCTCACCCACCAACTGGGATGTGACCCTTGAGAGCTTCTCTGAATTTGGCTGTTGGGCTGAAAGAGGTTCAACCAGGGCTCAGTGCTGCCTCAGGGCAGAACCCCAAATCTGACCTGAAGAGAACCAGATAAGGAGGACAAGGCACCCTGAAGTGGATCAAATCAGTCCCAAAGACTTCGGGGCACTTCAGCCACAATTGGTGGTGGTGGTGAGCTGCTGCTCCTGCCCACTGTGAGGCTGACCAGGACACCATTGGACTCCCTGCTTGCCTAGGGCGACCGTATTTTGGAAACCAAAAAGGAGGTCAACATGGCCGCCCCAAGGGGCTGTGTCCACCAACATGCCCAGCCCCCAAAGGGGTGTTCCCACCCAAACATGGCCTTGGTCACATGTCTGATTTCACAGCACACAATTAAGACAAACCTGTTGTACATAACATCGTAGGCCTTAACTAGACCTAAGGTTTATCCCGGGATCATCCCGGGGTCATCCCTGCCTGCTCCTGGGATATCCTGTGTGTCATTTACATGAACAGGGATGATCCCGGGATGGTCCCAGGTTAAACCTTAGGTCTAGCTAAGGCCTTAGTGTTAAAATCACTGGAATAAAGAACAAGTGAGACATTCAATGTACCTGAAATTAACTTCACTCGTTCCTACTTTTGTAGCTTTTGCTGTACTTTGAAGCTTTTGCTATACTCTGAGTGATACAATCTCCCCTTCCCTGAAATATCTTTTCTGAGTGCAAGTCCTTCACTGGATGACCATAGTCTCACCTTTCCTAACATTTAACACTCTTTCCCCCATCACCTTTCTCATATCCATATTCACAGATTCAGCATACTGCTATCACTGAACAAATGAAGCAGTTGGCAAATACAGAAAAATCTAGTACAACAAACAAGCATTCAGAAAGACTACTATTACCCTGCAAACATAAGCCATGGAACAAAATGAACTAAAGGCTAGCACCTCTTAGCTTGTTTCAACTTCAACCAGACATAACAGTCAAAAACAACCAAGAAAAACACACTCACCTCATTGACATAGCAATACCTAATGACAAAAATGTTGCAGAAAAGGAAGGTATTCATCAACTTAACAGTCTTTTAGCATTTAAGAAACCTATAAAGACTAATCTCTTCCAGCAGGCCTATCCAGTAGAATTTTAGGATGCTTTTAAGATGGTTTTTAGGATGTTTTTAACAATGTATATTATGTTTTTAATCAGTATTTTATGTATTTTATATTTACTGTTGTTCCCCGCCTCAATAAAAATGGAGAGTCGGGTAAGAAATGAATGTATTATTATTATTATTATTATTATTATTATTATTATTATTATTATTATTATCATCATCATCATCATCATCATCATCATCTCTCCAAGCTGGGAGAGTGGGCATCCAAATGGCAGTTGCAGTTCAATGTAAGGAAGTGTAAGGTGATGCACGTTGGGGGGAAAAAACCCAACTTCAAGTATAACCTAATGGGATCTGAGCTGGCAGTGACCAATTTTGATAGCTTTAAAGTGGTGTGTGTATTAATTCCTGGAAGTGAAGGCTATCAATGGCTACTAGCCCTGATGGTTGTGTGATATCTCCAGAATTTGAGGCAGTAAGCCTGTGTGCACCAGTTGCTGGGGAACATGGGTGGGAGGGTGCTGTTGCACCATGTCCTGCTTGTTCATCCCTGGCCAATGGCTGGTTGGCCACTGTGTGCACAGAGTGCTGGACTAGATGGACCCTTGGTCTGATCCAGCATTAGGGCACTTCTTAGGTTCTTAAGATCTTTAGACACATGTATGAGGTAAATATTCATTTATTTATTTCATTTCTGTACTGCTCAATAGCCAAAGCTCTCTGGACAGTTCAATTTTTTTTTTAAAAAAAAATGGAACATCTTGCAGCAAATGGGAGAAACAGCTCCCACTCTCTCTCAGATTAAGAGGTCTGTAAGTACATCACAAATGGAGAAATCAATATCCTTATGAAGGACATTCTTGCTGTTATAGCTACAGCTGATGAGTAACTTTTTCATTCATATGCTCTAATGGCCACCATAAGTTTGAGAAAATGCAGACAGACACCATGCAAGGAGTGGGGAAGCCAAGATTATCCAGTTGCTTGAGCAGATTGGCGTCATTATACCTTGAAAAGATCATGTTATAAATTCCAAACAAATCAAATCCTTCTCTACCCACATCATTAGTGAGGAAATAATTTTGACTGAGTTTTCTTTTTTAAACAGACACACAAAGACATATAACTCAGGCCAGTAATACAATGAATCTTAGTATGTGGGATGCCACAAGTAACACACCCCTGTTGTAGGGTGGCCACTGAAATATCACCCCCAAAAAAGAGGAAATACATCCCACCAACAAAAGACACAAATTTGCATAACATTTGCAGACTCTGATTTAAATATATAGATGGAAATTTAGAAAGAAATACTAAAATTTATAGAAATATAGTACATATCACCTTAATGGGGAAGATTGTGACCTGGGGTGTGTCTTGACGATGGCACCTTTGCTGCTCGTTCCCTCAAAACCCCGCAGCATCACAGCTTTGGGGTAGGAACTAGGGGTGTGCACGGACTCCGCGCTCCGCTTCTCTTCCAGATCTGTGATTTGCAGATCGGCCCGCTTCACTCCACCCCCGCTCCGCCCACTTCCGCTCCGCTCCGCTGCGGAGCTCCGGATCCGGATCAGAGCTCCATTTTTTTTCCATAAGCTTGCATTAAGCTAAAAAAAATACAACTTTTTTTCTGTTAAAGTTAGAAACCTCAAGTTTGGCACCATGACACCTCATGGATGTATACACACGCATGCCAAGACTCAAGACAATCCCATCATCCCCTAATTTTTGGGGAATTTATGAAAACCGGGCACCCCATTCACACCCCTTTCCATAGCTCCGTCAATTTGCACGTTAAAAACCTCAAACTTGCCACCATGATAGCTTATCCAGGGATACACATGCACGGCAAGACTCAAGGCAGTCCCATCATCCCCTGATTTTGGGGGAATTTATGAAAATCGGGCACCCCATTTGCAGACATGGGCTGTTCTCTGACATTTGGACAGATAAAAAAAAGGGAAGTGGGCACACTCACAGATGCCATCTAGACCCACAAGCATGCCAAGGTACAAGGCAATCCCATCATCTCCTGATTTTTGGCAGAGCTTAAACCTGCAGACAGCTCAATGGAGCCATTTCAAAGGAAATCCCAAGATGCCATGAATTGGGGAGTAGAGAGATCAACCTAAATATGAATCTTCTTCCACACTTGAAAAATGGATTTGGAACTTCCAAAAGTCTAACTGAGCGCAGGAAGGACTTCTCCCCTGAGTCAAAGCCAGACACAAACCATCCCTGCGAGGTGGGCAGGGGAGGAGGGAGGGAGGGAAGGCAGGCAGGCAGCAGACATTTCTGGGGGCATAAGGAAGTGAGTGAAGGTAAGCCAGTAATGCATATAAAATGGAATAAATAAATAAATAAACAAAGGAGGGGTGGAATTAAAAGCAGCAGTGTTGCTGAATAAACAACAAGAATAACTTTTTTAAAAAGGCTATATCTGTCTTTTACAAGTAAGAGGGGGTGGTGGACGTGCCCAAAGGGAGAAGCATCAGCCATTTGACTGGTCCTGTCTAGGTATCAGTCTTTTAAGAAGCAAACGCTCACTTCAACTCATGATAGGCATTGCTCCACTGAGTTACTCTTTTGGAGGGCTCTGATGGCCCTCCAAGTACAGGAGAGTGAGGGCAAGTCCACATGCCCTAGGGGAGCTCATCCCCTTACACCACATGTATTCAGTTGTTCCCCAAAGTTAGGGTGGGTAGCACTGCTGTGTGTTTCCTATCTGTTAGTATGATTTCAGGTTGTGTTTGTGCATTTGGTGGAGCTACTGTTTTAAAAAAAACACTGGGAAAGCTCCGTTCAGAGTAGAAAGAGAAGTTTCCCAGAATCCCAAGTTACCCATTTTGCCTATCCCCTCCTCCAACTTTGGGATCATGTGATCATGACCGGGAGTTGACTCTGCCCCTCAGCAATCGAAAAGGTAATCTTTTTCCCACCTTTACCCTACTTTTTTAAAAATTCTAGCAAGCGAACTGCACCACGCAGAGAGCTGAGAGTAGGCTCAATATGACCGCCAGCCATGACTCTCTAAGCACAAGAAGTTTCAGAAAGATAGCTTCAAAAACAACCCAGTTATCCCCTTTTCTTTTCCGCAATGCAATCCTATGGGCGAAATGTTTCAAAATGGCGATCGGAGCGGTCCGCGGAAAGAGGATCGCTCCGAAAATAGGCGCTTCTCTTCGCCTTGCTTCTAGGGGTCCGCGGTCCGCTTCTACTCTGCCTCTGGGCAAGGCGGAGCAGGCCAATTCGCTTCTGATTCTCCGGTTCTAATCGGAGCGGAGCGCATGCCTAGTAGGAACGTTGCTCTTCATTGCAGGAAGGAGCGTGGGCTATTCTGGCTGGAAAGGCCGCAGCAATGGCAGCCATTCAGATACCATTGAACCTTCCCTACCCCCTCTGACGTGCCTTCCCACTTACCTCATCCTATTCCAGGCCTCAATCCATCCCCAGGAACACCCCCAGCTTGAAGCCAAAGCAAGGTCACCACTGACAGATAGCAGAAAGAAGGTGGTGACTACAGAGTAAAAAAAAAAAGTTTCAGTAAAGCTGTGACTTTTTAAAAGTGCAGTTTTGGGGAAAAGGCCCATGATGACTGCAGGTTGGTGGCTGCATCGTATAAATAACACAGCACCACTGCACAGCCACCATGGGGTATGCGGGGTGAATAGACAGCCCCCTGACCGTTGCATCTGTTGTCCAGGTGCTGACTGTGAATGGATAACTTCAAGGCCGCTGCTGCTCTCTGTTCTGATGGTTCTTTCTCTTTAAATTGGACTTGAACTAGAAGCCCTTCAAATAAAGGCTACCTTCAAATAGAAGACTGACCTCTGTAAAGTAGGGCACAGGGCCCCGTACACTGATTAGACTTCATGTCAAGAGATCCCAAATTGGGAGAAGGGCATGCTGACAAGTGAACACACTCTTTCTCTTCCTTGCCTCCAGGCTCTTCCTGAGGACAGGAGGTCCTTCATCCCCAGGCTCACCCAGTTTTGCCTTTTATACACACCGCTCCACACCATGCCCATTTCTTCCCCGCCTACTTACCTGTGAGTAAAAAAACACCCTGCTAGGCCTGAGCAGTTGTAATGCAAAGATGCAGAACCTTAGGCTCAGGGGCCAAATCCAGACCACTGGGGTTACCCAAAGGGCCAGGCCCCTTCCCCTGGCCTAGTACCCCATATTTCCTCCATGCAGCAGTTAAAGCTGCAGGAGCTATACTAGACTGACCAGATGTAAAAGAGGGCAGGGCACCTGCAGCTTTAACTGTTGTGATGAAGAGGAAATTTCACCAGGTTCTCCATATATACAAATGACACCTGCTGAAATTCCCTTTTCAATACAACTGTTAAAGATACAGGAGCCCTGTCCTCCTTTTCATATGGTCACCCTACAAATGTCATTTGTGACTTCTCAGATTGTGTGTGTGTGTGTGTGTGTGTGTGTGTGTGTGTGTGTTTTCCCATTCTAAAAAATTGAAATGCCTCTCCTAAGACTTAGTTACTGGCAGTAATCTAAAACATACTGGTATCTTTGGCCTTTGGTCCCACTCTCTTTTGCCTCAGCCCCCTCCCCTACTGGAATACAGCCCTTAAGAGCTTCTCTGAAGTGAAATTTAGTCCTTGGGTTCTGCACACCAGCTCTAGCATCTACTCCTGGAGCAGGGAGCGCTTTGGACCCAAATGGCTATAGCTCCATGTATCTCTTTGCCCAGGTATTCAACTGGAAAGGTGCAACTTCCTGCCACCTTCACAGCCCGGCTGCTGTTTCCATCTTTGCTCATCTGAGTTGGAACCACACTTCCTTTGCTCACTTTGCCTGGCATAGTCCCTGTTCCAGTGTCGCAGATATTGGGACAATATGGGATAGCCCTGGACTTACACTGAGGCAGGCAAGTGATTGTAGGCAGAAATATTTTCAATAAGCAAAATACCTCAGAGGGGCTTTAGAACATCCCTATGCATTTATTTCTTTATTTCTTCATATTTCTAAAATTTATAAACTGCCCTCCATCCAGAAGGGAACCCCAGAGAGTGGGCATAACATTAAAACAAACAAATCCAATATAAAAAACATACAATTGCACAATAAAAGACAAATTAAATCAACAGCCTTCAGCCTTCATGCCAAAGAAATGCAACAACCCATTCAATTTTAAAAAAAAACACATTAAATTGCAAATTGTAAAATTGTAAAATATTAAAAGCTTAGGCAAAAGCTTTGTTCTCTAATGACAGTGTTGGATCAAGAAGCATCCTCACAAGCAGAGCAACTGCTTATCCTGCTATGCTCCTTGTGAAACCATTGTTCTGAAAATGACAGATAATGCAGAGGTGTCCCTAAGTAAGAAACCTGCACAGTTTCAGAAGGATCCGTGCAGCAGTTCATGCGGAAGGGAAGTTCTCAATATTGAAGGTGGGGGTAAGTTTCACTCGCCTTTTCTCTAGGCAATATAAATTAAAACAGAATACATCACAGATACGTAACCAGGCATGAACACTGCAAAAGTTTCAGAAGGATAGGCGCAGGGGCCAAAAAAGTTATGATTTAAAACCAGTTGAAGCCTGGTGGCATTGGAGGAATGGTCCCTTCACGGTCCCATCTTTGCTCTTCCCCAAAGCACAGTGGTTGGAGCCCCTGGCATAGGATTAGAAGGTGGCCCTGTCAGCCACTAAACCACTCTCTCCCCCTTCCCCTGCTCATCATCACAGCTTTTAGAGAAACAAAACTTAAAGGTGCTGGATACATTAAGTCTCCCCAATGCAAGTCACCAACAAAAACTCATTCTGGAGCGGGTTCAGTTGTTTTCTTCAGAGGGAAGCCGATTCACCTTGGGAAGCCACAGGAGAGGACTGACGTGGCTTGATTCTGCTCAGGCTTCAGGCTTCATCCAAATCAGTGGAGGCTGGTGACTCCAATTTTGGTGGGACTGTGGATCTATCCTGGGTTTCAGTCAGAACCATGCCAGACTGCTAAAGCAGCTATCCAGGGTGCTGAAAAATAGTGCCGTGCCAAAAATTTCGACCATTCCATTTTCAGCATTTTGTAGAGGGGGAAATGAAACTTGGGTGAAAGAGGCTCGGAGAGGTGAGAATTTTGGCGAATTTTCTCCTTGAGGTGGGGGACAGGGTTTCCAAATATCTTTTAAAATGTAGCCAGTTGCTGAGGGGTTCTTCTTTCTTTTTATTTATTGTTTTAAAATGCCCCCAGCATCTTCAGGAGCCCAGGAGTTCTTCCTGAATGCTTATTGGAGAAGGCAAGGTCACATGGTCTCCAATAGGCATTCACTAAGAACTGCTGGGCTCCTCCAAATGCCAAGGGAAGAGGAGGTGTTGTTGTTGTTGTTTAAAAAACCTAAAAAATAGGAAGAAGGACCCTCAGCAATTGGCTGCACTTTAAAATAGTACGTCGAAACCCTGGCCCCCTCCCCAAGGAGAAAATACTCTGAATTCCCCCTACACACCCTGCAAAAGAGGTAGAAAAGTAATGCCTCTTTCACAGGGAGAGAGAAAGTTCTTAAAAATAGGGGGCAGGATTCAGCCCAGCACTCCTGAAAATAGTTGGACAGCTCCTTTAGAGTTCTAGCTGGTTCTGACTGAAACCCCAAAAGGTTTTACAACCCCACCTAAATTGGAGACACCAACCTCTAATGTTCCTAATGCTTACTAGTATACACCACCACAGTCTGCTCCGGAGACCCCCTGACCAAGAGGCCATTCAACCTTACCCTGTCCTCATGGGAGCCACTTTCCTCTGCAGGTAGGATAATAATTAAATGAACTGTTTGAACAACTGTTTGAACCTTTCCTTCAGAATCAGTCTCAGCCAGTTGTCCAGATGTGGCCCACGGACATTTGTTGTTGGGTCACTTAAATGTTACTTTAGCCCTGTGGGAGCCACTCAAGGTCAAGTGGCTTCCATGTGGCACAGACAACATTTAAAGGGCCCCTGAGACCACTCCAGTTTATTTTGGAATAAAAATATTAGCGGCAACTCTGTTTTCATTCTGTCACATTAAATGATAGGATTTGTGCTTTTCTAAGACAGAGTGTGAAACTGTGTGTTGGTAGACTATTTCCCGGATGTGAATGGTATCGGAGCACAAGAAAACGTAAGGCTAATATTGACGAAATGCCAGGCCTGGGTGGAAGGGTGTACTTTCGGGACTTCTTTTGTGTACATGTGTACATAAAGCAAAGAGAAGCTATTAATTGATAAGACCGGAAAATAGGGATTGCCTTGTTAGATCGGACCAATGTCCATCAAATCTGTGTTGTTTCCAGCAACACCAAGGTTCATGCCTCAGCGTTTTCACAAGCAGAACAGGCAGACAAGGACAGAAGAAGAGCTCTGCTGGGTCAGGCCAAAAGCCTACCTAGTCCAGCATCCTGTTCCCACAGTGGGAAACAGATGCCCATGGGAAGCCCACAACAACAGCTGCTCATGTGCCCTAGCAACTGGTGTTGAAAGAAATACCACCTCAGAGTCTAAAGGTAGAATTATAGCCATCGATAGCCCTACCTTTCATGAATCTGGCAAATCCCCTTTTAAATCCTACTGCAGCGATATCATTGGGAATATGGCAACTGGTGTCTCTGAGACTGCATCCATACAGGCACATTGTCTGTGAACATAACATCATAATGTGTTAACTGCATCATTTGCTTGTGATTTCCCCCCACCCCCAATTACTGGGATCCGGTGATGCTAATGGCAGCTTTCTTTCCTGACACAAGTAGCAGAATGGGGGGTCGGGATGCAGGACAGGGGGGTGACAGACCTTTGAACAGTGGTAAAGGGTTAAAAGCAGGGGTGTGCACGGACCCCCCAATCCGCTTCATGGCCTGATCCGGAAAATACGGATCGGGCCCGATCCTCTTTGCGCCACTCCGCCTGTCTCCCGCTCCGCTCCGCGGAGCAAGATCCGGCTTTGCCACCGTCACTATATGGACGGCGGCGGCGGCGCAAGATAAGCCACCCACCCACCCTACCTCCTTACCTTCCTCCATCACGGGCTTCAATTGAGGCCCTAGTTGAAGCCGGAAGAGGCCTCGGCCTTCACTTCCGGCTTCAACCGGGGCCTCAATTGAAGCCCGCGACAGAGGAAGGTAAGCGTCCCTCCTCCTCCCTTACCTGGCGGCGCTGCCGCCGCATGAATGGCGGCGCCGGCGGCGCCAGGTAGGCCAGGCCCCTACCCCCTTAGCTTCCTCCGTCGCGGGCTTCAATTGAGGCCCCAGTTGAAGCTGGAAGAGGCCTCGGCCTTCACTTCCGGCTTCAACCGGGGCCTCAATTGAAGCCCGCAATGGAGGAAGGTAAGTATCCCTCCTCCCTGCTCCCTTACCTGGTGCTGCCACCACCGCCGTATGGATGGCGGCATCAGCAGCGCCAGATTAGTCCCCCTCCCCCCACTTACCTGCAGGCAAAGCTCCAGATTGAGGCGATCCTCTTCGCCTTGATCCGCAGCCCCCCTGACTCTCTTCACCTCCGCCTTTTGCGGAGGCGAATTAGGCCGCCTCACTCCTGCTTCTCTGAACCGAAGAGAAGCGGAGCACATCCCTAGTTAAAAGGACTCCATGTTACAGTCCCGACCCTGGTTCTGTCCCTGTCCCAGTCCTCAGCAGCTGCTATTTAAAATGAAAAGAATAAACCTGCAAGGCCAAACTTTATGGTTGACACACTACAACGGGAAAGCTACAACCTCTGGAGCCTTTCAGTCCAGCCAGCAGCCTCCCATCTGTCAGCCCCAGTCCACACAGCTCGTCCAAAGTTCCCCTCAGCATTTGCCAGGTGTCCTCTTTTACAGAGGACTGGCCTCTATTCGAAGGGATGCCAGAGGACTCTCCTCTATTTCAAAGGGCTGTCCTATCCAAGTCTGGCTTAAAGATGAAGAACCATCAGAACCGTATCCCATCAAGAGTTAGCACCTGGACAGCGGGCTGAACAGGCAGGCACCCAGGTCACCTGGTCAGTCTTCCACACTATGGGGGATACATACTGTATTTCCAAGTAGAATATTAAAAAAAAATCTAAATTTGTGTACAGATATATTTTAAGCATTATATCAATCTATTAATTAAATGAATAAATGCTTATAACTTAGCATATGCAAATTTTATGCAAATCACTGTTCCACTTTTCTCTCCTTGTTTAGTGTTGTGTGTCCTCTCCTTTGGCAATTCATAAATGGACACTCACCTCCTCCTCCATATTGTCACTTCCTTTTTTGGGTGTTCGTTGCTACTTTCTCCTCTTCTACTTTCCAACTCTCCATGCCTCTTTGCTTCTGGGCTTTTTGTGCAGCTAAATATATTTATTTATTTATTTATTTATTTATTTATTTTTGAATTTATATCTTGCAAGGAACCTAAGGTGATTTACATGGTCTAAGGCATCTACATTTTATCCTTAATACAACCCTGTGAGGTAGGTTATCTGGAGAGTCAGTGACTGGCCCAAAGTCACCCAGTGAGCTTCATGGTCAAGTGGGGACTAGATTCTCAGTCTCTTGAGTCCCAGTCTAACCCAGAGGTCTCCAGGTCATTTTTATAATATCCGTACATGGATTTCTATGTATCCATAGCAATGAATGGATACATAAATAAACAAAAAATGGACCAAATATCCCAATTACGAACCATTTCGAAATGGTGTCTATATACTACCTCTTAAAATACTGAAAGCCCTGTAAGGTCCTCAATCCATTGCATCAGAGGAGGTGAGTGTTTATCCTTCCCACGTTGAAATATCAGTCTTTTAGCTGTCAAAACTGGACAGAGAATCTATTTACACTGACCATTTGTGAATTTCCATGAAAAAGGGAAATAAATTAAAAGAGTGCATACATCAGTGAATATTAAAGACTGTTCCAGTACAAAATGTATCTGTGTATTAACCTCCTCCCCAAAAGGAGGCAACTATTGAGCATTGCCAAATATATGTTTAAAGGAAGCATTAGCTGTATTGCACCAACAACAACCAGCTGAATTAGACAATCCCCTATTAAAGAGATGTTGCAGTGTCAATAGACATGAAACAAAAGGTTTTGCTGAATAAGACGCAGCTGAAGGTCCATAGATGTGACAGGCAGATGCCAAAGCAATGATCCACAGTTCAAAAAGGTTGGGGACCTCTGCTCTAACCACTGCACCCCACTGGCTCTCACCCCTAGACCACTGCCTGAAGAACAGAGTGGCCCCTGAGATTCCAGAAACTGGCTACCCCCCGTCAAAGAGATATGTTCGTCTCCTTTAGCAGTTGTTGCAACAAAGGGGGCAGAGTTTCTTCATTGGTGGTATAAAAATTATGTCCCTTTATTAACAGATTGCATGTTCATCTGCTGCAATGAATCCAGCGTTGCTGCTCACTGAAATCTGCCCATAGTGATACAGTTGACAAAGCTGTGGCTCCGTTACCCTGCAGCAGGGCCTGCCCCTGTCACTGCCCTCCCCCACCACCCCAAATCTAATAACTGGCTGCCAAGTTGTGGCACAGACATCAAAATGCATATTAAAGAGCACCACTAGCAGTGTGTGTCATCTATTCAAGGTCAGGTCCTTTTTGCCATGTGGCACATACAATCAGCCATGTCTGCACACCATATTTTGGAGCTAGGGACCGCCTGAATATGTATGCAATGCCCTTTAAAAGGCGGTGGGGGCGGTTTTGTTGTGTCTGATGGTTTCCATTGTTAGACAGCATAACCCTTGGGATTACTCAGCAGTGACTCAGTCTCTGGTATACAAAAGGGAAAGACAGTGACGAACAAAGAAAAACCACAGGCTCCCATCTTTTTATGATCAAAGGCTGAAGGAAATCCATGTAAAATATAATAATTTTAGAGTTACACATGGTGATCTTTTCAGGTCTGCCTTACCTGCAAGCAGCAGCAGCAGCCCAACAGAGATGCAATCTAGGCAAGCACCTGGGGTACCCAAATTTCAGGGCTATGTGCCCACCTCAGTTTGCAGAAGGTGTTGCTGTCTAGACTTTCACAGAAAGCATACAGAGGCAAGGGGCCGGCCCTACCATTAGGCAGAGTGAGGCAATCACCTCAGGTGGCAGATGCCAGAGGGTAGGGCGACCATATGGAAA
Organism: Elgaria multicarinata webbii; assembly: GCF_023053635.1. Taxonomy (NCBI): domain Eukaryota; kingdom Metazoa; phylum Chordata; class Lepidosauria; order Squamata; family Anguidae; genus Elgaria; species Elgaria multicarinata. The sequence continues at coordinate 17,156,682 of NC_086177.1, read as the reverse complement.
GGAGGACAAGGCTCCTGTGTCTTTAACAGTTGTGTAGGAAAGGGAATTTCAAGCAGGTGTCATTTGTATGCATGCAGCACCTGGTGAAATTCCCTCTTCAGCACAACAGTTCAAGCTGCAGGAGCCCTGCCCTCTTTTGTATCTGCCCCCTTGTCTCTGCTATGGCCTGCACTGCTCCCCCACCCTCATTGCCAAATAGTGGTGGTGGCAAACTGACAGAGGCTTTAATATGTGTCCCTTTTAAGTCTCCATCATGGCCTGCTGCCAAAATGCGGCCACAAACTGCTGGTGCTTTTAGTGCAGCAACAGCAGGAGTGGAGCCATGTGTGTGTGGGGGGGAGGGTGTCCTAAGAACTGGAAAGTGGTCCCTGGACCTGCTCTAGAACCTCTCGCCACTTGAAGAAGTAGGGTGCACATATTATAAATTCTAAACACATCCAGCATGAATTCTGAACAATTGCTGGAACACTAAACAGGAAAGTGGTGCATTATAGAGTAGAACTGGAAAATGACTTATAACGAGAGACTCATCCTGTTCAAACTCTGAAAAATGCAGTCAGATGTGGTAACGAGTTCCAATTCATGGGGAAATTCTCAAGCACTGAAGTCCTACTTCTCAACCTCTCCCCCGCAAAACATAAATAAAAAATCTCTTGAGAACATCTTTCACATAATTATCTCAATATTTCAAAGAGTAATTTATATTCCTGTTGAGGCACCACATGTTTCTTGATACTTGGGCTCCAGTAGGCATTGTGGATGCTGAAGATTTATGAAAATAAGAAAGGCCTCTGTAGAACGAGGTGCCTGTTTTTGGACAGGCTTAACGATGTGCAGGAAGAGGCTTTCTGGCTTATTAAAATCACCCAATTATTTCCAAGTCTAGACAATCTATAATGTTTTCTCTCTCTTTTTGCTATTACCAGAATTCAGAAGTCATAACAAATTAATTCTGTGGGAGCTAGAATTATTTCGCGATGCTTTCAAAATGCCATGCCGATGATGACTAAACTCTTACCGCAAGGGGCATGTAAAGGACTCATGCAAAGAGAATTCATTCCCAATCTCAGTTGAAGAAATCATCACATCATAAAGTCACCATCTTTAGCAGACAGTTATATACTCTTTCAGCAAGAACAGTACAATTAATTGTAGCCCTGGTTTACTGCACTAGCAATTCCTTAGAGCAGCCTTCCCCAACTTCATGCCCTGGCTGGGAATGATGGGAGTTGTAATCCAATACATTTTGGGTGCAACAGATTGCACAAGGCTGCTGTAGAGCAGCACAATGAATGTAAGACCAGTAACATATTCTTAGCAGGGTGGAGGAGTGCTTTCCATTTCTTTATTCTGTTCCCTGTAATTGGTAGCATAATTGGTACCTGAATTCTGAGGCTGGGGTTTGACAGAAGCCCCAGCAAGGTGATCGCTGCTGGGGCCCTTTCTAAGCTGCTGCCCCAGCCTGATGGGCTCACCTATTCTGATGAGTGCAGTCCAGGCCCCCAGAAGGGGCTGATGCTAGTGAAAGTGGAAGGCAAAAGGAAGAGGGGCCGACCAAGGGCAAGATGGATGGATGATATTCTGGAGGTGACAGACTTGACCTTGGGGGAGCTAGGGGTGGCAACGGCCGACAGAAAGCTCTGGCATGGGCTGGTCCATGAAGTCACAAAGAGTCGGAAACGACTGAACGAATAAACAACAACAATGTACCCTATTTCTTCGATTCTAAGATGCACTTTTTTCCCCATATAAACATCTCTAAAAATGGGGTGCATCTTAGAATCGCGGGTGTGTCTTAGGGTTTTTTTTCTGTTGGTGGCACTGAAATTAGTGTGTGTCTTACAATCAATGGCGTCTTACAATCGAAGAAATATGGTATTTCTATTTAAATTACAATAACCATATCTAAAATTGCAACTGTACCTTTTTAAAATTACATTTATATCCTACTTTTCCTCCAAGGATCCCAAGGTGGTGTACATGAACCTCCTCCTTTAGCTTATGCAACTTGATGAAACTTTTATGCAATTTTAAACTTTATGGAATTTTATGCAACTTGATGTCCTCTTTTGTTCTCTTTTTCAGTGATGCATTTCCTCTTTGGGGTGATTCATAGGTGGCCTCCCTTGGTCCAGGGCAGGTGAAAGTGGTAGGACCTGCTGAAATCTGAAGGTGCCAGATGCTGACATTGGCTTAACTATTTTTTAGGGGTGTGCATGGACCCCCCACTCCGCCCCGCGGGCCGATCTGAAAATTTTGGGTCGGCCCGCTCCGCTCCGCGCCGCTCCGCCCATACTCCGCTCCTCTTCGCCGCGGAGCTCCAGCTCCGAATCGGAGCTCCGCAGTGGAGGGGAGTGGCACCAGGTAAGGCCGGGAGAGGAGGGCGGGAGGTTTACCGGGCCCTGCCACCATCGCCGCCCATGCAGCGACGGCGGCAGAGCCCGGTAAGGGACCAAGGGGGAGGGGGGCCTTACCTGCCTCCGTCCGCGGTCCGTCGGCGTCTTCAATTGAGCCCGTGGTTCAACCAGGAAGTCTGGTTGAAGATGCCGCACGGACCGCAGACGGAGGCAGGTAAGGGAGAGGAGGGCAGGAGGGGGTTACCGGGCCCTGCCGCTGTCGCCGCATGGGCGACAGCGACAGCAGCAGGGCCCGGTAAACCCCACTTACCTTTCCGGCGGAGCTCCGGATCGAGGCGAAGGCCCCCCAATCCTCTTCGCCTCCGCCTTAAGGGCAGGCGAAGCCCCCCGCTCCGCTTCTAATTCGCCGGTCCGATAAGAAGCGGAGCACATCCCTACTATTTTTATGTAAATAGTCCATTGGTTAAAGCTGTTAACTTCACAGTCTCAGGTAGCTTCTTTGGCAATCCCTGAAAGGACACCCTACCGAGGACTGACCTTCAGGCAGTCTCTCTCTCCCTCTCTCTCTCTCTCTCTCTCATTCTCTCAGCCCAACCTACCTCAAAAAGTTGTTGTGATGATGAAATGAGATAATCCCATTCCCCCCCCCTTAGCGGAATGGTGGAATACAAAAATGAGGAATATTCAATAATGCATAAGGCATGGATAGCATCAGTGGCATGAGCAGTGGGGGGGCTGTGACACCTCTCGAGTGGCAGGGAAATGGCTTGTGTGGCCCTGGCTATGGAAGGAAACCACATCTGCACTCTTGCCTGCTTCTTTTGCACTGCACTGCTGCTTGCTGTTCCCCAGCTGGAGAGATGAGATACAAGACACACAGCAAAGCAGGCTAACTGTGCCCTTTAGCATACACTGGAGTGCCTCCCTTGGTAAAACAAGTTCACTGGTTACCAGTCTGTCTCCAGGCACAGTTCATAGTGCTATTACCTTCTTCTTCTATATAAATAAAAGGAAGCATTTCTATGTCCTCAGTGGACTAGAAAACCATACATCCTATTGTTATAAAACAATTAGGATTTGTTCTGCCTCTTGTCTAGGATGGTTTTAGGCATAGTAAAAATCTTGAACTGAATCTTGAACCAAAAAGGCACCAAATACAATTTGATTGAATACAACCAAACTTTGCATCATGATTCAACACGGCCGCAAGCAGATTTAAACTATACAACATTCATGTTTTTTGTGTTCCTTAGACATTTTAAAAAATCATGCCCCATAGATTTAAAAAGAAAACCAAACAAAAAACATGTTAAAGTATGTGTGTGGGGGCGGGGGGAGAACCAGCATGGTTTGACAGCAGGAAAGTTCAGTAGGGCGGAGTTATAGGCCTACCCCCTTACCCTCTATTGTGGTGCAGCTCTATCTAAAGGAGATGGTGTGGACGGACCCCCTCCCTCAGGGGGCTATCAGGATGGACCATGGCAAAGGCTGTGCCTAGGGGTGCTAGCAGGCATACCTTCACTCAGGTGGGGTGGGCACAATGACTCCAACTCCAACAGCTGAGCACATTTGCTTGAAGTCTTCTCTGTATCCACCAAAAAGTAATTCCAATGCATGTAAAGCCAGATCCATTCACTACTGAGCTGTAAAGCCCTATACAGCTTGGGACCAGACTACCTGGAAAACCACCTTCTCCCATATGAGCTTTCCCAGGTTTTAAGATCTTGGGGGGGGGAGGCCCTTCTCATTCCCAACACCAACAGAGGTACATTTGGTGGGGACATGAGAGAGAGCCTTTTTGGTGGTGGCTCTCAGCTCTAGAACTCCTTGACATGGAAGGCTAGGTTGGGACCCCCTACTCTGTCACCCTATTGCCAGCAGGCATAGACATTTTTCTTCAGACAGGCATTGGCATTTAAGTTGGGTTTAACTGGTTAGGTGCTGTTATTGCCTTTTATTGGTGTGTTTTAACTGTGTTTGCAATGTGTTTTATCTGTTCATTGTATTTCTGTTTTTATTTGAACTTGATTATTGTTCACTGCCTTGAGTGCCATTTTTGGCAGAAAGGCAGGATATAAACTGAATAAATAAAATAAATACAAGAAATTAAAAGTTTGGCCAGTAGTGCTTTGGTGTATTCCTTAGGGCAACATCTATGCAGCCTTGTTTAGGAGATGGGCCGTGCGTTGGCATAACCTTGACCTCAATGTCTGATAGAATTTCTCCATTATAAGCAACAGCCTATTATAAACAAATACAAATAGGAGGTGTTGTTGTTTTCTTTTCTTTTTCTGTTTTCATATCTCCCAATTTGCTACTAGTGCAAGTGCTTTGCAGAAAATGACTCCTACGCCTCTTTTTATTCTTTCCAAACAACATTTTTGTGAAGTACAGGATGAAATTAAGTGATTTCCCAAAAACCTTGGAGACCAAATCCTTGTATTTCAAAATAAATAAATAATCACAAATAAAATAAAAACAAGCTGGTTGTCTTAAGTAAAATTGCAGCAAAGATATTAATTATTCCAGTGAGAGTCTGACTTAGAATATCCATCTCACCATAAGGGAATGAGTATTTTTCTGGGGAACATTGCCAGTTTGGAGGACATTCTACAGCTCAGCTTACAATGTTTATTGTGCCTTTGTGATTTCACATGGTCCATGTGTGTTGTAATCAGTAATTATAAACACGGCATTCATGTTGATATCTCCAGTTTAGGACCCAGAGAGTTTTTTTTGAGAAAAATCAATGCTGCCCATGGTTAATAGTGAACACGATCCATCTCCTTTCCTATGTATATGTAAGAAGGGATCCAATGCAATTTAGCCGGGCATGCAGTGTGTGAACTCGAGGCCCTTCCACAGAAGTATCCTTTGGTCTGCTCTTCTCCAAGGCTGAACACATAGGCTGTTTTCATTACATCCAAGATCAGAAGCGGAGAGCTCCGGCCTAGTGCCTGGAGGATCATCTACACTACTGCTTTAAAGCGCTTTATAACAGTTTTGAAAATGGTATATGCAGTGTGTCCTGGGCCTCAACAGTTGTCAAAACTGTTATAAAGTAGGGGTGTGCACGGACCCCCCGCTCCGCTTCACTTGCAGATCCGCCATTTTCCGGATCGGGCCGCTCCGCCCCGCCCCCGCTCCGCCCACTTCCGCTCCGCTCCGCCCGGAGCTCCGGATCCGGAGCTCCGTTTCCCCCCCCATAGGCTTGCATTGAAAGCTAAAAAATTATACAACTTTTTTTCTGTTCAAGTTAGAAACCTCATGTTTGGCACCATGACACCTCATGGGGATATACACACGCATGCCAAGTTTCAAAGCAATCCCATCATCCCCTGATTTTTGGCGAATTTTTGAAAATCGGGCACCCCACACACAACATCCCTGCGAGGTGGGCAGGGGAGGAGGGAGGGAAGGCAGGCAGGCATGCAGCTGGCATTTCTGGGGGCATAAGGAAGTGAGCCAAGGATAAGCCAGTAATGCATAGAAAATGGAATAAATCAATCAATAAACAAAGGAGGGGTGGAATTAAAAGCAGCAGTGTTGCTCAATAAACAACAAGAAGAACTTTTTTTAAAAGGCTATATCTGTCTTTTACCAGCAATAGGGGGACGTGCCCGGGGGAGGGGGAAGTAGCTGCCAGTTCAAGACACTGACAGCCACAGCTCCGAGAAGAAGTAAAACGCTCACTTCGACTCAGAACAGGCATTGCTCCACCACTGAAAAGTGACCATTCACTTCAACTCATGAGAGGCATTGCTCCACCGTTTTACTCTCTTTGGAAGGCTCTATGGCCTTCCAGTGCAGGAGAGAGTGGGGGCACGTCCACAATGAGATGCCCTAGGGGAGCTCATCCCCTTGCACCACATCGATTCAGTTGTTCACCAAGGTTAGGGTGGGGAGCAGTGCTGTGTTTCTATCTCTTATTCTTGGCTTAGTATATGATTTCAGGTTGTGTTTGTGCATTTGGTGGGGCTACTGTGTTAAAAAACACGGGGAAAAGCCCGTTCAGATGAAGAAAGAGAAGTTTCCCAGAATCCCAAGTTACCTGTTTTGCCTATGCCCTCCTCCAACTTTGGGATCATCATGACCGGGAGCTGACTCTGCCCCTCAGCCCTTTGAAAAAGGTATTTTTCCCGCCGATTTTTTAAAAACTTCTAGCCCGCGACCCGTACGATGCAGAAAGTTGAGAGTGGTCTCAAAATGACCCCCATCCACGACTCTCTGTGCACAAGAATTTTCAGAATGATAGCTTAAACCCCCCCCCCAGTTATCCCCGATTCTTTCCCTCAATGCAATCCTATGGGCGAAAAGCCGAAAACGCAGTTTGAGCCGTGCGGTTGACCCGATTTTCACAAAAACATTGCACGTGAACCACAGCACGCAGAAAGTTGAGAGTAGTCTCAAAATGACCCCCATCCACGACTCTCTGAGCACAAGAATTTCCAGAGCGATAGCTTCAAAAACAACGTAGTTATGCGCGATTATTTGCCGCAATGCAATCCTATGGCGAAATGTTTTCAAGATGGCGACCGGAGCGCTCCGCCTGAACTCGGAGCTCCGAAAAATGGTCGCTTCTCTTCGCCTTGCTTCTAGGGGGTCCACGGTCCGCTCCTACTCCGCCTCTGGGTAAGGCGGAGCAGGCCAATCCGCTACTGCTTCTACGCTCCTAATCGGAGCGGAGCACATCCCTATTATAAAGCGCTTTCAAGCAGTAGTGTAGATCCTGCCCGGGAGAGAAAAGAGAACACGCCAGACAAATATACTGGCAAGTGGCACTTTAATTGTCCAGTCTATTTATTTATTTATTTATTTATTTATTGCATTTATATACCGCCCCATAGCTGAAGCTCTCTGGGCGGTTTACAAAAGTTAAAAACAGTGAACATTAAAAACAAATATACAAAGTTTACAAACATAAAAAGCATAAAAACAACAGTATTAAAATTCATTGCTGTGGTGTCTGCCTTCTGTGAATACATTTATGTTGTTAAAGGTTAGGCTTTTGATGAAAGCTTTTTCCACACTCCGTACACAGAAATAGTTTTTCACCTCTGTGAATTCTTTGATGCAAAGTAAGGGTGAACGTACGACTGAAGCTTTTCCCACATTCCACACATTTGTATGGTTTCTCCCCTGTGTGGGTTCTTTGATGGTTATTCAAGGTCCCTCTACGGCCGAAGCTTTCCCCACATTCCATACATTTATATGGCTTCTCTCCTGTGTGGGTCCTTTCATGTGCGAAAAGAGTTCCTCTGTCACAGAAGCTTTTTCCACACTCAAAACATTTATTTGGCCTCTCTCTTGTGTGAATTCTTTGATGGGCATTAAGGGTACTACTTTTGCAGAAACTCTTTCTGCACTGTATGCATTTATATGGTTTCTCCGCCGTGTGAGTTCTATGATGTCTGTTAAGGATCCCCTGATTGCTCAAGCCCTTTCCGCACTGTGTGCATTTATATGGTTTATGCTAGAGGTGTGCTCCGCTCCGATTAGAATCGGAGAATCAGAAGCGAATTGGCCTGCTCCACCTTGCCCAGAGGCGGAGTAGAAGCAGACCGCAGACCCTTAGAAGCACAGCAAAGAGAAGCACCCATAAGCAGAGCGATTCTCTTTTCGCGGTGCAATCCGATCGCCATTTTGAAAAATTTCACCCATAGGATTGCATTGCGGAAAAGAAAAGGGGATAACTGTGTTGTTTTTTAAGCTATCTTTCTGAAACTTCTTGTGCTTAGAGAGTCATTTTGAGCCTACTCTCAGCTCTCTACGTGGTGCGGTTCGCTTGCTAGAATCCACTGTGGAGTGATGGCTCCTCTTCCTTATGAATCTCCTCATTCTTTAAGATCTGAATGGGAGAGACCATGTCCTGGGACCCTTCTCTGCATAACATAGTACCTTGGTGGGCTCTAAGGCAAGATATGCTCTACGGGGGCAACACTGCTCTCGGGTAGTACTAGGCAACTTTCCCATTAGAATTTAGGGATGCGCTGAAGTTACTGCGTGTCCCCACACACACCTAATAGGTGTATATTCAGGTGGCAGGGAAATATTTTCAATACAGATGAACACCTGTACAGCCTATATATATATATATATATATATATATATATATATATATATATATCCAACAAATGGGAAAATCACCAACTAATGTTGTCAGTTTGCTTCCAGGCACAATTCAAAGTGTTGGTGATTACCTTTAAAACCCTAAGTGATTTAGGTCCTGGATACCTGGAGGATCATTTCCTTCCATATGAACCTGCCCCACTCCCTAATATCAGAAGGGGAGTGTCTTCTCTGTGTCTTACCTAGAGTGAAGACATGGTTGACGGTGATGTGAGACATAGCTAGACCTAAGGTTTATCCCTGGATCGTCCAGGGGTCAAACCTGTTCATCTAGGTGACACACAGGGGATCCAGTCCTCAGGCAGGGGTGAACCCTGGATAATCCCAGGATAAACCTTAGGTCTAGCTATGGCCATGGTCTTCCCTGCAGCTGCACCAACATTGTGGAACACCTTGCCCCATGAAATGCTGTTGCGTCCCCTCTCTGGTAGTTGATGAAGAAATTTTCTACACAAGGCTCTCAATCTGCTTTATCTATTTACAGTTTTGTCACAGAATTGAGATCTGAACACTACACAAAGAGTAGTTCTTTTCCTGATTTTCTGCTAAATAACCTCTTGGTGGCACTATGGTAGAGTGGAGCGATTACACAAGTGGAAAAAGTGTTGTCTTTCACTTTCAAAACAATGCAACCTTTTCTCTGCTCTAAAAAAAAAACACCTCACCAAAACTGCAGTTTATTTATTTGTTGTATTTATATTCTGCCTTTTTTTCCTCCAAGGAACTCAAGGCAGCATACATAATCCTCCTCTTCTCCACTTTATCCTCACAACCACAGCCTTGTGAGGTAGGATGGGCTGAGAGTCTATGATTGGACCAAAGTCACCCAATGAGCTTCCATGGCCGAGTGGGGACTGGAACCCAGATCTCCCGACTCCCAGCCCAACCGTCTAGCCATTCTACCAATCTCTTCTTCATAACAGAAGTGAAACTGGAGCCTGATGAGTAGGGAATGGCAAACACAATACATACTTATTGTTGAAAAGCTCTGTATAATGAATGACAGTCACTCTAGTATATAAATGCTAAAAGAGAACAGCAGCTAAATACTGGACTTTCTTTCCCTGGTTTCCCAAGCTTCTGCCTAATATACCACTTCCTAGGCAAAATGCAGGTTTCAGAGTCAAGGTGTTTAGGGCCATATTTAAAATGGCAGCAAGGCTGAGCTCCTCAATAACAGTGAAGAACTCTTGATTCGTCTTTGCATTTCAAAGTTGCCTGTCACACTTGTTCTACCTCTCTGTATGTCTTTGGCAGTTTTCTTGCTATTATGAGCTGTATGGATTTTTGATTCGTTTAAATAAATAAATAAACATAACATTGAGTCATGGCAGTAAAAACCAATAAAAACTCGAACCGGAGGAGAAATATTCGTCCATTAGGCTGGGATTATTAATGTGATGGAGAAGGAGGACGAAGGAGGATCTTGTTGCGCTCAGCCCTAAGTGCATCCCCTGAGCACCGGATCAATGAGCCTCCCATGGCATGAGAACATTACGCATTAGCTTCCTGGAGAAATGTTGTGTGAAGTGGAGTAGAATAAATACCTGTAATCTGTAAGCATCTTGCTGTGGTGCCAAGGTGACTTTGAACAGATAGCAGATGCTTCCTTAGGTTTAACATGCCTTTCTACTTGTCCTTCTTTTCTTTCGTAAATGTCTTGAGATGGGAGGCAATTTTGTTCTGTGTGCATTTCATTAAGAATTTACCAGGTTCGCACTGCCCAAACAGAATGCAGTTCTCCTTTGGCATTCACAATGCACCGAATTTTGTGACGCAGTTCCTCGAACCCCCAAAACATGTATATTAAGAAAACAAGTGTACTAAAATGTATATCTAAGGGCACACTGAAATGCATATATTAGTGAAAACATGCACAATACAGCATTTTATTAAGCAAACCTCTGGGGGGGGGGGAAGTACAGGTTAGGAGAAGTTGGATACAAAAATTTCTATATTAGGAAAAATACACACAGATATGTATAAAAACATTGTGCAGACTTTAAAAATAAAGTTGAAACTGATGTGTAAATGGGTGAGAACATTCTTTAAGATATAGGGGGTGGGGAGAAATGGAGAGAAATCTAAATTCACCCAGTAATGTAAATGTCTTCCCTTGCCATTAAATCTAATATGAGACCAATGCAGAATATTTGTCTTGAATTTCAAAATGTTTCATCAAGCCCTTTAAATGGTATTTCTTAGCCTACAACACATGCAGCTGCTTCTGTGCAGACAGGATACTTTTGAAAACCCTTCTTCAATGCAAATTCTCTTCCTTCCCCCATCGCCCAGAGGGAGAACCTCCTGCCTCTGCTAACTGCTATTTGGAGACCTTTCAAGATTCCCTGCCACATGCTGCAGCTATTATCTGAATCCATATTTGAACTGAAGCGCTGCCATCTCTCAAGGGCATCATCCATCCGTGCTCACTGAGACTAGTTTGGCATCTCAGAAAGAGCTAAACTGTTCCAGTGTCTCAGAGAGAAGTTGGAAAAGATCTCTAACAAAAAAGACATTGTCTTCCCCTTTTTTAAAAAAAGCATTTACATAAGTCCCCTACAGTCATAATATTAAAAATTATTTTTCATATGGATCTACTTTAAGATGTGCCAAATATCCCCTCTCGTTCATAGGACCATTCATCCCCCACAGAAGATATGGGGGATATTTGAAGATTTTCAGGGGGCAAGTGAAATTTTAAAGGTATTCAGGGGTGGGTGAAATTCTAAGCATAGCGGGGACAGGCGTCTTACCTTAGTTTAAATACAAAGTGGCCATTTCAAGCAACAGTAAGACTTTCTGCAGCAGTTCAGTGAAGTTCCTGGGTCAGAATTCTTCTGGGAACCATGTTTCATCATGACATAGATCTGGTTCAGATCTGATTCAGATCTATGACAATTGGGGTGGGTGGGGAAGGTGGCTTTTTTTTCACACCCCATGTGTGCTGCTCACTAGATGGCCTTTTCCCTAATTACCCATGACACAGCACAGGTTAGCGTGTTGTCCAACCCCAACAAAGTGTGCAAAAGGGATGCTGACCCCTGCTTTAAAGAATCATGTGCAATTGTATGGTAGGTTCCTCTTTCGCAGGAAGGGAGAGAATTTCAGAGAGAATTTTTTTTCTCCTTGGGGAGGGAGACAGCATTTCCACATACCTTTTAAAAGTGTAGCCAGTTGTTTAGGGGTCTTCTTTCTGTTACTATTTTTTTAAAAAAAACTGGCACTTGGAGGAGCCTGGCAGTTCTTATTGAATGCCTATTGGAGACCATGTGACCATCCAATAGACATTCAGGAAGAACTCCTGGGCTCCTCTGAGAGCCAGGGGTGCTTTTTAACAAAAGAAAAAAGAAGAAAAAAGACTCCTCAACAATTGTAGAAAACCTGGGCCCATCTACACCAAGCAAGATATTCCACGATGAAAGCAGGATGAAAGCGGTATATAAAAGGCAGGAGCCACACTACTGCTTTATAGCAGTACTGAAGTGCACTGACAACTGTTGGGGCCCATGACACATACCATATACCTCTTTCATACCACTTTCATAGTGTTATATCCTGCTTGGTGTAGATGTGTCATGAGCCCCAACAGTTGTCAATGCACTTCAGTACCACTATAAAGCCATAGGGCTTTGCTAGACCTGCCGGGATAAGCCGGCAGGGAGGCGGGGCGATGGCGCACTGACGTTAGCGCACGCCGCCTCGGCTTCCAGACGCGGGACGCGCAGGGACTTCGGGATCCCTGCAGCGTCCACCATTTTTTTTTTTTTTTTAGTTTAAAGGGGCCACGTGTGGCCCGAAGACTCCGGACCAGGTAAGTCCGTTTTTTTAAAAAAAAATGAAGCCCCCCCTCCCTGTCCCCGGCCTTGCCCTGGCAGCGCCGCTCGCCTGCTTGTTTGGGCGGCAGCGCCCAGCGCTCTCTCTCTCACCCGCCCTCCCCCCTTGCCATCCCCCTTGCCATCCTTCCTCCTGCCCCTCTCTTTCCCCCTCCCGGGCCGATGGGCACAGCGCTCATATGAGCGCTGTGCCAGGTCCGTGGCTTTTCGTGGCTACTCACGAGTAAGCGAGTAGCCGCAAAAAGCCACGGACCTTCCTAGACGTTTCGCAGCTCCGGCCTGAGGCCGGGGCTGCAGAAAAGGCGCACCATAAGCGACTTCGCTTATGGCACGTTAGAGGAGGCCTCAGTGCGGCCTGGGCCCGGATTCCCCTGTGTGTCATCTGGACGCACAGCAGGGAAACCGGGTCTCAAGGCGCGCTAAGGCCTCGTCTAGGAACGCCCATAGTGTGATTCCTGCCTTTTATATACCACTATCACACTGCTTTCATGGAGCAATATCCCTCTTGCTGTAAATGAGCCTCCTGTCCCCCTACCCAAGAAGAAAAATCTCTGAAATTCTCACTTCTCCCACCCTCTTTCACCAGAGTTTTCTTCTTTTGTTCACCCCCCACAAATGCCCAAAATGGAATAATCAAAAATGTTGGCACAGCACTAGTTCTAAGTAACATAACTGAGTGGAGCTCACGGTCCTTCCACACACAAATTCACTCCTAAATACCCCAAGCTTCCTTCATTCCAGCTATGGATAGGTGAGAATTTTGCTTCAGCTTGATTTTGATCAGAATTTACCAAAATTCACAAAGTATTCAGAACAAAAAGAACTTGATATTTAAAACCTTCAAATGGAAATGAAACTGCTCCCAGGGCTTTGCTCTTGAAAGCCTGGGTTTGACCCTCTCTGAATTCAACCATATAAGTGCAAAATTTGAGTTGCCAACTCTTTTTTTCTAAAAGGTTATCTTTTACAGCAAGTTAACAGACTGGTACACCATAGACCTCTAAATGCTGGGGAAATCTGTACCTACTGAATTTGGCTAGGGCAGATGGTTGGGATTTTTTAAAAAGAATTGGTCAAAAATTGCAAGTTTCATATTCGGCAGAGAAAGAACATGAGATTTATTAAAAGAAAAAAGAAGTGGGAGAAAGCAAAACTGAGAGGTGTGTGATTCCTAATTCCAGCAAGATAATTGTGTGCTTTTTCAGGGTTGGGGAGTTACTTTGTTGGCCTTAGCTAGACCTAAGGTTTATCCCGGGTTACATCCCTGTTCATGTAAATGACACACAGGATATCCCAGGAACAGGCAGGGATGATCCCGGGATAAACCTTAGGTCTAGCTAAGGCCGTTGTTGCTATTGTAAGACAATTGGGAAACAGAAATCCTTGCTAATCCAATGCATATAACCCAGAGATCTACCATTGATGTAGATCAATTTTCTGCCTGCCTTTGCATTCAAATACAATGACCAAATTCAAAAATCTCAGTAAGAATATGCAGTGTTTGGCAAATGTATATGTGGCTTTTGCAGATCACAGCTACAGTTAAAAATGCCTTAGCCTATATTACAAACAAGAAATACCTTAAATATTAGTATAAGCTCAATAAAACACCAATTCTCTTTCTTTCTCTTACTGTTCAGAGACTTGTCTTCCCCACCCCACCATATCTAAAATAATAAAACAAAACAAAAACCCAAGTACAAAAAGTACCTACCAGAAAGCATAGTTTTGAAGAGGATAATATGTCATTTATTCACAAGTGAGTTTGAAAGTATAATTATCTTTAATTCCTCCTCCTCCTCCTCCTCCTCCTTTGCCCCTTCTGTTAAATTAAGCTATCGCTGATGAGATCAACCGGTCTGACAGCACAGGAAATAGAAATCCTTTATTCATCCATAGCAATAGCAACATAAGCACCTCTCTCCTTTGTCTGAACACTGACTCAGAACTGACCTTGATCAATCGTAAGTCAGACAAAAGAGTCTGTAAGGTTTTCATGTCCTTTCTGGATCATCTGGCAAGGATGGGGATTTAGTTCATTGATTAAATCTGTGTACATCTGCACATAAATAAAACCATGTTTCTGAAGGAAAAAAAGCATTCTTTACTTGTTTTTAGACCACACAGAGAGATGTTGCAGGAGGCAGAAGCTTAGAAGAGGCATTCCCTCATGCTTAAGAGCGAAGGGGAAAGCCTCTTCTAACATGGTATTCACCACTTTGTTGTACATTCTTGTGTATATAGATCTATAGCTGCCCGCTTTATTGGTGACACCTATCTTTCCATCAAAAGATTTTTAATCAGATTAATTCTAGCCAGTTAGGGAGCAATCCTATGCTCCCTGGGAAGGCAGCTGAGAAGCCATTAGATGTTATGGAAGTGCCACTCCCCTGTAGGAGAGGGAAGCTCACCAACAGAACGGCACATCCACCACCAGAAGTCAACCTGATCCAGTGGGGCAAAGCTCTGCTGCTGTTGCAGTCACACACAAAGGGTTCTCCTGGCAGTGGGGAACAAAATAGGGAGCCCCAAAATTATTTCAACTCCAATGGACTTTATTTCCTCAGATTACATCGGTCGACTGTGGAGGGTAGGAGAGAAAAGACTAAGGGTGTGCGCATTTTGCAAAAAACCATTCTGTCTGCATTTTGTGGCATGTCGGATGCCTTTGATTCCATCATACATTCATTGACTGAATAATTTTTCCAATTCCTGAAACTTGCACAAATTCGCAAATGTGCAAATGCCCCCCAAGAAATGTGCAAATTGCCCCATGCACATTTTCATGTTTTCACTTTTGGGTGAAATGCACATTGTCAGCCAGGGAGGGCAAGTCGATGAAAGCTCATTGAGCTCCATCCTGCAACCGGATTCCTCCGACATCCCTTGTTAGGACAACATTGCATTGTGCAGTTTCCTACCAAAGATTGTAGCAGGAGCTGAGAAGACCACAGAGGATGATATCACAACACAGAATTAGGCATCCTACATGTTACCAGGAAGAAGTCCTTCACATGGGCTGTCTTTGCCCAAAGCCCAGCTGCTGCTTATACCAAATGCACAATTAGTTGCACCACAGAAGCAGCTGCTGGGAAGAAGGTGCTTAACCCTTCTCCTGCCCACTGATTTAGATGCTGCACAAATCTCCCAGTTACTTTTACCACCATTGCAAACATGAGTCTGGAACTGTGCTGAGGAGCACTAAGCTCGGGGGGGGGGAGTCACTGGTGGTGAGAGTGGTAGGAGAAGTCAACAGGTAGGCGAAGGGTTAAGCACCTTCCATAACAGGTCCTTATTTTGTAGAGGAGACGAATCACTGGATATTGACAAGATGTGGTTGAGGCAGAACATGTAATTCCATTCTATGGCTACTCAGGAACTCTCTCATTGAGCAGGATTATTTTCCAAGAGAAAGATGTAGGTTTGTGAAGATGTGGGCAAAACCCCAGAACATTATATCACAAGAAATTTTGGTGTTTGGGGAGCTTCCTGCTCAGGCGATATCCTCGTTTCACCTCTCAGATTATGCGGCTGTGTAAGAGCTTCTTTCTTCTTCACTGTAAAAAGAGTTGCTAAGGCAACAGAATGCCAAATTCTTCACTGCCTCAGCTCTTGCTGCTCCCTCATCAAATTTTGGGAGAAATGTCCCATGTTACATCTCATTTTACTGCAACTTCTGAAATACAGTGATATCACAGCTCAAGTTTCAAAATCTGCTTTGGACCTTTCTGAATTCACCTCACAAAAAGAATGTTATTTCCAATCCAGTCCTGGAGAAATCTCATACTTTGGCTTTATAACCAAACAAGAAAAACGACCTTTCTACTGAGCCCTTGTTAATGTCCTGCTTGCATTTCCAGTTTGTTTTAGAATAAACTCTTAGGGACAAGGACATGTTGTGTCCCAGTACCTAGCAGCTGTTGCCACTAACATGATAATTAGTGTTTTCATGAGGTACAATCAGGGGAAATAGTTACCTGGCTTGAAAAGAAGATGCGAGTACAACTCTAAGGTAACCTATTTTCTGTGCTAGACTTTCCTTTATGCACCATAAAATGTAAATATAACAGTTTGTCAAGCTCTCATTGTGTAAAACAGCAGAAGAAATTGAATCATTAGTAAAATACCCCTTTGTCAAACCAAATGTCTTAAATCTGAATGAGGTCTGAAGTTCAACTTTTTTTTAAAAAAAATGCTTTTTTAAAATTTTGCAATAATTTAAGAGCTCTTTGTTATATCACAATTTACCACTTGCTGTCTTAGGTCAGGTTGACACAGGAAACATATGAGAAGGTAATTTGATTAAGGAGCAATATGGACTCCCTCTGGGATAAATTGTCCTTTGCCAACAACCTTTCATGATAATACTGCCTTGGAAAGAAATGTCTAAAGGGGACATAAAATGATTTATCGTGGCACTGAGGAACACTGTCATGCATCTAGGGATTGATCTCATTGATCCACCATGTTTTTCCCACTTAGAACCAGCCCCCTGTGGTGGCTTTAAACACACAAGAACAAGGGATAGGCTCATAAAGCTTTTATACTGACACTTCACTGAAGGCTCCTCTAAACAAGCGAATTATGGCATTTGACAACTGTTGGGTCGCAGGACACACTCCATATACAGTTGTCAAGACTGTTATAAAGCGCTTTAAAGTGCTTTAAAGCTGTAGTGTAGATCCCGCCCAGGACAACTCCTGCAGTATTCATTGGAAATTCCATCATGAAAGGAACTACTTTTAAGCCATTATGTCAGGGGGGAAAGCAGGGTCTTCCACCACTCAATGGCAGTGTATCAATGGAGGTGAACAGAGCACGCTTAGAGGGGAAGTATTCAATTAAAACCACATGGTTGTCCCTCTCCATCCACAACAATCATGCCAAAAAGCAAAAAGCACAAGCGCCCCATGTAAGCAATGGGATTTCCCCTTCATGTAGTGCCCTGAGGAAAGCTGTGGCTATATTGCATTCCCCTCTACCCCCCACCCCATAAATAAAGATTAAATCTATTACTCTGCCAAAAATTTCTTCCACTTTTTTTCGATCATTCTCATGGTCAAATTGCTTTCAAAAAGAAACTCAAAGGAAAAGAAAATGTCAGAGAAATTCTCATGGGTTGGGTTCAGGGTTCTTCTGCTTACTTTACTTATGAGGTGGCTGAGGAGTGTCCAAGAGTATTCTGTATTTCATTGTACAATCATCTCTCTGGCAGCCTGCTGCTTCTTCATTTAGATGATGATGATGATGATGATGATGATGATGATGATGATGATGATTATTATTTATATAGCACCATCAATGTACATGGTGCTGTACAGAGTATCTACACTCTTGTTTTATAGCGGTATTGAAGTGCACTGATAACTGTTGGGACACAATCCACATTCCATATACCTGTTTCATAGAGTTATTTCCTGCTTTTTACTCCACATTCGTAATGATTTGACCTTTGGCTCCCACACTTCAGTTAACACCCAGGAGAACACATCATGACGTAATACTTCTACGGGGCATTTTCAGACCATGAAGCGCATTGCATTCTGGAAGGTTGCACAGCAATGGAAAATTGTGCGACTGAAACAAAACCATTTTAAAAAAGAACACAGCGCCCTCCACCAACATGCAGTGATTAGGTAAGCTATAAAATAACTTTCAAAGAAATTCGAAATAAATTATAAAATGCCCAATTTTTCTTCACCCTTATTTTGGGTACTAGCTGCTTTCCCTTCACCTTGACCCATGTGGTTTTAATTGAATACTTCCCCCTAAGCGTGTCATTCAGTGGTAGGCCAAGTGGGGGTTCATTCTGAGTCCTCTGCACAGTAATGCTCACATATGTTCAGTTATCTAAATATTTTATTCATTTGCCTAAACCTTTTTATTCATTTATTTAAACCTTTTCTTTTCAAGGGCCATATTCCCTGGGCGGTAATCTGCCGGGGACAGGGGACACATTCTTTTTGCTATCGGCAGGGCCATAGCAAAAAGTCAACATGCCCGCCCCTTTTCACTCTCTTTCTGCCACCCTCTGTCTTCCCCCTTTTTCCTCTTCCTCACTCAGTGGGCTGTTGGAGGAGGAACAGATCATCATTGCCAAAGATCTGAACTGATCGCTTGCAGAGGGTTTTTGAAATTAGGCCGAGGGCCACGTGGAACCAAGCAGAGGGCTACACATTTCCCACCCGTGATCGAAAGGTTTCCATGCAAGCAAAATGGTTTCCTGAGCAGGAGAGCTTTATTATCCCAGGCTTTAGGGACATATTCAAGGGAAGCAGGCCAATTCTTGCTGACAGCTGTATTGTGCCATCACCACACATTCCATTGGCAGCAACTTTATGATATTAATCTCCATATTTGGAGTCAACTTTCCCATTCAACCACAGTACATATAATAATGCAAGAGTATAATCACTACTTGCTGCTTAGTCTCTAAAATTGAAAGCATTGCTCAAGGTTCAAAATTACAGAAGGAAGAGACTACTTTCTGCTTTGTCAAAAATAGAATGAACTTTTCACTTGGGGCGGGGAGGGGGGAACCCTCTGGAAAAAGGGGAACAAAACTCCATCTGCATACCAAAAGGAACTATTCAAATGACCAGGCAAAACATGCTTCCAAAGCTCTTAAAATGCAAGTTCCTTCAATGCAGCAGAAATTTTTAAAAACAACAGCCCACAAACATAGCTCAAAAGCAGAAGTAAAATTGGCTGGTGTATATTTGTAGACAAGCAGCATTTACTGGTTCTTGATTTCTGCTTTTTCCAATAAACAGAGATGGGGGGGAATTAAAAAGAGGATTAGAATAGAGCAGGAGAGGGGTCCCCATTGTTCAATATTTACATACAGATGTGTTTATACTAAATTTTGTTTATATTTTAAAATGTTCATTTAATTTGGTCACGAATTCAGAAAAAAAGTTCAATTATGCCATTTTATGCATGTTAAATTAAGGCAAGTCAGAACCAGTTCAAATGTCTTGGGCTGTGGGATGCATATTTCATGAGAGAATTCTGCTAGGTGCGCTTCATTTGGTATCATAATTTTCCCAGGAGGCATTGTGTATCTGTGGCCAGAACTGGGCTGGGCCCCACAACCGACACCTTATTGGCTCAAATTAAATAGCTGTGCCTCCTCACGCTGGAGGAAAAGCAAGACTTGAGTTTGTAGTGCTTTTCTCTTCTAACCTTTCCTTTGTTCACTCTTGTCATGTAGAATGGTTTGGGGTTCATGAATATATTTATTTATTTATCATACTTATACCCCGCTCCTCAGCCAAAAAAGGCTCTCGGAGCGGCTTACACTTAGCAAAAAAGACAGTCCCTGCTCTCAGGCTTACAATCTAATAAAGACATGACACACAAGGAAAAGGAGTCAAGGAGGGAGGGAGGGAGGAGAGAGAAAGAGAGAGAGAGTCCAGCAGGAGCAGGCCCCGATGTTACTTCTGCCTGCTCCTGTCCCCTCGGTCCTTCTTCTTCCCCACATGGCCAAGATGGCAGTTTGCCCTGTGGGGGGGGGGTAAGAGTCCAGCAGGAGCAGGCCCCGATGTTACTTCTGCCTGCTCCTGTCCCCTCGGTCCTTCTTCTTCCCCACAGGGCCAAGATGGCAGTTTGCCCTGTGGGGGGGGGGTAAGAGTCCAGCAGGAGCAGGCCCCGATGTTACTTCTGCCTGCTCCTCTCCCCTCGGTCCTTCTTCTTCCCCACAGGGCCAAGATGGCAGTTTGCCCTGTGGGGGGGGTGGTAAGAGTCCAGCAGGAGCAGGCCCCGATGTTACTTCTGCCTGCTCCTGTCCCCTCGGTCCTTCTTCTTCCCCACAGAGCCAAGATGGCAGTTTGTGTATACCCCACAGAATGAGGAATGGCATAAAACGCAAATTTCGTTCAAGTGTCAATCAACAGTTTGTACAGTGCTCAGTCCCACTGTGACCTTAGGGCATGTTCACAAATTACCAGCTTTTAAGAAAAGAGTTGACTGGTGTCCCAAATAAGGGAATTTCTGAACTGTAAACTGTCGCTATAGCACATATGGGTTCAAAGTGACACATGTAAATTCAATAAAAACAAAGCACTCCCTAATGTTCCTGCAAAAAGGGACAACTCCCCACTTAAATGCATAGTTTATTTTGCCAAAAACAGGGGTGGGTTCTCAAGCAATATGAGGGAATTCGGGGGGGGGGGCATGATGATTTTTGCTGCTAGGGTGGCCATGTGTCCTCTTACAGAAGATTGTTCTCTATTTTGAAGGGATCCTCTATCTGAAGGGCTGTCTGCCAGAGTCCAATGTAAAGGTAAAAAACCATCAGAAGGAAGAGCTGGGCCTTCAAGTTGCCCATCAACAGCACCTGGACAGCAGACTGAGCAAGGCATACAACTTACCTGGTGTCCTTATTGGGCTGTCCCCATCCCTGCCACATCTTCAAGCTGATGTGGGACTGTTTACAGAGCAATGGTATCTGCCAGGAGTCACTTTACGTATAACTGAAGTCTGCCAGGAAGCCACCACCCAACCTGGAAGCAAACAGGATGAGTCCAGCTGAGCATTGAGCAGGAGGCAGCATCCTCAGTGCTTCATTGCCCCTGGCAATTCCTGAGTTAAACAACCCTGGAATTGCCACCATCATGTGTGAACCAGGACTGAAATAAAGCTTTGTAGATCAATTAGCAAGTTTCCTCATTTCTCCTCCCATTGAAAACACGAGCAACTGAGAGACACGACAGAATCCTTCTCGCCTGCCTATAGGAGATCAATGCCGTTTCTACACCTGCCTTCCCCGCCCTGCCCCCCCCCCCCCCCGGATCATCCCTGCGCATGCAAATGACACACAGGGGATCCTGGGAGCAGGCAGGGATGATCCCTCTATTAGAAAGGGCCCATCTCTGCCTTAAAAATAGAGATAAAATCATAATGTAACTCACTGTAGAATTTGCCTGGAAATATTGTATCATTTTCTTAAAGCTGAAGAATGGCATCATTTTTGTTGGAACGAGGCTTATTTCATTTCAGTCATAATGGCACCAGTGGAGATGGGCCAATTTGCTGTTTCTTTGCCCACCCCACCCCACCCCATGTTCACATGGTCATTGTCTTCCACACTATGGTAAGATGTACTTATTTCTACAGTATTTAAATTTAGTTTCTAAATTTCCAGATATACATATAAATTAGCATATGCAATTGGGGTGGAGAGTCAATGTCCTCTTTTTTTAGTGATTCTTAAGTGGCCACCCTAGCCTCCTCGGTCACAACCCCATTGCTCAGCTATGCTATCATCCTCAAGTTGGAGGTGGGGAATACCAATGAAATGGTACAAATCTTTACAGATTGAGAAGAACCCATTAAGATGGCTTTCCGGGCTGCCAATCCACCCCCCGTATGCATCCACTCACTAAACCGCATGTCAGTATCGATTGTATCCTCAAACAGCTAAATCCGTGACTGTAAATAGGTGTGTTTTTGCAAAAGATGGACATGTTAACCTTTTCACAGGGACCAGATTCTTCTGGAGAGAGTTGCTGGCTTTGCAACAGAAAATGCACTTGACAATCAGCGCACAAGAATGTGAATTTTGCAAGCACCAGACAGTTTTGCAACTGACACTGTAAATATTTTCCACACCAATATTTACTCGATCGTCGACAAATTTAGACACTTCAGACGTTTAGCAGGATCACCTGATAACTAGCAAAGTTCAGTCAGCTGACCCTAGCTAAGGCCAGAGAGCAGAGGGGCACCATAAATCTGTGTCAGGGCAAATTTTAAGGAAGTGAAACAATCAAGAGGATATTTTCTTTCCTCTCTTATTTTCCCCCTTTCTTTTTTGGCAATGCAGTCGCTTCTGTAATTTACATTTCTTCAGGCCCAAAATTGAGTTTTGTTTTGTTTCTTCTGTTTTTGCATCTTAAGATTTTGCTTTTGAATGGGCAGCTGACAGTCCTTATTGTCTCACTTTGAAGATGTTGACTGATTCACAGACAGATTTTTTTTAAAAAAAAAAAAAGCATGCATGTATGGTATTTCAAACATTATGGCATTTGCTAAAGTTTTTTGTTTAACCCTTTGGCACAACACCATCTATCTACTGCAGCCAATTCCCAACATTCACTTTGCCACACTCTAACATCAGCATCACACTAGTGCAGCTTTCTGAACCTGGTGCCAATGGTCCTGCTAACTGGGAATAATGGGAGTTATGCCACATTGGGAGAGCAGCCAGTTGAGGGAAGCTGTACTAGTGCATCTCAAAGCATCAGAAGTCGGGAAACTGGCATCAGGAGATGAGGGAAACCATGCATCCCCGACCCCCATCCCACTTTTAGCTCCTTTAGAACTCGGAGTGGATTCACCGCCCTATAGACTTCGGAGCCACCAGCCTCCACTGGCTCCTTACGTGATTCTGCTTTGGGTGCCCTTGCTGACTGAGGTTCAGCAGGAGTTTACTAGGAACAAGGCAATATTTAGTAGTCGAACCAACTTTATGTAATGCCCTCCCTTGAGGGGCCTGCATAGGCCTTGTACTGTATGCCTTCACCAACCTGGCTTTTTAGGAAGGCATTTGGAATTGGCTAAAACTGTTTGATTCATCTTCTGCTGCGCTGTTGCCTTTTTTGCTTTTGGTATGCTGATTATTCCCCATTCAGCTGTCCCTTCCCATGTTGTAGTTGTTGTTGTTGTTATTTATATTTATATTTATATCCCGCCTTTTTTCCTCCAAGGAACCCAATGCGGCGTAGATAATCCTCCTCATCTCCATGTTATCCTCACAACAACAACCCTGTGAGGTAGGCTGGGCTGAGAGTCTGTAACTGGCCCAAAGTCACCCAGTGGGTTTCCATGGCCGAGTGGGGACTAGAACCTGGATCTCCCAGTCCAATACCTTCGCCACTACACCACACTGGCTATGTTATGTGTATATACAGTACTTTTGTTTGTTCACTTCTTCTTCTTTTGGATTTGGTGTTCTATTATTTCTATTTGTGGATTAGCTGCTTTGAGTTTATTTCTATGAGTTTATGATCAAGTAGGAAACCCAATGTTAAAACAATGAATTATTAACAGTCCATTAAGGGGATGGTAATCTCCCGATGGATCTGCTTGTACTTACTGCACAGCAGCTGCAACACATTAAGCAACATTTACTATCCAGGCAGGCAGTTCTACAGAGAGCTAGAGAGAAAAGCCGTGCAGCGGCGTTTTGCGTTTAGATAATCAAGCTTCACCGCAGCTGAGTCACGTGATTTCAAAGCAGGAAGGGAATGAACCCATGCTCCTCTCTTAAGACAGGAATTCTGTGCACCGTCACTTGGGAGGGAGTGTCGCAGAAAGCACAGGATTGCGCTGTTAGAATGCATTGCTATGGGATTGCTATTGTATACATGGCGGGCTCTGAGAACTGAACTGACCGCCTATTCCAACTCCTGGCAGGCAGGGTGAGAGGAATAATGGAAGTGTTTTTGCCTCCCTTTCCTGCTTTTTAGCATATTTAGCTAGGTTGGGTTCTGAGGGGCTGTCTACATGTGGGGAAAGCCCCATGGAGGCTCCACAGTGGCACTGTGTTGTTTATACGATGCAGAAGCCACTGCGAAGCCATTCTGGGGCTTTCTCTCGCAGCTCTGAAATAAAGAAGTCGGGGACTTACCCTGACTTTTTTCTCTGGAGCGAGGCAACAAGGCACATCTGCCATCTGTTGCCGCTCCAGAGTTGCTGCGGAGGCGTGTCCGGGCAGATGGTGATCCCTGATTGGTCTCCATCTGCAAGGATGGGGGGAGGGGCAGGCCAGCAAGCTGAATGGCTGCTGGAATGCCTCCATGCTTCTTCCAGCGGGAATGCTCAGTGGGGAAAGCCCCGGAAGGTAAGGTGGGGAAAAACAGGGAGGGATGCACAGACATGCAGCGGTGCTTTTACGGTGATGCATAGTGATGCACAGTGGCGTGGCAGAGCATGGAGCAGTGACACCTCCTCCTCCGACTGAGGGATGCAAACTCTGCACTCCTTGCTGTGGGGACAATCCTGCAGGAGCACAAGTGTGGGGGTTGGGGGGAGTTGCAACGCCAATGCATCATTGTCAAGACAGCCCCTGAGTCTGTATAGCTAGGTTCCTCTTGGTGAGTGGAGATGGCAGTGGAGAGGCTCATGGATCCAAGAGATCCATTTATCCTCCTCTCCCTGCCCCCTATCCCTCCTCCTTTTCTCCCACCCTCGCCCTCTTCCGAGTCTCTGTTGCATCTTCAGGAGCTACTGAAGAGCTTTCTGCAGTGGCTGGGTGGGGGGAATCTCCCCTAAGGTCATAGCTGTGTCTACAACCATGGAGAGAAGAAATCTGTGCCATCCTATGATTCCTGGGGTGCCCTCCCAAGAACCATAGCTATGCTCACTTAGATATTCTCACTTAGATATTAATCTTCTGTGAACCGCCGAGACAGCTTCAGCTATGGGGCAGTATAGATATTATTATTATTATTATTATTATTATTATTATTATTATTATTATTGACATTTGAGGGACGGTTGAAGTTTCAAGAATGTGTGGATACTAAGTTTAAATATAACAAAGGCATCCTCAAATGGCAAAAAAGGGGCAATAATTTACTAGGATCTGAGCCCTGAAATAGGCCCCCTGGTAAATGAAGGGGACAAATGGAAGCAGTAGCAGATAGAATACATTTGAGCAATGTCAACATATAAGAGGAATATCTGTGGGCGTACAGATAGGCTTCCAGCAAATAAATTGAGCTGGTGGTGAAACCTTTGGCAGTGATTAGCTGAACTTAATGTCAACAGAAGGATGGAGTAGGTAAAAGTGTAGCTCCTTGTCACTGGAAGAGCTGCTCTGATCTTCAAGAGGGATTGAGTGTACACAATGACCTAAAGATAGATGAGGGCAAAGAAGAAGGGACCTAAGAAAGCAAGAGGCAGGAGTCAGAGAAAACCAGAGGCCAAAGAAAACATGGTGGGGGAAGAGGGTTAAGGAAAGATTGTTAAAAAGAGGAATCAGGCAGAGAAATGAGGGGAGGAGAAGGAGGCCAAAGGGAGTAGTAGCCTGATAAGGAAATCTAGGATAAAGGCAAGGTAGGAGAGGTACACATACCCAGAAAGCTGCTCCAAGAGATGAAGAAGGCTGAAATTCACTTACTGATTTGAAATAACCAGCCAGATTTAAAGCTACAGACCTGTAGGCTTTTATTTTGAAAAACATAGCTACCACATTTCCCAAATCGTGATATATGTTCTTGAACTCTTCTCTATGAATACTGCAGGATTATTTATTTAATTATTGCATTTATATCCCACCTTTTTTCCTCCAAAGAACCGAAGGCAGCGTACATAATCCTCCTCTCCATTTTATCCTCACAACAATAACCCTGTGAGGTAGGTTGTGCTGAGAGTCTGTGACTCGTCCAAAGTTACCCAGTGGGTTTCCATGGCCAAGTGGGGACTAGAACCCAGATCTCCCGACTCCTAGTCCAACACTTTAGCCACTACACCACACTGGATTACCCTACAAAGTCACTTTTACTGCCAAAGTATTCCAGTTGTTGCTTCAAATGTAGGGGCTGTTCTTTTCACCTCTTTAGCTACCAGTGATTAAGAAGAATGTGGAGAAAGGCAACACATTCATCATAACCATATT
The DNA here is from genome assembly GCF_023053635.1 of Elgaria multicarinata webbii. Lineage (NCBI taxonomy): Eukaryota > Metazoa > Chordata > Lepidosauria > Squamata > Anguidae > Elgaria > Elgaria multicarinata. The sequence continues at coordinate 17,130,736 of NC_086177.1, read as the reverse complement.
TTCTATCCTGCCTTTAAAAAAATAGGCCAGAATGGGTTACGAAATAAGTTTTATGAAATTGTATGTTTAATTATAAATTGAAGGCAAAAATCATATATACACATTTTAGTACTATGCTAAATCTCCAGATACCTGCTTTTATGTTAGTGTGAATGATTCTTTTAATCACTGCAGTTGGATTTCCTTTCAAGACATCCTTCTCTGACATTGCTCCAAGAGAAAATATGTCAGAGTAGCTGATGAATATTACAGCAAGTCCCCAGGAAATTGTTCAAACATCATGCTGTCTAGGGCGTCAGAAGAAGTTAAATACATGGGCTTGCAACTCTGCATGTATCAACAGATGCCCACCCCTTTCTTCCCTAATTTCCTACAGGTAACAGCCAGATACCTCATACATATATTAATACTTGCACATGTTCTAACATTGACCACTGTGAAATACTCAGATAAAACCATGATACCCAGAAAGAAGCAGAAGTAAAGTAAGTTTAGACAAAAAATATATAGAAAGCTTTAGTACCCAACATGCAGACTGGGAATTCAAGTTGTTGTTGTTTTTTGGGGGGTGTTAATGGAATTATGGACTTATCCCCTTTTTGTTTTCTCTTGGCTATGAGCTTGTCTGAACGGGCCATGATGCGTTACCTCAGCTATGCTTTTTAAGGGAGATTGTTTTCATGTTAACCTAGAATTATCAAGTGATACTGTAAAGGTCTTATACATGTGTGAACAAGCTTTCAGATGCATGCACGCGCGCACACACACACACACGGGCCAAATGGCTCAAATGCACAATGTTTTTGTTTAAATTGTTTTAATTGGTTTGCTCCTAACAAAAAGATCTAGAGATTTTGGAAGCAAGATCACATAGAAAATATTGGATATCATTTATTAGTGATGAAAACAATCATCCAGTTTATCATCTTCTCACATGCTACCTCTTTTTGCATATTTAATTCCGCTGTAATCCGCCCAAGTGACACATTGACATGAACAGGAGATACAAAGTACAGATGTATTCTTGTATTATTTTCCTTCATTTCAATAGGAATTAAATAGTAGCTCTTACTCATGGAGTGTTGAATCCAGACTTAGAGTAGATCTATTGCTAACAGAAGGCCTACTGTAAGTGTGATTAGATTTGGATCCAACCCAGAGTCTACTGTTACGAAATGGAAAACTAGGGGGGGGGGGACCTGAAATTTCACTGAACAATTTTATCAACACATGAACGCAAAAGCGATTTTGTGTCCCAAGGCCTCGCAATAAACTGTGGCGTTATGAAGGTAGCCAAGTTCACACCAGATGGTATCAGCATGTAGTCAGTAGGACTGCCTTTTTTACACACCTGGTTTGAATTTGGAACATGCTGCTCCAAATAGCTTTTGTCGAAACCTGGGGGGTCATCTGTTAACATCAAAAGACGGTGAGATTGGAAATGGCTTTCTGGATCATATTTAAACATTTCTGGCAATACAGATGCGAGGATATTAATAAACTCTTCGAAAGCCTTGTTCAAGTAATTCTCTAACACCAACAGTTAAACGATCATCCAAGCACAGTAGGAACCCAATCTTATTTATTAAGCAATAATATAATTAAATCATCATCATCATCATCAAGGATTTTGAATGTTGTCGTTTCCCTTCCTCCCCTTTAAAACTAGCCAGCGCATTGCTTTAGTATCAAAACCTTGCTCTTGTTTCTTTCTTCCAATGGATCTTTTTAAAATGTAAACTTGCCGGAAAAATCTCTGAAAACAATATACTTTTGTTGCTTTAGATGCCAGATACTGTTTAAATAAATACTGCATTGAGAAGAAAAGTTTGATTTTAATAGATTCGGACAAAGCTTACCAGAGATAATTGAAAAATGTTAGTAAGTCAGAATACATGCTGATGCAGAAAGATAGGAGTTGGGAAAGTTCCTGCTTATGCAGTCAGATCAGATCAAGTTTCTACATTCCAAATTAAACGCAGATACCTAGCTTGAAAAAATATTTTGCTTTTGATGGCAAAACAGACACGATATTGCATTTTGCCATCATATATTATTTCATGTCACAGCCTAAGTTGATGAGACACAATGACATGCAGTGCAGGCAAGTCAGCAAAAAAAAAATGCATCCCTTTTAATGAGGAAAAGTTGCTCCCTTCCTCTGTTGAGGTCACCCGAGTTAATAATGACATGGGTGGTCTTATCATTGCATAGATTTGGAAACATCAGAGGACAATTATATGGACAGGCATGATTGTAAGTGACTGTTCAAGGCATTCCAGCTGGAATGAGTACTGGTGAGTGTAATGTGCAAGGAAGGATTATAAACAATGCCGAACGGAGCTCTGCTTTTCTTTAAAGAAAATCAGAATTTGCGTCAAGGTAACTCAAATTCTGCACATACAAAATCTGAATTCTGCAAAGTGTATAGATTATATACATTTGCATGTTCCCATAAATCAGGGGTGAGCAACTGCAGGAAGTCCAGGGGTCATTTCCATCCCCTAACACACAACCTGATGGTTGAACTCCACAGAACACATTGCACTCTACAGGGCACCCCAAAAATGTTTTTTTTAAAAAAAAAATCATTGCTTTGCCAAATGACTCCGTAGTGCTCCATAGCACTGAGAGGGTTAAATTTAGTTTGTTTACAAACTAAACTTGACTCTTTAGCACTCGGTAGTGGCTATGGAACACTGAAAAGGTCACATTACTCTCCTCTCTTTCATAGCACTAACAGCATTTTTGGTCACCATATTGGGGTGAGAGCAGCAGGAGCCACCCTGGTGGTAGTGGACCACTGACTGCCCGTTCCTACTAAAGCTGGTTCTGCTGATGATGTGCTGCGTCCAACTTACGATACCAAACCCCTCACCTAAGTGGTCTATTCATAAAACGTAACAGTCGACTCAATAGTTTTGGACACACCTTATATAATTTTCATCGAAAGCAAATGCATATCATTAGCATGTGCAGAGATTTTTTTCCAGCATTTGCATCACCCATAATTCACCTTACATTATTTTGTTATTCTGTTGTGCCCAATGAGCAGAAAGCTCTCTGCTTCATAGTCCATGTGTAGCCTGGATTTATTGATATTGAACAACTGGAGTGTTTTCCAGTCAAGGTCAAAACACTTTTCAGCCCCTTTGTTATCAGTGGCAGTATTAGGCACATACTTAAATCTCTCCCAGTGAAAGTAAAAAGTACTACTCCAACCTGGTGCCCTCCAGATGTTTTGGACTCCAGATCCCAGCAGCCCCAGCAGCATAGCCAATGGTCAGGAGTGCTGGGATTTATAGTCCAAAGTATTCGGAGGGCACCAAATTGAGGAAGGGGGCATAAGTGTTTCCTTTAAAGTGGCTGATGTCCCATCAATGTACTTTATCTAAAAGTATGGAAAAGGTACCTCTGTGAAACCCTTGGAATTTGTGTTCTATCTACCTGCAAGAGAAGAAGTGGGAGCGGCAAAATAAAATGTGGTTTTGGAGAGGCTGGGAGAAAGCAAACTTGAGATGCTATGAAAGTATAGTGATGCCTTTGGGAAGCAAACTAATGCTTTAGAAAAGGACTGCCTCTTTCTATGGAAATTTCTACACCAGCCCGAAAATCCAAGCTGGTCACAGCCCAGTCCTGGGAGAAGGGAGGGACGAGAATGGGTTTTCCCAGGGATAAGTACTCCCTGGGAAAATCCAATTCTTCCTGCGGTCTCGGGATCGTCCTGAGTCTGCGGGAGGTGTAGCCGCCCATCCCGGCTTCTTCCCTCCTCCCCACAAGTAGCAGGGATCAGTAGAGGAATAAATCAGGGGGGAGTGGGGTTGGGCCTTTTTTCTTCTTTTTTTAAAACCTACATTTAGTTGGAGCGCACGTGCACTCATCTCCTTTAAAAAAAATGGCGGGCACAACACCCTCCTTCCTCATCGGATGTCGTGCCCACATGTGGACTAAAGGGAGGATCTCACGATCAGGATATCGCAAGATCCTCCCCCCTCCCTCCCTCTACATGGGGCTGGTGGAGAAAGGGCCTTTGTCTCTTTGCTTACTACAAGCTCAGCCTATAACAAACATTCAAATACAAAAGCACACAAAAAATGGAGAGAGGGGAACAAATGATTCCTTTATTGCTTTGGTACCTCTCCCTCCCCACTCAGTGGGTGACTTTGGGCCAGGCACAGACTTTCATCCCAACCTACCTCACAGGGTTGTTGTTGTGAGGATAAAATCGAGAGGAGGAGAAATATGCTCCCTTATAGTTATCTGGAACATTTTAGCAGTACTCCCACCAGGCAGAGAATAATCCTAGGCCCCATGTCTTGGGGTGGGGGCAGTGGCTGGCAAAGTAAACTGATGCCTTGAAGAAGTCCCTTCTTTTTTGAACGATCACAAATTTCCTGATCACCACATCTTTAGTTTATGGCTGCACAGAGCACTTTCTCGGTTCCACTCACCAATTTTCAGGCTGCTTGGAGCCCTGCCGAGGTTTACAATACGTGGACAGGTTCAATCTATCTCAAAGCTAACCTCATCTTAGCCTTATCGCTGTCTCCAAGAAAAGATTGATGAGGAGAAAAGGGGAAGTCTTCTGCAGATCTAAGGGGGGTGGGAGAGGATGCCATTTATCAACTCCACAGTGAGCTTTTCCTTCCCTATTCATCTGTAATTGAACAAAAATGTTGTGAGCGCCGCACAATTAAAAGGAAATTGTTGCTCTATGCAAAAACATTTGAAACTGCTTTAGAAGTCAAGTGGAAACAATGATAAAGGTAGAGGCTGGCATACCACTGAGGACATTAATAGAGGTACAAATATCTATATCTGTCCTACAAAGCAAGAGTGGTTGCCATGTTGGTTCCAGTTACAAGTCTTCAAAGCTTTTCTTCAAAGTTCCAAAGTCTTCAAAACCAGGAATAAGAGCGCGGGGGGGGGGGGGGATCAGAACCACAATTGTGTGTAGCATGAAAGCTTGCACTTCTCTGAACTTCATTGCTTAAAAACCACTATTGACTGAAACATTATGGAACTAGGAGGAAAACAAAACATAAGAAAAGCCATGTTGGATCACATGCTAGTCCAACATTGTGTTTACACAGTGACAACCAGTGGTTTACCAGGAACCCACAAGCAGGGCATGAATGCAACCCTCCCACCCATGTTCGCCAGCAACTGGTGTACATAGGCTTACTGCTTCTGCTACTGGAGGTAGCACATGGCCATCAGGACTAGTAGCCATTGACAGCCTTCTCCTCCAGGAATTTATCTAACCCTCTTTTAAAGCCATCCAAATGGGTGGCTATCACTACATCTTGTGGTAGTGAATTCCATTGTTTAACTATGCACTGTGTGAAGAAGTACTTCCTTTTATCAGTCCTGAATCTCCCACCAACCAGCTTCATGGGATGACCCTGGGGTCTAGTATTTTGAGAGAGTGAGAAAAATGTCTCCATATCCACATTCTCCACACCATGCATTTTAGCCTCCTTTTTTCCAAGTTACAAAACCCCAACTGCTGTGTGGAACTTTCCCTCATAGGGGAGATGCTCCAGCCCCTTGATCATTTTAGTTGCTCTTTTCTGCACTTTTACAGCTCTACAAAATCTTCTTCTTTTTTAAGTATAGTGACCAGAACTATATGTGGTGTGGTCACACCACATATTTGTATAACTACAGAGAGACAACAATAATATCCAAACTGTAGGTGCACAGACAAGTCCCTCTGTCTACTTTACCCCTCCTTATTTCTCCTAAACTACTTGGGCAAGAGTGGTACCTCTCGCAGAGAAGAATGAGAAGTAACCTACTGAACCTTGGGAATCTGTGGCGCTTTCCCTGGGAGAAACAGCTGAATCTGCCCAGTCCAATAAAAAACAAACTCTTGATGATGTGGTGAAAGTTAATTCTGTTATCACCAGGCAGCAAACCAAACAACTATTGTACCTCTGCCCTATTTGCACAATTTGGGAAGTGGTGACCTCAGCAACAAATACAGCCATCCTCTTCCTTTGCACGCTTGACAAAAAAAAAAATATTGCAGCCGCTCTCCATCCTGCCCTCCACATATGAATTGTTCCTTTGTGAACATAACCTGTATATGTACAACTTGCATGTACATCGATTCTGATAAAAAAGAAAACAAGAACAAGGAACCCAGGGCAGGAACAGCAGGCCCAATCCTGCTCTCTCTTCACACAATGTCTTGATTTGTTTAATTTACCCACAGGAGCTATAGCGATGTGCTGGATGCCCACAGGCACTCTTTATGGTGCCCATCTTACTGTAGCTTGTCATGTCCTGTGAATCCAGGTGGCATGGGTTGTTTCAGAGTTAGGCAACCCACAAATAACCCATGATTTGTTTAAGTGTTATTTGTGGGTTGCTAGCTCTCAAACAACCCCTGCCGCTTGGATTCACACAACACGGCAAGCCATGGCAAGGCAGGCATCCATTGGAACCCAATATGATGCAAGGGGGGGGGGTTGTGTAAATTGAGCCACATCCGGCTGTTATCTTAAGAACCTCCCAGTGCACACTTTCCCAGACGGTGTGAAAATAGCTGAGCAAACGGAGTCCACGGTGCAGCTGTGCAAATACAAGCTATCCAGTGGACTGTCTAAATGCTCAGAAAGCCCCGTGGGTGTGCAGTGGCACAGCATTGATTATATGATGCAGCTGCGATTGCACACCCACCCTGGGGCTTTCCATCAAAGCTGTGGAGAAAAAAAGTCAGGTTCTTACTCCGACTTTTTTCTCCGGAACGAGGCAAGGGTGCACAAGGGGCGTCAAGACAGCCCCAAAGCCTCACTCCAACCTGTGATTGTTCACCTTCCACCTAGAAGAGGGCAGGGGCAGATCTGGTCCCCGGATGACCACCCACAAACCCAGGGGAGGGCAAGTGCAGGGTTTCTGGGGGACACAGTAACAACCCGGTGCAGTGAAGGCACCCCCCAAACCTCATTAGACATAGAATAGAGATAGAATTCAGCCAAATAGGGGCAGAATGGGGATAAGGGTGCAGACAAGTAAGGGACAGACAAGAGTCCCAAATCACAGAGGGAGGGAGCACAGGCCAACCGAAAGCTGTGGAAAAACCAGCTGGGAAGTGAAACTGGTGGCTGATAATTGCCCACCCCATTCAAGCTCCAGCCACATTTCCAACCCACTAAGGGCAGCAATAAATAAAGCATTATTGTTGCACATTTCAAGAGACCCTGCCCACCAAGATCCCTGGTCCCCCAAGCCTACTATCCCCAAAAGCTTTGCTGGCACTGTGTGACCCTTTTTTAAAAAAAATAGAAAAATCACCTTATGGTGATTTCTCTATAGTCAGTTTATACCTAGACAAATCATTGCATGAAACCACACACCCAATGAAACATCATTTCATGAAACCACACCCAAGAGATCATGTTGCTGAAATGTGCTAGAAAATGGTAAATGTTCAGTACCTGGTAACTCAAGGTCTTACCACATGGAGGCGCTTTTACAACATCACTTCAGAATATGAAAGCTGAAGGGGGGAAACACCTCCTGGTGCAAAATAGTCATGTGAATCAGACCTAACATATTCTACAAGGATATTAGTCTGTTGCAGTCCTGTGGTACCTTAAAGACTAACAGATTCATTGAGGCATGAGCTTTTACTAGAATCCGCTTCAAGCGATGCACAAAGTATTATCCTCTATTGGCAGGTATATACAGAGGTATAGAGATACGGGAAGAGAAATGGGGCCAAATGGCAGGGAAATGTAAAAGGTATCATCTACGACAATCCTATGCAAAGCTTAAGATAAGTAAAGTGACCATTTATAACAGCTGTGATAGAATTTTTCCAGTTTTGCTATGTTAATTAACACTGGGGTGTGCACGGACCCCCCGCTCCGCCCTGCGGGCCGATCCGAAATTTTCGGATCGGCCCGCTCCGCTCCGCTCCGCCCATACTCCGCTCCTCTTCGCCGCGGAGCTCCGGCTCCGAATCGGAGCTCTGCAGTGGAGGGGAGTGGTGCTAGGTAAGGCCGGGAGAGGAGGGCGGGGGGGTTACCGGGCCCTGCCGCCGTTGCCGCCCGTGCGGTAAGGGACCAAGGGGGAGGGGGGTCATCAGCAGAGCGTGGCGAAGAGGATCGAGGTGAAGGCGGATCCTTCGCCTCGATCCGGAGCTCCGCCGGAAAGGTAAGTGGGGTTTACCGGGCCCTGCCGCTGTCGCTGTCGCCCATGCGGCGACAGCGGCAGGGCCTGGTAAAAAAAACCCTCCTCTCCCTTACCTGCCTCCATCCGCGGTCCCTCGGCTTCTTCAATTGAGCCCGCGGTTCAACCAGGAAGTCTAGGCCGCACTCACGGCCCAGACTTCCTGGCTGAACCGTGGGCTCAATTGAAGAAGCCGAAGGACCACGGACGGAGGCAGGTAAGGCCCCCCTCCCCCTTGGTCCCTTATCGGGCTCTGCCGCCGTCACTGCACGGGCAGCGACAGCGGCAGGGCCCGGTAAACCCCCCCCCCCGCCCTCCTCTCCCGGCCTTACCTGGCACCACTCCTCTCCACTGCGGAGCTCCGATTTGGAGCCGGAGCTCCACAGCGAAGAGGAGTATGGGCAGAGCGGCGCGGAGCAGGCCGATCCAAAATTTTCGGATCGGCCCGCGGGGCGGAGCGGGGGGTCTGTGCACACCCCTAATAGGAATGCAAAGGCCCTAGGAATGCAATGTAGGTAATAAAATGAGATAGAAGAAACTGAAGAAGAAGACATGGAAGCTTATAGAAAGAGTAGACATAAAACTGAGGCAATACATAGAGCTCCGTCAGAAGAGCATTTTATTGCACACTCGTTACTGGGCACTCACGGATTTTCACAGTTCTGTCTCATGATGACGTCTGCCTCCCGTGTGCCTCCCACCCCTTCTAGCCTTCTTCGTGTGACAAAAAACACACAAAGTCCAATTTATTCTCTTCCCCTCCTTATTGTTTTATTATGATTTTATTAGAATGTAAGCCTATGCGGCAGGGTCTTGTTATTTATTGTTTTACTCTGTACAGCACCATGTACATTGATGGTGCTATATAAATAAATAATAATAATAATAAAAAAAAAAAAATTCAAAGACAGAAGTTGCTGCTATCTCCTGCTCTGTGCAGGAGAAGCAGCAGGATCAAAACAGCCCACAGAATGGCTCACATGCAAGTTGTTTACTTCCTCTTTCAAACGAGGAAGACTAGTGGCCTAGACTTCCTGGTTGAACCGCGGGCTCAATTGAAGAAGCCGACAGACCACGGACGGAGGCAGGTAAGGGAGAGGAGGGGGGTTTACCAGGCCCTGCTGCTGTCGCCACATGGGCGACAGCGACAGCGGCAGGGCCCGGTAAACCCCACTTACCTTTCTGGCGGAGCTCCGGATCGAGGCGAAGGATCCGCCTTCACCTCGATCCTCTTCGCCACGCTCCGCCGACCCCCCAATCCTCTTCGCCTCCGCCTTAAGGGCAGGCGAAGCCCCCCGCTCCGCTTCTAATTCGCCGGTCCGATTAGAAGCGGAGCACATCCCTAATTAACACCTGTAGTAGGGCAGGAAACTCTTGTCTTTATTCTAGCATAAACAAAAAGAACCAAATATTGATTAGTTCTAATCCAGTGGTTTTATTTTGGAGTCTACTTTTGAAATTCCTGTACAGACTGAAAGCAGAGGGGGGTGTTAAAGTGAGCCCCAAAGGCCTACAAACGCAGGGGATACACATGTCCAATTCTTGTGCAGAGCACAAATGAAAACAAAGGGTTTTCCTATGTGCCCTGTTTAGCCCATTCTGGCTGTGCAGTGGCGCCGAGTTGTTTATATGATGCAGCTGCCACATTATGGTTTTTCCCAGAAACTGCGCATTTTTAAAGTGCTGACATACCTCAACTTTTCCTTTGCTCCGAGGTCGCCACCTTCTTTCCTCCATCTGTCCATGGTGATCTCACTTCAGGTTGAGTCTGGGGCCATTTCCAGGGGTGGATCAAGACCCAGAATAGGGTGCAGGAAGCACAGGAAGGCAGGGTGGGGAGGGGGCTCAATTTGGCTTTTTCAGCTGGATAGCTCACACTCCTTCCTGCCATCGGGATTTACCGTTCCACCCCACAACTGTGATGCTGCAGGGTGTTGAGGGAATGAGCAACCAAAGCAGCATTGTACAGACAGCCCCCTCATCCAGTCAATACAGTAAACGGTCCAACCACAGTGTGACACGCTCCATCTCAAATGCGAATGAATTGGCAAAGCAAGATGTGTAGTGAATGCTTAAAAGAGAGAAAAAACATACTTTCTGTAGTCAGCTAGCTACTTCAAGTCTCTGTTGAGTCTAAATTTGCTAGCGTCCAATCCATATGAATTCATATGACCTGTATTTGGCTTGGTAGGCCATAATGTAAGCTTTATGTGACCATTCAGATCCAGCTACTTCCCCAGTTTTCTGTTGAAATCCGCTTTTCTCCAGTGACTTTTTTTTTTTTTTTTTTGCATAATGGCACAAATTTGATACATGGTGAGTGCTAGATGGTAAACTGAAAGTTTGGTTAGATGTTCTTATAAGGAAACTATATTTCTAGGCATAGATTCAAACTTGTAAGATATCCAAGTGAAGAAATTCTGGAATATTCCTCTCACAAACAGTCTCCTGATTGCACTAGGGAGATCATATGCCCTTCTGCTTGGTATGCCTCTGGTTTGTTAAATACATGTTTACTTAGTGAAAATGTCTACCCACCCATCTCAAATTACCAGTGTCCTCAACACCACATCCCTTAAAATATTGATCTGTAGTAAAATGCCCGTTGCTGTGATGGGCGGAGTCTGTGAAAAGGGAAGGCTTGCATATTGCTTGGTCACCTGGGAGTGCTTTGCGTATGTGTGTGCTTGCACACTGGGCCCCATGCCAGATTATCTCAGAGGGAGGCGTACATTGACACTTTTTGCACATATGCAAGTCTTGACGCTGGATACAAGTGTAGCTCGCAGCACACACATATTGCTCATCCCACATCTCTGCACCTTGTTTTCATGTGTTCAGTCAGTGAACTGGATTATTATCTGAAATGGCTACAGAGTCCTGCTGTGCAAAGCTCTATTAAAAAAAGGAAGAGATACAAAACAGCAGCAAGTCCACCCCATAGCAATGTCCTGACATTTTGACAACTTTGCTTTATGTATTATTTATTTACAATATTTATATACCACTACACTTGGAGCTGTGTAGAAGATAAAATAAAATGAAAACAGAATAAAACACTTTAAAATAGATTTTAAAAGAAACAAAATGTACAGTGAACCATGGTTGGTCATTAAGGAAAGGCTTCCTGGAACAATCACATTCTCAGGAGGCACTGAAAGGAATAAAAAGTTGGTGCTTGCCTGACCTCCAGAGGCAGGGAATTCCATAGGAGGGGGGCTACCACGCTGAAGGCTCTTCCCCTGGTGGACTCCAATCGGAGGATGGGTCTGTGTGGAACCACCAGGAGCAGGCCCTCGGATGACCTCAATGACCGGGCAGGTTGGAAGGTGCTGTCTCAGGTATGCTGGTCCCAAGTTGTTTAGAGCTTTGTACACAAGTACAAGAACCTTTATATACTTCAGTTTAATTCTTCTGAAGTGGATTGCTTCTCTTTAACAGAGCACAACTAGCCATTTTAGGGAGGTACAAGTAATTTGTTTCAGTTCACAAGTAATCAAAACTTCTGCTCATGACCCTGAAGGTGAAAAGGAGCAGTTAAAAGCAAAAAAATGCTTGCACATTCTTGAGCTTGAACCCACATTTGAAAGATGTTTTGTTGTTTTTATAAAAAAAAAAACTGCACACTTTCAAATGCACATTGTCCACACACACACACACACACACACACACACAATTACGCATTTTCACACTTTAGTCAATGGGGGGAAGTGCAGACTTTTTAAAAATGTTCACAAAAATGCACGCTTTTCCCAATCAAAAATGTGCACTTTTCCTGTTGGAATACAAAGAAAAACAGGCTGCAAATGAAAACGAAAGCGAGGCAAGCTGAGCTTTGAAGTGGCATTCAGTCAATCTCAGTAAGTTCAAGCATCGCTGATTCCCCCATCCCGATGGTTGTTGTTGTTTTTAAATGGGGAAGAAAGAGGGGAGAAACAGGAGCACAGCTATACTCCTGCTGTTACTGTCACTTAAATCCAAACGGGAGATGTGGTTCAATGTAAGCAAGTGTAAAGTGATGCCATGTTGGGACAAAAAAGACCCAACTTCAAGTATAACCTGATGGGATCTGAGCTGTCGGTGACCAGACAAGAAAGAGATCTTGGGGTTGTGGTGGACAGCTCGATGAAAATGCCCACCCAGTGTGCAGCCGCTGGAAAGAAGGCAAACTCCATGTGTAAGGAAAGGAATTGAGAATAAAACGGCCAGTATCATACTGCTTTTATACAAATCTATGGTGCAACCACACTTAGAATACCGTGTACAGTTTTGGTCAACACATCTAAAAAAATTTTTTTTTTCAAATTGTAGAGCTGGAAAAAGTGCAGAAAAGGGCAACTAAAATGATCAAGTACTGAACTAGATGGACCCTTAGTCTGATCCAGCCTGGCTCTTCATTTGTTCTTATAACTCATGCAAGAGTATGGTTATGAACTGGCCAAAGAGCCTCAGCTATTGGGCAGAATACAGAGACTAAACATTCAAGCTTCATGAATGAAATATTTGCTGAAGGATACCCTAAGTTTTACTCTGCCATTTTTCTGCTACATCCTGGGCAGCTTTTAAAACTGGGATGCTTACTTTATGCAGTTGGAATCTTATATCCACCCAGGAGGTGAAAGAGAGAGAGAGAGAGATCAAAATAATCTTAAAATGAGCTTTTCAACCCTGCAAAAAAGAGTGCACAAGATTCAAGGGAAATCACTGCTTGACCTTACTCACATGTACTATATATGTCTCAATTCATTTTGCTGAGTTAGATTTTAGTAATTGGGTTACAGTCAACTAGACATTTTTTTTTTCTTAAGAAGAATAGATAGAAAATAAACTGTCAAGCGTACAAGTTCTGGATGTGGCCCTACTGCATTTGTTGTTTAAATCAGAATTTTACTGAGTACTTTGGTAAATGAAACCTTTAAAATAAAGGCTCTCCACCCCTCCATTAGTAGTAGCTTTTTTGGTTTTTCTAGGCATAGAGTAAATGGAAGTAATTCAAACTGGCAGCTGCAGGCAAATTTGGTGGTAAAAATAGGAACGAAGAGCTTGGAGCGATATTGCAAGATCATTTCTGCAGAAGCGAGGTTTGTGCTCAAACAGAACCAAGTAGCAAAGCTTTTAATACATCGGATAAGACTGGGGCACATAACCATTAATTGAAATTGTTCATTAAAGGGCAAGTAGTGGCATTGGAGGAAAGTGTGTGTGTGTGTGTGTGTGTGAGAGAGAGAGAGAGAGAGAGAGAGAGAGAAAGAGCATTAATTCAGTACTCTAAGCAAGTTTTCAGAAATAACTAATGTCATATTTTTCAAATTCTGAAACTGCAAGAAAAAAATATCTTATGTTTCAAATTTACATGATGCGGCCTTTGCTTAGATGTGGAACAACGAACAAGTGGCTGGAGACACTGGTTAGGAATGGGCATTTTCATCTCATTGCAATATGGGTGGAAAATTCACAATGACCCTGTTCAGATGACACACTAAAGCCAGATCTACACCAAGCAGGATACTGCACTATGAAAGCTGTATGATAGCCGTATATAAGAGGCAGGAGCCATGCCAAGCAGGATATAGTGGTATGAAAGCGATATATAGTGTGTGTCAATGGGCCCCAACAGGTGTCAGTGCATTTAAATACCGTATAAAGCAGTAGTCTGGCTCCTGCCTCTTATATACTGTTTTCATACCGCTTTCATAGCACTATATCCTCCTTGGTGTAGATCTGGTCTCAGTCACAGTGGTTAAGCATTTTCAGCTAAACATTATGGCCTAGCATGTTGTGTGAGCCATGACTTAGCATATCATATGAACCATTCCTAACCATGGTGGCTACATAACCACAGCTTAATCATGCTCACTAACCATTTGCTGCAAAAGGGTTAGTGGACTAGCCATGGCTTAGTGTGTTGTCTGAACAGGCCCATCCTCATCTTTATAGTGCAAAGGAGAGCTACATCAGATACCTCATACTAAGGCCATGGCTAGACGAGGGGGTTGTACAGCGATGATCTCACGATTTTATGATCACGAGATCGTCGTCCTGGTCTACACGTGGCACACGACATTGCAGCCGCCATTTCTGCTTGTTTTTTAAACGAGAAGGAGCGCAAGAGCGCTTGTGCGCAAACCGTGAGTTACAAAAAAACCTTCCCTCCCCCCACCCCACCCCTGATGGGCACAGAGCACCTGAGTTACTCATGAGGAGCTCGGCCAAACAGCAACGCCCGGCCACATGTTCCGCGGTGTTGGGATCATCCCAAAACCATGGGGAAAGCACAACAGAAGGATAAGGCAATATCCCGGGGAAAAGGAGGGATCATCCCTCCCTGCTCTCGAGATGCCCTGTGTGTCATATGGATGCACAGGGGCGATCCCGGGGCAATCCCCGGGATATCGCTCCATCTAGCTATGCCCTAAGTGTGCCTCACAGCATGGATTAGGGCTGGGGAGAAACAGAGACACAACCACAATATATTATCCCAGCAATCTGAGGAGAAACAAGTTTGTGAAATGGCCCTTCATTCAACTTTATTTCTTCAAATCATTTCATTGATCCTTTAGCACATCTTCTTGGGAGTAAATTCCCCTGAAGTAGGTTTACTTCTGATTAGATTGCACTATTAAACTTTGATTCCCCCTCTCCCCACTCCCACATGCAAAACAAAACAAAACTGGCATGGAACGTCTTAAAACATCTTTGGGTTTTCTATCAAACAATGTTTTTTGGGGTGCAGGGGTGCAAGACATTCTTATTTTTCAAAAAAAATCAAAACATAAAATGCATTTCCTAGTAATTCAGGTTTAAAAATAGAGTTGCATGGAACAACACACTATAACTTCATATTTTTAAATAGGCTTGCTTGAAATACCCATTCTTCAGAAGGGTACTTGACACTGCATCTCCCAAATAAAATGAGCTGCTGGAAGTACAATTCACCCACTCAGTCACAATGTTTTTTTTTTTTTTCTGTAGGTATTCAACTGCTGTCTACTATAATCGCAGCCCACAGTGGGTGGCAAAGGAGGCAGCCATTTATTTTATATTATTTTGGGGCAGGAGCCATTTTTAATGTCCAGAAATCCAAAAAGCACTTCAGAGAAGGGTTTTCAGGGAAGCAAAAAAATGATAGCTGCTCCAACTCTCTTTTTTCCCCCACCCCCACCCATGGTACACAGCCAAAAATAGAATTTCACTTCATCCCTGAAATATAACAGAAGTAAAAGCAGCATTGTTATTTCCAGTTGGAGATCAGAGATAACATTGGGATTCCTCTCCCCTGCCTCCTCCCCAAGCCTCCCAGGCCCATGGGTTGGGCACCTCCACAGTCTGGATTAGGCCTATGGGACAGAGGTTGCCCTCCCATGATGTTTAGGCTCTAAAAAGGTCTGCCTTTTTTGACCCTTATATATCCATAATATGTCAAGATGCATCTCTCTTAAAGATTTAACTTCTAAAGACATGGAGAAGGTGTCAACTCTACTGATTTTTTAAGCACCCTAATTGTACCCAAAATTACAGACAGTAATTCACAAGGATTAGGTACCAGATAGAAGGTATACAGGGTCAATTAGATATATTTTTCTTCCTTCTGACTAGAATTTCATCTCTGGATTTGGCCAAACTTCTTTAGTAACATGGACGAATCATGCTTAAGGGGCCAACAGGACTATGCCTCAGTTTAAGCATGTTTTGCACGTGGTTAGGGAGCCCGACCCTTCTTTCCCCCAAACCACCACATGTATAGTCTGCAAATTGGATTGATGCATTAACTACCTCAAATCACATTCTGGGTAAATCAGTTGTGTTTTCTTTGCTCACAAAGCTGACCAAGAGAGCTGCAGGGAATGTGTAATCTGTTTGTCCCTTGGCAAGGAGCTTTCTTCTAAGGCTGCCATCTTGACTTCATTTGTCCTGGGAGTGAATGAGGTAACCATGGTTATGCTGCTCTTTCTTTCTCTCAGACACATACACACACACACACACACACACACATATACAGAGGGGGGGGAAGACACACACATTCTCTCTCTCTCTCTCACACACACACACACACACAGAGAGAGAGAGAGAGAGAAGGGCTGTGCCTAAGAAACAGAACAAGCAACCCTGAACGTATACACATTTATGTTGATTGTTTTAATAAATAGAATACCGTGTAATCATATTACACTATATTAAAGTCTCTTAACAGCATTAAGGGCAGTAAGGCTCTGCTTTCAATTTTTATTAAAGAGTAACTTGGCAAAGAATAATCCAATATATGTCAACCTAAACGATAAGGCATCTGAATCCTATGATTGGAACAAGGATAAATAAAGCAGATGCATCTAATCAAGTGAGATTTAGATGGTTTAATGGAGTGTAGGTTTGTTTTATTGCAATGAAGCTATTCAAACATGTGAGTGTGTCATATTACACACACACATAGTGAATGTGTTACTATATGCACTATATGTGTGAGAGAGATACATTGTGAGTGGGTTAATGTATACACTGCCCTCAGTTCTGGGCCTCCAACAATCACCTAGACTGGTAGTCTGGAGTGGATGGGTGGGTGGGGTGGAAATCAACTCCGAATAATTCCTCCCCAGATGATCTCTGCAGTGAAAGAACTATGCCAGTCCTTTGCTGCTCTTTCACTGCAGAGCACATCTGGTGGCAAATTATTTAGGGGTGGTTTTATTTTTGCATTTCTTTTCCATAAACAAGACTCGGGTGGTGCCAATATAATGTCAACATAATTTATAAAGTAACAGCTAAAGAATGTATGTGTGTGTGTGTGTGTGTATATATATATACATGAAATAAACTCCAGCAAAGGAGATCGTTACCTTGTCGTGGTGCTGGAGCTTGAGCACCTCAAGGATGCCATGAGCTAAACCGTGAAGGGACACCCAAGACGGGAAGGTCATGGCAGAGAGGTCAGACTAAATACGATCCCTGGGGAAGGTAATGGCAACCCACCCCAGTATTCTTGCCATGAAAACTAAATGGATCAGTACAACCAGAGATATGTCGGTATACCATCAGAAGATAGGACCCCCAGGTCAGAAGATGGTCAAAATGCTACTGGGGAGGAACAGAGGATAAGTTCAAGTAGCCCCAGATGGGATGACGCAGCTAGCTCAAAGCCGAAAGGACGGCTAGCAGCCGACGGTGCTGGTGGTGAACGACGAATCCGATGTTCTAAAGATCAACACACCATAGGAACCTGGAATGTAAGATCTATGAGCCAGGGCAAATTGGGTGTGGTTATTGGTGAGATGTCAAGATTAAATATAGATATATTGGGTGTCAGTGAACTGAAATGGACTGGAATGGGCCACTTCACATCAGATCACCACCAGATCTACTACTGTGGACAAGAGGATCACAGAAGAAATGGAGTAGCCTTCATAATTAATAATAAAGTGGCTAAAGCAGTGCTTGGATACAATCCAAAAAAATGATAGAATGATCTCAATTCGAATTCAGGGTAAGCCATTTAACATCACAGTGATCCAAATATATGCCCCAACCACAGATGCTGAAGAAGCAGAAATAGATCAGTTCTATGAGGATCTGCAGTACCTACTGGATAACACACCAAAAAGAGATGTTATTTTCGTTACAGGAGACTGGAATGCTAAGGTGGGCAGTCAAATGACATCTGGAATTACAGGTAAGCATGGACTAGGAGAACAAAATGAAGCGGGACATAGGCTGATAGAATTCTACCAGGACAACTCACTGTGCATAACAAACACTCTCTTCCAACAACCGAAAAGACGGCTTTATACATGGACTTCACCAGATGGCCGACACTGAAATCAGATTGACTACATCCTTTGCAGCCAAAGGTGGCGGACATCTATACAGACAGTAAAAACAAGACCTGGAGCTGTCTGTAGTTCAGATCACAAACTTCTTATTGCACAATTTAGAATCAAACTAAAGAGAATAGGAAAGACCCACAGATCAGTTAGATATGAGCTCACTAATATTCCTAAGGAATATGCAGTGGAAGTGAAGAATAGATTTAAGGGACTAGATTTAGTAGATAGGGTCCTGGAAGAACTATGGACAGAAGTTCGCAACATTGTCCAAGAGGTGGCAACAAAAAACGTCCTAAAGAAAAAGAAAACCAAGAAGGCAAGATGGCTGTCTGCTGAGACACTGGAAGTAGCCCAAGAAAGAAGGAAAGCAAAAGGCAACAGTGATAGGGGAGATATGCCCAATTAAATGCAAAATTCCAGAGGTTAGCCAGAAGAGATAAGGAATTATTTTTAAACAAGCAATGTGCGGAAGTGGAAGAAGACAATAGAATAGGAAGGACAAGAGACCTCTTCCAGAAAATTAGAAACATCGGAGGTAAATTCCAGGCAAAAATGGGTATGATCAAAAACAAAGATGGCAAGGACCTAACAGAAACAGAAGTGATCAAGAAAAGGTGGCAAGAATATACGGAAGATCTGTATAGGAAGGATAATAATATCGGGGATAGCTCAGACGGTGTGGTCAGTGAGTTAGAGCCAGACATCCTGAAGAGTGAGGTTGAATGGGCCTTAAGAAGCATTGCTAATAACAAGGCAGCAGGAGACGACGGTATCCCAGCTGAACTGTTTAAAATATTGCAAGATGATGCTGTCAAGGTGATGCATGCCATATGCCAGCAAATTTGGAAAACACAAGAATGGCCATCAGACTGGAAAAAATCAACTTATATCCCCATACCAAAAAAGGGAAACACTAAAGAATGTTCAAACTATCGGACAGTGGCACTTATTTCACATGCCAGCAAGGTAATGCTCAAGATCCTGCAAGGTAGACTCCAGCAATTCATGGAGCGAGAATTGCCAGATGTACAAGCTGGGTTTAGAAAAGGCAGAGGAACTAGAGACCAAATTGCCAATATCCGCTGGATAATGGAGAAAGCCAGGGAGTTCCAGAAAAACATCTATTTCTGTTTTATCGACTATTCTAAAGCCTTTGACTGTGTGGATCATAACAAACTGTGGCAAGTTCTTGGTGGTATGGGGATACCAAGTCATCTTGTCTGCCTCCTAAGGAATCTGTATAACGAACAAGTAGCAACGGTAAGAACAGACCACGGAACAACGGACTGGTTTAAGATTGGGAAAGGAGTACGGCAGGGTTGTATACTCTCACCTTACCTATTCAACTTGTATGCAGAATACATCATGCGACATGCTGGGCTTGACGAATCCAAGGCTGGAGTTAAAATCGCAGGAAGAAACATTAACAATCTCAGATATGCAGATGACACCACTTTGATGGCTGAAAGCGAGGAGGAGCTGAGGAGCCTTGTGAGAAAGGTGAAAGAAGAAAGTGCAAAAGCTGGGTTGCAGGTAAACCTCAAAAAAACCAAGATTATGGCAACCAGCTTGATTGACAACTGGCAAATAGAGGGAGAAAAGGTGGAGGCAGTGACAGACTTTGTATTTCTGGGCGCAAAGATTACTGCAGACGCTGACTGCAGCCAGGAAATCAGAAGACGTTTCCTTCTTGGGAGGAGAGCAATGACAAATCTTGATAAAATAGTTAAGAGCAGAGACACCACACTAACAACAAAGGTCCGCATAGTTAAAGCAATGGTATTCCCCGTAGTAACCTATGGCTGCGAGAGCTGGACCATAAGGAAAGCTGAGCGAAGGAAGATAGATGCTTTTGAACTGTGGTGTTGGAGGAAAATTCTGAGAGTGCCTTGGACTGCAAGAAGATCAAACCAGTCCATACTCCAGGAAATAAAGCCAGACTGCTCACTTGAGGGAATGGTATTAAAGGCAAAACTGAAGTACTTTGGCCACATAATGAGAAGACAGGATACCCTGGAGAAGAGGCTGATGCTAGGGAAAGTGGAAGGCAAAAGGAAGAGGGGCCGACCAAGGGCAAGATGGATGGATGATATTCTGGAGGTGACAGACTTGACCTTGGGGGAGCTAGGGGTGGCAACGGCCGACAGAAAGCTCTGGCGTGGGCTGGTCCATGAAGTCACGAAGAGTCGGAAACGACTGAACGAATAAACAACAACAACATATGAAATAAAACAGCATTAAAAGGCATTGATATCAATTTCAAGATCAAAAAAAAGTCTTTATCGCTGACAAATGTCCTTAGCCAAACTATTCAGATCACAAAGGCTTGATTGGGGAGGGGAGGGCTGAATCTGTTGAATCTCTCTTAGAAGAATGTTCCACAACATGGGGCTGATTTGTCCTATTCGCAGTCCTGTTTGCAATCCCTCTGGAATGGCCTGATATTATAGTACTACTGGGAAGAGAAGTCCACTGGCCAAGAAAAGGTGGAAATGTAGCCAACATGGGACAGCATGCTGGCATCTGGCTTAAGACTGCAGAGATTCTCAGAAAAGCACATATTATGATCAGTGATAAAACAGAGCAATTGAGGCAGACTAGAAACCTACCTGAAAGCCATGTCTTTAACACCCTCCTACTAATTGCAGATGTATGGGGAGAGTTATGTGGGCTGTGATGACACAATGGTGACCCCCCCAAAAAATGCACTTTGCTCAAAAAGCACCTTATTATTAGGGGTGTGCTCCACTCCGTTATGGATCCCTGGATCCAAAGCAGAGCGGGCCAATCCGGTTCACCGAAGCCCGGTTCTAGATCAGATTGGGGGAGATCCAGATTGGCCCAAAGCGGTTTGGACTGGTCTAACGCTTCGGAGCCAGGTAAGTGGGGAGGGGGGAGGGGCTTACCTGGGTCCATTGAGGTCCAGGCAGCAGCATCAACTGACGCCGAGGCCTATGAGACTTATCTACCTCCATCGCCTCATCCATGCGGCGGTGGTGGAGGCAGAGCCAGGGAAGGGGGAAGGGAGGCTTACCAGGGGGAGGGGGCTTACTTGGGTCTGTCGTGGTCCAGACAGCAGCTTGGGCATCAGTGGGGCTTACCTGACACCGGCGCTGCTGCCGCAGTCTGTGCGGCAGTGGAGCCAGGTAAGTTGGGAGGGGCCTTACCTGGCTACTCCGCCTGCTGCTGCCATGGTCTGTGTGGTGGCAGACGGAGGAGCCAGGTAAGGGGGAGGGGGCTTATTCGGCCCCCATTTTGTCCCCCTTTCCCCACTTACCTGCCTCCACCATCTGCCACAGAGGCAAGTAAGTGGGAAAGGGGGGGGGAATGGGCCCTGAATATCGATCCTGAATATCTGGACCTTGTTCCGGATCTGGTTCCAGAGCGGATCAGGGGAAGTCCGGATCAACCCGAACCAGTTCAGGGGCCCTGTGCACAGCCGTACTTATTATTACTTCACATTGAAAACAGTTGCCAGGATTAGGTCCAGTTTCAGAATTAGCCCAGTGTGGGTTGAGAGTACAGCATCAAAAGTGCAATTGCTTTCTTTTTGTGGTACACCATAGCCTGGATTGTATTGTCCTGTTCTGTGGTTCCTTGAGGCTCGCAGAGGAAGCTGGTGGCATCCAATGGCAACCAGAGTAAGGGAAGAAGAAACTAGGACCTTGGATACCTCCAAGTGGGTCCTGCTGGCTGGAATTCTCTCCTACTGTAACAAGAGGAGAATGTTGTCTCAGCAGAGAGCTAAAGCCAACTGAAGCCTTATGTAGGCTGACAAGACATGCAGTGTGGTCAGCTCCAGAGTAACTGGACTAATCAAGGTCCCTCACCTCATTTTGAAGCCTGAGACTTCTACAAGGCTGAGGATGATGATGGTGATGTATATTTGTATCCCACTTTTCTACAGTATACCGTAGTCAAAGTGGCTCACAACAAACAATATAAAAAAGACAGCATTTGAAAGAATAACCAACTTATTACAAAATGTATCGATACAAAATTCAAATATAAAACAAATCAATGCATGTAAAAGAATTTCAATACTATAATGAAACAAATACTAAGCAATATCAAAATGAAGAGGCCAAAAAGAACTGCTGGTTTCACTACATGCCAAGGGGCGACAGAGTCTGGTCCGTGCAATTCAATGGACTGCAGAATTCCCACTAGGCTTGATATCTCACAGCTGGCTCTTTCTTCTCTCCTCTAGAGAAGTCTGACTGCAGTAAAAGGGAAAAGCTGGGAGCAGTAATGATGACAAGTCTTCCCCATATGCTCCATCTACTAACACTGGTCTCGCTGAATTGGTTCTGCTGGGGACTAAACCCCTGACCCAGAGGATGATTGCAGGGCTGTGTCCTCTGGCCAGCAGGATTCTTGAATAAAGCACTGGCTGTCCTATCCCCAAGGAAATAGCTTGTGCCTCATGTTCATCAGAATCCTCCACTGCACACTGGAAGATCCAAGGGTTGGGGATCATAACAGGTATGCATTTAGCTATGGGGTTCTACTGATCTACTCCTGCCAATATGGAAGCTACAAAGCTTGCATCGCCCTTCTATTTGCATAGCAGGGCGACTGACCAGCAGAGCAAGGAGCTCTAGTTGGTGGAATATGGTACACGTTTCATCTCTACCAAATTAGCAAATTAAGACATTGCAATTGGTTGTAAAGCATCTTGAAATTGTCTACCACCTTCCCGTTCTGCAGGAAGAGAGATTCTCACTTCCTCACGCCCTTGTGCAAGCCAGCTTCTACCTCAATATCATGGCTTCCCCCAATGAACTTTGGGAATTCCCAGAATGCCCACTCCTTTACAGCACTGGATGGCTCGGTTTAGAGTGGAGAGGCTGACTAAATAGCATGACCATATGAAAAGGAGGACAGGGCTCCTGTAACTTTAACAATTGTAGAGAAAAGGCAATTTCAGCAGGAGTCATTTGTATGCATGCAGCACCTGGTGAAATTCCGTCTTCATCACAACAGCTAAAGCTGCAGGAGTCCTGCCCTCTTTTGTATCTGGTCATACTAATATAGTGCCTGCAACTTGAACTGTTATGATGAAGAGGGAATTTCACCAGTTGCTGAATGCACACAAATGACCAACGCTGAAATCCCGTTTTCTAAACAACTCTTAACTATACATGAGCCCTGTCCTCCTTTTCATATGGTCAACCAATGACTAAACATGAAAGTGGAAGAAAACATATTTTCTTACTTGTGTAATTGCATTATTCTGCTATAGCACAGCGCCACCTACAGGAATGGAAAAGCACTTCGTGTAGAGCTCAAATCTCAATTCTGTGACAAAACCAAAAATAGATACAGTGAATTAACAACCTCATGTAAAAAAAAGCTGACTGTAGTTAACACAGAAATGCACCTTTTGAAGTCACTTTTTCCAAAATTCTTCACTGAAGGATGCTAGTTGCTAGAACCACTGGCAGAAGATCCCTTACTAAACCCCTGACTGAAGACATTATTTGAGGTGATAGAAATGGAATCCACTGCTCAAGGGAAATTAGAACCATACAAAAGCTGCGAGGGACACTTGGTAGGTGGAAGAGGACCCCAACGTAACTGCCTTTTCATTCCCTCCTAATTGTATGGCGCCCTAGCAACCATGCCTTATTTCAGTTATCTTCTGGGATGACCCATTTTTAAACAGCAAAACCATAATCGTTAATACCCTGGACCAAAAAGAAAAGTATCAGAAGATCAGCCAAGCGCTACATCAACATTGAAGCTAAATCTTTAAGTTCCTTGCATCTCTGAGAAAAGCATGTTTTAATTATCTCCTTAGGCTAAAGATGGAGTCAAGGCAAAATCCTAATCTTTCTGTTATTTATTATTTAAAGATCATTGCACTAGTGAGGCAGAGAGTGGAACACCAGAAACCTGAAACATTAAAGCCAAAAAATCCTCCCTCTTTATGTTTATTTCTGGACTTTCCTTTGCCACTCCTTTGGGGTAAGATCCTGCAGAAACTTTCCCTTCACAAGCCCCTTTGAAATGAATGGGAGGCTGCATATTTCAATGGGAATTGCCTAGCAGAACTGCCTGGGTGATGTTGGCCTTGGGCTTTAGCAAAATAGAGTAGTATCTCTGAACTACTGCTGTCCTGCTCCTGAATCAAAACAAGGTCCTTTGCATTAATAATTTCTAGGGATGCCTACAAAGCATATTTTTGAAAGATTCAAAGTCCTCTTCATCACAACAATTAAAGCTGCAGGAGCCTGCCCTCTTTTGTTACCTGGTCATTCTAGAATACTTCCTGCTGCTTTAACTGTTGTGACAAAGAGGGAATTTCACCATGGAGTCACGAGTGTGCCTCTGACGAAGTAGGCTTTTGCCACAATAAAGGTGCCTCTAAGGCAATCTAATCCAACCTCCTGGCAATGCAGGAATCTGTCACTACAGTATCCCTGAGACGTAGCCATACAGCTTCTGCTTGAAATCCTTTAATGGAGGAGACTCCACCACTTTCCAAAGCAGTCCATTTCACTGCTGAACAGCTTGTCCCACCAGGAAGCTCTTCCTAATATTTAGTTGAAATCCCCTTCCTTATAATTTGAACCCAATGGTTTGAGTCCTACTTCTGGAACAGGGGTGTTGAATCTCTTTCGGCCCAAGGGCAAAATTTCCTTTCAGAGAAGTTCTTGGGGCTGTATCCAAGTGGTGGGCGTGGCCAAGGGCAAAAGGGGCAGGGCTAAAAATACTAGAAATGCCCCCCAAAACCCAGCATATTTCAGTTTAAAGCTTTTACTGCCTATATCTAATCCTCAGGAGAGGCATTTCAACCTTTTACAATTGGGGGGGAAACTGGGCAAAAGCCAGGTACTCACCAAAGAGTCAGTGGTTGAAGGAAATGGTTGTGGCTCTCTGCGGAATCCCAGAGGGCCATGTTTGGATCATAGGCCTGAGATTTAACTTCCCTGTTCTGAAGCGACACACAAAAAAATTCTCCATCATCTATGTGATAACCCTAAACAGATACTATGGGCATGGCTAGACGAGGGGTGTGGATGGGGATGATCTCACGATTTTATGATTGCGAGATCATCCCCCTCAGTCCACGCATGGTGCGCAACATCCCAGGAGGAAGAGGACGTCGCGCCCGCCATTTCTAAAAACAGAAACAAGAGCTGGAGTGTACCAGTGCTCCAGTGCAAAGGTGAGTGGGTTTAAAAAAGGGAGGGAAAGCTCTGACCCCACGACCCCCCACCCCCAACGGGCACAGAGCATTTGCAGAGCTCTCTGCCCTGTGCCTGGTTCCTGGCTCCTCTTGTTTACTCATGAGGAGCCGGGACTATACCGGGATGGTTGCCCACACGTCCTGCGATCTTCGGATCGTCCTGGGACTGCGGGGGAAAAGCGAGGAAAATGGGTAGGGCCATATCCCGGGGAAATGCAGGGACCATCCCTCCCTGTTCCCGGGATCCCCTGTGCATCATGTGGACACACAGGGACCATCTCCTGGATATCGCCCATCTAGCCATGCCCTTTGTTGCTGGTTGCAATGCAGCAACAGATTAACACAGTTACTTTTCTAGAATGGTACCAAAGAGCTCTCTCAGGCCTCAACTCTCTGGTGTCTGTGTTCACTGACTTTGGAGATGTGCTTCTCAACAAATATATCCACACTGAGGAGTTAGTTCAGTGCAGTTTATGGTTCCCAGGCAGTCACCTGACCCACTAGCCTACAGCACCAGCCCTGCTAGGCTCCAGCAGCAGGGCTGCATTACATGCCTTCAGACTACTGTCTGAGCTAGACATCCCGCCTCAACGGTGTGCCCTATTACTGCCAGTCAAGGAATCAGAGCCTTTACAAAATGGATTAAACAAACAACAAAAAAAGATAGTGAAACTATGCGGGAGAACAAATGTATTCATTTGACTTATCAGTACTTTACCAATTCACTATTTGCCTGATACAGTCCGGTTTCTGTTTTCAAACAAACATTGCATTATACCCAGGTTACATGTATTGTACATAGAAACACATCATCCGGAGGAAAACAAACCTTGACCTTATTTTTTTTTCTTCTTCTCAATATTTGACTAAGCTAACCAAACCTTTTGAAGTCGTAATCCCCAGCAGCTAGTCTCAATTTCGCTTTCTCTCGCACTTCCCGGAATGACAAAAGGGGCACTAAAGAGAGACCATATATAGTATATATTATCAGCAGGGTGTTCCCATTTCCATTCAAAACATTTAACTCAAGCTTTTTTTAAAAAAAATGGCAATATTGCAATGTTATATTCAACATGACAGTGCCAGTAATTTTCATTCAGATTGTTTATAGTTTAGCACCCCTTCCTTGGATTTAGTGATGCTCGCAATACAATTCTAATTTTAACGCCAAGTAAGTGCACAGGGTCCCACCACCATTTTAGATCTAGAGACAGACTAGAGATGTTTAATAAATAAATAATAAAAAAGATAATAAGCACACTGCAGTTACTAGTGTCCAGGAACACAGCAAATTGCCAATTTACCTAATGGACAGGGCAGCTCTCCTGGTCCAATAGACATTGGGTCCACTGCACATGGTATCTGTCTTTTGTTATTTCATGCATTGGACACACATTTTCAAGTGTACCTTCACTGCTTTCAAGTGCTTTAAAGCGTTTTATAACAGTTTTGACAACTGTATATGGAGTGTGTCCTGGGCCCCAACAGTTGTCCAAACTGTTATAAAGCGCTTTAAAGCAGCAGTGTAGATCCTGCCTTGGTTTTGTTCTGAAACAAAACTAAGGCTTGCAGAAAATTGGATTCTGCACCCACTACCACATTTTCTGCTTTTGCTGTACCTCCACAGAACGTGAGACACAAAACAGCCACCTTGTGAAGTCTGGTTTGAAGAATTTCTTATGGCAACGCCCAAGCCCTTTAGCATGGAGTTCTCCGTGTGGATCAGAGGATTTCCCTCCGCCCTAGAGCAAAGCTACATACACTTTTGCACAGCTGCAAAGTCAGTTCCCCCAATCTCCATGGCAGATTGTGAGCTGCACACAAACAGTTTGCTGCATAGAGCAGTTGCCATGGGATACCACCTGAAGCAACCTCCTGGTGGCAGCCATTTTGAATGCAGCAGCCCGGTTGCCTCAGCAGAACCACAAAAATAAACAGAAGTTGAAATTGCAGAGCTGGGTGTCAACTTTTTCTCTGCTGAAATAAAACGTATACACTCCATGGTCCTGCTTGGGTCTCCGAAGGATGCTGCAAACATTGTGAAGTTTGTGCATCTTAGGGCTGGGCCCTTAGTTCTAATATACCCCTTCTGACTGGTCCTTGAGAGACCTTCTCCCACTGGCTGTGTTCTTCTCCCCGCCAACGCTTTTCCTTAGTGACCCACCCCTTCTGTTCATGGCATCATCCCAATAACAGAGCTTTGAGTGTTCTAGAAGCCAAATGCCTCATCATAAAGCATCATCTCCGGCAGATGGAGTGATGAGCATGCCACAGTGTGTGGCCACTTCTGTCATGAAGGAAAGGACACAGTCGTGATGATACACATGCCCCCAACTTTGTCAACAGGAACTGAGGATGCCCTTGTTCCAGTGCCCCGTACAGACAGCAGCTCCTGGGAGCAACAAACAAGATATACAAACTGCTCCGCAGAACTCAGAAGGGAAAGCACGAAGGAAAACTGAAGAACAAGTAACCACAAATTATGCAGAGTACCAAAAAAGCATATTTAGATATTTTCTATCCATGTCAATTCCTCATTGGGGTGGGGGGTGGGAGCATTTAACCAGCTATTTGCAATAGTCTAATAGACTTCAGCCTGAAAGAGATCCTCAGTTCAATCCATTGTGTCACTGCAGCCAATAATAAGTACCCGCTATTTTTGGCCTTCCTGTAAACCAAAGATTTTGCAAAATGTAATACCCACAGGCTTCTTTTGAAAATCTTCTCCCCACAATAAGGCTTTTCAGATATATCTTTAAACACACACCCCTCCAACAGCCCCCACTACTTCCTGCCTATTCTCCTATAAAGTATTTCTGGAAGATCAGTCGCCAGCAGCCAAAGAACTGATTGGCTTCCTCAAATTAATCGGCTACTTCCTCCAGGACAGAAGTGGCCTCACATTGAGACTGGCCCATCACTCTGTCCATCAAAGACAAGCCCACCTCAATCCTTTTGACCCTTATTGCTACATGGGGTCGAGGTTACAGTAAAAGCAACAGACCAGCCAGATTCTCCTGACAAGTTTTAGGGCTTTGCTAGACCTACCTGATCATCCGGTGGTGAGGAGGGGCCAGCCCACGCTAGAAGTAGCGCGGGCTGTCACTCCTATCCACACGTCAGATGCGATGGGCTGCAGGAAAGCTCCGTCACGTCTGCCATTTTTTATAAGTTTTAAAGGAGCCGGATGTGCATGGATGCTCGTGCGCTTAGGTAAGTATTTTTTTTAAAAAAAAGTGTTCTCCCCACTCCCCCACTCCCGCCCCTGACCTCCCACCCCCACCCCGATCTCCCTGGTTCTGTTCTCTCCCTGGCTCCAATCTCTCCCCGGTGCCGCTCTTCCCGCCCCAGGCTCTGCTCTTCCCACCCTCCCCGGCTCTGATCTCCCTGCCCTGGCTCCAATCCCCCTGACCCCCCACCCTGGCTCTGATCCCCCTGCCCTGCCCTGATGGCTGCAGCACTCCTGCAGAGCACTGCGCCCTGTCCGCCACTTTTCCCAGCTACTTGCGTGTAATTGCAGTAGCCGGGGAAAGTGGTGGAACGGGCTACAACTGTAGCCAAATACCCTGGGGCCAGGCATGGTTGACCCCTGCCTGACCCCGGGAGCCCCTGTGCGTTATCTGGACGCACAGGGGCGAGCCCGGGTTTCAGCCCGGGCTAACCCCTGGTCTAGCAAGGCCCTATGACTCTAAACCTTGCAACTCTCTCCCCTTGGATCCCTGGCCCACATTCCCCATCCCTCCATCCCTCCCTTGTCTGCCTACCTCCTTCTTGTCAATAGTTCTTATCCCCAGTCTGACTTCCCAGGGTTGCCCTGGTGCTGCTGTCTCCTCGGGACAGAAAATATGAGCCAAAACAGACATTACTTTAAATCATTATCTAGCAGCTACAGCATTTTTGTTTTCATTTTTACTCTAGAGTAGGTGCAGGGGGGGTCTCAATCCAGATTAGGACCCTAGAATGGGAATACAGGGCTTTTAAGATCCAAATCACGGGCCCTTCACCTACTCTAGAGTAAAAATGAAGAGAGAGAAAAGACATAGCTGCTCATTCAGATGAAAGTAATATCTGTCCAGGCCCGATCTCATAGTTTGTCTGGTTTTGGATGATGTGACATAAGAATATAAGAGCCCAGCTGGATCAGACCAAGGCTCCATCTAGTCCATCATTCTGTTCACACAGTGGCCAACCAGCATCTGTGGGAAACCCAGAGGCAGGATATGCATGCAACAGAGCTTTCCTACCAATGTTACCAAGCAAGTGGTGTACATATGCAGACTGCCCTGATAGTGGAGTTAGTTAACAAACTGCAGTTAGTTCAAAATAGAAGAAAAACCTTCTGATCTCCTCGCAACTGTAGAGTGTGTGAGCCTGAGGCTCATCTCATTATTCCCATTAATGATAAATCATATTTTATCATTACATCCAAATACAGCAATTGTCAGCTGGGCTGGGATTTAAATGTCACACTGAGGCAGGTTGAGATCTGGGAAGAGATCCCAGCATTTTGGAAGCTCAGACAGAAAGACAAAAGAGGCTGAAGGAAGGGTGCAGAGTTGAGTGAGAA
Organism: Elgaria multicarinata webbii; assembly: GCF_023053635.1. Taxonomy (NCBI): domain Eukaryota; kingdom Metazoa; phylum Chordata; class Lepidosauria; order Squamata; family Anguidae; genus Elgaria; species Elgaria multicarinata. Next base: position 17,100,978 of record NC_086177.1, on the reverse strand, counting down.
AGGAATCTGAAGGAAGGTGGCTCAAGAAGCAGGCAGAAGAGGCAGAGAACTGAGGCAAAAGGAGACTGATGAAAGCGCTGAAGAATTCCGCAAAGCTTACATTCAGGAGAGATTGTGGGCCCTGGCAAGAAGGAGAGAGGACTGCTAGGAATGCTGGCCAAAGAGGTGGCTGAAGAAGTAAGGCAAGTAAGCAGTAGGCTCAAAAAGAAACATGAAGACACCATGAGTGGGGGAGATTCGGCACAGATAAAAGGAAGTACTTCGTCACACAGTGCATAGTTAAACTAGGGAATTCACTACCACAAGATATGGTGATGGCCACCAATTTGGGTGGCTTTAAAAAGGGGGATGGAGAATTCCTGGAGGAGAGGGGCTATCAATGGCTAGTAGTCCTGATGGCTAGGTCCTACCTCCAGAGGGTGCTTTTGCACCATGTCCTGTTTGTGGGTCCCTGGTCAACAGCTGGTTGGCCACTGTGTGAACAGGGTGCTGGACTAGATGGATCCTTGGTCTGGTACAGCATGACTGTTCTTATGTTTTTTATATTACTTCATCCCAAACCAGACAAACTATAGTTAGTCTTCAAGTCCCTGTTCAGATGACACACTAAGCCATGATGGTTAAGCACTTTGAGCTCAACATTATGGCTTAGCTTGTCATGTGAACCATGGCTTAGCCTGTCACATGAACCATTCCTAACCATGGTGGCTACATAACCACAGTTTAAACATGCTCACTAACCATTTGCCGCAGTAGCGTTAGCAGCCTAACAATGGCTTAACATGTTGTCTGAACAGACCCATAGTTTACTAAAACAATCCATCTTCAAACCTTGGTTTATGAAGATGGTTTGTTTCAACAAACCATTGTTGAGATTAACCAAAGTTTAGGTTTTGGAGGCAACTCTGTAATTAATTGAAAATAGCAGCAAAAGCTTCTGATCAGCCCCTCAAGGCTACACTGAAGATGAAAACTGAAGGGAATATATGAGTTCAAGGCTCAGCAAGAGCTACACAGGAAAAATCCTATATCCTTTCCAGGGCCTTCATCCTTCACAGTCTTCACACCATCACAATGTGCTCCTTTACATGTGACCATGTGATTTTGAATTGAAAACTTCCCTTCTTAGAAATGATCTGTTGTGTTTAATGAGATGGCACCATTTATTTATTTAAACATTTATATCCCACCCTATATCACCATCTAGTAGTGAAGATCCCATGATATCCTAGATAATAACACATTCTCTCTCTCTCTCTCTCTCTCTCTCTCTCTCTCTCTCTCTCTCTCTCTATATATATATATATATATATATAGTGAGATTCCTGGGGGATATAGCAAGGGAGATGTCCTGGATGTTGATGATGTCATGTAATGGACCCTCAAACATAATGATGTCACACTTTGCATGTTGTTTGTATTTGACATTACAAGAAAGAGTGCAAACTCCCTGACTCCTTGACTCACAATGTCTTTGACCCTCAGTATCAGAGGCTTCGCTGCAGCAAACATGGATGGCCATCTCTTTTGTTAAGAAGGTAAGTAGCTTATTCCCTCTGCCATACATGCCACTCATACACTGGGGGTGGGTTAGTAAAATTATCCTCAGCAGCATGGCATGGCATGCAAACCTGGCCATGGTAGCTTGTTGCTTTAGGTAGCAAGCCACCCAGAACCCTACAACAGCCCATATCTTATGCTAATCCCTTGCCCTCAGCATGCACAGGATGTTAACAAGCCACCATAGCTTATTAACCACTCTGTGATTGTGCAAACCAGGACATTGAGTTCAAGAGGTAAATCTTATAGGATTGCAGTTTAAGCTTCCAATTCCATGAAAAAACTGTGTTCTGAATATTTTGTAATGCTTCTGTTGGCGTTGGTGTTTTTCTTGATTCACATTTTCATTGGAACTGTAATTTTGTTTCATGAAAAATAGTAAGATTTTAAAAAAAAACTCAAGGAGGGGGGAAATCACTGACTAGCTTTTTTTAAATTGAGTCATTCGCTTCCTCCAGCTGCTGAGTGATTCCATAATCCAGTTAGATGCCAATTCCAGAAGCCACATACTGAAGATAGAAGCATTTTCCATAAACCAGAGGCCAACTCCATTCCACAGGGCAACTTTTCATCGGCAAATAGGGCTTTGAGGTTTTACAACAGACGTTAGAGCAACATGCTGTAGGCATCTATTGGTCACATCTAATTTAAGAAAGTTCACAGAGTCAGCCAGCTCACACAAGTCAACTTCAGGGCTGTGTGTGCATACAAAGGGAATTCATTGCACAGGGGTGAACACAAACTTGAATTGGTTCTTATTTGTGTCCTTGACATTCTATTCAACATCCAAGATGAAGTTTTGGGAACCAATGAGCCCTCCGAGGCATCTGAGGTCAGCGCAGACTGACTTGGTTTGCACGACATGGTGCAGCTAACCCACCATGATCCACAGCACCTGCAGACACCACTTTTCAAATCCAACCTCCATGCGGGGATTGTCATGTCGTGAAAACCTGGCAAGCATGGGTTATGCGAGGGTTGTTTAACCCTCGCATAACCCATACTTACTGGGTTCACACAACATGACAACCCGAAGCGGGGGTTGGATATGCAAAATGGTGGCTCTTGTGTCGCACACACTGGCTTTCTGTCTCAACTCTGAAAAGGTAAGGCAAACACAAATCAGTGATGTGTAGTGGTTGGAGCAGCGTTTCCCAATGTAGTACTCTCCAGATGTTTTGCACTCCAAGTCTAATCAGTATGATCAATGGTAAGGAATGCTGGGAGTTGTAGTCCAAAATATTTGGAGATCACCAGGTTGGGCAAGGCTGAATTACAGTGTCAGAATAGGACTTGGAAAACCCAGGTTCAAATCCCCACTCTGCCATGAAGCTTGCTGGATGATCTTGGGCCAGTCATGGGGTTGTTGTGAGAATAAAATAGCATGTGGAGAACAATGTGCAGTGTCCTAAGTTCCTCAAATGAATGGCAGAATATAAATATATTAAACAAATAAAAGGAATGAATGAATGAAGGTTTTGAATGCTCCAACTGTCCCTATTTTTTTGGTTCCTCTCCCAGGTAAAATAACTGCCTCTATCTTGCTTGTGGGCCTGTTCTTTAGAAGTTTTGCTAGAGTTTTTATTTTATTTTCTTTAAGATGCTGCTAAAATTGGGATGGTGTGGGAAACACTCTGACAAGGGAACAAGGCTGATCAAAGACAGCTCAAGCAGACATTTGCTATGAGAATGAGAAGGGACAAGTTAGAGAACCTCACACAATCAACAAAAATATCCAATCCGTGTAAAATCCGGCTGCTAAATTGAAGCATACCATGAGCACCTTTGAACTTGACAATGAAAGAGCAAGATTATGGGCCAATTGCAAGTTAAGTGTTGAGCCTGATCCTTTTCATCTTCTTTTTAGCACAAACAGCACCAAGCCTTTATATATAGTGAATTCATTATGATCAGACCAGTTAGGTGTCCTTGTCTAGTTAGGTCCCTTCTTCTAAGTGGGGTGGCTTTTAAAATAGGAGATTCCACCCCCTACCTCCACCCTGGCCTAGGGCAAGAAAAAATAGAATCAGCTAACATGAAAACAGAAATAGCTGGACTATTTGGAAACCAGGGCTGAGGGAAAGCTGTCAACACCCTATCCCAAGTTGATAAACCCTTTCTGTCAGGCCCCAAGGAAGTTTCTTCTCCAGTTTTCTCCTCAATCCATGTGGTGATAAAGTAGCTTAGGAAGCTCCCTCTTCACCCTTAGAATATTCACTATGAGCCTCATCTTTCCTTACTGGGTCTACCTGTTGTGGCTTTAATATTAGCTATGCATGCATACATGTATGTATGTATTTAAACCAAGGATTGTCTATTCTTTACACATACATCCCAAATGAGCTCAGGGGTGGTTCCAAGTCTGAAAATGCAAAGCAGACACACATTAAAAAAATGACAATGACAACAACACCCTACTGATGGCCAATTCAGGTAAGAAGGTTAAAAAAAACCATTCCCATTGGTCTCCAAGGTGACCAACAAATCCCACACTATCACGATGTTAGGTTGCCATGCAGCCTGGAGGGTGACTGTTGGGAGGAGGACCAGTTACCCAACAGGTCCACCCCCAAGGTCTCCACCTGTTGAAGCAGCCTCTTTGTACTGTTTCCTATTCAATCCATTGAATGAGACAGCCTGAGGGGCACAGCCAAGATCATCCTTCGCTACACCCCTCTGATGTGCTCCAATTCTCAAGAACTCAGCCAAAGCTTCCCCTACCTAAAGGTGGGTACAGATGCGGGATTGTGTTGCATGTTCTACAGTATATTCTGCTAGGCACTGTGACCGGTAATGGAAGTATTTGTATAAGTCATAATTAACCCAGGCGTTTGTTATGCACAAACACAAATATGGCTTTGTACACATTCTGAGAACTTCCAATGAAAGCTATGTGCATGCCAGCTCTGACAGAAGAAGGGGGTTCATGAAATCTTTGTAAAAAGTCTGGGCAAGAATGGAACTAGAGGATTGCTGGGAGCAGCCCCCACCACAGTGTGGTGGTAAGCAGCAGGCTCTGCCTGTCAGTGGCAGGATTGCCACCAGATGTTTTTTGTGCATGAGGCAAAATATCCAAAGGATAGGTGGACTATGGTGGCCACTTACACAGAACCCAAAAAAGGAGGACTTGCATCACCAAAAGAAAAAAGAGGGTGCCAATTTTCATAACATTTGTATATCCTAATCTAACACAGATGCAAATTTACAAATAATAAGTACGATTTAAATAGGAATACAATACATCTCATCTTAGTAGAAAAGAATGTGACCAGGTGAGCGGTGTGCTTGGCTGCTCAGTCTGCTGTCCAGGGGCTGTTGATGGGCAACTTCAGGGACCAGCTCTTCCTCCAGATGGTTCTTTATCTTTAAACTAGACTTGGCTAGACAGCCATTCAGGCAGAGGATGCCTACAAATAAAGGACCATCCTCCAGGATGCCTGGCCACTCTAATGTGCATGCACAGTTACACCGGGGTACAAAGACTATCATAACATAACAGACAATTTGCTGGCCTTTTAGTGATGCCCAGATCTGAAGTCTGAGCCAGCTGCCTCACCCTGCCTCATGGGAGGGCCGGCTACGGAGTGGGATTGTTTGGAAGAAGGAGAGGCCCAGATCCAAAATCCCTTCCTTGGACATATGCCACCAGTGATACCTGGCTCAGAACAGTAGGGTGCATCTACAATGTCAATTGAGCTGTGTTAGCAGATACAAACTAAGGAACTACCAGATTAAAAACTATGTTTGTGTTGACATCAGTAGTCTTCTACCAAAATAATTCCCCTTTACTTGACTGATTTATTTGAGCTGCAGGATGGTTATTTTAGTACCAACAGAAACAAAAAGCTTTTGTTTCTTTGGTAAGTATAAATCATTGAATGTTTAAGCAGGTCAATATTAATGACCCATTGGTTACATAAGAGGTGCATGGAAATAAGAATCTCTTGTGCATGAGGTCATTCCAGGTTCCCAGAACATTTTATGCATGCGCTGGAATATAAATGTTACAAGAAATATACAAGAGGGAATAGTATCACTACATAAGCACATCCTGTTATATAGGCAGCATTTTGGTTATTTTCCCTATGCCTAGAAATCCAATATATGCACATAAAATATCCTTGTGAAGTAGCAAGGGAGTATTTTCTCCTCCAAGAACTTCCATCTCTCCACCTCACCACCACCGTCAAAAAGTCACATGTTTAATAGTGAACTTAATTAAAGGAAGCAGATTTAAATAATTTTCACGCAGCAGCTCCTAGGTTAGTCAAGTGGAACAGAAGCTTGACAAAGGACCATAGCTCTATGGGGGTGCTCATTCTTTGCATACAGAATGGCTATTTACGCATTGCCAGAAAGGAGGAAACGCATGACTAAAAGAGGATGCTGGTTTGCACGCAATTTATGTATATAGATCCAAATTTAGAAATAATTCATGTGAATTAAATACAAAGGCAATACATCTCGCCACAGTAGGTGAAGTATTGTCAGTAGAGACTGGTGGGAGATAGAGCTATCCAAGGTGCTGAAATCTGGCCCCAGAATAGATTCAGCACCTTCGATAGCTCCTTTAGAGTTCTGGCTGGCTTTGAGTAAAATCCAGAGCAGATTCTCAGCCCTATCGAAATCAGAACCTCCTGTAGTCTTCTCAGGCGTGCATCAAACACTGTACTTTGGCAAAGGTCATAGCCAGCAGAGGGGAAGATTCAGTAGACATACTAGAAGCCATACAAGGCCTGCCCTTAGTTAGAAATTATGTTTCTGAACATGCTCAGGAGCAGCATTTCCTGCCAGGGACCATGGGACTTGTAGTATTATCTTCCTCCGGAACATAATGGGAAAACAGATGAAACTGCAAAGCTCAGGCTTGCTGGCTGGCCATTATTCTTTGCCAAGGTCACAGCATTGTAGTTTTCTCTGCCTTCCCCATTGCAGAGTTCATCCTTTTTTATCCCTTTACCCTTTGCAGTCGTACGTTTTTTGGCTGGGGTGGGGGAGGGGGAGGATCTTGTTTGAGCCAAGCCTAAACTGGGCCTGACTAGAAATGAGGTGACTTTTTCAAATGCGGGGTTGCATTCTAACCCCCTTCGATTTTAAGTTCATCCCCATCATTACTTCCATATCCTATATCACAGGCAACTCTGGTGTTCGGGGGGCCTACTTTATTCCTTAGACAGTCATCTAGAAATGTGTTTTCTTTTCTTTCTTTATTACATCGCTATACTGCCAAATAGTCAAAGCTCCCTGGGTGGTTCACAACAGTTTTGCCACATATTCTGACCTTCACATGAACGAGCATATGCTCAAATACTGCGAGGGCATTCCATACAAATGTTTATCACACCTTAATTGGAGGACCAGATAAAATTTCTTTGGGGTTGGATCTGGCAATGACCTATCAAGTTGGCCAACCCCAGCTGATCGTGTAGGTTATGGAATCACAGTCTTCCCTAGCCAGGTGCCCTCCAGATGTGTGGGCCTGCAACTCCTATCCAGATGTATTGGACTGCAACTCCCATAATTCCCAGCCATCCTGGCTGGGAATTATGGGATTTGCAGTCCAATACATCTGGAGAGTGCCAGGTTGGGGGAAGATTCCTTTTTCAATAAAGAGACTGAACAGAGGGTAATGAAAACTGCAGAGTATAGCAGTTTGTGGCTGTCTATCAAGGTTCTTAGCTTATGCTAGGCATATTTCCAGAACCCACTCTAGCAACGTCCATCTCTAGAAATCGGTCAAGGGTTTCATTTTACCTCCAAGAGAAACAAGCATGCTGAACTTCTCCACAAACATCTCTGGGGCTACTTCCTCCACAATGTATTATGATTTGTTAGATTCTTAGTGCCTTTTTCAAGACTCATACATAATGAATTTAGAAGTCATGTGTGTAACAGGATACATTTTTCCCCTTGAATTTTCTCTGCTTGTTGGTGAATGGGGATAGGGGGGTGAGGGGTAGAGAGAGCTTTTTAGCAGACATCTTAAAGCCAGATATGAAACAATGCTTTCTAAATTACTTGACCTTTCATTTTAGTAAAGAGAGAAAGAGAGAGAAATAAAACATAGGTTTGCACTGCTCGAGAATATTTTCTTCTGCCCTGCACTTAACCTCAAGGCCTTTCCAATCCATCAGGAGCTGCTCAAGATTTTTCAGCCTTCGATGAACCCTCTCAGCCTTGATTAGCTCAGAAGGAGGCACAAAGATTAAAGAAAGAAACAGTAACCATCAGACTGCAGGCGGTGAGGCAGGGAGGGAGGTAAGACAATGAAACGAGGAACAATGTCCATGCTGGCTTGGGCAGACAAGAGTTCAAGCCCAAAATACATAGAAGGTTCCAGGTTCAGGAATGCTGATATAGACCAATGCACTCTTTGCTTGGTAAATTCAGCCAGTTCCAAAGATTCTGTCACATTCTAGGATGACCAAGGGCTTTTCTACAAGAGGCATTTATTGTGCACTCATCATTCCCTACTCATGGGTGGTTACAGGTTCTTTAGACAATGCTGTGACCTTCCAGTTACGCTTCTGTGTCTAACCAGCACTTTCAGCGAGTTTTTAAAAAAAGCAGGGTAAATGCAGCATTTAATTGTGAAAGCGAAAGGAAGTGTAACTTCCTTTTGTGCTATTTTGCCATAGAACACTGCCACCTAGAGGTTATGTAGCAAAACAGCAGGAAAGGAAACGCTCCTTGTGTAGTGCTCGGATCTCAATTCTGCAAAGAAACCAAAAGTAGATCCAGTGGATTAACAGCCAATTAATTGCCTTATGTAGAAAAACTCCAAGAAGCAGAAATCAGGACTATGCCAAAACAGTAGGACTAAGCAGACAGGTGGAAGATTATGATTCTCAGTGGTTGGACCTAGTAGAGCAATCAGGGGCATCAATATGATTTAGCCTCCTACTTCAGCACAGTCCCCAAGTTCATCCCATTGTTTTCTCCAGTATATGTGAATGGCTGCCATTCATTCCTGTGAGGGAAACCAGAACCACACTGTGGCAGGTCTTCCTCTGGACCAAGTATGGGAAACCTCTTTCAGCCTCAGGGCCAAATTCAGTTTCAGAGAAGCCCTTATGGGGGGTGGGGCTTTATTTGAGTGGTGAGTGGGGCCAAAGGCAAATGGGGTGGTGCCAAAATATATATATATTTAAAAACAAAACAAAACCAGCATATTGCATCTTAATGCTCTTCCTGCTAGCAACTAAGAGACAACTGAAACTTACATAATGGGGGGGCAGGGAACCCTGCATACAACCACCAAACAATTGGAATTGGGAGGAAAGTGGGTGGGGCTAGGGGAGCGGGAGGGGCCATCTGGAGAACCTGAGATTCCCAATCCTTGCTACTGGGTGATCCAGAACCCACTGTCAGGGGCCTCATGAGTGGGGACTATGAGACTCTGGGCAGAGAAATACTGTGCCCTCAAGAGTCCAGTATCAGAGGTGGTAAGTCTACATACATGAGTTACTGGGGTATATAAGCAAGAGAATGTTTCATTTATTTATTTATTTATTTATTTATTTATTTATTTATTTATTTATTTCATTTTTATGCCACCCAATAGCTGAAGCTCCCAGGGTAGTTCACAAAAATTAAAACCAGCTGCTGGTTTTGAAGGAACCAGCTGCAAAGTGGCATCATATAGAAACCTCCTGGGTTGACATTTTCATTGAACTATCCACCAGAACACCAAGATCATTCTTGGTTGGTTACTGCTAGCTGCTCAGACCCCATCCGGTTATATTTAAAAGTTATGATTTTTTGCCCCAACGTGCATCTCTTGCTTACATTGAACAGCATTAATTTGCCATTTTGAGGCTCATTCTCCCAATATGGAGAGATCCTTTTGGATCTCCTCATAGTCCTTTTTGTTTGTTTGTTTTAACTAGGTATGTGCTCCAATTAGAAGCGTAGAAGCAGGAGCGAATTGGCCTGCTCTGCCTTGCCCAGAGGCGGAGTAGAAGCGGACCACGGACCCCTAGAAGCAAGGCGAAGAGAAGCGCCCATTTTCGGAGTGCTTCTCTTTCCGCGGACCGATCCGATCGCCATTTTGAAACATTTCACCCATAGGATTGCATTGTGGAAAAGAAAAGGGGATAACTGTGTTGTTTTTGAAGCTATCTTTCTGAAACTTCTTGTGCTTAGAGAGTCATGGCTGGGGGTCATTTTGAGCCTACTCTCAGCTCTCTGCGTGGTGTGGGTCGTGCGCTAGAATTTTTTTAAAAACCGGTGGGAAAAATACCTTTTCTGAAGGGCTGAGGGGCAGAGTCAACTCCCGGTCATGATCACATGATCCCAAAGTTGGAGGAGGGGGTAGGCAAAACGGGTAACTTGGGATTCTGGGAACTTCTCTTTCTTAGTCTGAACAGACTTTTCCAAGTGTTTTTTAAAACAGTAGCCCCACCAAATGCACAAACACAACCTGAAATCATATACTAAGCCAATAATAAGAGAGCACTGCTACCCACCCTAACTTTGGGGAACAACTGAAAAGTTGTGGTGCAAGGGGATGAGCTCCCCTTGCACCTAGGGCATCCCATGTGGACGTGCCCTCACTCTCTCCTGTACTTGGAGGGCCATCAGAGCCCTCCAAAAGAGTAAAGTAATGCCTATCATGAGTTGAAGTGAGAGCGTTGCTTCTTAAAAGACTGGTCACTAGGACCAGTCAAATTGGCAGATGCTTCCCCCTCCCCTGGGCACGTCCCCCTCTTATTGGTAAAAGACAGATATAGCCTTTTTAAAAAAGTTCTTGTTGTTTATTCAGCAACACTGCTGCTTTTAATTCCACCCCTCCTTCGTTTATTTATTTATTCCATTTTATATGCATTACTGGCTTATCCTTGGCTCACTTCCTTATGCCCCCAGAAATGTCTGCTGCCTGCCTTCCCTCCCTCCCTCCTCCCCTGCCCGTCTCGCAGGGATGGTTTGTGTCTGGCTTTGACTCAGGGGAGAAGTCCTTCCTGCGCTAACTTGGAGTTTTGGAACTTCCAAATCCATTTTTCAAGTGTGGAAGAAGATTCATATTAGGTTGATGATCTCTACTCCCCAATTCATGGCATCTTGGGATTTCCTTTGAAATGGCCCCATTGAGCTGTCTGCAGGTTTAAGCCCCGCCAAAAATCAGGGGATGATGGGATTGCCTTGTACCTTGGCATGATTGTGGGTCTAGATGGCATCTGTGAGTGTGCCCACTTCCCTTTTTTTATCTGTCCAAATGTCAGAGAACAGTCCACGTCTGCAAATGGGGTGCCCAATTTTCATAAATTCCCCAAAAATCAGGGGATGATGCGACTGCCTTGAGTCTTGGCGTGCATGTGTATCCCTGGATAAGCTGTCATGGTGGTGAGTTTGAGGTTTCTAACATGCAAATTGACAGAGCTATCGAAAGGGGTGTGAATGGGGTGCCCGATTTTCATAAATTCCCCAAAAATCAGGGGATGATGGGACTGCCTTGAGTCTTGGTGTGCATGTGTATCCCTGGATAAGCTGTCATGGTGGTGAGTTTGAGGTTTCTAACGTGCAAATTGACAGAGCTATCGAAAGGGGTGTGAATGGGGTGCCCGATTTTCATAAATTCCCCAAAAATCAGGGGATGATGGGACTGCCTTGAGTCTTGGCATGCGTGTGTATCCCTGGATAAGCTGTCATGGTGGTGAGTTTGAGGTTTCTAACGTGCAAATTGACGGAGCTATTGAAAGGGGTGTGAATGGGGTGCCCGATTTTCATAAATTCCCCAAAAATCAGGGGATGATGGGACTGCCTTGAGTCTTGGCATGCGTGTGTATACGTCCATGAGGTGTCATGGTGCCAAACTTGAGGTTTCTAACTTTCACAGAAAAAAAGTTGTATACTTTTTTAGCTTTCAATTCAAGCCTATGGGGGGGAAACAGAGCTCCGATCCGGATCCGGAGCTCCGCAGCGGAGCGGAGTGGACATAGGCGGAGCGGGGGCAGAGGGAAGCGGCCCAATCCGCAAATCGCGGATCTGGAAGAGCGGAGCGTGGGGTCCGTGCACACCCCTAGTTTTAACCATCTTAAATAATTTGGTGTTGTTGGCAAACTTGGTCACTTCATTGCTCTCTCCTAATTCCACATCATTTATGAATGAGTTGAAAAGCATTGGTCCCAAGATGTGCAAGACCCAGGTAGAGCATCAAAGAAACCATGCAGGCAGTGTTGACACTCAGGCCGGATCTACACTACTGCTTTAAAGCGCTTTTTAACAGTTATAAAGCGCTTTAACTGCTTTAAAGCGCTATAAAACTGTTATAAAGTGCTTTAAAGCAATAGTGTAGATCCAGCCTCCGACAGCCTGGGATTTTTAAAATATGGAAGAGGATCTATTTAGTTTTGAAGACGAGCACACAATTTTATAAAATTTTGGAAAACATTAAGAAGATTCACACGCATATTGAATGCATGCATGAGGAGGTTGCAGGGTCATGCCAGATAGCCCCATCACTTGGCAATGACGCATGTGCCAATCATACAACCTGGTGGCTAGAGAAGGGGATCCTGGGCTAGGGGGAATGGCCACTGCCCAGATCAACGGTGGGGGGAGTGAACCAACATATCCCTGTGACCCATGGGTGCTTTCAATGCATGTGGGGGTGGGGAGGGTTCATATGAAATTCCTTGATTTCCTAGACTAAGGCTGGGAGTAAGTTCCATTGAACTCAATGGGGCTTACATCTGAGTAGGCACATCCACTATTGCATTTTCCATCTGTGTTCAATTGGTAACAAACTGGTCTGAACTGCAAAGTAGTCATTAGACATAAATGTTTGCCTCTGTTATAGCACCTCCTTGGAAGGTAGTTATTTCATAGGTACCTAGAAAGCATGTGTTGTAATGGAGCAGGGCAGCTCTTTCGATACTGAAAAGATTTCATAGAAATCTGTGACTCTGCAAAACAGCACTTATAATTCTCATGCTTAAACTCACGCCGAAAGTAGATCTCACAAACGACAGGAAAAAAAGCTGATACGTATTAGTGGAACAGAGAGGATATCCAAGAAAAACAAATGATCCTTTGCTGTTTAAACAAACAAAAAAATCAGTGAAGCAATGATGTAATTTCACTTACGAAATAACAGGGGGTTGTTGGGGATCAGGTGTCCCTGAGCTGACTGCTTAAATGTAATCCTACCATGCAATTAATTTCCGCATTCACGAAAATTGGCACTTTTGGCAGGATGGCTTTTCCTGCTACTGTCAAGGAGTCCCAAAACTGAAACTCATGAGCTGCATGAAGGTCCATTTCTATTTTAGTCTGGGTTGTTGCTGCTGTTTTACAATAAGGAGTTAGAACAGAATGGGAGTTGTAGGCATGACCTCCTCCCACTTTTTTCTCATATTTCAATCTCCGATGGCAATCTCATTGTGCATGGCTTCATCGCTCGATACCAAACTGCTTATTCGGATTAGACAGGCAAAACGTCCACCATGATGACAGATGTGGTGCGTGTGGTCCGACAGCCTGTATTTGCATAAAGAGCATCTCCGTCTGCTTTGCTCCCACTACATCCCTGCTGCCCTGGGGCCTCAGTCCATGGATCCCTGCTACCCAGGGCTGGTGCTACCATAGCTGCCACTCAGGCGGGCACCAAGCTAAGAGGGATGCTGGGCACAGAGCAGCACTCACGCACGTTGGCTGCGAGCCGGGCTGGCCCGAGGATTCAGCTGGGCCTGGGCGGGCGAGATGGCGCCCTGTGCCCACCCAGCTGAAGTGAAGCCAGGGACGCTGGGGTGGGGGTGGGGTGGCTCCACGTTCGGACTTCCAGAACGTGCCCGGAAGAGAGAGAGAGAGAGAGAGAGAGAGAGAGAGAGAGAGAGAGAGAGAGAGAGAGAGAGAGAGAGAATGTATGGGTGAATGGGGTGCATGGGGTCTTTGAGTGAATGCATGTGTTCATGCGTGTGTTTGTTTCAGTGAGTGATGCTGAGTGTGTGTGTGTGTGTGCGCGTGTGAGTTGGGGGGGATGATTTGGAGATGATATTCCTATTAAATAATGCATTTTAGACCCATAGACGTTCCTTTCCAATTTGTTTGCTACAATTGACGTATTCCTTGCACTTTAAAATAAATTTAGCAGTTTCAAGTTTTGTGCTTCTTATTTTTTCCAGGAAACATTTGTTCTTAAAAATCAAAGTTGGCAGTGTGTGTGTGTGTGTGTGTGTGTGTGTGTGTAAGTAGCTCACCTTGCCTAGGGCGCAAAATAGTCTGGCACCGGCCCTGCTGCCACCCAGTGTCAGGGGCAGAGGGCAGGTTTTGGAAGTTTCGGCTTATCTTTTTCTTATTTTTCACCACTGCTACCTGTTCATGGTGAGGGTGGAAGTGCTTCTTTTGATGGCTGGTGGTCGACTTTTTTCCACACAACTCCTCTGGCCTACATCATCATATAGCATCATTCTTAGAGAGGTTCCAGGTGGTGAAAATGCCTCAGAACAATGCTAGGGGGGTGATGCAGCTTCACTTGGACAAGGAATTGTGATGAAACATGGAAGCCAGCGGTCACTGGAGGGAGCACTGCCAGTGAGTTCTGTGTCCCCAATTCCATTCCCCACCTATCCCTGAAAGACCACCAAAAAGCCCCTTCCCAGTTTTGTTGCCTATTAACTGAAAATGGGTGGGGGCATTTTGGCTCAGCTCTATCTAGAATATCTGCATATTCACCCACAAGTAAAACCAGAGAGAGAGATGAGAATTAGGGCTCCTCTAAATGAGTGATCCACTGCATGCTCATCAACAAACAGGACGTCTTCCGCGGTATCCCCTGGAAATCCCAGTATGAAAAGAACCACTTTTAAAGTGGTAATATCCAGGAGGAAAGCGGGATCTTCTACCACTACGTGGTGCTATCTCAATAGAAGTGAAGAGAGGGGAAGTGTTCAATTCAAAGCACATGGTCGCCCTTCTCCATCCCTGTAGTGCAGCCCATAAAAATCATGCCAAAGAACAAGAGAGCAAAGCCCCAGGTAAGCAACACGATTTCCCCTTAATGTAGAGACCTTAGCCTAAGGCTCGATGTATCTTTGGGTGCAGGGTTCCTGTCTCTGGAGATGAGGGGGTTACAGATCTGCCCCCTGGCAAGTGCGAGCACACACTGCTTGCTTCCCCTTATACTCTACCAAGTTTTGCCCCCCTGAGATACCAATCCAGTCCTCCAGGATTCCCCTGATAGCCTTGCCTCTGCCCTGTGGCCTCACCTCTTTCCCTCTGACAGCTGATAGATTTGTCATTTCAGAGCTTTTGCATAGGGTTTTTTCCCCCATTCCAAAAGCGTGAACCGTGTCTCTTAGCAGTCAGTTACTGGTAGTAAGGCCTTTGGTATCTCTAGTAATTTGGCCCTCTCTCTTTTGCCTTTTGCCCCACCTACCACTAGGATGCACCCTGAAAGCTTCTCTGACTTTGAAATTGGCCCCTGGGCTGAACCTGCTTCCTCCTCCAAAGGAAGCCAGACCCAGGTAGCACTGCCTTTGGACTCTCTCACCATTCAGGGAGGTGGGGAGCATGTGCCACTGCTGAAGAATACATGGCACAGTGTATGACTGGCAAAGAAAAACCTGCAGCAATGTATAATATGGGAGGGGGGCTCAGGCACTGATCCTTGGAGCAGGGAATGAGCACGGGAGAGTCTTGCATACACAAGCCGCTGCACTCTCTTTCCATCTGCGAAATGTTGGAAAGTGCTCCGCTGGAGGCTCTTTGTATTCCGACAATTGCATTTCCCTCTGCACGAGGCAGACATTCCATTGTTAAGACAAATGGCTCGTCTCTTTAAGGCCATTTTATACATAGTCCATAATTCAATTTTATTCAGCCCCTTAAAATGTTGGACACAACCCTTATCGCCATCCTGCAGACGCATCTTTGGCTATGTCTTTATTCAGCTATTTATTTGTTTCCTGAAGCTGTTTCAGAGCCTGGTTTTGCGCCGTGATTGTGAAATATCCAGAGTTCATTTTCCTTACTGCCGTCCTCATTATCCCTTCTTCTTTCTCTTGGGTTGCTTCTTCCTTCCCGTTCCCCCAACAGGTGGAACAACATGGCACCAACTTCCAATGGACATATAATCCAATAAAATGGACAGTGGCTGGTGTGGATAGACCTACTGTAGGTCCTAACTGGAATACAGCTAGAGTGACCACTTTTCATCTTCAGCAGGAGAGGCTGTGGATGTGTTGAACCGGTGCCTGGCTGCAACAATGGACTGGATGAGGGCTAATAAACTGAAACTCAATCCAGACAAGACTGAGATGCTGTTAGTAGGTGACTCCACTGACAGGATGGGGGGTGTTCTACCGGTTCTGGATAGGATTGCACTCGCCCTGAAGGAGCAGGTTCGTAGCTTGGGGGTTCTTTTAGACCCATCATTGTCACTTGAGGCTCAGGTGACCTCAGTGGCACGGAGTGCCTTCTACAAACTCCGGTTGGTGGCCCAGCTACGCCCCTATCTAGACAGGGATAACCTGGCTTCAGTTGTCCATGCTCTGGTAACCTCCAAGTTAGATTACTGCAATGCACTCTACGTAGGGCTGCCTTTGAAGATGGTTCAGAAGCTGCAGCTCGTGCAAAATGCAGCGGCCAGATTGATTTCAGGAACCAGAAAGTTCGACCATATAACACCTGCTCTGGTCCGCTTGCACTGGCCTGTATGTTTCCGAGCCCAATTCAAGGTGTTGGTTTTGACCTATAAAGTCTTAAACAGCTTGGGACCACTATACCTGATGGAACGCCTCTCCCGACGTAAATATACCTGGTCACTATATTCAACATCTAAGGTCCTCCTCCGGGTGCCTACTCTGGCAACGAGGGACAGGGCCTTTTCGGTGGTGGCCCCCAGACTATGGAATGATCTCCCTGACGAGGCTCGCCTGGCACCAACGCTGCTATCTTTCCGGCTCCAGGTTAAGACTTTCCTCTTTGCCCAGGCATATGGCGGCACATCTTAATCACCCACATGTTTAGGTTTTTTTTTAACATTTTAATGCTTTATGTGTGTATGTTCTGTGTTTTAGAATTTTAAAATTTGTATACTCGTTTTTATCTTAATTTTAGAATTTCTGTAAACCGCCCAGAGAGCCCTGGCTATGGGAACGGTATATAAGTGCAATAAATTAATAAATAAATATGAGTTCCTCAAAAAGAAGACATGCATCACCAAAAGAAAGAAAAAAGGACACTGTGGCATTACCCACATTTCTATTCCCTTAGGTATGTCTGTGTGAGTATGTCTAGAGAGTACAGAATGTTGAACTGAGTGGGTGTGGCTGGTGATGCTATGGAAAGGGGGAGGAGTATATATATGGGGGAGCTGAGTGGTTTGAGGGGTTCGGTGGGTGATTGGGTTTGGAGGGTAGATGTGTTTAGCTGAGTGATTTCTTGTCAGGAGTTGTGTGAGGAGTGAGTAAAAATAAGATCATAGGGACTAAGGACTGTTATTATTAGATTTGTTTCTACCAGTATTCTTAAGAATAGGCAGGAGTTGAATAGAATTTGAAGGAACTAAGAACTGTAAACAAAATAAACATTTTCTTTATTTTGCTACCATAAAATCACGTGTCAGTTTGGCTGTGTCTCCTGCTCTATTAGTTCATAAATAAACACATTACATTAAACCTTCAGCCTGCTATATTCACAGAAAAGCCTTTTCCAAATCTCCTTACCTTTTCCCTCTGCTATAAGGGAAAAGTTATATTTTTCTTTTTACCCCTTCCTCAGGTATTTAAGTGGTGGTGCTTAGCATGAGGGAAGTGTGCACATCAAAGCCTTGCGTGTGAGATGGTGGCGTCGCAGACACCTATTTGCATAAACTTTGCATATGCTGATTTTTATATATATGCATATTTAGATAAAATTATCATATTTTCATAGAAACACAGGGCCTCTCACCATAGTATGGAAGACTGGCCATGTGACCTCTGTGCCGTGCTCAGTCCAGTGTCCTCAGTGCCATTGATGAGCAGCCTCAAGGCCCAGTTCTTCCTTTTGATAGTTCTTTATCTTTATACTGGACTTGGACTAGACAGTCCTTCCAATAGAGGAGGACTTCACAACAGGACCGTCCTCTGCGATGGGCCAGGGATAGGCTGCAGGGGGGCTGCCTCCCCCTAAATTTTCACTGCCCCCTAAAAAAAATTAAAAAATGAATAATTAAAGAACAGTCTACAGTTTTTTCTTCAAAGGCCTACAAAATATATGAACAGCCCCCTACCTTATTTGGGGGGGGGACGACCCTCAGAACTTTTAGGCTGGCTACAGGCCTGTTCCAACAGACTTTCAAGCAGAGGACTATCCTCTGTAAACCAGGACACCTGGACACCCTACCTCAGATTTGCTGAGATGACAGAAGATGTGGACTTCTCCAAAAAAAGAAGTTTGGATTGCCATTTCAAAACATGGTTGCAGTGCAGCAAGGGATGGGCACATCAGACATTTTAAACAATGCCAAGCTTGGAGGGGAAGAAAATCCTTGGGCATTTTTCCAACTGCTGTTGCTTTCTGTAATATATGTATGTATAATAAAATTGAACAGAGAGAGAGAGAGAGTATTTTGATCTTTTGGTTCCTCCCTCTGTTTCATTTACATAATGTTTCCAAGGACTGATTTAATGCTGGTCCAGTTTTAATGAAGGTTCATTAGAGGATTAACAGAGATTTGAAATTGAGCCCAGTGTCCCAGCAGCAGCTCAGGCTCCAAATGGCCATTCAGCAAATAAGATACGTACCATGCTGGCAGGATTTTCGGGGGCCAGCCAATAAATAGTGGGTTGCATTTTAGAGGTCCTGGGTTTTTCCTCTAGAAATGAACTGAAATACCTCTAACCCCATTTCTTTAACCCCATCTTAATATGGTTCACCAGTGGCTATTCTGCATTCTCACTTTCCACAGAATTCCAAGCGACTTAAAAAAGCCATCATGGTTAAGCAGACAGGGTGTTGGACTTAAACTGGGGAGGCCTGCGATCAAATCCCAGCCCATCTCAATAGATAACTACCTTGGATACTCAAGTAATTTGTTATGTATTTGATTGTATTCATTGTTTAGTTTGTATGTTATGTTAAAAAAAAAAAGAAACTACCTTGGACTAAATTACTTCACAATGTTGCTGTGATGATAGAATGGGCCAAGCCCATATAGTGCTTTTCTATTCAAGGATGCTAATGTATTTTTGGTTCCATCACAGAACTGAGATCCAAGCAGTGCATGAAGAGCATTTCTTTTCCTGCTTTTTCACTACATAACCTCTAGGTGGCACTATGGTATGGCAAAATAGCACAATTACATCCGTGTTCTTTCGCTTCCAGAAATAATCCCACATTTTCACTGCTCTTAAAAAAAAATGGCCAAAAGTGCTGTTTAAAAATAGACATTCATATACCACCCAACATGTTGTGGCCTCCATGGCAGACATTCATTAGAACCACACATAACATTATTAATAACGTGCTGTCCATTAATTGATCCCTAATGGTTGGACTGGGCCTGCATGTTATGCTAGGCTATCCTAACCCTCTTGGGGAAAAGGTGGGAATACAATATATTAAAAAGGTGTTTAGTCCAAATCCTGAAGTGTTGAAACACCCAGACCTCACTTATACATGAAGCAGAATGGGGTGGTGAAATTGATCATACTACTGCAGGTATCAGCAGGAGGCACATTATTAAAAGCTCCTGTACAAAAGTTTCCATAATTAGAAAACTAGCACAATAGGCAGAGGATTACATGGGAATCAATCTCCTAAAGGATTTAATTTGATTTAAATTGATTGTTTGTTTAAACATAGGGGAGCATTCAAACAAGGGACACCCCCTACTAAACTCTGAGGTGGTGTAGCAGTCATTCTACCTTCTCATTTTCCTGAGATTATAAACCAGCTTCAGTCCCCAGTGCAGGGTTTAAAGACTCCCCCCACCCCAACATAACTGAAGCACAAAATCATAACCATGTTCTCTCATCCACCAACAGACAGCCCCTAGTGCTAATCAATCACTGCTCTTCCGCTGCAAGCTGAATTGCAATTGACTTTCCACAATACTGGAAGACACCGTGCATTTTCTGCATTGACATTCCTACCTCACATCCACCCCCGAAGTCCACAAAATCCAGTTCCGGCATGGAGCAAGCAGGGAACAATGTCAAGCCTGTCCAAGGTCAAAGCGAGCAAGTTCGCAGAGTATAGCTACAGAGAAGGATTCAGCAAGAAAAGTGCTCAAAGGCAGTCCAAAGTTACTTAAAGGAGTCCAAGAGTCAGCAGTATGAGAGGTCAGTTCAAGGAACAGCAAGGATGCATCGTACTAGGAGCTGAGGTAAAGTGTTGTTCCAGCAAGCAGCAGGTCTCAAACGACAGTTTATAAACTATATCTTCTAGAACACCACCCAGGACTCAGCTGCAGCACATCAGTGACACTTTGTCAGAAGACTACTTATCATAGAATCATAGAATAGCAGAGTTGGAAGGGGCCTACAAGGCCATTGAGTCCAACCCCCTGCTCAATGCAGGAATCCACCCTAAAGCATCCCCGACAGATGCTTGTCCAGCTGCCTCTTGAAGGCCTCTAGTGTCGGAGAGCCCACAACCTCCCTAGGTAACTGATTCCATTGTTGCACTGCTCTAACAGTCAGGAAGTTTTTCCTGATGTCCAGCTGGAATCTGGCTTCCTTTAACTTAAGTCCATTAACTTGAGTTCTGATTAACTTGAGTTCTGATTAACTTGTGAACAGAGTGTTGCTCATGAGATGGTCATTACTCCTGAGGAACCCTCTTCAACAAGTAGGCACTTTTTCATCCTAGTCTGAAACTTTAAGGCACCAGTGTTCTCAGGTGCTAGGTGCTGGCTCACCATTCCCCTCTGCCTCAGAAATTGAGCTCTTTGCCTCTCAAGGAGGGAGGTCGGAAGGCATCACTGCTGAGGGCCGTAATATAGCTAGAGTGATGAGATACAAAAGAGGACAGGGCTCCTGCAGCTTTAACTGTTGTGATGAAGGGGGAATTTCACCATGTGTTGTATGCATACAGATGACACCTGCTGAAATTCCCTTTTCTATACAACTCTTAAAGATGCAGGAGCCCTGTCCTCCTTTCTATATGGTCACCCTAATGCAGGAGAAGCAATTCCTTCATTTTTGTGCATGTACTGCTAAAACGTGGCTCAGTGTTACATGCAACTGAGGCCTATGTCTTACCCCACCCCCACTCATGCCTAGAAATCTCATTGGGTACAGTGCTGAGCATCCACAATCCAGGCCTCTTCTCCACCCACCCACATGCTCCTCCTCAGATATTAAATTATTAGCAGTGTAGTTGCCACCAAAATAGTAAACCATGCAGATGCCTTTCCATGTGGGGAGCGGTTAGTGTTAAAAGATTCCCATGTGGTTGAGACCAATATAAAGAACAAACAAACCTGAGTAAATAATTTATGGGATTTCCTCGTATTTTTTAACGAGGGTGACACTGTTCGGTTGTGTTTATTTCTTGGCTTCCTGTAACTGCAGTCCTTAAATGCACTTTGTGCACAATAAATTCTGCTGAAAGCAGTGAGACCAAGGGCTGATTCACATGGTCACCCGTGCTCCTGGCGGATGGAGAACTTACAACCATGTTCAAAATATTTGTCATGGCTAGTTAAAATGGTGGTGCCCATCCTGGGAAGCAGGTGGGGAGCCCCTGATCACACCGCCCCACCAAGGGATGGCATGATTGGTGGCTGCTCAAGCATTTCCCGGGACAGGATTATTTCCCATGGCAATAGAGATTACTTCCCATGGGCAAGAGCGGCAGGGGTTTCTGCCACTCTTGCATTGTGACTCTGTAAGCACGGGAAATAATCCATGGAGCCCACTACACGACACACAACACAATGGTTGTGCAGGAACTCTCCTCTGCACAGCATTGATATTCTGCGTGGAGTGTTTTCCTAAGGAAAACTCCACCACTGCATGGAGTTTTCCCGCCAGATGACATGGTTCTCAACGGTGGTGTAAAAACTCCACAGTGGAGTTCTAAAACCACCATTGAGTAACGTGGCATCCGAACCAAACCACAACAGTAGTAAACTTACCACTTAGGTAATTTTAGACCCTGGACTTAATGGCCTTGTTTGGGGGGGGGGTGTCTTTAGATGGCCATGAATATTACTGTCATTTATTTTATTTACATCCCACCTTTCTTCCCTTGTGGAACTCAAAGTGGCTTCATAGCATTCCCTGGTGGTCTCCCGTCCAAACATTGACCAAACCCAGACCTTCTTAGCTTCAACAATGTGACTGCCTCTTGTGTCTTCAGACCATGTCTTGGTACCTACATAGTCAGCACACAGCTAACATTTCTCTTCTCCCCCCCTCCCTTGACTGCAATTCCATGCTTTACAACTGCTTCTACATTACCGATACACCAACAACAAAACTGTTTGCCAACTGTTTGAACACCAAAAATAATGCTGTTTGCCAACTCTCTTTTTTAAAAAAGAAAAAAAGAAAAGAAATACTCTGAGCATGTGAAGTTTTGCATTTTGAAATCACTCAAATCCTAGCACCATCATGACTATATGAAAAAAATGGAGTTTGCTCCTGCTCCCCTAATGTCTTCATTACCTGTTGCTAGGGTGACCATATTTGGGAAACGAAAAAAGAGGACATCTTGTGAGGGTGGGTAGTGGGTGCGAAAGCAGCTGTCCAGTGCCTCCAGAAAGTGCATCATTCCTCCTACCACCTTAAAGGCCCCTGAAAGCGTGTCATCCCCCCTAATGCTCCAATCAGGGCCTTTTCTATAATGTCCGGGAATGACATGCTTTCTCCTTTAAGGCCCCAATTGGAGCAGGGTGGTGGTGGAAATGATGCACCTCCAGAATGACATGCCACCAGAAATTATTCCCCCTCACTCGAATGGTGGCCTTAAAGGGGAAAGTGTGTCATTCCAGGACATTATAGAAAAATACAGAAAATCCCCCCTGACACCCAGGATAGAACAAAAACCAGGACAAATCCGGGGAAATCCTGACAGTTGGTCACCCAACTGTTGCTCTCTTGGTGTGGGAGGTAGACTTGTGCTCCAGGGCCCTGGATTTTGGCCCCAAGGTCCATCCCTAGCTGTAGCAGTACTACTGAGTGGAACCCTGGACCTCTGCCCAACAGTCCTACCATAATTGCAACACTGGATACACACCAGGGCCTAATCTACACCAAGCAGGATATTGCACTATGAAAGCGGTATATGATATGTGTCAATGGCCCCCAACAGTTGTCAGTGCACTTCAATACTGCTATAAAGCAGTACTGTGGCTACTGCCTTTTATATACCGCTTCCATAGTGCAATATCCTGCTTGGTGTAGATTAGGCTCAGGTGAGAGTGGACAACAGGTGAAGACACATCAGAGAAGCCACAGCTGATGTGCCTCCTCGGACTTGGCATGACTGTTTTTCTTTATTTGTTAGTTTGAATCATTCATTAACTGCTCTTCATCCATGGCTCTCAGAGTGGCTTATAAAATAAAACCATTAAAATACATCAAATGAATCACAGCAAGCAGTTTGACAATCCAGCATAAAACAGAGACAAACCTAAAAGGCCTGGGCAAAGAAAAAGCTTTGCATTTGGTTCAGAAAAGAAAATAAGAACAGTGGCTGGGAAGGACAGATCTGGGGCGGAGATGTGCCACAATTGAAATGGCTTTGGTTGCATTAGGTGATCACATCAAGAATATGTACTGAGCATCCATGACTATGAGGAACTGTGTTCATTTGCCAAACATACTTTAACCCATAGAACATTATCTGGGGAATAGAATGGACCCCCAACAGACACTGAAACAAAAACAAAATGAAGTTTCAGCTGCAAATGAAGACAACCAAAAAGTGCTAAGGAGCAAACAGCTATATCTGTTGTGTGCTCTTTAATACTTTTTCATTGTCCCCAACAGAAGCTAGAAGATCTAGAAGTTCTGAAAGGCTTTATTTGGGTCACTGCTAAACCAGGTGCTGGAAGAAAATAAAGAGAAGCTGGGAATTTGATCTATTGGGATTCAGTGGCAATTTATCATACTTATGCCCCATTATGTTTCTGGGGGTTTAACTGTTGCAAGCTATCTTCAGAATAGGCACCGATAAGAATCCTAAATAAATACAACACAGCAGAAATATACAAACACTACAAAGCATGAATCTAGATCTAAACTTTCCCACAGTTCAGAGGAATGTAGAGCCCAGTTTAGTTTGACCTTCATAAACAATTGAACACCAGGGGTGCAATTTCAGATTTTTTTTTCCTTTCTTGGAGACATTCAAAGTTAGTTTGTAAAGTATGCATTCATGTGTTGGTGTGTGTCTGTGTGTGCGCGCACGCGCAATTGTCTGGATTAATTCTTGTTCTATTATAAGAGCCATAGCAAGAGAGGGCAGTCTTCTTTTAAGCAAAGAAATTTAGCATGCACAATTATTGTACCTTCCACCTAAGTGTTTTATCTCAAAAACCAGATATATGCAGAAAATTAGTAAGTCAAACATTTATATTCTGACCTTTCAGATTCATCTTTTTCCCATCTAAACTCACATGTGTACAGTAGCACATGAAAGGGTCTCTATACATGCCAATGGCACCCTTTTCCTCCCCTCCTGTACTTACATACAGGTAGGGTGACCATAGGAAAAGGAGGACAGGGCTCTTGTATCCTCAAGAGTTGCATAGAAAAGGGAATTTCAGCAGGTGTCATTTGTATGCATGCAGCACCTGGTGAAATTCCCTCTTCACCACAGCAGTTAAAGCTGCAGGAGCCCTGCCCTCTTAACCAGATAACAAAAGAGGGCAGGGCTCCTGCACCGTTAACTGTTGTGGTGAAGAGGGAATTTCACCAGGTGCTGCATGCATACAAATGACACCTGCTGAACTTCCCTTTTCTATAAAAGACACAGGAGCCCTGACGTCCTTTTCCTTCATATTCATACTCCACAGTGGATGAGCTATTACCCAGAAAAGGAGGCTGAGCACACTTCCTAGGTCCTCCGTCCAACGAGGACTTTATGCAAGACCAAAGAATGAATTATATTCCTTTCCAGAGAGGAATTTAAATTGTTCCACTGATTTAGGAGCACACACCTTGTTTCCAAGCAGAATTGTACTCCCAGACACTTCCCGGAAGCAAGGAAACAAGGCTCACACTCCCTGGGGGGTCTTATTTCCCTGCTAAATCAGCATGACTGTTGCCACATCAGTAGCAAATTCAGGGGTGATGTGCAGCTCCCCCAGAGGGCTCTGGGACAACAATGCAACCCCCAACCCCCAGAAGTACACACACACCCAATCTATGTGTGTACTCACTTAGTCTGTGAACCAAAGAAGGGTACAACTCATTCCATGCACCCACGGCAGCTTTGGGGTTGAATTTCTCAAAAGTTTCTTGTTGCTACATTTTCATTGATTCTATTTATTTTCAGCATTTATGTACTGCTCCATAGATTCTGGAGCGGTGAACAATAAAAAGATACAAAGATAAAAGAAATAGAACACCATATTAAAAATGGTTGTTTTTTAAAAAAATATAAACTTGGCTGATCACTCAAGGAAGGCTTCCTGGAATAAAGACATTTTGAGGAGTCACCAGAAACAATACCATGTTGATGCCTGCCTGACCTCCAGAGGCAGGGAGTTCCATAGAAAGGGGGCCACCACACTGAAGGCTCTTCTCTGGGTGGATCCCAATCAAGCCATACATCCATGCAGAACCACCAGGCGCATCCCATCGAGTGACTTCAGTGACTGGGCAGAAGGCGCTCTCTCAAGTATCCTGGTCCCAAGTTGTTTAGGTCTTTATAACAAGTAGCAAAACCTTAAACCTGGCCCGGTAGCGAATAGGCAGCCAGTGCAGTTCCCTCAGCGGAGGAGTTACATGCTGGAAAGGAGCAGCTCCAGACAACAGCCGACCTGCTGCATTCTGCACTAGCTCCAGCTTCCGGAGCAGCCTTAAGGGCAACTTAAAACACTGTAGTAATATATAGCTCTTTAAAATAATAATAATGAGGTTTTCAAAAGCAGTTTCTTTCATTCAAAGAGTGGCAAGGAAAAAACGAAAACTCAGCTGCTATGTCTGGGTTGCTGGACATGCCCAAATTTCACAGGTCTAAATACTGCAAAGGCCTATACTGATAGTTGTGCTGTATGTATTACCTACAAAGTGCTTTTCTATATATGTGTGTTTATTTGGGGGCATACCTCTTATATACTAGAGCATATGCTTAGCACCAGACCACTGAGGATCTCTGTGGCCTAATCTACACCATGAGCCATTAATTCCAGAATGGTATCGAGGTTGTCTCTACCACACCACATGATGCACAGTTGACCCTGTGATGATCTAGGGACAACCCCTCAGTTTTCCTGGGATATCAATGACAGCTTTTGTCCTTTTTTTTCCACCACTCTTGCAAAAATCCCGAGGCGTGTGGCTGTTGTGCCCTCATCTTGCAAAGCTGTTGCTGTTCCTTTCAAGTAGCAGGACTCAGCAAACAGACAACCAGCTGTGCAGAGTGAGACCATGGGTATCGGGGGTAAGGGGGAGAGCATTATTGACATGTTCTGGATGGGTCTCGGGGTCTTTCAGCACCATGGTAAGCGGCAGTTACTGCAGCCGAAACTCTCCCCATGGCCTGAGTTCGATCCCAGCGGAAGCTGGTTCTCAAGCAGCTGGCTCAGGTCGACTCAGCCTTCCGAGGTGGGTAAAATGAGTACCCAGCTAGCTGGGGGAAAGGTAACCACGACTGGGGAAGGCAATGGCAAACCACCCCGCTACAAAATCTGCCAAGAAAACGTCAGCGAAAGCAGACGTCCCTCTAGGAGTCAGTAATGACTCAAGTGCTTTGCACGAGAGGTTCCTTTCCTTTCCTAGGTTTTTATAACACAACAACGTGGTTTTCTTTCATATTGGTTTGACGTATCTATATTAGCAGTGTATTATTGTCTTATGCGTATTTTCACTATATAGATAAAAATATTAGATTTTGTTCCAATTATATTTACTATCACCGGTATACCCCAGTTCTTTGGTTGCTATATTTATAAGGGTTTGAGAGAAATCTCTTGTTTTGGTTAGGGAGTGGAGTGGGGCTACCATTCCCTGATGTCCTCCAGAATTTGTACTCTTGTGGAAAATACTTTGATCTCACAACTGTCAAAAGGAAGAAATCTGCCAGAAGCAGGGACTGATACGTCTAACCAAAAAAAGGAAAAAAAGGAACCAAGATTTTTTTCTTTAAAAAGAAGGAAAGAAACCTGCCAGTGTGCAAGTTCAAGTTCATCTGAGTGTTTTAAGTATATTGTGCCAACTATTAAGTGACCCAAGAGACACATTAGACTAGATGTATAATATACAGGGCACTTAAGACCAGGATTTACCTTTCCATACTTGTTATAAAAATATTCCGTTATAACACAAAATACTTCAGATGCTTGCTTCAAACCCTTTTTCTTTAAAAACCTTTTTGAGCTGTTTGAATTTATGTGACATTTAACCACTCAGTTTTAAAGACCGGAAAGTCAAGTGATCCATTTGACTGCAATTCAAGGACAACATACTTTGCTTGATCCAAATTAAACTTCCAAAGAATGTGATAGCTAAACAAACTGAACATGAGAGATACCCAAGGATGACAAGAGAGTCTTACTGGGATTGTAGGGGGAAGTGGAGTGAAGGCACTGAGAACAGGCGTGTGAGGAAGCAGGGTAGGAGGAAACAAAATTACTTTCAAGCTAAGACTAATAAACAATTGAAAACCCCACTTGTAACACCCCACAAGTCAGTTCCCTAATGTATGTCTGGAATTGGTAAGTCTGTGGTGCTTAGAATGTTGACCTGAGTGGGTGGAGTTAGAATGTCTGGGGAGGGGGGGAGTGATATATATAAGGGAATATATAAGGGAATGACTGAGGGGATTGAGGGGGACTTTTAGGTACTCTTAGGGGGAATCCGCACGTCATTCTCAGGGCGCTTCCATCCGCCCCCAGCGCACCCCGAAAACGATAGTGTAACTCGCCTGTAAAAGAGCCGAGGAAGAAGCGTCCCTGCCGGCGCCACCACCCAACTCCCTCCTCGCCAGCCGGCTCAGAGAGCTCGGCAGAAGAAGGCGGGGTGGAGAGTGGAAGAAGCTCTCCACCCCGCCTTCTTCCCCCGAGCTCTCCGTCCCAGCCGGCGAGGAGGGAGTTGGGTGGTGGCGCTGGCAAGGACGCTTCTTCCTCGGCTCTTTTACAGGTGAGTTACACGATCGTTTTCGGGGTGCGCTGGGGGCGGATGGAAGCGCCCTGAGAACGACGTGTGGATTCCCCCTTAGAGTCTTCAGCCTTTAGTGCTTTAGCTCTCTGTGTGTAGAGTACTTGGGTTCTGGAGAGTTTGAGGTTCAGTATAGAGAGTGGTGTCTTTTGAGTGCGGTGTGCAGATAGACAGTTTGTGTAAAATAAACAATACTGATAATAAAATTCAAGAGTGAATGTGTGTGTGACAGGAAAGCGTGTATGTGAATGGGTGAAAGGATTGGATGAGAGGTTTCAAACAGGTTTTTAAATGTTTTATTTTGAAACAGAGCTTGTGAACTTTTAAAATAAATTTTAAATATTTTGTTTTAGCTGCCACAAAAATCCCACATGTCTGTTGGCATTTACCATCTGAAGTTTATTCATTTAGCACCCACTCTGACAATAATTCACCTCAGCACATATAATTCACAGCGCATTATTTTATTATTGAAATCCTTCTCCATTTAACCCCTTTCTCCACATAGTTTGGAGAAAGGTGGTGTTTGTCCCTCGCCTCAGGCGTATCAAGCGGTGGTGCTTGGCTTGAGCAGGGAGTAGCTGCAGCCAGGCGTGGTGTTCAAACCTGTGTCGTGGCACCACCTATAAACATTCTTCAGCTCTTTCCAGCCTACAGATACTACAAGTTGCGAAAGAGTAAGTCATTGTTCTCTATTATCAATAGAAACCATTGAAGTCATTGTGCTCCATGGTGGGGGGGAGACCATAACAGCCAATGGACTAGACAATCCACACACCTGTATAAAATAGTTTTGTGCATTTGAGAAATTTTGAAAGTTTGCAGAAATGTTTACCTCCATTCACATAGCACTCATAATATGTTCTGCTCCCCTTTTCCTTATTGGAAATACCAGGATTCTCTGGCAGGGGTCTCCTTCAGTGGTCTTTATGATGTATGAACTCATTGCTTCTGGTCATGCGTACAAGCACCTGAAGACATGTGTTAACACAGGCTCAAATCCTAATGAGGCTTCCTTGAATGGAAAGGGCCCTGCTCTTCCTACCCACATTGGATTGAGAGTGTGATGAAGTATGATGACACCCAGTTTTTGCTGGCAGGAGCACTTTTGGGGAAATGAGGCATGTGTCTGCCAGGTATGAAGCAGCTGCAAGCATTTCACAAGGCAGAGAGGAACTCTCAAGCCCTGGAATCTGGCGCAGCCGAACCCTCTGCAGCCCGGCCTCTGGGGGAGAACAGAGTAATGATCTCATGGCTATGGAGAGTCCAGACCCTGAGCAGCTTGGCCAGAGGGAGTCCAACCCAGCCCCCTGGATTTCAGAAGCAGGGCCATCCCTGCCCTAGCACAAAGAAAGAGGAGAATGAGGTATCTCCTTGTGTTACCAGAAACCTAGTGGGACAGGAGGTTCATGAATGTTTGCCTGGTCTCTTGGAGAAAGCTTCCCTGGGCAAAAACACAGGAAGGTGTTCATTACAAATGTACCTTATTCTTTCAGGTTGAAAGGTTCACGAATGCTTGCCTGGTCTCTTGGAGAAAGCTTCCCTGGGCAAAAACACAGGAAGGTATTCATTACAAATGTACCTTGTTCTTTCAGGTAACTAACACAGGTATATATAGGCAGTCAGGTAAATAACATTTACAGAGGGTAATAATTTTCATGGACTTATTTACACTGCTGGGAGCCAGCAATGTCCTCAGTGCCATAGTGGTACAATTTTTGTTTGAATGGTTCATTCCATCAGAGAATTTGTGGAGAACATTCACTGAGTCACAGTGGGGCCTGGGGGATCTCAATTCCCTTTGCATAGAACAACGTTTTAATAAAAGGAAGAGTTCTCCTTTATGGTTGGCTTCATATCCAGAAAGGACCTGCATGGAATTGCACAGAGCTTCTTACATGTGTTTTGCAGGTTGCAGAATCAAAGGAACAAGAGGATTGCTTTTAAGTTTCCCTTGAACTTCTGTCACACAGTGCCTCATAATTTAAGCTCCTGATTGCTTGGATTAAATTGGAACACTGTGTTTATATCCATACTGTTCGATGCTAAACAAAAAGCAAAGTTGTATGAAAGCATTTGGATTCCAAAGAGAAATAAAACAGGCTCTAGGTTTGACTTGATCATAGCACAAGGGAAGCAGCTTTCAATGCTCAGAAACAACTTGGTCCCGTCAAACTGATCAAATGCCCTTATGCAAGTGGAATGCTGCATATAAGCGTTACATTTTTTTCCCCTGCAAGATACTTGCATTTTGTATTACACAGTGCTGCCTAGTTTTAATATGTTATATACTTCCATATTTCTGTGAGGACCATCTTATGATAATGACACAGTAAGCAAGGCCAAAAACAAATTTATGCTGTTATGCTCACCCCTCTTCTCCAAGTGATGACAAAAAGTTTCAGATAATCAATGGGAAGCACTTTCCTGAGATTGGTTCTTTTGGAAGGAGGTACTCCCAGGATGCCCTGTTCTCTCTGAGCTGAGCTGCAAGGAGGTACTCCCAGGATGCCCTGTTCTCTCTGAGCTGAGCTGCAATCAGTAATAGCGGGGGGGGGGGATTTTCCCAGCAACAACTTGTTATCATGAGCTACACCTCTATAAAGTATAAAGTGTTGGTTATCACCTTTAAAGCCCTACATGGTTTGGGTCCAGGCTACCTGCGGGATCACTTTCTCCTGTACAATCTGCCCTGCACACTCAGGTCCTCTGGGAAGAATTTACTCCAGTCAACAAAAAACAGGCTGACAACCAATGTCCAGAGGACTTTTTTCTTCTGCCACTCCCAGATTGTGGAATGGCCTGTTGGGAGAGATTCATCAATTTAACAGTCTTCTGGAATTTAAGAAAGCCATAAAGACTGATCTATTCTGGCAGGCCTACCCCGTTGAATTTTAAGATGCCTTTTAATAATGTGCTGCTTTTAATAATGTATTAGTTTTATATGTTTTAATCAATTGTATGCATTTTATGGTGTTTGCATTTGTGTTGTAACCAGCCTCGATCCAGAGGGAGAGGCGAGTAACAAATTATTATTAATATTATTATTCTAACTCCAGTATGGAATGACTGGATACAGGATTGCAGATAGAAAGTGCTGAAGCTAGCCCTTCAGACTTATATAGAACATTAACCGTGGCTGGAGAGGAGGTACAAGTAAAGAATCCAAGATATTATGCCACCCATTATGGGGTCATTACAACAAGTCTGAACTCCTGTACAATTAATGTATCATGCATGTGACAAATGCTTGACACTGTGGCCGGCTACAGTCTGAACTTGACCGTCTGCTCCCTGAGGCCAAGGTTATGAAAAAGAGATCAATGCAATTAGATGACACGGAGCTCAGGCTAAACATACTGAGATGTGTGGGAAGTGGCAAAGCATCAGCTACCACTTTCCAAAAGTGTAGAAACACATAGGGTTAAGGGGAAACCGGCACTCCTTTGTTGTCTTAATATATGGCAGATACTTGATATCCATTCATTCGTATGGGCTGGTGCTATTGAAAGGCAGAAGGGAACGTGGTTTCTCCAACAGACGTTCACCCAATAAAGGCTATCACTTTACCCACTTTGTCCCTCTACAAGCCAATACCGCTAGCAGGCAGCTATCAAATGTCCCCGCAAACTTTAGGACAAACAGCTTGTGGGAGCCATAAAATGAATGAAATATGTACATACGCTCCTTAGGGGGGGAAACATACAAGAACAGAAAAATAAAACTATTCTTAAAGGCATTGAGTGGCTCATTCAATATAAATCCTACTCACTATGATAGAGGAAAGTGTCCAATACATTACATTTATTCCATTATTTTCTGAGTGATATAAAATGTGACAGAAAAGAGGGAGCAGAACGCTAAGAATCTCATATATCCCTCCACCACAGAATTATAATACCTGATAAAACTTTACAGAAGTCCATGAAATAGAATAGCAAACAGTAAAAACAAAGAACACTAAAGACAAAATACTGTCTAGCTTTGCGCATTGGGAGAAGACATTAACAATTTATAGAGCAATCCCCAAACCACTAACTTGAAAGATGTCCCACTGGGAATATCCTGTTGGGATTCCCTCTATCCCTTTAAATCCCTCCTCAAAGCCTACTTTCTCTGTAAAGTATTTTCTGGACTAACAAAGAGTAATCTTTTATATGCCAACCACTACCACTTAACTCCCAGTCATCCCATTCACACTGCTCCTTCATCAAATCCCAGTTTTCCCTTTCATCTTTAACCCATCTTACCTGGGGCACACTCACGTAGTTATTAAAGTCTCTGGTGATCACAGGCAACGTATCAGATCTGCACAAGTTGCACCATACGCATGTAACTCCATGTGCACGAAAGAGCTTCAGGCTGCTGCATTCTCATGGTAATCCGCAAGATTGACAGGGATGGATGTGCTTTCAGCACAGCCTTCTGACCTAAGTGAAACAAGAAAGGGGGAGGTAAGAAGAGGATCCTGGAAATGCATCTCACACAGCACAGGCATGCTGGATTCAACGAGCCAAAAAGCCACTATCTTAGCTAGTAATCTCTCAAGCGTCCTTAAACCAATTGTCGATTTATATCAGCCACTTGGTAGTCTAAGGAGCTGAGGGCTGTGAAATGGTTGGGTTAAAAAAAAACAGGCAAGAGACCACCTTAGGACTTACTCTGTGGCAGTATTGGTGGCAAAGAAATCCTATTTCTCTACCACCGCGGGATATGTAGAAATTGGCAAGAAATGGCATTACCATGGGGGGATCTATACTACTGCTTTAAAGCACTTTAAAGCGCTTTATAACAGTTTTGACAACTGTTGGGGCCCAGGACACGCTGCATATACAGGTTTCAAAACGTTTTCAAAGTGCTTTAAAGTGCTTTAAAAGCAATCATGTAGATCCCCCGCCCCATGTCTGCTTTTAAAGACTGTGGTGCAGGAAATGGTGTGTGTGTGTGTGTGTGTGTGTGTGTGTGTTGGCAACCTAAGATTAAAAACAGCCATATATTGTGCCTTCTCAAACAACCATATAATGTGTTTTTTCACTGTAGAATCAAGCCCAGGAGTACAGGACCTCAGGCCTGAAGGCCAAATCCAGCCTCCCTAGGGTCCAAGTCTGGCCCTCCTGGGTTTCCCAGATACTCATGGCCCCCTTCCCCTGGCCTCCACCATCCACCAATCATGGTGGTTTCCTGGCTTTTGGTGCAGGTTTTTCCCTCATTCCAAAAGACTGATATGCCTCTCCGAAGACTTAGGCCAGATCTACACCTTGTGTCAAATCATTACAAATGTGGAATAAAAAGCAGGATATAACACCGTGAAAGTGGTATATGGAATGTGGATTGTGCCCCAACAGTTATCAGTGCACTTCAATACCTGTATAAAGCAGTAGTGTCAATCTAGCCCAAGTTACTGGCCATAAAAGCTTCAAGCTAATTAAAGAAGAATTCAGTAAAGAAAAGATTGTTTTTAGCTCCTGAAAAAAGGATTTAATCTGAAATGGTTCGAGCTAATTAAAGAAGAATTCAGTAAAGAAAAGATTGTTTTTATTAGCACCAGAGCTTGTCAGGTCACAATAGTAGGCAGGGTCATGCTAAGCTGATACAGTCCAGTTCGAAGCATGACAGGCATGGACAAGACTGAAGAAGCCAGGACTTTGGACATCTCCAAGTGGGTCCTGTTGGCTGCTGCTTTCCCAGGAGAGCAATAGGAGGGTGTTGCCTCAGCAGCAGGCTAAAGCCAACTCAAGGCACAATGTGTCAGTGGGTTAGCTCCACCTCCTCTGGATAAGCTGGCTAGACTGCTAAAGGGCCCTCACCTGATTCTGTAGCCTCAGATTCCTGCAAGGCTGGAGAGATTGAGGAGGAACCCCCAGTAGAACCTCCAATCAGAGGATGATGGCAAGGCTGTGTTTTCTGGCTGAGGGAACCCTGAATATTTGAACCGACTGTCCTTTCCCTTGAGAAACCAGATCCTTATCTTTATTAGCGTCTTCCCTGTATACTGAAAAAGCCAAGGGTTGGGAGACATGATACAACTATTAAAAGCTTAACTTGGTGCAGAGGATTCTGGGACAAGTTCTATGACATATCTTGCTGCCAATTCACACAACTATTTTCCCCACCCTAAGGTGTAAAAAAAAAACCCACAAAAAACACCCCACAGGTATACATTTTAATTAACTATTCTGAATGACAGACCACTTCCATAAAAACAGAAACTCTACCTTAAGGCAGGCTAGGAAGGCAAATGGGTAAGTAGGCATGAAATTTAATTTAGAAATATGTAACAACAATACTGTGTCTGGCTAGTTTACTCTACCAAGCTGCGCCTGACTGCAGGAGAGATAGTACAAAGTCATTTCTAAATGGCCTGGAGAGACAAAGCCATTTAAGTAATTAGAAGCTAGGATAAATGGCAATAGGAATACTATTAAATAGTATTTTGGCTGACACAAGGCTATTTGAAGACATAGGGGCAGGTTGTACAATTATCAGGACCAAATCGTAAAGGTGTTCCTGGACTGTACCATTTCAGGCTGCAAGTATGTGTCTATGTGGGGTGATCCATGTAGAATTCTCTTTTCTTTTTTTAAAAAAAAAATCCCCTCTGCATGGTTTAAAAATGGGAAATGAGGCAGGACGTGTCACCTTAACCTTCTACACTAGCTGTTTTCTTTCAAGTTAACCTAATTCGCCCACCCAGCTATCACAAATCATATAGATTGAGTTGCTGTCATAACATTACAGCACTTTTTGTGTTGTCCTGTGGTGATCTTCTGCCTTTAAAGACAATTGTGCCAGCCTAGAGTGGTGAAGAACGACCGAGGTCCCTCACAGCTACAGGCCCTTTAATTTGGAATTTTATTCCTCCCCTCCTCACTTTTTTTAAATGAATTCTGCTTCTCAGCTACCTGCCATTGAATTTAAAATTTAATTAGTAGTTTCCTTCATTACAAACACAGCATTACAAGATTGGTCCTTTAATAGGTAATTTCCTGTTCCCCTGGTGGGTCCTTTAATTGTTCATTTCCTCATTCATTTTTATTAGCATAATAATGCCGCCACCACCCCAAAAAAAATGTATATGTAAAAAATGAAGAAGCAATTGATTGGAAAAGGCCACTGGCAGGCAACAGGAAATTACTAATTTAAATTTAGTAATGTTGTGGCCAACTCAGTAATATAGTGGCCAAATGCTGCCCCACGGAGTGACAGTGAAATATATGGAGCGGGACAGTGTGAGTTCTATCATGCATTTCTTACCAGGTATATCTATATCTAATCTTGAAGTCTCTAGTTCAGCTCCCCAAATGGCAAAAAATCAAGTGACATTAATGTTTCATTGTAGTCTTATTTGTTCTTTGGGGGAGAGGGGACAAAAACAAGCTAATGCCAAAAATATGCACACCAATATTTGCATTGTATCTGTGCACAGACAAATTTCACTTACAGGCCTCTTCCAAATATGGAAAGTTAGTGGTAACCTTTCCAGGGTTAGCTCCTTTCAGAGGAGACACTGCCAAAATTTTCTAGTGTTCTGACAAGTAAAAATTCAATGGCTGAATATTTCCCAGTGTGGAGATGAAATAACGGGATAAAGCTTCACCTGATGAATTTATGCCTGTTACACAGGTGTTAAAAACACAGGAATCCTGATAAAAACAGAGCTCCTATGTTAACTTGCATATCTAATCAAGCAAAACTACAGGAGCAGCAGTTCCACCGCCTTTTTGAGTATTTAATCCCCTAATTGTTGGTTAAAATAGACTTTTTAACCTCTGGTTGTCCAGGTGTGACGCAGAGTGGTAAGCGGCAGTTCTTCTTCGTGGTCTCTGTGCATCACACAAAATGGGCTCTGCGCCTGCGCGGAGTCTCGATCAGGGAAAAACTTCTATAGCTGAGGCGTTTTTGGCGGGAACCCCTCCCCCATGCGCTGAGTGCGCATGCGCAAGCTGAGGGGTTCCCGCCCTGTAGCTCAGTTCTCTTTCGACCGCCATTGTGGTGACCTCATTGGGAAATTCTCTGTAGAAAAATAAAATTGTAAGAGGCATTTTTATTCTTCTTCTCTACTTTCTATCCTTCTCATATTTCTACTTTATTCTTATTATTTTACTTTTTTCTTTTTCCTATCTTTCGCGACAAGCGAAAACGCCTGAAAGGGCGCATGGCCCTCAAGGCCCCGTTCAGGAAGTGTACAAAGTGTGGGAGTAAACTTCCCCCCTCAGACGGACACTCTTTGTGCCTTTTGTGTTTGGGTGAAGCTCATATCGTCGAGACCTGTCGTTTTTGCCAAGCTTTTTCCAAGCAAACGCGACGACACAGGTCAGATAGGCTAAAAGCGCTGCTTTGGAGTAAAGCCTTACAGTCAGTCGAAAAACCCTCGACGTCGACATCTAGCACTATGGAGCCTGTCGAAGCTTCCCCCAAATCTCCTTTATTGGCTAAGACACAACAACAGCCGGAGTTGCCTGTGACGCCCGGGAGAAGCGTTATGCTTTCCATTGCCAAATGATTAGCAAAGAAAGCAAAAAAGGCAAAGCATACTGCCTCAAAACCGGAGGAGCGTAGAAAAAAGAGAAATAAAAAATCTCTTAGAAAGAGTGTGCCGAACCCTACTCGGCCGTCTTCTCCTCCTCCGACGACTAATATACCGATGTTGACAGTCGATACCGTACAATCGACATCGACATCGGCAAACAATCCTCTGTCGCAAACTTCGGCTACTGGAACTACGACCTCGATGCCGATGCCGGCACAACCTCTACCACCTCCACTGCCACCACCGCTATTATTGTCACCTATACCGACATTAAGGCCACCGTCGGCACATGGTCCGAGGTTAACCTCTACCTCTGAGGGGGAAATAAGAGATCTATCCCCAGCTCCTATACCGCCTAGACAGGCACGACCTGAGGACAGACGCTATAGACACAACTCTCCAGATTCCATGTTCTCTGGACATTCTGGGAGAGGTCATTACTACTACAATCGACCACCACCATCTAGAGACAGATCCCGTTCGCCACACCATGAGAGATGGGAACGGAATCCCTACAGAAACCAATACTTCGGTCAAGATATGTATTATCAAAGACCTTACGAGGGACAATGGGGAGACTCTCCCCAAACCTATTACGCCCGAGCACCATACTACCGGGGACAACCACGGGCTGAACCTGTGATGAGACCTTCAGCTACATTGCCTAACCCTCAATCTAGTCTGATAGATGCTAGTACACAGCCAATACAACCGCTCACAATGCTACCTCCTAATATACAGGCGTCGCAACAACAATTCTTCATCCTCATCTTCAGCACGCCCATCTATAGCGTCCCCAGACATAGAGGTTGCTCCACAAGGGGGTATCTCCCCATCAGAGGATTTGGGCCATTTTTCAGACCAGATCATTAGAATGGCACAGGCGTTAGGTCTACAAGTCGAACAGTCCAGATCCACCGTACAGGACCCAGTGTTCGATTCCATCTCTTCAGAAACATCTAAACCAGTGGCCATCCCAATGCTACCAGCCTTACTGGAAACTATTAAGCAATCTTGGAAGTCACCTTCCACAGCCCCACCGACATCCAAAAGATTGGAGGGGATGTACAAAGTCCAAAACTCAGACGTCCAGTTCCTTTTTGAGCACCCGCCTCCGAACTCCATCGTTGTCGAGGCCGCTCAAGGCAAAAGCAGGCATCAGCATTCCTCACCTGTGGATAAAGAAGGACGTCATTTAGACCTCCTTGCCTGCAGACTATATACCTCCTCATCCTTAGGACTAAAAATCACAAATTATCAAGCAGCAATGTCTGGCTACCAATTGCTACTCTGGGACAAGATGGGAAAATCGATGGAACACTTACCTAAAGATAAGAAACAATTGGCTAGCCTCTTCCATTCTGAAGCATCACAGCTGTCTCGTCAGCAAATACTAGGGATGTGCTCCGCTTCTAATCGGACCGGAGAAGCAGTAGCAGAGCGGGGGGCTTCGCCTGCCCTTAAGGCGGAGGCAAAGAGGATTGGGGGGCCAGCGGAGCGTGGCGAAGAGGATCGAGGTGAAGGCGGATCCTTCGCCTCGATCCGGAGCTCCGCCGGAAAGGTAAGTGGGGTTTACCGGGCCCTGCCGCTGTCGCTGTCGCCCATGCGGCGACAGCAGCAGGGCCCGGTAATGCCCCCCGCCCTCCTCTCCCTTACCTGCCTCCGTCCGTGGTCCGTCAGCATCTCCAATTGAGCCCTTGGTTCCAGCAGGAAGTCTGGGCTGCATTTGCGGCCCAGACTTCCTGGTGGAACCACGGGCTCAATTGAAGATGGTGACGGACCGCGGACGGAGGCAGGTAAGGCCCCCCTCCCCCTTGGTCCCTTACCGGGCTCTGCCGCCGTCGCCGCATGGGCGGCGATGGCGGCAGGGCCCGGTAACCCCCCCACCCTCCTCTCCCTTACCTGCCTCCGTCCGCAGTCCGTCAGCGTCTCCAATTGAGCCCGTGGTTCCAGCAGACTTCCTGGACGGACCACGGACGGAGGCAGGTAAGGCCCCCCTCCTCTTTACCCTATGGGGGGGGACCGGAGCTCCGATCCGGATCCGGAGCTCCGAGCGGAGCGGAGTGGGCACAGGCGGAGTGGGGGCGGGGTGGAGTGGGCCGATCCGAAAATGGCGGATCTTAAAGTGAAGCGGAGTGGGGGGTCCGTGCACACCCCTAGCAAATACATACCTCCAAGCACCAGGTCGACTGTATAGCAAAAACCCTGACAGGGACCATAGCACTCCATCGACATGCCTGGCTCCGCTCGGCGGGCCTTTCTCAGGAGGCACGCTCTAGAATAGAGGATTTACCATTCGACGGCATCGGGCTTTTCAATGCCGACACCGACAATTCGCTCGATACCATACAGAAAGCGAGAACAACAGCTCACCATATGGAGTTCAGCCAACCCCAGCAACAATTCCAACAACGCTGGGTCTGCCCACGTTCCTCATATTATGCCAATAGACAACAATACCAACAAGTTCAACCTCGTCAACAACCACAATAGCAACAACAAGCTTTCCAGCCACGTAAGCAATTCTCAAATTACAGAGGCAGGGCCACTTCTCGGAGGAACGACGCAGGTTTTAAACGGCATTTTTGATTTTTTACCTACACCTGTAAATAATCCCACCATTTTCTTTGAGGATAGACTCTCCCACTATTACCATCAATGGGAGACTATCACTACCGACACATGGGTCCTTTCTATAATACAAAGAGGATACCATATAGAATTTAAAACCCTCCCTCTTCTTGGTAACGTAAAGGCAACACCACCTACAATACCCTTACTCCAGGAAGTCGACATGCTCTTTAGCAAGGGCGCCATCGAACCCGTTCCATGGAGTCAACTTCAAAAGGGTTTCTACTCTAGGTACTTTACCGTACCGAAAAGAGACGGAGGACTTCACCCTATTTTAGATTTACCTTCACTAAATTTACATATCACAACCCAAAAATTTAGAATGGTCTCTTTGGCATCTATTATCCCACTATTATTTAAAGGACAATGGTTTGCATCCATTGATCTTCGCGATGCATATTTTCACATCGCAATACAGGGCACATACCGTAGATACCTACGTTTTATAATTGGGCATAACATCTATCAGTATAGAACTCTCCCCTTTGGCCTATCTACGGCCCCGAGGGTCTTTTCAAAATGTATGTCTACGGTCTGTGCTCACCTTCGTCTTAAAGTGGTAGAGGTCTACCCTTATATTGATGATTGGCTTATCGTAGCACCAACAAAACAACAACTACAAAATTCGATACAAATTACTTGCAGTCTATTATGTAGATTAGGGCTCTATATCAACTATGAAAAATCCCAATTAAAACCTTCACAGGTCATCCAGTTCATTGGGGCGACCCTCGACTCCATATCGGCTCGAGCCTTCTTACCAGCCACTCGGTGCGCACGCATCATACATCTCGCTCAGAGTTTTCGACATCGACCCCACATATCGGCGTTCAAAGTACAACAACTCTTAGGCCTTATGGCTGTCCTGAGGAAGCGGCTTTGCAACCAGCCACCTTTAAACTTATCTACATGGGCTGTGTGCCCAGACTGGGAAGACCGCCAGGTACCAGCAAACACACCAAATGAAGAGATAACACTTAATTTGTATTTCTCACACAGTTCAAAACATAAAGAAACAGAACAGTCTTTCTGTGCTTACGCCGAAGTCAAAGCCAGTCCATAAATCCATCTAGTTGTCATAAAGGGTCCGGGAGAGAGGGTCACGAAAGTCCACAAAGCCAGTCCGAGTTCCAAAGGGCAGGAGAGAGTCACAGAGTCCAAGAAATCCATAGTCCAACCGGTATAGCAGAAACACGACAAGGCCAAGGTTTCAAGGTCCAGAGCTTTCTCGGGCAAACCAGATTAAGTCTGACAAGATCCTGGCCTGCACACTGTTACTTAAATACCCAAGCCCAGAATCACAGCTGTTCCCTGCTTATCTGGTGTTTAGTAGCAATACGCTTGGATCTGCGTAACGCCTCCTTCTCCGCCCTTTGTTGTTTGAACGATGGCACCGGTAAGATGTTTGTTTGCTCTTCCTCTAAGGCTGAGCTGGAGGGAGCCTCTGCTGGCTGCTGCTCAGCCATGCTGGTACTGGGTCCAGCCTGCGGCTCTTCATCCCCAGACTCCTCATCATCAGATACCTCACTGCAGTGGTTCAATATGCCCGCCTGAAGATGCGACCACTTCAATCCTGGCTTCTGAAACACTTCAACCCTCAAAAAGACTCAAAAAATCTCTTACTGTACCCACCGACAAGAGTAAAAGACTCTCTTATATGGTGGACGGTAATCAACCATCTAACACAAGGAATCCCGTTCAGTCAAGAACAACCAACAAAGATACTGACCACGGATGCATCAATGAAGGGTTGGGGCGCACATTTAAGCTCCCTAACTGTCCAAGGCTTATGGTCCAAAAAAGAAGCCAGACAGCACATAAATCTTCTCGAACTGCGAGCAGTTCAACAAGCTCTCGTTGTGTTCGAATCCCAGATTACAGGACATTTCATACAGATAACCACAGACAACACTACAGTGGTATCGTATCTGAACAAGGAGGGTGGCACCAAATCAGAACGTCTTCTAAAGTTGACAATGAAAATCTTTGATTGGTGCATCCCAAGACATGTTACTTTCACTGCCATCCATATTGCCGACACACTAGCCGATTTCCTAAGCCGATCCCATCATCTTGCACACGAGTGGCAGCTCAACAAGACTGTGGCCAAATCAATATTCCAAACATGGAATATGCCAGACATCGATCTTTTTGCCACGGAGACAAACAAAATTGTTTACAATTTTTGCAGCCAAGCAGGTCTAGGCAAAAATTCCCTGGGCGACGCCTTCACACTGCAATGGACGAACGCCCTTTTCTACGTGTTTCCTCCCTTTCTCATCATACCCAGAGTGATTGCCAAGATAATCGCCAACAAGACCAATTGCATCATGATCACTCCCTGGTGGCCGAGGCAAACGTGGTTTGCCGCACTCTTACGGGTGTCGAACAGCCGATACCGACAGCTTCCACTGTTACCAACATTGCTGACACAACAACAAGGCAAAATCAGACACCCCAATCTACAAACCCTGAGGTTAACAGCATGGAACATTCAATTCATCAACCTAATGTAACCTCCACTCGATTGCAAGACATCCTGGAAGCAGCTAAGAAACCATCCACTCGAAAATTGTATACATAAAAGTGGACTACCTTCGAAAAATTTGCCAAAGACAATAATTTCAACCCTTTCTCTTCCACCATAGACCAAATTCTTATGTTCCTTTTATCTCTCTCGGAAAAAGGCTTATCGACATCCTCCATACGCGTATATCTCTCAGCAATATCATCAATCCGGCCTAATATAGAAAGCTCAACTGTATTTTCACATCCTCTATCAAAACGTTTTCTGAAGGGACTTAATAATTTAACACCACCAATCCGTACACATATACCATCTTGGAGCATCTCAGTTGTACTAAAATCATTAACTTCAAAACCATTCGAACCACTGGCCACAACAGATCTCCGATTGCTCTCTTTTAAAACAGCCTTTCTAATAGCCATTACTACAGCTCGGAGATCCAGTGAGCTTGCAGCTCTCCGCATAGACTCCCCTTATCTAACTTTTCATAGGGACAAGGCAATACTAAGGCCTGACATAACTTTTCTACCCAAGGTAGTTTCAGAATTCCATTTAAATCCAGACATTATTCTTCCTGCATTTTTTCCTTCCCCGTCGTCAAAGATGGAAATCACTCTTCATACACTGGACGTATGAAGAGCTTTAGCTTTTTATAAGCAGCGTACAGAACGTTTTCGCAAGTCACCCCGCTTATTTGTCTCCTACTCTGGACAACATAAAGGCATGCCTATTTCATCGCAAAGACTTGCACGATGGATTGTTG
The DNA here is from genome assembly GCF_023053635.1 of Elgaria multicarinata webbii. Taxonomy (NCBI): domain Eukaryota; kingdom Metazoa; phylum Chordata; class Lepidosauria; order Squamata; family Anguidae; genus Elgaria; species Elgaria multicarinata. The sequence goes on along the minus strand of NC_086177.1, from coordinate 17,058,709 downwards.
AGGCTATCAAGCTGGCATACAAACTTGCAGATCTCCCTCTGGACACAAACGTCCGAGCTCACTCTACGAGGGCGATGGCCACTTCGACAGCATTCGGTAAGGGCATCTCCATCCCTGAACTTTGCCGTGCTGCGACTTGGTCAAAACCATCTACTTTCGTAAAGCACTATCGCTTGGATACGAGAGCAAGAGCCGACTGTTCTTTCGGGAGAGCGGTTCTATCATCGATACTGACATAAGGACACCGACCCACCTCCGGTAAGTCAGCTCGCTAATCTCCCATTTTGTGTGATGCACAGAGACCACGAAGAAGAAATGCAGGTTGCTTACCTGTAACCGTAGTTCTTTGAGTGGTCATCTGTGCAGTCACACAACCCACCCTACCATCCCCACTTCAGTGTAATGTGTATAGTAACTTAATGCTTTTTCTCAATAACATCTCTCTATAGAGGTATTTACTCTTTGTAGTAGAATAGTATTTGTTTATTAAAACCATTATCTCGGTATCGATATCCCCATCGATACCAACACCTAGTACTACTATAAGGAAACTTTATCTTGGCATCGATGAATGCATCGATGCCAGAAGCCTTTATTCTCTCTCGGTTTCGAGGCCACAATGTCGGTCTCCAGGAACTGAGCTACAGGGCGGGAACCCCTCAGCTTGCACATGCGCACTCAGCGCATGGGGGAGGGGTTCCCACCAAAAACGCCTCAGCTATAGAAGTTTTTTCCCGATCGAGACTCCACGCAGGCGCAGAGCCCATTTTGTGTGACTGCACAGATGACCACTCAAAGAACTACGGTTACAGGTAAGCAACCTGCATTTACTGCAGCCGAAACTCTCCCCACGGCCTGAGTTCGATCCCAGTGGAAGCTGGTTCTCAGGCAGCCGGCTCAGGTCGACTCAGCCTTCCATCCTTCCGAGGTCGGTAAAATGAGTACCCAGCTAGCTGGGGGAAAGGTAATCATGACTGGGGAAGGCAACGGCAAACCACCCCGCTGCAAAGTCTGCCAAGAAAACGTCAGCGAAAGCAGGCGTCCCTCTAGGAGTCAGCAATGACTCAAGTGCTTGCACGAGAGGTTCCTTTCCTTTTTCCTGACCAGGTTTGGACATCACGTAGCAACCCCTGATTAGCTTGGTCAGGGGCTGAATATTCCAAATGGCCATGGAATGCAGCTCACACACACTGTGGCAAATCAAGGGTTTAACTAATCCACAATTTGCAGCTGTTATGTGCAAATTGGGTAAGAGACTTCTTCTCTTCTCATGGTACCTGATTATTTCAATTGGCAATGCCGCAGATTGAACCAGGGAGCTTCTGTACTCCTGAGCTATGGTCCCATACCTCCATCCCATTCAAATCTCTCTCTGTGTAATCTGTTTAGTGAGTGGTGTAGTGGGATTTTTTTCCAAGCAGCAACTGCAATTTAGGAGACCCTCCTTGCTCCACTAGGTCAATGAGGAGCTAATGAGGCTTTCCAGTGTTACAATTATCTATGAGGGTTTTGCCTCAAAGAAGGCTAGCTACTTCTTTCCTTTTCTTCAACGGAGTCCCTACTTCATCCTATTAGCATAAATGCCAACACTTCTTGGCAAGCTCATTTCCATTTCTAATTAAAAGCTAAGCCTTGCATTTCAGCTGGCTGAAGTTTTTTTGTTAAACCTCAATACGTTTTACAAGTTGAGCCTATGCAGTCAGAGATAAGCACCACTGAGTTCAGTAGAGCTTCTTCCCAGGTATGTATTTATTTCTTGCATTTATACCTTGCCTTTTTCCTCCTTTAGGAACACAAGGTGGCATATATAATTCTCCCCCATCTCTTTTTTATCCTCACAACAACAACCCTGTGAGGTTCATTGGGCTGAGATTTTGTGACCTGCCCAAAGTCACGCAGTGGGCTTCCATGGCTGAGTAGGGACTAGAACCCAGATCTCCTGACTCCCAGTCCAACACTCTAACCACTATACCACACTGGTAAATATGCACAGGATTACATTCATGCTGATCCTAATAGATTGGGTATGTACTGCCTTTGAGTTCGGGCAGGCGGTGGGGGGGGCGTACATACTGCCATGAGGTCAGGTCTGTGGCTCAGTGATAAAGCATCTGTTTTTCACGCGGAAGGTCCAGGTTCAATTCTGAGCATCTCCAGGTAGCAGCGGAGGCTGGTGGCTTCTATGTCAGTGGGGTGGATCCCACTCCGGGTTTCAGTCAGAACCAGTCAGGGCTCTGAAGGAGCTATCCCCAACATGGGACCAGCACCTTGGATAGCTCCTTTTAGAGCTCTGACTGTTTCCGACTAAAACCCAGAGCGGATTCACTGCCCCACTGACATAGGAGCCTCCAGCCTGAAAGCCCAGAGAACCAGTGCAAAGAACACTGGGCTAGATCGGCCAAGGACCACGGCAGCTTCCTTTGCTCCTGTGAGGAGCTCCGGCAGTTCAAACCTTAATTATACACCATTTCATTTAGTATTAGAGTGAATTAATTCAGAGTGCAGGTGACTGAGTCTCTGTATCTGGAGCATTTTTATTTTATTTTATTCATTTTTTGACTGTGAGGAAAAACTGTTCATTGTGACAGTTTTGCACTGCTAAAACCTGTTCCCCTATTGGACAGCAATAAATTCTTTGAAGCAATAAACTCACAGCCTTTTCTACACTGACCAATAATCTAATAATAGGAAATGCTGATGTGCCCTTTTATTTCTGCTCGTTTCAGCTCTTGCTCAACTGGATGGAAAATACTCCCATGCTTTAACATATTACAAAACGTGTAGCTATTTAAGTGCCAGAGTCTCAACTGCTGATGTGTCGATGTGAACTGACTGGAGCAAATCCAGCTTGATCGCAATACTACTACCTACTGCAATGGACTCAACTGTCTGATGTTACAAGTAGTTTGACTCACATAGTATCATACTTTTCTGGCTTTTTTGTGGCTGACCGGGAAAGCTGGGTGTGAGTCAGGCTGGGAGCTTCATCCCACATACCTGCTTCACTCAGATTATCCCTGTAGGGCTGACCTTTCGCCGTTTTTTTATTTTTTATTTTTGCTACCGGGCGACAGCGATCCTTTGCATATCAGGAAGTTAGTTTAAGGGGGGAAATGTAAAAATAATCATAAAAAAATCAACGGATGACCCGATTCAATTCAAATTGGGTATGCTTAAAGCTCTTCCTAATATCTATTACTGTGCCAATTTTGGTGTCTTTATCTTTAAAGCTTACACAGATGTAAGCATTTCTTTAAAATCCTGCTCCTGAGCCCCAGCGGCGGCTCGGAAGATACGCTTAAAAAGTAGGGGCTAAATACGGCGAATCTTTTGGCTTTAGAGCACAATTAAGGCAGGATGCATGGGAGTACTTCACAATCAAAGCAGATTATAAGGTGGAAAACTTCTGCACAGTATAACGCTGGTGTGATAAAGGTCAAAGAGTCCATTGGACTCTCCCCCTTCCAGCCACACCTCCTGCTCCCTTCCAGCTGCTCCTCCCTGCTCGCCTGCTCACCAACCCACAGAACTTACCTGAGTCCTCCACACACACCACCAAGCCACCTGCCCTCTTCTCTGGGTTCCCCCCTTACCAGCCACTCCCCCTGCTCACCCCCCCCCACTCGCCTGCCCACTGACCTGCAGGACTTACCTGAGGCCTCCACATGAACAGCTTTAGCAATGATATATTTCAATGCCACCAATCCCCCCTTGCTCATTCCCAGCTGCTGCCCCCTGCTTGCCTGCCTGCCTGCCTGCCTGCTACACCACACGACTTACCAGAGGCCTCCTCCTTGGACTCCCTCCACCCTGCTCTGAGCTGTGTTTATATATCTGTTGCATTTCTTCTCATAGCTCAGAACCTCCAGCATGTCATAGGTCAGAAGCTGCAGTCGTATTAAATCCATGTATCATACTCCTGACAAAGCCATACCCCTCACAACAGGTAGCATTCTTTTTAAAGAAAAACATATTGTTGGTTGCACAGTATTTATTATGATCCCAATATTAAAAGTAGGACGGAACTCAACAGTTTGGGGGAAGGAATTGCTGGGTTGTTCTGTTTCGTTTCTGGCAGATGCAAAGACAGATGCTTTTTTTTTCTGACACGGCATTTTCTTTTTAGATGCATTATTATGCTGTCAACCTGGGCAGGCATTGGCAGGCATCCTTAAACAAAAATCCATACCCAACACTCTCTAGCTTCCAATTAAAGTTGAAACGTCAGCCAACTTCAAAGAGAACGTTTTTGCCATCAGTACCGCAATACCCAGGCATGGCTCCACATTGGAATGCTGACATTATGCAAAGAAATGAAGATTGACCCGTATTCGACTTCCATCTACTATGACAGATACATTTTTTCATTAACTTCCCAAATCTCATGAAATTCCTTACACTTCACTTCTGATAATTGCCTACACGCGTGCATTCGTTCCGTATTTGACTGTAAGCCATTCTCAAAGTTGTACAATATAGTTTTGGGTAAGTGTGGGGGAGGGGTTGTCAAAGGTCACTTCCCCCAATTCTTCAGTGGCGAGTAAGAATGACCTGCAGGTGACAGACAGAAGCATTGTTGTTTTTCTAAATTGCAAAGTTGCTTTGGCAGTAGAGTTGGTAAGTTTTGATTTCAAAAATATTGCCCCCTTGTGTGGAGAATAGGGGGCAGAGTTTGTGGCTGGTCTGAAGAAACAGACCAGCCAGAAGCAAAACCAAAGCAGGATTTAATTGATCAAGGACAGAGTCCGGTAGGATATGGGTGAAACCTGAGAGAATGTGGAATTTGTCATCGGTTTTGCCCTGATACTGATTTCCTAGCACTCTCCAAGCAAGGAAAAATGCTATTACCTGCTAGTTTACTCCCTGTACAGAAGTACCTTTCTTTTCTCTCAAGGAAGAACATGAAAATCACTACTCAGCTGCTCTTACCTGAAGTTGCAAAGAGCAAGAAAAACAAGAGACAATAAGGAAGGAAACAATTGGGGCAGTGAGTTCCTGGCGTTGCTTAGCAAGGCCTTTGCTAGACCAAGCTATATCCCAGGGTGATCCCCGGGAACGTCCCAGTGCGCAGGGGATCCCGGGCTCAGGCAGGGATCCTTCCCTGGCCCCGGGATATAGCCCTACCCTTTGGCCCCGCTTTTTCCCATGGTCTTGGGCCCGAGACCGCAAGCGTGTGGCCCATTTCCACAGCTTTTCCCAGCTCTGCGCGATTACTCACGCAGAGCCAGGAGCTGCACCCATTGGGGGCAGCAGGGGAGCAGGCAAATCAATTTTTTAAACAAACAAACAAAAACCCTTACTGTTTGTCACTCGTCCGCTCGTGTGCAGCCAGCTCTTTAAAGGTTTTTTTTAAATGGCGGGTGCGACAGCTCTCTTGTTGAGGTCGCCTCGCCTGACATGTAAACGAGGGCGGGATCTCGTGTTATTCACAATGCGAGATCACCCTTCCTCCATCCTGGAATATGCAGTAGGTCTAGCAAAGGCCCAAGATCAAACAAGGCTGCCATCTTCATAAGGAGCAAAAAGTAGTGGCTCTCTCATTGCCCAGAACATGCAGTAAAGAGATGGCTGGAAGTTGGCTCTCCAGTCACAGATGTTTGCAGTGGCTGCCAGAAAGTCTGGCCACTAAAAACTCGCAGAGGCTTCTGCATATGTGATGCCTCTTTCTCCCATATGAACCTTCCCACCAGTTACAATTAAGAGGCACTTCCCTGGGTGCTCCCACCACCTGGGCTTATGTGAATGGCAACCAAAGACAGGACTTTTTCAGTGGTGGCACCCAAATTGTGAAATTCCTTTTCTAGACCCTTCCATCAAGTGCCTACTCTATTATCTGTCCTGTGCCAGGCAATGCCCTCCTGTTCTTCCACACCTTGAATGACTTTGAATAAGATTCAAGAGCCCTTTTAATCACCTGCTGCTGTTTTGATGTTTCAGTTGTGGTTATATTTTCCCCCAGCTGGTCTTCTTGTCCTGTATTGCTGATTTTATTATGGTAGTTTTATGATTCTTGCATTTAACTTTGTTAGCTTTTGATACTGTATTTTGTATTTGTGTTTTTAACCTGTTGGTAGTTTTATTATGGTTTTAATGTTTGTGAACCGCCCGGAGAGCTTCGGCTATCGCGTGGTATAAAAATGTAATTAATAAATAAATTTATTGTAAATCATCTTCAAGCTATATGCAATAAAAGATATAAATCTTATCAATGAATGAAAGAGGCTTCGATCCTATACGCACTCACATGAGAGTAAGCCCCACTTACTCCTGGGAGTGACTTCTGAGAAGACATGTCTAGGCTTGTGCCATTAGAATTGCTTAAAGCCATTTCTACACCTGCCTTTTCCCCCAGGATCATCCCAGAATCTTTCCTGTGCATGCAAATCATAGAATCATAGAATAGCAGAGTTGGAAGGGGCCTACAAGGCCATCAAGTCTAACCCCCTGCTCAATGCAGGAATCCGCCCTAAAGCATCCCTGTCCAGCTGCCTCTTGAATGCGTCTAGTGTGGGAGAGCCCACAACCTCCCTAGGTAACAGATTCCATTGTCGTACTGCTCTAACAGTCAGGACATTTTTCCTGATGTCCAGCTGGAATCTGGCTTCCTGTAACTTGAGCCCATTATTCCTTGTCCTGCTACTCTGGGAGGATCGAGAAGAGATCCTGGCCCTCCTCTGGGTGACAACCTTTTAAGTATTTGAAGAGTGCTATCATGTCTCCCCTCAATCTTCTCTTCTCCAGGCTAAACATGCCCAGTTCTTTCAGTCTCTCTTCATAGGGCTTTGTTTCCAGACCCCTGATCATCTTGGTTGCCCTCCTCTGAACACGCTCCAGCTTGTCTGCATCCTTCTTGAATTGTGGAGCCCAGAACCGGACGCAATACTCTAGATGAGGCCTAACCAGGGCCGAATAGAGAGGAACCAGTACCTCACGTGATTTGGAAGCTATACTTCTAATAATGCAGCCCAAAATAGCATTTGCCTTTCTTGCAGCCATATCACACTGTTGGCTCATATTCAGCTTGCAATCTACAACAATTCCAAGATCCTTCTCATTTGTAGTATTGCTGAGCCAAGTATCCCCCATCTTGTAACTGTGCATTTGGTTTCTATTTCCTAAATGTAGAACTTGGCATTTAGGAAATGACACACACGGGATCCCTGGAGCAGGGAGGGATGATCCCTCCATTTTCCTAGGATAACCCTTAGGTGTAGAAAGAGCCTAAGTCTAACCAAGAAATCTTGATAGCCAGACATCATCACCAGTTTGTGAGGAAAATGAAATATTTCTAGTGAATTGTTCCCTGTGAAGAAACCAAATGCGTTTGTTCAGTGAATCTGTTCAGCTAAGGACTAGCTGTGATTTGGGTGCCCAGATAAAATGTAGTGCTCCAAAGGCTGGAACTGGAAACGTTCGCAGTGGTGAGGAATAACTGAATGACTCTAACCCCCACTTGGGAACGGTAGCAAATGCTCAGAAGCTGAGCCACAGAAAAATGTGCCTCATGACTGGATTGGGCTGCTGTGACGTGTCACCTGACCTCACATGAGAGCCTGCCAAGGCTGGATTATTTTTTAAACAAAAAAGAGAGAAATCTGGCTTTATTGTTCCTCAGGTTTTACATTGCTGAGCTGCCATTCTAGAAAAGGACTATGTGACTGACAAACATTATCTTGGAGGGACATTGCCAATGGGCTCGTTCTGGGCACGGAGATAACATGGCACAAATGCTTTCTGTGGCTAAATAAGCAAGGCACCAATATGGTAACCATTGACAGAGCTTTTGTAACCAGCCGTTAGATGAATTGACAGCCTTTGTTTTCACACTTAATCCCTGAAACCACTTATTTTATCACGCACAGCAACTCGGTGGAAACCAGAGCGAATGAATCAATAACACGGAGCTGAATTATGACAGTAAAAATTCCATTGCTATCAGGATATGGCTTTGCTCCAGCCCAGCAGGTTATTAGCGGCAATGGATCACTTGCGTTAATGGGGCACTGTGCTATGGCACAACCTGGATGTTTCCCAAAGCTGTTTGAATTATGAGGAAGGCTCGGTTTGTCTTCCAGGAAAGGGACATGTTGGGGCACTGTCTGTCTATTGACACTAACTGAGACCTGCCATATGTTAAACAGGGGGCCACAAGTCTTCCAGAAGATCTTGAGATGGGAGCAGAGATATTATTTAAAGAGAGAGACAGAGAGAATCCTAACATATGAGGAAAACACATCATCTATTTACAGCAGTCTCATTTTGCTGAAGAATTCTCTACTCTTGAGCCAAATATCTGAACTATTAGGAAATTATTTCTTCAGTGCTATCACCAATATTATGAATATTGGAATTTGGAGCAAGTGTAGAGATGTCTAGTCACAGAGGCCTCTTGGGCATGCTGCAATTTGCATGAGGAATGATGCATAGGGTGGCCACATGTCCTCTTTTTCAGAGCGCAGTCCTCTGAAGCACTGTCAGAGGGTTGTCCCATTTTGAAGCATTTGAAGAGCTGTCTAATCCAAATCTGGTTTAAAGATAAAGAGCCATCAAAAGGATTTGCTGGGCCTTGAAGTTGCCCATCATCAGCACTTGGAAAGCAGATTGAACAAGGCAAACAAAGTCACCTGAGCAGAGTCTTCAACATTATGGATGATCTACGCTTGAGTATTGACAGGGGGAGTGTGGCTCTGCTGGTGCTTTTGGACCTCTCATCGGCTTTCGATACCATCGACCATGGTATCCTTCTGAAACACCTGGGAGAATTGGTAGAGCACATGCTTTGCATGCAGAAGATCCCAGGTTCAAGCCCTGGCATCAAGCCCAGCCCAAGGCAGGTTACTGCCTAAAGAGGGATCCGCCACACTGGTCCCTCCCCAGCTTCCTGTTTCTTCTTCTCCCCACCCCAACCATTGCCACCTCTTCTTCCCCCCTTCCTCAGCCTTCTAGTCTTCCTTCCCCCACCTCAGCCTCCTAATCCAGGCAGTGCGCTGGCCCGTACTAGGGAAAGTAAGTCAGCAGGCCAGCAGGGCTAGGAAGTGAGGTGGGGAGGGGAGGGGCAAGGCAGTGTGGTGTAGTGGCTAAGGTGTTGGCCTGGGAGTTGGGAGATCTGGGTTCTAGTCCCCACTTGGCCATGGAAACCCACTGGGTGACTCTCAGCCCAACCTACCTCACAGGGTTGCTGTTGTGAGGATAACATGGAGAGGAGGATTATGTATGCCACCTTGGGTTCCTTGGAGGAAAAAAGGCAGAATATAAATGAAATAAATAAATAAATAAATAAATAAATAAATAAGGTGGGGGTGAGTGGTTGGGTGAGTGATTGAGTGGCTGCTGCTTCTTGGTCTTGCCAGCTGCATGCAAGCAGCCATCAGGACCAAGTAGTGGCAGACCCTTTGGAGGGAGAGAACACCACTCTTCCCATCCTCCACCATCTGCTGTGCCTACTTCCTACGCTTCATGGTAGGGCTGGCCCTGCCTGGCATAGGATTTTCAGGTAGGGCTGGAAAATTTCCTGTCTGAAATCCTAGCCAGTACTGTCTTACAATGCTAAACTCACATAGATTCTGTTTGATGTCATTTTTAAGACCTCTTCCCCACTCCCCCTACAGACATGAGAGATGCTGAAGGACAAGGGAAGAGGGGGGAAATCCTGAATTTAATGCAGTTGTGATTTGGCAGCAATAACATACCAACTACAACACCCCCCAAAAAATTAATGAAGACAGCGGGGAAAAACATGAGTTCCTGCTATTTCTAACTCAGGTCTTTTTTTCACATGAGATCTGGGTTTGGGTTGAGCTTTCAGCTATTTAAACATGCAACGTGCCTGGGAAATTAAACAAGATTGAATTTTACTCCAGCCTAAGGGGTATTTCTGACTGGAAATCCAAACCTGTCTCAATCCTACCTCTAAGTAGCAGCAATATTAAGAGCAGGTTACATTGCCGCTCTGTCAGAAAGTTCTGTTTTCCTATCTCTATGAAGGAATGCAGACTTTAGAGCCGCAGCCATTTTAAAGAGGCTGTATTAAAGGAATTACAAAGTGTTAAGTAAAATCCCATTGTTAAATGCTCCAGCTGTTTGCTTGCCTCATTTATAAAGTTTGCAGCAGCGTGTATTTATAAAGCAACATAGACCATTTGCAGGCTTCACACATGTAAGAAAGCAAATCAAATTAAATGCAAGTTGTGGCTTCCCCATAAAACCAAGAATAAACCCTTTAGACTGTTGGGTGGTGTGTTTTTCCCCCCAGTCTTTTAAAATAGCCATCTTAACAACAAAGCAAATTTGAATATCCTCATATGGCATCTGGGGGCAGCCCCTTTGTTCACTGCATCACAAATCGCTTTTCTGTTCTTCTTGAATTTGATACCAAGCGCATTAACTGATGACATAGCCCGAAGGTGTTGCTCAATAGAGCTTAGATTAAGCAAGCTATTAATGTTTCTTGTTTGGAAAAGATAAAGTTTGTATGCTTTAGCCGAAGAGAGGCACAGCTACAATTACTCTTTTCTTATGCGCCCTACACAAATAACACAGCATTACAGATACCGTTTTTCAAATACCAGAAGGACTATCTTGTTCAGTCTTTGTAAAAATTTGTTTATCAGAATGGGCCAACACATACTATCAAAAATCCACCCTCAGCACACAGTGGCCTGAAGAGAACGTGGTGTGTATTGCAGTTAGCCATGCGCCAAAGAAAACATCTCATCACTCAAGTCATTTGAAGAAGTCTAAAACGCACGCACATGGGCACACACACACACACGGGCACACACCACTCCATCTGAGATCAGATCAGACTTGCCAGAGGCCAAAGGGGGCTGGTGACTCCAATGTCCCTGGACAGTGAATCCACTCTGGGTTTCAGTCATAACTCTAAAGGAATTATCCAAGGTGCTTCAGCAGATTCACCACCTTACTTATATCAGAGCCACCAGCCACCACTGCCAGAGACCCAATGAATGACTGCCCAAGGCCCTTGCATAACATTCCAGAGGTCCTCTCTGTCATTCCCTCTCATTGAGCCAAGTTGGTTTCAAGGAGGACTCCCAGGTGTACCACAGCAGGGACTGAGCACCCTCAAACCTGACATTTATCAATGCTTGGGGGATGGGGGGTACTTGGCTCAACAATACTACTAATGAGAAGGATCTTGGAATTTTTGTAGATCGCAAGCTGAATATGAGCCAACAGTGCGATATGGCTGCAAGAAAGGCCAATGCTATTTTGGGCTGCATTAATAGAAGTATAGCTTCCAAATCGCGTGAGGTACTGGTTCCTCTCTATTCGGCCCTGGTTAGGCCTCATCTAGAGTATTGCGTCCAGTTCTGGGCTCCACAATACAAGAAGGACGCAGACAAGCTGGAGCGTGTTCAGAGGAGGACAACCAGGATGATCAGGGGTCTGGAAACAAAGCCCTATGAAGAGAGACTGAAAGAACTGGGCATGTTTTGCCTTGAGAAGAGAAGACTGAGGGGAGACATGATAGCACTCTTCAAATACTTAAAAGGTTGTCACACAGAGGAGGGCCAGGATCTCTTCTCGATCCTCCCAGAGTGCAGGACACGGAACAATGGGCTCAAATTAAAGGAAGCCAGATTCCAGCTGGACATTAGGAAAAACGTCCTGACTGTTAGAGCAGTTTGGCTGCTTCATCGTCATTTGAAACTTAATATGGCAAAGACTGAACTGCTTGTTTTTCCTCCTAAACCTTCTCCTCATCTCTCATTCTCTCTTACTGTCAATGATATTACGCTTACTCCGGTCAAGGAAGCTCGTAGTCTCAGCTTTATATTTGATTCCTCACTCTCCTTTATTCCTCATATTGAGGCAGTAGCTAAATCCTGTCGTTTTTTCCTGTATAATATTGCCAGGATTCGATCATTTTTGTCTGTCTCTTCTGCCAAAATGCTTGTTCATGCATTGGTTATTTCTCGGTTGGACTACTGCAACCTTCTTCTCTCTGGCCTTCCTTCTTCTCACATCAGTCCGTTGGTTTCTGTCCACCACTCTGCCACTAAAATCATCTTCTTGGCTCGCCGCTCTGACCATGTTACTCCACTTCTGAAATCTCTTCATTGGCTTCCAATTCACTTCAGAATCCAATATAAACTTCTCCTGTTAACCTTCAAAGCTTTTCACGGTCTAGCTCCTTCCTATCTCTCCTCTCTCATCTCACACTATTGCCCCGCTCGTGCTCTTCGCTCCTCTGATGCCATGCTTCTCGCCTGCCCAAGGGTCTCTACTTCCCTTGCTCGGCTTCGCCCATTTTCTTCTGCTGCCCCTTACGCCTGGAACGCTCTTCCAGAACATCTGAGATCCACAAGTTCAATCGCAGCTTTTAAAGCTCAGCTAAAAACTTTTCTTTTTCCTAAAGCTTTCACTACTTGATGCTATTTGGACTTTATACTGTTATACTGTTAATTTTACCCTACCCTGCACCTGTTTACCCTACCCAGTGCCTGTTTGCATTCTCTTCCCCTCCTTATCGCTCTTCTATGATTTTAATAGAATGTAAGCCTATGCGGCAGGGTCTTGCTATTTACTGTTTTACACTGTACAGCACCATGTACATAGATGGTGCTATATAAATAAATAATAATAATAATAATAGCAGTACGACAATGGAATCCATTACCTAGGGAGGTTGTGGGGTCTCCCACACTAGACGCATTCAAGAGGCAGCTGGACAACCATCTGTGAGGGATGCTTTAGGGTGGATTCCTGCATTGAGCAGGGGGTTGGACTCGATGGCCTTGTAGGCCCCTTCCAACTCTGCTATTCTATGATTCTATGGCATCATTCCCACCCCAAACTCAATCTGGAGTTTTAATCAATTTTTACGATTTCCAGAAATATCTCAGAAATTAATCCTGTTGCAATTCTGATTGAGGCAGGGAACAACGGTAAGTATAAAATACATAAACTGAATTAAAACATAATAAACATTGTTGAAACATCCTAAAATCATTTTTAAAATATCCTAAAATTCCACTGGATAGGCCTACCAGCAGAGATCAGTCGTAATAGTTTTCTTAAATGCTGATAGACTGTTAAGTTGATGAGTCTCCTCTGGCAGGCCATTCCACAGTCTGGGAGCAGCAGAAGAGAAGGTCCTCTGGGTAATGGTTGTTAGCCTAGTTTTTACTGACTGAAGTAGATTCTTCCCAGAGAACCTGAGTGAACGGGGAGGATTGTAAAACAAATTTTACAAAGGCTGAACAAGATAGCCCTTTTGGTATTTGGGTTAATTATGGTGCAGATTGTTAGCCATGAGGCTAATAACTGTAACCCACAGCCCTCCTCATATGTTAAGAAAGGTTCAGGCCAGGATCAGACAGACAGGAAATTATCAGACACCACACCACAAAAACTGTGACCCCTTGTGCGAGTATCCTAACTTCTGCTAGAACGGACTTTCTGGTGCCACTGAGATGTTGTGTTCATCATAAAACAAAACAGGAAGAGGAAGCTGGCAGTTGGTTAAGGCTGATGACTCTTCCTCACTTGCCTAACATAAATTATTGTTTAACAACGAAAAATAGGTTGCCAAAGCCTGTGGGCCATATAAAATCACTTATGGATTGCCAACAGGGTTTTTTTGACAATTGAATTATACACTAAAATTTGCTTTAAAAAGCCTTAGATGGGGTGGGAGAGGAGCAATAAAGAGAAAAAAATATGCCTTTTGCCAAGAGGATTTTCACCTTCCAGAAGTTCCTCCAGCTGTTTCTTAAGCCATTCTTAAGCCCTGTAGTTTTCCTAACAAAAGATGTGCCAAGCACACTTTGTCACTGGCTATCAAGGAGGTTTCCAGGAGCCCAGATCTACACCCAGCAGGATATAACACTTTGAAAATGGTATATGGAGTGTGTCCTGGGCCTACACAGTTGTCAAAACCATTATAAACTGTTACAAAGCAGTAGCGTAGATCCTCCCTGGTCCCATGTAGAAATCCCCAGTCTTGCAACATTTCCCTTTCAGCCATGAGTAGAATTCCTTGGATGAAAGAACACGGAGACTTATGGTATGTTTATAATATTTGGTTTATATAGAAGCAGAGCATAAGTGGAAGCCAATAAGCACAACCACAAGGCAGATCCCTAGAGAGCAACTTGGGTCACTGCCAAAAGCTGCACCCAGTGCTGGCCCCAGGTTTTTGAGGGCCCCTGGGCAAGACGCCTTCAATGGGCCCTTTCCCTCAGTGAGCCTGCCTTCTCACCGCCATGGTCACCAGCTGCTGTTGCCCCTCCTCCTCCTCTTTTTCACAATTGCTACCACTTGCTTGCTTGCCGGGCAGAGAGCCAGTGAGCAAGTAGGCAGCGGCATCTTCTGCTGATCCTTCTCACCACCACATTGCCACCACCGTTGGCTGAGCCAGAGTGAGACGCAGGTGAACAAGCAGACTCAATGGTGAAGGAGGATGAGCAAGTCCAGGGGTCTCTTATCAGTGAACCCCTGCAAGGTTCTGTCTTTCTCTCACACACATACTCCATGTGTGTGTGCGTGCGTGTAATCTCAAGCATATCACACACACACACACACATACACACACATGTTTTTAAAATGCCAGTAGTTATTTCTCTCCCAGCCCCACAATTAAATTATGGAAGCCAAGTTTCTGTACCAAGCACCTACCTTAGACCCCACCCCTGAAGGGGGTCTTTGTCAAATCCCAGACTATAATCAGATGTCATTGTAAAGCAAAACCATGGTGAGAGACTGTGGCCATAGCTAGAACTAAGGTTTATCCCTGGATCGTCCAGGGGTCAAACCTGTTCATCTAGGTGACACACAGGGGATCCAGTGCTCAGGCAGGGGCGAACCCTGGAGGATCCCAGGATAAACCTTAGGTCTAGCTGTGGCCCCATTCACAGTAATTGGGCAGCTAACCCACAGCAGTGCACTTAACAGAAACTGACCTGGTTTGCCCATCAAACTAAGCTATGGTGAGTGATTATTGTGGGTGGTTCCAGGGTGGCTTAGCGTGACGTCCAAATCTCGATTTCTTATAGGATCCTCAAAAGAAAAGGCACCCATATTTAGGTTTAGCAAAATGAACATGTGTTTACTTTGAAACAATTAATAATTAAATCAGTTGAAAGCCAACTAATTGGCTAAACCTTTCTAATTCACTAATGGCTTCAGTTCAAAGCAGGGCCTGAAATGTGTGTGTGTGAGTGTGTGTAAGTTCTTATATACTGCAAATTAGAGTAGATAGGTTGCAGAGAAATAGCCAAACTAGACCAGTTCATGCAAGCAAGATTCATAACACCAGTGTAATACCATCAATGATAGCAGTAATAATCACAAGAAGACAGCACACATCATCCAAATAATCCTTAGCATATTCAGCTTCGGTTCTGTCGTTTGATCATGTTTGTATATGGTGGTCAGGTTCACCATTTCTAAAAGCCACCATTTCCAAGTCAGCTAATATTTTGGTGAATGCCCATAGCTCAGTCGAGCGCGCCCCAGGACTTGGGTTCAATCTCCAGCATTTCCAGCTGAAAAAAGAATCGCAGCTAGCAGGGCTAAGAAAGACCTCTGCCTGAGACCTCAAACACCAACTGCCAATCAATATTGTGGACCAATAAGTGAACCAATGGCAGTTTCATATGCTCATTTGGGTGGGGGGGATATCATTTCAAATGCCCCATGCATCCCTTCCATCCCTTCCCACTCCAATTGCCTTTTCTTCCCTCTGTCCTGCCATCTTGATATTTTGCATGTCAATAGTTCAATCCCGGGCTTCTCCGGGTAGGGCTGGAAAACCTCCTTCCTGAAAACCTGTACAGGACCTACACTACTGCTTTAAAACGGTTTATAAGAGTAGTGACAACTGTTAGGGCCCAGGACACACTCTGTATACAGTCCTCAAACTGTTTTCAAAGTGTCATATCCTACTTGGTGTAAAACTGGCCTTGGAGAGCTGTTGCCAGAGTCAACAATACTGGGCTAGATGGACCAATGGTTGGCTCCATATAAGGCAGCTTCCTATGTTCCTAGGATGTGATGGCAACTTGAGGGTGTGAATCACAAGCTTCCTCTCCTGATTCATTCTGTTCTTTCCCTTCCCTTTCATTTTCCAGGAAGTTGAGTGGGACAGGTGAGAGGGAATTGGGACACATTCATCTTCATGAAGGAAGACTCCTCCTCCTCTGTGTTTGCCCAACTCCTGTACAAGTATGGATGAAAGAACACCTTGCAGAGCTGATGACGTCTGTCCAGGAAGGAAATCTCTCAGGAGGGTAAGTATACAACAGTCTACTGTGAAGACAAGCTGTGTGGCTCTCAGTTTGTCTTTGTGTCGAGCATCTGTTGATGGAACGCTTATGTTGGGCACAGCATGAGGTTTGTGTGGCAGGCTGTACAACAACCTCAGAGAGAGGGAGGCTAAACAGCATGGCGTACATCGAGTTCAACTCTGTAAGACACAAATGCACCCTAGATTCTGTGATGCAGCCTTCCTTAACCTTTAAGGGGATGATGGGAGTTGGAGGGCACCAGGTTGTGGAAGGCAGATCTAATATAAAAGAGGAGGGGGAGGTTACATCCAGTCTACCAAAACTTTCCATCTAGCTCCTGAAGAAGAGTCTGCTTTTGTTCTCCACCATCTTGCAAGCTCTAAGGAATCAGGTAGGAGAAGGCTATCAATGGCAACTAGTCCTAATAGCTATGAGTTACCTCCAGTAGCAGGGCCAGAAAGCCTATGTACACCAGTTGCTGGGGAACATGGGTAAGAGGATTCTATTAAATTTGTGTCCTGGTTGTGGGTTCCTGGTCAACAGCTGGTTGGCCACTGTGTGAACAGAGTACTGGGCTAGATGGATCCTTGGTCTAATCCAGCATGGCACCTCTTCTGTTGTTTTGACTTAAAAATTGACCAGATGCCATCTGGTCTAATCCCAGAGATTATTTGTGTTGGTTTCTTCTGAAGGTCTTCTGGTTATTTAGGGATTTCCCCCTTACTTAATAAATCTATTCCTCTTTAAAATACAGAAATAGATTTGTGGTTATGGATGGTTCACTGCACACATAACGCTCAGAGAGAATGCCTGGACACCCAGTTTACATGTTCTTTAGTGAGTGTGGTGAGGCCAGCTGGCTGGAAGAAATCACCAAGAAGCATAAAGCATGTCCTAGGGAGCTAGCAAACCATAGAATCATAGAATAGTAGAGTTGGAAGGGACCTATAAGGCCATCGAGTCCAACACCCTGCTCAATGCAGGAATCCACCATAAAGCATACCTGACAAATAGCTGTCCAGCTGCCTCTTGAATGCTTCTAGTGTGGGAGAACCCACAACCTCCCTAGGTAACTGGTTCCACTTTGAGAACCACATATTTCAAATAAATTCCTCAATATAAAGAAGTCTCTGGTGACGGCAGTTGATTATCAGGGTGGATAAGTCACACCTGCAGTGTTGCCAGATTATTAGTTTGGAATTATTAGTTTGGAAGAGCCTCATCTTGAAGTTTGTTCAGGTCACTTGCATTGTGGGAAGAGAACAGTTGTCCTTAGCTTCACCTTACACCTCTCCTCTTTCTCTCCCACCAATTCCATAAGCCGCTTCACCTCAGGAAAGTGCCTAGGAGACACATGGCTGCCATCCATCTCCCATATGTCCCTTTCCAATGGCAAGGATCTTCTCTTTGTGCCACCACCGACAATGGGACAATGGGAGAGAGCCTTCTCTGTAGAGCTCCAAACCTATGGATTGCCTTCCCAGGGAGGTCTGCCTGGCATCTTCACAGAATACATTTAGACCTTCTTCTTCCAACAGGCTTTTATTCTTTTCTTAGTTGCTTTATTAACTTTACTGCTGGTTCTTTATTATAGTTTTTGGTGCCAGTCACAGACTCCTGTATTCCCAGGTGTTTGATGGCATGCCGCGGGCTGTTTAGTACATCAGTTGAATGGTTTATGGTTGTCACTGATGTTTTGACTTCATCTAGTTTTGAAGTGACCTCATCTTCAAATACTTTCAAAACTTCATTAAATATTTTTAAATTCAACAGCAAAGATTTTCTTAATATGTTCTACATTTAGAATCATATTCTCCATTTCCACAGCCTTTCTTTTATGCTGTCTTGTGGGCACACTTGAGATTATCTGTATTCTCTTAAGAGACCAACAAGTAGGTAATATTGAAGCGTTGGTCAAATCAAAAACAAGATAATTCATTCAAAGTTCATTAGAAATATGGGTTTCAGATTCAAAAAATTATGTAACAATTCATTAGACAGTTCTGAATTGTTAATGGGTATGCTCAGATTTCAGCTGGAATTCAAAACTCCCAAGTTCATTAGGGAAGGAGGGAAGGAAGACACTGCAACAGTCCAAATGAATTACAGGTTGATTGATTCTAAAGTGTGACAAATACTTAAAGAAAAGGGATACCTATAATTCAAGTAAATCTACTAGATTTCTCCAAGTTCTGAAAGAGAGAGAAAGAAAAATATTAAATCATCAGTTCATCAAAAAAATGCTAATGAGTATTTTCTGGCCTCAGGTGTTATTCAAGCTTAAGTGCATTAGCAGTATATCTGCAAAATCACAACTGTCATCCAGATTTACTTGAGATCTCAAATGCTGTGGGTTCTCCTGCTCAAGTTAAGTTTGTAGCTCTAAAGGAGAAGAGGGGGGAAAATGGGAAACAAAGAGAAAAAGGGGAAGGTAAAGGAAGAGGGGGGGGATGAGAAAGCCTAGCACTAGCCCAGTGCTTGCTTACCCAGTGCTTTCACAAATGCATTGCCAAGTGCCCACTTGATGTCACACTTGGCACGATGCCGTGGTTGTCACTGATGTTTTAGTTGTTTTATGGGATGGTTGCATTTTAATGGATAGTTGTTATAGCAGCTGTTTTAAATGTTGTATGTTTTAATTCTGTTGTAAATTACCATGAGTCATTTTGTAAAGAAGAAAAAAATGCCTAAGAAATTTAATTAACAACAACACCCACCCCCTGCTCAAGACTTGCTTGCCCCCACTTGAAATAGCTACTGCCCAAATTACTGTTGCACTGAGAAAACGTATTTGCATGAGACAGAGGCCAGCAACTTGTGGCTGTCTGGGTGTTTTTAGACTGCAACTGCCATCAGCCCTAGTCAGCATAGCCAGTGGTGAGGGATTATGGGAGTTGCGGTCCAACAACACCTAGAAGACCACCAGTTGTCCACCTCCAGCATAGGGAAATGCAAATGGTCTCATATCGAGTGCAGAGATTCTGATATATATTGATTCTCACATATATATCAGAATTCTTGTGAGCCAGGCAGCACTGAACACCTGCAGCCCAGGCAGCATAACCATGACAACACCTCATTTCCTACAACAACCCTGGCACTCCTGTCTCACTGGGCGAGTTGTCTCCACTTTTGTTATTTTTATCCTCAGACTTGGTCAGCTAACATCTCTTAGGGCTACCAATTGGAAAAGTAGAAATACGTGGTGCAAAATGTTCAACAAAAGGGAAAATGAACTGTGCACATCAATGTTTCCATTTACCACACACTGTTTCCTTTTACTACATTTACGTTGCGTGTCTTCTTCAGCTGGGGGTGGGGGGAGTTGCCACATCTCTGAGGGCAGGGGGGAGGCTATGATCATGTAAATATGCTGATTCAATTTTAAAATATAGATTGAGTGGCACTGAGGAGAAGCTTGTAGAAAGCCTTTCTCACATGCACATACTTCAAATACACAGCGCTGGCCCAAGACATTTTGCTGCCTAGAGCGGAGGCCAAATGGAACACCCCATCTTCTCTAGGGCCAACAGTTTATTCCATCAGTTCTGTCTGAAGCACGCCACTTCACTTTGGTGCCTGACTGGGGAATGCTGGAAGTTGTAGGACTTTTTTCCTGTGTAAACATGCAAAGGGTTATGCCTTAAAGTCAATTAAAACTGATTATGTGGCACCCTGCAAGTCAAAAGGCATACACTTTTTTTTCTGAACGACACTACAGGAAATGCCCCCCAAACCCATGGAGGAGAAGGCACAATGATTTGAAGAAATCAGGCCAGAGGTTGCCTTCCTCAACCTGGTGCCATCCAGATGTCTTGGAGTACAACTCCCAGCATCCCCTTGTCAGAATCTGGAGGGCACCAAGTCGGGGAAAGCTGTTCTAGAGACAAGTGAGAATGTTACCAAACCCTTGCCAGTCTACATAGGAACATAAGAAGAGCCATGCTGGATCAGACCAAGGGTCAATCTAGACTAGCATTCTATTCACACAGTGGCCAACCAGCTGCCCACAGGAAACCCACAAGCAGGACATTGTGCTACAGCAAACTGAGATGGGGAAGAGCAGAGCACAAGAACGTGAGCACGATTTGAGAGAACAGCCTTTGCTCCTATAGAGATAAAGGAACAGGAAGTATAGCTATCTTGGAACGGGTAAATCCAGCTGTGGACTGCTTGTTATTTCCTGAGATAATCCCCTTTTTCTTTTCTTTTTGAGAAATTCCCTTCTCACATAATTCCTCTATGCTGAGAAAAAATTACCTCAGTCTACAAACACTGATATGACAAAGCAAATACTTATTCGACCACCATACCATGGGGATTTTATATCCCTCCCACTTCCCCTCACTTATCTGCTGACACAATGGGGCTAAATCTGGTGTAAAAGGGGGGGGGAGAACCCTAGTCCTGCACTTCCTATCAGTCCTGATAGATTGACCATTACTACTTTGATTATGTCCATTTAGCACCACCTCTCAGATGTAACAAGATGTTACAGAAAGCAGGTTTGCCTCCAGACCCCCAATTCCCCCCTTCCTTTTGGGACTCTGAACATGCAGACATTGTGTCTTCATGGCCATTTTTTTCTCCCCATTCCCCACCCCACCCCAATCCTGCTTTTTGTAACATGTTACTTGAAGAAGAGATCTGGAGGTCTCAAAAACTTGCACAACTTTTGCGATCTTTTGGCTGGCTTAATAAAGTTATTACATTAATATCGATTTGAGGTTTTTCCTTACAGTCAACAAAGAGAGCTTTGTTTGAGTTCTGCATTCAAACACACATTGGAATGTGCATCCTATTTTAATAATACAATGTTTATGAACTACGTGTTCACACAGATTTTGAGCCTGTTCACACATAACGACAAACCATTGGTTAAACAACCCATGGGTTGTCATGCATGAGCAAGAGAGAGTAAGCATGCTGCCTCCCATGTGCCCACTACTTCCACTTTTACTCCACAACCCATGATTAGCTCCTTCATGGGTTGTTGAATGTGACACCCAAACCCATGGTTCATTGTTGGGCTAACAGCCTATGAAGAATTCCAATCATGGGTTGTGGTGTAAAAGCAGTGAACCTGATCATGAATGACAACCCATGGGTTGTTTAACCAATGGGTTGTTGTTACATGCAAACAAGGTCCTTCATTCAGATATGCCTCTGAATGTGTATCCAATTTATACCAGCAGGTCCGAATTCAGTAAGTGATACACTCAAGCGAACCTGTTCGTCTGCATGGATTTCTTAGCTGGATCACAGTGATCGGCTTTAGATGAGGATTTCAGTTTAAATGTTTGGTTTTTTCCCAAAGGAATTTTTTTAAAGAAGCTAAAGCTTTCACTATACTGCTGGAATTGCAGGGCTTCACCAACCCTTCATATATTCAATAATGTGGTGGTGAAATATATGACACTGATTGACCCTGTTCAGATGACACGCTAAGCCAGAGCTGATGTGATGACATGGAATGTTCTGTTGCTGAGGGAGCTAAACAATTTGAAGTCCAGCTTCTGTGTGAGAGAAAAAGCTGTCAGTTTGACAGGGATGAAATCCCACACAGGGGCAGGATGAAAGAAGATGTTCTGGACAAAACTACACATAGGACCAGAGACAGGAAGACTGTGTACTATTGGCAGGATGAAACTAGTCAAGGAAGTTAGGTTTGCAGGCTGTGGACTGTTGGCCAAAAAGCTAAAGGAGCATGGGGTTGTGTGAGCTCTTGAGCCTAGACCATGACAGGGGAATTTTGCCAGTTGTGGTTCTTATTCTCATGGCAGCGTTGTGATCTTGCAGTCCTAAGGCGATAGCAAGGGCAATGTGAAAAAGGCTGAATATCAGTTATTGATCTGAAGTTGCTAACCCCAGCAAATTCTTTGACTGCAGGCTTCTAGTCGGAGTTTATTTGGGCATTTTGTACATGTCTGTTATCACCAACTCAGCTAAACTACTTTAGGGTGAAATCCTATGCATGTTTAGATCGATTTCTCTCTCTCTCTCTCTCTCTCTCTCTCTCTCTCTCTCTCTCTCTCTCTCTCTCTCTCAACAAGTCTAGGACTGCACTCTTAATGATTTCTTGATTTAGTTATTTTTTTTTGCCTATAATGTCCTTTTACTCTCTAGAAAGTAATGATTGTTTACACATTTGTATTAAATATTGAACTGAATACATAACATGTAGGGCTTAGTCTATTTTTATATTTTTATATTTTTTTAAATGTGGGAATTTGAACTGTGTGCAGGGCATTTCTTTTCTGTGTGTCAACTCCTTTGCCCAGAAGAGCACAAAACAAATTGCACACGCAGCACAGATTGCTCAGTGGTCAGCAGTGTCCAGAAGATAGGGATTTTCTGGGGCATTTTTGCACAGTTCATCATGGCAAAGTTGGCAAGGGGCTGCCTGAGTCCTGTCCAATCAGCACATGCACGTCTTTTTTAAAAAAAGAGTCTCCCCCATTATTGCACAGGCTAGCATTGTAAAAGTTCACAGCTCCGTGCCAATGCGCATTATCCCGACGCTTGCTTTCTCCCTAGCAACTACTAATGGGTAAGTTAAAAATTGCCAATGGTAATTTAAAACAGTAATTATTCTGGGAAGACATGAAGGCAACTGCAGCAGCAAATGTGTTTTCTATACATGGCAGATGATCAGTGCAGGGTGCAAAGCCAAAATGTGGCGTTTTGATTCATGTAGTGTAAAGAAGAGAGGCAGCCCTTGAGATTTGCACTTTTTTCCCCTCATGTTTTGGATAATTTGGGAAACGATGTGGGGAAAGACTTCATTGGCAAGGAAGGGACTAAAGCGAGGGTGGGCAACTTGTGGCCCTCCAGATGTTTTGGCCCACAACTCCCATGAGCCCTCATAAATGGCTATGCTGGCTAGGGCTCATGGGAGTTGTGGGCCAAAACATCTGGAGTGCCACAAGTTGCCAACGCCCGGACAAAAGGAAACCGTTGCACACATTGCACATCCCTCTCTTGAGCGCTCAGCACTTGAGGCCTTTCAACTGGACATGTGAACTCTCTGCCCTGAAAAGTCTTGTGTTTGATTTGGCACCAAGGGATTTTATTTTTCGCATTTGAAACATCCTCCAACAAGCAGTGCATAGGGTAAGTGCATAGGGTAAGTTCCCAACAGCCTCTTAAAGGGCTTTTAGGGAGAGCCATTGGCTCAAGGCTGCCCATGCAGCTTGATCGCTGAGCAAAGACATGTAGCCAAGTCTCCCTGGTGTGAGTTCTACATTCGGTCAAAGGCACTGCATCGTTTTGTTATGAAAGTTTTGTCTGTAGGAATTAACCTTAGATGACGGCATGTCATCCCTTGATGCTAAACTCAGTGAATTATGATCGTGTATAAGTGAACCAGTCTAAAGAAATGGGGCCATACACAGCAATGAGGATTGGAGAAGGAAACTTTAGACCTGGGGAGTCATATGCAGCGATACAAGTGAAGCCATATCCAGGGACATCATGTCCAAGAATGCAAAGTCTGCTACCCTTTTCCGTTACCTGTTGCCTTTCATCCAAGCTCCTTATCCCATCTTGAACCACATCACAAGCCCTGTGCCCAGCTCATTGCTTTCTACTGGTGCCCAGAGCTCTTCAGATTTCACTTTGGCCATTTCTACGCCAGCCCGAAAATGTGGGTGTGGCCGCCCATCCCAGCTTCTTCCTTCCTCCCCGTGAGTAGAGGGAAGGAAGCAGGCCAGGAGGAAGCGGGGGAGTGGGAGCAGAGCTTTTATTTTTACTTATGTTTGAATTGGAACGCATGTGCACTCAGCACCTTTAAAAAAAATGGTGGGTGCGACACCCTCCTTCCTCCCAGGGTGTCACGCCCGCATGTGGACTAAGGGGAGGATCTTGCGATCAGGATATTGTGAGATCCTTTCCCCTCCCTCCCTCTACACCGGGCTGCTGCAGAAATGGCCTTTGTCAATACTGCTTCTGTTTTCTGACTTACCACCACTTGAAATGTACTGAGGATGTATGTATGATTAATTCTCTGACACAGGCTTTGCATACATGCGGCACTGACCTAGGGCTTTTCTACATGAGGCTTTATCCTGCACGTTTACTGAGGCTTCTGCTTCTGGATTCTTTGTGTGGTTAAGATTGGCTCCTTTAGATGTGTTTTTTTCCTTGGGTTTTCTTTCTCTACCTTTCTATATGTTCCATAATACAACCTCTAGATGGTGCTGTGGTATAGCAGAATTGTGGAAATATGCAGGGTTTCATGCCACCATTCACAGATATACCAGACTTTCTTGGTTAGGAGAGAGAGAGAAAATATGCTAAAATAGTTGCAAGCACAGAAGAGGTCATGAAGGAGGATGTTGTATAAAGCACCCATAAACTACCATGGGTGAGGTGTGTTTTCAAGATTTGATGTGATACAGATGTAAGAAAGCAATTAGTGCGATGCGAAGGGCAGAAAAGGAACGCTCTGATGATCAGCGGGCCATTTTTTGAGTCAGATACTGAGAGGTTTTAGCTAATGTGGAGGACGTATTTCCATGGGTTCAGGACTCTGTTTGTGGTGGCAGGATCATGAGAGTGAAGATGCCCACATGTTCTAAGACAGCCATTTTGCCCAGGATGTTCAGGCTTATGTGGGCTAGAGGAAGAGGCTTGTGCATCCAACAACTGGTCCATGATGGCAGCATAAAATTTAAGTTCTGAGAACTTATTTTTAATATTATGGCTGGTGGCAACTAGCTACTGTCAAACCCCTTCTACTCGGGCGGAGGTGGACTTGGCCCTAGCAAAGGAGACAGGCCTCTGACAACACAATTCTATCAGTGTCTGCTCAGAAGTCCAACTGAGTTCAATGGGACTTTGACCCAGGTATACATAGGATTGCAACCTGAATGTTGCAGCTGACAGGCAAAGACATGTCTTTGAGAGTTAGGAGGGATGCTAAGGTATATAGTTTCCTTCGGGGGGGGCACTGCTTTTTCATTAAAGACTCAACTGAACTGTCTATGGAGAGGCCACCAGCGAGGGAGGAAGCAGCAGCCAGGCACCTCTCCACCGTGCCTGGGTCCAGCTCCAGCTCAGAGCCCCCTCCCTCCTGCTGTCAACCGCAACTGCTGAACTTTCAACTAAGATTGTAGTGCCTGAGTTTGCTTTCCTTTCCCCCCTCCTCCTCCTCCCTCCCAATCCCCTTTCCTTTTGTGTCATGTCTTTTAGATTGTAAGCCTGTGGACAGGGACTGTCAAGAAATACTTTTGTAAGCCGCCGTGAGAGCCTTTTTTGGCTGAATGGCGGCATAAAAATCCTTAAATAAATAAATAAATAAATAAATAAACCCATCTGGGTACTTGCCTGATTACCCACGCTCAACATTGTAAATAGACTACCAACACCCCAAGTCTCCTCAAAAGGAAACAGACCCTATCAAAGGCTGCCCCCAACCCTTCCTAGAGTTCCAGAATATGGGGAACCAGAAAGCCTACTTTTCCATGCTCTACAAATTTGGTTTAAAATCCAATTGAGAAGCAGAAAGATCCTCAAACAAGTAGAGAATGGGTGCAGAACCTCTGGCCCATGGACTGGATCTAGTCCACTGGGCACCCTGATCTGGCCCATGGAGCCTTCTGGGCTTTCTCCAGGAGGCGGGGCTTAGCCTACAAGGCCCTCCCCCTGGAGGGCTTCCGCTGTGAAACACCCCCACTCTTATCTCAGGTCTATAGAGCATCCTCATTTTTATATAAAAAAAATGCCTTATCTGCATATTGATAATTTCCCATCAATGAACAATAATGATAAAATATTGAAATGGCCGGATTAGAATTCAAAATGCCATGAAAGGTTATTTGGGTTTCATGAGTGCTTAAATTGCTCTTTTATATTGACTGAGAGCTACTGTAGTTCATTTTTTTTCCAAACACGGGAATGCTAGCTTAGTAATATATCCTTTTATTTTAGAAAGAAAAAATGACACGCAGCTGACCAAGTTGGGATAATCCGATAGAGCAGCAGGGCTTAAAACAACAATGTGTTTAGCTCATAGACATGTGATATCTTTTGAAATCTCTTCTGTGACTTGTCAGTTTGTTATATGCTGTTTTGGAATCCAGGGTTCTCAGAAAATAAAAGCATCGCTCTTTTAAGCTCGTGCTGATATGCATCAGCAAAAGAGTCTTTAACCTCTGCCCCCAGGCACTGCAGTAATATTGGACTAGTGAGCAAAATATCTGTGGATCTTCTCCACAGCTGCTCTGAAGCTCAACCATATTGCAAAGGTAGGAAAGCAAGATCTAAATAATAGGAAGAGTCCACCCACTTTAGTGTTTTTCTTCCTTTGGAGCAACTTTTCCACATCATCAAGTCTGCTGAGGAACCTCTGCATGTTTCAGAAGATGGTCCTAGGCTGCATGTTGGCCAGGCCTGTTAGACCTCATAGTCACTGTGTATATGGACTGATGTGGCCTCCTAGAACGTAAATATCACTCCTATGCATTCCAGGGGAAGATTAACAGTGGTGGATAAGCGATCTTTCAGCTAAACTTGTGTGCCATTGCTGTTATTTTCACCGAGGAACCCCCTGTTTCCCAGGATCCTAGAGTTCCTTGGAAGTCAGTTTGAAAACAACATACATAGTTCAAAACCTTCCTTGTTATATTTTAATCAACTAGCTGGTCCATTAAAAGAAATAATTATATTTGTTGTATATGCTCAGTCTCTCAATGTAATTGTTCCATCGTTAAAATATCGCTTGTTCTGTATATTTTGATGCACTTGTAATGTATATGTGTCTTTTGCATGCTTCCTTCCCAACCCCCATTATTTTAGGAACCATTCGTACATGGGAGATGGCTGTGGCCATTGATGTGCTGTGGAAGAAGGAGGAGTAGATGATGGAGGAGGAGGAGGAGGAGGAGGAGGAGGAGGAGGAGAGAGAGAGAGAGAGAGAGAGAGGGAAATATATATATATATATATATATATATATATATATATATATATATATAGACAAAGAGAAACACACATACATATGCAAGTTTATATTATACTTCTGGTAATATTTCAGTTTTCTTTGTGTAATGCGGTAAGAACCTTGTCCCTGGAATCTGATGCTGAGAAATATATAGCCACTGAATATAGAGGTTCCATTTACTTTCATAGCTAAGAGCTCTACATTGTTATTAGAATGATGCACACCATCACCATGACCCCTGTAATTGGAAGGGGGCGAGGTGTCGATTGATTCTCATCTACCGAAATTAAAAGAGCTAAAAAAAATCATCTCAACTGTAGACTATCCTCACACTGGGCAGCATCCAACCGTATCATTTCGCTAGCGCAAATGAAGTTGCACTAATGAAAACACGGTTTTGAACTATGTGCAAGATGAGAATTGAATTAAAGTTAAGTTTACAAAAGTATGGTTACACAGGCGGTTGCACACCCTGTTGTGCCAGTGGTTGTGCATTGTGATTGTGCAACCGGTCGTACAAGCTGTTGTAGAAGTGGTTGCACAATGGGCTGCACAAGCATAATGCTCAACTGCCTGTTCAACAGAAGGATTCAGTGGCACTCCATTAGCACTATTTGAGTTTGCGGAATGACACCGTTGGATACTGCCCACTGTTACACACACACCAAGAAAAAACTCCCCAAAAATGTTACTATTACAATTCAGATGGTAAAAGTGTTGATATTACGAACCATTAATGTAGTACAGATGTAGCCTCAGATAAGATGGTCTGAGAGGCAGGGCCTACATTTTGAGGCACCTTAAGCATCCATGTTACAAGGTCATGGGAGCTATATTCATCCATTTAGGGAACTTGCCATGCATGGATGGCATATACTGTCAAGGAAATGCTGTAATGTTCCCTTTGCTATACTTTCACTGTGTCTGCAAGGCAGCAGTGTCTAGACTTATCAGTTTAGCACCTTTCAAATTACTAACTTCATATGAAGCAAGCCTTTAAAAAAAGAAGCTGATGATTCTAGATTGAGTAGCAGAACACTAACAGAATTAGTCCAAGTCCCCTAATTCTTCTTTCATTCTTTGTCGAAACTTTCTGGAACTCATCCCTTATGGTCCATTCTTGGTAAGCATGAACAATCATTTGGGGTGTTTCTGGATAGCTTAACATCCCACTTTTGAAGAAAGTAATGTATATTCAGGAAAACAAAATTGTATAGTAATTGAGCATCTGAACGAGCTTCCAAACTGGAATTTCCTGTCTTCCACCTTCATTGCTAGGTGTATTGGACCCAAAGGAGAGTTTTGTTCCCCCTTCCACAATTGAGAATGTTGCACACTGAGTGATTTCCCAGACAGTCATGTTGTCTGGAGGACCATGATGTCTGGAGCAATTAAATGCTCTTTCCTCAGTCAGGGGAAAATCTTGGTTAACCAGCAACCATACCTTTCAGTGTAGTTTCTGATAGCAATTCCTGGTCATAAATAAGAAGCTGCCTTATATTGAGTCAGGCCATTGGTCCATCTAGCCCAGTATTGTCAACGCAGATTGCCAACAGCTCTCCTGGGGGTTTCAGGCTTATTTTTTCCTGCCCTAGCTGGAGCTGTTGAGGATCAAACCCAAGACCTTCTGCAGGTGTTCTGTCACTGAGCTATGGCCCTTCCTTGCTCCAACCAGCACAACTGTCGCAGGTCCTTTAGTATGAGGGTGGTGGCTTTGCTAGGCTCATGGAACCTTAGTAGATGGTGTCCACATGACTATTAACACATTCCTCACTCTCTTACTCTCACCATTTTGTCCCATCCTACACCACCACCCCAAGCCTGACTTAAAGTGCTCCTAGTTCAAGCTATACAATCCCTCATATTCTCTGATCCTATCCCATGACACCTACAGTACATTATACTCTTTCTGACACCAGGTGAAGACCTTTTTATTTTCTCAGTATTTTTACATTTTACTATTTTAACTTGATGTTTTAAATCTGTATTTTAAATCTCTGCATTGCTGCTCAGTTTTATTCTGGTTGTACTTTTATGTTGTGGTTTTATATTGTGGTTTAAATTTGACACTTAAGTTGTATTTTATCGTTTTAATTTTTGTGACCCATCCAGAGAGCTTTGACTGTTGAGTGGTATAGGAATGCAGTAAATAAACAAATAAATGAATTAGTTGTTGTTGAATTTATAACAGTTCTACAACTGCTTCAGGCATGGCAACACTGAATATGTTCTTCATCTGAGACACTATCCAATATGTCAGAGGTTGCTTCCATTGAATCCCTGGGCACCTCTTCTGGCACCCACCAAGATGCCCAGTTCCTCTCAAGTCGTTTTGTTTTAAATTCTTACCGGCAGCTTTCTTTCTTACTAGCAGCTGGGATTGTTGTGTTATAGGTTTTTGTTAGTGCTGAAAACTGGGTTCAAAGAAATTTGTTCAGTGTGTTGGGGCTCAGTCCCCACCTCTGCTCTGTCTTTTGGGCAGGTTACTTGTCCTATACCACACCTCTCATAGCAGCCATTTTTTAATGGTGCTTAGGACAGTTGCTCAAATTATCAAATGGTGCCTATGTCTGTAATAGGGGTTTGTCACAGTCACACTGAAATAAACACTCACATCTATGCTGCAGTAGCAATGGTTCTGTATGTGTAGATTAGTTTGGCTTTTTGAGGATACTGCTTGAAATACTATGAACCCCCTCAACACTGTGTTGACCAGAGAGCTTTGTCTATTTGTTGGTTTAGAAATGCAATAAAATAAATAAATAAATAAATAAATAGGGCAATGGTAGTTCTTCAGTACCACATTCAAGTATCTGAAAAGCTATGGTTGGGACATAGGCCTAATCTACACCAAGCAGGTTATAGCACTATGAAAGTGGTATGAAAGCGGTATATAAAAGGCAGGAGCCACACTACTGCTTTATAGCAGTATTGAAGTGCACTGACAACTGTTTGGGCCCATTGACACATACCATATACTGCTTTCATAGTGCTATATCCTGCTTGGTGTGGCTCCTACCTCTTATATACCACTTTCATAACACTTTCATGGTGCAATATCCTGCTTGGTGTAGATTAGGCCCCAGTCACAGTATGTATCTTGTGAGGCAGCCTCCCAAAATCCACCCAACCCAGCAAGGTAGGGGTTAAAGCCATGACCCAAGCTCCAGGCAGGGGAGCCCAACACCCAGGTGCTAGAAAGAAAGTCACTTGACAAGCATCACCTGGCAGTTCCAGCAGAGAACGGAGCAGTCCGTGCTTGCCTGTGGTTTTTTCCATGATGTAAAGCCTGAGCCCCACTGACATGGAGTTTCCTGTGTGTTACACATTGATAAGGGTTTGCCAGTGGCAGCTGCTGGGCCAAATTCAACCCCTGGAGATATGCCATCTGGCCGTACAACTGCTAATCCCAGAGACAAAAGAGGGGTGCGGATGACTAGCACCTATACAACAGGAGTAACAGCAACAGGAGTAGCAACATGATTAGTTCCTACAGCAACAGGGTTTTGCCGTGGGCAAGAGATGGGATCACCACTCATTTCTCAAAGTGAGCTTCCACCAAAACTAGTTACTGTTCGGGGGTTCAAAACCTAACTTTGGTGAAAGCATATGTGGTCTCCGGGGATGTTCCAAGCTCGAACAAACAGAGCTGTTAAAAAGAATGTTACAGCACTTCATGCCCTGCTACATCCGACTCATTGTAACAAAAGCATGAACAGATCCAGTGCCAGCAACACAGGCCCGTGACATTCTCCAGAAGGTTGTTTAAAGAATTACATTGCGGCTGATCAGTGAAATACTCTTGGCAACTGCTTTAAACAAAACCCAAAGGAATAACAATTGATTCCCATTATTTAACCCCTTTCTACTTCTTTTGTGGGATGCTTCCTTAAAAGGTGTGGATTGTTCCCTGGGTGTTTATTCAAAAGGGTCATTGATGAATGAGTACCATGCTTGATAATTCTGTGCCATATTACTTTTCACGTCATCGCTGCAAATTGTTAGTGTTGAGCCTACCATTGCTACAGTGGTGAGCTTAGGAACAAGACACTGTAATATTTTAGCAACTGTAAATAGGCAGACTTCAGGCTTGCAGGATCTATTTTTTCCCTAGAACTTTATCAACCAGAGCCAAGTGCAAAATAGTGGCTCAGGGGCAAACACACCCTTGAAATTAAAGAACAGGGTGTTGCTGAGCACCTGCTCAGCCCAGAAATTTGTTTCCAGTACCTGAAGTGAGCTGACCGTCCCTTCAAACGAATTCCACCCAGTTATGGATCCAGTGATCAGCTAGGTCAATTATTAGCTCATGGGTGTTTTTTCCTGTCATCATGAAAGATGTGTCCCTTATTTGTCATGCATGAAGCCAGGGTGAGGCTATGCCAAAGACGTGGTGGGGCTAACGCAGAAAAGAGGGCTCCGTTCCCATGGATCTCATTACATTTGATGGGACAACTTAAATAAGCTGTAATCAGCACAACTATTGAGGGAAGGCTAAAATAATTTCCTAGAATGAAACTGCTATGATTCACAGGACTTCACAGGGTCATATTACCAGGATCAGGAAGTCTTGATGGGCTTTTATTTAGGATGGAACTCAGTAGTTCCCTGCCTTCCTATTCTCATCAGTTAGCTTGAGTGTGACTTACAAAGATCAAGTGAGTTCTGGAGCCATGCCAGATCTGGGCAACACAGAGAACTCAACATGTGGCTGGTTCCATCATTCACATTACTTGAACAAATAACAACTTTAACTATGAACTCCCACACCTTTTAAGGCAAACAGTGTACTGCATTGACTAGAACAGAACTACAAGTAAGCATTCTGTTGACAGGAGGGTCATATGTGTCCTTCATTTTAAATAAATCTCTTCTAAATTTACAGGTGCTGTGCTTGGGTATTCAGAGGTTGCACCCACCATCTTCCTCATCATGCAATTGATGAGTAAAGAGGCTGCTCAGTTAAACAGAGAAGGATCTGTAGAATCCCAGGTGGTGCAATCTGATATAATCTGGTGTAACGGTAGGTTATTCTTTCCATCATTAGATTTCAGGCTACCATGGGCCTTAAAACAAAATTTGGGTGGATTACCTCTTAGATCTTGCCAACAGATTCGGACCTTGTGCTGGTATGGACTTGGTATGTTTACTCCCAAGAGTGGTTCTTGCATCATTTGTAAACCAGCTTTCCACCACATGCAGCCATTCACTTGGATCATTGCTATGCATCTGTGCACAGAGTAGGTACGAATCTTGGAGACATTTGAGCCACCACAGATCTACTCAGCCCTTGTCCCTCCTGTCTAGTAACAGGTAGTCAGGATGGGCTGGCTTGGTTGGACAGCAGAATAGTCAGCACTTATTTGGGGGTTGGGTCAATATTCAGGGCCAGCCCTAAAATAGGCAGAGTGCTACCTCAGGCAGCAAATGCTGGGGGGCAGCTCCCAAGCCATTTCTCCTGAGCCTTCCCAACCATTCCTCTCTGTCAGGAGGAAGATCTGCATGTCCGGCCTCTCCTACACCCCCTAAACTACCCTGCTGCCTTCATGTGGTAGTTGCTGTCCCATTGCCGGTGTTGGTTCCATCATTCACATTACTTGAGCAAATTCAACTGCTGGTCCAGTCAGCTTCCATATGTGGGATTGGGGTGGGGGGTGGGCAACATCTCATCCTTTGCCTCAGGCAGCAAATGTCTTGGGCCAGCCCTGTCTACACCTGCCACCTAGAAAGAGGCAGTGATTCAGCCCCTATTAAAGAATTCAACTTTAGATCCTGCTGACATCAACATAGATCAGTCTCAAATTTACCATTAGTAGGCAACGGCCTCAAGGGAGCAGTGGCTGGATAATTCCAGATATTGTTGGATGCTGCTGTGTATCTAGATCCCTTTCAGTCTGGTTTTAGGGCTAGTTTGGGGACAGAGATTGTGTTGGTCACCCCGGTTGATGACCTAAGCTAGGAAAGAAACAGGGGGAGTGTGACACTTTGCTTCTCTTGGATTTATCAACTCCTCTCCACACCATCAACCACAGTATCTTTCTGGGCTACCTTTTTGGGTTCCGAGTTACACTCTTAGTAGCAGGCCCATTCCTGCCAGAAGAGTTCAGGTACCAGAAGATTCTGCTGGGAGACAGTTGTTAACTCTCCATGAGAATTATAATATGGGGGTCCATCAAGTTCAGTTTTCTCTCCCATGCTCTTGAACATCTATCTGAAATCAGTGAGAGAGGTCACCTGACCACTCAGAGTGACGTGTCAACGGTATATTGATGAACTTCTCCACTTCATCAGAGCCAGATATGGCAGTCTCTACCCTGGAGAGTTTGTGGAGACAGTAATGGGATAAATGGTGTGTGTGTGTGAAGAAACTGAAGTTCAGTCCAGAGAAGTCTGAGGGATGATACAGGAGGACTCATTGGCCTAGCTGGTTGGAGAAGTACCTGTTTTGGATGTGATCACCTGAAGGCCCATCATCTGCAGAAGCTCTTGGACTCAGCCTTGCTGCTAGATTCTCAGGTGGCAGCTGTGGCCCAGAGTGCCTTTGATAAGCTTCAGATGATTTTCAGAGACCTAGCAACTATCAGTCGTGTCCTTGCAACCTCTAGATTGGACTGCTGTAATCCACCCTATGTAGGACTGCCTTTGAAAATGATTCAGAATTTTCAACAGATATAGAATGCTGCAGCTGCTTGTTTAGGTGTATGCTGGAGAGAACGTATCTCCCCAGGTCTGAAACAAATGCACTGGTGACTTGTTTTTCTGAGCCCAGTAGAAAGTGCTGGTTTTGATCTTTTAAAGCCCTACATGGCCTGTGTCCATTATTTCAGGAAATTGCTTCTCTGATATGAGCCCTGCAGGGTTTAAGACAGTGGTGGGCTACTTGTGGCTCCCAGATGTTTTGGCTAAAGCTTCCATCATCCCTAGACAGCATAGCTAATGGGGAGGGAAAATGGGAGCTGTAGGACAAAACATCTGGAGGAACACAACTTGCACACCTCTGGTTTAAAGTCTGCTGATGAAGCTCTGCTCCAAAAGCAATCTTACCAAAAGCTGAGATTAGCTTCTACTAGGAGAAGTTCCTTTTTTGTCATGGCTCTGGAGCTGTGGGACACATCTCCTTCAAAAGGCCTGTGTTTTTTTGTTGGTCTCATTCTGGAGATGAATGAAAACACACTCACTCCATTAAGCATTTGAGGTTTAACTAAATGCCTTTGGATTGTTTTATTAAATGATCCTGTAGTTTTACGTAACACATCTTCCATTATATGAAAAGCATTTTGGGAGCATTTATGTTAAAAGACAGAGTAGAAATGTAGTAAATAATTAAAAATAAATGAATGAAAATACTTTGTCATTTTTAACTACGGGGAAAGATGAAAGGAAACTAGCATTTGTGTATTACACTTGATGCCCCCTTTATTTAACTATAAGGCTCACTTCCCCGTTGCTCCCTAAAAATCTAAGGACACACAGCAGTGAGTGATTATATCCAAAATCCATGACATTCCATAATGCATCTGCACAATGAGGAAACCGACTCCCTTATGCAATGACTCAGGAAAGCAGCTGGATTCATTTGTTTTGCCTCCAAGTTCTACACACAATCTCCTGGATGAGTTGGGTACTTTCAGGAAGTGACCTGGAGATAATCCAGGTAGAGCCCATCCATCAACACCCTATTCTCCACACCATGAAGGGAAGAGCTGGCAATGTGGGTCAGAGAAGCGGCCAACCTGAATACATATGCCATCTCACGACAGCAACCGTAGCTGGAATTGAAAGGTGGTCCTTTGCGGACCTGGGCTGGAGTACAGCTGCTAGAGCCATTGCATCTCCATGGAAAACCATAGGCCTCCTTGGGCAAATGTAGCTTCATGGAGCTCTTTGCCTTGCTCATGGTCGCTGCCTATTTTTCCTTTCCTAATAGTATTTTTCCTTTCCTCTTAGGCCTTAGCTAGACCTAAGGATTATCCCAGGCAAATGGAGGGGTCGTCCCTGCCTGCTCCCAGGATCCCCTGTGTGTCATTTGGATGCCCAGGGATGATCCCGGGATGATCTCGGGATATAGGCCTGGTCTAGCCATGGCCTCAGTAGACTGTGGCCATAGCTAGACCTAAGGTTTATCCCAGGATTTTCTTGGGGTCAAACCTGTTCATCTAAGTGCCACACAGGGCATCCAGCGCTCAGGCAGGGATGAACCCGGGATGATCCTGGGATAAACCTTAGGTCTAGCTACGGCCTGTGTCTGTGCAACAAAGCATCTACCAGGTGCAACTCAAACACAGCTCCTCAGCCTGCCCTGCCTGTTCTTGCTTTGCTTCCTGACTCTGCAAGTCTTTCCCAGTTTCCATGGCCCCACCAGTCCTATTGCCAACCTCTCTCCATGCCCATCTGGGGTTGCCTTTGGGGAACTGACCTCAGCTTGTCCCTTTGATTTTGCCTCGCCCCTTGTTAAGGAGACTCAGCCTGACAACATTCTGGAGGAAAGGCCTAAAACTGGGCAGGTCCAAATCCTTCTATTTTTCCTCTGAGAGGTTCTGTCCCTATAGAGGAACACCAAGCCCCTCTGGTTTATTATCTCCGGGGTGGGGGGTGGAGGGAAGGGACCACTAACAAATATTTTGCACTACACAAAAGCAAGAAGAGTTAATCTAAATAAATTTGTCACCACTAACACCTTAGATGTTTTTAAATTATTTAATTTTTATTACTGTTGCACCATTTATACAATTACATATAATTTCAATGCATCCATTGTACATTTTGCTTTTTCGTTTGTTTGATAGTTTGTTTGTTTTCCAATGAGTGGTGTATTGGTGTCTGTGACACAGAATGGAAGAGAATCTGGAACTGCAATGAACGCAGACTTTTTTTTTTTTTTCATTTTCACTGACCAATAAACAGAACTACAGGTGCACCCAACCACGGACATGCATTAAACTCGTCATGAGAAATCTAGGTAGGCTAAGTAGGATGAGAATGCTTTTTTAATTTTTTTTTTAACTCCCAAAAATATTTGGGGAGGAAGAAGAATCGGAGGATTGGCATTGAGAAAAAATGTGGACAGCTACGTGAGTTTTGTCTGAAAGTTGCCATTCATCCACTGCATAAAAAATACAAAATGATAAAGGCTGTAAATTAAAAAAAAAAAAAAGAGGAAATACTGCTTTCGTAAAGATCTGATTGGTGTGGCACTGGCCCAGAGGGCAGAATCAATTACATCATAACTCCCAAACCCCCATTAGAGAAAAAGAAGAAAGGAAAAGATCAAAAGATCAGTGGAGTGCATTTACAGCAGTTCAGGTACAAAAAAGAGGTACTGCACTTTCAGATGTCTGTGTTGTTTTCTTATTTTAATTACTGATTGAAATACAGGATTTTGCTTGTAAAGTTGGCAGAAAGTATATTAGAGATATTTCCCCCACAAAAATACTATTTGGATTTTCCCGCCAGAACAATCCCGCCCCCCCCAGGCCCCTCCCACCCCGCCCCCTCCCTCCCTCCCAAACTTAATGGGACAATCCATTTTTGTTTTTGTTTTAATTTCTTTCCTTTTTTTTATTTTTCCTGGGCAATACATATTGTTATTTCAGATCTGAAACGAGTTAGTAGAGCCGAAAAAAAGATAATTAAAAAAGAAAAAGAAAAAAAAGAAAGACACAGGTTGTTTTAAGTGGTTAATTTTTGTTTTGTTTTCTGTTTTGTTTCCCAACAGGCTGTCCAATTTAATCTTTCACTGCTATGGTTTGATCCGAATTCGCCGCCGGAGCTTCGGATGGTTTCGCTTCCTCTGGCGGGGCTGCAGGCTCTGAAGCCTTCGGAGTAGAACTAGGTGCTTCTGTTGTTGCCGGGGTCTCCTTGGAAGAAGGCGCAGCCTCGCTGCTGCTAGGTTTTGAGTCTGAAGCTGGGGCCACTTCGCTTTTAGTTTCTTGGGCTGCAGGTACTGCAGGAGCCTCAGTCTTTTTGGCCTCCCCTTCCTCTTTGCCCTTGTCATCCACTTTACTAGTAGCTGTGACTTCTGAAGGCTGGGAAGCTTTTGCATCGCTGCTGGGCTCACAGGGTTTAGGCGCGTCGCTGCCGGCTGGCGGAGGAGCGGCTGAGCTGGGCTCCTCCGGCTTGGCCGCCTGCTGCTCATTGTTCTTCGGAGGCTCCGCCTTTGCGTCGACGACGGCCTCCGGCTTCTCTGGGTCAGCTTTCTTGGGCTCTTCCTGGCTCCCGGCTTTCTCTTTCTCCCCTTCTTTTTCTTCGCCCTTGCTGGCATCTGCCGGGGCCTCCTTGTCGCCCGCCTCCTCTTTGTTGTTCTCCTTCACTTCCGTGGTCTCCGTTGTGGTCTGCTGGGTCTGCTCGTTCTCCGTCGGAGCCTCCCCCTCCTCTGCGCCTGCTCCCTCAGCCTTCTTGTCCTTGTCTTTCGCCTTTTCATCATTCACATTGTAGCCCTTCTTCTTCTTGCTCAGCTTGCCTCCCATGTTGGAGCCCTGGAAACAAGAAAGGAGAGAGGGTTACCCCCCAAAATAATGCCACCATGTATCAGCTAGGAAAACAAGCACTTCCGTGAGGCTGCTCTCCTCACACAACAGGAAGAGCAGTCCTGGAATAGTGAGGGGAACAGTGGGTTGGAACCAAGCAAACTTAGCCATGACTAAAGCATGACTAACTTAGTCTAGAGCCAACCCAGTGATTTCACAGTTGTAGACTGAGGATGTATCAACACTACAAGCATCAAGAGTTTTTTTGTACTTGTTTCTCCATCATAGCTTCCCTTAAAGAAGTTTGTATTTTAATGAGGGTGCGGAGACTTCTCTGTTAGAGATCCCTACTCACACACACCCTTAGGGGACTACAAGTTCCTTTGAAGAGAGGAACTCGGGGTTAAACCAGTTTAAATCATTATTTATTTATTTATTTATTACATTTATATCCCACCTATTTTCCCCCCCAAAGGAACCCAAGACGGCATACATAATCCTCCTCTTCTCTATTTTATCTTCACAACAACCTTGTGAGGTAGGTTAGGCTGAGAGTCTGTGACTAGCCCAAATGTCATCCAATGAGCTTCAGGGCCAAGTGGGGACTAGAACCCGGATCTCCTGACTCCCAGTCCAACACTAACCACTACACCGCACTGTCTCTTGAAATCTATAGGATACATGTCCATAACAAACTTGCACTATCTACTTGAAAGACAACAATCTGTCAGGAAGCCTACTCTGTTCAATACTGCTCTTTGCATGAGCTTCCTGTACATCTTCTTCCACATGCCATTCTAACCAACACTGTAACACTCGGGGAAACTGAGATTCCGCTTCAGAGTCCAGCAGGAGTAGTAAGAGGAAATACTTCCCCCTTCCACCAAGAATAATTGTATACAATTGGCATTTGGATAGAAATGGGCAACCTCCCCATTCCTGAGAAATTTAACTAATCTTATCCCCCTTCTTTTTAACTTCCCTCAAAATTCCTACGGGTGAGTAGAACCCTCCACATGCATCACAAAGTTCACTCCCGGGCAAACAAATTGCCTTCCCTTATTTCAGACATCACAACCTTCATTTTGAAAAGTCTAACCTGGTAAGCTTATGACCGCATTTGGACAATCAATGAAGGCATAAACATGCTTTATAAACCCATAGCTGAGTGCTGTGGGCTGTACATTCTTAGCACAGTGGTAGATCACATGCTTTTCATGTAAAAGATCCCAGGTGCAATCCACCAGCATCTCCAGAAAGGATTCCTGCCTGAAACCTGGGAGAGCCACTGTTGATCCGTATCAGCAATAAGTTCCCTTCCTCCCACCGCACGCCGGCTTGGGCACAAAGATCCTGAATTGCATTATGTTAGAGTCCCTTGTGGCATCTGAACCGGGGAACATTTACCTGATGTCCATTAACCAGCCAAGTATCAGTATCCAGGGTCAGAGGCAGTATACCTCTGTATGCCAGTTGCTGGGGAACATGAGAAGGAGAGTGCTGTTGTGTTCAAGTCCTGCTTGTGGGTTTCCTGTGGGCATATGGCTGACCATTATGTAAAGAGAATGCTGGACTAGATGGGCCTTTGGTCTGATCCAGCCAGGCTCTTCTAATATCCTTATGCAATTAAGCCAGGATGTGATGGAGAGAAGGGAGAGGGAATGACTTAACCTAACTTCTACTGTGAACCTGCTGCAACTGTAGACCTTGGGTGATCATCGCATCGTGGCCTGTGTATTCACCAGTGTGAGGGCTGGTTCATAGATACTTATTCTTCCCCACATACCCTGTAATATTAGAAAAGGAATTTGGAGGGTGGGATGTTAATAGGTTTTATTCAATCTTTAAGTTTTATATGGGCAACAGAACAAAGGGTGGGTGGGGTGGAGATGAGGTTTGAACTCAACAACGATACACATACATATTAGCATATGCAGCCCAAATATGTAGGTGACTGAGAGAAGTCAGGGCTGGTAAGATGCACACTGTAACATGGAAAGAGCAGCAAAGTCTTCATTCTGCTGGGAAATAGATGGTGGACATTTGTCTTTTCAGTGTTGAACAGTAGAAGAGGCACTGGACGCGCTCACCTGCGGTCAGATTTGTGAGCCCCAGTTGAGTTCAGGAGCTCACAGTTCTCACTGCAGGTACAAGGACGTGCATCCCTTTATTAAGCAGTAGATATTTTGATCAACGGCTCAATGTGGTGACCCTTCAATCCACTTAGGCCCACAACCATTCGTAGGCAGCCGCTTGGCTCCTCCGGAGAAAACGTTATGAGGGTAACGGCTT
This sequence comes from Elgaria multicarinata webbii, assembly GCF_023053635.1. Taxonomy (NCBI): domain Eukaryota; kingdom Metazoa; phylum Chordata; class Lepidosauria; order Squamata; family Anguidae; genus Elgaria; species Elgaria multicarinata. Next base: position 17,018,758 of record NC_086177.1, on the reverse strand, counting down.
CCACAAAGGTTTCTGAACAGTGCTCCGCGCAAGCCACAAGAAAGGACACCAACCCCAGTTGGGTCAGGAGCACACAGTCGCTGACGCCTAATAACATTAGAGCCACCCCATTTCTCACAACCTGCCCATGTAGGTCACTGTGCGCTTATTATATAAAGAAAAGCAACGTTTCATTCATGCCCATCCAGTCACATCGCACTTCAGAGCAGTTTTGCAAATCAGCAGGAACAAAGATTTTAAACAATAGTGAGAGCTATATTTGCTTCCAGATAGCCAATCCCCAATTAAGCCTCTATTTGTTTGCCTGGCAATGCTTGGATAACACAAGCATGCTTTTGTTTAATGTTCCCCTTGCATTTTCCCAAGTTTTTTGCTTTTGACATGACCAGCAAAATGCCCGTCATTATGATTTGTGGGGGGAGGGAGAGAAAGGCCAAGTGTATCTTTCTCTGTTTCAAGAGGAAGGGACCCCCCAAAATATGTACTCTGCACACAAGAGTCCATATTATATTATGCCACCCCCATAAGGCCATAATTCAGTGAAGTCTGTCAGGTTGCCTAATGTCAGGGGAGAAGGCTTTACACCCAGTGGTGTGCCCCATAAAGTGTAGCCCTTTATTCTTGCCCATGTGTTTGATTAGGATAAAGTAAATGGGCAAGATGGGGAATAGCTGGAATGAGAGCGAAACCTGTCCCTGCTATTTTGGGGAGGGGGGGACGTTGTGTGGCCACAATGTTTAGGGTGAGGTTTTGCCTCCACCTGAACTTGTCCCTATTCTAGCCAATTTAACTTTTTGGATTTTATGCATTTATTCTCAAAATTATATCCTGCTAATCAGGACAGATGTAATTCTCATTGCTAGCAGCAGTTCCCCATGGAACTCAAAGGCTCTCTTTGAGAAAGCTGCATTTCAGAATCCATCGGAGGAAAAGGCCTTTAGCCTTCCCTAGCCTGGCACCCACCAGATGCTTTCGAGACCCCAACTGCTTGCCATGCTGGTTGGGGCTGATGGGAGTTGTAGTACAAAACATCTGGGAGGCACCAGGTTGGGGAAGGCTGACCCAAAGCCATTTCATGCCAGTAAGTGGGGAGGGAGAAATACTGATTCCTCTTTATTAGATTGTAAGCCTATGCGGCAGGGTCTTGCTATTTACTGTGTTATCTGTACAGCACCATGTACATTGATGGTGCTATATAAATAAATAATAATAATATAATAATAATAAATGGCATCTGGTAGCATTTCCTCAGGGAGCAATGCTGACCAAGGCAAAAGCAGCCACTGAAGTGCTACTTCTTATGTGACACACACACCCCAACCATTTTTTTTTTTAAAAAAAAGATGGGTATTTTGGAAAATGAGTCATTTCATCTCAGTGGCAAGAGTTCCTCAGGCTAGAAAGAGTCAGGATAACACACGCAGACAACCCTAATTTATGAGCAGCTTTCCCTCCTTCTGCAAGCGCCCACACATCTCCTGCGGTTAAGGGATGGTCCCGGGACCACAGAGAAACCGGGAAATCCCCGTTCTCCCTGGGTTTCCCCGAGGGTCATCTCCGGTTGACCCCGGAATCCCCTGTGCATCATTTGGATGCATAGGGACAACCCCGGGGTGACCCCGGGGAAAACAACAGTGCAGAAAGGATCTTAGTCTCCTCAAGAGATGGAGCAAGCTTGTGGAACCAGCCTCCAAAGCTCTGGTGAGCTCTAAGATTCTCAGGAACGAGGGCAAGTTTTTCTTCCCACCCTCCTTGCCTTCATAGCAGGGTGAGTGGCACGAACGGGCGACTGTTGTCCACAGCTAAGCTGCAATCATGCAGCTACTAGGCGGAGGGCTTTCTCCGCTGTGGCACCCCGGCTGTGGAATGAGCTCCCCAGAGAGGTCCGCCTGGCACCTACACTGTACTCATTTCATCGCCAGCTGAAGACCTTTTTATTCTCTCAGTATTTTAACACTTAATTTTAACTTAAATTTAAATTTTACTGTTCTAACTCTGTATTTTAATCTTATATCAATTTTGCTGCATGGTTTCATCCTGGTTGTGCTTTTTATACTGTATTTTGTATTTGTGTTTTTAACCTGTTGGTTGTTTTATTATGGTTTAATTTTTTGTGAACCGCCCAGAGAGCTTTGGTTATTGGGTGTTATAAAAATGTAATAAATAAATAACAGTGAAGGAAACTAGCTGTGGGGCGACATGGATTGGGGATTACAAAGGCTGGAGCAACACCACCCTACTTGTAGAAGTCCCAGCTCCTTCAAATGGCTTCCCAGGGCCTTGCTAGACCATGCCGGATAAGCCAGCATGGAGGCGGGGCGACGGCGCACTAACGTTAGCACGCGCCGCCCCACCTCCTAGACAGCCAACGCGCAGGGACTACGGAAGCCCTGCAGCATTGGCCATTTGTTGTTGTTGTTAAAGGGGCCACGTGCAGCCCGAAGACTCCAGAGAAGGTAAGAGTTTTTTAAAAAAATTAAGCCCCCCACCCTTTTTTAAAGTAAGCCCACTGCCCCCTGCCCACTCTTTCCCTGCCCTCCCTCCCCATCCCCGTCTCCCGTGTCGCCCTCCGCCATCCCCCTCCGTCTCCCGCAGCGCCCTCCAACATCCCCCTCCGTCTCCCGCGTTGCCCTCCGCCATCCCCCTCCGTTTCCCGCGTCGCCCGTGTCGCCCTCCGCCATCCCCCTTCGCCTCCCGTGTCGCCCTCCGCCATCCCCCTCCGTCTCCCGTGTCGCCCTCCGCCATCCCCCTCCGTCTCCCATGTCGCCCTCCGCCATCCCCCTCCGTCTCCCGTGTCGCCCTCCGCCATCCCCCTTTGTCTCCCGTGTTGCCCTCCGCCATCCCCCTCTCCTGCCGGTCCAGCCTTCCCCCCCATGTCCCCCCCTGGGATCCCCCCCTGGCCCGATGGGCACAGCGCTCGTATGACCGCTGTGCCCAGTCCGTGGCTTTTCCCGGCTACTCGCGCGAGTAGCCGCAAAAAGCCACGGACCTTGCTAGACGTTCTGCAGCCCCGGCCTCAGGCCAGGGCTGCAGAAAAGGCACGCCATAAGCGACTTCGCTTATGGCGCGCTAAGGGAGGCTTCAGTGTGCCTTGACCCCGGATTCCACTGTGCGTCATCTGGACGCACAGCAGGGAAACCGGGCCTCAAAGCGCGCTAAGGCCTCGTCTAGCAAGGCCCCCAGTGAAGTTCCCACGTTGTGGCCCAAAGGAATTTATATGAAGCTGATTAAAGCATCCAGAGATTAAGACCATGGAAAACAACACAAGGCATAGCTACCTTTGAACACCCTGGGAGGTCTACATTTCATTAGGCCCAGAACAAAGTTGCATTCATCTCGAAGGGACAGTGAAAGAAATGAGCTTCTTGAACATTCTCAAGTCACTACTGCTTCACGAATGTATTTGTAAAGTTAGTTTTCCATGCAGGGTTCTAGATGTATGGAATATTCAACCCATTCCCAGAAATACTAAAAACAAATTGCTGAAAATAAGTGAAAAGAATCCTTTAAATTAAACACTATGATCCCCAGACCAAAGCTCAATGGATAAAGCAACAGCAGCATAAAATCTTTCTTAGAACAACAACAAAGATGTCTCAAAGCAGTGAGCAAGTTTTCAAGTTCACCAGAGGGGGAGAGGGAGAAAAGCTTGCTGGACATGATGAAAGTACCTGCGGTTTGCTATAGTCAGGTACTATATGTTTTGCCCCATGGGGCAATTAGCATGGGGAAGATTTTCACCGGGAAAATGATGTGGGGAAAGGGTTAAGTCCATTCCCACAATGCGACGCTCCCAATCTGAACTGGGAAGCCCATGGCTGCTGGTGAACCTCTAAAATTCAGGATCATGCAACTCAGTGGGGCTTACTTTTGAGTAGATGTGTATGAGATTGAAATGCTCATTAGGGACCATGCTAGGTGCAAAAAAGGTCTGAGAAACAATGAAGAGATGGCTGCTCACACTTAGAAAATATAAATGCCAGCAGTTATTTAGATCTGCCTCTAGCATTAATCAGAAGACATGGATCCCTTGTAAGGTAGAAAGCAGAAGTAAAAAGGAAAAAAAGTTTTAGTTATTTACTTTAAATATATAATTTCCACCAAAAATGCACCCAAGATAGCTCATAATAATATGAAAATAGATAGAGATAAAACAAATTTTTAAAAATGTAGTTGTCCTAATAGTAGCAAAGCAACTAAAATATTATTATAAATAATAATAATAATTATGATCTGCTCTGCTTCGGCTATGGGGCGGTATATAAATGTAATTAAATAAATAAATATATATTTTTGGTATCCCACCTTTTCCCTCAATACTGGGACTCCAGGTGGCTTTACAGAATTAAAACATAAACCATTTAAACATAAAAACAGAAGTATACAGAAGTTAAAAAATACAATTAAACCATCTATAGTAGTAAAACACTTAAAAAATTAAAAAGCAAATGACAAACTTTTAAAAAATCTAGTGCATTAACAAAGGTCCAGACTATTCCCAAAGGCCGGAACAAGAAAGATTTTGCCCGCCTCCAGAAGCCTAGCAAGGAGGAAGGCAGGTCCTGCCTTAGGTTCGCAGTCAATAGAAGCCGAGCAGGTTGTTCAGATCAGAGGGCTGGAAATGAAGAACGTAAAGGAGGTGGCGATCTCTTAGTGGTGGTTAGGACTCACCTGACCACTCTCACTTTGCTTGTGAGGAAGCCATTAGATGTGGGACATTAGGCGGACACACACACACACCCTTATGTCTGCCTTTGTGGTGCAGAGCATGGAACTGCTTGGCACCTGTTGGACTGAGTGACAGCGGGCTGCAGTGTTTGCGACTATTCAGCCGCACAAACACAACTGAGTACAGAACTGGTGGGGAAGCAAGATTTGTTGTGCCAGTAAAAACAGAAGAGTCATCTAAACCTCCTGTCAGCAACTACTCTGCCCGAAACTGGAAAGTTAAGAAATGGTTTCTTCCCCTTGGCAATCCCCGACTTCCCTTTTTCTTTTCTGGTTCGTTCTCCCATAGTGGGTCTGTCACACCGCATTTCTCCATATCCGCTTCCACTGTTTCATTACACATTACTTTGACCTGCCTTCTCGGTTTCCTCCCGCTCATCTTTTTCATTTGCTTTCCAAAATAATCACAGTCAGCTTTTCTTGTTACACCCCCAACTTCTGCAGCTGCCAAAACAGAATATTTGACAGAGGAAAAGAGGTTTTCCTCATAAGTGACCAGAAGGTTCACAATGTGGTACAAAGCACAGGGTTAACATACCTTATCAAAGAAAATGTTTCTAATTAACTGTATACTCTCTGGTGAGTATTCAAGACATTTTGTTAGAGGGCCATTTTGAGAAGGGAGGATAGGATGTATGAGAAATTCATTTCAGTTTATTTATTTTTTTATCAGGGTTTACCCAGTTTGCAACTTCTAGACCCAACAATGACTAGGGCGCAATCTGGGGTCAAGGTCCATACATTTCTGAGCTTGTGATGTGATTCACAGACCCCCAAAATTTGTGCTTGACAGCATGTGTACATTTGAGAAAATGCCCACAAAAAAAGGTGCATTTTTGAAAAAATATGCACAAATGCACTTTAATCAATGGGAGAAAAATGCATACATTTCAAAGATGCGCACAACTGATGCATACATTTAGGAAATATGAACAAAAATACACATGGGGTTTCATGCAAAAAGGAAAAACAAAGGTTGCAATCTAATATGGACTCGAGTCAGAATAAGTTTCAAGACGTAATTCAGGGAACTTTGGTGATCTTGAGTTTTGCTGATGCGCATTTACCTAGCCAAGAGTGAGCAAAGGACTCAATACCTAAAATGGCTGCTGCCAAGTCACATTTATTCCTATTGAACCTCTGGAAGTGTAAGGCCAGACAGACTCCTTAGAGGGCTGGGGATCTACACAGCCAGTAAGTATCCTATCTAACTAGTATTGCTAGCATTAACCTGTGCAGCACGAGCACACCAGAATATCATACTCCCACTGCCATGGTTACCTTAGGTGGCAACACTGCAAACCAGTGTAGACGTAATAGCAGCTACACAGACCATGTTGTTCCCCGCCTCAATCCAGAGGGAGAGGTAGGTAAGAAATAAATAAATACTTATTATTATTTCTAGCATCACATTTAAACTGGGCCAAAACAGCATGGTGTAACGGATGCTACTGAATGTCTTGGGCCTTTCTGAGGTACCACTAGGCATAGCTCCCATGGATCATCAATGCCCCAGGGCCAGCATTCAATTTGCATGGACACTTTGGCCAGATCTACACCAAGCAGGATATAGAGCTATGAAAGCAGTATATAAGAGGCAGGAGCCACACCAAGCAGGATATAGCACTATGAAAGCAGTATGAAAGCGGTATATGGTATATGTCATGGGCCTCAACAGTTGTCAGCACACTTCAATACTGCTATAAAGCAGTAATGTGGCTCCTGCCTCTTTTATAGAGCTCCATCACACCTACTTTTTTTCCTGGTATGCACCCGCGATTTTGACCTCTGTTTCATTAGCGTGGCAAGCGCTGGTCCCTTTCACGATCCTAGCTATACCAAGGGGACTCTTTTCACTTGTTTGCTCTTCCATTATTGCACCTGCCCCACCCCACCCCTTCTCCTTCCCCCTCCATTTCATTGGTTCTTGTCGGGTAATGGACATGGGAGCATTTCACCAATTCAACATTTAATCGGCTGGGCACCATTTCTGCAGGCAAGGAAGCAAGGAGGGTGGGGTTGAGGCAGCAAAAGCCTATTGGACTGGCCCAGTACATTCGACACAGTGTGCTGAAGGAGGAGAACCACACCACCCATCTCTGTTGTCAGCAAGCACATGTTCAAAGCACACACACCCAACAAAAGGGGGGGGGAGTGAGGATGGCAATACACGGGGGTGGAAAGGCACTTTAATCCCGCAAAGAGGAAATAAACCAGACTTTCCCCGCTCCAAAATAAGGCAAAAAAGGGAGGGGAAGAGGTCACTTGAGTGCAGGACAGTGACAACGTCATGAGAGAACCGTGTTGCAAAACCACATACCAGGCACAATGAGAGTGCGATAAAATGCTGGCGTGATGGAGCTCATACTGCTTTCATAGTGCTATGATAGATCTGGCCTTTGTCTTCCCTATCTACTTTTATGTATTATTTTAATAATCCAATGTGAATATTGTAATATATTGAATATAGGAATAATGTAAACTCTTGCATTTCTAAGTTTATGTCTATCCATTTAAATTATTGAATTACGGACATGGGAAATGCTAAAAAAAATCTTTAAATATCACTTGTGAAAACAGACTTGTGGCCCGGGGCGTTGCTAGGCCTGGGATCACAGGATATTTCCACATATATTTCCTAGGGTCCCAGATCTAGTCCTAAAAGCCCTGAGTGTCCATTGGTGCCAATTGAAGATTTTTTTCTCAGCCATGTGGGGTGGAAGGATGATTTTCAATGGTAATTGCAGCTTGGGTGGGTGGGGGGAGAATTAACTCCCCCCTCCCCATATGCTGCAACACACAGACACACCCCACACCTCTGTGTAGCAACTAGGTTAGGGAAAAAAAACCTTTTTCATTGGTTGGGATGATCTGTTACATGGGACAAATTAATTGAAGAATATTTTGTTTGAGACTATTTGGATAAGAAACTAATTGCCTGGCATTGCCTCCTGTGAAATTTAAATAAATCCTAGTAATTATTTCTACATTTGCATACGTAAATGAACACATGTATACTCTATGAAGATTTGTGCCTTATGGGCCTCGGCTCTGAGCCTTTTAAGTACCTGCCAACATTCCTGCTTGTAGCCCAACCATACGTGTTTACTGGGAAACAAATTCCACTGAATTCAAACATTCCTATTCCCACATAAGGTCTGGTTTGCAGATAAAGCTAACCCATGGTTTATTTAATCCATGGTTAATCCATGCTTTGTTGCCTTATCCAGGGCCTATCTGGCTGATGATCTAACAAACAGTGGGTTGTTTTCCCAATCGCTGGGTTGTTTATTTCCATTCTCCTTCACTCACTCACTCCCTGTATCTCAAATAATAGTAATACTGTCATGTAGAGTAGCTGGGATTTTTTATTGCTCTTGCCCACCCCATCTGTAGCCCGGTGAAACAACCCACAGTTTTCAGTTCACATGTAATGACAACCCATGGTTTAAACAACCCAGAGATCACAGCCAAACAACAAACTGGATTGTTCATGGTTAACATTGTTTGTTTGTGTGGCCGGGTACACATAACAGCACAACCCAGAATTCAACAAACTATGGATTAAATAAACCACAGGTTAGTGTTATGTGCAAACCATGACACAGTTCTCATGTATTGACAACCCAAAGTATGGCTTGCTGTTGAATCGTGGGTTCTCGTTATGTGCAAATCTTGCACTATGGTTTAAGTATGGCTTGTTAACCTTGAACAACCCAGAGTTCACATCCCAACAACAAACCATGGATTCACAGTGCAAGATTCACATATAACCCACAATTCAACAACAACACGCAATTCAAGGACAACCCAACTCATACTCTTGAGTTCTCATTGCATGCAAACCAGGCCAGTGTGTTGAGTATTGCAGACCTGGGCAATACTCTCCAGTGGGACTTATGAGAGAATAAGTCCCACTGGAGACAGTGGAACTTACTTTCAAGTAAACATGCATAGGATCATGCCATTACCTACTGACTAGCTAGCCTGCCCCTCAGTTTATCTCACAACACAAGAGAGTTAACTTGATAGTAGAGCAGGCCAAATCCAACTCTTATTATACACCACAGCTGCTCACTCCGACACCCAAGCAAAGACACAGGGAAATAGTACTGAACAATCCCTACGAAAGCCTGTTATAGTTCACGTTAGAGGTGAGAGGAATAAGAGCCCTTTGCCTATGTTTCAGCTTGTTTCGGAGTGAGGCAATGGGCAGAGCTAATGTTGCAGGCTCTTCAGCTCTTGCTCAGTTGAAAATATGGCCCCTATCAAATATTAGATGCTGACTATGGGGTTTATGGGGTGAGCTCAACCAGCATGGTACAAGTTTGGCAAAAAAAAAAAAAAACACCCAAAAAACAACCTGAGAATTCCCTGCATCTTCAAGGTTACAAGTTAAGAGATTTCACCAACTTTGAAAAGCTCTGATGCTTTAGCTTTGAACCCCTTCTGTTGCAGAGACAGCTTTCTGTCCCGTCCCATCCATCCCCTCTTGATATCAGCATTTGCCTTTGGCTCTGGCAGTGTGTTCCTTGCCTTCTTGACAGTGAAAAGATTGATTAAGCAGCTTGGGTTATTAAGTGGTGTTATAGATTTATTTCTTTATTTACAGTTGCTCTTCTCCCCCACGGCCACACCTTGGTAGATATGTCCCTGCTGTTTCAGATACTTCTAGTGTGATGAGGTTATAAACCACACTCTATCTTTTTAAAGTAAAAATTACACATCCCTTAAACCAAACACTTGATACTACACCAGGTTGTCCACCAAGAATGACAGGTGGAAAGAAGATCAAGCCAATGAGAGAGTTCATCTTCTTCTGAGGGCCAAAACAGACATTACTTGAAATCCATATCTAGTAGGGTGACCATATTTGAGAAACCAAAAAAGAGGACACCTAGTGTGTGTGTGGGGAAGCAGCTTTCTGAGTCCTGCAGAAAGTACGTTATTCCCCCGCCACCTTAAAGAACCTGATTGGAGTGGAGGAGGGGAAAGGATTTCATTCTGCACTACCACCATCCACTCCAATTGGAGCCTTTTCTATAATGTCCACGAATGACCCACTTTCCCCTTTAAGACCTCAATTGGAGCTTGGGGTGGGGGAATGATGTGCCTCAAGAAAGCATGTCATTCCCTCCTGCCATGCTAATGGCAGCCTTAAAGGGGAAGGTGTGTCATTCCAGGACATTTTTGAAAATTATAGAAAATCCCCCCTGACACCATGGAAAGAACAAAAACCAGGACAAATCCGGGGAAATCCTGACAGTTGGTCACCCTAATATCTAGAAGCTACATTTTATTTTAGACTAGGTGTGTCTGGGGGGATTCTGGATCTTAAAAGCTCCCCAATCCCCAACTCCCACCCACTCCAGGATTCTGATCCAGATAGGGCTGTCTGCACCTACTCTTGAGTAAAAATGAATAAAAGATGTAGCCACTAGATATGGATTGAAAATAATGTCCGGGTTCACATGATCAATGCAACCCACTATTTAAGACACAGTAGGCTGCAACACATTCCGGTGCATGCCAGCTGGCTTTTGAATATTCAGGCCACAACCATGGCTTCTTGCGTCATTGGAAGCCGTCGAGAGTGGCTAATTGGAGCAGCTAACGAACCACCCAGAACCCATAGGCTGTTTTAGGGTTGTGAGTGATTCTTTAACCATACCAACAACCCACCCTCACTATGTTTGGACAACATGACAAGCCACTGTTGCAATTTGAATATTCAAAGTGGCTGTTCGCACATGCTGCAGCCCACCATGACTTAAATAAGCCATGGTGGGCTACTTGATTGCACAAACCATCGGTTTTTGTCCTGAAACTAAGGGAAAAACTGTATGCATTGTTAAATGTGTAAGCATGTAATATCCACTTTTTCTTTCTTTAAGTATCAGCTGCAGGGGTGGGGGCAGGATTGAGTCCACAGCACATGAAGAGTGGGGTTGACCTTTTCCCTGAGTGCCACAGCCCCACAAAAAAATCCCACCACAGGCACCAACAGAAACTTCCCTCCTTGGGCTTACTTTAGCTGGGTAGGGGAATTTTCAGTGGGATTATAGTGTAGAGGGAAAGATTTAAACTCTCCCTTCCTGTGCACCATTTAATGCCATGTGTAGGTTGGCCCCAAGCCTAAGTAAATGTGACTGCATTGGGGCATAATCTTTCTGTTAGCCTCACCTGACTTTTCTCCCCTCCCCTCCCTCTGTTATCATCCCTTCTCTCAAAATTCAGATTATAAACTCCTTTTGAAGCTGCTCTGTTTACCCTCGGTCACACATCAATAGATGTGCCCCTGTAAGCTCCCAGGGGCACAACCCTATCCATGTTATCTAACATCATAGGAGGGTTTAGAGTAAGGATAAACCAAATCCCACCCACCCCAAAAAGCTTTTGGTTCAATGTGCACTGTAAAGTATCATATATGTAATAGCAATAATAATAATAATAATAATAATAATAATAATAAGTAGTAGTAGTAGTAGTAGTAGTAGTAGTAGAAGAAGAAGAAGAAGAAGAAGAAGAAGAAGAAGAAGAAGAAGAAGAAGAAGAAGAAGAAGCAACACATGGAATAGATTGCTGTACTGCCTATGTAAGTCCATGCCATGATAAACAGGTTATTCTTTGATTATTTTTTTCCAGCTACAGCCCCAAAGGATAAGTTTTCTAGAACAAGCCATGATATTCTTTGAACACAACAGGTAAATGTACAATGCAAAAAAGAAAAGTCAACGAAGCTAGCACTTCTAAGTATTCTGGTGATAAACTTCATTGCTGACATAGTATTACTGGCATCTATACGTCATGCTAATCTCATCCAAGAGGAATTTGAAGCCCTTTGAACGGAACTAGAATGCCCGCAGTTTGCAAAGAATGACTCCAAGCAATAAGGGGTTTTACCAAAAGCCCTGAGCCTTTAACACAGAAAGTTTACAATTGCAGGATGTCCCCAGTGATTTCCTAATGAGATAAGGATTTGTTTCCCATAACTGTCTAGAACATGTGTTGCATTTTACGATCCAGATGCTGAACATAGTAAAGCTTTGCGCCAATGAATATTGCTCTTTGTGGGGCCACATTTCCCTAGTAAGCTGGGTAGTTTTCATCACAGCAGGTTGAAATATAAGAAAGGGGCATATAGTTCTACTGTATAGCAGCATAGATTGTTAAAAAGGGCAATGAGATAACTGTAGGTCTCTCCCTTTCGTCAAAGGTTTCAGTCATACAGTTACAGAACTGGGGAAACCATTTAATCCTAAAGGGTTCATTGGAATAGGAGACGTCATATATCAATCCATTCTGGCACTTGCCTGTGTAAACCATTAGACAGGGCTGTGCATATTCTACAACCACACCATGCAAATGCATAAATTGGTGCCACTGGGTGCTCAATCTCACATCTAAGAACCTCAGATAGCTTTGCCTTGTTTCCTTTTTTAAAAACGAAACGAAAACAAAGACATATTTCTAGCCCTTAAGGCTGCAAAGATGTACTTAGAAATGTGCGAACAATGCATGGTGAAATTGTAGAAAGAATAGGATTTCCACGGATCAGGCCAATGCAGGGTATTTAAGCCCTTTGACTTTCCTCATCAAACAGCTGAAATACAATTGTGTGTGTGTTTGAGTGCATATACAGAGAGTGAGAGAGACAGACAGACAGGCGGGAAGAGAAATATTTGTTTCATTTGCATAGTTCATCCATACTGCAAAAACACTTTGGCATCAAATTCTTATAGGACCAGATGATTCACTATGCCGATATTAGACAACAGAGGGTATGAATTTTAAAACTCTGGAAATTCATATTATAGCAGACTTATTATGACATCATTAAATGACTTCTTTTAGCTTGGTTCTTGTCCATATTTTAGAGCATGGTAACATGGCGAGATAAGAAAATGGTAGGATTTGAAATTGTGAAATTATGACTATGTGCTGAGGAGAGTAAGGTAATAAATAGCATTGCACTAGATAACTTAGTTAGACTGATGGTGGAGCAAAGTGGAGAATCTAATTCCAATAGTCCCATCCGGTCATTACACACCTGCAGTGGTGATCAACTATCCAAGCATAACAAGAGAACAGATGTAACAGCAGTCAAGTCGCCATCTGGAAATGGCAGTCAGGATTAAAATAAAAGAACTGTTGCAACCTAGCCAAAACCTCTCTTATTATTGATACATTGGTATTGGTATACATGGCATGCTACAGAGCGATATGTACAAAAAAGACCAGTCTCTGCCCCAAAGAACATACAATCTCCATTAAGATGGGTGGGTGGGGACAGATAACAGATCAAGGGCAGGGGCAGAGAGAGAAACTGGCAGCAATGAGAAGATGCTGTTACCCAGCCTTAGATAAGAACAGAAGAGCCATGCTGAATCGGGATGGCTTCACTAGTGTCAGGTCTGCATAACAGTACCTGGGGGCAGTTGGGGGGGAGATGAATTTTGGCAACACTATTTTGTTCCCTGTTGTAATGCAAAGTATTTGGGGATGGGTTGGTTTTTAATGGCCAATTAAGACCCATTAGTTTTATAAAAAGGGCTACTCCTAGAGGAGATGAAAACTGCTAGAACTGGTTTCCTGATATGGATCAACATGGTGCTGCCTGAATTTTTGGATTCTTCTATGAGGATTGTCATGATGAGCACCTGCACTTCAAAATTTCCTACTCAGGAATGTCACTCACAGATTCATGTTCTGACCCAAGTGAGTAAGAAGGCAAACTAATTTACTCAGAAGTCTCTCTTAAGTTCAATGTGCCTTATTCTCTAGGAAGTATGCTTAGGATTGCAGCCTTAACCTTTCAAATCCATAACCCTAATGTACTTACTAGAGGTGTTTTCTCATTCTATTTTTAAAAGACATGACCGTGCTGTTGGGAACAACATCCATAGTGTACGATGCATGGGGAAAAAATATCTCAAATGTATTTATTTGTGTTCTGCCAAGAATTCTACTTCAAGAGCCTTCTTTTGGTTTATTTGAACTTCAGGAAATTGGATTGGCTCCTAAAATAAGTTAATTTAGGGCACAATCCTATGCATGTTTGGACAGAACAAGGTCCTACAACTCTCAGCATTCCCAAGCCAGCCATTCCCTTTTGCTACCCTATTACAGCTCCCATTCTGTGAAGGTGATGCAACAAGCGGTCCTAAGTATTTTACTTTGGAGGTTTAGAAACAAATGCGATAACCAGTTGCTGGGGAACATGGGTGGCTGTTGCACCATGTCCTGCTTGTTCATCCCTGGCCGATGGCTGGTTGGCCAATGTGTGAACAGAGTGCTGGACTAGATGGACCCTCGGTCTGATCCATCATCAGGGCACTTCTCATGTTCTCTTTGTAGTTCCCCAAGCATTACCAATTTAAGTAACATTCATCTTGCATTTTTCTTCTGGTTTGGGTCCCCTGTGACTCCAATTTTGGGTAAATCTACAATTTTTACTACGATTGGCTTCCAGTTGTGCACTTAGAGCTTTCCCACTAAATAAAAGAGAGCTTTGGTGTATGAGTGAAACTTGTAAATGAAAATATTAGTATTAACTGAAATAATTTGGGAAAACATGACAAAATTATTTGAGCATGACTGAGCCCAGGTTCTTATTGATTTCAATGGAAAAGCTGAGCATGTGTATAACTGTCTCCCACTGAAACCAAACAGACTTTAAAGGGATTTATTTTGGCTGGATTGTGCTCAGTGTTTGGAAATAATGCATCCTCAAAAAAGTTGCTTTCCTTAGGATTTGGGGCTTAAATTCTCAATGTAGATCTCCAGCTGGGCTGTAAGAATGTTTATATGTCGACAAAGTAAATACTGTTTAAAAGATGCTTGTTTACGGAGAACATTTGAATAGGAGTGGTTGAGCAAGAGGAAGTTCAAACCAGCTTAAAGCATCCAGAGCGAGCGCAATGTTACACAAAGTTAGGAAATTCACAGCCAAGGTTCTACAGTAAACAGTCGCTTTTCTATATCACACATATGTAGGACCCTCCCTTTCCCTCTGTGGCATGCTGGTAAGTTTACCTCATGCTTGTTCTCAGAAAGAGTTTACTCTGAAACTCAAAAGTTTCAACTTCACAGTCTGAATTACTAGATTCTCAGCAGTTCAAAGTAATGTTGCTGTAAACATGCCATGGAGGATTTAGCTCTGTTTGAAGTTGCATTCCCGTCACAGCTGCAAAACAACAGACTTCTCCTGCAGCTTCAAGTAGCAGAATACAAGTATGTCTTCCCATACCTTCTTTCCTGAGACGATTTCATTTCAAGCACTTCTATCCATTATATCAATCATTGATCATATATATAATGCTTAGGTATGTTTCTGTACAGGCTTCAGCTGATACAGGTTGCCAAGCAACAGTAACAACGTGTAATGTCAGCTGATACAGGCTGCTAAGCTCCTCGCCCGACTCCTCCGGGCTTTCCAAGGTAATCCTACCCCCTTTTCTGCCTCTTTGCCCCCCCCCCCACGAAGGGGGCAGCACCACGGTCCGGAGCATGAGTGAGGCACAGCCAGGGCCCTTGGTGGCTGGGTGGGAGACCGCTCGCCTGCTGCGAGCCCAGGCCCCGGCCTAATCTCATGCGAGCTGGGCAGGTGGCCCAAGGCTGACAGGAACCCCGGGGAGAGGGGGACACCTACTCCCCCTCCCCCCGACCTCCCTGCCCTCCAGGTCTGCCAGACAGTGCTGTATCGGCAGCCTCCAAGCAGCCCATGCCCCTGTGATGATATTTAATTAGTAAACTTTAAGATATGCTACAACAGTGTATGTTACGCCGGGTACAGCTAGTTTAGTTTAATCGGGAAATGGGGTGTCCATTTATTAATTCCCTACTCCCCTGCCTCCTCAACTGCTTGCAATGGATTATGACTTCACAGTGGTATTCTAGTCAAGTAGCACCACTTTAGGGTTGGATTCCAGAGCCTATCCACGTTTACACAGTAGCAAATCCCACTGACTCCAATGGGACTGATACCCATGGAAATGTACACATGGTTGGAGCCTATCAGTATGACCCTGTACTCCAGTTATACCTGCTGGGCCAGACAAGATTATTCTCACACACCCTTTGCAGTGGCAGTTCACAACACTATGCTGACAAAGGAAAAATATTCATACCAGGGTAACAATATCCTTCTACCAGCAAGGAGACTATCACTGGTGTAACCCTTATACTGGCAGGACTCCACCAGGACAAGGAAAAAAATCTTGATGGACTGAGGTGGAGCCTGATGAGGTAAAAGTAGAACATAAGAACAGAACATAAGAAGAGCCCTGCTGGATCAGACCATGGATCCATCTAGTACAGCATTCTGTTCACACAATGAACAGATGGGAAATCCACAAGCAGGACACGGGAAATCCACAAGCAGGACACAAGTGCAAAAGCACCCTCCCTCCCATGTTCCCCAGCAACTGGTGTACAAATGTATTCTCCCTTAATAGTGGAGGTAGCATAGAGCCATCAGGACTAGTAGAAGTTAGTCAGAAATCTGTACCCACTCAGGGGTTAGTTCCATTCCCCTACTGCCAGCATAACGTTACATCTGCAACCTTGTCTACCTTGACAGGACTTTATTTTGCTTGATTTGGTCATCATTGGACAATATTGGCTTCCCCTACAAGCCCATGGTGCAAGACACTACCTCAAAGAGCAGGTATTTAAGGCAGGAAAAAATGGACAAGTGGACTGATCATATAATAACAAAGTAATCCTGACTTGGCAAGTAGATCATACAGAACTGGCCTGCCATCACTCCAAAGTTCATATAGGTCTCCCATC
This sequence comes from Elgaria multicarinata webbii, assembly GCF_023053635.1. Classification (NCBI taxonomy): domain Eukaryota; kingdom Metazoa; phylum Chordata; class Lepidosauria; order Squamata; family Anguidae; genus Elgaria; species Elgaria multicarinata. The sequence continues at coordinate 17,002,237 of NC_086177.1, read as the reverse complement.
CAACTGGAATGCAGGGACTGGAACCAATTAGGGGGTCAGAAACTAAGGAAGATGGGATGGGTCTATTGCTTCCTAACCTTCCTGTGCTAGGTGAAGGGCTGATGCCTCTGCCTGAAAGGACTTGGGTTCTGGCCTAATGTGGGCTGTTAACTAGGGATGTGCTCCGCTCCGATTAGAAGCGGAAAATCAGAAGCGAATTGGCCTGCTCCGCCTTGCTCAGAGGCAGAGTAGAAGCGGACCGGGGACCTGTAGAAGCACAGCGAAGAGAAGCGCCCATACGCGGAGCGCTTCTCTTTTCGCGGACCGATCCGATCGCCATTTTAAAAAATTTCGCCCATAGGATTGCATTGCGGAAAAGAATAGGGGATAACTGTGTTGTTTTTAAAGCTATCTTTCTGAAAGTTTGTGTGCTTAGAGAGTCGTGGCTGGGGGTCATTTTGAGCCTACTCTCAGCTCTCTGTGTGCTGTGATTCGCTTGCTAGAATTTTATTTATTTATTTATTTATTTATTACATTTTTATACCGCCCAATAGCCGAAGCTCTCTGGGCAGTTCACAAAAATTAAAACCACAGTAAAACACCCAACAGGTTAAAACACAATTACGAAATACAATATAAAAAGCGCAACCAGGATAAAACCACACTGCAAAGTTGATATAAGATTAAAATACAGAGTTAAAACAGTAAAATTTAAATTTAAGTTAAAATTAAGTGTTAAAATACTGAGTGAATAAAAAGGTCTTCAGCTGGCGATGAAAGCAGTACAGTGTAGGCGCCAGGCGGACCTCTCTGGGGAGCTCATTCCACAACCGGGGTGCCACAGCAGAGAAAGCCCTCCTCCTAGTAGCCACCTGCCTCACTTCCTTTGGCAGGGGCTCACGGAGAAGGCCCCCTGTAAATGATCTTAAGGTCCGGGTAGGTACATATGGGAGGAGGCGTTCCTTCAGATAACCTGGCCCCAAACCGTTTAGGGCTTTAAATGTCAATACCAGCACTTTGAATTGGGCCCGGACCTGGACTGGCAGCCAATGAAGTTGTAAAAGGACTGGCGTAATGTGATCTCGCCGGCCAGTCCCTGTTAATAATTTTTGGAAAAATCGGGTAAAACAGCGGGAAAATGTACCTTTTTCGAAGGGCTGAGGGGCAGAGTCAACTCCCGGTCATGATCACATGATCCCAAAATTGGAGGAGGGGATAGGCAAAACAGGTAACTTGGGATTCTGGGAACTTCTCTTTCTTAGTCTGAACGGACTTTTCCCAGTGTTTTTTAAAACAGTAGCCCCACCAAATGCACAAACACAACCTGAAATCATATACTAAGCCAATAATAAGAGATAGAAAACACAGCACTGCTACACACCCTAACTTTGGGGAACAACTGAAAAGATGTGGTGCAAGGGGATGAGATCCCCTAGGGCATGTGGACATGCCCAGTGCACTCTCCTGACCTTGGAGGATCATCAGAGTCCTCCAAAGGTAAATCACTGGAGAGAATGCCTATCATGAGTTGAAGTGATCGTTTGCTTCTTAAAGACTGGTACCTAGACAGGATCAGTCAAATTGGCAGATGATTCCCCCTCCCTTTGGGCACGTCCACTCCCCTCTTACTGGTAAAAGACAGATATAGCCTTTTTAAAAAAATTCTTCTTGTTGTTTATTCAGCATCACTGCTGCTTTTAATTCCACCCCTCCTTTATTTATTTATTTATTTATTTATTCCATTTTATATGCATTATTGGCTTATCCTTGGCTCACTTCCTTATGCCCCCAGAAATGTCTGCTGCCTGCCTGCCTTCCCTCCCTCCTCCCCTGCCCACCTCGCAGGGATGGTTTTTGTGTGTCTTGCTTTGACTCAGGGGAGAAGTCCTTTCTGTGCTCAAGTTCCAAATCCATTTTTCAAGTGTGGAAGAAGATTCATATTTAGGTTTATCTCTACTCCCCAATTCATGGCATGTTGGGATTTCCTTTGAAATGGGCCCATTGAGCTGTCTGCAGCTTTAAATCCCTGAGATACTGGGGTGTCTGACTTTCATAAATTCCCCAAAAATCAGGGGATGATGGGATTGGCTTGAAACTTGGCATCCATGTGGACACATGGATAAGCTGTCATGAGACCGAAGGTGAGGTTTCTGACATGCAAATTGACGTAGTTGTAAAATGGGACTTGATTTGGGGTGAGTTAAAATGTTAGAGCCCCACCAAAAATCAGGGGATGATGGGATTGCCTTGAGTCTTGGCGTGCATGTGTATCCCTGGATAAGCTATCATGGTGCCGTGTTTGAGGTTTCTAACATGCAAATTGACGGAGCTATCAAAAGGGATGTGAATGGGGTGCCCGATTTTCAAAAATCCCCCTAACATCAGGGGATGATGGGATTGGCTTGAAACTTGGCGTCCATGTAGACACATGGATTAGCTGTCATGGTACTGAAGGTGAGGTTTCTGACGTGCAAATTGACGTAGTTGTAAAATGGGACTTGATTTGGGGTGAGTTAAAAGGCTTAAGCCCCGCCAAAAATCAAGGGATGATGGGATTGCCTTGAGTATTGGCGTGCATGTGTATCCCTGGATAAGCTATCATGGTGCTGAGTTTGAGGTTTCTAACGTGCAAATTGACGGATCTATCGAAAGGGGTGTGAATGGGGTGCCCGATTTTCAAAAATTCCCCAAAAATCAGGAGATGATGGGATTGGCTTGAAACTTGGCATGCATGTGTACACCTCCATGTGGTGTCATGGTGCCAAACTTGAGGTTTCTAACTTTAACAGAAAAAAAAGTTGTATACTTTTTTAGCTTTTAATGCAAGCCTATGGGGGGGGGGGGAAACGGAGCTCCGATCCGGATCCGGAGCTCCGCAGCGGAGCGGAGCGGACATAGGCGGAGTGGGGGCGGAGCGAAGCAGCCCGATCCACAAATCACGGATCTGGAAGAGAAGTGGAGCGGGGGATCCGTGCACACCCCTACTGTTAACTGTCAATCCTCTCCTTCCCCTATAACAGCAGATTTTATATATATATATATATATATATATATATATATATATATATATATGGGAGAAAATGTTGCTAAACCTAGGACTGAAAAAACAAAAAACAAAAGGAGGACTGTACATTGGCTAAACTCGATCACACCATTGACCTGGCAAGTTTTACCGGAATAATGCAAATGCACAACCAGGCAATTCCATCAAATACTATCATGACAAAGATTTGCTGGGAAGTCCCAAGGTTTTCCCTGCAGTTAAGCCCTGAATACTGGCCAGTGACTTGGAAACTAGGGGTGGGGGGGGGGGGTGTTTACTGCCAGCCAGTCCCAGCATAAAAAAAACCCCAGGGCTAGAGCATGCTTATGCTTGTTTTAACAGCACCTAGATAAGAGCAATATAAGAGTGTAATAGATCCCAAAAGGTGAGCGAGAAAGAAAAGAAGCACAGTTTTACATTCAAAAAGCCCAGAGTGAATCATACACCCTGGCTACCTGCCTATCCTTGAGCTAGGCTTATCATCTGTCTCTGCCTGATGTTTATCTCCTCACTTACCTAGTGTGAGAAGGGATAGCCACATCATGCAGATCAAAGCACCCCCCAGGACAGAACTGATGATAAAAGCGTTCTGCATTCCTGAAATCAGAGTAATCACATTCACAAATTACTCCCAGAGACTGATGGGCCACCTTGATGAAAGGGTGGTCTGGATGCACTGCTTTCCTTAGCCAAGGCCCCAGCAGTAAGGTCTGGCCATTCCTCGGTGAATCACCACAGAGGAGAGATAAAGTTTCAGATGCGCTGGAGTGTAGGCCCTGTGACTAATGAATGAATGCCTCAGCAACAGATTAATGGCTTGAACCTAAAGCTATGTCCGTACTTATCTTCTGATTACATTTCATTTCAGTCTCTCTGTCTGTAGCCTGGAAATAATCTTTGTATGTATCCCATGCTCATGCATTCCTGCATTCCAGAATCACACACTCAGACTCAATTACTGGGATTTTGGTTAGTTTTACCCAATCCTTCTCAGATTTACACTACTGCACCCTTCCACTCAGACAACCTCTGGCACATTTTGAGCTCTCTGAAAAAAAGAAAGAAAGGAGCTGGGAATTATAGTTTGACAAGGAAGGAAAGGAACCTCTCGTGCAAGCACTGAGTCATTACTGACTCTTGGAGGGACGCCAGCTTTCGTTGACGTTTTCTTGGCAGGCCTTATAGCGGGGTGGTTTGCCGTTGCCTTCCCCGGCCATTGTTACCTTTCCCCCAGCTAACTGGGTACTCATTTTACCGACTTCGGGAGGATGGAAGGCTGAGTCAACCCGAGCCGGCTGCCTGAAACCAGCTTCCGCTGGGATCGAACTCAGGCCGTGGGGAGAGTTTCAGCTGCAGAAACTGCTGCTTTACCGCTCTGCGCCAAGGTGCTAAGAAAACAAAGAACCTGAGGTCAAATAGTGATAGTCTGTGCGATGTGGAGCCTGCTCCTCAGATGAATATTAATCAGCAGATTTCAGGAGAAAATGCTGGGAAAGATACAGCCTGAGAGCTCTTCTTATGTTCATGGGTGACAGCTTCAGAAGCAGTGCAACACCAGGAGACATCTATTGCCTTCATGTGCTGCTTGTAGGCTTCATAGAGGTATCAGGTTGGCCTCTGAGGAATGCAGGACCTTGGACAAGATAGGCCTTTGGTCTGATCCAGAAATGGTTTTAATCTTAACAGGCCTGGGATGGGTTTCACCAACAGCCATGCCAGTTCAAAACCATAAAACATGATAACTAGAAGAACCATGCTCTCAAGTGAAACAGGACTTTTCTTAAGATGAAGTTTTTCAGAGTGAAAAGCATTTTTTTAAAAAGATGTCAAATATTCAGATAGACAGTAGCATAGGAAAGTTAAGTGTTGTTTAAACCAACAGAGCTGAGGCTTTTTAAATACAAACTATGATGACTGGGTTACAAAGTGTCTGGCCTTGCTGAAGAGATCAGGTTACACACTTACACACACACACACACACACACACACACACACTTTCACCAGGTAGCAAAATATTTCAACAAGGTGTGGGAAACGTTAATTCAGTAAGAGGTATCACTCTGTTTTGCTCTGTGAGACTAGTACAGCTGTAAATCCTTTCATCTACAAAACATGCTGTTCTTGCCAACAAGGAGAAATGATAGATTGGTGTGGTGAGTAAATGAAACAATGCCCATGTTTACAACTGGAGTCACAACCTTATACCACAACCACACATAAACCAAAATATTTGTCTTTAAGACAATTGAGCCTCAAAGTCTACAACCCAGAGAAATGTACGAGTACCCACAGAATCAACAGAATTTTTACACTGAATTATGCAGCTCGCTTTTTCTGCATTGTGCCTATTGACTCCAAAACAAACATTTTCCCATCCTGAACATCTCAGCAGGAAGTAAAGTCCAGTAAAGTCCATTGGACCTAATTATAAATAACAAGACAGTCTTATGCTTGTCTACTCAGAACTCCTACAGAGTTTGATGTGGCTTACTCTTAGGTTAGTACGCAAAGAATTGCACTCTAAGTATTCGTGATTAGGATGTTTGTCAGACTACATCTGAGTACTTGTGGGCAATTGTGTGTGGGGGGGTCCATGTTACTCCCTATGTGCTTTTTCATAAGCGGGGAAGGAGGATCATTTTGAAGTTGTGCCACCTAGGACAATAAAATAACCATTTTCTTTTGAAGACTCTTCACACTAGATTGGAATACAGACCAAAGACATTATTCCATGCAACGTATGGTTTAAAACAAGGATGGGGAACGTATGGCCCTCCGGATGTTGTTGGGACACTCAGCATTGGCCATGCTGGCTAGTAAGCCACACGTTCTCTAATCCTGACCAAAAAGAATGCATGGGTGTATGACTACCAGGCTTCCTTTTTAACTTCTATTAAGTACTAACTGCAAAATCAAAGTTTAAAATGATAGCCAAATCTCAGAAATATGAACTTCAGATATTTTTAGAATTCTGAACTCTGTCTGATCACTCCTCACGCATTCAGCCAGACAATACAGTTCAGTTCTCTAATATCTACGTCAGTTCTGAGAACACACATAAGCCAGATGTATCTGAAACTCCGAAGGCCCCTATTTACCATGAACACTCCCAGTTTCCTGATATTGGTCTCTCATAAATTATTGCACCTATTTTGGCAGAGATAGATAGATAGATAGATAATCAATGTGTTAGATCCCTGAGTGCAATTGGAGCCAGCTCTTCTCTAGTGACCACCAAGGCATCCTGCAGGGCATAACCTGCTATTTCACATGCTGAAGCTGATGAGGTTAACGCCGAACTGTTGTTAAAACATTACAGGCCGGAAAGGTTATAGTTATAGGCTATTATATCATTCAGCAAAAGGAACACCCTCCCTGCTTTTAAATCATTTCAGGACAGATTACTGCAGAGGAAGCGGGTACCACTTGCAGCGCATGGGGAAGGACCTTCAGCAATACACAAGAGTTAGAATCATCCAACCCTTGTGGGCAAGGGGCACTTCCTGCAAATGGCTTCTCTCACAACGTGTCCCATTTTATTTATTTTCATAGAATCATAGAATAGCAGAGTTGGAAGGGGCCTACAAGGCCATCGAGTCCAACCCTCTGCTCAATGCAGGAATCCACCCTAAAGCATCCCTGACAGGTGGTTGTCCAGCCGCCTCTTGAAGGCCTCTAGTGTGGGAGAGCCCACAACCTCCCTAGGTAACTGATTATTGTCATACTGCTCTAACAGTCAGGATGTTTTTCCTGATGTCCAGCTGGAATCTGACTTCCTTTAACTTGAGCCCATTATTCCATGTCCTTTTCAGTATTTACATCCTGCCTGCCTTCATACACACCCAAGCTGCTAACTATTTTTTGGTTTCTCATCAGCAGCTACGTCACCAATATAATGTAAGAATGCCACCCCCTAAAATAGACCCTCCATTTGCTTGGCTGCACCACTGAGGATGTTTGGCAATGGGATTGTCCACATAGTCCTAACTACAAAGTATTCTATAAAGGCATCGCTCCAAGGGACTGTCTTCATAGCACCAAGTTGGCACGCTTTCCCCCTAAACCCTGCAGTTTTACCTACCTGGGGTGATGCCAAGTAATCGCAACGCCAAGGAAGGTTTCTGCTGGTCATCCAGGTACTGGAGCTACCCCACCCTCTTCCTGGTTTCCAGCGACAAATCGCTGGTCACCTTCCACCAGGACTGCCCCCACCCCACCCCACCCCGTATAGCAGAAAAGCCATACTGACCTCACTCCCAATGAAAGAGTTGGGGTAAGTCCCCAACTTCTTTTCTGCACAGCTTCGTGGGAAAGCCCTGTGGTGGATGCATGTAGACCGCCCGCAAGAAACAGAAACAGAGGACAGTCACTCTGAAACATTTCCCAAGGTGTCTTAGCCCATCACTGCATTACTAAGGGGCCTTTCCACACAACTGTGTGTGCCTTTCCTCCAAACCTCTCCTCTCCTTCTCCACGACCCCACCCAGCAATTCTCTTGCTTCCCCCTGGCTGTTCTCTTGTTGCCACTCTTGCCTCCTTATTGCTCCCTTTTGCCAGGCTTGCTGCCTCTTCCCTTCGGTCCTTACTCCTTTTGCCGCCTCGTGGCTCTTAAAGGGCTTCACTGTAGTTCCACCACACAGAGCAATTTGAAGTCAGACTGCAGTGGTTTTACACTTCAGATCTGACCCATTGATCCTAGACATCTTTCTCATCACACTTTTGTTGCTAGGGCCATTTGTGGTCCCAGATAACAGTCTGTGGACAAATGATGCTGCTACTTTGTAAGCAGGCTTTGGCCTAGTCAGTGCCTCAATGGGAGACTAACTTTGAGCCCCCTGTCAGTCATTTCCTCACATATTTAAGTCATTTCCTTACATATATTTCACTGACACACCAACTTTTTACTCCATGCATTATTGGTAGTCTCTCTAATTTTCACGTCAAATATCTTCAGCGCAGTGATGAACCCCTATAATATGATGAGGTTCAATACTGCCACCTACAGTTTCTTGGATTTTGCACCCCTGCAGTGAAGCCAGAATAAATATATAACCTGAGTTTTCTCTCTGAATAAATATCCACTGTTGCCCTCTATTTTTGCGATACTTCAGCTAGTTCTTTTGACATGTAAGGTCAGAGGCATTAGGGAGGTGGATCTAGCTGCGAAATGTTTGTTTTGTTTTTTGTGGGTAGATCCCTGACATCAGAAATTAAAGTTCTCTCCCCAATGGACAAAACAACAGTCCATCTCTGCTACACAGCTGGCTTTGACTACACTCAAATTACCATAAATATGTGAGACCACTCTCAGGCCACAGCTAGACCTAAGGTTTATCCTGGGATCATCCAGGGTTCGCCCCTGCCTGAGCACTGGATCCCCTGTGTGTCACCTGTGATGAACAGGTTTGACCACTGGACGATCCAGGGATAAACCTTAGGTCTAGCTATGGCCTCAGTCTCCATCTTCCAGGAAGCATTTAGCAATCTAATTTTGCTCTCTTTCAGAACATCTGCAAGAAACTCTGCATTTGCTCTGAAACCCAAGTTTCTACTCAAGTAGGTAACATGTAACTAGCTAAGTTAGATTGTCCTTTTAAATTATTTTATTTTATTTTATTTTTAAACTTGACATTTCATTGCATTGTTTTAAAAGGGATTTTCTCTCTAAAACTTTCCCCATGAGTAAGATGGCCCAGATACTAAACTACCCCTTGTATTCTTAGGAAATTTCACAAAGTTTTGTTAAGTTGTGCGTCTTCTGGGCTTTCACCGTGTACAGCCGAAGCACCTTTCTTTTTTACTTTTCCTCTGAGCTGGGGTGAAGAGAGCGGTCCTTGGCAGAAGGACTTAAAAATTCCCCAAGCTGCTGGAAAGACTATGGTGTGTCAGCAAGTTTAACCTGACGAGTGGCAGTTCCCCTTCTTCTCAGATCTGTAACAAGCACAAACCTAGGTATTTTCCATTCATGTTGTGCTCTTGTGTGGACAGGAAAGCCACAACACTCCTAGTTTACTTTTGCATTTAAGTTTTCAGTTACGCCTGGTCTCCAGTTACAACTCATGCCTGGTTTTCTTCTGGGCTGTGGCTGAAATCAATGCCTTTTGCTTACATCAACGGAAGAAAAGAGCAAGTTCTTCTCCAGGTTAGGGAACCCAGCCAGAGTTCCATGCTTGCATTGAAACCAGGTGATTTTTTTTTCTTTTTGTCCAACTGCCACCAATAGCAGATCAAATTTTTCTATTCTTCTTTCCCACATTCGTGTATGTTAGATTAAGGTTCATAGTCATCAACTAGCTTGGATATTTGTGGCATCAGGTATTGAGTATCAAGCACATTAAACTGCTTACAAACACACCTGGGGAGTACAAGAGGACTTCGGATGCCTGGGAAAATGTGCATGTCAAAAGATTTGTGTGAAGAAATTAAGGTCGAATTGTAGAATATTGTCTACGTCGGCTTCAATACTAGGTCGAGCAGAAGGATTGTGGGTAGCAACAGCAATGCCATGCTTTTGTAAACCGCTCAGAAAGCTTCGGCTGTGGGGTGATATGAATGACATACTGTTTCCCCTTAGCAACCATACAGCATCACATTACTGCTGCTTAAGCACAGGGCTTTCCAGTCCAAACAAGTGTAGCATCCAAACCATTTCTGAAGCTCATACAATGCAGGGTGCTCTTGGCCAACACCTCTCAGGTTGCCACCTCTCCCCACTGCCAGTTCAAATAGTCTCTCTGACAGCTCATGTGCTCAACAAACCACTTGCATAAGTGGTCTACGTAGCGTAATGCAAGACAAGAGTACTTGTGGAAGTCTCCAGGGTGTATTGGAGATGTGGAAACCTCCATTTACAGAGATCTAAGTCACAAGTCATAACAAGCCACCATGGGTTAATTTGCACATGGGGCTTGTTACTGTGCACCAGCCAATGTTTGAAAATGAAAGCCTTGGTGGGAGTACACTACAGCTTGTCACAAGAACATGCTAGATCAGACCAAGGGTCCATTTAGACCAGCACTCTGTTCACACAGTGGCCAACCAGCTGTTGATCAAGATCCCACAAGTAGGACACAGTGCAACAACACCCTCCCACTCATGTTCCTCAGCTACTGGTGTATATAGGCTTACTACCTCTGATACTGGAGGTAGCACATAGCCATCAGGAATAGCCATTGATAGCCTTCTCGAGGAATTTATCCAACCCCCTTTTAAAACCATCCAAATTGGTGGCCATCACTACAACTTGTGGTAGTGAATTCCATAATTTAACTATGTGCTGTATAAAGAAGTGCTTCCTTTCATCTGTCCTGAATTTCCCACCAATCAGCTTCATAGGATGACCCCAAGTTCTAGTATTATGGAAGAGGGAGAAGAACGTCTCCCTATCCACATTCTCTACACCATGCATAATTTTGTACACCTCTATCAGGTCTCCCCTTAGCCTCCTTTTTTCCAAGCTAAACAATCCCAGTTGTTTCAAATTTCACTCATAGGGGAAATTCTCCAGTCCCTTGATAATTTTAGTTGCCCTTTTCTGCACATTTTCCAGTACTACAATATCTTCTCCTTTTGTAGGTGTGGTGACCACAACTGTACACAGTATTCCAAGTGTGGTAGCACCATAAATTTGTATAAACGCAGTATGATACTGGCAGTTTTATTCTCAATTCCTTTTCTAATAATGGCTAACCTGGAGTTTGCCTTCTTGACAGCAACTGCACACTAGGTTGACATTTATAATTCAGCTGTCCACCACAACCGCAAGATCTCTTACTTGGTTGGTAACTGCCAGCTCAAATCCCATCAGGTTATTCTTAAAGTTGGGATTTTTAATTTATTTTTGTCCCAACATCCAACACCTTACACTTGCTTACACTGAACCACACCTGCCTTTTGGATGCCCACTCTCCCAGCTTGGAGATATCCTTTTGGAGCTCCTCACAATTCCTTTTTGTTTTAATCACCTTAAATAATTTGGTATCATCAGCCAACTTCACTGCTCACTCCTAATTTCAGATCATTTATCAACAAGTTGAAAAGGATTGGTTCCAATTCAGATCCCTGTGGGACCCCCACTATTTACTTCCCTCTATTGGGAGAATTTACCATTTACTCCTACTCTCTACTTTCTGTATTTAACCTGTTACAGATCCAAAAGAGGACCTCTCCTCTTATTTATGTCATGTAAACCCACAGGCCATGGGGTAATGCTGCTGGGACTTTTGCAAGTATCATTGCTCGATATTACACCTAACACAAAAGTAAGCCACTCGTGTGAACATGTTGGCCTTGTCTACACCAGCCGTTTATTCCAGGATAATATCGGAATCATCCCTACCGGGCCACATGACACACAGCTGATCCTGCAGTGGTTATTAGATTGTAAGCCTATGCGGCAGGGTCTTGCTATTTACTGTTTTACTCTGTACAGCACCATGTACATTGATGGTGCTATATAAATAAATAAATAATAATAATAATAATAATAATAATAATAATAATAATAATAATAACCCCTCAGTTATTCAGGAATTTGTCACAGTTTTTTCGGCTCTCTCACTATGATCCCAAAGTCCACGGCTGGTGTGCACCCCCTTTTGCAAAGCTGTTGCTGTTTGGCGTGAATTCCTGGCTTGCTGAACAGCCAACCTGCTGTCAGGGGCGTGTCCAGCAGCTTCAGAGGTGTGCAGGAATGGACCCGTCTGCCATTTGGGGCACAGTGTTTGATTATCGTCATGTTGTGGTGCCGACCGTGTGTATTTTTTTTAACACAAGCATATATCTGTTCAGCATCACATATTCGCTGGATCTCCTATCCACCCCATGTGTAGCTGTGCATTTGCGTTCATGTGCATCCCTCCCGATTCATAAAAAAAGCCCCGTAGCCGCGTAATCTGCCTGTCCCCGTCCACTTCTCCTGATCCACATGCAGAAGCGCCTTAAGGGGACACACATCCCTCACGTGTGCCCCGTGAGCGGCAATCGCGGAAGCATGAAAACTCACAACCACCCCCTCCTCCCTTGCGAAAGGGCTGTAGGAGTTGGTTAGGCCGTTGTGTGCAAATAAGGTAAATGAAACCCAACCAGGCCTGCACCTACTCTAGAGTAAAACAGGAGAAAAAAAGAAAAAGATATAGCTCCTAGACACAGATTTAAAAGTAAGATCTCTTTTGGCCCAGAGTGTATACCAAGATCAGGGAGAAGGAGAATGACTTGAAGTGTAGAATATTAGAGTGTGAAGATGGCATGGAGCAAGTAAGATGATATGGACTGGGAATTGTATTATTTTATGTGCCCATTTGGGACACAGTCTTCCAAAAGATTGTTCTGTTGCAACCCTATTGAAATGAGAGGTGCTCATTTATTATTATTATTATTATTATTATTATTATTATTATTATTATTTATTTATATAGCACCATCTATGTACATGGTGCTGTACAGCGTAAAACAGTAAATAGCAAGACCCTGCCGCATTCTTTCCCAGCATTGGCATGGTGCATGTGCATTGGCTGCTTAATACCTGTAGATAATGTGTCAAAACTACATAAAGAAACCTGGGTATTCAGTCCCAGTAAATGTAGTTCTCCAGATGTTGTTTGACAGCAACACCCATCAACCACTGGCAATGTTAATGGGAACTGCATTCCTCTAACATCTGGAAGACCACAGATCCCCATCCCTATATTAAAGTGATTAGAAATTGGACATTAAAAAAAAAAAAAACCTCAGAAAGGGAATAATCTCAGTAATAACACTAAATGCACAGCTTTTAGAAAAGGAAATGAATTTATCAGACACAGCTCCATTGCTCTAGAATACGACACAAAAGATTTTTTTTTGTTTTCAGGTCACTTGAAGCTCTTTTCTTTCTGCTTAGCTTTCCAGTGGCATTCATCAGCAGTTCATGAATCGCAAATATTCAAAATGTGAATAGCAACCAGAGGGGATTTGTTATTTTTGGACTTTGGTTACAGTTTTCTTGGTGTGCTAAGGCATCACCACAGTACGAACCTGGATATGCTAGAAAAACTCATTCTATTGGCCCTATGTACAAGAGTCCCCATCCACTGTCACGAACACATCTGGAGAACTGTGATTAAGAAACAGCATTCAAAATTCATACATTTGTGGGGTCAGGCATATGTTTGCAAACATGTGCATCATGCACATCTATTCATTAAGGAAGCCAAGATGCGACTCCGACTTAACAAATACTGTTACCTTTACAAATACTATCTAGTCTACTGTGAGTCAAATATACAAAGTGTAGCATACCTGGGGTTTTCACTGTGCAATGTTAGAAAAGTCCCTTGGTTTATGCCCAAGACTCATTCCAGTACAACAAAAAAGAGGCATGTGAGCTCATTGTGCAATGACGTTTTTTTTTCTTTTTTCTTTCAAGGAGCTGTTTATTGGCTTGTTTCAATTTTATTGTTCATGTACTTTAGTCCTGAAAACCTTTAAAAACTGGATTTAGCCAGGCAGAGGGGGCAAAACAAAGGCAAGGCCAAGCCTTCTTCCCCTTAAGTCTCATGTGTGAAACCACCCTTACTGCTTTGGTTTGAATTCACCAGATTAACCCAGTCTATTTAGGTTAACTATCAGCCCAAGGAATGTGTTCTTACTCTACCAATTCTTTCATTCTGTTCTTGAAGGTATGAAGCTGCTTTCTACTGAGCCAAATCACTGGTCCCATCCAGCCTGCCTTGTGTTCTCTACTCTGACTTGGAGCTACAGAAGAAGAGCCATGATGGATCAGACCAAAAGTTAAATAAGTCCAATATTATTTTTTCACCGTAGGGTTCAACTCACTGCCCTTGGGAAGCCCAGAAGCAGGACATGAATGCAGTAGCACCCTCCTGCCATTGTTCCCCAGTGACTGATATTCAGAGGCCCTGGAGGTAGCATATAGCCATCATGGCTAGTAGTCACTGATAGGCTTATCCTCCATGAATTTATCTAATCTCCCTTCCAAAACTCCCCAAGGTCTCAGGCAAAGGTCCCTTTCCCAGCCCTGCTATCTGAGATTCTTTAACTGGAATCTGGGTCCTCCTATAAACAAACAAAGCATGGGCTCTTAAACTGAGTTATGGGCCCTTTTGTTTTGCTCTTGGCCTTTTTCCCCTATTCACAGAGCCAACCTTCAGAAATCACCGGAGGCACTTTCCTATGGCAAGCTAATGAATTTGCAAAAGAATTCCTATCTTTTCCCCATCCATCTTGACTTGCAGGGAGAAGAGGAGGAGGAGGAGTAAGAAAGAAATGGACCCTTCAGACTCTGGCCATAGCTAGACCTAAGGTCTAGCTATGAACCCTGTTCATCTAGGTGACACACAGGGGATCCAGTGCTCAGACAGGGGCGAACCCTGGAGGATCCCAGGAGAAACCTTAGGTCTAGCTGTGGCCTAGGTGACACACAGGGGATCCAGTGCTCAGGCAGGGGCGAACCCTGGAGGATCCCAGGAGAAACCTTAGGTCTAGCTGTGGCCTAGGTGACACACAGGGGATCCAGTGCTCAGGCAGGGGCGAACCCTGGAGGATCCCAGGAGAAACCTTAGGTCTAGCTGTGGCCTCTCACTCCCTTTCAGCATTCCCACTCATTTGAGTGAGGCCGACACTGTGCCCCAATCGGTCATGTTCAGAAACCACAAGAATGCCATTCCAACCTCAGTGCTTCCCTTCTCACTTCCTTATCTGATTTTTGTGGGCTTGCTTTAATGTGTTGACTGAGATTTCTAAGAGGAAAATATAAATCTTGTATTGGCATCAGTACAGTTCTTCTATGGACATTGAAAAAAGGCAGCCCATGATGGCCTGGCAAGATTAGAGGCCCATGCACTCCTGTTGTTTTTAATAAGACAATTTCAGCTGAAAGAGGATTAACTTCACATTTAGAAACCAGGCACAGCTTTGGGCTTCAAGGCAGAAGTTGTCAAAGGCCTTAGTTTTGGCCTGACTTTGCTGAAAGGAAAGTATAATTCTCCGACTGACTTCAACAAGTATATGAGAGGAGTTCATAGGACACAGAACTGAGCAACTTCTCCGACTATAATTTTGATATTATTAATCCTTTCTCTGACAGCTTTTAATCTCATTCATCTATGAAGCAGATCCTTAATGTTCCCATTTTATGATTCAGAGCTGAGGCTTAGGGTGCTTCCAGATAGCTTCTAGCAGTCAAGAGACATTGTACAACTGTTCTAGCTTTCGTTCTTTAACATATTTTCTATGGTTACAAAAAAGATGGAAGAAGTTGGTGGGAAAACATCGGAACGTTACAAATGACAATGTATGGACCTCTTAAAAAAAAAGGTGGTTTCGCATGCCTGGAGTCCACTCAGAGCAGAGCCTTTACTGTATTGGCTCCCTCTCTGTGGAACTCCCTGCCTGTTAATGTCAGGCAGGCACCAGCATTGCTTTGTCTCCAGTGCCTGCTGAAGACATTTTTATTTAAACAAACCTTCCCTGACTGACCACTCACATTTTTATTGACATAATCTGATTTTAAATATTTTAATTCTGCATTTTAATCCTTCCCCCCCTTCTTTTATTGTTCACTACTTGGGAATCTTCTGTGGTATAGACTGGCATATAAATCCTGTAAATTCATAAATGAACAGCACCAATGTCAGCACTGCAGCCTTAAACTGAGGGTGCTCTTGCCTTGGAAGTTTATGTATTATCCTGCTACACCACTCTTCCACCACAGAGATCAGAGCAGCTTACAACTGGCTCCTGTGGTCTCCCCGCTTGCCTGCTTAGCTTCGGGCAGTAATCCTGTCCTCGTCGTATTCGGAGCCTTGCATTCGGGAAGGGGAAAGGTGTTAACGCATTCACCCTGTTTCCTCAACCAATGTCATAAAGTAAAGATGTGCTTTGCTCTGGACCAAGAAAGCAAGAGTCGCTCAGCTTTAATGTATTTTAAAAAAAAACACTCGCATTTGCCCCATGAAGTGGAAATGGAGCAGAGAAGCAGAAGAATGGAACCGGCTCCTATCATCTGCTTGCTCTTGTTCTCTCTCTCTCCCCCTCTTGCAGTATTGTGAATGTCTTTGGAGGAAAGGGGGGATTTCTTGCATACTGACCTTTCACCTGGGTTTGGAAACTGTAGTAGGAAGGCAATAATGGTTTTCCTGCTCTGGCCATAAAATCAATGCCAGAAGACTGGAATGAATGGAATGTATTCCAAAACACAGCAAGCACCCTAGGGAGCAATCCCTAAAACGCAACCACTGGATAGTTAAGAGAAGCACCCACATTCCAAGCATTCTGATGACAGAGCATTAACTCACAGTCCGCCTAAAGGCCGCAGACCTTTTGAAGACTTCAAGGAGAATGTAATGGGGGTGGGGGGAGATCAAAAAGAGAGTAATAGCTACAAAATGGGGTTTATTGACAGGAAACCCTACGTTTATTGACAAAACAGGGAACCCTGTGCATTTGAAGCGCAGCCACAGAGAGTCCTTTATAGAAGGTGTGCTTTTGAATGGGAGCGCTTTTTTTTTTTTGGCACTAAATATGCCCCTGATGAAGAGCATATCCTAGATTCAAATATGTAGGGTTTCCTGCTTTGTGAATTTTGCACTTATTTTCTTCTGTTCTGAACTGATGGGGGGGGGGGGTTATTCACCTACCTGTGCTACAACCTAAGGACAAAAGAAATGAGAGGCCATCTCCACAACTTAATATTATCAAATGACTCCAGCTATTACCTAGGATGACCATCTTTAACAGTTGCATAGAAAAGGGAATTTCAGCAGGTGTCATTTGTATGCATGCAGCACCTGGCGAAATTCCCTCTTTGTCACAACAGTTAAAGCAGCATTAGCTATACTAGAGTGACCAGATATAAAAAGAGGGCAGGGCTCCTGCAGCTTTAACTATTGTAATGAAGAGGGAATTTCACCACTTGCTGCATATATACAAACGACACCTGCTGAAATTCCCTTATCTATACAACTGTTAGAGATACAGGAGATACATATGGTCACCCTATGTTACCATCTCTCCCTTTGGCCTCCAAAGCTATTTTAAATAATTATTATTATTATTATTATTTATTAATATAGCACCATCAGTGTACATGGTGCTGTACAGAGTAAAACAGTAAATAGCAAGACCCTGCCGCATAGGCTTACAATCTAATAAAATCATAGTAAAACAATAAGGAGGGGAAGAGAATGCAAACAGGTACAGGGTAGGGTAAGCAGGCACAGGGTAGGGTAAAACTAACAGTAGAAAGTAACAGTAGAAGTCTGCACAACAATAATGTGCTCAAATCTCTTCTCAGGGTACTGCTTGTCGCCTTTTTGAGAAGCAAGCAAAAGAGGCAGAGGAGGCAGTAAAACTTGTTTTCTACCTTATTCTTGAATATTCCATGACACCACAACCCACTTCTAAGAGCCAACCCAGACATGTGCACGTTGAATCTATGAAGCAGGGGTCAGTGGGCTCTACATTTTATATGGCAGTGAAGTGGCAAGGTAAGGCTGGGGAGAAGGTGGGTTTCATTACTCAACCCTGCGCTCCCATTTCAATATAAAAAAATAGACTCCTCACACCCATTTTATAGGTAAATAGGCAAGCATACGTGTAATAAAGGTGTGCACATCTGGCTTAGCCCATTAGGGCTAAATTAGATGGGACTTTACCATACAGTTTGGCATTGTGCCATTTGACTTTTGCACAAGCAGCAATGGTGGTGTTAGGGAAGTGTATCAGGAACACACCATGTGAGGAGAAGGGGGTGATTAACCTTTTGTCCCCACCCAGCCCTGACTAGAATCAACTGTTCACCATGCCTACTACTTTTAATGGGAGTAAAACTCCTACTTGCTTCCCTTCCATTGCAAGGAGCAGGCGTGGGTGGGGGGTGAGCAATTCCCAGCATGACCATGGCAGGGACCAAAGGGTAAAAGCCCTCCTCCCACCACCCAGTCCTGATCTACCTCAAGGCCCCCTCACTGGCTATTTCATTTTAATTTATTTTTTAAGTTTATAAACTCCCCTTCATCCACAAGGGATCCCATGGTGGTATACATAATTTCATTAAAAAAATGCCATGTAATAATAACAATAATAATAATAATGAATATGAGGCATAAAAAAGTATTCAACCAACCAACAAATTGATTCAACAACAACATAAAACTTAAAATGCCTGGGCAAAAAAGAACATTTTTACTGGGTGCCAAAAAGAAAGCAAGGTCAGTGACAATTGTCTCTCTCTTGGGAGGGCATTTTGTTTAACAAAAATCAGCTATGCAACTCCAAAGCATGTGTTAGATGTCATATCTAGTTTACTTTAGGAAAATATATGGGGAGCCAATGAATCAAAGCTTGAGAAACCATGAGAGATTTCCAGACTATAAACTGTTTTGTTGCTAAGTGCCCAGTGTTTCCATATGATAAGGAAATGCACATTTTCATTGAAACAACAACAGCTTCTTAAGCTATGCTTCTGTACATAGCTGCATGGCAGTAAATCCCAATGAACTCAATAGGACTAATTTCCTAGTAGACATGTTTGGAATGGTACTGTTAATATCTAATGTTGTACTGAACCGAACTGAACTGAATGGTATTTAGGATAGCCATGACTAACTTCAGTCCCATTCATTTCAATGCATCTAGCAGAAGTAGGACTAATATTTGATGCAATCCAAAGTATTTTCACTAACGGGTAATTTATGTTTGCTGATACTTATCTCAGTTTTAATCTTTTATATATCACTTATGCAATGAGGACTTTCATTCTTTTTCCAATTCATCTGAACAATAGCTCTGAAGTAGGTCATTACAATGGATTCAAGTCCTACTTCATGTACCCAATGCTAAAAATGAATAAATCAATTTTGGGGATGGCACATATAGACCAATGGGAGAGCACATGATTTGCATGCATAAGGTTTCTGATTCAATCCCTTTAATCTCCAGTTAAAGGATCTTGGGTATCTGTGCTGGAGGACAAAAAACCTGGAGAGCCACTATTTAGGGTGACCCTATGAAAAGGAGGACAGGGCTCCTGTATCTTAAACGGTTGTATTGAAAAGGGAATTTCAGCAGGTGTCATTTGTATATATGGAGAACCTGGTGAAATTTCCTCTTCATCACAACAGTTAAACCTGCAGGTGCTCTGCCCTCTTTTAAATCTGATCACTCTAGTATAGCTCCTGCACTTTAATTGTTGTAATGAAGAGGGAATTTCACCAGGTTCTCCATATATACAAATGACACTTGCTGAAATTCCCTTTTCTATGCAACTGTTAAAAATACAGGAGCCCTGTCCTCCTTTCCTTATGGTCACCCTACCACTCTCAGTCATTGCAGACAGATGAGAACAAATGAGAAATTGAATAATAGGACAGATGAATAATTGAAGATGAAAGCTAACAACATCTAGTGAGTCCATAATTAAGCTGGTGTTTGGATCCAGACCTTCCAAGGATTTTTCTTCTTGGAACATATTGTTTCACAATAAAAAGATTACTTCCAAACAATAAACACACACAACTCTACATTTAAGTACGATTAAGACTGCAATCCCATACTCACCATGTAGTAAATCTCATTAAATCCAATAATGCTTACTTCTGAGTAGACATATAGAAATGCATAATCAGCATCTTTATTTTCTAGGAAATTATATGATGCTTTCCAGTGGATTCCTGAGATTTCTAAAGCAGATTAAGGCTTTCACATTTCACATTAACAGTGCCTTTGAACCTCAGTCATGTGCTATGGATGAATGAATGGTTTCAATGTGGATCAAAAGCCAGTGAGAGACCCATCTTTAAATCTATACAGTCTAGCCATTGTGACTTTTATATTTCCATTACAAACTGACTTAAACAAAATTTGATGTAAACTTAATGCATGAAGATATTTTTTGACTCCGATTACAAACTTAAAACCCCCAAATAAACGATGCCGCGTTACTATGCACTTTTTCACAGTCTATAATATTCGCAATCACATTACAGACCAGGGTTTTCAAAAAAAAAACAACCACCGTCTTTATTTCGCCTTACCCCCAAATACTTTAACACTTTTTATTCTCTTCATAGAATACAGACATTAAGCGGGGGAAACTTACGTCATGAGCTGAATATTCACCTTGGTTCATCAAGACAGGATGTCAGCAAACTAAAATTAGGCATCTGAATTTGCCACACAAATTTACGACGACTGAAAAGTGCCAAACAGAACCCCAAAATGAGGAACTAAAAATGAAAGTGTCTCCCTTATAAACCACTGGACTGCCCATACATGTGCACTAAGGAGTGATGTTCAGCCCTAGCTCATTGTTTCAAGTTGCTGCAAAAAGTGGCACGGAGTTCATGTGTGTGTGCATCGGTGGGGGTGCCCCCCTGTAGGCTCTGTGAAGCCAAGGGCTGGTCCTAGCAGAACATCATGGTGATGCAGCAGCAGCAGCTGTGTGGTTCTTGCCCGTGCAGCTCCTGCACTGTGCGCTAGAGCCTGAGAGCTCACCATATTTGGCAACACTAGGAACAGTCAGAAGGTCTTTGCTGTCAGCCTTTCTCCTTCCAGAGTCTGCCAAGCTCTTCCCCCCAACCTATCCCTGGCACCTCGCCCCAGACCCACCAAGAGGCATACATGTTTGAAATCAAAAGCATAGCCCTAAGCGCTGACACTGCCATCTTTCTGAGATGCCCAAATTGAAAATGTACTCTAAATATTTGCATGGTGGATTTTAAATGATGGGAACTCAGCATAAGGGACATCAGCAACTGGAATACAGTACATCCGAAAACATCTGGCAGTGACTAGAAGGGACCCAACTAGAAGGATTTGTTGTTGTTGTTGTTTCCAGAGGATTAGATCTTAACTTCAAATTGTGCTCATTCTGGTCCATTTGTATTTTATCCAAAGCTATATACAGCACTTTATGCCTTAAATCAGAGAGTGTCCAATGTGGCACCCATGGGCACTGGCAAGCCCCTCCTCTGGTGTCCATGGAAAGACCCCAATATGTCCTGTTTAAAAAAACAGCCAACACTAACTTTTGCTCTCTCCTCTGTTTCCCTGTTCCTCCTGGGTCTCCCGTTCTCTGAACACACCACCTTTCCCCATTCATTTTTGATTGGAGGCCAGTATCCCTCCCCCCCCCGCCCTTGACTACATGCTACTGTCACCCAACCAGATTGTAGAAATAGTGGTAGCCAGTTGGGGTAAAAGGTAGATTCTGGACACCAAAGCAGAGAAAGGGGGCAAAAGGAAGCAAGACATTCATGGGCGAGGAAGGGAAAAGGTGTCTTTGTGTTCAATTTGCAGCTCTTTTCACACACGAGGGTGGGATTTTTTGTTTGCTGTCTGCAAACGTCCCTTCCCGTTTGCCTCATGGTGTTGGAAGAGGAGGAGGCAGGCCTGGGCTTAGCCATCTTTTTACCATAGGGGAGGGGATTGGTAGTGGTAATGGACACTGGGAGGGTTTCCTCTTTGCCCCCCTGCCTCCTTGGAAGCCTGCATTTCCGTCTGCCTCATGCTGGAAGTAGAGGCCGATGTGACTTTAAGCCCAACCAGCCCTTTTCATGGGGGGGGGGGCAGTATGGAGAAGTGGAGTATTCCCCACTTGTCCACTTCTCTCCTGCTACTCTTGCTGTAGGAGGAGAAGGCACTCGATCCAGGATTTGCTTTTTAGACACCTACAGAGGGGGATCAGGAGCAGCAGCAGTGCTGGGCCACACTCAGCAGGTCTTACTCTACTCCTCACTCGCTCCATCTGCAGCTCTTCAGTCATGTCTGCTTTTTCCACCACAGCTTTCCCATCCTCCTAAGCTTGCCTTCTGTGGGAAAAGATAGCCCTATGTCACCTCCCTCCCATCTAAAACCCATCCATGTTCTGGATGACTTCAGCCCCCTCCACCAGCAGATGGGTGGCCCTCTTCCTGGCATGTGTGTATTCCTTAACCACAGCCAGGAGCCTCATCTACACTCCTGCTCCTTTCTCTCTGTATGCGCGTGAAGTGGGGCAGGGGGACAAGATTTCATGGCTGGGGGAACAGTCCCCCTCCCCAAAGAAACCAGCAAGGCTGAAAGCCTCTCCCAGTCTAGCGGCTTCCCTCTGTTCTCTTTCTGATCCCCTTCTCCCCATCCTTAGTCATTACCTTCTCTTGAGAGGACACAGCTTTGGCAGCACTTGCTCAAACTCCCCTCCTTCCAGCTACTTCTACCAATTGCAAGGTCCTGGCTTAAGTGTGTATGTTTGGATACTAAAGACAGTGATCATCCTAGATATTTAGGATTCTTACAAGGAATTCCCTTCACAGCACTATCAACCGTACATTGAAGGGATATGTGTAGGGGGGGGGTGCATGTAGGTGTGTGAGAGAAGGAGGGGCTGGATGGGAGGGAAGAGTTCTGAATAGGCCTACATAAACTACTAAGTCCAAATGAATTCAATGGGAGTTACTCACAAGTGCGCACAGGACGGCTGCAGTGCCCATATCACTTTCTCAAAACTCACAAGTCCAAAAAGGTTGGAAACCCCTCCCTTAAATAATTCTCCCTTTTTGTTCATTTAATGACTGAATAACTTAACTTATCCAATGCAATTTCATGCAGAAGACTTAGATCTGAAATAAGCCACATATCTATCTTTATCTTTAGATATAGGTATCAACATACACACACACACACACACACACACACACACACACACTTGCATAGGTCATTGTGTAATGATTTGTCTTTGGTGTTACATTTCATGTCAAATTCATACAAGTGACTATTTACCAACATCTACTAAGTCCATTTTTACAGATCACATGTATCCACAAAACCCACTTTCTGTGTATTCTTGATACAGTGGAGTGACAAATCACTGTTTTACCACACTAAAGTCTTGTTTCTGGTAAACATTTAAACATCAGTTTGATCTTGCTCCAATTATCTTCCCATGTGAATAAGTAAATGTCTCACTTTGTAATTGTGGTGCCAAGGATGAATGCAAGTATTTTTGAGAGGCAAGGCCAGACCCACAACTTGGCCATCTGACCAGCATGCCAAAATTGTCAGAGTATCTGAGATAGTCCTGTTTCCTCTCTGACACATCCACACACCCCTCCAGATATTCTCCAACTGCCTGGAAGGGTCCTAGATGAAGTTTACCATTGTGCCTAACAAAGGCTCGCAATATACCACCTTCCCCTTTTTGCAAAATTACTGACTCTCAGAACTCTCTAGTAGGAGAAGAAAGGAAACGCTGCTCTTCTTGGAAGAGATTCCTGATCTTCCAAATGCAACAATTTGCAGGTCTAGAACAAGGCTTGGATTGCATGCAACTGTCCTCAACAACCCTGAAGCAAAGCACAATACTTCCTGTAAGGAATCCTGCCCGAACCTGAGGAGCAAGTGACACGGCCAGGGGGAGGCCCCATCCAAGTACTTGGAGCCCCATTGGAGCTATTACATTTTGAGCAACAAATGATACAAAGCTACAATGTTCTAGAAGTTGCCCTGGCAACCAGTCATGCTGATGTAGGCCACATCTAGTCCAAAGCAGCTTTGTTGTCCTGCAAGAAAATGGTGGGGTTATCACAGAGTCTGCCAGGGGGCATTTAAACCCAGCAAGGCACAGGTCAAGGGGCACTGCACTGCATCTCTCCAGAAGTACCTACACAAGGGTGACGAGAGGAAGAGAAAAGTGACATTAATCCCATCCCCTCAAAAGCCAGGACCCATGCCAGAGCACGAGTCAAGACCTGAAGGAGAGGTAATAAACTTTCCTCCCTCACTTTTCCCTCATGTTCTGCCCCACTCCAGGCTGACAGCAGGGGGGGCAATTAAGATTGGCAGAAGCTCACACAACAGGCAAGGT
This sequence comes from Elgaria multicarinata webbii, assembly GCF_023053635.1. NCBI lineage: Eukaryota > Metazoa > Chordata > Lepidosauria > Squamata > Anguidae > Elgaria > Elgaria multicarinata. The sequence goes on along the minus strand of NC_086177.1, from coordinate 16,978,373 downwards.
GCAACACATCCCAAGCACTGGTCTATTTTCATCTGTTTCCAATGACAGTGACTACAAAATGATGGCAACAAAGATAAAAGCCAAGGACAGAGAAGATAATGCAGGACAGTCTCAGTAGCTAGTTTTCTTCCTATCTCATTAAATGTTTCCATAGAGGAAAGTTCTTCATCTGCTTTTCCTCTCTCCCTTGGAGTACCTGAAGTCTCTGTACTTGGGCCCTCTGCTAGTCTCTCTCTAAACACACTGTACCCAGGTAGCCACATCCCATTCCATAGCTTACAATAACACCTATACGTTAATGTCATCCAGCTCTCTCTCCTCCAGATCTCTGTCCCTCCATCCAGTCCTACATACCCAAGTGCCTTTGACGTTTTCCACTTGGATGCTTCATCATCAACTCAAACTCATTATTCCCAAGACCACATTTCTTGCTTTTCCTCCCAAGCCCTACTCTCCTTGTTTGTTCTCCTGATCCTTTGGTCAGGCACAAAGCTTTGATTTTCTCTTTGACTTTTCTCTCTCCTTTACCCACCAACCAACCCCCCTCTATTCAGGACATCACCAAATCATGTTAGAAGTGCAAGGAAACGTGCAGTCATTGATCGTACCACAGCTCTGCACAACTTATCCACCACTAAGAAAGTCCATCAGCCTTGGATTTGTGGGTTGATCAGTGTTTTAGCCCCACCATTACCACCACCACACCATTTTTGCAGTTCCAAGCAGAAATGGGAAAAAAAACAGGGTTTAGAGCTGTGCTGAACATCTTCCCATTTCAATTTTCAGATCAGAAGTAGAGCTTCGGGTGTGGGCAGGAATCTCAAGCAGTACATGATCATGTAGAGAATATAATGGTTCCATAATGCTACTACATAGCCAATTAGATTTGATGACATATAATGCTAGCAATGCTTCCTGGATCAGTCACATGGATAATTCCAGAAAACTGGGGATCACATAGTTAATTGGATGACACCTATTACATAGCCAGTCACCATGCTGACATCATCAAGGGCAAACGGTCAATTCTGAATGGAGGCAATACTTCCTGAATAGGCAAACTTATTCAAAACAATTGCCGAACAAAAACCAAAACAAAAAACAAAAAACAAGCAAACAAAACCCAGAAGGGAGCACTTTTCAATACTGCTGAAAATGTTTTTGAAAAGGGTACTTTTGGTTGAGCCTTATGATGTTTATTAAGCTGCTGGTAGGCTGAATTCAACTTGGTGGGTCACAAGTCATGCAGGCATATTTTACACACCTTTAAACTACTAGTTTGCCTTGCAATATTTTATTTAACTGCCAAACACACTGCATTGTGTTTTGAATATTATCAGCAATTATTCCTTTTCTCCTATGGCAAAAGGATTATTAAATTATTATTATTATTATTATTATTATTATTATTATTATTATTATTATTTATTTATTTATTTATTTATTTATATAGCACCATCAATGTACATGGTGCTGTACAGAGTAAAACAGTAAATAGCAAGACTCTGCCGCATAGGCTTACAATCTAATAAAATCATAGTAAAACAATAAGGAGGGGAAGAGAATGCAAACAGGCACAGGGTAGGGTAAAAATAACAGTATAAAGTCTGCGCAACATCAAGTTTTAAAAGCTTTAGGAAAAAGAAAAGTTTTTAGTTGAGCTTTAAAAGCTGCGATTGAACTTGTAGTTCTCAAATGTTCTGGAAGAGCGTTCCAGGCGTAAGGGGCAGCAGAAGAAAATGGACGGAGCCGAGCAAGGGAAGTAGAGACCCTTGGGCAGGCGAGAAACATGGCATCAGAGGAGCGGAGAGCACGAGCGGGGCAATAGTGTGAGATGAGAGAGGAGAGATAAAAAAGCCACATTGATTTTTTAATACACAACTTCAGATCCTGACACACAGATGTACTTAGCAACTATAACAACAGTCACAGAGGAGCTGATACATTTAGAAACACACAAGACAGTGACACAAAACAGATCCTTACTGTTTGGAATTCTAGATTGTGTGCTACCGAATCTGCAGAGCAGGCCAATGAACCACAACTGGATGAACAAAGCGAACCACAAACAAACAGTGTCATGAGGAATGTGTGAACAATATAACCTAGCAATTAATCTCTTAATTAAAGAAGAAGTTGGCTGATCCAATGTGAGATAGCATCCTCAAAAGAAGTAACTCTTAATCAGCGTTGCTAGGCTCTGGGTAACCTGCGCAGTTTGAAAATGTCTGACATGATTGGTCCTTTTCAAAAGCTGACTTTCTTCCTAGTAAACTCTGAGCACAACCCACCAGGGCAGTTTTCTGCAGGAGGCCTATTGAGATGAATCGGAACTGTGCTGGTCGGACTAGCAGACCCTGGTTAAGATTGTGAAACCTGGGTAGTGTTTAATAAATTATTCATTAATAGAGATGCCAATATAACCATGGTTAAGAATGGCAGGAAGGATTCAAATGAGATCCCGTGTCCTGCTTTTGGGTTCCTGGTTGACCTCTGTGAGAACAGAGATCTGGACTAGATGGACCCTTGGTCTGATCCAGCATGGCTCTTCTTACATTCTTAAGAGAGAGAAAGGGCCAAGAAGGAGGTGTGTGTCTGAACTGGTAGCTCATTCTAGGTCCCTTAATCATGATTGATGATTACCCCTGCACTGGCCCTAAGAGTAATTGAATGTGATTAAAGGTCCTTCATGGCCGCTTTAATGATGCTAGGTCTACAAAAGCCTGTGCACTATTCTTCAGTTACGGACATTATCTGGCTTCATTCCACTGTAATATTTTATTTAAATAAATCACTTTAAATATCACAAACTGGTCAGACCAGGTAACTCTGTAGCCTCCTCCTCCCACCCGCCCCAAAAAGTCAACAACATTCTTCAGACAATGCTTCAACACAGCTTTAAAGGAAAGCTAAGCAACCCAAGTGAATCAAAGAGATTTACAGGGGGAAATGTCTCTTTATACCCCTCTAATTGGGTAGACACATCAGTCCTTGTTAGAGCACCTCATTGAATCATTTGTTGTTTACTGAGGCATGTGCTGGAAGATTTCACTGGCATGCTTTCAGGGATCGTGGAGGAACCTTTTCCCATTGAAATCAGAAATCAAGTTGTCTTTAAAAGGTTTGTTGATAAACACCATTTGCATTTATCCCACATTGAATGCAGTCTTTATCGAGACTTCTTGTTTTTCCTTCTAGACAGTGGAAGTTGGCTCTTCATAACTTTTAAAAGCAATTACGTTTTAGATTCGTGTTTACTTTGGATGAACATTTAATACAACTTGCTTACAGTTGCCATCTGTTTTCACTGCCCCTGATTATGTCTCTTTAACCACAGCTTGGTACACACATTTTAGCAGATGTTTTCTGCTATTTTGGCGCTGGGGTTCAGCACCCTGGATAGCTCCTTTAGAATTCTGGCTGGTTCTGACTGAAACCCGGAATGGATTCACAGCCCCACTGAAAGCAGAGCCACCAGCCTTTACTGTTTTCAAGCCCTGAATCACCTGCCTATGTATATGATCATTAAGGTTGTCCATCAATTGGGCTGGGTGGGGCATAGCCAAGTTTATTTTTAAAAACCCACCCCTGGGCCAGTTGCCAGATTTGTGGTGTGTGGAAGCTAGGGACCCAATCAGGAGCTTGCAGCAACCCTAGTGGAAGCCAGAAATTCAGGCTAGTTGCCAGACTATTTTGAGTAAAAGTTACCCACAGCATTTTCTCATAGGCAACATGCTTGAACTTAGTATTGACATGTGCATGAAGGTCACTGTAAGCTACAAGCAGAATAGCAATTGAACTTTCCACATTTTGGGAAGCATTGCACTTTTTTGGTGTGCACGTCCTACAACGGCTTGGGACCTCAGTACTTGAGAGAGCACCTCTCCCTGTATATGCCTGCCCAAGATTTGAGATCTGTTTGTGTCCCACCAACGTGCAACATACATTGTAGTGGGATGTGGGAGAGGGCTTTTTCTGTTGTGACACCCCAGTTGTGGAATGCCATCCCCTTGGAGGCCCGACTGGTGCTGACACTGGCTTCATTTCGGCACCAAGTTAAAACATGGCTTTTTATCAAAGCCTTCAAGGGCGAAATTCTCCAGGGTTACACAGAGTTTTAATTGTTTTATTGCTTAAAAAAAACTTCTACCAGTATTAATTTAACAATTTAATATATTTTTAGCTGTGTAAATTATTTACATTTATATTGTTCTGATTTTATCTGTACACTGCCCTAAAATCCCAGTGATAATAGGGCGGGATAAAAAATGTTAATAAATAAAATAATGAAATACACTCTGTCCAAGCTATTGGATATGACACAGAGGTGTGGGTGTAAATGCATCAATTCAGCAAAGAATGACATTTTGTTTTGTTTTTCATTTCTAAAATCCATTTTTAAATATCAGTTATTTAATTTGCAAACGCACTTATTCGTTCAAGGACAACTGTATGATTTCAAGGCTTTCACAAAATTGCTCTAAAACATTAGGAAGTGTTTCCCAGAAAATCTTCAGATTGAAAAGCAAAACAAGACATGGTGCTAAAGTGGCAGTAACGGAAAGGCAGTAGGGTGGGTGTATTTTTAAATCAAATTTTAATTCGTACTATAAAAATCTTTCATTTAGGCAATACTTTGCACAGTGCTTTGAGTCCGCCTGCTTTGCATGCAGAAGGAAACAGATTCAATCCCCGGCAGGTCCATGTATGGATGGAAAGACTCTGATCCCAAAATTCTAGAGAGCCACTGAGAGTCCGTGTGTGTGTAGACATACTGAACTACAAGCCTCATGTGCAAGAACCAAACGTAACGTGGCAGGAACAGGTGCAATAACTACTCTAACGTTCACTTGTCCCTGTGCAGCTCCTCCATCTGTCTTAAAACCTAAATATATGCTAAAACCACCATTCCTGCCTCCTATCCACAAGAGCAGAAAGAACACTTTTGCTGCCCTGTTAAACCCTGCAATCTGACTTTCCTGGGCCTTGCTCAGAAACCAGCATTTTTTTAAATCAAAAGTTGATAACTCTTAACTCGTTAACATGCTGAAATTCTAAAAGACCCTTATTTCCCACTGGATTCAAGCAAATTATTCTAGAATCATGTGTAAAGTCTGGTCAGTGTAATAAAGTTGATGATGATTCTAGAATCACTAGTATAAGGATCACAACTTTAATGGATATTGGGACCCCATGAAATGGTGTTGAAGTGACTTGAAGATTTTCAGTTGGATTTCCAAACTCATAATTCTGATTTTTTTTAAAAAAAAAAAATGTTGTACATATTCATGTTCTGCAGAGGAATTAGTTTTTGAGGCAGGAATGTTTAGATATAGGGCACCAAAATCCACTGCAACAGAATTACTGCAACTGTCACTTCTATTGCCATGAGTTAGGGTAAGAATTATTCTTGTTAGATCTCCATTTTTCCATACAATTAAACACTTTGGACTCTGTAAAATGAAGTGGAAGACTATTTCTCAAAGACTAAGCTAAGCATCTTAAATAAAGAGGCAGATGATGAAAAGTGTAGTTCTTGCCAGATGTTTACACTGCAATTACATCTGGATGCTGCATGTCTATATCCACACCCCTACACTCAGTTTCTTTCACTCTGAATTACACATTCAAACTGTGCAAGAGCCAGAACTGTTCAAAAATGTAAGTACTGATATTTTCATTGCCAAAAATATGGACAAAACTGAACAAGATGACGATGTTCAAACCGGTTGATCTTGTGTAGTTCACTGATTTTAATCAGACCTCTGATAAAAGAATAAGGGATCTAAAGACTTCTATCTAAACCACTAGGTTAAAGCTAGGTTCATAAGGTTATGAGATGATTGAAGTTTCACTCAGCCAAGGACCCAGAGTCATGAGCATTATATGATGTGGCATAAGGAAGAATATGGTTCTGAAATGCCTGCACATTCACTTGGAGGGTAGCTAGGGAGCAGATTTTACATTACAGGAGTGTTGTGGTTCCCCTACCCACATGGCCTAGTCCCATGCTGCAACATTTGAAAACCAGAGCGTATGTCAGAGAGCTATGAATGGGGTGATTCCACATATGACATTGCCGTGTGAACTCACCATGTTGTCAGTCCTCCTACATGATCTTTGTTGCTCAGATGTTATCCAGAGCTGCATGGGATAGAGCCACACAAACTTGGCTACTACACCAACACTGCACCTTAAGATCTAGCCCTCAGTGATGGCAGGTCCTGTGATAGGGCAGGGGGTTGTCCTACAAACCAGGTATATACTGAACAGCGTGATCACTATATACATTTCCTCCAGGACACAAAGCAAAGTTGGCTGCATGTAACATACAGAATAAATTTAAGGGGAATTGAAGACACATCTGGTTGGGGAGTGGAGAGAGCTGCTAATAAGAAGACATCCTAAAATAACTGCAATGAACAATGGGTTCAAGTTCTGCCTTTCCTATGAACTTTTTGGGTGGTCAAAGCTGCTATCTCTGAATTCCCCACCTGCAAAATGAGCATAATAGTAGCCTACATTCCTATGTAGACAAACTCATCGAACTATATGGCTACAACCTTATACACACTCACCCACTGAACTCAATAGGATTTAATTTTAAGTAGGCCCAAAAAAGATTGCTCTGTAAAGCACTCTGCAGATGAAACCAAGATATAGAAATGATATGTGTCCCTGGTGATTGACTTTCTAGTTTAAGATCAATCTAGAAATGAACTGAAGAGAGACTGAAACATAGAAGAGTTCACAGAAGTAGAGAGAATATACATAACTTTGGAACATGCATTGTGTATATGTGATTACTACAATGCCCAGTGGTATGCTTTCTGTCACCATTTGGACCAATTTTGAAAGTTTGATTCCAGAGCAAACCTGACTAGCCTACTGCCATCTTGCCCCTATGTTTTCAGAATTCATACAAGTTCATTAGGGCTATTGCCAAAACTGGCTCTCATTAAGTACATATTGAAATGAAGTGATTAAAATATTTAAAGTCTTTAAAACAGCCCAGTAAAACAGGTCAGTATCAATACCCCCCACAGTATTGTTGGGAATAATGATCATTGCCATTCTGAGAATAATGGCTAGTTTTCCGGCACTTCCTGAAAACTAATGTCCAGGGGAAAAGGAATCCAAACCCCTGTCAAAGGCTGGCTGCAGGGTCATTGGAGGCGGCAGAGGTGCCACTCTGCTGGTGGGACGGCACTTCCATCCCAAGCCCCCACCCACCCACCCTACCCCACTTTATACAGCTCCACAAAAGTAAAAGTATCACCCGCGTTGTTCCCACTGTCACATTGTGACATCATTCTATTCAGGGTGGGATCCTTGATTAAGTGGATTCACCTATGTGATTATTCAAGGGAAAAGTTAAAACCAACAGCCAGAGGACAAAATACTACAAATGGAAATCCACACGAAAGGGAAATCCACACAATCTAAGTATCTGGGAATAAAAAGCCCAGCCCTGCCAACATTGTTAATGGTTACCTGAAAAAACTAAACTAGGGAATATTCAGTGCAGCCAGCCTTCCCCAACCTGGTGCCCTCCCAGCATGCCCCAGTCCAACACATCTGGAGGACACCAAGTTGTGGGAGGCAGAGTGCAGCTACAATTTCAAGCACCCAGGCAAACAAAGAAACCAACCAACCATACCAGGTCATGCAATTCAGTGAATCAGGCCCAAAGTCCGGGAAAGCTTCTGTACTGACTGCACATTGCAAATTCCAATAAGAATGCAAAGGCAGGCTTGAAGGTTAAATAAATGCCACGTCTAAGTTCAAGGATGGACAAAAGGAATACAGGTTAAGCCTGTAATACTATATATCCTCAGAAGGGATTTCCCTGAAGCTGGAGAGCTACCATTTGAGCAGTCTGCCTGTACAGAAAGTGGACTAGGCAAAGGTGTTTGCATTGCCAGCCTATTCAAACAGCTGAAGAGCACGTGCATGCTTCCAAACTACCCCGTGACCCCTACAACAAGCCATGGGTTGCAGGATGGTTTGGAAGCCATCTCACTGGGTTCAGACAACACGGCAACCCACTCCACAGTGAGGGTAATTAGGGAAATGGTGGGCATGCAAGTGGCACAGCCAGGGTAGGGAAAAGAAGCCACGGTGGCTTCTTTTTGTCCACACCCAGGCAATAACAAAATACCCCCATGGTTTCTTTTCCCTGTGGATTGTCCAAACCCAGCCATTGTATGCTTTGTTAAGATGAAAGAGACTTACTATGTACACTTGATTTGCCCTGGCTAAACCTGGTAACCACTTGCCGTAGCTGACAATGGTGGGAGATGAAATGGATCTTCCTGTGGCAATTCAGACGGTTGCAAAGGAAATCCAGGCCACATCTTGGATTTCAGGAAACATCATGTATTTCCTCTCCCCCCCTCCCCCCCACATTCATCAATGCAATATGTGTGGCTGTCAAACCATTGGCACATTCCAATTGTTTTTTCACACGAGATTTTTCCTTCCCTGTTTCCCTCCTTCTGTGACGAGACCGCCAAACATATTGAAAGGCCAACATGACGCCAATCCCTTCCATTTTCTTTTGATTTACATACCCCAGAGGCTGAAGGTTGATTCACAGCATGTCATTTTACATGTGGTAAAATTCTCACCCTGCTAGATCAGACCAAAGGCCTATCTAGTCCAAAATCCATTTTCTACAGTGGCCAACCAGATGCCCATGGAAAACCCACAAGCAGAACATGAGGGCAACCACATCCTCCACAAATGATATTCAAAGGCATACTGCCTCTGCTCCTAGAGATAGCATATAGCCATCTTGACTAGCAGCCATTGATAGACTTATCCTCTCTCGAGCTCTGCATATGCATGGGACATTCTCTCCTGACTTTGACACCAATGAGAAGACCTCACCTCATGTGCTACAGCAGTGGATTGCAGAGTACATGTTGGAGGCTGCACAAAAGAATTACCATATACAGTTCCCGTTCATTTCATATGGGATCATGCAGGATAACTTTCCACTGGTTTGTGTCCTTTGCCTCCCTTTTCTAGATTTTCAGAAATTGATGGAATTTATGCCCTTTGTGCTAATTCTACTCCCCAGCAAAATTCCAGCACCACCCCATCAATATAAGTATTTACTAGAATTGAAGCCAATGCATTCTCTTTTTACAATAATGCCAGATGCTGAACCAATTCCTGCTTTTGAGAGCAGTCCAACTGCAGCAAATATGATTACATGCTTGCCCTTACCTGGGGACAAGATTTATCCCTCCCTTCCTTTGGTTTGTTTCACTCAATCCCTCAGAAGCAGAAAGGGAAACATTCACCATAAAATGGTCATTACGCTCTTGCCCCATCAACTGTGGAGGCTATATCCTAACTGGGCATGATGACAGTGTCAAGCAGTTCAAGAGAACCTGATGTAGGTGTGCTGCCTCCCGAAATTGTGCTATTAAAACCGAAGCCAGCAAAGAATCCAGAAAAGGACTTTAATGAATGTGCAGTCTTGCAAAACCATGGCTTGGCAGAGAAAGCCTCCTGGCTCTACCGTGATGGGTGCTTCTTGCTAGGCAGGCAGTTTGGGCAGTGTTTTGACAGCTCCTGTAGCATGGCTGATTTGCAATTGTTCTGTGATTGGGTTCACATACTACAAAAATTGCACAGGTGTGTATGGTTCTGGAATAAAACCTGCCCTTCTCTGCCAATGTCTATTGGACCAGGAGAGCTGCCCTGTCCATTAGGTAAGTTGGCAATTTGCTGTGTTCCTGGACACTAGTAACTGCAGTGTGCTTATTATCTTTTTTATTATTTATTTATTAAACATCTCTAGCCTGTCTCTAGATCTAAAATGGTGGTGTTGAACCACAGGCCTGTGGACTAAATCCATACCACTTGGGGTTCCAATCAGGCTTTCTGAGGTTCCCACCTTTCCCATTTCCTCGCTTTTGAGCAACCCCACCCCATTCTAAAAGGTTGAAATCCCTCTCCAAAGGCTTAGTTACTGGCAGTAAGTGCTTTAAGCTAAAAAAAATTGCTGGCATATTTGTATTTTGGTCTTCTCCCCTTTTGCTTTCAGTCCTGTTTAACGCTGGAATGCAGTCTTCAAAAGCTTTTGCAACACTGAATTTAGCACATGAAAGAGGTTCAACAACCCTGGTCAAACAAAACAAAAATCTACAATACCACTAGCAACATTTCTCTTTTCTACTTTGCAATCCCCCCCACCCCATGCCACATGAAAACTCCCTCTTCATTCAGGGAGCTTAGGGTGTTGTTGTCAGCAGAGTTCACTGTATGATTTAACATTAAACAGGAAGTGCAGAACGAAATTACACACGCACACGCACACCCCATAAAAAAGGCAGTGTGGGATTTTGTGCAGCAAGGCTGCATCTATCCCACATGTGGATAATGCTGGCCTTACTAATGCCCTGGGCCAGCAGTTTGGACTAACAAAAATCAACATATGGATCCTTGTATGACTTGAAGGGTGGGGTCACTTGTGCTGAATGAATGTGTATGACTCCTAAGAAAAATCCCCCATCTGGAAGTGACCTAAGAGTGGGATGAGTTATTCTGTTTATCATGACTAAAGCTTAAAGAAGGCTTTTAAGACTGCACAGCATCCATTCACTTCACACACTGAAACAACACCAACCTAAGAAGCTAGCATCCCCTTTTAACCTTAGCTTTCCTTCATTGAAGTTGGCTGGGCTTAAATGTGCTTAACATGGCTGAATTGTGCTTCTCCTGTTATAATAAAGAACTCAGGAGGATTCTACAACATAGGAAAGATAAAACCACACTGCCTATAATGCAATGGATTGAAGACTTAACAACATTGAAGGAGTAGTACACAGGCACCATTTACAAATGGATTCAGGCCAGGGCTGGGGCTACCATAGAGTAGGGTGACCATATGAAAAGGAGGACAGGGCTCCTGTATCTTTAACAGTTGTATTGAAAAGGGAATTTCAGCAGGTGTCATTTGTATATATGGGGAACCTGGCGAAATTTCCTCTTCATCACAACAGTTAAAGCTGCAGGTGTCCTGCCCACTTTTAAATCTGGTCACTCTAGTATAGTTTCTGCACCTTTAACTGTTGTGATGAAGAGGGAAATTCATCAGGTTCTCCATATATACAAATGACACCTGCTGAAATTCCCTTTTCTATGCAACTGTTAAAGATACAGGAGCCCTGTCCTCCTTTTCATATGGTCACCCTACCATAGAGGCCACTCAGACAGCTACCTAGAGCGCCAAGCTAAGAGGGGCGCCGCGCAGCGCAGCACTCACGCGTGTTGTTGGCTGTGAGCCGGCCCGGCCCGAGGATTCAGCTGGGCCTGGGTGGGCGAGATGGTGCCCCACACCCACCCAGCCAAAGCGAAGCCAGGGACACTGGGGGGTGGGGTGGCTCCACGTTCAGACTTTCACCCGGAAGCTGCCCTCCCAGAGCCACTCTAGCCACCCGGAAGCCGCCCTCCCAGAACTGGGAGGACGCTGCCAGAAGAAGAAAAAGCACATGGCGAGCTCAACTCTGGCTCAAGCCAGCCTCTGCCTTACTCCCGAGGAAAGGGCACCGGGTCGCCTCGCCTCTCTCCTCAAACAGGCCGCGATGTCCAGGCAGGCAGGCAAGCCAGACTCCCTCTCCCTTCCCCCAGGAAAGTTAGGGACTTGTGGTCTCCTCGCAAGGCAAACTCTCCTGCTTCCCAATCCTGCGCTCGTGGATCAACGGGACTTGCATCCGAGAAAGCGTTGCACCGGGAGGCACCAGTGTGGCCCCATCCGCCTATGCCTCTTTACTCAGAAGCCTTATTCCCCCGAGTAAACGTGCAGAGGGGATCGGGACGCCAGGATGCATAGTGGGTTGAGTTTGCACAGAAGTAAGTCCCAGTGAATTCCAGACAGCTGGGTCGAAATTGAAGTGAGCCAGTCCCAGCTCTCCGCTCAGCACACACGTTCGGACTTCCACGCAATTTGGGGGGGGGGGGTGTCTGCAAGTAGCTCACCTTGCCTAGCGCGCAAAATAGTCTGGCACCAGCCCTGATTCAGGCAGGATCTACACTACTGCTTTATAGTGGTATTGAAGTGCACTGACAACTGTTGGGGTCCATGATGCATGCCACATACCGCTTTTATACTGCTTTCATAGTGTTATATCCTGCTTGAATGTAGATCTGGCTTTGTCTGCCTTCACAGACGTTTATGTGTAATTGATGCTGTTTTTCCTTTTAGAAAGTTGTGATATTTGAAACTGAGGCTTTTGAAGTATGTAGTTGCATATGTTTTTTGTTTTTAATGTTTTCTTTTATGGGTTTTTTTTTCTTTTGTTAAAAATTCACAATTAAAAAATTGATTTAAAAAAAGGATTCATGATCGCCAAATTCAGTGAAAATCTTTTTTGAAATTCTTAGAAAGGTCACTTTTATTGTGGTGTTCCCAGATAAGAAGCAAGTGATGAGCTGTCTACCATGAAGATTTCAAACTGTATATTAAACCCATCCTTATCCTGCAGTTTGAAGTCTGTGGCTTTTACAAAATATTCTGATTAAATGGGCCATGTGCTAACCTTTAGGTCTACAATTTTATTCTGTTATTCTGCCCATGGGCACCCATGTGCCTACAGACTCTTCTCTTTGTGCCCACCAGACTCCGTGCCATTCCTGGTTTTTATTTTATTTTTAAGATGTTATAAATTATTGTTTTTAATTTAGAGGCTTGGCATCCTGCAAACCAAGCAGCTGCACCACCTTTATTTGGGTTCAGAAGTGTGGTTTTTGTGTTTTAGAGCTCAGACCCCATCTCTGCCTTGTATGTAGATTCTTTGAGTCTCACCAGTTTGCCTTCTGGGAAATGATTATTCTGTGCCCAGCCAGGCCCACCATGACAGCCATTTTATAAATGGGCAGCCATTTTGTGAGAGCATCCACTACGTTCTCTAAAAATTCAAATTGTGTCCATTGACCCAAAAAGGTTGGGGTCCCCTGTAAAAAACCATCAAGGGGGCTGGCTTTGCAAAATGTATACATACTCCATGAACACAACACAAGACAATGACCAAACTGTAAAGTTCATTCAGGATTCATGCAGAGTAAGCACTGCCATTTGCCCATCACTATTTCCCCATGAATATAGACAGCACAATAGCAGTCCTTGGCCAAAAGTTAATAAGCTGATCTGAGATATATTTCAGACAGAAGTGGGCCAAGATATTATTATGCCAGAGGCAAGTCTGCACCCCATAGAACTCTCCTCTGATGGCACCTCAGAATGGCAAAAATAAAATATGTTCATTACCAATTTGCTGCCTTTTAACTGTGCCCCCCCCAAATCTGCTACCTATCTTGCCTAACGGTAGACCAGTCCCTGTTTTCAGACATATGAGTGATTCAAACATTAATAACATAGTCAGGTGTCCAAAGTTCTCAGCCTTGTGTGCCTTACGAAGAACTGGGATCTATCCTTGCTTATGAAATAAAATTAGTCCATATGGAAATCCTGGCAATGTAGCTTGCTCAAGAAAATTTATGAGAGATAAAAATGATGGTTTATTTCGCTGGGGTTGGGTTTTTTCCCCATATAAAAACAAGGCAAAAACACAACAAACAACTTAACTACAGCTGCCTGGACCCACTTGGCAGTGTGGTGGTAGAGATGAAGCAGCTCCCAAAGGTGCTGATTGATTGGACACGAAGTAGCTGGCATGGCTAAAGACGCAAGATAAATGTATTTGCCTCGGCTTTGCCATTTATCACATGGATATTTCCCCTCGCAGATATTTATCATACTTTGGCACCACCGTACTACAGCCCAAACTAAAAAAATCTCAAAGGTGTTGATTGCATTTCTTTCCAGTATTGCTTAGCATTACATTTATCAGGTTCAATAAGACTTAAGAAAGAGTAAAATAGAATATTAATTCCCAGGTATCAAAATGGAGTTGAATGATTAACCGGATTTCCTATTTCTTAGGAAAGAGAATCCGTGCTAAACTGCCCTTGCCCCTATGTCCAACTAGCCTATTCAACAAGCATTATCCAGCCAATGAAGCACAATTAAGTCCTATTGATTTCAATGGACAGTTAAGCACATGTTTATCTCCTTTACACCAGATCTAGGCAAAGCTGTGGAAGTGCTGAATCAATGTCTGAAATCAGTAATGGACTGGACAGGGCTCAGCAAACTGAAGCTCAATCCAGACAAGACAGAGGTATTATTGATGAAGCCAGTTCTGGATGGAGTTGCAGGATTCCTAAAGGATGAGGTCCACAGTTTGGGGGTGCTACTGGATCTGGTTTTTGCATCCATGTCATGAAGCATCTTTCACCAGACATAACGCTTTTGGGTCATGATGCCATTACTCTCTGGAACCACCCTCCCCAAGGGGGGGGGGTCACTCAATGCCAAGTCTTGATGACTTTTCAGTATCAGGTGAAGATGTTTTTTATTTGGCCAGCCATTTTAAACCTTCTCTTTTTTATTTGAAACTCAATCCAGACAGGACTGCTAGTGGGTGGTTCTGATGACCAGATGATGGGTGTTCAACCTGTTCTGGATGGGGTTGCACTCCCCCTGAAGGAGCAGGTTCGTAGCTTGGGGGTTCTCCTAGAACCATCTCTGTCACTTGAGGCTCAGGTGGCCTCAGTGGCACAGAGTGCCTTCTACCAGCTTCGGTTGGTGGCCCAGCTACGCCCCTATCTGGACAGGGATAACCTGCTTCAGTTGTCTATGCTCTGGTAACCTCCAAGTTAGATTACTGCAATGTTCTCAATGTGGGGCTACCTTTGAAGATGGTTCAGAAGCTGCAGCTTGTGCAAAATGCAGCGGCCAGATTGATAACAGGGACCAGAAACTCCAAGCATATAAGGAGTTAACTCTGGCCTGCTTGTATTGGCTGCCTGTATGTTTCCGAGCCCGAATCAAGGGTTTAACCTCTAAAACCTTACGTGGCTTGGGACCACAATACCTGACGGAACGCCTTTCCCGCTATGAACCTACCCAAACAGTACATTCAACATCTAAGGCCCTCCTCCAGGTGCCTATTCCGAGGGAAGCTCAGAGGACGGCAACAAGAGAGAGGGCCTTCTCTGTGGTGGCCTTCCAACTGTGGAACAATCTCCCTGATTAGGCCTGCCTGGCACCGACATTATCTTTCGGCGCCAGGTCAAGACTTTTCTCTTCTTCCAGGCATTTAGCAATATGTGATGAGCCTGGGTCTGGGGGGCTTTAGGCTCATAGTTTTTTAAAGTTGTTGTAGCTGTTTTAAATGTATGTGTATATTCTATGTTTTTGTGGTTTTTAAATTTTGCATATTGTTTTTAGGTGTCTTACTCTTATGTAAACCGCCTGGGAGCTTCGGCTATGGGGCGGTATACAAATGCAATAAATAATAATTTAATTGGTACTGCTCTGTTGTGCTTTTGCTATGTTTTATATTGATTGTTATGTTTTATTCTTTTAACTTAACTTATTCCTAAGACATCCTGGGAACCCTTCAGGCTAAAGGCAAAAAACAGAAATACTTAAACCAAAGAAATAATCTCTCACCTACTGCAATCAATGGGGCTTAACTTTGGCTGGATTACACCCAATCTTGCCAATGTTAATATAGTTTTAAGCCCCATTTATTTTCTATGGGATTACTGAGATACATGTATACAAAGCGCCGTGAACACTTAAACGTGCTATGTGAATGCTAAGTATTATGGGACAGTGCCTTATACTCACAAACCATAAACCCCTAACTTTAAAGTAGTTCCAGTTGCTAGAAATGACTCAGACCTAGTCCAGATAACTTGATTTCAAGGCCATTCGCATTCTTTCAACAGGCCAATTTGAATGCTAAACTGATTTAGGAGTAGAAACAAGAGCCTTCCATGAGAGATAATAGTTGTGCAGTTTGCCTGGTCCAAGAGGCCTAGTAGGGGCTTGGAGCCACGTTAGTATGCTCTGAAGGCCATTTCCCTCTTTAGGAAGCTATCTGACAGCGATGGCTGAGCCCTGCTCTACAGTATTAAGAAACGTCCCACGCCTGTTAACTATTTAGACTTCCAACTGATAGGAGATGGATGGAACTCTCGGCAGCCATTACAGCTGTTTCTGAGCCAAGTTGCTCCATCTGTTTCCCCTGCAACAAATCATGCCTTTGGTTATCTTACCCACACCCGAGTTCCTTTTCTTCTCCCTAATTCCAATTATGTCGCTGCTTCCCTGGATCCAGGAATCTTTTGTTTCCCCAGAATTTATCCTGCCTTACTTCCTCTTGAGCATTCCTAAAACCAGTATACCTCAGTCAGCAGCTGTAACTAATTTTGGTAAAGTAGTTGGGATGGCAAGGCAAGGACAAAGACCCTCCCTTCTCAGAGAAGCCTGCTGCTAAATCCCATTACCATAGATGTATCTCATCCATCTCTTTTGCCTCTGGGGTGAAAATGCTTGGGGAGGGGAGCAAATGGATCGCACCCCTCGAAGTGTCAGAGTGCTCTGCCTCTCTGCCTTGTCACTTTCTGATCTTGATCCTGTGCATTTGACCCTCCCATTGAGAACAACAATGCTAACACCTCATTTGAGTTACTGGGGACCTACTCTGCCTAGCACTTGCTGCTGGACACGATCCTAAAGAGCTTACCCACACCTTGGTTTTTGACCAGTTCAGATTTTGAGATGATGAGCATGGGTATCAGCATATAAAGATATTTTATTTATTATTTTATATTAATACATTTATATCCTGCCTTTTTTCCCTCTTCCAATGAACCCAAAGCAGCTTACATAGTCCTCCTTTCCATTTTATCTTAACAACAACCCTGTCAAGGTAGGTTAGGTGGAGAATCAGTGACTGGCCCAACCCCACTCAGTGAGCTTCATGACTGAGTGGGGACTAGAACCTGAAACTCCTGAGACCCAGTCTAACCACTACTCCACACTGGCTATAAGACAGCTTCAGCTATTAGGAATTATAGAAATTTAATAAATAAATAATACTGTATATATTGGGTTATAACCAATGTTAGTCCTACTTAGAGTAGACCCCATTGAAATGAATGAGGCTTATGTTACTCATGACTGCTTAAGTCCCATTCATTTCAACGGGTCTACTCTAAGGACTAACATTCAATACAACCCATTGCCAGCACAAAGGCTACCACACAACACATTGTAAACTGAAATAATCAAAAGTTTCCAATCAAACATTCAGGCTCACTTTTGTAACTAGCTTGCATTGTTTTTATCATTCTTTTGAAAGAGGTGTCTGGCTCTTTTAGAATATGATATGTCAATTTCACATTTGGTTCCTTAACCTATACCAGGGGTTGGCAATGTGTGGCCGTCCAGATGTTTTGGTCTAAAACTCCCATCAGCCCTAGCCAGCTTAGGCAGTGTTGAGTGATCATGAGAACTGTCGGCCAAAACATCAAGAGGCCACAAGTTTTCACAAGTTACTCTGCGTCCTATAGCTACATGACCTGCTGCAGAGTAGCAGATTTATTCACAAATGACAATGATCTCCTCAGAACTGCAATGTTAGCAGCCAGGCCATACTCACATGGAAAAGTTTGCGTGCCTCCCTTCACATGGCTAGTGTATGCAAAACCACCAAGATGACCCTGGTTCCTCTGACTCTTTTTCAAGCTACTGCCATAGTGAGAAGCTCTGCAGGTGTACCTACACCACCAATATGGTGCTTTTACAGGAGCCTGGCTGGCTGCTAAATTGGCTGTAGCCAACACACTCCTGAGGCAACTGGGTGAATGACATTTTTATGTGTGAAATAACCCTCAGGGTTGCAGTGTAAATGTGTCATAAGCCACAGGCATTTACCTCCGTCTTTGAACAAGTTTTGTATGCTGGTTCTGCTTCAGAACTGAGTGGATAATTTGGGCCCAGTCAGCCTGAGGAACTGTTACGGAGCCTACATAACACAGAATGTATCAACATCCAAAGTTTTTTCTGCCATAATGAACAGTTTTGTTTGGCTATGACACCTAGGCAACAATGCTTTCAGAAAAGCTGCTGAAGGAAAGAAGTGTCAACGTTGCGCAGTCAAGTTCAAGCACTTTAAGACAATTACCGCCAACCACAGAGTACGGCCTTCAACACAACAGCCTCGAGATATGACTGAGAGGACAGTACGCTTTAATGGACTCCGTCAATACAGTGCATTGTTTTGGTCAAGTTCAGAGTCACCACAAGAAGCTCTGCAGTTCAGTTGCCATCACTATCAATAATTTGTTTAGAAATCAGTTTGTCAGAGAGACTGACTCATCTGGAGAAGTACATGACAGCTGAACTCCCAGTGACCTGGTAATTATTCAAATGCCTGTGAAAAGCTACTGTGCTTCACATATTCTGGAGACTCGCTGGAGTCTTTATTCAAGGTTCTATGAATAGAATTCCCAAAGCACATTTGAGTGAACCACAGCACATCACTGTCCCTGCCAGACACCACTGAATGTAGCTTCTAAAATCATGTTATGTTCATGCTAGGACAGAGCTTTGGAGACAAGGCAAGCACGTCGTATAATTCTTCTTAACGTTCCTTAATCCATTGGTCTACCACAATTGGGTTAGAGAGATCCACAAATGGGTCATTCCCTGACTTAAGGTGGATCATATCAGTGAGATCACTATTTTCTTTCCCCCAGGTGTTGTTGGGTTTTTTTGTGGAGGAGGGCAATAAGAACAAAAGAGAGAGCAGAAAAGATACATAGTAAAAGAAGAAGAAGAAGAAGTTGATCCCATATCGTAGGGTGGAGTTAAGTTGGTTCCAGGATCTGGAAAGGTTGAGGGATACTGCTCTAATCGGCTATCCCAACATTCTTCCACCTCCACCTCCTGAGAATGCAAAGGACTGGATTTTCAAGGGCACCATTCATCAGCTAGGGCCAATTCACACAGCCATTTTGGCTTATCAGGATGTGATTTTGGCTTATGTTTCAATTCCTCCTTTTGCCATTAACAAGGCAGCCATTTGGGTGCTCGGCCTTGCACACAGATTGCTAACACTCCTGTATTGTGTCCTGTGGGAAAAGGTCAGGCAGCTCTACGTTCCAATATTAAAATGTTTAAACACTTAAATTACATGTCAATTTTAAAAGTCCTAAGCACAGACCGAGGTCCAGATTATTCCCCAAAGGCCTGCCGAAATAAGAACGTTTTTGCCTGCCTCTGAAAATACATCAAGGAAGGAGCCAGTCTAACTTCCCTGGGAAGAGAGTTCCAAAGCACTGGAGCAGCCACCGAGAAGGCCCTATCCCGCGTTCCCACCATCCATGATGATGTCCTGTTAACGGATATCACAAAAACTCTTGTTTTGACACCCATGCTGCAGATTTACCATTAAACCATATTGTATCCCCCTTCTATAATAATGTTGAGCAGGTGTGTGCTGTTGCACATCAAAAGGAGCCCTTTTCACCATATTCCTGCCTTCTGCCTGAATAATGGCAAATATCCATTCACTACCAATGGTATTGTTCCAAAATCATGATGGTATTGCCCAGTGCAATCTGTTCTCAGAGTCAAGTAGAGACATGCATCCAAATGTTTTATCTTCCAAATTTTTATTATATTGGCTGCAGGCCATTGCAAATATACGTCAAAGCACCTGAATGTTGTAGCAGTTCAGTTTTTTTGTGGCATGCAATAACTTTTGAAAACCATGTGCATTTGTTGATTTTAAAAAAATCCATCAGGTTATGCTGTAGGAACACAATAGCAACAGACCTTCATAAATTGATGAAAATTAAAGTTCTAGTGCCATTCATACTGCAAATATTTTAGAAAATAATTGGACAGAGCTATACATCAAGAATTTTACTCTAGATTCATAAAATAAATGTGGTATATGGCTTTTCTGCTATCCTATGGCTTTGTGTTGCAATTGTTGGCGTTCCATTTGCAGTTTTGTCTTTATTTTGCACATTAAGCGAAAAAGCTGGTGGTGATATTGGCAGACTTTCCTCAGATGATAGAATTACTCCATGTAGAAAACACTATTTTTTGCTTGATCGGGTGAATGGAGATAAAGGTTATGAAGCAGTTGGGAGTGGCTAACAGAAAAGTCAAGCAACCCAAAAGGCTGAGGTTCAGCAGAACAGAGTAAGTGATTCCCTCCCTCAGGCAAGCTTATGCAACTTGTGACCTACTAAGGCCTGCATTCGACAAATCTTTGGAGAAAGGGGAAAGCATGCCCCCAAAATCAAATAGACTTGAAGAAGAAAGAGTGAGCAAGGATTGAAAGGAAATCCTGATCTGTTTCATATCTATCTATGCTTATGCCTATATTGGCCTGGTTCACATATAATGCTAGCCCATGGTATGGGTTGCTGTATTCTTTGTTCTTGTGATCTGTGAGCACAACCATACTAACAAACCATGGTTTGTTAACAATGAACATCCCAGAAAGATAACCCATGCTATGTTGCTATGTGGTGAATTTGGGGTTGTTTAAACCAGGGGCCCCCAACCCCCGGGCCAGTACCGGTCCATGGCCTGTTAGGAACCAGGCCGCACAGGTCAGCTGCTTTCACCCACCCACCCCCACGCCAGCGTACCTGGGCGCAGAGCGCCATCTCGCTTGCCCAGCTGAAGCGAAGCCAGGATGCTGGAGTGGGGGGGGGGGCGGGCATGGCAAACCCCACCCCCGATCCGTGGAAAAATTGTCTTCCACAAAACTGGTCCCTGGTGCCAAAAAGGTTGGGGACCGCTGGCTTAAACCATGGGTTGGCATTATGTGTGAAACCAGAATCACGGGCTGTTCATGGGTTATTTCACCAGGCTATAGAGGTGGTGGGCAAGAGTGGTGAAAATACTCAAGTTACTCTGCATACTAGTACTACAGTACCACAAAGGGATACTGAGAGGGAGCAGGCAAAAGAGGAGAAAAATGAACAACCATTGTCTGCCAGACAAATAGTGAGTAGGGCAACAAATCATTGGTTAGCATTATGTGCAAACCAAACCAATTTCTCTGTTCATGTAGCCTTTATTTATTATTTCCATGTAAGACAAAAACACAGTGATGAAACTAGTTCTTCTTTTAGGAACATGTTAATCGTTAGGATATCTGCTTAATGGATTTCAATATGGCATCCTTCCTGCCTGTGGTTTGATCATGGGGTCCTTTAAAAAAAAGCAAGCTGATAGGAATGTTCTCTCTCTCTCTCTCTCTCTCACACACACACACACACACACAAACACACTTTCTGTCTTCCAAATCAAAAGTTGGGCCAGGGAGTAATGGGAGTAATGGTTATCCATTTTACTAACAAGAACATTGAAACAAATGAATTACCAACCTTAATATAGTTTCCCTAGGAAAATGTCATAAAAAGAATACCTGAGACAGCACATATATACAAAATTATTTGCCTAAAACAGGTTCTATAGCCTTAAACTTCATCAATGTCTATTAGCATGATTGCATATATAAGAAAAACATAGCATAATACTAAATTACTTCCAACTAGTCATCTTTTTGTTATAACAACTCACTAAGAACTAGGGCAGAAAAAACCTGGCCAGGAGAAAAAGAAACCAGTGCACCTTAACTTGAGAATTGTCCCTGGTTACTGGTCCATCTAGCCTCCAGAATGTTCTGCCTCCTGAGAAGGTTATGCAAACCCCACCACTCATTCAGGCTTCTGCTGCAAAGTGCAACTGCCTCCTCCAGTTAACTCACATGGCTTGCTCATGCTGGGACTTGTGGCTCGCCTTTTAAAGACACATAACATATTATGCACCAACTTGTTATTATGGGTTAGAGCTCCAACTCCCATTTTTCCATTCTTGTTCCATTAACACAGGGTGGGAAACCTTTTTCAGCCCAAGAGCTAAATGCAGCGGCCACCTCGCAGCCATCCTGGGCCTTTCCAGTGAAGCTGCGAAGCAAAAAAAAGTCAGAGACTTACGCTGACTTTTTTCTCTGGCGCATCTGCCGTCTATTTTCGTTCCGGAGTCACAACGGAGGCATGGCCAGGCAAATGGTGTCCCCTGATTGGTCGCCGTCCACCCAGACAGAGGGTGGGCTCAGCTGCTGGAAACCCTGTGCTTTCACTGCTGCATCAGGGTTAGCTGACGCCACCCCGCAGCAGGAAAAGCATGGATTTTGCTTATCATGGTGGCAACCGGCCACCATATAGGCAGACTTTAAGGGACATAGGATTGTTCCTTTATTTATTTATCTATCTACTTAATTTATATCCCCACCTTTCCACCAAAAAAATGATATGGGGAATGAAAGTTAGGATCCAATCCCTTGTCTTTTGTATGTGGATATATAAATGTATGGAGCTGCATTATACTATGTTTACATCATTACTCCATCAAGTGCAGTGCTTTCAGCTCTGACTGGAAGAAGAGGTCTTTTTCTCAGCACTGCTCCCTGATGTCCTTTAAGCTGGGGATGCCATGAATTTAACCTGAAGTCTCCTGCATGCAAAGTATGTGCTGTACCACAGGTGCAGCAGATCTGAAGCACCTCAGTCTTTTGTGTTTTATTACCTCACGTTTGTTGATGATTAACTCATCTTTGGGTTTCTAAGTTGAAATGACTGATTATCTTTCTGCAAAAGGCAGAAAGATTCTACTTCTGTAAGCAGCCTAACTATTTTATAAATATTTCAGTCCTACCCAAGGCCTGTTGAAATGTTGGTCTGTTTTTCTTTGAACAGCAGATTTCCCCATGCTGTATCACAACCCCCTTATGAAACTCCTATTAGTTTCACAAAAGGCTTACCATGCAGCATGCATGGCTTCTGTTAAAAAAACCACAAGTCCAAACCTCCCTTGTGTAGGCGGAATAGCTTGTATGATTCTTTGGATCCAGGCCACTGACTTGTACTGCCACAACTACAGTAGGTCACAACCAGCTGTCCCATACACACACTATTGAATTTCCAGGGGAAAAACACTCTACTCTGGAAAAGAAAAAAGAGATCTCCAGGGAATTTCTTGCAATCCAACACATACCAGATTAAGTTCCCAGTAGGGCACGACAATCGGAATAAGGCGAGCTGAGAGAGATAACTGAAACACAGCAGAGGAGAATTTCAGAGCAGATCTCTACTACAAAATTATCCATTTTATGCCAAATCCACTGTCATGGCTTCCCCAGAAGAATCCTGGGAATTATAGTCTAGTGGGGATGCTGAGAACTTGCAGAGATCCCTAACTCATCTCTGAGAGCAAAAATTCCCAGGATTCCCTGGGGAGTGGAAATGAGTATTAAACCAGGTTCAGTAAGTAAGTAATGACAGAAGGCCAGCCAGGATGAGGCCATGCTAGTCATACAAAAGGTAGCCGAGACATGAGCAAGAAACCCAGCTATAGCACTAGAAATGAAAGGGCAGATTTTTTGGAGAAGTTGAGAAAGAAGGAGAAACAGCAGCATTTGTCAGGGGTCTGGAAGTGATTGAGATGGGGAGAGAGGAAATGCAAATAGCATCCATGTTTTGCTATGGGTGAAGCAGAACAAGGAAGAGGGGAGGAGGGATGGAGATCAGAACTTGAAATAAAAAGATAAGGAGCTCTCTGCTCACACTGTTGAATTTGGGATAGCAGCAAGACATCCACCAGGAAAACCAAGAGAAACAAGAGATTGATGGTAAAGAAAGAGCAGAATGAGAGAAGAGGATTTAAGTGTTCTTCATGCTAGACTGGGTCAGTTTTATCCCTGAATGAGCCAGAGATAAATAAGACGTTGAAGGGGGAGATTAAATGTCAATCAAAAAGGGGGAAAACATGATGTCAATAATTCAGTTCTTAAGAGGGCCTTGACTATGCACAGGGTTCAAGTGATTTAAGGCCATTTATTAGTACGGGGTTTCCTGGCGTAATGTAGCAGCTGAGCTGCAAAACAGGAAGCCCCCAGTTAAAATTCTAATGGCAGCCACCAATTCACTGGATGGCCTTAGAGAAGCCAACATCTCTCAGCCTCAGCATTCATCTGCAATAAGAGGATAATTATATATAGTTAACATTTGTTAAGATAATTGAATGAAATTCCATGAACATTTAAATGCTAAGTGTTATTACTATTACAGGAGAGGTATGTTGTGTTTTCAGTTGGACACCTTAAGCACATTGGGTTGTATCCAAGGTTAGTCCTACTTAGAGTAGACCCACTGATATAAACGGGGCTGACTAATTTAAGTCTCATTCATTTCAGTGGGTCATGACTAACTTTAGTCCCATTCATTTCAATGGTCTGTTCTAAGAATGACTAACATTGGATACAACCTATTGTTTTTTCAATGTTCTGTATGTGTTTCACTCACTTGGCATGTAGCACAGAGAATAATAGGTGAGTTACTAAGTTTCGACTGTAAATTGAAAGCAGCACCTAACTTTCCATTTATCATGTTGGTACCACGTGTTATTTTTAAAAATTGACTCCTCATCTGAAGAGGTCTCATAGGAGTTCCATCACAACAGCTTAGCTTGAACTAGTAGTCTACAACTGTACCTCAGTGGAGCATCAAACCACCTTGTACCCTTGGAAAGAGAAGAGCTGGTTATTTTTCAGCCTGACACATGACCAAAGTCTATTCTTTCCTCAGTTACCTGAAGGGTGAAAGATTGAAGAGAGGCATAGGACAAAACCTCATTGTGGTTTCAGAGTATTTATATAAAGCAGTGCTACTTGGCCTTGTGTAAAACCATGGGAAACCAATTAGTACTAAGGGTCAAACTACATAATTCATTAAATATGTAATGTGTAGCTGACCATCTGTGCTTTTTTTACTTACAGTAAGTGCAAGGGCACTGATCCAGACCGGGACCACCATACACATGCAGAAAAGGTTTATATCTTCCCGCACCCCAGATACTTATTTTCCTAAATCCCCCTACCCAACAATAAAATTGGCCTTAAAAAGAAAAAAAAAACCACCATTGATGCCAATGGCACACTCCCACACATACGAAGAGTCAGGTTGCATGTAGTTTGACCAAATAGACAGCAGGAAATATAGCATCTGATACAAAAATTATGAAGAACCTTCACACACCCCATCGTCCCCACACTCACCTTTTATTCACACACACACACACACACACACACACACACACACACACACCATACCTTTTATTCCAGGCCTTATGATTCTTGAGAAAGATATGAACAGATCTGGGTTCATAAATCACAGAGTACTTTGGCCAGTGTTTCTATATCCCACAGGATTTCTCCCAGGATGTAGAACGCATTACATTTTATTGTGTACACAAAATGTAATATTTTTATGGGTACATACTAAACTGTTTACTAGACAAACATGTATTCATATACCCATGTACTGTATAAGTACACTCACTACAGAACTGGCATTTGTGAACTGCCCAGAGAGCTCCGGCTATTGGGCGGTATAGAAATGTAATAAATAAATAAATAAATAAAATTTGACATGGGTCTCTGTTGAGTGTACACTAGGTGCAAGCCCAGATTTGCAAACACATACTAGGCCACCTCATCTCTGTCTGCCCATTGCTGCTTCTCCTCCTTCCACCATTTTGCTGCACCAGGGCTTCTCTCCCAAAGCAGGTTATGTGGCAACTCAACTCTTGCAGATACCACATTGCAACACATTAAACATATGCATACAACACAATATCACTGTGCAAACTCATTCTTTACTCTACCCAGCTTTTGTGAGTGCAAACTTTAGATGTGTATCTTTTCCATCTAAAGTACATTTAACCCTGTGCATGCTGCCAGAGTCAACATGTTTGCTAAAAACTTAGAAGACCATGCTAGAAGGAACATAAGCTATATTTCTTGTCTCTTGGTATACGTCTCAGTATAACTAATAGTCCATGAACTAGTCAAACAAAAGTCTATTCTTTCCTCAGCTAGAGAGGTGGAAGACTCTCCTTCCTTGTTGTTCAATAAAAGGCTAGGCAAGGATATTGGGGGGGGGGTGTTTGCAAGTATTGCACATGCCATACTAAGGCAGCTACCAGGGCCTCACAGCCCCAACTGGGCCCACCAGCACTAATGCCTACCCTGGAGGTGGGGTGGGGATATCAGGTGGCTGGATCTTCAAGCCTTCATTTAAATTTCCCAGAACACCGTGGAGTGACATTACATTGGGTGCTCTAAGGCACTGTGAAAAATTAAAATGCCAGCTTCTCACCACCGCTTGGAGCTCCACTTCTGCCACCACCACTGCTAGGTATACATGAGGAAGCCCATTGCATAAGAGGGGACCCACCAGAGCACACTTTGCCCAGGGCCCCTCCAAACCTAGAGACCGCCCTGATGCTTTGCAAGTTATATTTTCCACCACTCAAGCCACTACACCAAATCACTGTCTTTCCATCTAAACATGTGGCCAGTGAAACAGTCTTAGCTGACTGCCCATTATCTGACCATAGTTAAATGCTGCCAAATATTCCATGAAATCAAGCACAACCTCCTGTAAGTGACAGCCTATTTCTTTATTGCACCATGGTAGCAACTGAGGAGTGACAGGATGGCCATATGTCCTACTTGATGGTGCTATATAAATAAATAATAATAATAATAATAATAATAATAATAATAATAATACTTGACAGTCTTCTACTTAAAGGGCTGCCAAAGGATGGTCCTGTATTTGACGGGCTGTCCAGTCCTAATCCAATTTATAAAGATAATGAATGATCAGAAGGGAAAGCAGCAGGGGTCTTGAAATTTCCCATCCATAGTGAGCAGTAGACTGAGCTGCCATACACACAACCAGGCTGCAGTCTCCTGCGCATTGTATTTCTATTTAAATTATAACAATTATCAATAAATGTGCATCTCTCCATTTGAATCAGCATAGGCACAATTTATGGAGGTCTGTGTCCTCTCTTGCTCTACTTTTTGGACATGCATTTCCTCTCTTTCACTGATGCAGAACCATAAGTGGCCACCCTAAGGAATGAGGGCTCCTTTGCCACAGAAGAGTCAGCACTGCTCATCTAGGAACAGCACTCCCCTCCTCCACCCTCGGGCTCTCTCCAAAGAGTTTCTGCCCTATCCTCTCCCAATGAATCCACATAGCCTAATTTCTTCTACTGCCCACGTACTGACATCTCTCAACGCGGCCACAGGGTTCAGGAGGAAGCAAACACAAGCAGTTATCAAAGTTTATCTGTAGCTGTGGCAGAGAATGAAGCAAAACAGCAGAACCTATGGTTTACAATAAGCCACATTTGCTCTGCTGGGGGGTGGAGAGTGGGATAGAGTTCAGGAGCATTCTATGAGAAAAGCAAGTCATGAGGATCCAGGCAATTTTAGAAGGTGTTTAGAAGATATTTTAGACCATAGAATCATAGAATAGCAGAGTTGGAAGGGGCCTACAAGGCCATCGAGTCCAACCCCCTGCTCAATGCAGGAATCCACCCTAAAGCATCCCTGACAGATGGTTGTCCAGCTGCTTCTTGAAGGCCTCTAGTGTGGGAGAGCCCACAACCTCCCTAGGTAACTGGTTCCATTGTCATACTGCTCTAACAGTCAGGAAGTTTTTCCTGATGTTCAGCCAGAATCTGGCTTCCTTTAACTTGAGCCCATTATTCCACATCCTGCACTCTGGGAGGATCGATAAGAGATCCTGGCCCTCCTCTGTATGACAACCTTTTAAGTATTTGAAGAGTGCTATCATGTCTCCCCTCAATCTTCTCTTCTCCAGGCTAAACATGCCCAGTTCTTTCAGTCTCTCTTCATAGGGCTTTGTTTCCAGACCCCTGATCATCCTGGTTGCCCTCCTCTGAACACGCTCAGGCTTGTCTGCGTCCTTCTTGTATTGTGGAGCCCAGAACTGGACACAATACTTTAGATGAGGCCTAACCAGGGCCGAATAGAGAGGAACCAGTACCTCACGTGATTTGGAAGCTATACTTCTATTAATGCAGCCCAAAATAGCATTTGCCTTTCTTGCAGCCATATCACACTGTTGGCTCATATTCAGCCTCTGATCTACAACAATTCCAAGATCCTTCTCATTTGTAGTATTGCTGAGCCAAATATCCCCCATCTTGTAACTGTGCATTTGGTTTCTATTTCCTAAATGTAGAACTTGGCATTTATCCCTATTAAATTTCATTCTGTTGTTTTCAGCCCAGCACTCCAGCCTATCAAGATCACTTTGAAGTTTGTTTCTGTCTTCCAGGGTATTAGCTATCCCACCCAATTTTGTGTCATCTGCAAATTTGATAAGCATTCCCTGCACCTCCTCATCCAAATCATTAATAAAACTGGGCCCAGGACTGAGCCCTGCGGTACCCCACTCGTTGCCTCTCCCCAGTTTGAGAAGGTTCCATTGATAAGTACTCTTTGAGTCCGATTCTGTAGCCAACTGTGAATCCACCTAATAGTTGTTCCATCTAGCCCACTTTTAGCTGGTTTGTTAATCAGAATGTCATGCAGTACTTTGTCAAAAGATCCACAGATCTTTGCATTTATAGCCATCCTCTCTTTTGCAACTTTTATCCAAGCACTGCAAAACCTCTCCAAATTTTGCATTTCGTTACAGTGGGGTATTAAAGTTGTTGTGGCAACTGTCACAGTGGCACAACTCAAAAGGGCCCAGGAGCTGGGACAACCACCAAGGCCTTTGCATTTGCTATGGGAGGAGGAAGAGATGTCTCCATGTGATCTGGTATGGTGTTCTGTACAGCTTCTGGGAGTGACTGAAATCTGGAGTTGTCTAGCAAGCAGTAGCTATAATAGTCTCACTGAGGCAATAAACCCTAAGTTACTGATTGCAGCTAGGAGCTAACAAAATGGAATGGCCCAGTTTACAAAAAAAATAAAATAAAAATCCCTCCACATAGAAAACTAGATGTCAAGGAGAAGGGTGCAAGATCAGTCTTCTTTTCCCTGACATGGCTATTTTTCTATGTGAAGCGTTGCTTTTGTTTTTATTTTTTGGTGAAGGAGCTTTCCGTTATGTGAGCCCCCAGTACAGTCTGAATCCACATGGATTTTGTTTTTAAAATACTAGCCACAGTAGTGCATGTACTGGTAACTTCCAGATTAGACTACTGCAATGCACTCTACGTGGGGCTGCCCTTGAAGATGACTCTGAAGTTGCAGCTAGTGCAAAATACAGCAGCTAGACTGCTGACCAGTACATCTCATAGAGACCATAAAGGAATTGCACTGGCTGCTTATTCGCTTCCGGACAGAATTCAACATCTTGGTAATGACATTTAAAGGTCTAAATGGCTAGGGACCTCAATTCATATATAGGGACGCCTCTCCCTATATATGCCTGCCTGAGATATGAGATATGTTGGAGGAGCCCTCCTCCACATCCCACCAACACAAGACATCCCACAACACAACCATCTCACCCCCAGCTGCAACTTTTTTTGGGGACTGGGAGCTTAAGAGGCAGGCTCCTGCTACTCGGGATTGTGTCCATCTGATCCAGTCAGGAGAGGAAGCCTACAAAGCAAGGGGCCAATCAGGGGCTGCTGTTGTCGTGCCTTGGGGGTTTGCCTAGTCTGCGGAACCTCCCAACTGCCTCCTAGCAGACTCAGGCCCCCAGCACAGACCCATCTCACTCCCAGCTGCAACATCTTTTTGGGACTGGGAGCTTAAGAGGCAGGCTCCTTTGGGGGCGTGTCCGCCACCAGCGGGGTCACCACTGAAGGGGCTGACACCAAGGCGAGGGCCTCTCCCTTGTTTGTTTTGTTTTCTACCTCTACTGACGTATAATTTTGTTGTGTATTTTAAACTTTTTCTTTCTTTTTTTTTTACATTTCTTTTCCTCTGTTTTAAAATGTATGTTTTAAACTTTGTAATACCGCCTTGAGGCCCAGTATTGGGCAAAAGGCGGGATACTAATAATAATAATAATAATAATAATAATAATAATAATAAGCAATGGTAGGATGTGGGAGAGGGTTTTCTCTGTTGTGGCACCCCACTTGTGGAATACCCTCCCCTTGGAGGCCCAACTGGCACCAGCACTGGCTTCATTTCGGCACCAAGTTAAGACATGGCTTTTTAACAAAGCCTTTGACGGCTAAATTCACCAAGCCTGTACATAGTTTTAATTTAGGGTGACCATACGAAAAGGAGGACAGGGCTCCTGTATCTTTAACAGTTGCATAGCAAAGGGAATTTCAGCAGGTGTCATTTGTATATATGAAGAACTTGGTGAAATTCCCTCTTCACCACAACAGTTAAAGGTGCAGGAGCTATACTAGAGTGACCAGATTTAGAAGAGGGCAGGGCACCTGCAGCTTTAACTATTGTGAGGAAGAGAAAAATTCACCAGGTTCTCCATATATACAAATGACACCTGCTGAAATTCCCTTTCCCTTTTCACTGTTAAAGATACAGGAGCCCTCTCCTCCTTTTCATATGGTCACCCTATTTAATTGTTTTAATTGGTTTTACTGTTTTTAAATTCTATACTGGTTTTTAGCTTATTAATGGTTTAATTTGTTTTTAGCTGTGTATATTTATTGTTTTATATTGTTTGTATGATTTTATCTGTATGCTGCCTTGAGATCCTTGTGATATAGGGCGGGATACAAATGTTTAAATAAATAACTAAATCAAGCCAAAAGTCAGGAATGTTTAGTAACCTGATTTCAGTGGGAGAGATTTAAATAAACCTGTCCCCACTGAAATTAATGAAATTTAAATGTACTTAAATGTGTCTGGATTGTGGCCATTCATAGATATTAACTATGGACATTTGCATATTTTTGCTTATATGCTAACTGGCCATTTCGCATTTGTTGGTAACAACTAAATCTTCATTCTGTGTTCTTCCAAACTCTCAGGAAAGATTGTTTATTTTTCAAAAGTAGAAAAACCGCAGGATTAAACACATTGTACAAACAGGAACCATTCCATTTATTTGTTTCACTTGTCCTGCAAAATCAACAGATACAGTTTGAAACTATTCAAATGTATCTCACTCAGAATAAGATGTTGAGATGCTATCAGTATCTGGAAGACAGGAAAATTGCGGCATGTGCAATCTTAGGGCTCATCTACACCAAACAGGATATTCCACTATGAAAATGGTATGAAAGCAGTATATAAAAGGCAGGAGCCACACTACTGCTTTATAGTGGTAATGAAGTGCACTGACAACTGATGACAACTGATGGGGCCCATGACACATCTACACCAAGCAGGATATTCCACTATGAAAGTGGTATGAAAGCGGTATATGGTATGTGTCTATGGGCCCCAACAGCTGTCAGTGCACTTCAGTACCACTATAAAGCAGTAGTATGGCTCCTGCATTTTATATACCGCTTTCATGCCACTTTCATAGTGGAATATCTGCTTGGTGTAGATGAGCCCTTAAAATTCTTCGGGGGGGGGCGGAGATTAATCTTACAAGCACTTTCTATTCTCCATAGGCATCTTTTTCTTACTATATTATATTCTGAGACCATTTCTTAATGCATTAAGCCTCCATTACGTTGCAGATGGTTTCTGTTTTCAAATCTCAGATGCTTTTAGGAATTTGTTCCTTGACTTCAACCCTGGCTGCAGTTCGCATTTACAGGCAATACAAAGGCCAAACAGTTCTCTCTCCCACTCCCCAACACAGTTCTATCTCTCAAGAACTTAATCCAACACGTTCAGCCTTTGGAAGGGATTGCTATCTAGAAGGAAGACATCT
The DNA here is from genome assembly GCF_023053635.1 of Elgaria multicarinata webbii. Taxonomy (NCBI): domain Eukaryota; kingdom Metazoa; phylum Chordata; class Lepidosauria; order Squamata; family Anguidae; genus Elgaria; species Elgaria multicarinata. The sequence continues at coordinate 16,946,765 of NC_086177.1, read as the reverse complement.
GCTCTAGCTTTTTCCTGTTTTTCAAATGTTTTCCCCATAAGATGGAGACAAAATCAGAGAGAAAAAGAAGATATCAACAAGTACATGTGATGTCCCTAGGAAAAATATTTTTTTGTTGTTTCTTTTATTAGCTGATGGGACTCGATAGTTTAATAGGCTGAAAATCTATTGTTTGTTTTTGAGCATATAACGTTAAAGATTTCCATTAGTGTATGTTTTCTCATATTTTATTTGAAAAATAAACAGAGAAATTGCATTACTTCCAAGTGTTATGCAGTAAATTACACACACACACACACACACCAGAAAATCTAATATGGAAAGCAGCTAGGGACAGTATTACCAACAGCAGTAATTCACACACATTAGTATGCCACAAGAGAATTGCTGATGTGCCACAAGGAATAAATTAATTAAATAATTAAAGGCTCTGTGATCCCGAAGTACCTGCCAGGCCCAGCATCAACACCTGACTTCTTAGAGCATCTGTTGAGGCTTCATTGCCCCAGCAGGGCCACTAGCAATGACACCTGCTCTGGGCTGTTCTTGCCAGGAGAGCCTTCATTTTAATTTCGCACAATGCTCTAGAGTGACACTACATAAAGCACTGGGACATTCTGGGAAATTAAAATCGCAGCTCCCAGCCCCCCTTGGAATAATGCTGCTACTGCCAAATAAGCCCATGTCCAAGTTGAGGTTTAGACGCCCCCACCAGGCACTTTGCCTAGGGCGCCTCAAACCTGGAGCCAGCTCACAGGGGAGGCTGCCTGTTGCATCAGTGCATGATTCACTGTTCTGCCCTTATCACTTTCTAATTGGCCTCTGCTGGAACTAGGTAATTCTGCCTCTTCTATGCACGAGGTGGGACTGGACCATTCCACCATGACGAGACTGCTTCTAACAGGAGGCAAAATGGGTGGTCACCTAAGGCACCAAGTGATTTAGGGCACCAAACAAGCCCCAGGCAGGCAGCAGTAATGGTGGAAAGCACTGAATTGGTCAATCCAGCTGCAACTGTGCACCATTTTATATCACAGTATTTCCTCTAGTGTGTGAGGCAGCAAGCTGAACCAATTAGGTTGCTAATGTTGGAGGGGTGCACATCCAATGAAGGTATTGCGATGGATAGAGGCCTCATGAATCCATCTCATGCTGTTCAGGAACTAACAGTGAAAGTGTTGGAGTTCATGTGTCAAAACTGTACCTTGCCTAAGGCACCCAAATACGTTGAGATGGCCCTGCTTGTATGCAACAAGTGCCCAACGTCTGCTTTTCCTAGAGCTTTGGGAGAAGGTGGGTTTGAAACAGAGAAATAACAGGGGAAGGAAGAGGCGCTTGATCTTCTCCCATCAAGTTTCCTACCCCAATCCTCACAATGGCTTCTCCACCCCCAGGGGGTAATTCCATTCACAACTTAGAAAAGGTCTGGATTGGGCCCCCAGGCCTGAAGTTCTACAACTCAGATCCAGAGGGCCATAGATTCCCTGGCCCTGGTTTAAACACTCCATTTCTCCCCATCACTTTTCCACTCCTGATCTTTCTCCCAAAGTTGCTTTCTTCTAGGAAAAACAACTCTTCAGCTTTTGTTACATGCAATCACATGTAATGTGCAGTTTGAAACTATGGCCAAAGCTAGACCTAAGGTTTATCCTGGGATCACCCAGGGTTCGCCCCTGCCTGAGCTCTGGATCCCCTGTGTATCACCTAGATGAACAGGTTTGACCCCTGGACGATCCAGGGATAAACCTTAGGTCTAGCTATGGCCTAAGTCTCTACTACTGTTCACTCCATAATGTGAGTTAGAATTCTTTGCCTCTTTACCCTTTACAATAAGAACATCACCAATTCCTTTAGACTTCAAGTCTTCAGGCAGGGCTTGCTCTTTTTAACTTCATTACTGTGCAGTGCCTACTGATTTGATATGCTTTATAAAACAATAAATATGATTAGTACCACAGCCACCCAGTGAGATTCATGAGCCTGCAGCTCCTTTCTCCTATCCTACTGAGAAGGCTGCCTCCTACAGCTCAAGGCAACTTGTATCTAAATCAACTTGCCTGTCTTGCTGGCTTTGCTCCTTCTTCAAAACCATTTCATGACCTTACTCCTTACCTTACCATCCCTAATGCAATGGATGTACCTGTTTTTGCAAATAATGTTCCATGAAATCAGGTGTAATGTTCATCAGCTTTAGCCTCAGGTCAGGATTAGTGATCATCCTGTTTCTGTATTTGGTCAGGGCCTCCTTAGCTTCTTCAGTAATCCAGGTCTGGTCAAAATGGCCTCAATTTCCGTTGTCAGAGAAAATAAATCAAATGCAAGATCAAGAACAGATATTCTCAACTGTTTCACAACCTTTCCATAGACCACTTCAGTGGAGCTTATGGAATATTTGTGGTTCATGGACTGCTGTTTGAGAATCTCTGTTCTGAACTGTAAATGGAAAGGCTACCATCATAGCACATATCTGCACCTGATACATGGTAAAATCCTCCTCCCACTTGGCAGAATGATAGAGATGTCCAAGCTACCTTAGGGTGAGACTGCTCACCCCAGGTACCTTCATTACTTGAATGAGCTCACCATCATGTCATGGTGCCAGCACTGCCTAGGCTCCAGTCACACCTAGTTTGGCCTGGTCCCCAACCAAACACACTAGATTAGATAGGGATCCCCATTATCTACCTCTCTTAGGAATGTCTAGTTCTCCATTCCTGTGCTTTAACATATACGGGAATTTATCACACGCGGTCCAACAATCACACTGAGGGTCTCCATGCCACTGCTGGTAGTGTAAAGACTAGGTGCTTTATAGTGGCGCTCCATGTGATAAAGGACTTCTAAGTGTTATGGAAGCAGACTGGAGGCTATGCCACAAGAAGCCAGGTTTGCTATCATCCCCATGGCACCTGTAATGTGTCCACATGACACCTATAACATGTCTTGAGGCTAAATTTCTCCCCATTATCTCAAAAAATGGTTGTAGTATATGGGGCCCTAGTCATAGTGGGATTACAGAGAGAGATAACTAGACTAGAAATTTCATCACTAGCTTAAGGTCATAGTGGAGAATAAAGAACATGCAGAAGAAGGACTTCTAAATGCATAAAGCCTTACATAACAGGCAGGTATTGAATCAGTGATTTATTTCAAAAAAATGAAGGTGCAAGAGGAGAGATCAACCACCTCTGAAACTTCAGGTGTGTGCAGGCTAACCCTATTACTCAAGTAGTGGGATTTAAAAACAAACCAGCAAACAAAAAACACTTTTGCAAATGCCCAGATGTTAATTCACATTTTCTGAGATGAAGCATGAGCACTGGAAACCTAAGGCAGAACCCTGGTTTAGATTAAGGCATAAATGGAACCTGTTTTTCAAAGCTCAAACCTTTCTAAAGTCTAGTGGTTGCACTTATTCCAAAATCTTTGTGAAAATGTATGGTGCAATCCTGATGAAAGTGGGAGATTTGAGAGGGGCAGTAATAGCGATAGAATGACAGCCTTAGGTAGGGTAGCTGGATTGTAGTTCTTAAATTTTAACAGAAACTTAGTGTCCCCTTATTAGACCTTCAGAAGATATAACGGACTTCAGAGCAATTCAGTTACACTTTATCCATAGTGTTTGAAATTTTGATCTACAGATTCAGTTTGCAAATAAACGTATATAGCATTTGTATTTTTCAGTAGCTATTCAATCTCACCACTCTTCACGACAGAACCTGTTTCCTGCTAAGAATGGAAAGGCCTGCATTGTGTGTTGCATCCCAAAGCTATCTGTACATCATGATGGGGAGGTAATAGAGTTGTGCTTAAACATCACTTCCAGATGTTTAATTTACTAATTAGAAAAAGGAAAAGATATACCAACAATGGCCATATATCTGAACTAGCCAGCTACAAGGGTATAGTGAGTCTGTCAAGATTCACTAGTCAGCAGTCACTAGTCACTAGTCACTATTCTGCCTTCCCGGGAAATTTTACAAACCTTTCAACTGCCAAACATTTGCTTGATTTACACAATACTGTATATTCTGATCAAGTGCATTGATTCCAATCCAGAATATACTAATAGAATTTTAAACATTTTGTCACAAATGAGAGGGGCACAGAACAAGGAAGAACAAGGAAGAAAGGCAGACATGGCACATGGGACAGGCGCAAGGAGGGGGACTAGGGTCTAGAAGAACATAGAAAGTCCACCTAAGGCTCCATTTAATTTCTGAGTCACTTGCACAAACTCTCCTTGGAAGCCATATGGGCTAGAAACATGATATTTTCAAACAAAATCAGTAAAATCCTAGGCTTTCAGTAGGCGAAATTTTGCAAATCAAGATCAGGCCTATGGAATTAGAGATTTACTGGAGTATGACAAACAGTTAAATTCCAACCAAGTTTTCTTAGAAGGAACTCATGTTGATTTATATTGGATTTATACTGGAAGTGTTCCCTATGCACACTTATGTGAAAGTAAACCACTTTGAACTCAGTGGGGCTTAAATCTGAGTAAGCTTGCAGGATCAGGCTACATGACTTCTCCAAATCACACTTACCAGGAATTAACTCCCATTGAACTCAGGCCACAGCTAGACCTAAGGTTTATCCTGGGATCATCCAGGGTTCACCCCTGCCTGAGCACTGGATCCCCTGTGTGTCACCTAGAGGAACAGGTTTGACCCCTGGACGATCCAGGGATAAACCTTAAGTCTAGCTATGGCCTAAGTGGGAGCTACTTCCAAATAAGCATACTTAGACCTTGGCTGTTAGCTGTTAACAATTATGAGAGAACAGCTTCATCAGTCAACTCACACTACATCCTAAACATATTATGTGAAAGCAAGTTCCACTCATTACAATGAGATGTACTTCTGATTGTTATGTTGAGGATATGAGAGCCAGTCATTTAGCCAGGAGCGACATTACTAAAGAGGTAAAGAGAAGTTATGACGGGAGAGGAGGTTTCCATTTTATACTTTGGGTTTCAGCAAATATGAAGTTTTTAAAAAAGACTTCTGTTTTCTACATATAAGAACTTTTTTCTAAGTACAACTGCACACTGCAAAAATGCTTAGTTAACAGATCACAATGTCAACTGTAACAAGGAACTGCAAGAAAGACAGAAAACTACAGGACACTTTAAGAAATAATTTTTATTGGTAACTTCTAGTTGCAGTTACTACTGCTTCCATCTTGGTGGAGGGCGATGATTTCAGAAAGTACATGTCCTTGGTGTAATTTTGGAGGGGCTCTTAGAGCTTAATTGCTCTTATCTTAACAATCTCTTTTTAAACACATCACATTTAGAGAGGGTCGGGGAAACCAGCAAGAGTAGAAACACTCTTACATACAGAATGTTTGAGCAAGTTTAGACCATTTGAGCAAGATTTTAACAGCTTGCAATCGGGATATGTAGTCTCAGACAGCTCGGTTTTGCAGAGACCAATGTTGTGCACTTCCCCAACAGTTATTTCACTAACAAATTTCCTGTATTACCCAATCAGCTGTTTGTACATGTTAGCACATGTCAAAGTAAGTGAGGAAGAGGGAGAGCTCAATGGTAGGGAGACCACAGTGGTTTCCTGTTAGCCGTTTTAGACAGGAGAGTGTAGCCTTCTGCACCTGAAAGTAAAATCCTCAACATGTAGAGATGCAAATGTTTATTCTGGAATAAAACTGGGGGGGGGGTACTTAATTAATATGCAGAACCTCTAATAGAGGACCACAGCAAGTGGTGAGGCACTTACTTCCCTTCTATTCATGCTCCTTCTTCTTCCAAAACTACTGTTTCTATTTTCTTTTTCAGTATCCAAACCATGGGTGCTGATTCAGGAAGGTGGGACAATAACCCACCGCCCATATTTCATGTTAGAGCATGTGCAGTTGTTTCTCAGAAGGGCCTATATATTTGGCCAACTCCCTGATATACCGTATTGACCAAATACTGGGCCTAAGTATGCCAAAAACCTAAATCTTTCTGCTCTTTGAGTTGTTGATGTTTTTAAGATGATTGCTTGACCTGTGTTTTGCTATAGCTATTATGAGGTATTGGGGGGGGCGGTCAGAACAAATGCTCTCAAAACATATGACTTTTTATTTTGGAAATGTAATATTTCCAACAGTAGACTTTCCAACTTGGTGAGAATCTGGCCCCACCCTTGAGTAAAGTATCTTCCCCCTGGCCCAGACTGAAATCTGGTGGCTTTCAGCTACACTCTGTCAGTAGTTTGCTATGTCCTGTAGCCACGGCAATAAACTGTTGACTGATTGATTCTGAGGCCTGTGGACAGAGATTACCCAAACAGCATTCCAAGAGATAGTGTTCCATTGGCCCAACTACATCTGTATTTAATTGGGCCTAGAAGTGGTGATTTTCTTCAGAAGTGACAGTTTCTCTCTCTTAGTAAATCTTGGGTGATGCTTGAAAATTCAGTCAGTACACTCCTATTATTTCCTCTAGAAAACCAGATTTGTCCAGGGTGAGAATCGATATTTGTATGGGCTTCCCATATGGTAAGAAAAATATCACCACACAGAGAATTATGTTTAAACTGTCATCTCAATCCACCCACTGGGTGTAGAATTCATTTGTACATCTCAATCTGTCGTATCTAAGCAAATGTTACTTGTGCAAAACCTTCCCCTGGCCCTTATTAATTGAAAAAGGAAACTCCCATAACCTACTATATGTCAAAATTTTCACCAGGAACCAAACTGCAACCCTATTATAGATTACCAAAATACTCTGGAATAAACTCAATCATCTGTATCATCCTGCCAAGATGTAAAAGAGGTTTTTTTTACCACACGTCTCTTGCAGACGTGTGGGGAAATGGCAGCCTGCATCCACCCGGCATCTTGATAAATCACATTCGTCGAAATGAGTAGAGAGAAGAGAGGAAAGAAGAGAAACAGTGAACCAGATGTCAAGAGAAGACCACCCAAACAAGAGAGATTTTGAGTATCTCTTTTCATTTCCCCATCCCCGAGGAAAACATTATGAGAGAAAAAAACAGAAAAGGAGAAAGTGGAGAAATCTGGCAAGCAGCTCAAGTGCCTCCTATAGCAACAGCTTCTTCACAGTGACATTAAACGTGAAATTTAATTGCACTAGGTACACTCAAGTCACCTAATTGTCCTCTTCTAATGGATCCATCTAATTAGTGCTGTGTATCTAGTACCCTTAATGTTTGCAGACAAGATGGCCATCCTAGCAGATACTAGTCAGGGAGTGGAGGAACACAGTGAAATGGTTGCTCCTGTTCTCAGCACAATTGATTGAAGGCCATTTTGCAAGACACCAGAGAGTGAAAATTTATCAGAGCCTACACCCATTTTATTCATTTCTTTATCTTTATTTTTCATTATTCTAAGTTGCAGATATTGGAGGGGGGGAGGTACCACAGCAGAAAAGAAGTTGTGGTAGCAGTGTTACACTAATGACAATCTTAACAATTCTGCAATGCACAGGAATTTCCTCCTTTAATATTACACAATACTTCATTCCAGTGGGGCTGCACATTCGATGCAGGAGCTCAAATCCCCCAAACACGCATTTAAAACCAATGCAGCACTCAATAGTATGCTTATACAGGATGGATCTATTGGCAAATGGATTTCTTCCAATGCTGTCCTACAAGTCTTGAATGATCACTATCTCAAGACGCCTGCCTTTGTTTCACCAATTCTGATATGAGCCTGACTAACGATGGAGCGACTTGCCTCGGTCCTCTTCCACACCCTGCTCTCCCACGCATGCGCGAGATGAAGACAAAGGAATAGGTAATTACAGGAGACTTTCATTCATTTCCTCTGCAGTACCGCAAAAGAGAACCCAAACCGGGGATTTTTCTCACCTAACTAGACGATGTGGCAGACGGTGTGTGCCAGGGCTCCTCAGAAAGCATCCTTTAAAGAAACGGTGGGATCTGAGCACTGCGTTTCTAGAGCCACTCTTTAAACGCTCGTTTTATTTGTGGTGATCCTGTGGATACCCAGCAGGGGTGGAGAATGAAGCATAACTGCAGAATCTATGATTAACAAGGAGCCACATTTGCTTGGGAGTATAAGAGCTGTTGGGATGTCAGGAGGCGGTTTTGGGTTTTTTTTTAATGAACATTCGGGGGGTGGGGTGAATGGGGGGGCTACGGAGATCCATGCAATATTTCTAATCTTAATAAAGGTTTAGAAGATACAATGGATCTTTGCGGGTTTATTTATTTCAAGAACCTCTTGTTTTCCAGCTTTTGCCTGGGCTTTACTAATTTGCATGTTACCATGGTGAGAGATTAAAATTGTTGCAGCGACTGCTGTCATGTCCTTTCTTCTTTTTAAAATCACACCCGCGACTGCTAATAAAACCATAAGCTCTTTTCTTCAGGGTCGCCTAAGCAGGAACCATCACGCTGTTTCACACCAGAATGGTGAAAATGGGCAGACGTCTCACCCCCTAACCCACCCTCCACCCCGCCCGCCCTCTACTAAAAATAAGATTGGAGGGGTTAATTTCTCTGTTTGACCAATATGCACGCACAGATCCGTTCGGAGTTTTCTCCAAAGTGCTCCACAGGTAACACCGTGAAAACCATCCTTTCAAACCCAAGCTCAAGGCTGCCGTTCCATGTTATCCGGCTCTCCACTCTCCCTCCTCCCTGTTTCTCCCCACTCCTCTACATGATCTTAACATGGATGTATTCCCCCCCCTCCCCACCGCCTCCTTATGCCATTTCTTCATATCATGGTCTGTAATTTTTCAAAAGAAGTCTGAAACATTTCCCAGCCCAGAAAGAGGGGCGGTGTGAGAAATTGTTTTATATATTATATATATGATCTATGCAAAGCCCCTCCACCCCGATTTTCCCATGCTCGCTCTCCATCATACAATCTCGCCAAAGACGCCTCGAATCTAGTACAGATTTCCCTACATATCTTACTCGCATCAATTCAGAGCTTTTCTCCCACAGAAAGCCGTGCTGAAAGCATGTGGACTACGGTACATAGGAAGCGACGCCCCAAATGTGCTTCTCCCTCTACTATAGCTCTATTATGATGCTGTTGTTGGGTTTTTAAAAAAATGTAAATTGCACATTATTACAACCCCCCAACCCCCTTTAAATGTTTGAGATAACCATGTAGAAAAAGGTTTGCGGGGGGGGAGGTGCGGGGGGGGGGAGAGAAAAGAATCCGAATCGAATGGGGGTGTAAACCAACGTCTCAATCAAGGCTCCGATGGCGATGAAGCGGCGGCTCTTACCTTCTTCCTTCGCTCCTCTGTCCCCCTTTGTGTGGGTGCTTGTGTGGTCTGGGGTCACAAAGAGAGAGAGAGAGTCCCGGCTAGCCCTGTTGCCCACTGAGTCGCCGGAGATCTCCCTCGCTCGGCTGCTGGGAGTGGAGTGGAGTGGCTGGAGCTGGCTGATTGGAGCAACGCCGGCGCCGCCGCTACTGCTACTGCTGCCTCTGCACTTCTCCCTCCCTCCCGCTTCTCTGTGACAGTCTGTGGGCAGTTCAAAAGCCACACATGCGCGCGCGCACGCACGCACACACACATACGCACACGCAACGGGTTTGTTGGTCCCCCCCACCCTTCTTCTTTTATTTAATTATTTCTTTCTCTTCCCCACCCCTCCGTAGCACCCCACCCACCCCCTCCGATCCGCTGTAAAAGATGCTCTCGCTCGCCCTTAGGGGGCGTCCTGAAGCCAAGGTTTTAAATATTGGCTTTGCCGGTGCCAAGAGGAGTCTTGTTTTGGAAGGTGCATAAACATACCTTGTGAGCTTCAAACCCCCCACGTGAAGGGACAGACTGAAAATAATATATATATATATATATATATTTTAAAAAGGATCTCTCCTGCTGGATTTCTCCTCCTTTCTCAAGAGATCTTTCAGAGGTAGTTGGTACTTTTCCCCCCTTTCCATATTGAAAAGCCTGAGGATTATTACTATTATTTTATACGCGTGGTTATTATTGTTGATCTCCTGGCGCTAGCACCTTTTGCCACTGGTTTGGAAATGAGAGAGAGCAACAAAAGAACTTCCACGCTCCCTTGGCTTCTCTGCAGGAGCGACAGCTCACAGCCTGGACAACAAAAGCGGATCACAGAAGGGTGAAGAAGACCACCCGGGGAAGTCTCCATGCTGGAATGCGCACCGTGCTGATGGGCTTCGGTTGGCGGAGTGGCCAAGGCGGCTCTCCATTTACAAGCCGGCCGGGATGCCTGCCTTAAAAGTTCCATCTTTATGGGGAAATGTAAAGCATTCTTCCGCTGGGCATTGAGAAGACGAAACAGCATTAAACCATGGAGGCGACTCTTCTCCGAAGAGAATGGGCAGGATGCTAATGAACTGGAGGCTGAATGTTTCTAAGGTCTGACCGGGCTCTTTCTCATGCTCAAGGACTTTCATAGCCTGTCTGACAGAACAGCGCCCTACCCCTTACGTTTCTGCTTGTATTAAAATGCAATAAAGGTTCCAGATATTCTACAGCCTTGTGATTCTCCGCCCACTCCCATAATGTAAGGGCAACGATTTTATTTTTTCGAATACAGCAAGGACTGCATGTGTTTAGCACGCTGCCACATTAAAATAAAAAAGAGGGAGGGACGGAGGGAGAGAGAGAGAGAGAGATGTTGTGGGGTTTTATTTGTAGTTCTGTGGCGCCCTCTGCTCAGTAAAGGGCTGTATAGCAGACCATATTTTTAACGAATTAAAATAAAAGTTACAATATGTTTCCCCAAAAAATGTTGCTACGGTATTGGCGTTCTGCGTGTTTTATTCATTGAAGAAAATCACAATGCAAACTTATACCAGCATCTTAAAGAGCAGAGATACTGTGCAAACCTATTTAATTAACTTAAACATGATAAAGTAACTTGCACTAAGAATTTGATCTAAGATACTTGATTCAAATGGCGGGGGAGTATTAATTTCTATGCACTCAAACACATAACACCCGGAAAGTTTGCATTTCCTGCATCGGTAATGTGAATTTTTAATTAGCAAGAAAATGGCACTTTCACACATGTGCTTTTTACACATGTGTGTACAACTTTCACACATGCACATACAAATAGCATGAGGGGCACAAAAGTGGTTGTAGTTTTTTATTATTATTATTATTATTCAGCATGTTTAATCAGCAGGAAGGTCCACTTTATCTAAGAGGACTTATGCCCTAGTAAGTGTACCTAGGATCCCATTCATTTTCACGTAGAAGTCCCACTGTGTTCAGTAGGGCTTACTCTCAGGTAAATGTGTGTAGAGTTGCAGCCTCAGTGTCATGTGTGCAACACAGCCTAACATAGGCTCTACTGAAATCAATGGGACTTGTGTTAATGGCTTGTGTCAATGGGCCAGGATGAAAGTTAACTATTTTAGATACATATTCCACAAAAAGAAAATGAGGCATCTGGAAAGGAGACAAAATACTAGTCAGCACTCTCATAACAGAAGAGAGAGCAAATAGCAGATCTGGAACAAATTGGTCACTTCCAATAAACACAGACTTAATATTCATTTACTCAGAAATGTACTCAGGTTTATAATATGTACACATAAACATCAGATGATATGAAGTGTTCTGCAAGTATTTACTTAAGCTCTGATAAATAGTTCAGTGTAGAGAACTAACAGGTGTTCAAAAACACACATGCCTGTATCTCGTTCCAAAGTTTTGCTGCATAAAATCCATTATTCAATGTGTAACAGATTGCAGTAGCAGCAACCCTATTTGGCACAGTATTTCAATACTTTTTAAAGATGTGTTTACATGTAAATGCCATTCCATCACCAACAAGCATATTAGAACAAAAAGAAATGACTTATATTGTAAAGAGGGGTGGGGGGATACACTATAGCCAAAAGAATGCAGCTCCCTTTTCCAGGAGATTTTTTTATTTTTATTTTAGAAAGCCTTAATTTCTCATCTGCAATAAAGCATGCTGGAGTCCAGCAGCTAGACAAATGTCAGTTTTCAAGAGCTATGTCAATAAAGCCGTATACATCACAATTGTTGTTTATTAATTTATTCTGTAATTATGATCCACTGTTCTGAAGAAATGCGCACAGCCATCTTGCTAAATTGAAATATCCTAGTTCAAACATACTCTTTTATTCAATTAATCTGCCTCTTTATTTTCAAACCCATTATGCCACATCATTCCCCAAAATTCACACGTACTTAAGTAACTGGCTCTGCTCTCCTCATGGAGACAACAAGCCCAAGAGTCAGCGTGATTGGAATATAGATCCACTCATTGCTATGGAAACAAGAGACAAAGCCTGCATCAGGATTAAGAAATGCAAATCCACCAGAAACACATTCCTATTAAGCTGTCCCTACACAGGCTATAAAAGAGCCATAATATGTTTATGTGCGACTAAATGACTGGTATGAATTGATAAAACGTTAGCTCCAGTATTCAAATTATTGTAAATCAGTGCTTAATGTCATTTATTTGTTTCAGCTTGTCACCAATGTACAGTTAACTACCTTGTAAAATCTCTTCAGAAGTGTCCTAAGCATGAATAGCTAGCACACATAACCACTGGATATGTTTGTGAAAAGGTTTTTCTACAGCCATAACTACTGCATTTCCACCGAGCAAATACTACTTTTCCTTTTGAAAGCTACCTGCCTCCCACACACCCCAGTTTCCTGGGCTATGCTGTACCATTTCCCTCAAGTGTTTTGAGGAGTGTAGTCTAAAAATGGGAAATAGGATTCAGGTTTGCAGGGTTTTGTACAATTACCTACACATGACAACAAAATGTCCACATCGGTGGGAAAGTATACAACCATGGTCAGCAAATCATTTTTAGCAGAGGCCATATTTTCAAGGGCTCAGCAACACTGACTTCACCCACAGACTTCATAAAAGCCAAGAGACAGGCACTCTGCAGTTGGGACACCCAAACTGAAAGGGGTAGACATTGCAAGGAACCCCCTTTTCAGACATTAGCGGGCAGGCCTAGGGTGTGATCCCACTGTTCTCCAGGCAGAGTGAGACAGCAGCCTCTGGCAGCTAATTTTGTATGTCATAAAATGTAGCAAAATACTTAATATTTAGATGATGAGGATGATGATGATGATGATGATGATGATGATGATGATGATGAAGACGACGACAACTGAAAGGGACATGCAGGATTTTCTGTCTCAGGTGCCAAAATGTCTTGACCGGCTGTAGGTACTATTGTATGCACCCAGACTGGGGGGGAAAAAACTTTGGTTGGCCCTGGCTGGTTATTGGTAATCATTGTGTGCCCATGTTTTGACTCTTTAAGCATCTTCAGATGGGCGTTTTTTCATGCAGTCATCATCGGTTTGGTCATTGGTTTTCCCGTGTGCTTTACACGATGCCATTGCCATGCAGTTTTCATGTGTTATTTTTAGAGATGTGAAGGCCCAGAAAAAACCCAGAAAAATTCAGAAAAAAACATGGTTTCCCCCCCCTTTTTTTTTTTTTTTTTTTTTTTTTTTTTTTTTGAAGCCTTTTTGGGGGTGGTTTCCAAAAAATTGGAAAAATTGGAAAAAATGAAGAAAAACGGATTACAGGTTGTTTTATTTTAGCATGATGAATAAAATGTTTAAGACAAGGTGTTCAGATATTTACTTCTCCAAATGATTTCTAAAATACAGTATCAGATTATTACAATGTCTGTGCACCAAGGACAAGCAAGTCCTAGGTTGCAAACTGAGACTACAACTCTCAAATGCAAGAGGAAGAAGCATTTCTGCCTCTAGGGGGCACTTCCATGGAAGCAGAGACAGACACTAATACTCAGAAAATAAGTCTGATTAAATTTCACGCATATTCATTGAATCTTGGTGTGTGTGTCGTTTCCCCCCCCCCGCCCCATTTTTCTCAGTTCTTTTTATGGGAATGGGGGCTTTATGACTTGACACTGAAGGACTAGCGGAGACATAAATAATTTTCTTTGTTACTAATGTTGGTGGTTTCTTCAGTTGTTTTTTTAAAATTGTTTTTTGCCTGCTCCTCATAAACTGGCAGAACCAAAGAGGTTCCTTACAGTTCAGGTAAGTTCCTAACGGTTCAGGAGCTTGTAGCTCCATTTGTTACCAAAAAAAAGGTAAAAAGGTAAATTAAATTTGTAATAATTGTTTGAATACACTACTTTTAATATACCAAATGTAATAATTTTATGCCAAACCAACTTGGACATAATTACATTTTATGTTCCTAAAGTAACAAAGTGACTTTCAACCTGTAAAAAGTGCTAATATTGCATTATTTCAATTTTCCCGAAAATTTCCGTTTCTTTCTGGAAAAAAACATTTTTTTCCATGGCTTCAAAATTTCCAGAAATTTTACATCTCAAGTTATTTTGCTGTGGGGAAAATGCGGTAATTTTTGTGGTTCTGTGCTGAAACCGCCATCATCTCCCCATGTAAGCTTCTCATCAGGCTATGTCCCTGCTTTGTGTGGGCAGGTGTTGGACAGTGCAGCGTTGACGTCAGCATCAGTCGGGCATGTCTCCTCCCACGCCTCTGCCCCTCTCAACAGGCATGAGCACATGCAACCTATTTCCATTTAATCCCCTCTTCCAGTGTATACTCAAACAAGAAAAGTGTTACTGTTGCTTTTTCAGGGACAATACTGATTTGCATATGGGGTTGTGGGAGGCAGACCTCTGAAGATGCAGACTTCTGAACTTGTGAAGAATCAGCGCTTAAGAATGGATGGGGGCCGCTCTGCATGTGCTGCCCAGAAGACTTTTACCCCTTTCTATTCACATCCACGCACACAGGAGAGACATGTAACCCCCTTCCACTCAACCCCTTCTCCCAGCATATACACAAATGAGAAAAGTGTTACAGTTGCTTTTGCAGGGACAATACAGACTTGCATGGTGGGGGGCGGATCTCCAAAGAGACAGACTTCTGAACTTGTGAGGAAGCGTTTAATTTCATGCCGAGAGAGGGGAGGAGGCTACACCAGAGGGGTGGACAACCGATAACATCCTGCCAGGCTCCACCCTTGCAAATGGCGTATAGTGTTATGCATAAAAAGAAAAACTGGCTGTATAAAGACCCCATTTAAATTCCGAAAAGAATCCAGAACAGGAAGAAGCAGTAAATCATGGGGTGGGGGGTGAACACCTTTGTTCTAAGCCTATGAAGTGTGCGAATATAGGCATGTCTCAAGCAATAAGCGCCAAATTGAGGGGCCCCCACAATCCCCATTGAGTAGGGCTCTAGAGGGGGACCCAGACACAGTGGGAACAGTCCTCTGGCTGTGCTCTGGCCACTCAACCACCATGCAGAAGAACTGCTGCCTCTGAGAGAGCCCCTTTGCTCCTGGCAGCAGAAGAGAAAAAGAGCGCTTTGCTGGGAGCCTCTCTGCACTTCCAAGAGGCCAGGAGGAGGGCCCCAAAGGCTAATATCGCCTCATATGCCCCTCCTCTGGCCAATGTTATGACAAAGTCCCACCAATGCTGGGACTTGAGAAACAACTTCTCATTCCCCCACCCCTGCAATGGCCCTCCTGTGGTCAGGCAAGCTGAACAGGAGTAGGGCATCAGTGTCTCCAGTGTTTAATAAATAAATGAATGAAAATAATGTCCTTTATGATGGAGTATTCAATAAATGTTCGCCTTTGGGGGGGGGGGAATCCCTGGGTGCACACCCTAATGAAATGTGCTGTGCACGCCTATGCATGCTAATCTTCTATCTCCTTCCTTAGTGTGAGATGGGTTGGTTGTTGTTAGGCTTGTAAGAAGGTCTGATATGAAACCAATGGCTGGTAAAACTACTGTGGCTGAGCTGCATCACACCACGTTTTTTCCCCTGGGTTGTCCACGCACTATCCACCTCCATTTCAATAGCGCGTCAAGTGCTGATCACTTTCAGACATGTGCATTGTTGCACGATTTCAGAGTGTGCATCCTTTCACCTGTGCGGGCTCGCATCCCTAACATATCACACTGTCTCCTCCCTTTTACTTCCCCTTGCAGTTCATTGGTTGTTGTGGCTGGGAGGGACTTTGAGATGGACGTGGGTTCCTTCCCCCGCCCTAATTCTTATTTTCCCATATTTTATTTTTTTTATTTCTGCGCAAATGCAATTGAATGCAATCCTGGTGGACTGAAATGGTGTAACGATGCAATGGTGGACTTAAGGGTTTAAGGAATTAGGGAGAGTCAACCCCTTGCATGTTCACAGACTGGTTTACCTATCCTCATTTCAATGAAGTATTGTTGCACTGTAAAACATAGGAGAAAGGGAGGGGAGAAAAAGAACACACAATGCTTTCCCTAGGAGCCTTATAAACTGACTTAGAGGACCGAAAGTATAATGGACCAACTCAGTGAACTCCGTACCAATAATCCAGCAGGCGTTCCCAAGGAGAATGATGAGGAAAGGAAATTGAAGTAGTATGCTGGAGGAGAACCACCCCACCCTCTGCTTTCATCAGTGACACTACCCTACATATGCACCCTTCCACAGACACAGAAGAAAAATTGGGATGATCCAAAATAGCATTGAAAAGGAAATTACACAGGAATGGAACAGCAATGTTATCACACATGGCGAAAAGAACGGACTTTCCCTGTCCAAAAATAAAACGGAAGAGGAGGGAGAAACTGCATGATCACAGTGAGATCACAGCAGGATGGGTACTACGTCATGTGAGTGACGCACTGCAAAACTGGACACCAGACATATCAAGAGTGTGTTAAAATGCTGGAGTGATGGAGTTCGGTGTCACAAAGCCACTGCTGGTCCCCTCAAATGGGGAAAACAGTGCTATTCCTTTATACTATTCCTAGGGAGAAGGGTAATTTGTAGTTTGGGTGTGTGTCGCAGATGAAATTGTGCAATTTGTGGAATTGTGTGCGAAATTGTTTCCCAAACATTACTTCTATTACTTTCATCTTTCTGATGGTACCTCTCAAACCTAAACAAGCAAAATTGTTCAGGAGTATGAAGTAGAGAAACAGATTCACATAGATGTGGGGCAGGGCTATAGAACATTTTTAGAGACCATAGATTTAAGGAGTTTCCATGGAGGGTGTCGAGAGAGACACTTTTCCGAAAGCTCTTGTTCCCTGACATCCACAATTTCTCTGCTGCAGATCCATAATGCCATTTCCCATTTTTCTGTGGAAATTAAGGAGAAGGAACTTATTTCAGTGCAGCAAGAAGTCACATGCTATAACAGATTTGTGAAAATCCAAATATGTAATGGTATAAAGTTGGATTTGGGATCTCTGTTTAATCTTACTCATTGAACCACAAGCACCCCAAGTGGAATCTCATCAACATGTTAAACAAGACTCCTTCCCTTATTGGTCTATTCTTTATGTATTCCTCTTCTGAAAATACATGATAATAAAGGTAACTAGCCAGTTATCTCCGCTCCTGTTACTTCCAGGTAATGTGGTATGTCTAGGGCTGAGTTTAAAGAATGCTCAGAAACTGCTGTTAGTGCAAAATGCAGGTAAGTGTGATCAAGTGATGGGAACATATATTGACAGTGTTTAAAGAGCTTCACCGGCTCCTAGTTCATTTCCAGGCACAAATCCCTAAACAGCTGAAGACCTGGATACCTGAAGGATTACCTACTCCAACCTGAACCTTCCCATATACTGCAGTCATCGTCAGAGGCTCTCCTCTGGATCCCCCTGGCCATTGGAAGTGAGGCAGGTATTTATTACTGTGAAGAGGGCATTCTCAGTGGTGGCACCCTGCATGCTCTCTTCAGGAAGGCTCACTAGGCAAGGATGTTTTTATTTCTTCAGGACTTTTAATTTTTCCTGAGATCATTTTAATGCTGCATTTTATATTTGATTCCATTTTGCGTAGTGTTATTGCTTTATTGTTGTATTAGATTTTATTATTTATTTCAATTTTGTAAGGTGGCCCAGAAATATTTTGAGATGGACGTTATACGTGGGGCTGCCTTTGAAAACGGTCCGGAAGCTTCAGCTGGTACAAAACAGGGCAGCCCGTTTACTAACAGGGACTGGCTGGCGAGATCACATTACGCCAGTCCTTTTACAACTTCATTGGCTGCCAGTCCAGGTCCGGGCCCGATTCAAAGTGCTGGTATTGACATTTAAAGCCCTAAATGGTTTGGGGCCAGGTTATTTGAAGGAACGCCTCCTCCCATATGTACCTACCCAGACCTTAAGATCATCTACAGGGGCCCTTCTCCGTGAGCCCCTGCCAAAGGAAGTGAGGCAGGTGGCTACTAGGAGGAGGGCTTTCTCCGCTGTGGCACCCCGGTTGTGGAATGAGCTCCCCAGAGAGGTCCGCCTGGCACCTACACTGTACTCCTTTCGTCGCCAGCTGAAGACCTTTTTATTCACTCAGTATTTTAACACTTAATTTTAACTTAAATTTAAATTATACTGTTTTAACTCTGTATTTTAACCTTATATCAATTTTGCTGTGTGGTTTTATCCTGGTTGTGCTTTTTATATTGTATTTTGTATTTGTATTTTTAACTTGTTGGTTGTTTTATGATGGTTTTAATTTTTGTGAACCGCCCAGAGAGCTTCGGCTATTGGGCGGTATAAAAATGTAATAAATAAATAAATAAATAAATAAAATATTTATATTGACAAGTGTATACACACACACAACAGAGACACCATTTAGTGTGCATTTGTCCAGAATGTAATATTATTTTCTGTTTATGCTGATCTTTCCTCACAATCATGGGAAAACCCATTGCTGAAAATATGAACTATGGGTTGTATCCAGACTGAGTCATACTTAAAGTAGACCCACTTAAATCAATTACTTAACTTAGTCCTGACTAACTGGACACCCATTGATTACAATGGGTCTGCTCTGACTAAGTCTGAATCCAACCCCATATTCCCCATTGAAATGAAGGTGAAATAAGATTTCTGCCTATACATACTTTTAATTTTGCTGAATCTGTCTGTAGTTGTCTTCCTGTACACTAATGCTCACTTCCTTATGCAGAAGAGATGTGCAACCTTAATGGAGAAGGTGAGCTATCCCTAGTTGCAGGAAAGGCGTTAAGAGCTTATCCGCCAAATAAAGAATAAAACCTCTAGACTCCAGGGGCATGTCTAGACGAGGGTTTATCTCTGGGATTGCCCCGGGATCATCCCTATGCATCCATATGACACACAGGGGATCCCAGGTGCAGGGAGGGATGATTCCTCCCTTTCCCCAGGATAACCAGGACAGCTTTAATCCTGACTTTTCCTGCGGTGTCGGGATCGTCCCAAGACCGCGGGACATGTGGGCAGCCATCCCGGTTTCTTCCTAGCTCCTCGTGAGTAAACACTAGGAGCTGGGAACTGGGCATGGGGCACGGAGCTCTTCAGAAGCTCCATGACCTTCAGGCGTGGGAGGGGGAGCAGAGTCTTTTTTTAAAAAAACCAAAAAAAACACCTACCTTCAGTGATCAAGCGCTCATTTTCGATTAAAAAAACAAAACAAAATGGTGGGCACAATGTTCTCTTCCTCCCAGTCATCGCACACTGCATGTAGACTGAGAGGGAGGATCTCGCGATCACCTTATCGTGAGATCCTCCCCCTCCCCTCCCTAGGTCTAGACATGCCACAAGTCAACATCCCTTTTTTTCCCCTTCTATTGGAACAGTGAACCTTATTGAAATGCACTCAAGAGGACAAGCCGAGTTGATGTTTTTATGACTTCTGAGACACAGCTCAATATACTTCAGCACAAAATGTAACAGCATGAGAGACATTACGGCCGCATAATTCCTGTGTCCAAATGCAGGTCATGCCCACTGCTTTATCTGTTTATTTATTTTAAAACATTTATACCCTGCCTTGTCTCCTAGGAGTTCAAGGGGGTATAATAATAATAATAATAATAATAATAATAATAATAATAATAATAATAATAGTTGTTGTTGTTGTTGTTGTTGTTGTTGTTGCTGCTGCTGCTGCTGTTGTTTTAAAAAAATGGTTCTACCATTAAAGGTGGCCTAAAAATAACTTTAACTAAAAATAAAGTTAACATTATCAATTTAAAATTCCTTTCAATTTTCAACATAAACACTAAACGTTAAAACTCAAAAAGCTATAAAGTGGAGCAGGGGGAGATAAGTGTTGCTTGAGTGGGCAGGAAGGGAGGGCTCCCAACGTTAATACTATCCTCTGCTATTTTTCTCCTCATCGGGGTGCACGTGGGAGAATTGGTTTCAGGGGAGACTGTGCAGGTGGGGGAATAGCTCCTGCCCACTCACCCCTATCCCTGGCTTTAAAGGACATTTGTGGGAACCCATTTCTTATCTACGAATCTGCTGCTACTAGGTCTAGTTTGCTATAAAACATGAGAAATCTCACTTCATCATGTCCACCACCCCATTTTAATTTTAGTGGCTTAAAATACTAGTCTTCCCAGCAAAATCCAGAATTCAGTCAACATCAGTGTCTTTCCACAGAGGCCCTCAAGAGGGCACAGTCTGTTTACTATAATAAGGTTAAATGCTGAGGAGAGCTAAACGTAGGCCTCAGTATACAGAAAAGTAGAGATTTCTGACACAATAGAACATGCGATCATGAAGGCGGAGGGGAGTACGGTTGCCAACTCCTTCACTGTTCTTGTTCATTTAACTGCAGCTCCTTGGCATGCACACATTGAATAAGTGAAACTTCCTTTCTTGTGTCCCCAGCAGTTCTGGTCCATTAATAGATATACTGATCAATTCATTCACATAATTTATTAATTTATTATTTATTTATTTATTGCATTTCTATACCACCCAATAGCCAGAGCTCTCTGGGCAGTTCACAAAAATTAAAACCATTCAAAGTATAAAGCAACAGTATAGAGCCATAATATAAAATACAATTCAATAAACAAAAAACCTACGGTTTACAAAACAACGTTAAAGGCTCTACAGTTTTCAACCAAACTCCAAAAAGCAGGGAAATTGGGAGTTAAGGCTCAGAAGCCTTTAACACCACATCCTTCCTAAGGAGGCAGAAAGTGGCAGTGAAATTCTCATTCTCCCAAAGCAGATATAAACCATAAAGACAGGATGGAGAATAGGATATGCAGAGGTGACTGTGGGGTTGTGGAAAACTGATGACGAACAACTTAGGGCCACCTACTTCTCTTTTTTTGTTTAGAGCAGCTCTTCCCCAACCTGGTGCCCTCCGAAGGTGTTGGACTACAACTCCCATCATTGCAAGTCAGTATGTCCCGTGGTCAGGAAAGCTGGGACAGCAGGATAGGGAACACTGTTCTATATCCTTACCAAATACAGGGGCTGCGCAATATTTTTTTCTCACATACATCTCGCATAGAGCAGCACGATTGATAACAGAAGGGGCACTATTTGTTGGAGATGTAAAACCAGAGCAATGCTGGCACTTTCAGCTTTTGGTAAATACCCTGCCCTTCAAAGAACCAATGTTTTTTCTTAAAATGTGTTCATACAAAATATACTGTTCACTCCCCACAATCCCTCCACAATACATCATCTCATCAGAGTGACAGAGGAACAGAAAAGGATTAGTTTGGGTGTCTTGAACTCCTTTCAGATGAGATTAGTTTGCAATCCTATACCACTTTGGGGGAAGCCCTAGTAAACTCAGTGGCACTGGCTTCTGAGAAGACATGTATAGGATCCAAGTATAAACCATCGTTCTCCAGACTAGTATTCTCCAGATGTGCTGCGCTGCAACTCCCATGTTATGGAGAGGACAAAAATAATTTTCATCAATAGTTTTTAAAATAATCCTTCCTTACACATGAATCTATTAGGTGGTAGCTCTGCCTTTGATCTCACACTGCTGAACACATAAGAAAAATCCTCTGCGGTCACAGCATTCACAGCATTCTTGATCACTGTCCATGCTGACAGAGACTTTTATGAGTTGAATGCCAAAACATCTAGAGAGCTACATTTTGCCTGCCCTTGCTCTAGAACAGCATTCCCTGATGAGTTTTCCAGAACCCCACAGTCACCTCTCCACATGTTTGAGAGTACAAGTCGCAGCATTCCTGTCCATGGGACATACTGACTTGCAATGATGGGAGTTGTAGTCCAACACCTTTGGAGGGCACCAGGTTGGGGAAGGGCTGCTCTAAACTGCCCAGAGAGCTCCAGCTATTGGGCAGTATGCAAATGTAATAAATAAATAAATAAACAAAAAAAGAGAAGTAGGTGGCCCTAAGTTGTTCGTCATCAGTTTTCCACAACCCCACAGTCACCTCTGCATGTCCTATTCTCCATCCTGTCCTCATGGTTTATATCTGCTTTGGGAGAATGAGAATTTCACTGGCACTTTCTGCCTCCTTAGGGAGGATGTGGCGTTATAGGCCTGTGAGCCTTAACTCCCAATTTCCCTGCTTTTTGGAGTTTGATTGAAAACTGTAGAGCCTTAACGTTGTTTTGTAAACTGTAGGTTTTTTGTTTATTGAATTTCATGGTTTTGTGTAACAGATGACCACACAGGAAAGAAGCCATATAAATGTATGGGATGTGGGGAAAGCTTCAGCTGTAGTGGGACCTTGAGTAGACATCAAAGAACCCACACAGGGGAGATTTAAATAATTTCCCAATTTACAATATTTAAAAAATTTAAATTATGACACTATAGTGTAATTATTTTTAAAAAATACACTAAAATTTATAATTTTTTCTATATTGACATTTAAGAATCCACTTAAACCAAGGATCAGAGGATCTAGCATTTTTCATATAACTGCTTGATAACCCACATATCACATAAGTTCCAGATGAAAGGCATCACCAAATGTTGCTTCCTTGCTCGTATTTTCTTGCTATGTCAATAATGAGATCATTGTTAACAACACATTTAGGTATTTATTGCAGAGCTTTGGCTATGGGGCGGTATATCAATGACCACTCTTATCCTCTCTGAGCGATGCGCATGGCCCATAGGCTGACGGCAGAATGGGCCAAGATGTAGATGTCACTTGACCCCAAATTCTGGAGGTGCATATAGCACAGCTGTGCATCTAGGAAGAAAGAGAAAACGAAAGACCTACAGCAAGTGACACTAACAGATCAGTTACAGAAAACACTTCAAGGACTTCTTGTTCAACAGGACAGTGTGTCCTTATCATGTCTCGTATGTGCACTTCTACCTGCTTTTCTAGAAGGATAAGTAACAAGTACTTGCTTTTTTTAGATCTCTCCTACCTTAAAAAGATGCCTGTGACCCATAACTCTCATGTTTTCTACCTTCAGAACTTAATGGCTGCTATCCCCCTTTCATGGAAGGCTGCTCTTGAAGTCTGTTCCAAAGCCTCAGCTAATACAGAATGTAGTGACACAGCCAGGCCTGGCACCAATACATGTCATCTTTGGACAGATGATGGGGCATTGGGGCTCCAGCAGTGCCCACTCCTAGTCTGGGCCACCCTTCAATTTAATTTTGTATTAGCAGTGGGGAAACAGTGATCTTGTGTGTGTGTGTGTGTGTGTGTATGTGTGTGTGTGTGTGTGTGTAAGAGAGAGAGAGAATTCATGAGTGTGTGAGAAATGAATGGGAATTGTAGGTCTTACCCCACCCACCACTGCCATTCTCACCATCAACCCTGCTCACTCGTGCAGCCCTTGAACATTTCATCAAGGGCCAGTACAGCACAGAAACCCCAAAAGTTTGCCTAGCTATTCCATAAAATGGACAAGTTTGTTGGACTATCCCTGCAATTTAATTTTGTCACCATCAGAATGAGACAGCCCTGCCCCTGGATTCAATCTCAGGCAAAGTCTGAAACATGGCAATCCTAAATTGGTGAATGAATGGACAGGTGGGGCCCATTTGTGTCCTCTCTGGGCTTAGTGATTCTCTTCCTCAAAAAGCCTGACAAAACACAAAGGCTCCCTTACAACAACAGTGTCTCTTGGCATGTACAGACTCCCTCTGTTCCAAGAGGCAGAATTCAGTGGCTAATCTGCACTTGTAGCTGAATTTTGCAAGAGAAGTCTGGGGACCTCCTGGGATCTAGCCACGTTCTGGCACTTTCTGCAACACGATAGGCCTCACTTAGGCCTCATCTACACCAAGCAAGATATTCCACTATGAAAGTTGTATGAAAGTGGTATCTAAAAGGCAGGAGCCACAATACTGCTTTATAGTGGTATAGAAGTGCACTGACAACTGTTGGGGCCCATTGACACATACCCTATACTGCTTTCATACCACTATATCCTGCTTGGTGTGGCTCCTGCCTTTAAGATACCACTTTCATACTGATTTCATAGTGCTATATCCTGCTTGGTGTAGATGAGGCCCCAGAGTGAAGTCTCTGTATTAGCAATAGATGCTCAGAACCCCCTTGGCAGCAATGTTAGCTAAAACCTTAGGAAGCTTCCATTGATGGGCTTCTTCTCTGTCAAATACGTGGTCCTATACAATCAGTAGGAGAACCCCTTCCATTTCAATACAAAGAATTGAAGTATTAAACTATCACCATGATGATCACAGTGAGGATAAAATAAATTAGTGTCACGGTATGGATGTAGTTTTGAAGGCCTACAATTATAGCCAGGCCATGACTAAGTAACTTCCCTTGTATTGCTTGGAGTATGGCTGTAAAGGTGAATTTCATAACCATTTCAGCTGAAGTCTCGGAAAAGTCTTCCTTATATGATAATATAAAACAGAAAATGATATTATCCTGTGGGTCTGGCTTTCCAAGATCACAATGCATATTTAACCATATTTAAATCTTCAACATGGTTTTGTGGATCTCACAAAACCACTCTCATATAAGGTTGGCTCTTTGATGGGAAAAGTTTTTAAAATGTGTATTAATTGCCCTTAGCTTTGGTGGGTTACGAATTGGAAATCCAATCTGCAAACCAGCCCTATGGTAAAAGTTAATATAGCTCCAAAATAAACCTTTTTCAATACCTGTTACGAAGACCCATCTTTACTGCATTCAGACTCAGTCTGACTGTAAACTGTCTTACACTTTGCCAGAACTTAAAGTGTATCCTGATTGTGACATCATCCATGATATTCAAGCATAACATTTGAACTCACCAGGTTATCCCTGTGCCACATAATGCTCTGCAACTAAGTGGCACATAATGCTCTGCAACGAAGTAACCATCAGCCTGACTATCCAAGTGTGATGTTTAGTTTCAAACTCATAACCTACATCTGAAGAAGCATTTAACATAACCTGAAAGTCTGCTTCCAGTATTAAGTGAAGAAACATCCAAAAAAAGGTGCAATCTTACTTGCTGTGTGTATTAATGCTCAGATATTAGTCTACTTTAAGGAGAGAATCAGCTAGTGTAATATTATTTTTCGTTCAGATAAATCCTTGGCCTGATATCTTTCAGGCGCTAGGTCAAGACTTTCCTCGTCTCCCAGGCATTTAATGGCATTGAACGCAAAGTTTGTTTTTTAACGGACCCAAGAATTGTTGTTTTAAATGGATGCTGCTGTTTTTATGCTGTTGTTGTTACATCTCTGATGGTTTTTAAAGTGTGTGTGTATATATATATATATATATATATATATATATATATATATATATATAAATTTTACTGTTTTTAGCTTTTGTGAACCGCCCAGAGAGCTTCAGCTGTGGGGCGGTATATAAATGTAATAAAATAAAATAAATAAATAATAAACAATATCCTTGACTTGATATCTGCAGGTTTCCCCCCCCCCCCAAAAAAATCCTTTATTGGTCCCAATAATATGAAAGTTCAAATGCAATAATAATGTTTCCTAGACTTTAATCCAATCTCTTCCATGGAGCTTTTGGCTTAAGGTCTTAGTTCAAATCTGAAACAACAGAAACAAAGCTAATGTGCATGTGAGTACATTTGCCCTATATTACCCTGGTCTCTCTCTCCCTCTTGTCCAGTACTTGCTCCTCCACACACCCCACCCTGACCAAGCTTAGAATGAGTGTTTGGCCTGCTGTAGGGTTTTGGGTGGCTTGTTACCAATGGCAACAAGCCATCAGGTTCACACAACATGACAAGCCATGCTTTTGTTGTTTATTCGTTCAGTCGCTT
Source organism: Elgaria multicarinata webbii (assembly GCF_023053635.1). Classification (NCBI taxonomy): domain Eukaryota; kingdom Metazoa; phylum Chordata; class Lepidosauria; order Squamata; family Anguidae; genus Elgaria; species Elgaria multicarinata. Next base: position 16,920,776 of record NC_086177.1, on the reverse strand, counting down.
CCGACTCTTCGTGACTTCATGGACCAGCCCACGCCAGAGCCACGCTGCCCAGGGGTAATTAGGCTAATCCTCCCACCATGAGACCGACACACACAGGGAGAAGAAATAAGCCATTGTGGCTTATTTGGCCTGCACATCAGTCCTCCCTTATGTGCAAACCTGGCCATTCTATCCAAGCCTGCTAGCCACGATGATGTAATAGAACCTCTAGGTTCCGAGGCAGTATGGGCCAGGGGAGGGGGAAAAAAGTCAGGAAAGGGCAGTTCCATTTATGGCCTGTTTGAGAACTTCTCAAAGGTATTGGCTGGCCACTGTTAAAAAATGATGATGGACTACATGGACCCTTGACCTGATCCAGCAGGGCTCTTCTTATGGAGGTACGACAGGGGCATGGAGAAAGAAAAAGGATGGATTATAGGGATTGTAGAGAAACAGGATCAATCACTGTGGGGTTCTCAGGGAAAAAGAAAGAGAGCTGCTTGTGAGAGGAAGCAGAAGCACAGAATAAAGACATGGACACAGGAGCTTGGGTTAAACTAGGACCTCTTTCTTAATAATTAGGTCGATTCATCCCTCCCTGGATCTGCATGTGAAAGTGCGGGAATTAAGTCCTTATCTCAGGCCACTTGCCTGGCTTATCAGCGAGCCATTCTCCAAAGCAAGGGGTCGGGAAATCCTGCTCCTTACTTATGTGACACTTCATAAGCGTGGGGACACCCTATGACACCCTCGCCCACTGCCATAACGACAGCGAGTAGGTGAAGATAGGAGGGTCTCCAAAGGCATACCATATCCTGCCATGGGAGCCACATAGACCCCGAGGAGCAGGTCCTCCGGCTATGCCAATCACCAAAAGGTGCCAGAGTGCTCACCGGCCCTACCTGATATAGCCAATTCCCGCACATCCCTGCCATGAATCAACCTCATTACTTACCCTGTCAAGTAAGACTTCCAGTATGAAGTAGGCAAAACCATCAAGAATGGGAAAATTCCTTCTCAGCCCCCCCACCAAAGGGAGCAACTAGCTAATCCCATACTAGAAGAAGGGTGGGAGCAAGAAATGAAAGAGGCCGATGCCTTGGGTGGGCTGCCTTTTATAGGCACAGTCCCTCCCTACCTCACATGGTCTACATTTTGCCATGAGGGGTGCCTCTATTCTGCTCCTCCCCCTCGCAACAGCCGGCTTCCCACCCAAGTGCGGCCTGGTCTTTCTGTTTGAGTCCTTGGGCTCAGTTGAAGCAGCTGCGGGACAGCGGACAGATACAGGTAAGGGGGAGGAGGGAGGGGGAGTTTACCTTGCCCTGCTGCCGCCGCCCATGCGGCGACAGCGGCAGAGCCAGGTAAGTGGGCAAGGGGGAGGGGGGGGTCTTACCTGCGTCTGTCGTGGCCCATCACCAGCTTCACTAGAGCCCGCGGCTCAACCTGGAAGTGTAGGCCGCAAGATGGGCCTACAGTTCCAGGTTGAGCTGCGGGCTCTAGTGAAGCTGGCGATGGACCAGGACAGACACAGGTAAGGGGGAGGAAGAAGGGGGCCTTACCTGGCGCCACCCCACAGTGCTGCGGAGCTCTGATTTGGAGCCGAAGCTCTGCAGCAGAGCGGAGCGGACCCTAGGCGGATCGAGGCGGAGCAGGCAGAATCCGCAATTTGCAGATCGGCAGCGGAGCGGAGTGGGGGGTCCGTGCACAGCCCTACTTGATTCTATAGTTACTCAAATTGTATCAGGTGCATATCAACAGCACCATTTTAATTATCCATTAAAATGGTTCTGCTAAGAGTTCATCTGTCGCTTAGACCTTCTCATTCATTCATAATCTATAATGGACAACTAATGTAATATCTTGTTTTCCATCAGGCTCAGTTCATGCAACCATGAACATGAACTAGTGCTGGGCAGAAAATATGGTTCATTCTTATTCCGAAGATACTTCTATGATACCATTCCATTGCTTGACTGAAACAGGTTTTCTGACGAATTTACTATTTCAATAATGTATGCAAGAATAGAAAATCCTGTTAAATCCTATTGCCCAACCCTAGTAATCTGAACTCCTTATAAATCTCCAATTAATTCTATGATCTATGCCTAATCATGATATGATCTTCATTTCTTATTCGAACGTATTCATAACTAAGGTGTCAAATTAAATCCATCTAAGAAATTTCACTCCTCAGATCTAAACTCCTAACACTTCTATCACATTCCTCAGAAAGCATCTATTCCAGTGCCTCCAAATTTCTCCTTTTCTCTTAGGTTGAATTCAGTGGCAAGTTGGCACCTTGAGAATGTCAATTTCCACAGCCCAGTTGGAGGATTTTGCTAGTTTTGTTGAAACTTTTGCACCTGGGATGTCTGGAGTTTTTACCTAAGGAGGAATATTTGTGAAGGTCTCCAAATCACGCCAACTTAGACAGCAGAATAAAGCTCTAATGTGACATTACTACATTCACATTTTGTAAATATAGCATTTACCTGCAACAGTCAAACAGCGACCTGTGTATTTCCTTATAGCCTTGTGTTATTATAATCAACAGCAAAACAAAGTTACTCCTCTTTAACTAATTAGTGTAATTGTGAACTCAGATTCATCATCATCATCATTTCACTGAGGTAATGTCTGAAGAACCCGTTACTTTCCCCCTCACATTAAATTGTGTGATCATTAATGTGTAATTGTCATGTCTACAGAAGCTTACACACTGAAAGTTCAATGTCTACTGATAACTAAGGTTAAGATTTTATGTAATTTTGTTGGCTTGCTGTTTGTCAGTGCAAACCTTCAGATGAATTTTGAGATATTACAACTTTTTTATTATCAGCCTTCTCCTGCAACAGAAGAAGAAACTTCAGGGCAATGTACATAAACAATTTGTGCATTGAAGCCAAACATTTCCCCCCTAGAAACATTGCTAGGCTGGCCAGATCACATTACGCCAGTCCTTTTACAATTTCATTGGCTGCCAGTCCAGATCCGGGCCCAATTCAAAGTGTTGGTATTCACATTTGAAGACCTAAACAGTTTGAGGCCAGGTTATTTGAAGGAACGCCTCCTCCTTTCGTCGCCAGCTGAAGACCTTTTTATTCTCTCAGTATTTTAACATTTAATTTTAACTTAGTTAATTTTACTGTTCTAACTCTGTATTTTAATCTTATATCAATTTTGCTACGTGGTTTTATCCTGGTTGTGCTTTTTATACTCTATTTTGTATTTGTGCTTTTAACCTGTTGGTTGTTTTATTATGGTTTTAATTTTTGTGAACTGCCCAGGGAGCTTCGGCTATTGGGCGGTATGAAAATGTAATCAAGAAATAAATTACCTCCATGTTGTTTCCACGAATTGCTTTATGCTTTTATCAACGGTTTTCAAGTCAACAGACCTTTTTTTTTAATCTTTGAGAAAGGTAATTAAGGGCCAAACTTTACTCTTGTTTACATTGGTGTAACTCCTGATCCATGCATAGCCGCAGAAAACTCACTCAGAAGAGATACCTGGCATACACCAATACAGGATAATATAGGCATTTAATCATCAGAAAAGCAAGCAACAATGAAACAATAAACACTAACATTTATGTGGCCCTTCTCCTAAGTAATGCAAATGCTTTGTGTACATTATCAGAACAATCCTCACCACAACCTTGTTTTGTAGGCCACTATTGTCATCACCAAACTGCACATTACAGTGAAGCAGTTGAGTGACTCATTAGATTATGTCTCAGTTGGTATTTGAACTAAAGATATTTTAACTCTCATCTTGTGCCCCTAACTGCTATTGCCAATGCCCTTTCTTTTAATCTGCATTCTTCTGCTTTCACCCGTTGTCTTTCTGCCTGCGTGCCTGGTCTTGTCTTGCCTTTCCCTTTTCCAAAGCACAATTTGACCATTTTTGTACTAATTCTATTTCAAGCACATTTGATGCAAAAACTTGTAACCAGAGGGAGACTTCAGCAGTGGCACATTTCTTCTGCAAGGTAAGCTTCTAGTCATCCACACTTTCCATCAACTCTGATCCAGAGCAAAAAACACCACCTTCTTCACCTAGGTTTGAATCTGGCATCCATCAGTCAGCGCTTTGTAACCCTAACGTTTCTCTATTATCGCAGTCCGACTTGAAGAGCAGCCTATGAACCAGCCACTACATGTTCAAAGTCTTGTATGTGATTAAAGGAGTCACTGCAAGAGACAATGGTCATTCTGGTTTCTTTGTGATACTAATATCAGCTTCTTTACACATGATTTTTTCCAGGTAGTTTCTTCCTCTGCCTTTCTACTACATTTCATTACACAACCACTAGATTCCACTATAGTAAAGCGGAATTGCACAATTACACAAGTCTCTCCTTCCAACATTTCTAAATAATACCAGGCTTTCTTGTTAGGACCCCACCCCACCCTCCTCGATAGTGGTTGCAAAGCGAGGGAAAGGCCCTGGAGGATGACAGCAGCATCATGTAAAGGATACACAAACTAATGTAAGTGATCAATCATGGGTGCCCAATGAACCCCTCATGTAAAAACTGAAGGAACAAGAATAAATCCCCTTCCAGCCCTACCACTGACCCAATCTTACATTTCAGTCACCGATGACGGCCCTCTAAAACACATCACCCTACTGAATTTGTTCTTAGAAAAGAACAGGGCATCTAAGCAGGATGACAGAGAGTTATCCGACAAGAAGTGAAAATCTTGGAGGCGTTTGGCTTTGCTGAACTCTGCCCTTAATGCAAGAGAAGGGACGTATGAGAATTTCATTTCAGTTTGCTAAACATCAGAATGTGCCCCATTCACACCCCCAAATGGGAACATGAGCACATTCTTTGGGCAAAGCTCATTCTCCCATCCCTAAGCCTGAGGTCACGCAGGAAGAAACACTGACGAATCCAAAATAAAAAAATAAACAAATACCATCTTGCCACTTTTCTGAGGATAGCACAGGACAGCATTGGGCATAGATAGCTTTCTCCATGAACGTTTGGTGGTCGTTTATGATTTGACCAGCAGAATCCATGTCCAGGAAGTGGACTTAACAGTGCAGTCCTACGCCTGTCCCTCCCAGGTAAGTCCTACTAGGTCTTATTCCCAGGTAAGAGCTCATAGGATTGAAATTTTAAGAACTGTTCTTCTGGCCTTAAGTCAGAAGAGCAGAGGAGCTTCTCCCACATGGTCATTTCCAACCCCGCTCCAGTAACATGAAAAAGCTTGCCTGGGAGAGGCTACTAATAAAGTTCCTTCCTAGAAAAGAGGGCTGCTTTGACGGCACCACATTGACACCATGTTGCTCCTAAAGCCCGCAGTTTTCCTCCTGCAGGGTTGCGCTTGGTAATCCTCACGCCAAGGAGGGAGCACAGAGTTTCCAGTGTCCTCCGCCTCCCCCACCCGTTTCTGGCTTGAGAACCAATCATCAGTCCAATAAAAGGGGGGCACCAGTTGAATTTGCAATTAAAAATAAATGCTAAAGAGCACACTACTCTACAAACAATATTATAATGCGCGACAAACCATAACATAGGAATGATGCAATTAAACAGAAAATAGTAAATTGAACGAGTCTACACAAAACATGCTAGACACTCAGTATGAAATGAAGATGTAAATAAAGTGCAAAAAGCAATGAGGTTTAACAGCTGGGTGACAGAGAGAACATCGAACACAGGTTTTCTACAAGATAGGCAAAGTATAACATGAACCCATTTCAGTCCTGTTTTGCCATGTTTTGGCTTCTTCAGAAAAGCAACATAATCTGTGAAAAACAAAAAACATACATAAGACAAAGTTATTGGCAAATAGCAACAGATAAGGCTCAGAGACTTTTCTGTTAGGACTCACTGCAATTCACAAGCAATGTGGTGGGAGTAAGGGAAAGTTGAAACACCTTAAATAATCTTTCTGTCCCAGAATCTTATTAATTCCCCACCCCAGGAAGTTTGGCTGCAAAACAAATACAAAGTTTCAGAAACATGATCAAATTAACAGCCAAATGTTAATTAAGGAGCTCAACCCTCAATCCCAAGCAACTCTATTGAACAGATTCAATGGTGGCCAGTTCTGCAGACAGGTGTGTTCCTTTAGCCTTTATCTACCTGTATCTTAAAGGTACAGGTAACACTCTAGTCCAGACTACAACAGAGGTAGTAACCCATCCTGCAGCTACTGAGGGAAGTAACAAACAGGAAGAGGTCACCTTCCAGGATTTCTCTAGCAAAACTCGAGCAACATGAGGTAGCCTTAACCCTGGTCTTAAACCAACACGTGTTTTGATAATGAAATAGTATGGTGTCTAAAGTTATATGGAAAGCACTGCAGAAAGTTATTTGATTTAATTCCCTCCTGCCCTCCCAAGTTAAGGGCATTTCCCCCCTTCTGCAGGGGACAAATGGTCCTGTGGAAGGGAAGGGCGTGATATTCAGCCCAGCTTAAATAAAAGCAACAGCTTCAAAGTAACTTAAGAGTTTAGGAGAACACAGAATTAAAATGGAAAATCAGCCGCAATAATTAAATTATTTTTTATGTTAAATGGGAAGGATCCCTCTTCCATATGCATGTGAAGTGGGCTGTTAAGCAAATTAAAGCAACTGTAGTTGCTGTTTCAATTCATTCCTGTGCAAATATAATGTATGCATCCCTTCATTCATTCTTTAGTTGTCAAGGTGGTTCAGAGCAAAAATAATAATAATTGCTAAAAAATATAAAACCAATAGGCATAGCAAACCAAAACAAAAAAATACAAAAAACAATATATGTAATTGTTGGGAAATCACACTCTGAACCAGAGTTGAGCAGAAGTAGCAGCGGCTCTCAGTTTAGGATGCAGCAAAGACTCGATGAGGCAAAGGATTCTTTGTAAGTTAAAAGCAAACCCTTTACTGACAGTTGAAATAATTTAGTTATGGCAGCATATATACAAATACTCACAGATGATCAATACACATCAGCATACATCAAGATGGGGTAAGATGAAGAATAAGAAACATGAAAAACACAGCTACTTATATAGGCAGTCCTGTACAGTGATGCAATCACTAATTGATTAATTGATGAAAATGCTTCCATACAATAATTCAATAACTGTCCAGCTGAGACCTTGGCATTTAAGGGAATTGCACGTTCTGCTGACTCCTCATTTTCTTCAAGATCCAACACCCGTTCTTTTGATTTTTACACAACAGTTTTTACAACACAACACTTGTACAGACGTTTACATTTCATCCTGCCTGAAACCTAGTGTTTCCCAAATCTCCCTGTGTTTTGTAGCTCCTAAAGGTTTTGTGAATATGTCAGCAAAGTTTTCTTGTGACTCACAATAACACAACTTCAGAGTTCCACTACTTATGTGTTCTTTCACATTTTGGTACTTAATAGCAATGTGTTTGGATTTTGACTTGAACATGTCTGTGTTTGCCAACGCAATACATGCCTGGGAGTCACAGAACACTGTGATTGGCGTTTCAATTTGGATTTTGAAATCCTTTATTAATTGCATTAGCCAAGTGATTTCTCCACACAACTCTGACCCATACTCTGCTTCGCAGGAAGATCTGGAGACAAAAGCCTGCTTTCTGGACTTACAAGAGATTAGTGCTTTTCCCAACATTAGCGCAATTCCAGACGTTGACTTCCGGTCTTCTATACAGCCTGCCCAATCCGAATCCACATAACTCAAGAGCTTTTTATCTGGCTCAGCAGATAACTTCAAACTGTAATTTAAGGTGCCTTTGAGGTACTTAACACTCTCTTGGTTGCATGCCAAGCAGGCACTGTTGGCTTGGCAATGAACCAGGGGGGGGATCCGCACGTCGCTCCCAGAGCGCTTCTATGCGACCCCAGTGCACCCCGAAAACGATAGTCTAACTTCCCTGTAAAAGAAACGAGGAAGAGCCGTCCATGCCGCCGAAGACGATGAGGACGAGGAGAGCTCTCCGCTGATGAGGAGAGCTCGGCAAAAGAAGGCGGGCTCTCCTCGCCGAGCTTTTGCCGAGAGGAGAGCTCTTTTGCCGAGCTCTCCTCGCTGGTGGAGAGCTCTCTGCGGCGGCGGCATGGACGGCTCTTCCTCGTTTCTTTTACAGGGAAGTCAGACTATCATTTTCGGGGTGCACTGGGGTCGCATAGAAGAGCTCTGGGAGTGACGTGTGGTTCCCCCCCTGCTTAAGATAGCAACCGCAGCAGACAGATCTGGCCTTGACCAGCTTACCAAATACAATAACATACCCACCATAGGCTTGGATCACTGAAACTTTCTCCTTGCAGGTTTTTCTGGATATCCAATTCCATGGGGCTTTTGACCCCTTTGCAATCCTGCATTCCACAATCCTCTAGCAGCTTTAGAATTTTTTGCTTCTGACTGAGCAAAAAACCTCCATCTTCTGCTAGTTTAACTTCTACTCCTAGGTAATTCTTCACTGGACCTAAGGATTTCAAATTATACCTGCTTCCAAGCTGATTTGCAACTTTCTGGACCTCTGCATCACTAGGACAAGCAATCAAAACATCATCAACAAAAACGATGAGAGCTTTATAATTCTTACCACTCCCCTTTGTGTACAGACACAGGTCTGCCAGGCTCCTTTCAAATCCCATCTCACTTACCAAAGTGGTGTTTTGGACAGAATTCCAATACCTGGTACTCTGTTTAAGGCCATAAATTGCTTTCTTCAGGAACCAAACTTTGTTGTCATCTGACTCAAAACCTTCAGGTTTTCTCATGTATATTTTTTCCTGAATTGGGGCGTTCAGGTATGCAGTTTGGAAATCATATTGCCTAATTTTTAACTTTTCTTTTGCTGCAATAGTTAAAAATAATCTTAAAGTTTCTGCTTTTACAGTTGGGGGGGAAATGATGTCATAGTTAGGGTGACCACATGAAAAGGAGGACAGGGCTCCTGTATCTTTAACAGTTGCATAGAAAAGGGAATTTCAGCAGGTGTCGTTTGTATATATGGAGAACCTGGTGAAATGCCCTCTTCATCACCACAGTTAAAGCTGCAGGAGCTATACTAGAGTGACCAGATTTAAAAGAGGGCAGGGCTCCTGCAGCTTTAACTGTTGTGATGAAGAGGGAATTTCACCAGGTTCTCCATATATACAAATGACACCTGCTGAAATTCCCTTTTCTATGCAACTATTAAACACACAGGAGCCCTGTCCTCCTTTTCATATGGTCACCCTAGTCATAGTCTACCTCCTTAACTTGATTAAAACCCCTTGCGACAAGTCGGGCTTTGAATTTTTCTTCCCCTGTCTCTAACTGTTTGCGCTTAAAAACCCATCGACACGTTACAGACTTCTGCCCTGGAGGCAAAACTGTTTCTTGAAAAACTTCATTGTCTTTTAGGCTTTTCAACTCACTTTCCATGGCTTCTAGCCATTTCTGCCTTTCTAAAGAACCTAATCTTTGTACATCTGCATAAGAATTCGGCTCAAAGCTTATATTAAAGGCTTCAAAGGCAAACCGCTTTGGTGGGACTCCTTTATTTGCTCTCTGAGAGCGAGGGGGGATGAATGCCGCCTCCTCTTTCTGTTCTGGCTGTGTTTCTAAGTCTGATCTGGCCTCTGTTAACTCCTGCGGTGTTCAATTCAATAACTGTCCAGCTGACACCTTGACATTTAAGGGAATTGCACATTCTGCTGACTCCTCATTTTCTTCAGGTCTCCAGGTAATTGGAAAAATAGTGGAAAAAGAAAAACCAGATCCAATCCAGGATCCAACAATAATAATGAAACAGAATGAAGCTGAAGTCAATAAAACCTTTATATTTTTTAATGTACAATATATTAATATTTTTTTTCATACATGCAGTACATTGTGTCATCACTTCAAAAAACAGGCTGTGCTACTGCTTGGAGTCAGGCGTGTGTCAGAGAGAGAAAGAGAGACAGAGAGACAGAGACAGAGAGACAGAGGTCTTTGCTAGAGCTACCGTTAAATCTGCGACGGAGGAGGGGAGAGCCCACGATGCAACTTTCGCGGGCTGTTGCGCTAGTCCAGATGTCACGCGTGACGAGCTCAAAAAGAGAGCTGTCACATCCGCCATTTTTTTGTTTTCTTAAAGGGATGATGCGCACGAACGCTTGTGCACACAGGTAATTTATTTTTAGAAATTAAATTGATTTCCCCACTCCCCCACCCTGCCCCCGATAGGCGCAGCACTCCTGGAGAGTGTTGCACCCTGTGTGCGGCTCCCAGCCTCGCACGAGTAACCGAGTGGAGCCGGGGTCAAGCCACGGAAACGGGCCACACCTTCTGCGGTCCCGGGCTCAGCCCGGCACCGTGGAAAAAGCAGTCCCAAAGTGTAGGGCTATATCCCGAGGCCAGGCAGGGTTGATCCTTGCCGGAGCCTGAGATCCCCTGTGCATCATCTGGACACACAGGGGTGATCCCGGTTATACGCCAGGGATATAGCCTGGTCTAGCAAAGGCCTGTGGGCCCGATTTCTCCACAGTCCCAAGCTGAGCCCAGGACCGCGGAAGGTGTGGCCCGTTTCTGTGGATTGACCCCGGCCCCGCGCAGTTACTCGCAGGTAGCTGGGAGCCACGCACGGGGTGCAGCGCTCCCCAGGAGTGCTGCGCCCATCGGGGGCAGGGTGGGGGGAGCAGGAAAATCAATTTTATTTTTTAAAAAACCATTACCTGTGCGCACGAAAACAAAAAAATGGCAGACGTGACTGCTCTCTTCTTGAGCTCACCACGCGTGATGTCTGGACTAGCAGGACAACCCGCGATAGTTGCATCGTGGGCTTTCCCCTCTTCCGTCGTGGATTTAATGGTAAGTCTAGAAAAGGACACAGAGAGAGAGAGAGAGAGAGAGAGAGAGAGAGAGAGAGAAGCCCCAGTTGAATTTACAGCCTAACAGGTCATCAATCCCTCTTCAAGACTGGTGTTCTTCATTCATGTTCTTAAAGGGGCGAACTTGGAAAAGGCTTCCGTTTCTTACCTGGAGAAAGAGTTATGAAGGAAAAAGCATTAGTTCTCATGTGGGTTCAACTGCACTGGCCATTAGGGCTGGATGAGAATTTAATTGGGTCTCCATTTTACTGCAGACCTACCCAGTTGGCACACCCCCTCAGACCAAACGCAGTTGTAACTGGAAATCTGCACTTTCTTGGGCAGCTGGGCTAAAGTTCCATCAATTAAAAAAAATCTGCCCCCAAATTGTGCATGTTTCAAAAGGCACGTCATGTGAGCAAATAGGCACACCGTCGCTTTATCTGACGGGGAGAGCAAATGCATACATGTGCACCTTTGGAAAATACACACACAAAACAAGCCATGGATTTGTATCCTGCAGATTAGTACAGAAATGAGTCGGAATGATTTTTGGTGTGCAAATCCAAGAGCCTGTTTTGAAAAACGACTTCACAGCACTGCCCACTTATTGTACAGTTCATATCACTCCCCAGTCCTTGGCTTCCTCTTAAGAAGCCATCACCTCTAGTTACATTTCATGGCAATTCATGGTATCCCAAACTTTAAAATATAAGGATCATCAAAATACGTTCGGTACCGTAAAAGCTGAGTCAAACAGGCAACCATCCCTTCAAATAGACACTTGCTGTTGAAGCAATCTTTTCAATAGAATCCAGCAGGATGTTCTGGATGTTATCCTAAGTGGGATAGACAGAGAATATCTTTTAAGTCCCTCTAGTGCTATTAAGAAACTTGTCGTAATTTTGTAATGTGAAGATGCGAAAAGCTTACGGTGCAGTTATGCTTGACTATTCGGAAGTAAGCCTCAGGGAAGTTATTTTCACGTAAGTGTGTGCACATTTCCGAACAGGGGAAATGTACACTTATTCAAGCAAGAATGCAAATGCCCCCACACCACATTAACCATGGTGTAAAAATGTGTCCTTTTTGAAAAATGCTCATTTTAAAGTGTGCATTTTTCAAAATGGATACACCCTTCCAAATGTGATGGCAAGCTCAAGAATGCACAAGTTTGCAATCAGGGTGCTTTCCTCACGTTTTCACAGCTGAAGGAAGTTCTCATACATCCCTAGTATAGAAGGGATCGCCTTCTCCCATTCAATCCACCCCGCACACTCAGGTCCTCTGGGAAGAATCCCTTTCAGCTAGCAAAAACTAGATTAACAACGGTTATCCAGAGGACCTTTTCTTCTGCTGCTCCCAGACTGTGGAATGGCCTGCCGGAGGAGATTCGTCAACTTGACAGTCTTTTAGAATTTAAAAAAGCAATAAAGACTGATCTATTCTGGCAGGCCTATTCAGTGAAATTTTAGAATGTTTTCAGGATGTTTTAAAGATGTTTTAATCATGTATGGTATGTTTTAATCCGTTTTAATGTGTATTTTATATCATGTTTTTATACTGTTTGTTTTATATTTTGAATTCTTTTAGTTTTGGGGAACCACCAATAGCTTCAGCTATTGGGCGGTATAAAAACGCAAATAATAATAATAATAATAATAATAATAATAGTAATAATTGCTTACCGCATCCTATTTGCCCACATATTCTGTATTCCATATTCCTTCCCAAACCATCTAGCCTTTCTTCCTCCCATAATTCCTATGGTAGAAGGGTTGTGTTATTGTGTGTGTTTTAAAAAATAAAAACATTGTGAAAGGTTTGTTTGTGTCCACTGAAGCTATAGCTAAGATGTTAGAAAACAAGCAGGATATTGCACTATGAAAGTGGTACGAGCGAGGTGATGTTTGCCCTGTCCTGGACGGGGTTGCACTCTCCCTAAAGGATCGGGTCCATAGTTTGGGGGTGCTCTTGGATCCAGAACTGTCACTTGAGGCACAGGTGAACTCAGTAGCAAAGAGCACCTTTTATCAGCTTAGGTTAATATACCAACTATGCCCTTATCTGGACAGAGATAGCCTAGCTACAGTTATCCATGCTCTGATAACCTCTCGTTTGGATTACTGCAATGTGTAATTGGATGTGGGGCTGCCTTTGAAAATGGTCCGGAAGCTTCAGCTGGTACAGAACAGGGCAGTCCGTTTACTAACAGAAGCTATAGCTAAGCTATAGCTTTTTGTACTGTATTTTGTAATTGTGCTTTTAACCTGTTGGTTGTTTTATTGTGGTTTTAATTTTTGTGAACCGCCCAGAGAGCTTTGGCTATTGGGCGGTATAAAAATGTAATAAATAAATAAATAACAGGGACTGGCCGGCGAGATCACATTACGCCATTCCATTTACAACTTCATTGGTTGCCAGTCCACGTCCAGGCCCAATTCAAAGTGCTGGTATTGACATTGAAAGCCCTAAACGGTTTGGGGGCAGGTTACTTGAAGGAACGCCTCCTCCCATTTGTAGCCCGGACCTTAAGATCATCTACAGGGGCCCTTGTCCGTGAGCCCCTGCCAAAGGAAGTGAGGCAGGTGGCTACTAGGAGGAGGGCTTTCTCCGCTGTGGCACCCCAGTTGTGGAATGAGCTCCCTAGAGAGGTCCGCCTGGCGCCTTCACTGTACTCCTTTCGTCGCCAGCTGAAGACCTTTTTATTCTCTCAGTATTTTAACACTTAATTTTAACTTAAATTTAAATTTTACTGTTTTAACTCTGCATTTTAATTTTATATCAATTTTGCTGCGAGGGTTTTATCCTGGTTGTGCTTTTTATACTGTATTTTGTATTTGTGCTTTTAACCCGTTGGTTGTTTTATTATGGTTTTAATTTTTGTGAACAGCCCAGAGAGCTTTGGCTATTGGGCGGTATAAAAATGTAATAAATAAATAAATAAACACGGTATATAAAAGCCAGGAGCCACACTCCTGCTTTATAGTGGTATTGAACTGCACTGACAACTGTTGGGGCCCATTGACACAAACCACATACTGCTTTCACAGTGCTATATCCTGTTCGGTGTGGCTCCTGCCTTTTATATACCGCTTTCATGCCACTTCCATAGTGCAATATCCTGCTTGGGGTAAATTAGGCCTAGGCCTCAGTGAGCTGCACACATATGAAGAGATTCACTGCTGCTGTTATGGTACTATGAAATCTGTGCTCCTACAAACATCAAAGTGACATGGTGGGAGACCCTCTTCTACCTTTGGAGGCAAGTGTCCTGAGCACATTCCAGGAGCTGCGATCTGATAACAGCTGGCCCTGGAAAGTCTCCAGCAGCTTGGTGAGGACTTCTGCTGGGATGTAGCTCCAGAGGGCTTCGACGATGGCTCCAGCTGCGTCGTTGTACAGATTCTGAAGATCCTACAGCACAAAGAGAGATCGGCATACCCTTTTGGGAACCATCTAAGGCAGGCCTCACAACTTTGGATCTATCAAGCTAATGGAACCCCACCATCCATGTATTGTACCGCATCAGGACCTTGGCAGCCTCCCTGCTTGCAGTCCTAGGCAGGCAGCAAGTTCAGGAGATTTCTCAAGCTCATCATGGGCCACCATACAGGGCAAATGGGGTACATTAAGCTTAGTGGGTCACAAGTTGCATTGGCTTCATCTAAGGAAGAAGGGGAGGAGTTTCAGAACAGGTTAATCAAGTGGCAATGTTTGGAATAGGGCTTAAATCAAAGCAGGGCTCAATCCGGGAACCTGCATTCCAATATCAGTGGGCCTTATGAAAACAAGGGGTAGGAGGTGGGAAAGCAAGCACAGAGTGCTTTTTGGCCTGTAACTGGCATGGCTTTTATCTCCCGCCAAGGACCCCCTCCCACAACACCTTATACACAGATCTGGGATTATGAAGAAGATTGACAAGTGAACCAGAGTAGCTGAGCCCCCACACCCATCAAATTAATGGGTGTTGGGGCTCAGCTTGTTAATGTCACAAATTAAGCAGTGTGACATTAACTCTCAATATTAACATGGACTCTGTACGAACCTCCTTGCAAAGTTCTTTAAATTCATCCAGGGGCCACCATATCAATATGAACATGTGGAAACAGAACCCTTGTTTCTCTCAGTGCATGGCTCACCAAATCATATGCATGTTCCTCCAAACAATTTGGACTGGTGAGACTGCAGTTTTGGAATGAGGAGGCATGCGTTTTTCACAGACTCTCCAAACAGGCCAGACTACATATAAATGTCCAACCTTGTCATTGCAATACTCACTGTTTTCTTATGAATGTCCTCCATGGCAAGATGGAGCAGGTTCATGGCCAAATTGCCACTTATTTCCCCTGCAGATTTTATAAAAGATGGCAGAATTTCATTAATACGCATCCAATGTTTTGGTGCGATCTGCATAGGATTAAAAATGAGTAAGAATTCAAATGAAATAAATAATTTCTCAGTGTGCTTGTGTGTGTGTGTGTCCGTGTCTCCAAGAGAGAAAGAGGGGGAAACACCAAATCCAAGATTTCTATTTGCTAAAAAACAAAAACAAAAACCCCACAATAAGAAAGGTCTAACCATGCAATCCCAGGCCCAAGTAAGCCCATCACGATCAATGCATTTTACCCCATAGTAGCCATGTTTAGGATTAGAGCCTAAGAATAAAAACAAAACATTTAAACGTTTTTTAAAACAATGGAAGTGGATTTTAAAATAAAATAATAGTGCCCCAGCTCAATATGCCCTTAGCTAGACTTAAGGTTTAGCCTGGGATCGTCCCTGCCTGCTCCCCGGATCCCCTGTGTGTCATTTACATGAACAGAGATGACCCTGGGACAATCTTGGGATAAACCTAAGGTCTAGCTAAGGCCTATGTCCCCTTGAACTGAAGGGGATCATCCCAAAAATGGGTTGTATGCAAATGTAAAGTCACAAAAATGAATTTAAAACAAAGCTTCTAAAGAGCAAGTGGATTGTGCTGCCAATGTGGCTGGTAGTCTTTTCTGCCAGCGTGTAATTTGTCTTTTCTTTGTAGGCCAAAGAATCAACCAATACTTTTCTGTGAAAGGAACACTCATCCAAGGTTTACAAAAAGCAAGGAATTGTTCAGAAACTCAGGCCACAGCTAGACCTAAGGTTTATCTTGGGATCATCCAGGGTTCGCCCCTGCCTGAGCACTGGATCCCCTGTGTGTCACCTAGATGAACAGGTTTGACCCCCCCCCCCCCCTGCACCATCCCAGCTTCCCCTCAGCCTACACTACCTCACAGGGTCATTATGAGGATAAAATGAAGAGAAGGATGAAGAGGACTACATGCCCTGGACTACTGCAAATACTGAGGGGCATTGAATTCTATGATTCTGTGAATCTAAGTCTACAGCAACTGGAGGGTGCCAGGTTGTAGCAAAAACTAGGTCCCTTAACCATTTCTCTGGTGTGAAGTAATGTTTTGGGTATAAGATTCATGGATGTACATTTTAGAAAACGTTTTCCTTTCATACAAACATAAAGCAGCAGATTTAGCTTATAAGAAGCAGGTACACAGAGAAAGGAAAATATTTTCTATGTACAACCAAAACTATTCACCTTCCTTCACACCAAAACCTTCCTTCACACCAGAGATTTTTTTAAGAGACCTATATCTGTGTTCAAATTCAAAATACACACACACACAAATCTATAAAAGAAAGCTTAAAATGTAGTTCAGCACCTTTTAAAGAAACACACACTACCTGAAGAAGTTTAAACTCATGGCAGATAGGCCAGGGTTAACCTCCTCTCATTCCTAGTCTGAATATTTCTTTCCATAAAGTTTAAACTTTAAGAGGCTTGGGTGAGGAACTGCCACCCCAAAGGAAAGTTTGCCATATATTCTTTATACTTTGAATTAAGAAGGATGCACCAGCACTTCAAACACACACACACACACCTCCCTCTTCACAATCACAGACACACAACAAAGTCAATCAAACCTGAGCCAGCCAGGTTTTCTTTTTCCTTGGAGGCCAGGGAAGGGCCTCCCTCCAAGCAAGGCAGATAGTTTCTCTCTCCCTCCCTGGACTCCACAGCACTGTAGGGAAGGAGAGGGCCCAGATAGGGCCTTGGCTTATCTGCAGAAGGAAATGGCTCCTAAATGAGCCAGGCGGCCATCTTATTTCAGCCAGGCAGCCATCTTATTTCCAACATTCCAATCTATTTGAGACAGGAGGGAGGGGGAGAGCAAAGCTGCTGAGCATGCTCCATTTAGGAGTTATGAGTCTGTACTCATGTTAATGGGGCAAAGAAATGTTCATTAAAAAAACAATGGAAGCGAATTTTGAAAAAAGAAAAGCCATTCCACCAACTAGAAGGACATGGGGACAAGATCCCACCACTGGTTTGAAGGGTAAGGGTCCCAATTCAGAGCTTTTAGTGAGCAAAAAAATCGTCGCCACCTGGAAATAGAAAGCCATTTTGAGCCAGAGAGGTTTTCCCCATTTTGGTACTTTGAACTGCCATCCTGCCCTCAATATTTCACAAATCTTCTTGAAACGTGCAGGGTATGTAAAACCAGCATTTCTTTCTGGTAGGTCTCCATTTCAGAAAGACTGGTGAAACATTTTCTATTTTATGAATGTCAGAATGACCCAACCCCAATTTTGGCCTTAACATGGTGGAATGCACTCCCGTGTTTCCCTGTAAAAAAGCTCAACCAGATAAAAACAGCAGCAATGCAAAATTACAAATTTAAAACACCAAGTTAAAATTTATTTATAGACTGTTAAAATGCTGGGAGAATAAAAAGGTCTTCACCTGGCATCTAAAGGCATATAATGTAGGTGCCAAGCAAACCTTAGGGAGCCCATTCCACAGCCGGGGTGCCACAGCAGAGAAGGCCCTCCTCCTGGTAGCCACCTGCCTCACTTCCTTTGGCAGGGGCTCATGGAGAAGGACCCCTGAGGATGACCTTAGGGTCCAGGCAGGTACATATGGGAGGAGGCGTTCCTTCAGATAGTCTGGCCCCAAGCCTTTTAGGGCTTTAACTGTTAATACCAGCAGAGAGTAGCCAGTTTTGTTTTGTTTTGTTTCCCCAGAACATACAATTCTAAACAGTCATGAGAGAAAAAACTGAACTGTAGTTGCTGTGTCTGGAAGTAGCAAGACTTCATTCTTTCTCGGAAAAACAGCACCCAAATAAAGTTGAAATTGTGTTCTTTTTTCCAACTAGAAAATGACACCACTGCATCTGACAAGCTGATGGAGTGGGAGGGGGCATTCAGGGAATTGTGAGGGGAGAGGATTCCCTCATCCATGGACTAAGGCTACCTGGAAACATAGGCCCAGCAACCTAGGCATCTACACTCAATCGCTGGAACTCCTTAATGTGCTCTGGTCATGGATTTCATTTGTTTTCCAGTGAACAACCTAGAAAGAGCTGTGCAAAATGGTAACCACTGCATAGGGTGACCAACTGTCAGGATTTCCCCGGATTTGTCCTGGTTTTTGTTCTTTCCATGGTGTCAGGGGGGATTTTCTATAATTTTCAATAATGTCCTGGAATGACACACCTTCCTCTTTAAGGCTGCCATTAGCATGGCAGGAGGGAATGACATGCTTTCTTGAGGCACGTCATTCCCCCACCCCGAGCTCCAATTGAGGTCTTAAAGGGGAAAGTGGGTCATTCGTGGACATTATAGAAAAGGCCCCAATTGGAGTGGATGGTGGTGGTGCAGAATGAAATCCTTTCCCCTCCTCCACTCCAATCGGGTTCTTTAAGGTGGCGGGGGAATAATGTACTTTCTGCAGGACTCAGAAAGCTGCTTCCCACACACACACACTAGGTGTCCTCTTTTTTGGTTTCCCAAATATGGTCACCCTACCACTGCATCTATATCAGGAAAGACAGGATGCTTATCTGTAACTGAAGTTCTTTGAGTGGTCATCTATGCATTCACATACATGGGCTCCACACCTGTGTAGAGCCTCAATTCGGGAAACTTCGATAGCTGAGGCATTTTGGGTGGGAACTCTCCCCCACTGTCCTAGTGTGCATGTCATTAGCAAGTTGCTGCCTATTCCCTCAGTTCCCAGGAGACTGCCTTCTGTGCCGCTCCCAGAACCAAGTGAACACCTCAGTATCAATTATCTGTACAGTAATGACACTGAAAAGGGGTCAGTGGGTGGGTTGTGTGAATGCACAGATGATGACCTGAAGAACGCCAGTTAGAGGTAAGCAACCTGTCTTTCTTCTTCATGGTCTCTGCACTTCACACATATGGGCGATGACTAAGCTTACTCACCAGATAGTTGGCTGGTGTCTCACTGCAAAACCACTGACAGGATCGTATGTCTAACAGAGCAATCCGCTCAAGCTCAGATGACAAGACAATAATGCTGGGTAAACATGGAGGGTCTTGACCATGCCAAGACCTTACAGCAAGGGTATGCCCCTTCAGGCTGATCCTCCATATATGGCCCCCCACAGGGACAAGGTGGTTACTAAGGTAGCCACCATTCCAGTCGAGTGTACTCTCACCAGTCCTGACAATTCGAGTCTTGCTAATTCATAAGCAAGTTTAATAGTCTGCACCACCCAGGATGTAAAACACTGAGAAGCCACAGGAAGCCCTTTTCTGTTTCCTCCACAGCACATGAATAGGCGAGAAGACTGATGAAAGGAATCTGTCCAATCCATACACACTCTATGGATGTCAAGAGTATGCAGTATAGACTTTACTGGAGTAGCAGTGGTGAAAAAAGCAGGAAGGACTACATTCTGATTTAAGTGGAATTCAGATATTACCTTCAGCAAAAGTTAATATCTGGGCAGAGAACCACCTTGTCCCTGTGGAAGACCATATATGGAGGATCAGCCTGAAGAGCACAGAGTTCTCCTGAACATTGGGCTGAGGTGATAGCCACCAAGAATGCCACTTTCCATGAAAAAAAAGGAAAATCTGCAATTGTCTAAGGTTTCGGAGGGCCCTTTAGTGAGAGTGTATAATACTTCTGACAAGCTCCATTGTGATACAGGGTACCTTTCAGGGGGCATGAGAATCTTAACTCTTCACAGAAACTGTCAAACCAGACGGTGTGGAAGAAATGGGGGAACTGTCAACTGACGGATGCAATGCAAAAAAGAGACATGAAGTAAATTCGAAGAGATGAGTATTTAACTCCACTGTGGTGAACCAACACCAAAAATGGAAGGATCTGTGGGATGGATCAATGAACAGGATCAAAATGTTTCTCAACAGCAATGGCAGAAAATGTTGTCCATTTCGAAGCATATGACTTTCAAGTGCTGGGCTTCCAAGCTGTGTCAACAGACTGGATGGATGAAGGCAGACTCAATGGGTCTGCAACCGAATCCTCTAAGCTGTGGGGTGTAGGTTAAGTAGGTCCAGGTGTCAAATTTGACCTTGATTCCTAGAGAGAAGGCTCGGTGTCGCAGGGAGTTGAATGTACTCCTTGGACTGGTGGAGAAACCTTGTGAACCACAGTTGTCTTGGCCGCCGGGGCAATCAGAATACAGTCCATGCAATCTTATTCTATCTTTGCTATCACTGCATCAGAAATGGTAAGGGCAGGAATAGGTATAGAAGCTGTCCTTTCCACCTGGGGGTGAATATGTTCCCAAGGGATGCAGCCCCTCAGCCTGCTCAGCAGCAGAACATCTCACAAGCAGCAGTATCCTCTGTAGCTGACAGATCCAGTAGGGTGACCATGTGGAAAGGAGGACTGGGCTCCTGTATCTTTAACAGTTGCATAGAAAAGGGAATTTCAGCAGGTGTCATTTGCATGCATTCAGCACCTGGTGAAATTCCCTCTTCATCACAACAGTTAAAGCTGCAGGAGCCCTGCCCTCTTTTGTACCTGATACTGGTTCTGTTGTCAGTACTGACATACTGGGATTGGCGCATTCATCATTGGTGGAGGTATATGCTGGAGAACTTTTTATGTCGGCTTGTCCAGCCTCTTGGACTCTTTCTTCTTTTTCTTTTTCTTCTGAGCATCAGCAGCTTTCAATGTTTGTGCCTTTTTCAATAGCTTCTTTGCCATCATGAACACCAGAGACTGCACTGGAGTAGGAAGAGATGTGATCAGCCTGTGGCTAGTCAGAGCTGAAGGTGATGTTGGGCCTGCTGAGTTGCACCTCCTTCAAAGTGCTGCGTTTAGTGTGCTCCTTGGTAGGAGGCAGAGCTGAAGCCATTAGAGCCTTTGGAGTCTCTACTTCCTCCGAAATTTCCACAAGACTGCTCTTAGTCTATCTGATCGATTCTGGCAGGCTTACTTGAGGAATGATTGGCAATGTTGTCAAGACTCCAGAATATGTCTTTCACCAAAGCAGAACAAACAGAGGGCGTGCCTGTCAGCAGGAGTTTGTTGCCACAGCGCAAACGGATTGCAGCAATGAAAAAAAAGAAATGAACAAATTAAAAACAAATACAAAGAAGGAAGAAATGACAGCAGAAGATAAAGCTAGAGTAAAACACCTCAGCACTATAAAAGTACAGATGAAATGGCAAGAGAAGTCACTCACAAGACTGCCACAATGGCTGTCGATGAAGAAATGAGGTAATAAGCGGGAACCCACTAAGGACATGTACACTAGGATGGTGGGTGAAGAGTCGCACCAAAAATGCCTCAGCTATAGGAGTTTCCAGAATCAAGATTCTGTGCAGGCAGAGAACCCATATGTGTGATGCACAGAGACCATAGGATCATAGAATAGTTGAGTTGGAAGGGGCCAATAAGCCCATCGAGTCCAACCCTCTGCTCAGTGCAGGAATCCACATTAAAGCATACTAGAAAGATGGCTGTCCAGCTGCCTCTTGAAGGCCTCTAGTGTGGGAGAACCCACAACCTCCCTAGGTCATTGGTTCCATTGATTTATTTATTTATTTATTTATTTATTTATTTATTTATTTATTTATTTCATTTCTATACCGCCCAATAGCCGAAGCTCTCTGGGTGGTTCACAAAGCAGTTCACGTACTGCTCTAACAGTCAGGAAGTTGTTCCTGATGTTCAGCTGGAATCTGGCTTCCTGTAAACTGAGCCCATTATTCCATGTCCTGCACTCTGGGATGATTGAGAAGAGATCCTGTCCCTCCTCTGTGTGACAACCTTTTAAGTATTTGAAGAGTGCTATCATGTCTCCCCTCAGTCTTCTCTTCTCAAGGCTAAACATGCCCAGTTCTTTCAGTCTCTCCCCACAGGGCTTTGTTTCCAAACTCCTGATCATCCTTGTTGCCCTCCTCTGAACATGCTCCAGCTTGTCTGCATCCTTCTGGAAGTGTGGTGCCCAGAACTGGACGCAATACTTAAGATGAGGCCTAACCAGTGCCAAATAGAGGGAACCAGTACCTCACACGATTTGGAAGCTATACTTCTATTAATGCAACCCAAAATAGCATTTGCTTTTTTGCAGCCACATCACACTGTTGGCTCATATTCAGCTTGTGGTCTACAAAAATTCCAAGATCCTTCTCGCTTGTAGTATTGCTGAGCCAAGTATCCTCCATCTTGTAGCTGTGCATTTGGTTTCCAGAAAGAACAACTGTTCCTTCTAGGGCTGAGAAAGACTTAAAGTGCAAAAAGATATAAGAAAAGTTATTTTCAAGAAAAGCATCAGTAACACACACACACCCAGAGGAATAAGTATCAATGTGTTTTAATATCAGAAAACATTTAGGGTCTCCTTGCCCCAGAATCTGTTTATCCCAGAATCTTATCAAGGGACCCAATGGCGGTTAGGAAAATGCAAGTGTCATGGCAGTAATACTAGTTCATCCCTCGTGGTTAGGGCGACCATATGAAAAGGAGGACAGAGCTCCTGTATCTTTAACAGTTGCATAGAAAAGGGAATTTCAGCAGGTGTCATTTGTATATATGGAGAACCTGGTGAAATTCTCTCTTCATCACAACATTTAAAGCAGCAGGAGCTATACTAGAGTGACCAGATTTAAAAGAGGGCAGGGCACCTGCAGCTTTAACTGTTGTGATGAAGAGGAAATTTCCCCAGGTTCCCCATATATACAAATGACACCTGCTGAACTTCCCTTTTCAATACAACTGTTAAAGATACAGGAGCCCTGTCCTCCTTTTCATATAGTCACCCTACTCGTGGTGGGTTTGCTCCAGCATGACAACCATGGTTCCCAGTATGACAACCTTGGTTCCCAGAATGACAATGATGCCTCCTTCCCCGATTATGATACAATCTCCCCAGCAAGGCCTGCCTGGCACCAACATTGTTATCTTTTCAGTGCCAAGTTAAGACATTTCACTATTCTCAGGCTCTTGACAGCATATGATAAGGTTATTATTTTGGGTCCTGGATTTCTTGTTGATTGTTTAAATGGTTAGATGTGTGTGCCTGTGTGTGTATATGTGTGTGTTGTCTGTTTACATGTTTGTATATAAAAGGCTTTTTATAGTGAGTACAATATTGTATTTTTAAGGTTTTTAATCTTTGTAAACTGCCTATCTGGCTATTGGGTGATATAGAATGTAATAAACGAAATAAAATCAGCCCCAGCCAGTATAGCAATGGCCAGGAATCCTTAGAGTTGTATTCCAAAACATCTGCAGGACATCATGTTGGGAAAGGCTGATGTAAAGCATCTAAGTATGTTATCTCTTGATTAAGCTAGAGAGGACTTTAATTTGTCTTGATCAACTTGATGAGCTTGTGCACTGGGCTTTCAAAGAGTTAAAACAGGATCCAATTCTAATTCTTATGATGACTTATCATATTGAAGACCTACTAGAAGATGGTCCCTGATAAGGTCTCCTTACTCACAGGTTTCTGCTAGCGTATGCAAAGACACTATAAACCCGTCTACAGGTTCCAGCACAGACGTTAAGTTTAGCCTGCTCATAAAAACCGTTTTTCTTTCCGATGAAATGGTCTGTAAAAGCTTCCACCACTTTATTCCACTGAGCTTTGTGCTCTGCAGGGAGTAGCACTGACATTGGGATTTCATCAGCTTGATCCCCCCATAACATACTTACTTGTTAAACTGGAGACTTCTCTGAATCAGTTGAAGCACCTAATCCACTTAGGCCATATTCCAGGGGACTAGAAATCAAACTGCTTGGTGTGTGCTTGAATAGTTCCATTTTATCTGGGGCTGGAATCCGTTGTGAAATAAAGTCAGGGCCTGCTGAAGCTTGTTCAGGCATTCCAATATTGTTCCTTCACTATGCCTTTGTCCCCCTCTATGCTCAATGTGCACTCACTGCTGCTATGCTACTCCTGATATTTTCTGTCATCTGACAGTTTTGAGATCTAGGCAGGATCTACACTACTGCTTTATAATGTTTTATAGCGGTTTTGACCACTGTTTGGGCCCAGGACACATTCCATATACCCTTTTCAAAATGTTATATCCTGCTTGGAGTAGATCATCTTGGCACTTTCAGAATCTGGTTCTATTAAGTAGTTACTAGCAGGATTCAGCCTCTTGATGCCACGTACTTGAACAGAACCTAAACATGCATTACTCTTTCAAGTGTTTTACTGCAACTGACTCATAAAATGTCCTGTTTCAAGGCCGGCAAGTAAGGCTCAGAGAGAGAGGCCAGGCCAGTCCGAGGTCATACACAGGAATCCAAATAGCATAGTAGGAGAAGGCAAGGGTGAGATCAAAAGCAGTTCAGAGGTTGATTCACAGAAGTCAGTTGTGTCAAACATTAAAGCCAGTGACAGGGTATCCAGGAAGGTGATCCAGGTGGGTTGTCGAGGGTCCAGAAGTCAGCAAGGTTCAGAGATACAAGGCAACACGCTGAGAGTAACTCATAGTTGATGGTAGCAGAGATCTGGCTCCATCGATGCTGATTTATAGCTGGTTCTTAATCAGCACAGCTGGCTAATTAGGTCAGCGTATTGCTTTTAAGGGAGGCCCCATGATGCTGCTCACATCTGAGCCTATGCCAGTGTGGTATAGTGGCTAAGGTGTTGGACTGGGTGTCGGGAGATCCAAGTTCTAGTCCCCACTCAGCCATGGAAACCCACTGTGTGACTTTGGACCAGTCACAGACTCTCACCCCAACCTACCTTACCGGTTTGTTGTTGTGAGGATAAAATGGAGAGGAGGAGAATTATGTACGCTGCCTTAGGTTCCTTGGAGGAAAAAAGATGGGATATAAATGTAATAAATAAATAAATACGCCATTCAGAGGGATGAATCATTTCCTGCTCTGTTTCCTGCATTTGGGGAAGTCCATGAATGACACTGGAGGGGCCAGGCTACCCTTCTAAGGGTTCCAGGGGGGTGCTGTCAGCTGGAGTTTCTGCCTGGCTCCAGCTGGGGCCTGCTGTGCTGGCTGTTCCCCTCCTCTTCCTCATCTGATGAATCTTCCTCCAGGTTAGGCATGACAAAAACAGAATCGCCTCTTCCTGATGATATCAGCCATAAGGTTAATGCTACTATAAATCCCATCAGCCACAAATGCTGCCTCTCCTCCAAAGGCTGGGTTAAGCAGGTATAGGACAATATCATTGTTATTTGTAATTTGTTATTCCTAGACCACTAATGATATCACTATCAGACCAAATATTAGACAATGCTAGAATGTCATCCATGATAGCAGAGTCAGACTGATGAATACAAGACATTGGACGTCTCTATATTAAGGGGAAAAAACTGCACCCTTCCCGGGCTTTCTTTTTCTTTTTGCATTACTACGGGCTCCTTCAGACAGTGACCAACGGTGACCACGTGATTTCCCTCTGGGGAATGCCATTCTTTTAAATGAAACATCACCATCTAGTGGTAGAATAAATCCCATGATAAATTAGACACTGCATTATCTCTGTGGTTTTTTAAAAAATGAGATTATTGGGGGAAATCACAGGAGATGTCCTGGCTGTTGTCAACATCATGTAATGGTCCCACAAATAAGTCTGGAGAAGAAATACTTTTAACTAGAAGTTTACTTAAAGAACATAACTTATAACAATCAATGGCTTCTACTTGTTACACACAGAAAAATAGGCAGGCTTCTCTAGCTCCATCATGCAGAGAAAGAAGAAAAGGAAAAGTGGCTTCTAGGCAAAGAAAGGAACATGGCAATATAAAAAGGGGGGAAGAGAGGGAGACAATTACTCATTGGTTACTAGGCAATGCCTACTATATCCTCCCTAGTCACTGATGGAATGGTTCATTCTATTAATCTCCAGAGTTATCCCAGAAGACTTTGAGTGCAAAGTCTAGTTAACCCTTTCAGGAACAGGGTCTCCCCTACCAAACTCCTCCCTCCAGAGTTATTGTCCTGTTGTCAATCTTCCAAGATTCCAAAAGAATGAAGTGGCCACTAATGATTTGGGGATTCATTAAAGGCTAGCCAATTTTCAGTTATATAATTGATTATTATATTTTACCATTAAAAATAGGAGGTGTGCTAGCCCTACTGCTAGAGAGGCAGGCAATATCTGTCCCTCCTGTAAAAGAAAATACCAATTGAAGATGCAAGCTGGACTAAATGTAATGTGGGAGATCTGTGACTGGGGGCTTTGCTAGACCAGGCGTTAGTGCGTTGTGAGGCCCGGTTTCCCTCCTGTGCATCCAGATGACATCCGGGGTCAGGCCGCGCTGAAACCTGCCTTAAGCCAGCATAAGCAAATTCGCTTATGGCCTGGTTTTTCCGCAGCCCCGGCCTCAGGCCGGGGCTGCGAAACGTCTAACAGGGTCCGTGGCTTTTTGCGGCTGCTTGCTAACTTGGCCCAGGGGGGATCCCGGGGGGGAGAGAGGGGCGGGGGGAAGGCCGGACCCACCAGGAGAGAGGGGGGGAGAAGGCCAAGCATCAGGGACGGGGGCGAGGGAAGGAGAGCAGCCATCGGGGGCAAGGGACGGAAAGCCAGGGACACGACATCGGGGATGGCGCAGGGGGGGGAAGCCAGGGACACGACATTGGGGATGGCGCGGGGGGGGGAAGCCAGGGACACGACATCGGGAATGGCGCGGGGGGGAAGCCAGGGACACGACATCAGGGATGGCGTGGGGGGAGGAAAGCCAGGGACACGACATTGGGGATGGGGGGAGGACGGGCGAGCGAGGGGGAGGGGTCATCGGGCATTGGGGGGGTATCAAGGGCGGGGGGCTTTATTGTTTTTTTAAAAAAGCACCTACCTTGTCCGGCGGCTCCCCGGTGCACATGGCTCCTTTAAAAAAAAATGGCCGACGCTACGGGGCTTCCCGTTGCCCCGTCGCGTCGTGCGTCTGGAAACCGGTGATGGTGCGCGCTAACTCTAGCGCGCCGTCGCCCCTCCTCCCTGCCGGCTTATCCAGCAGGTCTAGCAAGGCCCTGGATCTCTTAGCATAAGAACATAGGAAGAATGGTGCTGGATCAGACCAGAGGTCTACCTAGTCCAATGTTCTGGTCCCACAGTGGCCAACCAGATGCCCACTGGAAACCCACAAGTAGGACATCAATGCAACAGCACCTCCCACTCGTGTGACTGATATTTAGAGGCATGCTGTCTCTGATCCTGGAGGTAGTATTTACCCATCATGATTAGTGGTCATTGATGGCCTTATCCTCCAAAAAATTGTCTAACCCACTTTTAAAGTGTCCAAGTTGGTGGCCACCACTATATTTTGTAGTGGCGAATTCCATAGTTTAACTGTGTGTGGTGTGAAGAAGCCCTTCCTTTTATCTTTCCTGTTCTTTTTTGTTTGCAAAATAAACAGCCACGGGGGAGACCATTTGGATCAGATCCATGGTGTGTATGTCTGTGGTGGGAAGGAATAACCCTTCTAAACCCAGGCCAAATTCTTGATGCCAATTCCCCACTCCCACCCCCAGAACTGCTAGTAGCTGTGGAGGAGAAAACATAAAGGCCCAGTGTATTGTTCACTATTGTTTTTCGGTGAAACAAGACAACTGAGTTCCAGCCCCCAATATAATCTTGAGACATAAAGGCATTTGTTCAAGCTTGTCATTAGATTCCATCATTCACAGCGTTCCTCCTGGAAAAAGTGAATTGGACTTCCCTGAGTTCCATGCAAGTTTACCCTCCGCCATGGAAGAAGGCAATGTGCCTTCTCCCTCCCCCTCCCTTATCCACCTAGGAAACATTCTGGAATCCCATGTCAAGGACAGGAGTGGGAGAAGTAGAATGTTCTCAACTTACAGTTACAGGACAGCAGTTACTGAACCTCATTATAGAAAATCTGCATTGTTTCAATTTGAAAGTCTTTTAACTGGTCTCAGACTATTTCATGAGACAAATCCCAAATGCTTACATTGAACAGTGCCTGTCTGAAAATCTTCATCTGATGAAAATATTGGGGGGGGGGAATCCCTTAACTCTTCTAATAACAACATTTCCACCCTGCCCCACCTCCATAAATAGTTCTAGGCTCTTAAGGTCTAACCCAATTCCAGGACATGAGGTCTGAGATACCTTTAATGCTTCCCATCTTTCCTCTCCCATCATTACCAGACATAACCCAATACATTTCCCACCCATCCATCGTCTGGTATGGCGTTCTTCAACCACTCTCTACAATCTGCATCAATTTCCTCTCCTTGCCACAATCATCCCCACACCATATTCCACAGGCATGTCTTTATTTGCTTAAATATCTTCCCCACCCTATCCCTCAGGATCTAGAATCTGTTCTCTGTTACCTCCTACTTTGTGTTTCTCCTTTTCAGGTTGTGCAGATTTCCTCTCCATTTCTGGGTTACAAGACCTGAACTTGATCCTCACTCAGTGGCTCCTGATGTTGAACTGAACATAAAGGACTCTGAAGCATCCTTTATATTCCTGGCTGCCCATGGAGACCAGAACTCAGGCATTATGACATAAGAAGCAGGGAAGACCCCTAGCACAGACTATACTGCTGGGATGGCAAAGTCATCATGGCTGTGAAGGGAGATATACTGGAGGGAACAGGAGGGCCTTTCACCAGGGATGGGAGGGAAGAGAAAAGAGAATTGCTAGAGACTTAAAAAACAAGACTAAGACATTCTTTATCAGAAGTGGTGATATGTTTAGTTAGTTAAGGAGTTGAAATATATGTTATTCTGTACTTTATTCTACCCTTTATGATGGCTTTAATTATTACAATTCTTCTTCATAAAGAAGAAACAGAATTTCCCCAAGCACCGATCAGCAATGGTAGTAAGCATCCCTAAAAAATAAGCAGCTACCCAGAGAGTCCAAACCTGGTCAATATGTGAAAAATGAAATCAAGTGATACTTAAGGCAGAGTCCTTCCTATGAGAGAAACAGTAGACACATACACCCCCGCTGCCCTGCATCCAGCTTTGGCCCTTAGTGATGGGGCAGAGCTATAGTCTCCCCTTCTTCATTACATTCTTGTTGCCAGGGCGGAGAGCAAACTCCCAGCAGCCCTTGGTCTTTTCAGTTCAGGTTTCCCCTTGTTTCTATAGGCGCATGCCCAAATAGGTTTTGGTTGGTCGACTGGTTGTTTTTTGGGCCAAGGACTCTTGCTGAAAGAATATGAAAACTTTCTGGTCATATAGAATCATAGAATAGTAGAGTTGGAAGGGGCCTATAAGGCCATCGAGTCCAACCCCCTGCTCAATGCAGGAATCCAACCTAAAGCATCCCTGACAGATGGTTGTCCAGCTGCCCCATGAAGGCCTCTAGTGTGGGAGAGCCCACAACCTCCCTAGGTAACTGGTTCCATTGTCATACTGCTCTAACAGTCAGGAAGTTTTTCCTGATGTTCAGCTGGAATCTGGCTTCCTGTAACTTGAGCCCGTTATTCCGTGTCCTGCACTCTGGGATGATCGAGAAGAGATCCTGGCTCTCCTCTGGGTGACAACCTTTTAAGTATTTGAAGAGTGCTATCATGTCTCCCCTCAATCTTCTCTTCTCCAAGCTAAACATGCCCAGTTCTTTCAGTCTCTCTTCATAGGGCTTTGTTTCCAGACCCCTGATCATCCTGGTTGCCCTCCTCTGAACACGCTCCAGCTTGTCTGCATCCTTCTTGAATTGTG
Source organism: Elgaria multicarinata webbii (assembly GCF_023053635.1). Taxonomy (NCBI): domain Eukaryota; kingdom Metazoa; phylum Chordata; class Lepidosauria; order Squamata; family Anguidae; genus Elgaria; species Elgaria multicarinata. The sequence goes on along the minus strand of NC_086177.1, from coordinate 16,891,052 downwards.
GAACCCAGAACTGGACGCAATACTCTAGATGAGGCCTAACCAGGGCCGAATAGAGAGGAACCAGTACCTCACGTGATTTGGAAGCTATACTTCTATTAATACAGCCCAAAATAGTATTTGCCTTTCTTGCAGCCATATCGCACTGTTGGCTCATATTCAGCTTGTGATCTACAATAATTCCAAGATCCTTCTCATTTGTAGTATTGCTGAGCCAAGTATCCCCCATCTTATGACTGTGCATTTGGTATACTTCTTCATCAAAAAGAAGCTTCTTCTCATCTGTAAGCAGACTCAGGTAAATCATTCAGGCTGATAAACTGCAGTCTAAATAGACAATTATGCATATGCAACACTATACATGCACACACATATCCAGAAATGCTTCTTTATTAAACAGATTACAGATATAATCTCTTAACACTGCGCACATTTGTTGCATTAGCAATATATGTGTACAAGCAGCACATAATTCTCTGCAAATCGATGTGCTCCCCTGTCCTAAAACATTCAGAAGGGACTGGAAATGTTTCCACATTATTAATGGAGCATTTCTGTTCTCCTCCCATCAGCCCTTTCTGTGTACCTGCCAAGGAACCACCAGTTTCTCATGGAGTTCTAAATCATTCTAGGTTCTTCAGCATGTGGCTAATTATTCAACCACGGGATACATTTACAAATGTGTTTAAGTTTTATACCCTCATAAACTGTCATGGCTTCTCCTATGCCATGGGTGAGCAACCTAGTGCGCTCCAGATGTTTTGGACCACGACTCCCATAGTCCCTGACCATTAGCCATGCTGGCTAGGGCTGATGAAAGTTGTAGTTCAAAACAACTGGAAGGCACCAGTGCCTATACCTGCCCTAAAAAAGTTCCAGGAGAAGGTGCTGAGAATGTTCTGGTAGGGATTGTGTCCCCCACCCTCCATAGAACTACAGTTCCCAGAGTTCCCTATGAACAGAAAATGACTGTTGAATAAGGCAGAGGGCTGATCTACACCAAGCAGGATATTCCACTATGAAAGTGGTACATAAAAGGCAGGAGCCACACTACTGCTTTCTAGCGGTATTGAAGTGCACTGCAGGATCTACACTACTGCTTTATAGTGGTAATGAAGTGTAGTGACAACTGCTGGGGCCCATGGCACATCTACAGCAAGCTAGATATAACACTATGAAAGTGGTATGAAAGCAGTATATGGTATGTGTCATGGGCCCCAACAGTTGTCAGTGCACTTCAGTACCACTATAAAGCAGTAGTGTGGCTCCTGTCTTTTATATTCCGCTTTCATACCACTTTCATAGTGGAATATCTGCTTGGTGTAGATGAGCCCAGACAATCCAAATCTCTCTCTGAATTCAAGCCAGCCATCAGTTCAACAGTTCCTGATTTCCAACTCACCCTAAAGGAATCTGAAGTATCCTTTATATTTCTTTGTCCCTGTGGACATAGTCAGAACCCTAACATTGTGACAGAGAAGGCAAGACCTTTTAGCAGTGTGTATGAGCTTCTCTATACAAGCGATTTATTGCACGCTCGTAACTGGTGAAGAGACAGTGTGATGTAGTGGACAGAATATTGGACCTGACAAACCAGGTTTCAAATCTCTGTTCAGTCATGGGTATAAGTTACAGCTACCTAGGTTTCGATTAAATATAAGGAAAAACTTCCTGACAGTAAGATCCGTACAACAGTCTACCTACGAAGGTTGTGAGTTCTCAATCTCTGGAGGTTTTAAAGAAGAGGCTGGACAGCCACCTCTCATGGATGGTTTAATTGAGTTTCCTGCACATTGTGGTCCCTTCCAACTCCACAGTTCTATGCTTTTGTGAAGTTCCTTGGATGACGGTGGCCCTAGACTAGTCAGTCTCTCTCAGCCTAACCTAACTCTCCAGAGCACAGTAAGAAATTAAAAAATCCTGAGAAGGAAAATATTCCTCTATTCTTCTATTATAAAAATAGATTATCTGAAAAGACATCTTTTCTGACATGGTTCTTCCCAAATCACTTTGCACTGAATTGCAATCATAGAATCATAGAATCATAGAATAGCAGAGTTGGAAGGGGCCTACAAGGCCATCTAGTCCAACCCTCTGCTCAATGCAGGAATCCACCCTAAAGCATCCCTGACAGATGCTTGTCCAGCTGCCTCTTGAAGGCCTCTAGCGTGGGAGAGCCCACAACCTCCCTAGGTAACTGATTCCACCGTCGCACTGCTCTAACAGTCAGGAAGTTTTTCCTGATGTCCAGCCGGAATCTGGCTTCCTTTAACTTGAGCCCATTATTCCGTGTCCTGCACTCTGGGAGGATCGAGAAGAGATCCTGGCCCTCCTCTGTGTGACAACCTTTTACGTATTTGAAGAGTGCTATCATGTCTCCCCTCAATCTTCTCTTCTCCAGGCTAAACATGCCCAGTTCTTTCAGTCTCTCTTCATAGGGCTTTGTTTCTAGACCCCTGATCATCCTGGTTGTCCTCTTCTGAACACGCTCCAGCTTGTCTGCATCCTTCTTGAATTATGGAGCCCAGAACTGGACGGAATACTCTAGATGAGGCCTAACCAGGGCCAAATAGAGAGGAACCAGTACCTCACGTGATTTGGAAGCTATACTTCTATTAATGCAGCCCAAAATAGCATTTGCCTTTCTTGCAGCCATATCGCACTGTTGGCTCATATTCAGCTTGCGATCTACAACAATTCCAAGATCCTTCTCGTTTGTAGTATTGCTGAGCCAAGTGTATCCCATCTTGTAACTGTGCATTTGGTTTCTATTCCCTAAATGTAGAACTTGGCATTTATCCCTATTAAATTTCATTCTGTTGTTTTCAGCCCAGCACTCCAGCCTATCAAGATCACTTTGAAGTTTGTTTCTGTCTTCCAGGGTATTAGCTATCCCACCCAATTTTGTGTCATCTGCAAATTTGATCAGTGTTCCCTGCACCTCCTCGTCCAAATCATTAATAAAAATGTTGAAGAGCACTGGGCCCAGGACTGAGCCCTGCGGCACCCCACTCGTTGCCTCTCCCCAGTTTGAGAAGGTTCCATTGATAAGTACTCTTTGAGTCCGATTCTGTAGCCAACTGTGAATCCACCTAATAGTTGTTCCATCTAGCCCACTTTTAGCTAGTTTGTTAATTAGAATGTCAGGTGGTACTTTGTCAAAAGCTTCGCTGAAGTCAAGATATATGATGTCCACAGCATTCCCACAGTCCACAAGGGAGGTTATCCTATCAAAAAATGAGATCAAATTATTCTGACAGGATTTGTTCCTGACAAATCTATGTTGGCTTCTAGTAACCACTGCATTGATTTCAAGATGTTTACAGATTGACTTCTTTATAATCTGCTCCAGAATTTTCCCAGGGATGGATGTCAGACTGACTGGTCTGTAGTTCCCAGGTTCCCCCTTTTTGCCCTTTTTGAAGATATGGACAACGTTAGCCCTCCTCCAGTCGTCCGGCACCTCACCCGTCTTCCATGATTTTGCAAAGATAATAGACAAAGGTTCTGAGAGTTCTTCTGCTAGCTCCTTCATTACTCTAGGATGCAGTTCATCTAGGGTGACCATATGAAAAGGAGGACAGGGCTCCTGTATCTTTAACAGTGGCATAGAAAAGGGAATTTCAGCAGGTGTCATTTGTATGCATGTCGCACCTGGTGAAATTTCCTCTTCATCACAACAGTTAAAGCTGCAGGAGCTATACTAGAGTGACTAGATTTAAAAGAAGGCAGGGCACCTGCAGCTTTAACTGTGGTGATGAAGAGGAAATTTCAACAGGTTCTCCATATATACAAATGACACCTGCTGAAATTCCCTTTTCAATACAACTGTTAAAGATACAGGAGCCCTGTCCTCCTTTTCATATGGTCACCCTAAGTTCATCGGGTCCTGGAGATTTAACTTCATTCAAGGAAATTAGGTGTTCTTTGACCATTTGTTTATCAATCTCAAACTGCAATCCTGCCCCCTCAACTTCTGCTTCACTTTTTCCAGGGGGGTCATAGACCCGCTTTTGGGAGAAGACCGAGGCAAAGTAGGAATTGAGCACTTCGGTCTTTTCTTTGTCGTCTGTTATCAATTTGCCATCCTCATTAAGCAGTTGAACCACCATTTCTTTCCTCTGTCTTTTACTACTCACATATCTGAAGAAAGCCTTTTTATTGCTTTTAGCATCCCTCGCTAATCTCAGCTCATTCACAGCTTTAGCCTTCCTGATGCCATTTCGGCACTTCTGCGCCACTTGTCTGTACTCTTCTTTTGTAGGCTGGCCTTCCTTCCACTTCCTATATGTATCCCTTTTTGTTTTCAGGTCATCTCTAAGCTTTTTGTGGAGCCCCATTGGTTTCTTCTGTTGTCTTCTATCTTTTCTCCTTGTTGGAATTGTTTGTAACTGTGCCTTTAAAATTTCATTTTTAAAATACTCCCACCCATCCTGCACTCCTTTTCTCATTAGGCTCCCTTGCCACGGGACCTTACTTATTATAGTTCTGAGTTATTAAAATCAGCTTTCCTAAAATCCAGAGTACGTGTATGGCTACGCTCGACTTTTGTCTCCTTCATCTGGCCACAAGGTGGAGCACTCTGATAATCAAAACGACTTTTGTCAAAAACAAGTCTACCTTATATGAGAGAGATGCCATGGTTAAAATTCCCATTGAACTTCAATTACATTGGGTTCTTGTCTTCTCAGTTGTGAATACCAAAAGTATTTTGGCTGCTAGGGTGCGCTACAAGGTCTTGTTGACCATGTATAAAGCCCTGCATTGCTTGGGTCCTGGATACCTGAGCACTCGCCTTTCTCCTGTGTCTCACCATTGGCAGACTCGCTCTCAGGAGCAGGGCGCCCTGATGGTCCCCCGCTACAAATTGGAATGTGCGGGGGCCAGGGCTTTTTCAGTGGCTGGCCCCCGGTTATGGAATAATGTGCCACTGGAGATTCGACAGGCTCCCACTCTCAACTGCTTCAAACGCCTTTGTAAGGCGTTTTATTTTCACAAGAGGTTGTGGGTGTTAAATTGGGGTTGAGGGCTTTTAATGGTTTGAGGATGAGGGTGGAATTGTCTTAATGTGGGTTGAGGGTTTTAATGGAATTGTTTTATATGTTATTGTAAAGCGCCTCGATGCCAGAAATGGTGAGGCGGCGCTATAAAAATGCTTTAAATAAATAATAAATTTTAAAAAATCTTGTTTCTTCCAGTGCTAGACTTGTCCATTGACACTTTCCACCAACAATCTGATTACACCTCTGTATAATTCAAATCTTTCGCTGTCCAGACACCCTGATATTGAAAAATCAAAATTAATCAGAACTAACTAATGCCCAAATTATTTTATCCTAGCCTGAACACAGCTAGTTTCTTCAAACCTAACCAATCAAATGCAGCAAAAGCTCACTCATTGTTGTATGATTGCTTTCCTTTCTTTCTGCTCCATCCACTGCTGCCACCCCAAGCCTTTTAAATGGGAATCTAAAGCCAGGTGGAGTAAAAGAAATATAGAATAGCTTCAGACATACAAGTGACGCTCACTCCTTGTTCTCTGCCATAGGCGTGTGCAGCACATTTCATTTCATTAGGCATGTGCCATAGGCGTGTGCCATAGGCGTGTGCAGCACATTTCATTAGGGTGTGCACCCTGAGTTTTTTTTAAACGTGAACATTTATTGACTACTCAATCACAAAGGACATTATTTTTATTCATTTATTTATTAAGCACTGTAGACATTGAGGCCTATTTCGTGTTCAGCTTGCCTGACCATGGAAGGGCCATTGCAAGTGGGGCTTTGTGGCTGGAGGAGGGGCTTATGAGGTGATATTAGGTTTTGGGGGGCCTCCTCCTGCCCTCCTTGAAGCGTGGCTTCTGGCAGAGAAGCTTCTGGCAGAGTGAGAGCAATGGCGGGAGCAATGGCGCATTGTTGGGGGCAGCAACAGCGAAGCAGCCAGAGGGCAGCCAGAGGCCCATTTCTACTACATTTGGATCCTCCTCTGGTTTCCTACTCAATAGCCCCTCAATTCAACACTTATTGCTTGAGACATTAGGGTGTGTCTGGGCACACCCAGCACACTCCTTGCGCACGTCTATGTTCCCTGCAAGGAAAGGTTCAAAGATCAACTTCTGCACCTCCCCATGTTGGGATTTCTGATAGCAAGAAGTGTAAAAGTCAAGATTCAAACATAGTAAAGATACACAGAGAAGAGGAAATTACGTAGTATCAAAATTCATTCCAATCCTTCCCCCTACTATTATCCCCAGATTATTAGAGTCCGTAAGGAAAGGTGACAATAATTTAAGAGACAATAATGCTCACTAAAAACTGAGTGCCCTATTAGAGACATTTGCACAATTACTGCAATAATAGGGCTGCAAGAACAACCACATTTCTATGAGTGGATGCATTTCCAAGGAATGGCATGGCAGCTGAAAGGCCGACTCCTGGAAACAGAAACTGTTGCAGAGTGACACATGGCAAGTTCTAAGCTGGAGGTCTCTTTCAATGGGGAGTCGCTTCTTAATTCTTGGGTCTTGCTTTGAAATCTTACCCCGTTTTGCCAGAGGTATTTAATTTCATCTGATATATTTAGGTGCAATGTTTCGCAAATGGGTATAGAGAAAGAACTTTGGTCTTGAAATGAATGTTGTGTGTGCCACCAGCTGTCTGTTTCCAAGAAAGTAAGGAGCAATTAATAGCTACACTTAGTCCCTATATAAGGCAAATGGTGGACATACCGCTAATTAAGGATCATATGGAGAGGTCTAAAACAAAAGGATACAATGGAGGCCGTTTTTAGTATGACATAAACATTTGTGTATGCATGTAATACGGACTCTTGTTTCAGATTGCTAATACATGCATCCTTAGAAATGAAGAATCTTAAAGCCAAGGCTATGACTCTATAAGCAGAGAATTTGTTGAGTGAGTATGAGGAAAGCCAATTGCATCGTAACTTCAAATGGACAGTATAACGGCTTGAGCAATTCCCATTATTTGCTGACCCATAATTCTCCATTGTGTATGCACCATGAAGTCAGACAGTGCTTGTAGAGATAGACAGAAGACAGCCTAGACCAGCTTTCTCCAACCTAGTATGTTTCAGATGCCTTGGACTACAACTCCCACCATGATGATGGGAGTTGTAGTCCAACACATCTGAAGAGCACCAGGTTGGAGAAGGCTGGTCTAGACAGATACAAGTTCGGGCCCCTTAGGCCAGGTGACTAGATTTCCAGGTTCTGCCAGGTTCAGCCTTGGAAAATGGCAGGAGCCATTTCCGTCTTTTCTTCCTGCTCCCTCAACTGCAGGAGAAACACGGTTCCTTCAGTACATGAACACAGTGAAAATGGGGGAATCACACAAACAGCTATGGAAGAGCCTGTTGCGAACGCCTTTGATGTTCCACATAAAGCAACCTTCAGATACAATTTGATTGTTCATCTAACTGTGGTTTGTACTACTCTTGCATGTTTTAAATGCAAAGAATGATACCCTGAAGGGAGGTGTGACAAGCTCCACCTTTCCAAGAAGTGGGGAGTGACCCTTGTCCCTCTACATCATGTAGGCAATACCTCCAGGGAAATCTGGGGGCCTGGATGAGGAGTATCATGGCCCTGGGATATATTATTATTATTATTATTATTATTATTATTATTATTATTATTATTATCATTATTTATTTATTTATTTATTTATATAGCACCATCAATGTACATGGTGCTGTACAGAGTAAAAGAGGCCTCAAGCTCATGGCTCCAGCTCATTCATTCATTTCTCATTCTGAAGGGATTTCCCCAGCAAATGAGGAATGGCAAGTCCCTGAGATAATTCCTGGCTCAAGAGAAGCTGAGTGTTTTCGGTTTAAAGAAATTATGGTTTAGTCTATGCATCTTCCGCTCTATATCTTAAATATTTCCTGATCTGAATTTGGAACCTACAGCCAAAAGTTTCGAAACTTCCATTTCTGATCCACATCGTTCTTAAGGTGAATCTATTAGTGCTTCTGAGTCCCCAGGAAAGAAGCACTGTTGTTGCTCTGTGTGTGTGTGTGTGTGTGTGTGTGTGTGTGTGTGTGTGTGTGTTCTATGTTTTTGAACTGGACGTATACGTAAGAGTCTTAAAATATCCTTTTATAGATCTTGGTCCAAAAAAACAAAAAACCCAACCCTGGGGCAGGACAAACAAATCCATGTGCATGCTACCTCATAAAGATGGCTCACATTTTAAGTATTCTTCTAATATTGATTATTGGTTTTATTTATTGCATTTATTAATAGCTGCCTCTCAGGATAGAAATCCTACCAAGGTGACTTACAAATAGCATAAAAATAATAAAACAGCAACAAACAATATTAACAATATTTTTTTGAAAAATCAGTCCAGCTGTACCTGGAGCAGCTGTCTGGTGTCATTTTCATCTACCTCCTTGTCTCCTGGCTATAGAGCTGCTTTCAAGAGATGGCTGAGGAGGGAGAAGAGAGGTCTCCTTTGCCTCTCTCAGCTCTGTTAACTACAACCCACACACTCCAAACTAGAATCTCTTCCAAACAAATGCCAAAGTTTAGTGCTAGTTTTGCGCCATTTTGTGCCACAAAGCCTGAGTTTTGTGCCACGACCAACAACTGTGTATTGAAACATCAAGTGCGGGTTCGGAGGAAACACACCCCAAAACCAACTTTGTCATAGCATCTCCAAACTGGTGCCAATGTTTTGCGCTAGTTTTGTGCTGCAAACCCCAAGTTTTGTGTCGCTCCAGGAAGCCTGAAAATGACATATAGTCCCAGAGCCAGGCATTTATTTACCTCAGCGAGTGTAAAAGCTTAGTGAATTTTTTTGTTTATATATGACATAAGTGTTTCAGAAAAGTGAGTCTTACAAAATTCCAGTGGTGGGGGGCTGCGTGATGATGTCATCAACATGGCTGCTACGCTCTTATGTAGTTGCCACATCTAAGTATGCATAACTTCTCACCCGTTTATGCTACACCCTTAGGTGTGGTTTGGTGAATGAGAAAAAAAATCACATTCTCCGATCAACTCCAAACCAGTGCCAAAGTTTTGTGCTAGTTTTGTGCACAAAATTTCGGCACTGGTTTGGAGTTGATCCTCAGAGCCAGGAATTTCAGACAGGGTGGCTCTGTGATGCCTAACTCTGAGGGGTCCTTCCTCAGTTGATCTCCTTGGATACCTCTCCTTAGGGGCATCCATCCCTCCTCTCTTAAACAGACAATCAAGTGTCTGCTCCAGAGGATGCCTGGAAATAGTAGAAGAATAATGGATTCCCAATTAAATGATGTCTTAAACACACATCCCACTCCTATGTTTGACTTGTATATGTTTCCTGCGTCACTACTGAGGAGGGCCACTGCAGATTTCTTGAGAGTTACTTCAAATGCTGACTAAACTGCTGTGAACTTTTCCTGACATAGTTAAAGATTTTGATTTTAATTTATAAAACCCAAAATGCCGCCCATATATCCTATCACAATTCCGATATCCACCCAAAGCACCCTTTTAGTGATATTGCCTATGATAATATATAAACAGCATATACCGGTGGGGCGCTAAACCTCTTTCAGCCTGGGAGGAGGGGGCGCTGAATTCAATTTTGGAGACGGTCTTGTGGACCGTAATCCAGTGGTAGGTGGGCCAAAAGGGAAAGGGGCAGCCCAAAAGTACCACTATATTTTAGCTTACAGCTCTTACACTTCCAGTAACTAAACCTTAGAAGACGCATTTCAACTTTCTAGAATGGGGAAAGATGCCAAAAGCTGGGATACCACCAAATGATCAGTGGACAGGGAAGGGGCCTTCTGGGGATACACAGTGGGCTGGAAGGGGAAAACCCACCCACCCCCCATGGGCTGGATTTGGCACACAGGCCTGAAGTTCAACACCCCTGCTGTAAAGGCACCAAGGGTACAATATAGGATTCCACCCCCCTATTATGGGAGTTCTTATTTGAGCCAGATATTTAATGTCATTCTCCTGATACACACACACACACACACACCGCTCCAGTTTCAGGCTGCATTGACTAATTCTCAGGAGTGCCTATATCTCTCCATCTATATTACCTCTACCCAGAGTGACTATTGGTTAAACAATTAAATGGGCCTGCATACTAAATATGCAAGCCAAAGGCACAAATCCCTTTTTTTAAAAATAAAGCAAAGCACGCAACTGTTTGACTTCTGTTGATAACATTACCATAGTTATCATGAGGTATTTAAAAAGCCACAACCAATGTGTTTAAAATACCCTGGCCTTTCGAGGGCAATATTTAATTGTGAATATATTCAAGAGCAAGCTTGTAAACCTTGCTTGGAATCCTGCCTCTTTGGCTGAAATCTATTCCTTCTGACCCTCTGAGATTTGAAATGGTGCCCCTGCTCACCGGGAAGAAGATACAGTATAAGAAATAAGCACTCAGTGAAAGAAAACCTTCCTTGTTGGTAAAATAGTAAGGCATAATACATTGACATGGCTTGTTGACTTTTGTTGCTCTTTTCTTGAAGAAGGAGGCTGAAAAGCGTACTAACAGGAAATTCCATTCACAAGATAAGCAGCTGCTCAGTTCAAACACTTCAGCTGATCGTGCAAACCAAGACGTCCCATCCAGCTCCCAGTTTCATGAATAGTCAGCATTCCTTGTATACCCAAAGGAAACACTCGGAGAACAATTACTCAAGTTGCCTTTACAATATCATTTGCTTGTGAAAGATCCAGATGGTATAAGGAACCATTTTTTAGCAGTAATAATTTTACCACATAATTGCCATGCTATGAGCATTTAGAAAAAGATGAAAAACCTTGGCCCATTTGTAATACGCACAGGATAGATAGATAGATAGACAGATAGATAAGGTTTGGAGTAGGGGTGTGCACGGACCCCCCGCTCCGCTTCACTTGCAGATCCGCCATTTTCCGGATCGGGCCGCTCCGCCCCGCCCCCGCTCCACCCACTTCCGCTCCGCTCCGCTCGGAGCTCCGGATCCGGATCGGAGCTCCGTTTCCCCCCCCCCCCATAGGCTTGCATTGAAAGCTAAAAAATTATACAACTTTTTTTCTGTTCAAGTTAGAAACCTCACGTTTGGCACCATGACACCTCATGGGGGTATACACATGCACGCCAAGTTTCAAAGCAATCCCATCATCCCCTGATTTTTGGGGAATTTTGAATGGCACCCCATTCACACCCCTTTCCATAGCTCCGTCAATTTGCACGTTAGAAACCTCAAACACGCCACCATGAAAGCTTATCCAGGGATACATACGCACGCCGAGACTCAAGGCAGTCCCATCATCCCCTGATTTTTGGGGAATTTATGAAAATCCAACACCCCTTTCCATAGCTCCGTCAGTTTTGCACGTTAAAAAAAAACCTCAAACTCACCACCATGACAGCTTATCCAGGGATACATACGCACACCGAGACTCAAGGCAGTCCCATCATCCCCTGTTTTTTGGCGGGGCTTAAACCTGCAAAATTTGGAACTTCCAAAACTCCAAGTGAGCGCAGGAAGGACTTCTCCCCTGAGTCAAAGACACACCCACACAACATCCCTGCGAGGTGGGCAGGGGAGGAGGGAGGGAAGGCAGGCAGGCATGCAGCTGGCATTTCTGGGGGCATAAGGAAGTGAGCCAAGGATAAGCCAGTAATGCATATAAAATGGAATAAATAAATAAATAAACAAAGGAGGGGTGGAATTAAAAGCAGCAGTGTTGCTCAATAAACAGCAAGAAGAATTTTTTTAAAAAGGCTATATCTGTCTTTTACCAGCAATAGGGGGACGTGCCCGGGGGAGGGGGAAGCAGCTGCCAGTTCAACTCAAGACAGCCACCAACAGCTCTGAGATTAAGAAGTAAACGCTCACTTCAACTCATAACAGGCATCGCTCCACCACTAAGAAGTAAACGCTCACTTCGACTCATAATAGGCATTGCTCCACCGTTTTACTCTCTTTGGAAGGCTCTAATGGCCTTCCAGTGCAGGAGAGAGTGGGGGCACGTCCACGATGAGATGCCCTAGGGGAGCTCATCCCCTTGCACCACATCTTTTCAGTTGTTCCCCAAAGTTAGGGTGGGTAGCAGTGCTGTGTTTCTATCTCTTATTCTTGGCTTAGTATATGATTTCAGGTTGTGTTTGTACATTTGGTGGGGCTACTGTTTTAAAAAACACTGGGAAAAGCCCGTTCAGATGAAGAAAGAGAAGTTTCCCAGAATCCCAAGTTACCCGTTTTGCCTATGCCCTCCTCTAACTTTGGGATCATGTGATCATGACCGGGAGCTGACTCTGCCCCTCAGCCCTTTGAAAAAGGTATTTTTCCCGCCGATTTTTTAAAAACTTCTAGCGCGCGACCCACACGACGCAGAAAGTTGAGAGTAGTCTCAAAATGACCTCCATCCACGACTCTCTGTGCACAAGAATTTTCAGAACGATAGCTTAAAAACCAACCCAGTTATGCCCGAGTCTTTCCCTCAATGCAATCCTATGGGCGAAAAGCCGAAAACGCCGTTTGAGCCGCGCGGTTGACCCAATTTTCAAAAAAATATAGCACGCGACCCGCACGACGCAGAGAGGTGAGAGTGGTCTCAAAATGACCCCCATCCACTACTCTCTGAGCACAAGAATTTCCAGAACGATAGCTTCGAAAACAACGTAGTTATCTGCGATTATTTGCGCAATGCAATCCTATGGCGAAATGTTTTCAAGATGGTGACCGGAGCGCTCCGCCTGAACTAGGAGCTCTGAAAAATGGTCGCTTCTCTTCGCCTTGCTTCTAGGGGTCCGCGGTCCACTCCTACTCCGCCTCTGGGTAAGGCGGAGCAGGCCAATCCGCTACTGCTTCTACGCTCCTAATCGGAGTGGATCACACCCCTAGTTTGGAGGGGGGAACCCTGAAGCTACATTATATACCAGTACATTCTTAAGCAAAATCCCCACTGATGAAAATAGGGCCTCTGATGAAAAATTGCTAACGTTGTGTTTGTTTATTCTTACAGCCTGCCCCATTCCAAAAGCTTGGGCCAGGAAACAAAAACACCCCCACCCCAGGAAAAAGTAAATATCATTACATTGGATATTATTAAGGCTGCATGCTTACTTGAGACCAATTCCCACTGAACCTCCTGGGTCTTACTTCCAAGTCCCACATGGGGGTGTCTATACAACGGCACTGTGGAAGAGCGTCAGCTGAAAATTCCGCAGAATCACTGCCGTGAGACTAAACCACTAAATCTAGACGGGGCAGGAGAGAGTGCAGGCTACCCCGCCAGGAAAGCCCACCCCCTGCCTTGCATTCCCATACTTTCCCATCAGTGACAACAAAATACTCAGCCTCTCAATTGGACCCTTTTGCAAGGGTGGGATGCCAACAGAAAATGAACAAAGTAGTGAAGCCTGCTCCTCTTTCTTCCATCAGGCCCATCTCTAGGTATTTTGGTGTTGGTGACAGCAGCTACCGCCAGCCTCCTCTTCTCCCTCCACCCCATCAGCAGCCACCCTCCTCAATCCGCCCCCCCCTCTGCCCGACCTTCCCGCGCCCTATCGGTGGCCATGATCCACCCCTGGAATGCCCCTACCCTGAACCCAAAGCAAGGTCATGGCCAACAGATGAAAGAAATACTGTAGTGGCCTCGAGCCAAAGGAAAAAGTCACAGTAAGTCCACAACTTTTAAAACATGCAGTTTTGGGGGAAAGCCCCATGATGGCTGGGAGCTGGCTGCTGCATCATATAACCAACACAGCACCGCAGTGCAGCCACCTTGGGGTAAATACGAACATCAGAACCTAAGAAGTGCCCTGCTGGATCAGACCAAGGGTCCATCTAGTCCAGCACTCTGTTCACACAGGATGTATATACAGCTCCATGGTCTAGGATACAATGGCCATGTGTCCTCTTTTACAGAGGACAGTCCTCTATTTGTAGGGCTGTCTAATCCAAGCCTGCTATACAGATAAAGCACCATCAGAAGGAAGAGCTGGGCGTTGAAGTTGCCCGTCATCAACAGCATCTGGAGAGAAGACTGAACAGGCTGGCACAGAGGTCACCTGTCACATTCTTCAACACTATGGTGAGACGTACTGTATTTCTATTTAAATTATCATAATTATTTCTAAATTTGCATCTGTCTATTTGCATAGGCAAATTTCATACAAATCAGTGCCCTCTTGTCTGCTTTTCTGGCGATTTCTAAGTGTCCGCCCTAATCTGTGCTGATTTAACAGTGGTGCCATTTTAGATTGCAGTCAAAGGAGAGCAACAGATTCCAGCTGGAAACCACTTCCTGGTGGTTGGAGGCTCATGTCACATCGGCAACATGTAAAAGTGCCAGTCACATTTGACACCAGGTTTATACAATTACTCCCATGTTCCAATGGAAGTGGTTTCTTGAGGCATCACCCTTTGCCCCCTGCAAATTGGAGAAGTTCCCAGGACACTCCCTCATAAACACACTTTCCCTTTTAAATAACCATATCTTCAGAGATATTAACATATTGTAGCCAAAATAGTTGCCAAAAACCATGTGGCTAGGTGGCATTCAGGGCCGGCATCAAGGTAGGCATGGTTGGGTACCTACCAAGTGCCCCACCCCACCCCAACAGGGACTCACTGACAAGAGCCGCCCTAGAGTTGCTCTTCCTCATCACCATTGAAGTCTACTTGTCCACCTGCCTCTTACTCTGGCTGAGACAACTGTGTTGGTGTGGGGGGAGGAGAAGGAGCAGGAGATGCCATGGCCTACTTGCTCACTGGCTCTCTGCCTGTCAAGCAAGAAAAGGGTAGCAATAATGAGAAAGAAGATGAGGAGCAAGAACGCTGGTGGCAATGGCAGTGTGAAGGTAGAGTCAGTGAGGAAGGGAGGGATTGAGGGTGCCCTGCCCAAGGGACCTCAAAAACCTCAATCTGGTCTTGGTGCTATTCCATCTCAGGAGCTGTTTCGTATGAAGGGGTTTCCTCATGCAGATTGGCCAGTTTCATCTACATCAGTAGAATTCCTCTTTGGCTGGGGGTAAGAGTGGTGTACTGGAAGTCGGCTGAATTATGTGGTGGTCACACAAAAGATTCCCCATGTGGCTATGTTTTTTTTTAGCAGCTATCACACTACCAACTCAACATTTGAAGTAGGCCGGTGTGGAGTAATAGTCATTTGGAACCACAACTTCTCCCAAGCCAGTAGAATGTATGCAGCTCAATGGACTTTACATGGTCACCTAATGAATTGTGGGTAAGTTTTGCCACATGATGAGTCACTGTTGAAAATTCTTGCAATTCCTGGTTAGATCTTTCTCATCTAGCTCATGCTCAGAAAATGAAGTATCTTCCCATCAATAGAATTGTGTGTAGGTGTTTAAAGTGTGGAGTGAACCTGCAGTTTTCAGATGCCACAGTGGAAACTTAAACTTGTGGCCATTATACAGGCTTAAAATAAAAATAGAACTGATGTAGAGAGCTATACGTTCTATCTGTAATTGAGCAAAGAAACATTAGAGCCTAAAATTCCTACTAGTGGAAATAGTCTATAAGGAGACTGGTATTTACACACCCCTTAATCCAAGAATGTTATAGGATTAGTAAACCATGCTTTTAGCAGGAAGTAAGGCATGAGGAGTAATTGTTTAAGACTGAGCAATCTTTTAAATCCAAATGATGAAGAAGGCAACTGAATTTTACAGGCATTCCCTTAATCTTCTCTTGTTAAAACATTGCTGGGTAAATTCTGGATTTCATATTGCTGCGCTTACAGTGTTGTGCAGCAGAATTCTGTTGATTTGCCCTCCACAGTAACTTTACAAATCTGATTTTTAAAAGACCAATTTGAAGTAGATACACCTGTAGAGAGGAACACTTCTATTGAGTATAATCAGTTCATGACTACTTTGATTTCCTTCCTTCTTTCCAAAAAGCAAACATAGTGCTTGTATTTCATATACTGTTACTGTTTTGTTTTTCTGTATTGTAGAGCTCTTTTGTTATGTAAAATATAGTGTAGATCAGCCTTCCCCAGTGCTCTCCAGATGTATTAGATTATAACTCCCATCATCCCCAACCAGCATATCTAGTAGTTATGCTGGCTGTGGATGATAGTTGTTGTCCAAGCCACCTGGAGAGCATTGCGTTGGGCAAGGCTAGTATAGATCAATTGCAATATTTCCATGTTACTGTAAATAGCTTTCCTTGAGTCAGGCTGTAATCGTAAAAGCACCTACTAAGGAGTGAGTCCTATTGAACATGTTAAACATGTATGGGATCGCACAGTTAGTGTGCTTGTTCAGAAGACCCCTTAAACCCTGCTGGTTAAGGCTTTTGGTTAAGCAGCAGGGTTTCTGGTGTCTTGTGCGATGCGTTTTGCTAAACCCTGCTCACTCACTAACCACAGTCGGACCATCTGCAGCAGGGTTAGCAGTTCTAACAGGGGCTGAAAGTGTTGCGGTTAGCGCTAACCCCAGAGAACCACAGTTTTGCTAACATCAGAGCCTGAAGTGTCGTCTGAACAGTCGCTACTAATGGCAGAAGTAAACGTGATGGTGGCAGAGAGTTGTCCTCAAGTGCCGCTTTCCTGCTGTGAAGTGTAAGGAACGAGCGATTTCAAGTAGAAAATCAGCAGGTGGAAGGGGGTTTGCTCTGAACGCTTATTCTCTCTGCTGTTCTTTTTCCTGCAACCACTACCATCCTAGCTGGCTTTGTGTTCAATCTCAGAGCCTGGGTAGGTGAAAAGTGGCCTAGGAGAAGGACTTCCGGCGGGGGGGGGGGGGGGGATAGCGGATGGAAGAAGGGTTCAGAACTCCCACCCACTGCTTCTCTGACTGAAATCACCATCTCTGCCCCCACCCAACTCTATGTGTTTGGGGCAGTGCTGGCTCCAGGTTCTGGAGGGACCTTGGGCAAGATACCTGCAATGGGCTCTTCTCCCTCATTGGCTCTACCTGCTCTCCAGCATTGTCAAAAGCTGCCACTGCTCCTCTTCCTGGCTATTGCTACCACCTGCTTGCTTGCCAGGCAGAGAGGCAATGGGCAAGCAGGCAGTGGCATCTACTCCTTCTTATCACCACCTTTGTCCAGGCCAGAGCAAGAGGCAGGTGAACAAGCCCTTTGCAGGGGCTCTTATTGGGGTGGAGGTGGGTGGGCCCTTGGCTGGTGCTCAGCTATGCTGTTTTACTCTGTACAGCACCATGTACATTGATGGTGCTATATAAATAAATAAATAATAATAATAATAATAATAATAATAATAATATGCCAGCCCTGGCTCAAGGCATCCTTTTTCAAGGAAATGGGACAGGCAGGGTCCCTTCTAGTTCTGTCCTAAGTTGGTTGCATCTAGGGATGTGCTCCGCTCCGATTAGAAGCGGAGAATCAGAAGTGAATTGGCCTGCTCCGCCTTGCCCAGAGGCGGAGTAGAAGCGGACTGGGGACCCATAGAAGCACAGCGAAGAGAAGCGCCCATACGCGGAGCGCTTCTCTTTTCACGGACCGATCCGATTGCCATTTTGAAAAATTTTGCCCATAGGATTGCATTGCGGAAAAGAATAGGGGATAACTGTGTTGTTTTTTAAGCTATCTTTCTGAAAGTTCTTGTGCTTAGAGAGTCGTGGCTGGGGGTCATTTTGAGCCTACTGTCAGCTCTCTGCATGCTGCAGTTTGCTTGCTAGAATTTTTGGGAAAATCGGGTAAAACAGCGGGAAAATGTACCTTTTTCGAAGGGCTGAGGGGCAGAGTCAACTCCCGGTCATGATCACATGATCCCAAAGTTGGAGGAGGGGATAGGCAAAATGGGTAACTTGGGATTCTGGGAACTTCTCTTTCTTAGTCTGAACGGACTTTTCCCAGTGTTTTTTAAAACAGTAGCCCCACCAAATGCACAAACACAACCTGAAATCATATACTAAGCCAATAATAAGAGATAGAAAACACAGCACTGCTACACACCCTAACTTTGGGGAACAACTGAATAGATGTGGTGCAAGGGGATGAGCTCCCCTAGGGCATGTGGACGTGCCCTGTGCACGCTCCTGTCCTTGGAGGGCCATCAGAGCCCTCCAAAGGTAAATCACTGGAGAGAATGCCTATCATGAGTTGAAGTGATCGTTTGCTTCTTAAAGACTGGTACCTAGACAGGACCAGTCAAATTGGCAGATGATTCCCCCTCCTCTTGGGCACGTCCACTCCCCTCTTACTGGTAAAAGACAGATATAGCCTTTTTTTAAAAAAATATTCTTGTTGTTTATTCAGCAACACTGCTGCTTTTAATTCCACCCCTCCTTTGTTTATTTATTTATATATTTATTTATTTATTCCATTTTATATGCATTACTGGCTTTGAAACTATCCTTGGCTCACTTCCTTGTGCCCCCAGAAATGTCTGCTGCCTGCCTGCCTTCCCTCCCTCCTCCCCTGCCCACCTCGCAGGGATGGTTTTTGTGTGTCTTGCTTTGACTCAGGGGAGAAGTCCTTCCTGTGCTCAAGTTCCAAATCCATTTTTCAAGTGTGGAAGAAGATTCATATTTAGGTTTATCTCTACTCCCCAATTCATGGCATGTTGGGATTTCCTTTGAAATGGGCCCATTGAGCTGTCTGCAGATACTGGGGTGTCTGACTTTCATAAATTCCCCAAAAATCCAGGGATAATGGGATTGGCTTGAAACTTGGCATCCATGTGGACACATGGGTAAGCTGTCATGGGACCAAAGGTGAGGTTTCTGACATGCAAATTGACGTAGTTGTAAAATGGGACTTGATTTGGGGTGAGTTAAAAGGTTTAAGCCCCGCCAAAAATCAGGGGATGATGGGATTGCCTTGAGTCTTGGCGTGCATGTGTATCCCTGGATAAGCTATCATGGTGCTGAGTTTGAGGTTTCTAACGTGCAAATTGATGGAGCTATCGAAGGGGGTGTGAATGGGGTGCCCGATTTTCAAAAATTCCCCAAAAATCAGGGGATGATGGGATTGGCTTGAAACTTGGCGTCCATGTGGACACATGGATAAGCTATCATGGTAGCCATTTTGAGGTTTCTAACGTGAAAATTGATGGAGCTATCAAAAGGGGTATGAATTGGGGTTATGGGTGGTGCGTTAGAGGTTAGAGCCCCGCCAAAAATCAGGGGATGATGGGATTGCCTTGAGTCTTGGCGTGCATGTGTATCCCTGGATAAGCTATCATGGTGCCAAGTTTGAGGTTTCTAACGTGCAAATTGACGGAGCTATCGAAAGGGGTCTGAATGGGGTGCCCGATTTTCAAAAATTCCCCAAAAATCAGGGGATGATGGGATTGGCTTAAAACATGGCGTGCATGTGTATACCAACATGAGGTGTCATGGTGCCAAACTTGAGGATTCTAACTTTAACAGAAAAAAGTTGTATACTTTCTTAGCTTTCAATGCAAGCCTATGGGGGGGGGGGGAAACGGAGGTCCGATCCGGATCCGGAGCTCCGCAGCGGAGCGGAGCAGACATAGGCAGAGCGGGGGCGGAGTGAAGCGGTCTGATCCGCAAATCACGGATCTGGAAGAGAAGCGGAGCGGGGGGTCCGTGCACACCTCCAGTTGCATCAGCTAGATCCAACAATAATTAAAGATGAACCAAAATATCAAAGAGAAAGTGTGTGTGGATAGATAGATTAGATAGATAGATAGATAGATAGATAGATAGATAGATAGATAGATAGATAGATAGAAAGAAAGATCATAGGAAGCCACCCATCCAATTTCCTATTTAATAAACTGAGGGGTTAGTTAAACATCTTGTTTTCAAAATCACAATCATTTTGCTATACTACTATAACTAATCCATGGAATTCTAACAGAGGAGCTTTCAGTGACCTACTGCTCTATTTACAGTTGCCTGGAGGCCCTTTCTTCAGACTTCAACCCCTACAGAGAGTTCACTGGGTTAATTAGTTCATTAGAATTGTTTTTCATCCCTTTAAGTTCCTGTTAGGCTGCAAACAGTGATACCCATTTGATATGTACATGCCAATGAACGATTCTAAAGTTATTCAAGGCACTGAAACGCTTTTTCATGGCGTACTCAATGAAACGCTTTTTCATACGCAATGAAATTTAACACGTTTCCAAAGGAAGATTGAGATGAAGTATTTATTGACATGTAAATGTAAGCTCATTTTCCCCCAAAGGCTTGGGTCAGGCAACAGTGCAATGATTTCAGACATAAACTGTGCCCAAAACATCCATTAAAACTTGGCTAAACTAGTAAAAACAACAACCCAGAATACTCCTTGCCCACTATCTTCCATGGAGCTCCTGCCATCAAAAACCATACCAAGATTTATAAGATTTCCGAAGGTTGTCACAATTTTCAGTTTTGCCAGGTTTTCAAGTTTATTTCACTGAAATTTTCCACATTGAATAGGGTAGCTGCTTAAGAATTGCAAAAAAAGAGGAAATGCATCAGCAAAACAAAAACAAAAAACAGAAGAGGACATGAGTTTGCATAAATGTTGCATATGCTAATTTATATGTATGAACACACCTCTAGAAATCATTATTATAATTAAGGTATTTCCTTTATTACACTGCAACACAGTACACCTTACCATAGTGTAGAAGACTGGGATCAAGTAACCCGTGTGCCTGCCTGTTCAGTCTGCTATTCAGATGCTAACTATTGATGGGCAACAGTTCTTATAGTTTTTATCTTTAAACCAGACTTGGACAGGACGCTCCCTTCAAATAGGGACCCTTTCAAAATAGAGGACAGTCATCTGACAGCCCTTCAAAGAGAGGTTGGTCTTCTGTAAAAGAGGACACATGGTCACCCTGAAGCGCACCAGGCATGGGTGCCATTTCACATTTCAGTAGCAGGGCAAAGTGATCAATTCAACAGGCTCCAAAGTCCTGCTCTAGGGACGAATAAGATTCAGAAAAGTGGTGTATTTAAAGAACATTTGTTTTTAATAGCTCATAATAACTATAACAATGCTGTTAATACAGAACCCTCGTCCCCTTTTAGGAGGAAGTAAAGGGGGTTGACTTCTGGCCTGGACAGCTAGTACAGATGCCCATTTAGAACATGAATCACTTCTGCTGGGATCAAAAGAGCTCCTGTAGGCACAACCAGGAGTTTCTTGGACTTGCTCAGTGGTTTCCTTCCTTTTTCATTTGAGCAGCAGAACCCTATGCCATGTCACTCACTGTGTTTGGAAGATTCCTTAGCTTCAAAAGCAGTTTGCCTTGGGACAAGTAGCCGTGGTGTTCAAGTAACATCAACCAAGGATAGTAGCCAATGTTAGTCCTACATAGAGTAGATCCACTGAAATAAACTGAACTTAAGTCTCATCTGTTTCAATATGCATACTCTATGTAAGACGAACATCGGCTTCTATCCCCAAAGCTCCTTGAATGCATAAAACTACTTGTATAGTTCTTTGGCTACTTTTTGTTGAGCTAGTGAGTTAGCCAGAGGAATAGGTGCTCTTGAAGAACAGAGGGGAATTGTCTCTGGAGCTTCCCAATGATCCTATGATGATCATCTGTAACCCCAATCTTGAAGGGTGACAATTCACAGCATGGTCACAGAGCAAGTGATGCATCTGAGCCATTCACCCAACAAAGCAGCCTATGTGCCCTGTCACATGACAAGCTTGGGATGGCAATGTGCCTGCCTTGTGAAGGAGACCATATAATCTGTCCTTTGTAATTTTAGGATCCTGTTGCCGTTTCAGGGCTGTAGCTGAGGTTACTACAGATTCCTGACTCCCATGTAGACATGGTGCTGATTCCCAGAGGGCAACCACAGATTCCTGTCATGCCTAATCCAATCCAACTCTGATCTTTATGTGTTGCTAATGAGTTGGAGCTACCCACCATTTCCCTTGTGATGCCAAAGTAGGTCATATTCTCATCTTGCCTATCGCAACACATGCATTTCTAGCCTGTCCCCTTGCTGCTGTGAGTAGGGCACCCATCAAACAAAGCCACACAATCACATCAGCTGTCATGGGAGAAGGTTATACAGTAGAGTCAGATGACCAAAGTCTGATGGGCCTATTCCAGCCCTGTAGTCATGGGTGGGCAACTTGTGACCCGCCAAGTGTTTTAGTCTACAACTCCCATCAACTCTCACCATTAGCTATGTTGGCTACCACTGACCTGTAGGCCAAAACTCCTGAAGGGCCACAAGTTGTGCCATCTCTGCTGTAAAGGTTATCTGACATCCAGCATAGCCCCTGATTCCAAGGACAGACACACAATTATACACCTCAGCCATTCCATGCATGTTAAAGCTCTACCTTCTCTAACCTCCAGGGTTCCCACTCTTTTTCTCATACTCCCACCCAACCCAATCTACTCCCCTTCTGCATTCTGATCCTAGCCCTCCATTAGGGCTAGGAATCCATTAGAGACATGCAATAGTTTTTAAGAATTAAATTTACCAGGCTGCTAACCCGGGATTTCCCTTTTACCTTTAAATCTGTGCTCAGCAGCTGCACCTTCTCCCATCAGTCCCCCCCACTAATAATTTTGTCAGCCCCCTCCTCTTCTTGTTAAATGGTACACCTGGAGTCCTACTTGTTACAGGAGACAGAGGGAGAGAGTTGACAAACTGGGGGAAGAACATAGCTGCTGAGTTTCCAGATTCAGCAGCATACAATACAAAGGGGAAATCTCCAGGTGGCAAACTGGCAACCTTCCCTCTTGCTGTAGGGCAGGGGTGAAGAACCTCAGGCTCAGGAACCAAATCTGGCTCTCCTGGGGTCCTAGTCCAGCCCTCTGGGGTTCACTACATGGCCATGCCCCCTTACCCCAGCCTCCCCCCGCCAACCACCGATCATTTGGTGGTTCCCCAGATTTTGTGTGATTTTTTTCTCCACCCTAATAGGTTGAAATGCCTCTTCTAAGGCTTCGTTTCTAACAATATGCTCTTTCAGCTTAAAATACGCTGGTATTGGGGAGGAGGTGTTGGCTCCTCCCTCTTTTGGCTTTGGCCCCACCCACCACTGAAATGCAGCCCTGCAAGGCTTATCCAACATGGAATTTGTCCCTTGGGCTGAAGGACCTTCACTGCTTACATTGAACACAAGATCCCCAGAAAGCTGGTTAGTGTTTTTCAACCTAACAATATGCCTCTCCAGCCTACCACCTTAGAATTGCTTCTCAGTGCCCCCAAGTAAGTCGTATATAAGGTTGTGGTGATTTATCGAAATGAGAATCCAGTTACGTGGATTGGGATCCAGAAAGTAGGTGTCTGCATTACGACAGCCTGAACCAGAGTCTGCACAGTGCTTCTGGATTTGGGATTGATTAAATGGCTGTCTGGATTAAGCATTTCCATCAGAAACTCAGTCAATAGAATGCAACCAATCACATCTGTAAGAACAGCAGAGGGAATACTATAGAAAGTGAGCCAGACAGTCAAATTAAGTCAGCCCTCCGCCCCAGTAGCCCTAATCCCCATCTCTAAGACTGTGTCTGATTTCCTGATTATATTTTGTGGTTTGTGGGGGAGGGATGTTGCATTGCTTTCGGCGTGTTGATCTCTTGTCATGGCATGTTCCTTGCTCCTGTGTCTCATGTTCCTATTTGAAATTGTATCTACATGGATGAGGGGTTATGCTGGTGGAGCAATTGTGTGACCACCTAAGAGGGCGCTTGATTCACACTCCTTTTTGAGGATCAATTTGTTAAAGACAATGAGAAGGGTTTCAAGGACATATATATGTGAGAGGACTCCAAGTTTGCTGGCTAATGACTGACACTCCTTGGAAAAAAAATAAGAAAGAGAGACTGCAAATAATAGATAAATCACAACACACCTTTAAAGAGATCTGCTCCATTCTCAAACCTCCCACATTCGTATCTGAGGATCCTTTCCCTCCCCGGAAAGTATTTGACACAGGTTGAGTTCCCTCCACTCCTTTTCACCCAAACTCCTCCCTTCTTTTCTCCAACCTTCTTTTCCCCTGAGAGTCCCTGCTCTAACAGTTTGGAATGTGTGATTATTTTTGTTGCAATAATAAAACAACCCACCTTCCCCGAAAGGATGTACCTTGAACGTTATGGAAGAACGGGCAACTCCGTGTACGAATAGTGCTCGGGGGCACCACAAACAAGTGAGCAGAAGACAAAAACACCAACTGGGTGGCTGAACAGCCCAGTGAGACATGGGACGGGCATTGCTTCCTGTGCCAAGGCACTCCCAAGGAACAGCCTTGGGAATTCAGCTGGTAGACTCAAGATGAAGAAACACTCAGCTTTGGCACCTTCTTACATTAGCTTGCAGTCTTCTTAGAAGGAATAGGGGAACAGTAGGGCTAGGTTTCATTACCGTTCTTTGCGGAATTGGTGGGGTGTTATGCAGGGCCGACGAGAGAGGGGGAAAGCTGGTACAAATTACCGGGTCCTGGCAGTCCACAAGGGGCCCTGGGGCCCAACTATGTTGCATAGCTTATAGAATCATAGAATAGTAGAGTTGGAAGGGGCCTATGAGGCCATCGAGTCCAACCCCCCTGCTCGATGCAAGCAGGGGGTTGGAGGAGCCCAGAAGCACTTGGGGGTCAGAAGCAGGAATGAGGGGGGGAAGGCGCCCTGCCCCGCCCCGCCCCACCTCAGTGCTGCAGGACTCACAGCACATCTCTCATTGAAAAACTGATATTCATTGTGGGAGTAATTTTCCCAACGTGGGTATCTTACATTTGTTTCACTCACAGAGAATGACCAAGCTAAAAATTACAATACCCATCCTCCACTTAAATCAAGGCTTTAAAAAAAAGGGCCACTGTGGAAGACAAAATTGTCGAAATGCGTTTGGCCTCCTTGTGATTTGTTTTTAATTCTTTCACTGTAATATTTTTGTACACATATTTGTGGACATAGCAATCAAGTTGTAACTGCCGGTGCCATTTAAGTTGTTTTCCTTAACTCTGTTGCAGTCATTCAGTGTTTTTCGTCATGGACAATTATGTGTTTTTGCTTGTGGGCCCTGATTTTCCACTATTTCATAATTGAAGAAGTCTTGGGTTTTCATGGAGTTATAGAATAGGTTCACATGTGGCATGTTAAACACTTGCACGTTGCTGTAGCCCCTTTAAATGATTTTTCAGGCTGGGGGCCTCTGCCATCCATCCAGTCCAGCCTGGATGCTTTGACTCACCACACACACGCTGGACTCCTAACACCCACAGGAAAGAGACCAGACCCTTAGGTGCCTAAGCCTTTTATCCCTTTCTGGGACCCCCTTGTCACCAGACCCACCCTGACCAATAGAAACCCCATAGCAACCCACCCCTCTCCCGAAGGGAGGGGAGAATGCTCCCAAACATTGCACAGCTGCAACTTGTTACTCTCCCCAATACCAATCCGGGGAGGCGTTATCAGATGCCAGGCGCTTCTCGCCCAGCACGACCTTGGCATTTCGCTTGCTACTCCTTTTTCGGACACAAAGAAACCCCTCTCCCTGGGATGAAGCAAAGGATGTTCTCTTAAAGGAACCATGGGCTCAGCCCATGACAATGTCAAGTGACCTTCGCAACTATCACAGACCTCTTACCGATCTAATGCTCCAAAGAGAACATCCATATTCCCTGAGGTCACCTCAGTTTAAACCCTTTTTTATGAAGTCATTTCATGCATGCAGCTGCAAGTCATCAAATGTACAACCACCAAGTGATGTCCATGCATATGTGAACCAGCCCAGAGTTGGGAGGGACTAAAAGGCCATCTAGTCTGAGGCCCTGCCCAGGGGCAGGACCATTCACACATCAGTTCACCACACATCAATCTGCACAATTCTGAGGATGCTATGCCACAAACTGAGATTAGGGCCAGATCTACACCAAGCAGAATATAACACTATGAAAGTGGTATATAAGAGGCAGGAGGATATAGCACTATGAAAGCAGTATTTGTTGTCAGTGCACTTCAATGCCACTATATAGCGGTAGTGTGGCTCCTGCCTCTTATATACTGCTTTCATACTGCTTTCATAGTGCAGTGTCCTGCTTGGTGTAGATCTGGCCCAGGTGTACTACAGAAAAGTACTGGTGGGACTAAGAGCTTTATCACACCAGCATTATACTGTACAATCAGTGCGAATTGCGTGCAAAGGACTCCAAAGTTTTCTGGTTTATAATCTGCTTTTATTGTGAAGTACTCCCATGCATTCTGCTTTAATTGTGCTTCTTAACCAAAAGAAGTGCAATATTTTGCTACTAGTTTTCGAGCGTATCATTCGTTGTTTTCCGAGTGGCCACTGGGGCACAGGAGCAGGATTTGAAGAAAAATTAAACAAATGCTTATATCTGCGTTAGCTTTAAAGAAAAAGACATCAAAATTGCCATAGTAATAGATATTAAGGAGAGCTTTAAGCATACCAAATTTGAATTGGATTGGGTCATCCGTTGACTTTTTATGATTTTTTTTTACACTTCCCCCCTTAAATGCATTTCCTGGTATGCAAAGGATCTAGCCGCCCAGTAGCAACAACAACAACAACAACAATGGCATCAGCTTAGCGCTGTAGGGGATAATCTGAGGGAAACAGGTACATGGGATGAAGCTCTAATAGCTGAAAAAGAAAGCCAAATTACTTGAGCAGTTGAATAATGTGGCTGTCAGGCAGTCTGAGTAAAGCTGTCAAAGGTTATTCCAATAATTTTGTGCAGTGTCCACATTTCACAGAGCAGTATTTCACATTTTGAAACGGGGATTAAGTTCAAAGGGATGCTTTGGTAGCTCATAGAGCAAGCCAAACATGCTCAATTATTTGTTCTTGAATCCCAGTAATAAAATAATAAGCAAGAGAGACAAAATTCAAAACAAAACAAAACTTAATAGCCATCTCTTGAGATCTGCAGTGCCATCAAATAAACGTTTAGAATTAGCAATCAGAGTTAGTACTTGGGTTACAGTTTGCCTAGCTGTCAGATACCTCCATTTCAGGAGACCAAAGTTCACAAGCTTGATAGGGTAAATCCAAGGTCAATAACCATCAGTCCAAGGGTGCCTCTGTTTTGATCCTTACTCAAAGACAAATGGATTATGCATCCATAACCGTACAATCCATCCAGACAGGATTGCAAGGAAGACAGGGACCAAAAGGGCAAAACAAGGCAAAACAGGGCAAAGAAGACTCCTAAGGAAGGTGTGAGACAGTGAGTGGAAATCCTCTGGTTTTCCCTTAGACCAAATGGTTAGCTGAGACTGTTTTATAAAGATACAAAACTGTCATGTGAGGCTGTCATGTAAGGTTGGGGTCTCCAACATGGTACCTGCCAGGCTCTCTGCTCTTTCTGAGTTTTATTTTATTTAAGACGTTTTAATTAAAAAATAAAACATCTGGTAGGCTGGCATGCTGCAAAGCAAATGCTGCCCTCCAGTGCTATCTTGAGGTTTGGGGATTTTTTAATTAATTATTTATTAAAACACTTCTATCCTATATCAACCGGATCTCCGGGCGGCAGGCAGACAAAATCATGCAAACAGTATAAAACAGTAAATATACATAGCTAAAAACAAATTAATCAAGCTAAAGCCAGTATAGAATGTAAAAACAATTAAAATAATTACAACTATATGCAACCTTGGTGAGTTTAGCCATCAAAGGCTTTGGTAAAAAGCCATGTTTTAACTTGATGCCGAAATGAGGCCAGCACCGGTGCCAGTCGGGCCTCCAAGGGTTCTGATTTGGAGTTCAGACTCTCCCTCTGCCTTGTGCATAGGCTCACGGGCTAGTTACTTTTCTTCTACTCTCATCAGTTTGCCTTCTGTAGAAATGACTGTTTTGTGGCTAGCCATGCCCACCATAGTAGCCATTTTGTGAATGGGCAAACGCCACCCATTCCTTTTAGGACCCAAATCTAAAATGCAATTGCAGCCAATGGCCCTGCATTGGGCCGGTTTGGACAACACAACAATCCACAGTGAAAAAAGAAATATGGGCTGCTTGGGAATGAGCGAGCGAGCATGCTGGCTCCCAACCACTCGCCCACTCCCACGGCACTAAATAAACCAGGGATGACTTGTGAACTGGAAATTGTGGGGTGTTGGGAGAGGACCAATCCAGGTTTGGAAGCTATGGTTGTGTAGCACAGTGGGAATGGTCAGGAGCCAGTATGCTCCCTCCCGCTCATTTGTAACAATCCACAGTTTGTTTAAACTATGGGGTCGTATAACGTCTGAACAAGATCACTGAGTTCACATCATCGAATGTGAATGTTGCACATTTATTCTACCTGTGGGTCTAAGCTTGCTGCAAAGATATACTGAAAATACAACGCATCTCACCATAGTGTGGAAGACTGTGACTTAGGGCCTTCCTAGACGAGGCCTTAGCGCGCCTTCTGTCCCGGCTTCCCTGCTGTGCGTCCAGATGACGCACAGGGGAATCCGGAGACAGGCCGCGCTGAGGCCTTCTCCAACGCGCCATAAGCGAATTCGCTTATGGCGCGCCTTTTCCCCAGCTCCGGCCTGAGGCCGGAGCTGGGGAAGGTCTAGGGACTTCCGTGGCTTTTTGCGGCTAATCGCTTACTCACGAGTAGCCACAAAAAGCCGCGGACTGGCCACAGCGCTGAGCGCTGTGCCCATCGGCCGGGGAGGGAAAAGGAGGGGAGACGACACAGGACACACACACACGGAGGGAAAAGGAGGGGAGATGACACAGGACACACACACACACACACGGAGGGAAAAGGAGGGGAGATGACACAGGACACACACACACGGAGGGAAAAGGAGGGGAGATGACACAGGACACACACACACGCACGGAGGGAAAAGGAGGGGAGACGACACAGGACACACACACACACACACACACACACACGGAGGGAAAAGGAGGGGAGAGACACACGGGACATGGAGGGAGAGAAAGATCAGGAAGGGATCAGGAGCGGATGGGGGGGGTTAACTAATAAAAAACCCTTACCTTCTCCGCAGTCTTCGGGCGCACGTGGCCCCTTTAAACTTTTAAAAAAATGGCCGGCGCTGCAGGGCTTCCGTCGTCCCTGCGCGTTGTGCGTCTAGGAGGCTGGGCGGCGCGCGTTAAAGTTTGCACGCCGTCGCCCCGCCTCCCTGCCGGCTTATCCCGGCAGGTCTAGCAAGGCCCCAGGTGACCTGCATGCCTTGCTCAGTCTGTTGTCCAGGTGCTGATGATGGACAACTTCAAGGTCCAGCTCTTCCTTCTCATGGTTCTTTATCTTTATACTGGCCTTGGACTGAACAGCCCTTTCTAAAAGAGGACATCTGACCACCTTGCTAGAAACCCCTGTCCTAAGAAATACGTGCTCTGAGGTCTCATAGACATAAAGCACAGGATTAGAACATGCCACAGGAAATTAAGGTGTTCGGAGCCACTGGCTGCAATCTGGCACACCATTAGTTCAACGGGACTTGCTTCCTCATGCTTAGGACTACAGCCTGACTCACAACTGAACTGGTTTAGAACCAGGCAAGGCAACAGGTGGCTTTCCAGATGTCATTGGACTCTAATTCCCATCAGTCCTAGTCAGCCTCACCAATGGTGAGGGATAAACAGGAGTAGTAGTCCAACAACACCTGGAGGACTGCAGGATCCCCAGCCCTGGTTTAGAATCACCAGTGCCTGTAAACAGCTTTGAAGGCTAAATTAATATTACCATATAGGGCTTGAATAGCCGTATTGTTAAGAGCAGAGCAACAAGTAAAGGAAGGGCTGCAGAAGCAGAATGACAGATGCTTATGGCACCAGAAAAGTCCATAGCAATCAAAGGAAGCTGCCACCGGGAAGGGGATAATAATGATGCAGCATCCTGTTGACTCCAGATTCAACACAAAGGGAGATTCAAGTCAAAGAGAAGGAAAGGATGAAGAAGTTGGCAGGCAGCATGGCTCTCTTGGACAGACAGATGCCTTTTGAGGCCTGGACAGAAGCATACTGTCTGAGTTTATCTTAATAAGATAGGAATATGGCTTTACAACAACAACAACAACAATGAAAAATACTATTTTTACATTCGGCGAGGGATGTTTTTGTTAGCTTTTTTTTTTTTAATGAATCAGCGAATATCCAAAATCTAAAAATGGTCCAACAAAATTGAATGAGTGGTAGTGTTTAAAAGAGCCAAAGCCAAAGCAAATATTTGTGAACCTCCCTGTCGTAGTCTTAAAATAGCCCTGGACATTAAATCTAGAAATATAACAGCTTGGTTACAACATACAGCCAAGTTCTCTGTATATCTGTGAGTCTGCTGGAATACTTTGGTAAGGCCATAGGCACAACGAGCTGCAATTTCCTGATCTTTTGAAAACTTTGCTTTGCAATCTCCATGTTTTGTTGATAGAGGAGAATGCTCTTTGCAGAAAAGTAAGTAGAAAATACCCAGTCAGTGGTTTCACATCTGCTGGAAAGTGGAATTAGTAGCAAGCCTGGTAGGTATTCATGTGGGATACTGTACATTCATTATGTATGGTACCAGGTACCACGTATATCATTATACTGTATATTCATTATGGCCTGGTTCAGACAACACACTAAACCATGCAGTTAAGCAGCATGGCTTAGCGTGTCGTCTGAACCAGGCCTATGTTTGGTACCATGTAGATCATAATCATGGATGATCACATGACAACACAAAGCTAGATGGACCATTGATCTGACTCAGTACTAAGGCAGCTTCCCTGGTGCTGTGCTCAGAGGACAAGAAGTCAACAAGTTAGAGGAGTGGCTGATGAGCAAGTTACACTCATAGGGATCCAGTGTGAAATCAGAGAGGGTTAAATTATAGAAAATCATATTTCATTTATGTTAAAAGCTGTACGTATTCTCAATAGTTGCTATGTGTGCAATCCTATGCACACTTACCTGGAAGTGGACATGTACAGGATCACACTGCAAATGCCCCCATATGGCTGAGTTCTTCATTGGGGCAGAATCTATAAATTAATAAAATAACTGACAGTTAAATCCCCAGATTATACTAAAAATCCTTATTGTGTTGATCCCAAGTGAAGTGATCTGTTTTGTGCTGATCTAAATTTTAAGTTACACCCTGATTTTAAAGATGATTTCTTCTGTATATTTATGGTTCTTGTATGAACAGATATAACCAAGAATGTAGATATAATATGGTGGTTTTACTGACAACATATAAATATTTGTAGATGAAAAGCTCCACTAGAAAAGCATCTTATGCTAGTCTGTGGTATTTTTTGTGTTGTAGAAATACCCCACCCCACCCCAGTTTTGACTCAGGGGAGTGGGGGTGGGGAAGGATATTTCATACGTATATCTTCTGTCCAGATAACATGACACTCCACACCTAATGACACCTTGATTTTTCCATATATCTATCTAAATCTGTATTCAAACATTCCAAATCCTGCACCACAAAAAAGCTGAATTGTGCAACCTGTCTAGAGTATGGAATTTGAGGGGGAAAGTAATCTAATTTGCATAATTAGTGCCAGTGTGGTATAGTGCTAAAGTGTTGGACTGGGGCCATAGCTAGACCTGAGGTTTATCCCTGGATCATCCACGGGTCAAACCTGTTCATCTTGGTGACACACAGGGGATCCAGTGCTCAGGCAGGGGTGAACCTGATAAACCTTAGGTCTAGCTGTGGCCTGGGAGTCGAGAGATCCGGGTTCTAGTCCCCACTCGGCCATGGAAACCCACTGGGTGACTTTGGGCTGGTCACAGACTCTCAGCCTAACCTACCTCACAGGGTTGTTGTTGTTGTGAAGATAAAATGGAGAGGAGGATTATGTACGCCGCCTTGGATTCCTTGGAGGAAAATAAATGCAATAAATAAATGCAATAAATAAATAAATGCAATAAATAAAATGCAATAAATAAATAAATAACCTATCCTGCATGTTTGCTATTTTTGCATACTTTATTCTGTTTTTGCCAGCCTTGGGGTAGGAACTATATAGGTCGCTGAAGCCCTGATACTAATATTATCTTTCAAACATCTGAGATAGCAGCCACACATGTTCAAGCATATCTTTGTAGCCATAAGGGTAGCAACTTGCAAGTTTAAAATGAAAACAAAGATTTTGGTTAAACAACATTTTGTGCCCAGTACCACATTCTGTACATTGCATTTCCCCCCTGTACTCCTGTAGAATTCTGCCATACACACAGCGCTGATTATTTCTGTGTAGGCAAAAATTTATGTGTGAAGAGACCCTCAGACCATTTTTTTAGAAAAGAAAAAAGAAAAGAAAAGAAAGAAAAATCAGCCAAAGTTTTCAGCAGGGCGAAAGAAGCCGCCTATTCTAGATGCTCTTATAAGGGTTTTCTGAAAAAATCTTAAGCATGCATTTGTCAAACGTTTTCCATGTGGGCACTATGGCAAGTGGCGTTCCTTTGATGTCCAAACAGACTGACTTCGACCTGCTGTACAGGGGGACATGAACTAAAGCCTTTAGCTTTACAGCTGTGAAAACATTCTTCCCGCCCTTGATCATGGCTTCCCCTCGCTCCCTAATTGCAAAAGGAGAGGGCACAAAGAGGAGAGAATGTATTTCATGCTCTGTTCCATGTTTTAATAAGAAAATGCACTGTGAGCTGGAACGAACAAGCTCCAGTCACTTGAGGTCTGCAATGTGAGGAACTGCCTTATTCCACATCAGACTGGCTGGCTGAAGTCTTGTCCAGTGCAGCTCTCGGGCAGAGACCATTTCCAATGCTTTATGAGCTGATGGGTTTTTTAAAAAACTCGAGGTGCCAGAAATTGAATCTGGGAGCTTCTGCCTGAAAAGTTCATGCTCTGCCACTCAACCGTGGCCCCTCCACAAGTAGGTCTGCAGCCACATCAGGTCCCTCCGCAGTTCTTACTGTGGAGTACGGTGGCTAAGAGCTAAGCTGAGATTGCCCTGGTGCAATGAATTAAGTATGGAGTCTCTCTTTCCCAACTCCTTACCCAGGCCTTCAAAGTTAAGCTTAAATGAAAGTCGGAATGTATTAATAGCTGACACTTTTACTGCTTCTCTCTGTGCTACCAAATGAGATTGTGGGACAGGATATAGGTCCTGTTGTATTACGTCTGTATGAAACTCAGGCTGGAGAACAAATGCTAGAATTGTGCTTGGTACAAAGTAAACTGATATCGCTAGTGCCCAACCATAAGTGATCTCATTGGAGAGACTAGTCTTCTGCATCACTAGAAGGTATTATTCGATATAGCCAAGAATTGCATGGTTAATGACCACAGGCCTTTGATACCATATAACTTTGGGAGGGGGGAATTGGTGTCTGCATGCTGTGGTAGACAGCACCAAACACTACCCCCACCTTCCCCAATGTTCAGATAGCTGAGCTAGAGGGCTTTTTCTGAAACATGCTCTTACATGCTCTCAGTGAAAGCTGGTGGGGGAAAGAATTACTTTGAGAAGCCCAACCCACCCCCAAGCGTTTCTGCCTCAGTCACTGTTCTGAGTGAGAAGGATGAAAGCTCTGAGCGTTGCCTCATGCAGGGACATGGAGGGCAGCCTCCGTTGAAGGTGGGCAGTTCTGCTGCATCTCTGCATCAGGAGTGATCGAATGATCCAACCACACCCAGTGCATAGACTCAATGGAATTACTTGCCTGTAGTGGGAAAGGGACCAGAGCAAGAAAAAGGGATGGCAAATGGACATGGGGGGCAACAACCCGCAGAGAAGCAGGAGCTCCCTCTGAGGGCAGGCGCCGTAGGTTCACAGAAGCCTTTAAGGAGAGGGTCCACAGTTGAGTGGGAGAGCACATGCATTGCGTGCAGAAGGTCCCAGGTTCAATCTGCTGGCATCTACAGTTAAAACAGGGCTGTCGAACTTCATTCAGCCTCAGGGCTGAATCCCATTGCAGAGAAGCTCCCAGGGGGTGTATTCCAGTGGTGGGTGGAGCTAAAGGCAAAAGGGGTGGGGCCAAAGGCAGAAAGGGTGGGGCCAAAAAGCTGTTAGTGCCAATGATCTTAGGAGAGAAATTACAGCCTTTTAGAATGGGGGGAAATGACACAAAAGCAAGGAAACCATTGAATGATTGTTGGCCAGAGGAAGGGGAAAGGGGCCAGGGGAAGAGGGGAAGAGGGCCTTTTGGGGCACCACAGAGAGCTGAGCTGGGACATCAGCTAGGCTGGATTTGGCCCCCGGGTCTAAGGTTCTAAACCTCTGAGCTAAAAGGTTCAGGGACTAGGTTTTTTTGATGGGTGTTTGCTAGGGATGGGCGAACATGCAATATTTGAGCTTGTTGAGGTCCTCTGAATTCCTCCTCAGAGTTCAGTTTGCTTCTTTTACATTTCCAAATGTGGGTGGTGGTGGTGGTGGTTGTTTCCATTAGGAAAAATGTGCATTTTTACAAGTGTGCCCCTAAAACGCATGCTCTCCCTCACTGACAACAGAATGAAAATGCAGATTTGGTGGGGGGGGGGATGTACATTTGCTTAAGTGCACACCTGTTCAACTGTGTGTTTTTGGAAGTGCACACTTTCAAATGCAAGTGGAAATTCAGGAAATTCCTTTAAAAAAATCCTGAGAATTGCACTCCTGTTTACATTCAGATTTGGGGTTGTGAATGGACCATGCTTGCATGATCTGTGAATGGGAACAAACTTCTCGTATAACCGTAGTGTTTGCCCCTTCAGCTTTCCTCCCTAATTTTGTTTTTGAATTTCTGCAAACCTTTGGGGGGTGGGGGGGTTCCAAGCAAGATGATACTTCCACCACCACCACTTTTTTTTTTTTACCTTTTCCCCCCTCAGTGGCCTCATTTTGGCTACAATCCTTTTGGCACTCACCCACTGAGTTCTCTGTTAGGAGTGATATGCTTGGCTGAAGCTAAGCTGTCTTTTGGTGAACTGAGCACTAATATGAGTCTGGTATGTGTAGATCAGCTCAACAGAACTCAACAAATTTACTCTGTAATAACTGGCTTAAGCAATGATTCTATTTCTATTTGCTAAATACTGATTGAACTTTAAAACCCAAGTCCTTCCAAAAGCAGTCTGAACGCTTTGGTTTTTTCCTCTTTCCTTCTCTTTGCTAATCTCTTAAGGATTGTGCATATTGATTTTAGGCTTGTAATAATTACTTAATATTAAAACATGTTTTATTTGATCAAAAAGGAATCTATTCTTAACAAAAGATTTCCATTATGATGGATTTTATTGACTATGGAGCAAAGGAAATGATATGTTTAAACAGCTTGTTATTTGCAAATGCTACAATTTTATTTTATAATGCTGAGGGTTATATTCCCTTTTATGACTATTTAAAGAAGAAGAAGAAGAAGAAGAAGAAGAAGAAGAAGAAGAAGAAGAAGAAGAAGAAGAAGAAGAAGAAGAAGATCCCTTGATTAGTTTCATGTAGCCAAAATTATTGTGTAAAATTCTTATGAAACTATATTATGGTGAAGACAGACATAACATAGTTTGGTGGTACAGCATACGCTTTGCATAAAGAAGTTCCCTTTTTTCAATCTCTGACACCTCCAGAAAAAGTCCTGCCTGAAATTTTGGAGCGCCACTGCCAATCAATGTAAATTATAGCGAGCTAGATAGACCAACACTCTGACTTGGTCTAGGGCAGCTTCCTATATTTCTATGTAACATTTTCAAAAATATATATTTATTTATTATTTCCTATACCACTCAATAGCCAGGCTCTTTGGGCGGTTCATTTTAAGAGTGGTAAAGATGGTTTGAGGATGCTTCACTGCCACCCTAAACACACAAATTTCTGTCCAGGAGCAAGATTCTTCTGGTCTTCTGTGCAGTTCCTTTTGAACTAGGAGAACTACTGGCTAGTACCCATGTCATCAACAACAAAAATATACCCAATTCCCAGAACAATTTTATGACTACTCATAGAATTTCAGCAAGTGGAGGATTTGGTAAATGGAAGGGCAAATTTGCTCTTAAAATATATTTGGAAAGTCAGATAGCCAGACTGATATACAAAGGGGAATGGAGGCTAATAGGCTTCCTTGGTATGGGAAACAATTCAGTGATACCAGGTTTGGTTTGCTGATATGTATATCTGTAATTCCATAAGATGAGTTCACTCCTTGGGTATGTGAAGAATCTGTTGCAGCTACTCTTAGATAGCTGCAACTTGATGCATCTGTTTTCATTTTTAATCCAGATAATGGAACTCCAAGTACTGGTGAACAAAATGGAAGAATGATGGATGGGTTTTGCAATAAGAACTACATTTAGAACATTATGTCCTAAAGGCCTTTGCTAATTTGTCTAAGCCAAAGCTGGGGAACAAGTGGCCCACCAGATGCTATTGGCGAGGTCTGATGGGAGTTGTAGTCTGACAACATCTGGGTGGACACATGTTTCCCAGCCCTGCTCTAAGCAAATTATATATGGCCAGTAGAAAATACAGTTTTTTAAATAAGGGATGGGTTATGTTCAGCTTTAGGAGAGGACACTCTGTATCCTAACTCAGCCTTTCTCAACCAGGTGCCTTCCAGATGTGTTGGGCTGCAATTCCCATCATCCTCAACCAGCTGGCTGGGGATCATAGGAGTTGCAGTCCAACATATCCGGAGGACACCAGATTAAGGCAGGCTGATGTAATCAATGGTATAATCAAAACTTTCCAAGGGTGCATTGGTTGAAAATAACATGGAACCGGTTAGTGGATGCCGATGAGAAAACTTTGCATATATAGCTACCTCCTGCACACTTTCAAAAACGGCAGTATCTTTTTAAAAAAGCTTTGTTATGAAAAATCCTAGGTCTATGATGATTGATGACTATTTCATCCATCAGCCAAGTAAAGAATATATCCCAAAACGAAGAAACAGGCACACATCCAAAGCAATCTCTGGTGGACTTAGGGAAAAAATAGAAATACTGTTGCATTAAAAAAAAATATTTGGAGTTTAAAGTGTTTGGCGAATATGGATGCTAACTCCCCCCTTCCCCAATTACCAGAGGGGTTACAGTTAGACAGCTGGACTCCATAGAGAGAAGATTTCCAGACGTGCTTGTCCCCTTTGAAAGTCTCTGAGACTCAAAAGAGCTCTATGCTGGAGTTCGGCCTTGTGTAAGCAATTATGCTTGGCACTCAAAAATGCAGTAGGTCAGGGGGAGAAAGGAGACATTCCTGACCTTGGACTTTTAAAAATACTGTGTTAAGTTCATTGTACAATTACTGCTCCCCAGGGAGTAGAAAGGGCCGCCCAGATGTTCATTGGTAAAGATGATGGGGACGGATGAGGTTTCACAGGCTCTCAAGTGGATTCTTACTTGACATGCTATACACACGGGTATAGATGCCCAATTAGTGCATCCTACCAGTTGTGAAGGACACGGGCATGTATTAATAGCCCAGTCCTTTCCTAATCAATGTTTCCATGAATTTTACAGGGAAATGTGCTTATTTCTGTACATGTGTGTCCTTCATAATTGGCAGGATTTACACGAGGGGCCCCAATCCAGCTAAACTTGGTCACGGCTAAGGTTCAAATGACACGTTCTATTAAATGCATAGCATGGAGCTGAGCCTGATCAATTTCTTTAATTTAGTGCCAATGTGCATGCCCCCAATGTGGATCAGGACCAGTGCACATTTGGAGGTGAGAATTAACTCCACCCACCCACCAAATCCATCTCCTATGGGGAGTTTAAAAGGGGGGGGGAGTCTGTATTTGAGTCAATAGAGGCATCCCCACCTCCACCCCAGGGGTGTATGTAGAATTTCAGGGGACAAAATGAGAAGAAGGAAGTTTTAATCCTCCCCTTCTAGCAAGAACTGGCCCTGATCTGAATTGGGGCCATGTGCAGTTACATTAAAGTAAATAAAAACAAAAAACCAACAATCAGGCTCAACTACATGCTGCCCAGTTAATATGACGTGCAGTTTGACTCAAATGACATGCTAAGCCATGATAATTTTGAGCTAAACATGGCTTAGCATGTCATGTGAACTATGACTTAGCATGTTGTGTGAACCATTCTTAACCATGGTGGCTACATAACCATGTTTTAAACATGCTCATTAACCATTTGCTGCAAACGGATTAGTGGCCTAACCATGGCTTAGCGTGTTGTCTGAACAGGCCCATTGAAAACAATGGAAAATCTTAGTAGCAACTAACTTAAGTCTCCCTGCTCTCAACTGGACATAGTAATGAGCACGTTTAGCCAGCTTGAGGCCTGAAACTACCATAGCGAAGCAGCTAGAATACTGAGCTATGAACAAGAAAAAGTTTCTGGCTCCCAGCCTCTCAACTGCAATGAGGTGTTAATAATAGTGGCCTACCTTACAGGTCTGTTGTAAGGACTGAGATAATATATGTGAGGTGCTTTGAAAATTCATGCTTCATAAATGCTTGCCATTGTCATCGTCATCATCCAGGGCTGATTTGGTTATTTATGCAGATTAGGAAGTCATCTAGCACAGCACATTTCAGGTTATGGCTCTTTCTATCAGGCTTTGCATGAGTACCCGGCTTCCTCCAGCAGCACTGATGCCTGGATTGGGCCTGCCCACACACTGCCTCCCAGATTTGGGCTTACCTAGTGGCAGAACAATGCCTAGTAGTGTAAGAAATTTCCCACAATGCCCTGGAACAATGCTACATCAGGGTATTATGACTAATTAAAATAGCAGGTAGCTTGCAACTACCTGCTGCAGTTTACAGTGCTGCTAGCCCACCAGGAAGGCAATGATGTCCAAGGCGGCCGACTAGATGTTGGAAGGCACTGATATCAGAGTGGCCCTTGCCAAGGGCTCCCTTCATACCTACAGTCGGCCCTGTTTGCTATACTAGATAAAGGTGCTTCCAGACAAGGCTTTGCTTCATTCGCAGAATTTTATGGGACTCCAGATAATAGCATCTTCCATTGTAACCTTCTTGTGTTTCCCCACCACTTCGTCCATCCTTTTTCTTTCCACAGAAAGTCCATCAAGGAGGAAAAGATGGACAATTATCATCTTTACACCAGTGATATATGACATGTTCACGAAAGTTTGCAGGTCCTTTACATGATGTCATCAACTTCCAGGACTTCTCCTACGCCTTCCTCCAGAAATCTCACTCTTAAAAAAGCCTGACATATTCTGGTCCTTTTGAAATAGAGCATCATCAGATGAGCATTTTATTGTATGATCATTACTGAGCACTCACAGATTTTTACAGGTCCCTTTCATGACATTCTCTGCCTCCCACGGGCCTCCCACCCCTTCTAGCTTTCTCCGCATGATAAAGACATACGTACAGGGTAAGTCCATATTATTTTTAAAGACGGAAGTTGCTGCTATCTCTTTCTGTGTGCAGGAGAAGCGGAGCGATAAAGATGCCCCCTGAATGGGCCACATACACTTTTACTTCCTCTTTCCTCTCCCTGAGTATCACACAACAAGTATCACACAACAAGTATCACACAACAAAAGCGGGGGTGGAGAAGCGACGGTAGGCAAACGTAATTTCCCCCATTGAAAGAGCTCAAAGTGTGGATTTTCCAAGCATCTAAAGTCAAAGTTGTGTTATAAAGCAGCCACTAGATGGTGCTGTCTCATCCAAGACTATGAACACCAAAAGGACAGGAAGTTTTCAATTGCAAATCACTGGTTGGCAATTCAACCCATGCAATCACCCCTGTCCGCCCATGTAATGGAGCCCATCACAATCGTGCAAAGGAGCAGCCTCAGTAAGGCAGTGTGCTTTTCCCGTAATGTAGAGATGCTTCATATCTTTTGACGGCTACTGCTAGGAGTCACCTATCAGGAAACAGCCCAACAGTGGTTAGGATGGCTAGTTACACATTGCAAAAAGAAAAAAGGAAGACTTAGGTTGCCAAAAAGGAGGACCAAAGAGGACACAATGTTGCACAAAAATTCCATATGCTAATTTATATGCATGGATGCAAAATTAGAACTAATTCTTATAATTTAAATAGAGAAACAATACAACTCACCATAGTGGAGAAGACTGTGATTTGTGTGCCTGCTCAATCTGCTGTCCAGATGCTCACTGTTGATAATCTACCTCAAGGCCTCTGCTCTCCCTTCTGATGGTTTAAACTGGACTCGGACAACCATTCAAACATGTCTCCCTTTTGCAACTGCATCCACCCCCATCCCTACACTTCAGTCAAAATGGCTTTAAGGGGTGCTACGTCAAGCCACAAGGAGTCATCGTTTCTCTCCGCACAACCTGCAAAGATTCATCTGCATGCATTGCCATTTGCCGTTTTGCCTCCAGGCAGGACCTGAAACATCTGGAGTGTCTGAAACAGTCAATCTATGAGACAGCACGAAACTCCTCTTTGAGACTATTAGGAACTGGGCCAAGTATTTCTGAGTTGCCTTCCAACTTCTTGACTGGCGTTCTGGCCCACATTAGGAACAGGTGGCACATATTGTATACGAGTGCCGAATTTCAAATGTTCACATTACAGAAGTCCTTATGAAAACTATATTGATAAACAAAATAAATTGAGTCTTTCATGCCAAGGGAAATCAAAGCATTCACTCAGAACCATCTCAAAGTTCTGGTGTTGATTAATAATAATAATGAAAGACAAGGAAAGAATGACATTTCTAAAGCCCAACCAGATGTCTCTTGGTATTGGACACATGATAATACTTACAGACTTGTGCAGTGTTAATGTGGTGATTGCACCACGTGCATGTAGATTTTTCCCCCACAGAGGCTTGAAGGGATTCATGAGCAAACCAGCAGCGGCTACAAATCAGTGGTGTAGTGGCAAATTTCGAAGTGCAGGCACTCCTCATGACAGTCCCCATAGCCATGCCCCCAAGGAGAGTCCAAAAATCCAGGGCGCTGTGTTGATCCATATCAACAAACCAGTCCTAGCAGTTTTTGTCTCTACCAGGAGCAGGCCTTTTGTAAAGCTAATGAGTCTTCCTTGCCCACTCAAGACCAAGCCGCCCCAGATACTTTGCATTAGGACAGGGAACAACGTAGTGTTGCTGGGAAAATTCATTTCCTGCCAGCTACTGTGAGGATTGCAGCTAAGCTCAGAGGGAGCAGAGAAGTCAGAAGGGCAGGTAGGGCTACAGATGACGTCAGCATCCTGGCTCATAAAAAAAATGCTGGCACTGTGTCTTTGTGAGTGTCCTGGCTCCTCTGCACCGCTGGTACGAATTCAATTAAAATCAAGGATTCCAAGTCCTGATGGATTTCTAACTTGAAGAGGCCAACACAGAGCATGGAACTGAAGAAACCTTTGGACCCATTCAGAAGACACCTTAAACCATGGCTTTAACCATTGTAGTTAAGCCAGAAAGCCAGGCCGTGTTCAGAAGACAGTTTAAACCATGGTTTTAACCACAGTGAATAAAGCTTTTTGCTTTATTCACCATTGTTAAAGCAGTGGTTTAAGGTGTCTTCTGAACACAGCCTAGCTTTCTGGCTTAATCACTGTGGTTAAAGCCATGGTTTAAGGTGTCTTCTGAACAGGGCCTATATCACAATGTTCCACGTGCCTACGAGTGTCTGCTGCCTTTTCGTTCTAGGTCACTTTGCCACAGGGATAGAAAAGATATTATTCTGAAAGCTGACAGGGTGAGGAAGATAAGACTGTTGGGGGTGGGGGACACGAAAACCATTCATGATGGAAAGAGAGCCTCCAAATGCCCCTACCTCCAAGATCTGCTCAGGGAAATAGAATTTTTGCTGCCTTTGTGTAGCAGTAAGACAGTATGAGTTCCTACCTGTGCTACAGAGTTCAGTCCTATACTCCAAAGATAACTTCAACCAGTTGTAGGAAGGAGAAAAAAGGATGTCTGCAAGTCATTTTACGTCTTCACATTCGTTCAATATTGCAAGTTATATATTGTTATTGCAGGTATGTAAAACCAGCATTTCTTTCTGGCAGGTCTCCATTTCAGAAAGATTGGTGAAATATTTTTCATTTTAGAATGCTAGGTAGACCCAGCACCCAGTAACTCCTTTTAACATGGTGGAATGCTCGTTTTACTGACCGTCCTTAACTACAGGAAACACAGCCGTGTTTCCTGTAATCTTCATCCCACATACCCATTTCCCTCGATTTATCCCCATAACGTAAAGCTGTTGTTGTTGTTGTTGTTGTTGTTGTTAGTGAAATCACACCCCGGGTGGCAGCACTCCTAAGATCTTTTACATACCAGGAAAGGGGTTAAGGGGGAGAAATGTAAAAAATAATAAAAAATCAACGGATGAACCAATCTGATTCAAATTCAGGAAGCTTAAAGCCCTCCTTAATATTTATTACTGTGCCAATTTTGACGCCTTTATCTTTAAAATTTGCACAGATGTAAGCATTTGTTTAATTGGTACTTTAAACATATCAAATCATTCTCCTGCGCCCCCAGTGGCCACTCAGAGAACAACAAAAGATTCGCTCCTAAAGAGGTAGTTAAATAGGTTGGTTCGTTTAAATATGAAGCACAATTAAAGCAGGATGCATGGGAGTATTTCACAGTCAAAGCAGATTATAAACTGGAAAACTTCAGAGTCCTTTGCACGCAATTCGCAGTAATTGCACAGTATAACCCTGGTGTGATGAAGCTAAAAGATCCAGGCCATAGCTAGACCTAAGGTTTATCCCTGGATCGTCCAGGGGTCAAACCTGTTCACCTAGGTGGCACACAGGGGATCCAGTGCTCAGGCAGGGGCGAACCCTGGATGATCCCAGGATAAACCTTAGGTCTAGCTGTGGCCCCAGATACTTCTTTTCTTTTAAAACTGCTGTTTTAGACTGTCTTCTTTCCAACTGCGAAGTGCTGAAATAACATAGCGCTAAGTTGAAATGAGTTGATCATTTCAACTTGGTGGCTATGTTTTCTACCTGCTATTTCATTCAAGCCCAGCATTTCATATTAAACCCTGATCTAGTTAATTTTTTTAATCTGATGGAAATTCTTAATATTGCAAATGTTTTATTGATCAACTTTACTAACACTTCATTTTGTTAAAGGTTTGGGGCAAACTCTATTAAGTAAACAAGCGTGAATGCATAACATAGATGTAAAATACTGTTGTAGCACTGTTCCTTTGCTGATTTCTAATATTGGGATTGATGCAATTCTGATTCCAAGAGAAAAAGTTAATGCCATTACAATAGGAAGTGTTCCAAGGATCGTGATATTATCTCTTTCCGTTGTCTGGAATTGCCCTTTAAGCATAGACTTTTAATCAACACAAAGAGGAAACTAAAACTTCCTTCCTTTAGCTGACCTGATTTCAACCAGGATTCAAGATTAGCTTTCAAAAATTGGTCCCAGTCACATCCACCCTATTTCCTTTAAAAAAAAAAAAAGTTTGGTAAAACAGCTACTTCCAGTTTTAGACTAAATATTTGGACAAAAGCAGCACTGATTTTCATGTTCACAAGTACTGGGGGTGGGGAGAGAACATTGCTTCATTTTGATAGTAACAGGTTCAGAGCTGGTTGTTGGCTTTTTTTCACTGGCCCTGACCCAATCTACACAGTCAATTTAGTGTGGAGCAACAGTATTTATTTATTTATTTATTACATTTCTATACCACCCAATAGCTGAAGCTCTCTGGGCAGTTCACAAAAATTAAAACCATTCAAGTATAAAACAGCAGTATAAAACCATAATACAAAATACAATATAAAAGCTCAACCAGATAAAAACAGCAGCAATGCAAAATTACAAATTTAAAACACCAAGTTAAAATTTATTTATAGACTGTTAAAATGCTGGGAGAATAAAAAGGTCTTCACCTGGCGTCTAAAGGCGTATAATGAAGGTGCCAAGCTAACCTCCTT
Organism: Elgaria multicarinata webbii; assembly: GCF_023053635.1. NCBI lineage: Eukaryota > Metazoa > Chordata > Lepidosauria > Squamata > Anguidae > Elgaria > Elgaria multicarinata. The sequence continues at coordinate 16,847,390 of NC_086177.1, read as the reverse complement.
AGGGAGCTCATTCCACAGCCGGGGTGTCACAGCAGAGAAGGCCCTCCTCCTGGTAGCCACTTGCCTCAATTCCTTTGGCAGGGGCTCGTGGAGAAGGACCCCTGAGGATGACCTTAGTGTCTGGGCAGGTACTTACAGGAGGAGGCGTTCCTTCAGATAGTCTGGCCCCAAGCTGTTTAGGGCTTTAAATGTTAATACCAGCACTTTGAATTGGGCCCGGACCCGGACTGGCAGCCAATGAAGCTGGAAAAGGACTGGCGTGATGTGGTCTCGCCAGCCAGTCCCTGTTAGTAAGCGTGCTGCCCTGTTTTGTACCAGTTGAAATTTCCAGACCATTTTCAAAGGCAGCCCCACGAATAACGCATTGCAGTAATCCAAACGAGAGGTTATCAGAGCATGGATAACTGTAGCTAGGCTATCTCTGTCCAGATAAGGGCGCAGTTGGTATATCAGCCTAAGCTGATAAAAGGTCTCTTTTAGTACATCAGGAGCTGCAGCTTAACGGTGGTGCTTTTGCGCCATGAGCCCCCAAACCCCCGCGTTTGTGCTCCTTCGCGTTATCCACACGCTCCTTCGCGGAGTGAGCACAGAGGTGTGCATGCGAGGAGGAGCACCTCCTCACATTCCTGCTTTTGGTTTGTTTGTTTTCCTTTACTTTGGAGGAGGCACCACGCCTGTGCACGGGGTGCCCGTGCCTCCTTGTATCCCCATTTTTAAAAACCTTTTTGGGGCTTCTCCCCATGCCGGAGAAGCACGGAGGCAGACCAGCCGCCATTCAGCTAGCTGATCCACCCCCTCCCCCCGTGTGGCCAGATGACAACCAATCAGGTTTCGCCATCTGCCCAGACACGCCTCCGAAGCAGCTCCGGAGCAAGGCAACAGATGGCAGATGCCGTTGTCCCCTCACTCTAAGAGAAAAAACTTGTGGTAAGTCACCAACTATTTAAATCTGGAGCTTCGGGGGGAATGCCTTGGGGCAGCTCCGTGATGGCCACTGCAGATCCACCCTGCGGCAAACCCCTCATCGAGACAAGCACATGGTCATTCATGACAGATTTATTTATTTATTTATTTAAAACATTTATATCCCGCCCTATATCAATAAGATCTCAGGGCGGCGTACAGATAAAAGCATACAGTATAAAACAGTAAATATACACAGCTAAAAACAAATGAAACCATAAACCAAGTTAAAACAATATATAATTTAAAAGCAGTAAAACTATTAAAACAGTTAAAACAGATGGTGCTATCACCAATCTGAAGCAAGCCCTGCAGCTTCTCCGGGGAAAAGGCGCATTTTCAGAAAATCTTTTAATGCATCTTTTTTCCTTAAACACGGCTCGCACGCAGTTTATTATTTATTTATCATATTTTTACCCTGCTCCTCAGCCAAAGAAGGCTCTCAGAACAGCTTACAATCAATTAGCAAAGAAGTCAGTCCCTGCCCTCAGGCGTACAATCTAAAAAAGGCATGACATACAAGGAAAAGGAGTTTGGGAGGGAAGACGAAAGAGAGAGAGAGACAGACAGAGAGAGAGAGAGAGAGAGAGAGATTAAGTAGACCAGCGACAGGACTGATGGGATTGCCCTGCTACCAAAGGAGGCAAGTCAAACTGGATCAGGCAACTGATGTTTCCTCTGTCTGCTCCTGTCCCCTTGCTCTCTCTTCTCCCCAACAGGGAAGTGCAGTGTGTCCCAACCCACCCGCCCCCATTAAATCTTGGCCGTGAATTTTTCTGTGACCTGGCAGTGACCTGGTCAAGTGATGGGATCATCCCCCTTTCCCGCCATTCCCCCTTTTTCCCCATTCGCTGTAGGTCTGCTTTCCCATTCATAATATCTAGCCCATTTATCCCATTCAGAACATTGCAGTAGCCCTATTCCAAGCATCCACAGTATCGCAGTAGCTGCTTTACACATTCACAGGCCACAGCTAGACCTAAGGTTTATCCTGGGATCCTCCAGGGTTCGCCCCTGCCTGAGCACTGGATCCCCTGTGTGTTACCTAGATGAACAGGTTTGACCCCTGGATGATCCAGAGATAAACCTTAGGTCTAGCTATGGCCACAGTATATAGCCTGTTTATCCCATTCAGAAAATCGCAGTAGTGCTGTTTCAAGGATTCACAATTGCGCCCTTGGATTTATTATTATTATTATTATTATTATTATTATTATTATTATTGGTCATTCGCCAGCGATGGACAGATTGTTCCAGGACAAACTGCCTTCCTTTAAAATCACAGGTGATGCGAGGGGAAATCCAGAGAAAAGAAGGCGGAAAACAACAACAGCCCCGTCTTCTTCCTTCACTGTGTTATGCCTCCTTTACCTATTCACAATACCACAGTAGCCTATTGCAGCAGGGAAAGGCAGAAGAGTGGGCGGGAGGCAGGCTCTCTCTCTCTCTTTTCCTGGACTGTCGGAGTGAAGGTGACATGCCCTCGGCCGCTCCAGCACCGGATTTTATTCTTTGCCTTCCTTGGAGAGGGAGCAAAGGGTGAAGGATGGAGGGCAATCTGAAAGCCCCGTAGGAGGTTGGGACAGCTGAGAAAGAAGGGAAGGGAAGGCAGCGGTGGCACTCTTGACCCTCATCTGAGAGGTATAGAAGCTGGTTGTTACAGCTTGACAGTGAGGGAATGTACTCTGCACGTGCACAAATGAACTCTCTTAAGAGCATAAGAACTAGCTGGCTGGATCAGCCCAAGTTTTATCTATTCCATCATTCTCTTTGCAACAAGGAAGAGCAATCAGATGTCTCTGAAGTAAGGCATACATGACCATCTCTCATCCATTGAGCAGCACCTAAAGGGTTGGTGACATTCAGAAAGGTGGCACACCGGTTGTGAAGTATGGCTAAGAAATACACATCTGTTCAGTGAATTTCACAATCCTCCACATTCTTCCACAGCTTTTACATTACTGAACCACTCTAGTTAGATCAGTCTAAAATCAGTATAGCTGATGAAATAAGGTGCTGATAGTGTAGTGTAGACAGGGCAACAACCACTTAAGCAAAGAGCCAGACTACATATGACGTTAATCATGTGGTTTTGCCCCCTTGCTTCAGTGCAGGATTTTCTTTCACAAATAGTCAGTACAAGGCCCCTGATATGGATAGGGACCCTGATGTGGAGAGTTGGAGGGCTTTAATACTTTACTCCGTGTTGCAGTGCAAATCAGGATTGGGGGGGGGGGTGAGTTGCACCTTCTATTTACAAGAGTTCCTCCCAATTATGAAATAGGTTAGGCCAAAAGTGACTCACCCAAGCCTACCTGGAACCTTTATGTCCAAGCAGTGATTTAAACCTCCAGTCCAATCTCAACATTGTGGTCACTATCATGCATACTGGCTCTTACGGGGCTTAACACCTTAAGGAGCACTGATCTACTTTCTGATATAAGGGTAATGAACACCGCTTAATTTGTGTAAGGGAATGGTGTTGCCCTTTTGATGTGCATAGTTTCTTGTGCACATCAGGGAACTGTGAGGCTTTGGGTTGTGACCAAGTTGTAGAATTCACCAACAGAAGAGGCCAAAAGGTTATATGGCCAATATTCAAAAGTTGATAAAGAGCTTCCAAAGGGCAGTCTACTTCAGTTTTCATAGTTACAAACCTGACATAGTGACCTGTTTACACAGATAAAGTAAAACAGACCTTTAGGCAGGTTTCCCCCTCCCCCCTCAATTTCGCTTTGAAATATGCCATGAGAAGGCCCCAGAACGTACTAGGAAAGAATTTGAAATTTTCATGCTAGCTGAGAAAGGGGGAGGCATTTGAAAAGAGAAGATAATGAGATTTACATACGTATATTGTACTTAGAGGAATCTTTCCTCAAGAAAATAATTGTTGACTTTATTCTAGATTTATGTTATTAATTTCACTTTAAAAAGATGATTACTTAGGCCAAATGCGATCAAATGTCAACTAATTGATTTAGTATTAGCAATATTTATATATTGCATCTCATTTGAACAAATCCTGAAGCAGTTTACAAAAGAATTATACACACAAACACATGTATGGTGAGGTTGGTTCAAAGGTAGCTCATAGCTGGGGGAAATCCAAAATAAATAGATATGATTTTGATAAATACCTAACACATGTCAGTATTGAGGCCTGACATATCTCAGAGGGAAGATAATTCCATAGGGTGGGTGCCTCTGTAGAGAAGGCCCATCTCCATGTTGCTTCCAATGGAAATCCATAAGCCAATGCATGGACATCAGGGCCTCCTTTGATGCTTGTAGTGGCCTGGGAGGTTGGTACAGAGGGAGATTGAGGAAACCTGGTCTCAAGCACCATGTCCTGCTTATTCATCCCTGGCCAACGGATGGTTGGCCACGGTGTGAACAGAGTGCTGGACTAGAGAGACAAGAAAAGACTGGCTGAGTTCTAAAGCAAGCTCAGCAATAGATCATCCTGACTCTACCACTACTATAACTGACATCATTATGTAGGCATTTTCTCTGATCCTGAGGGGATTTAGTTTTATTGCTCTATGGGAATTCACCTTAACCTTGCAACTACTTACCCATCCTATGGACCTTTATCTGGACCCTGCCAAGAATTATCCATATTATACGCATGACTTGTGAAAATGGGCAAACCCTCCATGGCAGCCATTTTGTGAGAGTAGCCATGACACACTTTCAAAATTCCAAGTGTGTCCAAAGATCCAAGAAGGTTGGGGACTCCTGCCTTCAGCTCTGCTCTTTCCTTTTGTGTTGACCTTGTAAATCCTTTGCAGAGGAATTTACGTACCATTCTACGTACCAAGTAAATTAAATAAATGAATGAACCATCCTGGTAGTGGCAGTCATTCAACCAAAGGTGGAAAACTCTGTGTAAACAGATTACATTGTGTCATGCTACCAGTATATAGAAGAATTCATGTCTACATTGACGTTACTGTAAAAACAATAGCACGTGTCATTTCTGACACACAGCATTATTCTAAAGTAAGCCAAACACAAAAGCTAGAAACAGTCTCCTTGTGGGAACTGAGGTACTGGGATCATTAAAGTAGGGTGGGGTCTACTGCTAGCTGTTTTTGTCAAAAGGCGGAAAAGTTCGAATGAATAGTGATAACCTTTCCCACAGTATTTGGTCTTTTTGTGTTTCAGTTATGTTATTGCCTGTACTGCTTTAAGAATGCTATGGGGTTGCAAGTGTATTCAGTCTGGATACATACATGCCTTATCACATTGTGCCATTGTATGCCACAGGGAGTTTTGTAAAAGTCAAATTTGCAGTGAATGTAGCTTTCGAAACAGATATACACACAACCTTATGTTACTAGATTTCAGCTCATGAAATGAAAATGGATATTCTAGTTTTGGACTAGATGGGAAATTGTGTTTGATTAGAAAGTGGAGAAATCTGTAAAAGGAGATGGTATCATATAAATATTGGTTTATATAATAATAACTATACTTCTAAGCACATGGGATAGAGTTGTTGTTTTTTCCGGGGTGGTGGCGGTGGTGGTGGTGGTGGAGAGAGTGCAGCATTACCCCAAGGCATCATACAATTATAAACTCCAGTTTCTGTACTGCAGTCCTTCCCTCAGAGGATATATAGAACTGCCAGAGCTCCTTCCCATGGCAGTACCTTCAGTCCCCTAAAAATGCCACACAGAGAGTCAGGTGAATGAGTTGGGCCAGGGCCAGATGAAGGCATGGTGAGGCCCTAGGCCATATCAAGATTTGGTCCATAGCTAGACCTAAGGTTTATCCTGGGATCATCCAGGGTTCGCCCCTGCCTGAGCACTGGATCCCCTGTGTGTCACCTAGATGAACAGATTTGACCCCTGGACGGCCCAGGGATAAACCTTAGGTCTAGCTATGGCCTCAGAGGCCCTCTATTATGAAAAGCAAGAGGGAAAGTGTATTCCCTTATAATAGGAACAGTAGTGAATGGGTACCACCCACCGTTAGGAGGTGCCTGTAGTTAAACAGTGTTAGATAGCCTTCTCTGAAGAAGTGTATGGAAGGACTAACAAAATAAGTTGATATGAACTTCTTTTAAACTGGCTCTAGTTTTATTGCCTCCAGTACTAAATGCTGTGTGGACATGCTTTCTCTATGTTAAGAAATTCTGCTGTTAGCCACATCAGACTTTCCAACATATTTAAACCATAGCAATTTCTTCTTAGTTATCTTACACCTTAGTTATCTCTACAATATTTAGAAGCCCCTCAAAACATGAGGCCCTAAGCCATTCCTTACTTGGCTTGTTCCTAAGCGTGACATCAGACAAGTGTTTTATTGTATGCTTGTTACTGGGCACTCATGGATTTTCGCAGATCCCTCTCACAACGTTGTCTGCCTCCTGTGTGGCTCCCTCCCTTTCTAGCCTTCTTCACATGACAAAAAAAGCCCCAGTAAATCCATATTATTTTTAAAGATGAAAGTTGCCATTTTCTCCTGCTGTGTGTAGGAGAAGCAACGCAATAAAGATGCATGACTGGGCCATGGGCACTTTTTTTTACTTCCTGTTACCTCTTCCTGAGAGAAAGAGGAAGTATCAAGCAACAAAAGTGGGGGCAGAGAAGTGGCGGTAGGCAAGCATGACTTCCCCCCATCTGAAGCAGCTCTCTACCTGAATGAGATGAGCTGTGGGGGGAATGGGGGATCCCCAAGAATCAAGCGGAGGAACCTTCCATGGGTAGAGCCCTTCCTCTTGTGGAAGGCAGATCCTGGATCCAATCTAGTGTTATGTTTAGGGTGATTCCAGACCTCTTAGCACTAACAATTAGAAAGCATTGTGCATTTTCTGTCTTTTTCCCATGATGGATTTTCTGCAGTAAGAAAATGGTCAGAAGAAGCTGTGAGAAAACACGGGACGATTACAACTGGAAGATGTAACTGTCTGGATACACATGGTAAATTTTTGTGCATGATGCAGGGTGAGGGAATATTCTACGACCTCAGCTAGACCCACTTGTTATCGCACGGTGGAGGGGTGAAGATCTCACGATGTTTTTATCACACGATCCCCCTCTGTTTACACGCAGCATGTAGTGGCCTCAGAAGGAGAGGACATTGTGCCCGAAACAGTGGAAAAAGCGGGCCTAAAGTGTAGGGCGAGATCTACCTAAAGTGTAGCGCGTCATGTGAATGCACAGGGACGATCCCGGGGATCGCCCCGGGATACCACCCCATCTAGTTAAGGCCAAAGTCTCAACTAGAAGCACCCTTAGAGTAGATCCATTGAAATCAATGGGAATTAAGTCAGGAATGACTAACTTAACATCTTATAGATTTCAATGGGTCTACTCAAAGTATGATTATGCCTAGATCCAACTGTCTGCTTCCTCTATGTGGCTCCTTTTACATTCCTCATTAACCATTGGTGGTTATGCCATATCACTTGACCAGCTGTTATGAAATTAAAATACCAGCAGCTTGCACAGCATGAGCAGCGCACTGACCCAGCAGCATGCTTTCTACCTCACACTAAATTTTAGGTTTAGGGTTAGTTTATATTAAAAAGAAAAAAAGGCTGGGAGTGCCTTCCTTCTGTCTGTCTGTGCAGTTGAAGAAGCCAGAGAGGTGGTCTACACCTCCACATTCATCACTCAATGACTCAATACTCGATGACAGGCAATGGAATTAATGAAGTGACTCTGCTGAAAAGTATTGCACTTTAGTTGACATGGGTGGGATGACCGTTCTGTCTGTAGTGATAGTTCTGTGATGGCTCATTCCCACATTGCAAGTCAGCACTTGATCTTATAGTCAGCAGCAAGGCATTAAATGGCCTTCCATCTCCTTCAAACAAAAGCAGGAGAATCAACCACAGCCTGATGGTGTAACTTGAGCCTTTGCTAGACCATGGGTGAACCCCGGGCTCGCCCCTGTGCATCCAGATGATGCACAGGGGATCCCGTGCTCAGGCAGGGATCAACCCTCCCTGGCCCTGGGATAACGGGCACCACTTTTGGCCTGGTATTTCCCATGGTCTCGGGCTGAGCCCGAGACTGCGAGCATGTAGCCCGTTCCACCGCTTTTCCCAGCTACTGCAATTACTCACGAGTAGCCAGGAAAAGTGGTGGACGGGGCGGCCATCAGGTCAGGGTGGGGAGATCAGGGCAGGGGGGAGATCAGGGCAGGGGGGGAGATCAGGGCGGGGGGGAGATCGGGGAGAACATTTTTTTTAAAAAAAATAAATACTTACCTAAGCGCACAAGCGTTGGTGCACATCTGGCCCTTTAATTGAAAAGAAATGGCGGACGTGACAGGGCTTTCCTTTAGCCCGTCACGTCTGACGTGTGGATTGGAGCGACAGCCCATGGTAGCTGCACCGTGGGCTCGCCCCTCCTCCCGCATGGATTACCAGGTGTTGTAGATCTAGCAAAGGCCATAGCAATAACCCTCCCTGCTGCAGAAGCCGCCAAAATGGCAGCTCTTCCTGGCATCATTAAAATGTATATTTCAAACCCTGGGAGCACAAAACCTAAAATTACAAGCAGCATTTTTCACGAGCTACGAACATGAAATCTGTTTGTAACTGAAAAAAGACACCTTTCCATCATGAGATCAGGCTTGCTGAAGCATTTTGCACTGACTAATAACTTCCTTGCATTTAAAGCAATTTCTGATTCCTAACCCTGGAAGGAGACTTCAACATGCTACTGAGCTTGTTTCATCACAAGACCACATGAGTTGTGCTAAATCATTTCTTCCAGCCTATCGGGAAGATTTACTGCCCACTTTGGAAGCCCTGTAAGGGGTGGCAAGATTTGTGTGCCGAAAGAGCTATTTTCCACCATGGGATTAATCAGATCTTAGTAGGAATAACGTTTTACCAGATATTTTAAACAGTTGGTTTTGTTGCCAGAACATCAGGGAGTTCACTTTCTTTGGGACATTTCCATGATAAAAGTGAAGCTCCAATCTTGAGCTCAAGCACAATTCCTTCTGTGAAGCAAACAAACTTTCAATCTAGCAAATTTCCCATCTGTCTCCGTTAAAGCTTCACCAGAGTAAGGAGACGGCATGTTTTCATACTAAATTCCATTGCAAAGCCTGTAATCCCATACAGGAGCCACATCAAGGACACCTGCCCAAGGCCCACACCCCACAACAGACAAGAGCCCCCTGGAGTTGTTCCTCTTCACCATTGCAACCTGCCTGCCTCTCACTCTGGTACAGACAAGGGGGATGTCTATACAGCTTCTTTACCCCAACCTAAACATGCAGATTTGTGTTTCAGAACACATGACACAGCCGCCCATCCGCCGCAGCGCCGGGTTTTTAACCCGATAATGCGCATATTCGTAGCTGCGATTTACCACGACTTCTGGATCAACGTTCGAGTTTGCACCGCATTATAGTTACGTGTCGCTGGGGGAGTTAAATTGAATTTTGAAATGTGGGCGTAGCTTTGAGGTGATTGGCCAAAGTGATTGGCCAATTTCCCGCCTTCTCACCTATTGCATCCTCTTTGGGCTTCCTCGTTCCTTCCCGCCGTTTTCATTTTGAATTATATAATTCTGCGGAGCTCCACAAATAGAGCTGATAATATTAAAACAAAGAGGGGGGAACGGGCAGCCAGAGGGAGGAGACATGTTCAGTCCCCCTCTCGCTTCCTCCTCTGCTGCCTTGTTCCTTCCCCCCCCCCCGGTTTTTATCTTATATGAATCTGCGGAGTTCCGCAGATAAAATTCATAGCTTCACTCGTCTGTACTCCGTAGCATCGTATGTGTGCATGTGTGCATTAATAACTGCACTACAAAAGCAAATGATTCAGGAGATAAATCGCTGTTGCTGCTGCAGTGTGACACTCTTTGCCTAGATTCGAATCAATGAAATTTGGGTTTCTATTCAATGAGGAGCAATCCCGTTGTCGTATAGATGGGGGCAAGGCTGGTGATAAGAAACAGCAGTAGGGTGGTGGAGCAGTAGCTGCCACTGTCTACTCACTCACTGGTTCTCGGGATGTCAAGCAAGCAAGTGGTATCAATGATTAGAAACTTGGGCTGGCCCTGGATTCAGCCTTTTTTATATTTGCCACCCCTCCCCCCCCCACCAACAGTCAGCATTCTGTGTCCACTGAGCCTACTCATTCCTCATTGGGCTGTTTTGGGGGTGGGTGGAAGGTGTTGCCCTCTTCTCATTTTCCCTAAACTTTTTTGCTATCTTTCTGCAAACCTTAGGATTCCACAAATCTTGCTGATATCTTTCCTCTTGTGTGTGGAAGTGCCTTTTTACTATATAAGGATCCACAAATGTGTTTCCTATTATAGAAAACAATGGGTGGATACAAGTGGCCGTTTCTCATGGTGTGGGGCCATTCCCACTTGGATTGTCTTACCACATGGAGAGGAAAAAACTTACTATACTTCTGCATCTGATCAGAAATCTGGGGATGTGGTAAAATTCTCCTCGTTACTTTGCGGAATGATACAATCGACAAGCTTACCAAGTGATTATATGATTAATGCACAATGTGATAAGTTATCGTTTGCTAAATAGTTGTCTGTAATCGCTTAATGAATAAGACTGGCACACTTTTTTCCAGTAGTGAAGGGCGTTATGGTTGGGAGCAAACTGCAGTGGGAGGAAAACACAAGTGAATTGTGCTTACGTTTCCCTGAAATCAAGGATAAAGGTTAGTCAATTTTAATGGAACTAAAGCAGGATTTCCTTTCTAACGACTGGGGACTACTTTTTTTAAAAAAAAGTCAGACTCCTAATTCATTCCTAGATTTTACTTTATTGTAAAAGTTAAAACTAATTTTCTTGCCCACACATGTAAACTCTGCCTTCATGCCATTATGAGATATCATGTCATGTTTCTCTAACAAGATTCAAGGTCTTCACAAAGGCTGTGTGTACACAAAGGATCAACAGGGTAGGTGGAAGGGAATATTTGTACTGAAGACGCTCTGGACAAGGTCATCACACCAGTTGGCAGGACAGGCTGGAAAACAGCCTGACATAGTGCTTTGGTTTAAAGATTTAGCAGAAGTGGCAATGAACATCAGCACGTAGACAAAGAACTCAAAACAATATGTGAATTCAAAGCAATATGTTAAATTCAGCAGGGTGGGGTGTCTTTTTCGGCACATGTTGCCCCTTTGAGGTTGCCAGGTCACAATACACTTACAGTAAAAGCAACCATAAAAACAAAAGAGAATCAACAACAGAGTTGCCCACCAGATTTTTTTGGCCTACAACTCCCCTCATTTATTTGTTTATTTTATTTAAACATTTGTATCCCGCTCTATATCACCAGGATCTCAGGGTGGCGTACATCCCTCACCATTGGCTGATGATGATGGGAGTTGTGACACTCCTGATTTTGGCCTACAAGCTGCCCACCCCTGCTCTAGATCCTGTAACCCTATGCCCCCTTGGCTCCCTGATTCACAGCCCCAAGCCCTCCAATTCTTCCAGCCAATAAGGCACATCTCCAGGCCTACTCTGACCTTGGTCAGAAAATAACTCCATCACAGCATCACCCATTATTTCTAGAGTAGCCTGTTTTTCAGCCCATTGGCTGCTTTGCTCCATGCTCTCTTCAGCCACCCACCCTCTTGGTCAGCCTCCTTTCAATTTCTTTCTTCCTCCTGAGTTCCTCTGTGAAATTTTGCCAGACCCTCTTCTTTGATTAGCCTCTTTTTGCCTCAGTTCCCAGCCGCATCTGCCTTTTCCTTGAAGCTTCATTTTCCACCTTGCTCGGGTTCCTCTTTCTCACACTATTGTCTCCTTACCTTTTAGCCCCGCCCCGCCCAACTTCTTCAGGCTGTACCTTTTTGTGGTTTCAATCTCAATTAATCTCTCCCTCACCAAAGCTGGGGTACAAAGTGTTTAGTTCTCCAAATAACTGAACATTCCATGCCACCACATCCGCTCAGCCAATCAGAGACTTCACTTCTACAAGTGCAGTACTGTACAAACAGAGTTCTGAATACTGCATTTGGAAAGGAGGGGGGATGGCTAAAAGTTTGCTTATAATTCTTAATCCACTGAACCACCTGCTTGCTTTCCCCCTGGAAGTGTGACTTTGTAGGAACTACCTCAGAAGCAGCTGAAGAGGAAGCCTACCATGATTTATAGCTCCGGAATGCATTACTTTCCTGGCCAGATTGCCATGTACAATCTGGCAGGTATCAAGATATTGCCCATATTTAACCGTTTTGATCTAAAATGTCCCCTATATCTTTCTTTTTTTTAATACACAGTAAGGGTGGGACAAATGTGATAGTGTGCTACCTTTCACCTCCCTAGCAATTGGCTCACTTTTTTTTCGTTTTTAAGCTCCATTTTAAAGGGAGGGTTGAGCAGGGAGTTGGACTCGATGGCCTCATAGGCCCCTTCCAACTCTGCTATTCTATGATTCTATGATTCTATGAAACCCTTCCAATTTCCTACAAACAACACTGAGTCATCACAACAGTTTGCATTTATATCAGATGCTTAGCTCTAATAGACTGAGGGTGGCCTTAATTACCCAAGATTACAAAAAAATAAACCTAGTAGGGCTGCCAATTGTCTGGGATTGCTTTGGACAGTTCAGGATTTATATAAAATTATAGTTCAATGGTATTAAATTCTTTGGAAATTAGCTGATTTAGAGGCCCTTCAGCTTAATTGCAAATAAAAGGCATATAAACAGCATTTACGCTATGGTAAATTACATATCAGCATGTGTGTCTGTGTGTGTATGTATATGGTTATCATCAGAGAGTAAGGTTGCAATCACCTACCTACTTACCTGTGAGTGAGACATGCTGAATTTAATATAACTTTCTTCTGAGTATATATGTATAGGGTTGAATCATATATATTGGTTATATAGATGGTGTGTTTCTGGTGTGTGTGTTTCTGGTGAATATGTCCTTTTATTGGGAGAATTTTTTATTTCAATCCAATGGATTTCAAACATGAAGCATGGGAGATAACTCTTTCACTGGATCATAACATATTGTGTGTGTGTTTCTGTGTGTGTGTTTCTGGTGAATATGTCCTTTTATTGGGATAATTTTTTATTTCAGTCCAATGGATTTCAAACATGAAGCATGGGAGATAACTCTTTCACTGGATCATAACATATTTCTCTTTTATTTTAAAAGTGTAGGAAGGGAAGAAAGAGACCACCTTCTGACTGCAGCTATGATTTTAATTGTTGAATATTGGAAATACAAGTTACCACTGCTGCATACTGGGAACGAACATATCACTAGTATATATTGGGCTACTAAAGTTTTAGCAGATAAAAATGAAATTGACTTATATGATTAAATTTAGAGCGATCAGTATGAGACTTTAGTCATTTAAATTGATGGAGTAGATTTTAGAGTTTTCTGTACAATAAATAATATATGTACAACATTTCAAAGGAAGTATAAAGATTATGGCTTGGATCCTAAGAAATGTAATGGTAAAGAAGCTCACGGAAGTTTCCTCCATCTGAATTTGGATTATTCCCCTTTTTCTGAAGGCCCTTATGCCCCCACTCACGCAGCTGAAGAGGGTCTCCTGACCCTCCAGTGGACCCTTCTGTGGGGCACAAAGGCTGCACTGTGGAGAATGGGACAGGAAAGTCCCCTTTTGCAAGTTTCCTTCCACTCATTCTCAGGATCCAAGCCTGTGCCCTACAGATGAGTCTAGTATGAACAATTATTTTTAATTTAAGAAAGAAAACAGCATAGCTTTGTTCAAGAAGAAACTGAACTCTGTTCTGGAACACCACCATGTTACATATTAGAGGTCTGAAACTAGTGACCTCTAGGCCAAATCTGCCCCCAAGAATCACTTCTCCCAACAATTCAGTGAGGGGGGGGGGAGATTTGTTTGGAGTGAGAAGCATCTGTAGCCAGAGAGCATTCAAGAGTGTCTCCCTGTTTTAAAAATGCCCCTGCAGGAAATCTAGTTGCTGACCATGATTGCATGTATCATTGGGACTGTAAGTACATTTTGACATTTAGTAAAGAGTAAAGCTTGCATGCATAGTAAGGGCTTTTAGGATGATCACTTTGGTGGAATTGACTATTTCACCCTGTTTGCTAGGAAATGTTGGTTAAACATGGGCCTTGAACCAGGACCTTTTTCCTGAAACTCTTTGTTCACAGTGGCTGGTTTGTATGACAAGACAACCCATGGTTTGTTTCAGGGTGGATTGTTATGACATCTGAACCTGGTGCTGTTTCCTCAGTGTGGTTTGTACAAGCCACCATGAGAACCCATGGCTTGTTGTTCAATTGTTCAGCTTGGATTGTTTTAAGAGTGTCTTGTTTTGAAATGTGAACCTGGTATGATGGCTTATGCAGGATTACAGAGCCACCTGGCAAGAATGGCGACCCACCTACCCCTGGTTGGACTCTGCAATCTCACTAAAGTTATCCCCTCTCTAGCAGCGTGAACATATGAAAAGGAGGACCGGGCTCCTGTATCTTTAACAGTTGCATAGAAAAGGGAATTTCAGCAGGTGTCATTTGTACATATGGAGAACCTGGTGAAATTTCCTCTTCATCACAACATTTAAAGCTGCAGGAGCTATACTAGAGTGACCAGATTTAAAAGAGGGCAGGGCCCCTGCATCTTTAACTGCTGTGATGAAGAGGAAATTTCACCAAGATCCCCATATATACAAATGACACCTGCTGAAATTTCCTTTTCAATACAACTGTTAAAGATACAGAAGCCCTGTCCTCCTTTTCATATGGTCACCCGTCTAGTACATCTTGAAGTGACACTAGTCAATTTACTTCTCCACTTCGTTGCCTCCCTAGAAAGTGACATTATTTCCTACCACCACCACCACCACCACCACCACACTTTTGGGGAGATTTGGACAAATTTAACATTGGTGTTTCATCTTCAGGAGATTTGCACATATTCACTGTTAATTTCCCCCACACACACCTTTGGGAGTTTTCCCCAAATTTAACTTTATTTATTTATTTATTTATTTATTTAAACTTTTGGGTTATTTACGCAATTTCGCTAAAGCGAGTTACTGCACATAAATAGTTACTGCACTTCAGCGAATTTGCACAACCTGCCCTGATTTTTTTTTCAAGTTAAATTTGCATAAATTTCCCTGAAGGTGAAAAAATGCTAAATGCGTGCAAATCTCCCCAAAGGTGAAACGAAGTTCTACAGAATATACACTACTCTGCTAATGAGCGCATTTGTGCTCATTCGTGGAATAGGCTGCTGAGGTTGTGCTGTAAAACCCATGGGATGCATGCTGGAAGTGAGCAGGAAAACTAAGGGGGTAACAAACTACAGCAAGCCACAGAGCTCCTGATCATGTCAGGAGCAACATGGGCTAGCAAGTGAACAACCAACCCATCATAACTTATTTTCAGGTTGGCTTATCATGACATGCAAACTGGCCCATTTTCTTTATTCTCTGGGAACGAACAACCTCATTCATCCAATGCGAGTTTAGGGTCTCACAAAGACAAATGCACATACATAGACAAGTTCAGACCATTTCACTGGCACACTACTGTACAGACTTGAGGACTTCTGTGGCTTTGTTTCAAGGTTACTGGAGGCCTAAGGAAACAGGCAGTGCCCGAAAATAACAGCAGATGGACACAATGCCGAGGTTAATGAAGACTACAAAGTGTGGATAAATTGAATTGATGACCTGGAAAACAAGCTCAGATCGAGATGTTAGATTAGCAGAAGGTTGCTGAAGGCGTGAAAGCTGGGGTAATCATGCTATTATTATTTGTCAAAATGGATTAATGGATGCTGTGGATGAGTGCTCCGAGATCCTTTTCGTTTCCTTGTTTCTAAAGTTTTGACACAGGACTGTCCCAAGATCTGCTTTTACCATGTGCTGCAATGAGTATGGTTCCAAGCTAGTTCCTATTAGAATTAACTTTCAGATTCTCTTTTCCTTAAAAAGAGAGGTTGTTGGAGCTCCAACTGGGTAGGAACGTAAAGTCTGGGCTCCTTTGAATTCAAATAGAAAGGGGCTTGTTTTGACACAAATTGGCTTGGATTGAATGACTTTAATTGATCTAAAGTTCTTCCTTCCAGATAGGCAGAGTACTTAAAAGATGCATTATATATAACATCACACATAAACAATAAACTAATCTGAACCACAAAACTCATCCAAAAGAGTATAAATCCATACATTTAATCATCATCATCATCATCATCATCATCATCAATACCAAAAATGTAAAAGGAAAACAAAAAGGTTAACTGATAAGGGTGGGGGGGATGCTTCCTTGAACATGAAAAATAGCATATCTGGGAGAACTTTAGGCTAATTGGGGTCTCCAGTGTGGTGCCCCTGGGGATCAATGTGCCCATGGATGCCTATCTTAGCACTGTCATGCTTCCTGTCCCTCCTGATTTTCATTTGATTCATAATGGTTTATTATTAATATTATTTTTAACTAGGACATTGGCACGCCATGAAGTAAAGTGCTGCCCTCCAGTGCCATCTTTTTTGGGGTTCAAAATAGTGTTTCTCTGTTTGGAGCTTAGATCCCATCTCTGCCTTGTACTTAGGCCCTTGCGCAAGTTACTTTTCTTTAAGTCTCACCAGTTTGCCTTCTGGGAAATGAGTGTTTTGTGACTGGCCAAGCCCCCCCCCCTCCTCCAGCAGCCATTTTATGAATGAACAAGCCCCCATGGCAACCCTTTTGTGAGAACCCCTATGACATGCTCTCAACATTCTGGATGTGCCCACTAACTCCAAAAGGTTGGGGACCCAAATTACTCCCTGACAGTAATTTTCTCTGTGCAGGTATTAGTTCCTGTTTTTCGTATAGTGGACAAAGCATGAAAACACACATCTCTCTTTCTCACACACACATATGCACACACGCTCAAACAACTGCATATTCTGAAAAAGCTCTACTACTTGCTTTTACTAACCATAGAAACTGGCTCTAAATTATTTTGTATGAAATTTATTCATAGGGTAAGACAGTAAATATTTGATGTCTATGAAAATCTTTTATACAAGCATACAGCTATGATGCAGAGCCTGCGCCAGACTCTAGTAAGAAAATGTAATTAAAAAAAAAAGTGGGAGGAATGGGGCAACTTGAAGGGCGCCAAGAAAGGTGTCCAGGGGCACATTTGTGCCTGCTTACCCCTAAATTAGAATAACAACAAGAAAAATGTTTGCCAAACCTGATTTAAAAAATCACAGCATGTGCAGTCTTGGATTTTGAGCTCAGTTAAATCATAACACCACCATGACTACAGGAATGAAATGGAATTTGCTTCTGCTGCCCACATCACCTGCCACTCTTTGGGTGGTCACTAGACCCTCTCTGGACTTTGGCCCAAGGTCCAGCTCTAGCTGCACCACTGATATGTAGGCACTTTGCTAGTCCACCCAACTTTGCTCCAAATTAGAAAGCAAGCAGAGAAACTACAAGTAAAAGACTATAAAGCAAAGGCTAGCAACCTGGCATCCTCCAGGACCCTGAAATGCACCCGTCAGACCCCCATCGTCCTGATAAGGTTGCCTATCCATGCTATAGAGCAGCCTTCCTCAACCTGGGGCGCTCCAGATGTGTTGGACTACAACTCCCAGAATGCCCCAGCCAGCTCACTGGGGCATTCTGGGAGTTGTAGTCAAACACATCTGGAGCGCCCCAGGTTGAGGAAGGCTGCTATAGAGGGAAGCAAGAGAACATGAATGAAGGGAAAGAGTAGGAGAAGTAGGATGCAACTGAGGGAGATATCAAATTTACTCCTGAAGAGGTGTAAAATGTAAGCAAGGGCATCAGCTTCACGTTGGCTGAAAAACAAAGACGTAATCTCCGATTACAGACTTGTAATTCCACTAAGATATTCAGATTTCTGGTCATAGTTGACAGCATCACCGGGACATTTTGATGGAGTTACAGCCCTATAATTCACCACTGCTTGTAATTTATACCTCATATAAATCCAGCAAGGACTTGTAACGATAGCACGAAACATAAGAGCATAAATTGGGCTATAAAATCCAGATTCTGCTATTGCTTTGTAACTGAGTAAGGCTTTGCTGTTCAGTGTTTTCCCCCTTGAGTACCTATGGGGGGAATGTTGCACATAGCAGGAGCTGGGGTTAATTGAAAACTCTTTTTGATGAAGTTACATTGAACTGAACACTCTTTTTATAAATTTCCTTAATGTACCAATACCTGATTTTAACTGCAAAGGGTCACAACGCAACACACAGTTAAGCACGTTTAATCCTAGTCAAATCAGTGGGTTCAAGTGCTTTAACTGTTTGTTGAATTGTGGCCTCCATCTTTATCTTCTCAACAAACATGCTCCTTTAAGAAAAATACTTGAGGTTTTGCAGATCCACACTTTTACTCTGGTTATAAAAGACTGACTATCTCACATGTCACAGTGTAATCCACAAAACAAGCTTCTTCCACGTTGCACAAGCTGATCAGAGGCTGTTAATAGGTGCATGTGCAGTAAATTGCAGTGGGTCAACAGGTTCAATCAATACCAGCACTGCTTCCTCTCTGCCACCGTCTTCTCTAATATGCATACATTGTATTTTATCAGCATTAAGAACTATTTGAAATGTGCATCAGCAATAAGAACGTCTTCAGTCCATGGCTGCAAATAAGAGAGTTTTCCTCCAAT
Organism: Elgaria multicarinata webbii; assembly: GCF_023053635.1. Classification (NCBI taxonomy): domain Eukaryota; kingdom Metazoa; phylum Chordata; class Lepidosauria; order Squamata; family Anguidae; genus Elgaria; species Elgaria multicarinata. Next base: position 16,828,799 of record NC_086177.1, on the reverse strand, counting down.
GATATTTCTTGGGTCATGAAATGCAGTTCTAAAATTAGAGGTCATTATGCATTATTCGGATAAATATTTGTCTGTTTCTCATGTTGTTGTTGCTGCTGCTGCTGCTGAGCAGGTGGGCATGTTCAGAATTTTCAGATAGTGTCACGGGTGCTTTCAGAAGTTGGCTGCCTTGGGTGGGGCTTGCTGACCATAGTCTCACCTTTCCTAACATTTAACACTCTTTCCGCATCACTTTTCTCATATCCATACTCACAGATTCAACATACTGCTACCACTGAACAAATGAAGCAGTTGACAAGTACAGAAAAAACTAGCACACACACATCAGGATCACCCACTCCAAAACACAAGCACACATACATCCATTCACCCATGCACCCCATTCACCCATACACTCTCTCACACACATACCTCAGTCTTACCTCCTACTTGCTTCTTCTCTTGCTTCTTCCTCTGTCCTCCAGCAACCCCCAGCCAATCTTGGCCTTCTCCTTGGCTGGCGTGATCGTTCCGGCCAAGGAGAAGGCTAGGTCAGCATGGGGGAAGGATGCATTCCTGGAAGTCCAGGAATGGATCCTCCTAGGTCCTCCCAGCACTGATACGGGCCTTCACTTCCCAGTAAATTGGGGCCCAGTCCTGGTTGCCCCAGAGAGCCTTGTTTTTCCAGAGGTATCTGAGGTTTTCTGGGTCATCTGGTCACCCTAGGCTTGCCTACTCACAGAGTAGCTGCTGTGGTAGACATGGTGAGCCACAAAACACCCATTTACCAAAGGCAGGCTGGTGAGGCTGAAAGACAAGTAATGTGCCCAGGTACCTATGTACAAGGCAGAGGTGTAGTTTGAGCTCCAATCATCTGAGCCCACTTTTTTTTTCCTCCAGTACCCACTTCTCAGAAGGAAGACACTGAGAGACAAGTAACTTGATAAAAAAAATATACAAGGCAGAAGTAGGAGTTCTGAGTTCTAAATTCCAGATCACATATTTGCACAACACAGCGAAGCACAACAAAAGACCCATTTCACAGAAGGCAGACACACAGCACAGGCAAAACACTACCTGTTCAACCCACCCCTTGCCAATACTGCTTCCACTCGCTAGCTTTCTAGTATGCTCCCCTTCACTTTCAACCTGTTTTTTTTTTCCCCTGGGCGGCTGGACATACTTCAAACATAAGTGCTCGTCTCTATTCATCCACCATTTTTATTTTCTAAGAATGCCTCCCAGAGACAATCTAGAAAAGATGGTGCTTGATGCCGGTGTGTTGCTTTGCAGCATGTCATCCTCCCAATCTAAAACACAATTTTAAAATATTTTTAAAAATTAAAAGAACCATGAGGAGCAATGAGACTGGAGGTACCATTGGAGCACCACATTGGATACCCCAAGCATAGCCTGAAGGCATAGATACTCCTTCGTAGAACTACATTTCCCAGGGTTCCACAGGTGGAAGCTTTCTCATTTAAATGGTGTTACAACTGGCTTAAATGGATTGCATAGATATTAGGGTGCTTGTGTGCTCCAGGTCTTGAGAGGGCCAAATATGTATCCATAGAATATCCATAGAATATTTTATTTGTGCTGAAAACTTGCACCTGGCTTCATGGATTTTGTGGTTGTGAACACTGCAGATGTAATTCATGAGGAGTCAATGTCGCAAAAATTACTGCAGATGTAATTCATGAGGAGTCAATGTGGCAAAAATTACATACCCAGGGCCTTGCTAGACCTGCCGGATAAGCCGGCAGGGAGGAGGGGCGATGGCGTGCTAGAGGTAGCGCGCGCCGTCACCGGCTTCTAGACCTACGACACGAAGGGGCAACAGGAAGCCCCGTAGCGTCGTCCATTTTTTTTTTTTTTTTTTTTTTTTTGAGTTAAAGAGGCCATGTGCGCCGGAGAGCCGCCGGACAAGGTAAGTGGGGTTTTTTGAAAAAAATTAAGCCCCCACCGCTCCCCCTGCCCCTGATCCCCCCCACAATTCCTGACGCCCCCCCTGCCCACTCGGCTGTCCTCCCCCCATCCCCCATCCCCGATGCCCTGTACCCGGCTCTCTGTCCCTCGTCCCCATCCCCCGTCCCCGGCTCTCCGTCCCTCGCCCCCGTCCGCCATCCCCGATGCCTGGCTCTCTGTCCCTCACCCTCATCCCCTGTCCCCGGCTCTCCGTCCCTCGCCCCCGTCCGCCATCCCCGATGCCCGGCCTTCTCCCCCCCTCTCCTGCCGGGTCCGGCCTTCCCCGGGATCCCCCCCCGGGATCCCCCCCGGCCCGATGGGCACAGCGCTCGTATGAGCACTGTGCCCAGTCCGTGGCTTTTCCTGGCTACTCGCGAGTAAGCAAGCAGCCGCAAAAGGCCACGGACCCTGCTAGATGTTCCGCAGCCCCAGCCTGAGGCCGGGGCTGCGGAAAAGCCGAGCCATAAGCGAATTCGCTTATGCCGGCTTAAGGCAGGTTTCAGCGCAGCCTGACCCTGGATGCACAGGAGGGAAACCGGGCCTCACACCGCGCTAACGCCTAGTCTAGCAACGGCCTCCGTAAGATACAACGATGAAGGAATGAAGCACTTATTCATGAAGCTTATCCTTAAACTACTGTATATAACTTGCTACCACAAAATGTTGTGATAGCCACCAACTTGGACAGCTTTAAAAGGAGATTAGACCAATTCATGGAGGATAAGACTGTCAATGGCTACTGGTCGTGATGGCTATAAGTTACCTACAATAATCAGAGACAATATGCCTCTGTGTACCAGTTGCTGGGGAACACAAGCAGGACTGTGCTATTGCTTGCTTGTCCTATAGGTGGGTTTCCAATAGGTTTCTGGTTGGCCCCTGTGAAAACAGAATGCTGGGTGAGATAAGGTGAGATTTTGGTCTGATGCAAAAGGCCTCTTTTTATGTTCTTAAGGTAAGGACAAGTATCTGTTTCTAAGTCCTACATTTCTTTCATTTCTCATTAAGCCAAAAACTACCAAACCAAGATCACAAAAAGCTGCCATATGAACACCAAGTTCCTTGCACTATGCTTTCCTTCCTAGCCACTGCAGGCAACTATGTAGATAGCACACAAGCATTCTGCTCAATCCACGGATAAGTTTTCAGAATTAATAATAATTTAAGGGCTCAGTCCTATGCTGACTATGGAATGCTGGGAGGTGAAGGACTTCTTTCTGTCTAAGCAGGCACAGGATGGATGCTTTCAGTAAGGTTTAGTCGCAACAAAATTTAGGTGGTTCGGAGGGTTGGCCCTAGCTTTAGGCAGAGTGAAGCGGTCACTTCAAGCAGCAAATGCTAGGAGACATTAGCTTGCTGCCCTCAGGTATGGTAGAAGATGCTGCTGTTCTTTTGCCAGTGTTGAAATAATACTGAATTGTCAGCCCACTAGACTTCTGTTTGTGAATACCTTGTGCTTTACCTCAGGCAGCAAATGTTTGGGACTGTCCCTACAGTTTTGGAACCACTGACATGGAAAGTAGTCACATTCAATAGAAATGGGAGGTTGTTATTGTTTTTTAGCACTATCAACTCACTTCCCAGCAAGTACCTTTAGGATTGGCTGTCTATATGCTTTAAAAGCCCTGCAGTGGCTGCATGGTGGCACTACGTCACTTATACGATGCAGTCGCCAATTCGCAGTCACTGCGGGGCTTTCCCGTAACACTACGTGTTAAAAAATGCAGGGACTTAACGCGACTGTTTACACTGGAGCGAGGTCACTACAGCCCTTCCTCTGTATGACCTCGCTCTGGTGTCGAAGCAGAGATGTTCCTGGGCGGATGACAACCCCTGATTGTCGCCGGAAGCCCAGGTAGAGGGCAAGCCTGGTGAGCCAAATGGCTTCCTGAAAGCCCACGCTGCCTCCTGCACCGGGATTACCTGCCACCACCCTGAAACATTGAAAGCACTGGGTTGTCCTTAAAGTGGTGGCAACCTGGCACTATGGGGAAGCCCTCAAATGAGATTTGAAGATATGCTTGTCCCTGGGTATCTAATGAATGGAGACCTTTCTGAAGCCCTATCTACACCATACGTGTGTAGGGGGAGGGGGCGATCCTGGACTTACCTTCCTCCAGGATCATCCCCTGTGTCCAAATGGCCAGCGTGATGTCCGGGATGGGAGGAGGGATGTTGCATAAGTAAAGATGGCCATTTTTTAAAAAGCTACAGGAGCTGGAGCGTACTCACACTCCAGCAAAAGGTAAGGAGGGGGAGAGAAAAAACCTGCTCCCACTCCCCCCCCCCAATTCCTCTTGGCCCGGCTCCTTCCCTCGGGATGATCCTGAGACCGCAGGAGGAATCGTCCCCCCTGCCCCTGGGAGTCCCTGTGCATCATTTGGACATGCAGGAACTCAGCTGTGACCAGTCCGGATTTTCAGGCTGGTGTAGAAACGGCCTGAGTAATAATGGTGGGGAGGTATTTCCAGTGTGTACAGATTTGTTTCTGAAAGAGATGAGCATTCGGAAAATGAGCTGTTATGTGCCAGATATGCTTTATTTATTACAAGACGTTACACTCTGCTTATTTGTATTGTCGAAATGTATCAATCACTTTTATGGGTAAGTTATAAGACATAATCATACCAGCTTCAATTGCTGGTTTTGTGAGGTAAGCAAAAGGCCCAGCGACAAGGAATCCTGTGGGAATATTTTATTACAAGTGCATAAAGCCAGTGGTGCATCTGCTGCTGATTTTCCATTGTGCTGTTAAAATGTAATATACATGCACTGTGGAAGCAAAGAATTCTGGGTAAGCTTACCCAAACAAGGACAATATTCTCTTTGTTGGTCTGTTCCGTAACTGAGAGCTACCCAGTCTCCATGTTGTTTCCTGCTGGCATGGGCCTTAGAAAAAATATATCAATTCAGCCTTTGTGAATTTTCTTTTAGAAATTAGAAGAGAGTATTAAGAAAGGAACGTTTTGTGAGTAGACTGGATGCAAAAGACTTAGATGGCTGCTGGGGAGGAGGGAAAAGGGCACTGGAGGAAAAATTGCCTCAGGGTGTCTTAGTCATGGCACAGTTTTCAGAGTTAGGGGGAATTTAAGGTCACATAAAACATCAAACTGTCATTTCTTTAACTGAGTTTTTCTTTGCCTTGATTTTGTTTTTCAACTTATAAAAATGGCTTCTGTACAGGGGCACCGAGATGAATTAGTGTTATGTTTTTTTGCTTTTTATGGGCAGTGCGCCATTTATTCTTGATGGCAGAGGTGGATTGGTTGATGTGTTTGGAGATACCGTACAGCCATGATTTCCCAAACGTTCTTTGTGGCCAGTCATGATGTCACTCAGTCACTCAGCAGCACCCCCTTTTTCTGCAGATACTCCTTATGGACTTGGTGCCAGATTTGAAATTCCTCAGATACTGCAAGTACAAAATGATTCCTTCTTTTTTGAAGAAGGAACGGAAGCAAGAACAATGTTCTTGTTTTACTAGGAGAGCATACGGAACCACCTGTTAGATTTACCAATGATCTGTTGGACGTGATCTATCATACACTATTTTTTTTAACAAACAAACATTGGGGATCTCTCAATGCTAATCAATGCCAGCACCTCACCTTGTTAGCAGTTGGGTGTGTGCGCATGCAAGCACTCTGTGTGCCACCTAAACAAGACAAGCACGTGTTGAGCAGCTCTCATGTAATGGCCACCACATGATATAATTATGCTGAATGTGACAGCCAGAATGGAAGAACCCGACCAAAGTCAGATCTTTCCCAGAACACCAATAGTAATATAGACTGGTAAGAAGAAAGTAGCTGCTGAAAAATATATATTCTTACATCCAGGGGATGAAGTGATATCTAATATGATGATAACAAGGGGCTCCATCACACCAGCGTTATAGCCCACTGTCGCCCTGCATTGCATGTTGAAGAATCACATGACGTCATCCTGATCTCACCTTCCCCCCCACTTAAATGCTGTTTTTTGGAGTTGGGAAAGTCCAGTTCTTCTGGTAAATCGAAAGGACGCCACTCTACCCCCAACGTGTATTTTTAGCCATATTCAATACAATGTTTTGTGGGCGTGTGCTCAAGGGGTGCTATTGCTGACGAAATTGTGTTGCAGGAGAGGAAAAGGGGGGAAAGGATGAAGAACGGTACACAAGAAGTCCACAGCAGGGAAAAGTTGCTTCTGAATTGACATGTGTAGGATTGCACTGTAGCAAATGCTTTCCAAGAGTATCTCTGCTGCTGCTCCATGGCTTTAGACAGGGTCAGGCAATTGGTAGAATGGGTTCCACCTCTTCATCTGGAGTCCACGTTTTACCTAGCCTGGAATGCAAAGCTGGGAATGATATGAGTTGCAGTCTACTCCAACACATCCAGAGGGCATCAGGGTGGGAAAGGCTGCTGTATATAAAAGATTGTGTTTGGGCTGCTGGATGCAGTCACCAACTCTGTTATGACTTTTGGCTCCTGAATTTTGGTTGTCTGCCACTAGTCTCTGAATCTACTTAGAGCAGGGATGGGTGACTTGTGGCCCTCCAGATGAATTGGCCTACAACTCCCATCACCCATCACCATGCTGGCTAGGGCTGATGGGAGCTGTAGACCAAAACATCTGCCCACCACTGACCTAGAGTGATCATGGTCTCTGACCTGCTTTAGCAAGAGTTCTATGTAATGTGAGAGTTTGCTCACGCCCATGCCAACAAAATTAGGTCTAATAAAAGGAGTCATTTCACCTGTTTTTATAATTCTTATACACTGGATTCAACAAAGCTGGGTCTGCTTTTACCAACATTGGTGAGACCCACCTTCTGTGAAGGTGGAAGCCAAGGCGATTTGTCACCTGTGAAAACATGACTTCTGGCTGCACAGACCAGTGAACAAAGCTTGTCAGGGAGCTTTTATGGGGCTCAGGGAGTATTACTTCACCAGGTTTAGCCTTTTGGCATAAGAAGGATTCCTTGGCTTATGGGTTGGTCTGCCTGAAGCCCTTCCTTTGGCCAGAACTAGATTGTAGGACACAGGTGGTAGCTTGGGACATCTTTTAGTTTGCCAGTCCTTGCATTTTGACACAATTCTAACAAAGCAAACTTTTAGTGACAGGAGGACAAAGGCAAACCTACAACTAGGTTGAGTAGCCATTTCAAAGTCTGCGGGAAAATGGAGTCAATAACTGAAGAAGTTGACCTGATGGCTTTGACTCAATTAGGTCTAAACTGCTCAGCCCTTCATTGTATCCTAGTTTTTAGCAGATGGGTATTTATCCCATTGGCATTTGATGACATTTGCAATGTCTTTCATGTGTGTTCCATTTTGATATATTAAACGTCATCATCATTATTGTTATTTTAAAAGATGGACGGTTTCTAAATGACTTTCAGAACTGGGTCATAGATATTATCTGCCAAACCTAGGGTCCAAAGCAGGGGGACTGCCATCTGTCCTTGGAATGACCATAAAAAGGGATCTCTATATGTGGGGGTGGGGAGGTATAATCCGCCTGGGTGAAAGTTTCAAATAATTCTAAACAGCTGTCATAATGACTAGCCCCAAGGTAAGGGAGCAGTAAGCGCTGTAGACATCCTCTCTCAGCCATGACCTTCAGGCATCACAGGGACCCTGAAACAGTCTCATGCCTAATGATCTATTTTAATCATAAGGGCCTCTACACAGCACATACGAATGACTCCTTTGCAGGGTGGGTGGGTTTACAGTTGCTTATCCCACATTCCCTCAAAAAGCCCGATCTACACAATGCCACTAGCACCTATTTGTGTAAATGCCACAAGCAAAGCAGTGCAAATAAATACAAGTGGTGTAAGAAAAGCTACACATGCTGGTATGGCATGGATTAGGAAGATTAAAGGAATCCCACTAATCCATACCAGCAAATGTCACTCCCACTAAACATGAAAGCCAGATTGATTCCTCCTCGACACATCTGAGGCTGATATGCTAAGTTGATAGCAGCTGCAGCTACTTGAGGGCCAACCAATTCAATGAATGCATCTAGGATGAGATGTATTATTTCCTGTTCCTAAATGCCTAGATTTTCTAGTCCAAAATTTGTCTCTTTGAGGAAACCTCAGGCTGCGGAATGATCTGGCAGATCCAGAAATTCAGTTTTCGGTGGGAATTCTTCACCTCCTTGAGAATTCTGTGGCACAATCAAACAAAGTGATGTAAGGAAACACCACTTTTTTAAAAAGATCCATCCAACAATCACACTTAAAATGGTGAGAAAACAGAGCAGAGTTAGTGTTGCTATGATTACTGGCTCTGAAATATTCCCAGCCACAAGTACATCAGTCATCCAAGTGAGTCAGTATCATCATAACCACTAACAGCACAGGAACAATGGCATATGTGATACAGATTTAGCAGACATTCCCATCATAACTGCATTCAGTCTAAACTTACTGCATGTTTCATTTTGTGTGTGTATGTGTAAGGACCATAACCCATTTTCCAACCAGTATTTTGAAAGGAAAACCTCATTCTTCATTTCCTGCAGTTGAAACTCAAAAGAAGTTGTATAATTTATAGTCAATCTGGGGGAACTGACCATTGCCAGACTGACTTCTGCTCTCAGCATTCCACTGAAATTGTCCTCCCACAAATGACTGACAGTCTCCTTGATGCCAAATCCAGAAGTATTTCCCTCTCCTCATTTTTGGTCACCCAAACCTGCTTGCTTGACATTCCACAGCTTTCCATGAGAGTTGTGGGGCTGGTCCCCTTTCTCCCTGTTTTGTGGTTTGTCAAATTTGGGAGGGAATTTTGGGCAAACCCCAAAACAGGGAGAAGGTGGGGACACAAAGTCATTTGCACCATTTGGAGGGGGAAGAGAGGAAGCCTTCAATGGTGGGGAGCTTCTTACCACCACTTCCTCCTCCTCCTTCTTCTTCTTTTAAAAGTTTCTCGCACTTTGGGAAGGAAAAATGGTAGTAGCAACCAGAGCTCTGCTACTGTGCTGCTAGAAGAACTGACAGTTTTTACATTTATTTTAAGGAGGAGGAAGAGGAGGAAGATGAATAAGCCTCTCTGTTGCCATTCTAAGCCCCTTCACTTCCCCTCAAAACCACTGAAGGGGTCAAATCGCATCTTGTGAAACCCAAACTTCTGCTAACAATTTGCTACCTGTGTATGGAGTGGTGAATTGGGGGTGGCCATTTCAGTCCATCCCTACCTGTCCTTCGCTGGTTCTCTTCCTCCCTGTCTGATCACTCGTTCAATGTTTCCACAGGGATAAGTTCTTCCTCTGCGTTCACCTGCAAGATCAAGGTCTCTCTATGATCTTTTTTTGGCCCTCTTCCATTCCTTGGGTGATGTCATTTAGTACCACCATGATGCTAATGATACAGAGTTCCATCAGATGAGTGTTTTCTTGCACACTTATTACTGGGCACTCATGGACTTCTGCAGGACCCTCTTATGATGTTGTCTGCTTTCCGAGTACCTCCTGATCCTTCTAGTCTTCTTCGTGTAACAAAACAACACCCCAGTAAGTCTGACTTATTTTAAAAAACAGAAGTTGCTGCTATCTCCCGCTGTGTGCAGGAGAAGCAGCAGGATCAAAATGGCCCACTGAATGGGCCACGTGCATATTGTTTACATCCTCTTTCAAAGGAGGAAATAATGAGAGACAAATGCACAGGCGGAGAAGTGATGGTAAGCAAACACAATTTTCCACCATGTGATGGCACTCACAATCTCTATGTCTCTAGGGGGTAGGTCTGTAGGTACGCCCCAGACCTTTCCTCCATTCAATCCTGCTTCTCCAACTACCTTTTGATATTTCTGTGCGGATGCTTCATTCCCATCTCTTTCTTCCTAAGCTGTCATCTCTTTTTATGCTATTAATATCTATTGACTTCACCATACACTCCGATCAGGCATGAAGCTGTAGCTTTATTTTTTATTCCTCCTCTTCCTCCTCCACTCCTCATGCTCAGTCCAGAGAGAAGAATCCATCTCTTCTCCCTGTACAACTTCCACCCCCACCCCCAGAATACCCCCATGATATCCTGTCTCTCTGTCTTCCTTCAAATACCTCCTGAAAACCCACCTTTTCCATGCTTTTTTGTATTTAAAAAAGACACATTAAATTTTATTCTTATTACATTTTTATCCCACATATCTGGTTCTCCCTGCCACTGCTTTATTCTCACAACAACCCAGTGCAGTGGGTTTGGTTGAGAGAGAGGGACTTGCCCAAGGTCACTCCGTGCACTTCATGGCTGACTGGGAGATTTGAATTGGGGTCTCTCGACTCCTAGGCCACAGCTAGACCTAAGGTTTATCCTGGGATCATCCAGGGTTCGCCCCTGCCTGAGCACTGGATCCCCTGTGTGTCACCTAGATGAATAGGTTTGACCCCTGTACGATCCAGGGATAAACCTTAGGTCTAGCTATGGCCTAATACTCTAATGCAATGGCTCCCAAACTTGGGTATGTAGAAGTTGTTAAGACTATAACTCCCATTTTCCCCAGTCAGTATGCCCAGTAGTCAGTGGTGATGGGGGTTGCAGTCCAACATCATCCGGAGACTGAGGGTCTATTTTTTCTGTACTTAATTACAACTGAGTATCAGTAGTTGCTCCCACTTGTAGCTGATGATAGAGAGAGATGTAGAGACAGAGGCCTTAGCTAGACCTAAGTATTATCCCAGGCAAATGGAGGGGTCATCCCTGCCTGCTCCCAGGTTCCCCTGTGTGTCATTTGGATGCACAGGGATGATCCCGGGATATAGGCCTGGTTTAGCCATGGCCAGAGTTATGACTGCACTGACATATGAATGATTGTGGGTTTGATCAAATGAGCAATTAAAGATGTACAACTTCAGAAGGTGGTGTGGTATAGTGGCTAAGAGAGACTGAACAGCAAATCAGGGAGCCAAGTGCTTGCCTCTTACCTCTATTAATAACTCACTACGTGGGCCTTACCCAAACAATGCTCTCTTGAATTCAGTTCACCCTTCTCCCCAATCTACATTATGAGGATAATCATATAGGGCTACTGTAATGATTCATCATGTAATGTCTGCAAAGCACTACAAACACTCTAGAGCACTATAAAAAAATGCTTGATGCCATTCACTGTGGTGCTGCCTGTTGAATGAAGGGAAAGTTACATCATGGCGTTTGTGCAGCCAATGAATGGTACGAAGCCGAGTCAGTATCATGAGAAACCAAACTACCCTCTATATTTCCTCTTATGAAAAATGATCACAGAAGGTCAGAAGCTAGAATTAGATCGTGGATTTTATTGGGAAATGCTGTGATACAATTTCACCAATCATTGGACATGATTAAATGGGTTTTGTGCGCTTGGGTATAAAGTAATTGACATCTGCTTATTCCCAGCCTTCCTTAACCTGGAGCCCTCCAAATGGTTTTGACTACTGTTGCTATCATCCACAACCATTGGTCATTTTGTGCGGAGATGATGGGAGTTGTAGTCCGAAATTTCTAGAGGCACCAGATTGTAGATGTCTCCTGTGATCCACGATGAGCTGCTTTCTATAGCCAAAGCCTCAGGTTTTATTTGGATTAGGGAAAGAAGGTAACTATAGTACGTATTAGCTTCTGCATCTCTTCCTAATCCACTATGTTCCTTTAGTTTTATCCATAGCAGACTAGGAACATGTGCTTTAAGGGTCCAATGGACTTTAAACATGTATTTGCTAGTTAAGAGGAACACTTAATTCTGTACAATATTATCTAACATGTTCAAACAGGCAGCATCCTGCTAACATGTTCAATGTTAATTTATTTATTTATTTATTTATTACATTTATATACCGCCCCATAGACGACACTCTTGGGGCGGTTTACAAAACACTTCATATCAACATCCATTCCTATAGTTGCCTCCTGGCTTTCAAAATACATTTTTTAAAGGACAAAATTCAGAAATCTGTTTTTAAGTTTTAAAACCCTCATTTCAAATCCAGCATTTTTTGCTTTGCTTTGTATGTCAAATCCAGCTATTCTTGCAGTGAATTAATTTGTACTTCACTGGTAAAGAGACTGTATAAAATACCTTCCCCCACCCCCACCCCCGAGGAACGACAGTAGGACATTGGGCAGAAAGATTCTGCACTTGGATTGCATAAACTGCTATCAGCATAATGCAAAGTCTGAGCAATCAAAGGCACAGTAGAGGGAAAATCCAGCATTTCACCAAAGTATGATCCCTCCATATACTAAGAGTAGACAGTGTGTTCACAAATCAGATTTTATATTATATCAGGCTAGGCTTTATACTGAAGTACTTCACTAACAATAATTTAATCACTTTAATCAGCTGTTGAAATTAGCAGGCCGTTTAGACCAAGAGTAGTCAACTTATGGCCTGCCAGCTGTTTTGGCCTTCATTATGCCTCACCATTTGCCTATGATGGGAGTTTTAGGTGAAAAACTCTGGAGGACCACAAGTTGCCAGCCCCTGATCCAGACGAACAGCTCATCATACGTTATAACTATCACAGGAGTGCACCACTGCAAGTAGAGGACTGCATGACTGAATTCTTTCTTCTTATAAAGCACTGCACATAGCAAAGGAGATGTCAAGCAGCAGGGCTCTAGCCCAGCCTTCTCTCTGACATGCTTGACACAGGAAATTGGGTTGTGGTGGTGGTGGTGGTGATATGGAGGAGCATTCAGTTATATGAGTTCCCAACTGCAATATGAAGTGGTACGGTCCAGGCACCAATTTACGCCCTCATTTGGGGCTCCATCACACCAGCGATTTATTGCACACTCCCCATGCCTGATATGCAGTTTTGCAGCCACATGACGTCGTCCATGTCCTGCACTCATTTCGGCTCTTATCCTCCATGTTTCATTTCTTTTTGGAGCAGGGGAAGTCTGGATTATTTCCCCTCCCTGTGAAATAAATGCTCCCGTCCCTCCTGGGTATTTCTGTGGTTGTGTTCTATCGACCATCCCGTTCTTTGTTGGGGGGAGTGTCTAAGGGTGGCTTCAGCCCCTTGATTTCAGTGGTTTTAAGCAGATGCCCAAATTTATTCTGAATGGTGGCCTACGTACATATTTGCTTGGCCAGTGAACTGTTTAGGACTGGCATCAAGGATAGGCATTGTTGGGCAGCTGCCAAGGCCCACACCCCAATGGGGTGGGGGTGGGGGCACTGCTACCTTCTGGGTCCTCCTGATCCTCCTCCTTGTTACTGCCTGCATGCTAGCAATGAAATGAGTGAGACGATGGAGCAGCGTCCATCACTCTCCTTGTGCTCTCCCTCTGGGTGGTTTTGCAGATTGGGCACAGAGGGAGAGGGCAAGTGAGGGCACCTTGCCCAAAGTTCCCCCAAACCTGGAGCTGTTACTGGAACCACTGACTATGTAGATGAGACAATTAAACCCATGGTCTCTATATACCTGGCCTAGAATCCTTCCCACATAAAGATGCTGACATCCAGCATCTAATCTGTCTCATTTCCTCTCTTCCAACACATTTTCCAGCAGATTATTAACAGGATATATTGTCCTTCACTTCCTGTTCTATTGCTGTCTACAGCTAAAGTTACAAACCCCAGCGGCAATTGCCTTCTACTTCTGGAGGAACAAATTGAGGCTAGATATAGTGATTTTTAAAGCCTTTGGAGCGGAAATAAGTCACTCAGATGTGAAATAAAATGTTAAATCCTGCAATTAAAATATTTACTAGAATTGTATAAAGTAAGTAAAATGCAAAGAAACAGAGCTTGTCTTGGTTATGCTTTTATACTGTATTTTATATTATGGTTTTATACTGTTGTTTTATACTTTGAATTGTCTTAATTTCATAAACCACCCAAAGAGCTTTGGCTATTGGGTGGTATAGAAATGCAATAAATAAATAAATAAATAAATAAAGTATCCCCCCCCCCCGAAAAACTCAGCAAACCCAGGTTAGCCATGCTGAGTACATTGGACAGGGAGCTGTAGCCAAATTCTGCCTCTGATGAGTGTAGCTATACCAGGGGTTAGGAACATTGTTTGTTTGTTTACCCATGGGCCAAACTGGGAAAGGTCTACAGGGCCACATTCCATTTGTATGTCTACTCAGAAGTAAGCAGGACTGAATTACTCAGCAGCACTTTCAGATAGCATCCCAAATACCATGCCTCTGCATGTCTACTCAGAAGCAAGCAGGTCTCCTGCCTGCAAAATGCACAGTTCAAAATCTTTGCAACGTCTCAATTCTTTGCAGGGTCTCTAATGATTAATTGCTTTTAAACACCCTTTTATCTCTAATAAGTGATTGGAGATAAGAGCAAAAGAAGCTTGCAGCTGGAAGGGGAGCCACATTTTGGGGCAGCCAATGTTCCCCATCCCGGTACTATTTAGAAGATACATTTTTCAAAGCATGGGTTTGTCTCTTTGCCACTTTACAGTATTTCAATGTCCACTTACAATGCAATGTCTGCATCACCCCTGAGGGTCTGTTAGTTCGCTAGCCGGTCGGCTAGGCTGCTGGAAGCAGATGTCAAAGTCTTTCATAACCCCAGTGTAGATTCTAGGTCCTTCCTTCCTGGTCTCCAGGCACAATGTCAACAGTCACACAAAAAGAAGAAAGCAGGCCACTAGTAACAAAACAACATTCCCAGTCTTCTTCTTGCTAACTTCCTCAGCTTCCTTTGTTATTTCATGTCTGAGCGCACTGATAACTTTAATTAAAAGTGCATGCCTTCCTATCTCTAAATAAGGACAAAACTCCTAACCTGGTATATTTTAATGATCTCTTTTAAGATCTGAAAGGATCTTGGAGAGGAACTTTCCTTTTCTTTATAGTTTTCATTAAAGAGACCCTTAACTGAGCACACAATCCAATGTCTACAGGTGTTTCCAGACGAGGCTATTATCACCCTATTGCCCTGCCTCATTCGCCCAATGTTGCTTTCCACTCAACCCTAAAGCAAAAACAGGAGGAGAAAAGCATCCAAGAAAGGTGCAAAAAGGGGAGAAACGAGTTCTCAGGATGCTGAACTTGTTATTTTTGTATATGAGGTTGAGAAGCCCGACACGTTTCGGCCTGTATTTTTGCTAAGCCTTCTTCAGGGGGCTGTAAGTAATTGAAATACATATTGTAAATACATATTGTAAAACATGAAAGGAACAACACATAGTAAAAGTATATTCTTATTGTAAAATTAACATATGGCCACAGGGGGCTCTGTACAGATGAAATATGTTTAAAACATTTTTTTTAATGTTTTATGCTAGGCCCCTGAAGAAGGCCTAGCAAAAATACAGGCCAAAACGTGTTGGACTTCTCAAGCTAATCTAAAAAAATAAAAAGTTCAGCATCTTGAGAACTCATTTCTCCCCTTTTTGCACCTTCCACTCAACCCTGCCATGTTCTGCTTTCCCTTTGTCTACTTTTTCTCACCAATTGAAGCTTTTTTAAAAGCCCAATTGCAGTGCGGAGGGGGTGATTGGGACAAAGGGGCTGAAAGGGGAGCCCAAAGTGGGCAGAGCCAGGGGCGTAAATCTGTAAAGCCCCAATTCTATCGATATACATTGCTTCCCAAAATTAAAGTTAGAATGAAATTTTAAACCCCAGGAGGGGAACCTTTATTCTGTTAAGGGCCAAATCCCACTAGGGGCAATGTGTCGGGGAGCGCATGGTAGCAGTGAGCTGGGCCAGAGCCAAAAGTGTGTGGAACAATCTTTTTCCTTCCCCCCTCAGCTCTCTCTCTCCCTCTCTCTTACACACACACACTAATGTGTGAGCTGCCCAGCAAGGGACGGAGCACTCTTGGCAGAGGCCTGGGGGCTCTCTTAAATGTGCCGGGTTGGCACTGCCTCCCAGGGTGGTAGTCAAGGAAGGAGAGCAGCCATCCAGGTACTGTAGCCACCCTCCACCCTCTTCCTGGTAGAGGTGACCATCGCTGGTCGCCTTCCACCAGGGACTGCTTCCTGATTGGCCGCAGAGCAACAACAGATGGCAGAACTGTACTGATGTTGCTCCCATTGGGGGTAAGTCCCTGGTTTTTCCCAATGCGCACCTTCCCAAGAAAGCTCCACTGTGACTGTGAAGCTGCGTCTGCTTCCTGTAACTGATACAGTGCAGATCCGTAGCCACCACAGGACTTTCCCTGTATATAGACAGCCGCCCTGAACTTACTGCTTGCAGAAGGATTTTGAAATCCTGAATTAGACCACCTGAATTAGACCACCTGAATTAGACCAAGGGTTGCCCACCCCTGATTTAAGGTTCTAGAAAAGAACAGCATTAATCCAAAGGCTCTGCTGTTCTCTTATCAAGGCCACGCTTGGGCTGTACCCAAATCCGAGACTCTGATTGATCCTTAATGGGGGGGGGGGAAAGAACGAAATCTTCCCTGTGTACAGAAAATGAGCAAATCAGAAAAAAGTCAGGTCATTTCAATCATCTTCTAGATCTTCCCCCACCAGCTCACATTTCTGTGGAGTGTCAAGTTTGTTGCAAACCACCCAGAGAGCTTTGGATATGGGGTGGTATATAACTGTAATAAAATTAATAAATAAAAATGTCTAAGAAATGCTAGGATTACTGAAGGCTACAAAAGCTACATAGCCAACTATAGTGGTTTTGGGATTATTGCCTCTATCCTTTAAGAACTGAAGTTCTACTTGGATATTAACTACCCTATTTCTTTGATTCTAAGACACACTTTTTTCCCCATGTAAACATCTCTAAAAATGGGGTGCATCTTAGAATC
The DNA here is from genome assembly GCF_023053635.1 of Elgaria multicarinata webbii. NCBI lineage: Eukaryota > Metazoa > Chordata > Lepidosauria > Squamata > Anguidae > Elgaria > Elgaria multicarinata. Next base: position 16,812,141 of record NC_086177.1, on the reverse strand, counting down.
GCGGGTGTGTCTTAGGGTTTTTTTTTCTGTTGGTGGTACTGAAATTAGTGTGTGTCTTACAATCAATGGCGTCTTACAATCGAAGAAATACGGTATTACCTTGACTGGCTGAGTGAGACCAAAGACTGAGATTGTCTCTCCACTTTAAAGTGATGCAGATGAGGAATACTGCAGAACTCAAATGTGATTTCCACTAGTGTACAGGGTTCAATTTATAGCCAAACCCCACCCCGTTTGTTCAGAAAGAAGTCCAAGTGAATTAAATGGGACTTACTTCCCAGTAAATATGCTTAGGATTGCGGCCTTCAAGACTTGTGAACTTTCTTGGCCCAAATCATAATTAAGCCCCCCTCCCACCCAAAACCATAGGTTAATGTATAGGACATCACTGGATGTGCAAAAGCAAATTTGGTATTGCCAGATTTGCTTTTAGACCCGCTTTCCCCAATCTGGTCCCCTCTAGATGTTTTGGACTATAAACTCCCAGCATTCCTGACCATTAGACATGCTGCATGAGGCTGATGGGAGTTGAAGTCCAAAACATCTGGAGGGCACCAGGTTGGGGAAGGCTGCTCTAGGCCCTGGCATGCACTTGATGTCATCATGGCCTGATGACATCATTTCCCACTCATCATGAAGCTCCCTGGGTGACCTTGGGTCAGCCACTACTCAGCCTAAACTGCTCACAGAGCTCTTGTGAGGATAAAATGAGGGAGGGGGAAGAGAGAACTATGAGCGCCATCAGACGAGCATTTTATTGCATGCTTGTTACTGGGCACTCGTGGATTTTCACGGGTCCCTCTCACAACATCGTCTGCCTCCCAAGTGCCTCCCACTCCTTCTAGCCTTCTTCGCACCACCAAAGAAACCCCACCCCAGTAAGTCCGAATTATTTTTAAGGGCGGAAGTTGCTGCTATCTCCTGCTGTGTGCAGGAGAAGCAGTGGGATCAAAACAGCACACTGAATGGGCCTCAAGCATGTTGTTTACTTCCTCTTTCAAAAGAGGAAGTAATGAGGGACAAACACACGGGTGGAGAATTGACAGTAAGCAAACGTGATTTTCCTCCGTGTGATGACGTTCTATGTATGCTGCCTTGATCTGCTTTGGGCAAAGGCAGGATAGAAGCATACGGTAATATAGAAAACTATATGATGTGACCTCATGACATCTTCAGTGGCACAAAGCTTCTGGCCGCTGGGAGGCCTGACCACTGCTGGCCTGTGTCAGACCTATTTTGGACAGCTGGTGAATTCAACAGAATTGGCTTAGCTGAAGCAGAACCCCCAAAACTGCCCAGTAATCCCTTTAATTCCAGAGGTCAGCAGCAACTCTGATTTATAGCTACAACGCTCAGCAGAAAACAGACATGCTGAGAATCAAATAAGGAGTGCGCAGATGCAGGGGAGAAAAATAGCATGAATCTGAAGCTTTGTTGGGTGAGCGGTGGCTTGGCTCTTCAGCCGTGGGAACTGTTGCAAAGAAAAGAGCAAACAAAGCTCTTGCCGTGTGCCCTGTTCTCTCCCGTACGTGCCTGCTCCTTCTTTGGGACCTGGCTATAAAGTCAGTCGACTAACTGTTATGTCAGGACCAGTTACATCTGAAAATAAGAAAGAGAAACCTTCTTCAAGTCAATGCCTAGGACCAAGCTACATGTTACCATGAAGATCCCATCCTTATCTCCTGGTTTTTTTTTCTTAAACTGAAATACAGATTTATTTATTTATTTATTTTATTACATTTATATACCGCATCATAGCCAAAGCTCTCTGGGCGGCTTGGACAAGTTAAAAACAGTGAACATTAAAAACAAGTATACAAAATTTAAAACCATCAAGAACATAAAAACAACAATATCCTTTTAAAACAACTATTCTGGAGACAATTAAAAAACAAACTCCTCAGCATATGTTGTTAACTGCCTGGGAAAAGAAGAAAGTCTTAACCTGGCGCTGAAAAGATAACAATGTTGGAGCCAGGCGAGCCTTATCAGGAAGATCATTCCACAGTCGGGGGGCCACCACTGAAAAGGCCCTCTCCCTTGTTGCCATCCTCCGAGCTTCCCTCAGAGTAGGCACTCGGAGGAGGACATAAGATGTTGAGCGCAGTGTATGGGTAGATTCATGTCAGGAGAGGCGTTCCATCAGGTATTGTGGTCCCAAGCCGTGTAAGGCTTTATAGATTAAACATATAGGCAGCCAATGCAAGCGGGCCAGAATCGGTCTTATATGTTCGAACCTTCTGGTTCCGGTTATCAATCTAGCTGCTGCATTTTGCACAAGCTGCCAGTTTCTCTAGAGCAGTATTGAGCAGTGAGCCTTTCTCCCTCCCCCAGAGTGCCATTTTCCCAATTTCATTTAGCCTCCTCCATCCTGGGGTGTCATTTTCTGTTGCTTGCCCCATGAGGAACATTCCCCACAAAAGGCAAATAGCAGCTTGCAAGGGATGACTCTGATTGTGAAAATGGCACAGCGGAAATGGTTAAACGACCTCACACCCACACTGCGCCCTACAGTTGATTTTCATCCCCAAAAAATACAATAAAAATGGTTGGTCATTCACAGTTCTCCTGTGCGAAGTGTAGTTTGGCCCTCAAATGCAGCTTTTTCAGCCCAACGGTTTGATTGTTTGGGAGCAATTCTCATATTCAGAGACTTCAGTGTGGAACATGTAATAGGCAAGCACTGATTTATGATCCCTGCCATCTGCAGAGGCCACATGCAAATAAACACAAGGGTAATTGCTAGGCTCTTTCAAAGGATGATCCAGCAATAACAAAGCTAATGCTACAAAATCTTTATTGGGAGGACTTAGGAAAATATTAAAAACATCTGCATTTCTAGAATGCCTCACATTAGAATCAGGGATGCAGGTTGATGGGGGAGTGATGGGCAAGTTTAGAGTGGCAAATATGTCCAGAGAAAAACAGCTGATGTCTGGCATACTAGTGTTTCTTTAGAACCTCCCTTGTGGGGTCATACGCACAGGGTTCCATCTTGTGCTGCGTCTAGCTTATCCCGTTTTATCCTCACAATAAGCTTCATCTGGTGAGCGTTTTATTGCACGCTTGTTACTGGGCACTCACGGAGTTTGTCAGGTCCGTCACATGATGTCGTCTGCCTCCCACGTGCTTTCTGGCCTACCTTGCGCCACAAAAAAAACCCCGATATTTTTTTAAACTCGGAATCGCTGCTCTCTCCTGCTGTGTGCAAGAGAAGCAACATCATTAGAACAGCGGACTCAATGGGCCTCGTGCTCGTTCTGTACTTCCGCTTTTGAAAAGAAGAAGTAACTGAGGAATGAAAACACGGGCGGAGAAGCGAAGGTAGGGAGCATGTTAACCCCTGGTGTGATGGAGCTTAATGACTCTGCAATGCAGATTAGGCCAGACTGTCTCCAAGCAGGTGCTCTCCAGGTGCACTGCAGTGCAATTCCCATCAGCCCCAGCCAGCATGGCCATCTATGCTGAAGGGGAAATAAATTAAAGACAGAATAGAAGGGGGGAATGAAGGTGTCTTGCGAAGAATGGGAGAGTAAAGGGAAGCTATCCACCCTTCCTAAATTCAGTATTCATCTCCCATTTCTATTTCTAATCTTTTTCATTTTTAGAAATAACTGAGCTCGCTTAGTCAATCCCAAGTAAGTGAATTCTTAGGAAATGCCCAACAACATACAAAAGTAGTTTGAAATTTCTTAGGCTCGCTAGACAGTTTTTCTTCCCATGGCACAAAAATGTGTACAGCTGCACATTAGAATCAACTCTGCTGAAGTCCTGATCCATTCCCTTGCTACACCTGGCTATAACATCTGGAATGGCAGAGCTCCTATACATAAGTTGGGATGCTCCACATGTGCTTTGTTGGAGTCAATGACCTAGTTCATACATCATAACAAACAAACCTAGTTTTCACATCACAGCAGCAATTCCCGGGCTGTTTAACAAACGAATGGCAATTGTTAGGTTAACTCTAGGGTGTTTAACCCATAAACAACACAGAGTTTCCAGGCTTGCATATCATGAAACAACCCAGGAACGGAGCATTCTTGGGTTGCTAGCGAATAGCGGAAATAGATTACATGCAGTTTGCGCACTTTGTTCATCCCCGCAATTCCTCGGTTAAACAACCAAGGCCATTGCTAGACGAGGCGTTAGCGCAGTGTGAGGCCCGGTCTCCCTCCTGTGCATCCAGATGTCGCACAGGGGATTCTGGGGTCAGGCCAGGCTAAGTCCTTGCTTGAACCGGCATAAGCGGATTCGCTTATGACCTGGTTTTTTCCGCAGCCCCGGCCTCAGGCCGGGGCTGCGGAAGGTCTAGCAGGGTCCGTGGCTTTTCCCAGCTGCTCGCTTACTCGCGAGTAGCCGGGAGAAGCCACGGACTGGGCACAGCGCTCATATGAGCACTGCGCCCATCGGGCCGGGGGGGGAATCACAGGGGGGGAGCTGCAGCTGGGGGAAAGGCCGGACCCAGCAGGAGAGAGGGGGGAAGAAGGACGGGCACGGGCATCGGGGAGGGGGGGAAGAACGATGGGGGACAGGGCATCAGGCATCGGGGAGGGGGGGAAGAAGGACGGGAGAGCGAGTGGGCATCGGGGATGGGGGGAAAGAAGGACAGGGCATGGGGGATGGGGGAAAGAAGGACGGGCGAGCGAGTGGGCATCAGGGACGGGGGAAAGAAGGACGGGCGAGCAAGTGGGCATCGGGGAGGGGGGGAAGAAGGACGCGGACAGGGCATCGGGGAGGGGGGAGGACGGGCGAGCGAGCGGGCAGGGGGTCATCAGGCATTGTGGGGGGGAATCAGGGGCAGGGGAGCGGGGACCCTTTATTTTTTAAAAAAAGTACTTACCTTTTCGGCGGTGCGCTCCTGCGCACATGGCCCTTTAAGGGGGGAAAACACGGAGCGCGTGACGGGGCTTTCCCTTTTCCCGTCGCGTGCTGACTTCTGGAAAAGGGAGATGGCGCGCGCTAGCTGTAGCGCGCCGTTGCCCTGCCTCCCAGACGGATTATCAGGTAGGTCTAGCAAGGCCCCAAGTCTCTGTGTACTGTCTCCCAACCACCCAGAGTTCTAGGTTCAGAAATCATGATAAACAACACAGGAATGGGGTGTCCCTGGGTTGTTTATCTCAATTGGAGCAAGTGGGCAGGAACCAGCACGCATGTTCACTCCCATTTCTCTTTTCTACAAGCCATGGTTTCTTAACTGTGGATTGTTATGACATGTGAACCTGGCCATAAGGCTTGCTATTTATCCAAGAAATGAAAACAGTCAGAAGTTACTCCAAAGTGGGTGACATGAGGCTTAAAATGTAGATTACCCCGTTGCTTAATAGAATAATTCACTTCAGTTTAACATTCACCATATGGCAATATTGAGCTTGTCCTGCAATCTGCAATCCATGTACTTGAATGTATTTGGATTTATCCCACAATACACCTGGATATGTGGGCAGTCAATCCTCTTTTTCCTTTTTAACAGTACTTAACGGGTGATGCAGCTCTCTAAGGTGCACCATCTGTTCACTGACACCTAGAAATGGGTACATGCAAACAAAATCTTCTCACAAAAGGAATTGACTAATCTAAACCTTGGGACTTTATCCTCTTCAGAGTTCAGCTATATTCATTTTCTAGAAGGCCTAGTTATAGAATGGCAGAGTGTTCTTGGTAAAAGAAAAAGGAAACATATGATCACAATGCATGTGAATAAGAAGCCCAGTGGAAAGAAGATGAAAAGCTCCATCCGACAAGCACTTTATCGCACGCACATTACTAGGCACTCAATGGAGTTTGCTCAGGTCCCTCACATGACGTCGTCTGCCTCCTGCGTGCCTTCTGGCCTTCCTTGAGCGACAAAAAAAAAACCCTCTTTAAGTCTGATGGTTTTTTTAAACTCGGAATCGCTGCTCTCTCCTGCTGTGTGCAGGAGAAGCAGCGCCATTAGAGCAGCAGACTCAATGGGCCTCGTGCTCGTTCTGTACTTCCTCTTTTGAAAAGAGGAAGTAACTGAGGAACGAAAACACGAAGGTAGGGAGCATGTTAATCCCCGGTGTGATGGAGCTTAAAGACATATTTGACTCAGCTTTCTCAATGTGGTACAATTTCAGAATTCTGAAGGGGTGCTGGTGGTGCCAAGATTCTCAGCGAGGTTTAAAGCCTCGCTCGTGGTTATTTTCTAATGTGTTGTGGGAAAAGCAAATATAAGAGGCATTTGTTACGAAACTCTCTTCAAGATTCCAGGCAAAAGCTTTAACTTCAAAATAACAAAGCATGTTTCATTTTGTCCTGGCTCAGTCCTGTGACCTCGTGACGATGCAGCAACTGATTACTGTCTGAAAGCGGTGGGTATATTAAATGAAACTAAGGCCTTAGCTAGACCAGCCTTTATCTCAGGGCGAACCCCGGGATCGTCCCTGTGCGTCTAGATGACACACAGGGGATCCTGGGATCAGGGAGGGATCATCCCTCCCTGGCCCGGGATACAGCCCTACACTTTGAGCCTGCTTTTTCCGCGGTCCCAGGCTGAGCCCAGGACCGCAGAAGGTGTGGCCCGTTGCTGCGGCTTGAGCCAGCTCCGCATGATTACTTGCACGGAGCCAGGAGCACTGCTCCCATCGGGGGTAGGGTGGGGGGAGCAGGGAAATCATTTTTTTTAAAAAAAAAAAACCTTACCTTTCCGCTCGTGCGCTGCCGACCCTTTAAGAATTTTTTTAAATGGTGGGCGCGACGCCTCTCTTCTTGAGGTCGTCGCGCCTTGCATGTAAACGAGGGCGAGATCTCGCGTTGTTCACAATGCGAGGTCTCCCCTCCTCTCCCCCAGACTTTACTGTATGTCTTGCTAAGGCCTAAGTGCTGCAAAATTGCAGTAAAATTGCTTGAAGTCAGTAGTGGCAGGATGAAGCGTTCTGCATACAAATGCATACAGCTGAAAACATACAAATAAGCCATACCCTCAGATCAAAAAACCAAATGAGCAGTCTTTAAGACTGTGGTTTTAAGACTGTGGTTACATTTTCATTAATGCCTTACATTAACTACCCAGTGGTGCAAATCCAAGTTGTCCAAGCTGGCTAAAATACGAAGTGTGGGTTCCTGAAGAGAACAGAAGGAGACTTCTTCTTCGCCTATATCAGGGGTAGGGAACCTGTGGCCTCCCAGATGTTGTTGGACTCCATTTGCCATGAGCCCCAGCCAGCATGGCCAAAGGTCAGGAATAATGGGAACTGTAAAGCAACAACTAGTGAGCCAAAGCTCCCCACCCTTGTTTTATATCCCTTCATTCTCTACCCTATTCACATCTGCATTTCTCCTTCCAAACTGGCTCCATAAACTTTGCAAACAGTTCTGCATCCCTGAGGTCAGCAAATGTATTAATTTATCTTTTTCTTTGTGTTATTTTCCCTTTCTTCCTTCTTTGTCTTTCTATTTCTTTCTCTCTGTTTATGCTCATTCCTCCGCCGCCCCTTTCTTGCTCTCTGTCATTCCCCCCTTTCTTTCTATCCTAAAATGTTCCGGGATAGCATTGCTGCAAGACTGAGGGTTGTGGTAACTGTTTATGCAGGGGTGGGGAGCTTAGAATAAACTCTGAATTTCAGCGAGCTCACTGTGGGGCTGGATGCAAGGACAAGCCAGATACCAGAACCACTGACAAGCCAAATGAGTGTTTTAAGTAGTTCTGCAGAGAGAGGTGCATGGTCCAGGCCTTGCTTCCCTAGGACAGCCTGCTCAAGGCGTAAAGGGATGCCTCTGCTCTTTTACACAGGCATGAGAGCCAATGGTGCTGGCAGGCCTCTAGCAGCCTCTATGCTGGGTGGAGGGTTTGAGGGTCTTCCTAGGCTCCAGTGGTTCTGAGGATGATTGACAGAGAACGGAGACAGAGCTACCTCCTCAGGCAGACGAAACGTCACTCCTTCTCTGTGGAAGTCTTTAGCAGGACAGCCAGTCTTTTCCAGCCTTAGAGCTCTTGGGTTATGTGCATCAGGATCAAATCCGTCCCAAAACGTTTTGCTCCTGAGACAGCTCAAACCCAAGCACCGAGGTTGCTTTGTTTTCGGCATCTGCTAAAGACATTTTTATTTCAACAAGCATTTCCTGAATGACCAGCCACGGTTTTATTGGTTTATCGTGACTTTAACATTCTTATTCTTTTGTACTTCAATTCTTTTTTCTTTACTGTTCACTGCTCAGGCATCTTTTTTAGATATAGAGCAGTTTATTGACATTGTAAATAAATAAAAATAAATCAAGGTGCATGTCACCCAAGCCCAACCAAATTATTTTGGAATCTGAAGCAAAAAAACAAAACAAAAACCCAAGCACTGATAGCCTCCTCCCTGGCTGTAAAAATAAGATTAAAATAATTTTTTAAAACTAACAATTTCCTGCCCTTTCATCACACCCCAAATCCGCTGGTTGAGATATTTTGCCTCATTCTGCCTAATAGGACCAGGCCTGGTCAGGGCCCTGGGCTATGACAGGAGCTTCTTTTTAACTACAACAACAACAATACGTTTGAAAGACCGTATTCTCCCTTATGAGCCTGCCCGTGCTTTGAGATCTTCTAGAGAAGCCCTTCTTTCAGTCCCAACATCTTCACAGGCGCGCTTGGTGGGAACATGGGAGAGGGCCTTCTCGGTGGCTGCTCCAGTGCTCTGGAACTCTCTTCCCGGGGAAGCTAGACTGGCTCCCTCCTTGATGGGCTTTCGGAAGCAGGCTAAAACTTTCTTGTTCCAGCAGGCTTTTGGAGAATAATCTGGCCCTCCATCTATGTTAATGTCTTATAATTTTGTTGTGTATTTTAAACGTTTATGTCCCCCCCCCCCCCCCGTATGTTTTAAACTTTGTAAGGCTGCCTTGAGGCCCCGCATTGGGCAAAAGGCGGGATACAAATAAATATAACAACAACAACAACAACAACAACAACAAGCTAAAATCCTGCTGATGGAAGAAGGGGGAGCTCAGGAACTGAATCCAGAGTCCAGCTGTTGAACACCGATCAATGGCATTTTAGGCTTTTAAAGAGCAGTTGGATCAAAGGAATCATACACAGGTCCTGTCTGCAACATGAAGTTCTTCATCCACCTCAGCAGATGCATGTGGAAGCCTGCTTCTATGCATATAGCTGGGTCAGGGTGATTAGCACTGCAATCCTACGCCTGCCTCCTCAGAAGGAGGCCCACTGAGTTTAAAGGGACGGGATGTATTCCCAACTAAGCATGTCTGGGACTGCAGCCTCATTTTATAAATAAATAAATAAACCCCAAGTTATACAAAATGAATGCTTACAGCAGGGGAGGGCAACTTCCAGGGGTGGGGAATCCCGCCCCCCACAGAACCCCCCAAGGGGGAGTGCACTCCTTCCATTGCAAAAACTGTTGGTGGCACTGCCAAATTTGCTGCCATGGAAGCAACACCCCACGGCCACCACCGATTTTACATGCAAACAAGGCACGTGGGGAGAACACACATTGTTTAGAAGCAGGATTGCGTTCATGAGAGGCTTCTGGGAGTGTGGTTCTGCTTCTAAACAAGGCATGCACTCCCCATATGCCTTGGTTAGTTGAAAAAAAATCACAAGGGGGGTGGTTGTTTGCTGTGGCAAATTTAGCTGCGGCAGGGTCAGCGGCCTCAAAATTGGTGAGGGGAGCTGCATGCGGCCAGACATCAAAGGTATGTTGGCTTACACTATCAAAGAAGGCACATAACATCACATAACACTTGCACAATTTTACCTGAAACATCTCCAGTCAAAGGATGATGATGATGATGAATAAATAGACCTCTAGTGAGTCACATCCTTCTTGAAGGTACTTCTGCAGGAAAAACATGTTTAAAATAACTACAATGCACAAAGTGTGCTGCAACGCCTATTTTTCTGAATAACCAATGCAAAAAAAAGTAGGCATCTCACCGCATTTTTGGTTTCTGTAACAGAGGATGGACACCACAATGATTTTTATTGCTAGATTACAGTCCAGGGAGCTGAGCCCTGAAAGGGCTCGCTATTGTGAGACAACTTGGGTTTGATTGTTTGACAATCAACCATTCTCCCATCGTGCGTTTCTGGATCACATTCTACCACCACAGTTTGCATCTAGCGACATCTGGCAAGGCTAAAGAGGCAAGAGCTGAGAAGATCTATGGCTGGTGCCAAAATCTGATTGCTGTCAAAGCAAATAAACAGTTTCAACTTACAACTGGTGCCGTGTGCTATAATAAAGGCTTGTGAAACTAATCATCAAGGTTTTTTTTTTCCATTTTCTACCTTCCTCAGTTTAGGCAGTAGGGAGATTTTGTGTTTTTAAAATTAAGAACACAGAATTTTCTGAAAAGCTGGCTTAATTATACAGCTCCCGCTGAATCTTTCTGAAGAATCAAGTAACTAAAGTCTGTAGAAATCAGTTGGATTACCTTTAAGTAACCGTGCTTAGAATTTCAGTGCAAGTGATGATGTCACAAGACTGCAGGCTGTACTTTATAGACGGTGCTTTTAAATTTCCTTCTTTCATCATCTTGGCTTCTTTGCCAGGTCAGCCTCTCTTCTGCCTGCCTCCCACCTGGTCTGTTTGCTTTGTTCTTGCACCTATCCTGTTACAAACAATTCTCCAGGTGTGATACCATTGCTGGAGGGTACTGCACCTGTTGTAACTGTTGTCGTTGTTATTGTTTTCCTCTCAGGAGAGAATTTCCCTGTTTGTTCCCAATGCCAAGGCTATGCCATTGTTGCCTGGGAAGGAAAGTTGGAAGCGCGCATTTCCGTCTAGTCCCTCAACCTTTCCTCTAAGATCTGCTGCAGCATGACTGGCAAGAGGCCACTGCGATCTCACTTGCCCATTCTTTGTACGAAATGCTGCCTCTTTAGCCGCTCTCTGCAGAGAGAAACTGAAGTCAATCTTCAGTATGCAAATAAACAGGAGCCCAAGGGGGGATTAAGGCCATAGCTAGATGAGGGCTTATCCCGGGGTTCGCCCCGGGATCATCCCTGTGCATCCACATGATGCACAGGGGATCCTGGGAGCAGGGAGGGATGATCCCTCCATTTCCCTGGGAATTTGCCCTACCCTTGCAGCCCGGTTTTTCTGTGGTCCCGGGCTGATCCCGAGACCACGAAACGTGTGGCCGGGCATCGCGGTTTGTCCCGTGCATGGGCCGCAGAGCTCCTCAGTTGCTCTGAGCCCATCAGGGGTGGGGTGAGGGAGTGGGGATTTTTTTTAAAAAAACAACAACCTACCTTTGAGCACATGAGCACTCATGCACTTCTTCTGGATTTTTTTAAAAGAAAATTGCGGTCGCGATGCCCTCTCCCTCCAAGGTTGTCCCACGCCATATGTAAACAGAGGGGGAGATCTCGCGATAAAAATATCGTGTGATCCTCACCCCTCCTCCACGCTAGACCAGGTAGGTCTAGCTGAGGCCTAAGACTTGGATTTCTTGAACAGCAAACCTACATGCCTATTATTATTATTATTATTATTATTATTATTATTATTATTATTATTATTTACATTTATATACCACCCCATAGCCGAAGCTCTCTGGGCGGTTTACAAAAGTTAAAAACAATGAACATTTTTTTAAAAAAAAGACAATATCCATCTTTCTCAAATGAAAGATATGTTTTCAACTGAAGCTCTATCGGAACCCCGGGCCTATCTTGAGTCTTACCAGTAAGTTGTTGCAATTAGAACAGGATTTCTGTGCTGAATTCCCCATTTATAAAATGCAGAGACAGTTTGAAGGATAGCAGCCCAAGGTGGGGGAGGGAGCAGCAACCTCAGGTGCCATTTTTTACCCCCAGCCATTTCCTTGTAGGCCACAATCCTGCTGCCACACAGCTGCCAGATGTTAGCAGCAAACTTCTTTGGAGCCTTAGAAATGACATATATCCTTTTTAATTCTCCGTAGATGTTGGCCACCAAAACTGAATGGCAAGATTTAATGGTGTTTTGCTGCCATGCCAACAAATTTGGTGGTGCAAGAGTGTTGGCACAGGGCTGCACAGTAGGACAGGGGAGAGAATATATGGCCCACGTGTTGCCCACCCCAAGATATATAGTTTTATAGAATTCTAGTTTTGGGGGATGGCAGACTTATCTTGAAACTGTGTGAAGTTTTCAATGTGTTTTGCAATATGCCATGATGGTAGTGTTAGTTGTTGAAAAAGCAGCCATGTTGGTCATAAGAAATATTCCAAAACCCATGATAGAGTAATACGTATATTAGGCCATCTCAGGAAAATGTGCAAACTTTCAAGATCTCCAGGACATTAGGCAAGATGTGACAAAAAGCAGGTGGTGGGTGGTGGTGGTGGTGGGGAAGATGAAATGACAAAGACTGACAAAGGTGAAATCATGAAGTCTACATGGTCGCAATTTTGAGGCAAAATGTGGGAGGACGCTCCAGATATTAAAGGAGGCTCTACCAAAGAGGTGGACGACCAGATTTTCCAGGTAAACCACCCCAGCAATACCGATGATGATGATGATGATTTTAATAACCCCAGGATCTTTATCTACCAGAGAATCCTCACTGAATGCCTGGAAAGAGACTCTGGGATTTGGAGCTAATGGATAAACTGTCCAAAGATCTGTAATGACGTCTATGCTCTGTGGCACGTGTTTATCACATTCGGCAACAGCCATAGAAGGGACATGCAACCAGCTAGGCAATGCCAATGGTTTATTCTTGTAAAAATGGCTCGTTGAAACGCTCCATTGTGTTTGATGGTTGATTTAAATACTATGAAATTTAATTATAATATATTTTTTAAAAAAATAATGTTGGTCATAATTTCTGATGGTGTGCTTGGTTAAAAATAGAAGTCAATAGGAACCACATTGAGCAAAACTGGTAGGATGGTTTTACCTACTAGTTGGAGTAGTAGCTTTACAGAGTAATTTACCTCAGAGAATACAGTGGTGAGAAAAAGTTTATGAACCCTATTGATAATTACAGAAATTCCATAGTTTTACCGTGATAGCTTTTCTGAATCAAAACCAGCCCTTTTCTAAATATCCAATTGGGTTTATGTTAACCAATTCCATGTCTTGAGAAATAAAACAATGTATACATTAGGCAAACAATGAGTACTTAAGAGTCAGGATATGTGAAAAAGTAAGTGAACCCCTGGTTGCATCAGCTCAATTAAAGGGAATAATTAGAATCAGGTTGCAGAGAAGACCCTTTTAGAATACCTTACATACTGGAGATGCTCCAACCTCCTAACCTGGGGTCTGATTCTTGGATACCTGGTTGTGCTTTTTATATTGTATTTTGTATTTGTATTTTTAACTTGTTGGTTGTTTTATGATGGTTTTAATTTTTGTGAACCGCCCAGAGAGCTTCGGCTATTGGGCGGTATAAAAATGTAATAAATAAATAAAATAAATAAATACCTTGCTCCTAATTCCTCATCCATCTTAAAATCTTGCATTCCCACAGGAGGAAAGGTCTTTGGCTGGCTTTGGTCCAAGCTGGCATTGGAAAGACTCCTTTTCTTTACTGTTACTCTCTGGTTCATAGGCAATAATAAGCTGTGAACCTATGAAATAGCTGTGAACCTATTCAGAACGAAATCTGATGCATGTCCTAAAACTTCCAGTATTTCCCAGACCGACATGCGGCCTGGAGAATATTGTAGGACTTTTTTTTCTATCTAAACATGCATCAAATTGCGCCCAAAATCTGGGGTGCACAACTTTTGGCCCTTCAGGTGTTTTGGCCTGCAACTGTCATCAGTTCTAGCAGGCACTGTCAATGGTAAAGGATCATGGGAGTTGTAGGCAAAACATATGGAGGGCCACTCTTGTATTAAATGCTGCACAGGAGGAGGAGGAGAGGTGAGCACAAGAGACTGAGTCTGGCACATGCAAATAGTGCTAACTATACTTTAGCATTACGTGCGAAATGGGCTATTGAATTAATGTTTTGGGGATTACCCTTCTACAGTAATTTGAAAACTCCTTTTGGTTAAAAATAAATAAAAAATAGCATCTACATATAGATCTGTAGAGATATTAAGAACATAAAAACTGCCATTCTGGATCAGACAAATAGTACAGCCCTAGACATGCCTACTCAGATGTAAGAGTTCAATCCCCCAGGTGAGCATGTATAGGAATGCAGCCTAAAGCTCCTTCTAGTCTAGGTTCAGTTTTCAACAGTGGCCAGCCAGATGCCTCTGGAAAGCTCCTTTCTCTGATTTGACCCTAGCACCTGCTATTCAGAGATATACTGCCTCTGAATATGAAGGTTTTATGTAGTTCTCATGGCTAATATTGATAGATAATCTGGCTAACACTTTCTTAAAGCCAGTGAAGCTGGTGGCCACATTTTATGGTAGTGAATTCCAAAAGATAATTATACACAGTCTGAAGTAAGACTCCCTTTTGTCTTGTTCTGAACCTAACTGCCAATTCTAAGAAATGTTGAACTAGTTCAGGATATGCCTGCAAGGGAAATGAGAAGGAAGAGCAAAATGAAAGCCTAAGTACAACGACACAAAGAAAATTAAAGAAGAGAAAAGGGCGGAGACATAATGTTGGTCCAGAAGCAAAAATGCACAAAAGAGTGGAGTGTTGTTGGAGACTGAACATGAAAAAACAAAGGCAAGCAAGATTGGGTTACTCGTGAGGTTTTGTGCCAAAAGCCAGATATTAAGTAGCATGACAATTGCCTTTGCAGTGTTCAGAGTGTGTTAGCGTACAAATTACATTTATCCACAGGATAACCCTGTGAGGTAGATTAGGCTGAGAAATTATTGCCTTGATCTTCCAACGTATTTCTGCAGCTCTCTTGCGTGGGAGAGTTTTTCCATTAATTTCAATGGAGAAAGCATATTTATGTGTGTTAGTCATAGGTGTTGGACTTGCAGTCTCTAGTATAATATATCCTGGGAGCATATTGCAATGCCATGTGGGTTCAGGAGTTGGGCGAGTGAGTTGCCAAAAGCTATCAGGTGAGCTTATACTAAATCAAGAATATGAAACAGGGTTGCCTATATCCAGACCAACCAGCACCACATTGACCCAAAGGCAATGCATGATTTTAACAATTCTGACTATGCCTCACTCATTCTGCATACACAATACACACACACACACACACAGAAGAAAACCTTGCATTTATTTTAGATTACTAAAGTGTTACTTAATACTTAATAATGGTCAGTAACTGGTTTTGATTTCCAGTGCTTTCAGACAGATCCTAAAGCATGTGTTAGGGTGGCCACATGAGTCGCCAAAAAGAGGACAAAAGAGGACACTGATTTGCAAAAGTTAATCCTATGTGGAAGGCTCCCTGGAAGTAGAAAACACAACAGGGAGAGATGTTATTTTTAAAAACACTTAAAAGCTTATTGTTTTGGTTTTTTCATTGGGAGCATTCAAAATGGCATGGCCCCCAGTAGGTGGAAGTGGTACCGTCCACTCTACGCTGTGACGACCACCTCTGCACTGGGTTTACTCTGGATCACTCCCGTTGCCACTACGCATAACAACTACTACTTTATATTGTTCTCTTGTTCCTTCTGGAACTCAGAGAACCCAGCTCAGGTGCCTTCGTCAAGGGTTTGGGATGCTAAAGCCATCCCTGTGGCAGGCCTTCATCAGCTTAGACCCCACAGCTATACAGATCCACACCCTCGCCCCAAACTTCTCCCTTCCGCTGCCACCATAGATCGACCTGTACCCTTCCCCAGGTACTCCAATGACCACACCAGGTGTAAATGAATGTAATTTATTAACAAGACATTAATGCAAGTTCAAAAGCTTAATGGTTTCTCTCAGTTCACAAGCGCAATGGTTTCAAAGTACAATGTGTAACAGTTTCAGATGGAAATTTCATTTCAACGTTTCAAATGTAACTTTATAAGTTCGCCTACCTACTCTACCCCTTCTAGGCTACACTATTCTCTCTCCCACACTCTAATCCAACAAAACATAGAGACCCTTCCTATCTCAATTCCAAATCTCTCTCTTCAGACCTTCTCTCCTGTCAGCAGCAGCATATATACTCCACAGTCCTCCAACTCCGCCCATTCTCTCACACCAATCCAGACGCTCCACACAAACATCCAACCAGCACTCCCCTTCCATCCAGCACTCACTCCCCCTCTATGGCCTTATACTGACCAATCTTCTATAATACATACTCAGTGAGTACCTTCTTTAAACTTTTCAAACCTTAATAAACTTTCATATTACACTTAACAACATAGCCACATATAGTAAAACATCACAAACGCCACCTAACGCTCAATAAAAACAACTTTTGATTGGACAAATAGAAAACTGGGCAGTAATCATTTGTTGACAATGTATATAATGTAGCTCCCTATGCATTTTAGGGGAAGCCGAAATCAAATGAGGCATAGTGCTATAATACCTGAATTTGGGGGTTACAATCTGGTAGAGAACTATGCATGTTTGCTGATGTGTGTTATACTTACCTTATGTATATAAACTTTTGGATGTTGTTATGACTATTTGTTAAAACTGGCTAATAACGTGACATGTAAAATGAAAATATTTTATTCAAATGGTTTGATAAAAAAATTCTACCTTGCACATCTAGTAATTCTTTTATTTGATGTTGTGGACCATTGTCACATAAAAAGGAGAAAACAATATATGCATGAGTCTTGACTTGCAGCATCTGTAAATGTAATTTCAGAAGGGCTTATCCAATTTCTCATGTAATACAAGTTCAGCATAAGATGCACTTTCAGGAAGTCTAAGCCTTTTGTATTCCTTAAAGTACATTTGTAATTCTTTTAAATCCACTCCTTCATGCAGTATTAATATGAAGCCACGCCCTTCTCAAAGATACTTACAGGATTTGAATCACCTTTATCCGCACCGAGTATACTCATTTACTCCAGCACTGAATTTCAAGTAGCATGGCTCAGCTTTAGAATCTGCTTTCACTACCACACCTTGAGACTTGGAATATATGTGAAGCAACAATGACTGTCTCTACATTAAGGGAAATCACGTTTTTTACTCAGGGCTTTTGTTCTTTGGTGCGATTGTTAATGGGATGCATTACAAGAGCAGAGGGGAAACCACATGCTTTGAACTGAATATTTTCCCCTACCTTTACTTCTATTGAGATAGCACCATCTAATGGTGGAAGATCTCACTTTCCCCCAGCTATTACCACCTTAAAAGTGGTTCTTTTCATGCCGGGGTTTCCAGGGGATACTGTGGGAGACATCCTGTTGTTTATGAAGTCATGTAATGGACCTCAAAACTTCCCTGGCTGGCCAGTCAGGGTTGGGCAATAAATCACTCATTTAGAGGAGCCCAATGACAGAATTCAAATCTCCCTGCAGGCATCCAGCTCACTGAGCAACCTTGGGCCAGTCACTAGCCTGATTCACGCATCACAACAACCTAGAGTGTTTTTTTTAAAAAAATGTGGGCTATCATGAACAAGCCTGATCTCTCTTCCTGCAAACAGGAGTAGCTAAACAACCCATACATCTCCCATCTGGGGTTTGGTTTGTGTTATGTGTGAACCAGGAACATTGTTTTGCCTCTCCTCTGACAAGCCACAGAACCAACCCAACAACAAAGCAAGGCCTTTTCCTCTTACTTGTCAGGAGAGAGACCAGCAAGAGTTTCTGGTTTGCACATAATGCTAACCAAACCATGGATGGGAAGTCTGTGGATTGTTTAGCTGCTCTCGCTGACAGCTTTTGCCCAGACTATTCCCCATTGTGTTAGTTTTCTATTTGTAGGGAGTTGTTTGTTTAGGACAGTATTCAGAAATGGGATCCACAACCTGCAGTATGAAGTGGTTCAGTAAACATTACCACCATAGAAACCACCACCTCATTCTGCTGCATGTGTATACCAGGCCAATTACTGGTCAAGATGGCGTTGTTCTTGTGGTGTAATTTGTGAAATAGGTGCAGCTCTCTACTGTGCCAAGGAGATGTTGTGAAGACAGAAAAGAATTGTCAATGGCTTTGCATGTGGACGAGTAATATAAGAATTATTATAACTGCCATATATACTGTGACCTTTCTGTGGACGTCTATGTTATAGTAAGGCATTTCATTTAAGTTCTAGTTAGAGCAATACAACAATGGAACCAATTACCTAGGGAGGTAGTGGGCTCTTCTCCCACACTACAGGCATTCAAGATGCCGCTGGACAACCATCTGTCAGGTATGCTTTAAGGTAGATTCTTGCAATAAGCAGGGGGTTGGACTCAATGGCCTTATAGGCCCCTTCCAACTCTACTATTCCATGATTCTGTGAACTTCACATGGCTTTGCATTTCAGAACTCAAAAGTTGTGTCTTGCATACCAGATGTCTGTGGACCAATACACATAACACAATTTCTAACCATTATTTCTGTGACAAGGGCTGTACTGACACATTGTGTAAATGGCTCATACACATTATTTAATGTTAACTCCCAAATAATTGCTTGAACAACAGTGTTCTGCAATTTTGGGACTGACTCACAGGGCAAGCTGCATGCACACAAAGCATGAACCCAATATGGTTCCTTGGTAAGAGATCACTCATGTTTTGTGAGAATTGGCAGTTTTGTTTGTATTCATGTTTGTTTTCGTGGTGTTTTTTTTTTAAGTTTCAGGAAATATTTGATTCATTGAAATAATGGATAGTAAGTACCACAGTCACCATTAAATGAGCAGTGCATACTTTTTACAGCTCTTTGCTTGCAATGTGGCTGTCAGCTTTTTATAGCATTCATTCCCACTTCACCCCCTGAACAACCTAAAACAATATTCCCATTTGATGGCTGGGAAACTGAGGCTGATAGCTAGTGACTTGATCAAGATTATTCCATGAGCTCCCATCTAAACAAGGATTTTAATTCAGACCAGGACATTCCTACCACCCAAAGAGCAATGAAAGTGTTTGGTTTGTTGTGTGGGTGGTAGGAATTAGTTACTGTCAAGATGGATAACTTCAGAAACTGTGATCCTCACTTCAAATAACTGCACCAGAGCCATTTGTTGTAAACCGCCCAGAGAGCTTCAGCTATTAGGAGGTATAGAAATGAAATACCTAAATAATAATAATAATAATAATAATAATAATAATAATAATAATAGACAAATCTAATTCAGACTGGTGTGATGGATTTTAATCTATTTCTTGACCTCTGAAGGAAATTCAGCAAACTCTTGTGTCCAAACACATTGCAAAACCTGGGCCAGGAGTGAATCAGTATCATTTACTGGAACTGTGGCATTCTTTTGCACTAGACAGAGTCTTTCTGAAATCTGTGGTATCTTGGTTTGCAGTGATTACAAGAATCACAACCTGATCTTATGCAAATATTCTCAGAAATGCCACGGGCTTCAATTCAGCTTACTCCTAAGTATGTGAACATAGGCATATGGCCTAAAAATGCTACTAAGCCTTTTCTAGGGGGCTGTCTTGAAGAGGGTGGATTGGCGCCTCGAGCCCCCCAAACCCCACATTTGTGCTCCTTCAGGTTGTCCCCACCTAAGGAGCAAGCGAGGGGGTTGCATACAAGGAGGAGCAGCCGTCCCGTGCACCACTGCCCATGCACCAGGGCACGCATGCCTCCTCACATCCTTCCAGGTTGTTGTTTTTTAACCTTTTTTCAGAAGCCAAGCATCCTTCTCCCCACACCAGAGAAAAGCGGAGGCATTCCAGTGGCCATTCGGCTCACTGGCCCCCTCCTCCTCCTTGTCCGGGCAGGTGGCAACCAATCAGGGGCCGCCATCTGCCTGGACACACCTCCAACGCAACTCCAGTGCAAGGCAACAGACGGCAGATGCTGTCGTCACTTTGCTGCAAGGGAAAAAAGTCCCTGACTATTTTATTTCAGATCTTCAGAGAAAAGCCCTGGGATGGCCCCGCAATGGCTGCTGTGTCATATAAATGACCTAGCGCCACTGCAGAGCCATCCTGGGACTTTCCTCTCGTCAAGACAAGGTCCAGTTCTCTGTTTTGGCCTTAGACATCTGAGGGAAGCAGAAAATAGGGAGACCAGTCCATCGTGTCAAAATCCCACCTGCATTCTAAGGCACTTTAATGATCACTTGGGAATCTCTGCCCCTCCACCTTCTGTTACTAACATACATTGCCGCACTTCACAAGCTATGTCATTTCTGTTTAAAATGTCACCACACCAGCTCCTGCTAGTGCGTGAGAAAGAGCTATCCCAGCAGTTCCCCCTCTGCCCTCCAGGGACATTGACAAAGTTGGGGGAAAGCAGGGTTTCTTTCTGAGAGCAAAGAAGGGGAGCCATGGAAGGAAAGCAGCAGCATTGAAATTGACAAGCTTTTCATGGAGAAGGGGTATGGGAAAGAATTATGAGTGTGAGTGAAATTGACAAAGTCTTCCTACCCCACTTATGTACAGAGGGAGATTAAATATATCTATTGCTTTTTTTAAAAAAAAAATTTTTTTTAACTTGGATCATGGTTTAATCTGTTTTTAACCGTGTATATTTATTGTTTTATACTGTATGTTTTTATCTGTACGCTGCCCTGAGATCTTAGTGATATAGGGCGGGATAAATATTTTAAAGAAATAAATAAAATTTTAAATAGGTTTCATGGGGGGAGATGCATTTCCACCTTTCATTAATACACACCAGCAGAGGTACAAAAAAGGCTCAAAAGTGTTTTAAGGAGCGTGTCTTCTATTAAAAAGGGCCGTTTCTACACCTGCCTTTTTTCCAGGGATCGTCCCTGTGCCTGTAAATGACACACAGGGATCCCGGGAGCAGGCAGGGGCAATCTCTCCATTTTCCTGGGATAATTCTTAGGTGTAGAAAGGGACAAGGAGGCAGAGGGAATTCCTCAGCATGGAACATACTGGCTGAAGAAAGCAGAAAGCATCTTCACCGCTGCCCACACCCTATAAATACACCTTCAGGTCGTTTGCGTTCATGCCAAGAAGGAGCCTGTCGGGCAGGTGGAGGTGTGCGCTGAGGACGAGAATCCGCAGAGAGCCAGCCCAAACAGCGGACCTCGGCAGAAAGAAAGGGGGGGGGAGTGCGGCAGTGGCGGGGGAGCCTTTTAACCCAAACGGCGTTCTGCCTGACTGCTGCTGCTGCTGCAACACACACACACACACACACACACACACACACACACACACACACACACCCCAAACACCCAGCTCGCTCGCCTCGCGGGTCAAGATTCCAAAGCGGCGCTCGCCTGGGATTGGCTAAAGCGCTCTCTCTCTAGGGCGGGGATTCACCACTCTCAGGGGAGTCCTCCGTGACCCGAGAGGGCCCTTGAGCAGCCGCCGTGGGGGACGGGGACGGGGACGGGGACGGGCACTCTTCGCGGGATAGGTGAGCGCGCGCGCTCCCGCCCGCCCGTTCACGCGCGCGCCTTCTGCCCCAGCAGGAGCTGCTCCGCTCGGGAGCCCCGCCGCAACGCGCCTTCCTTTCCAGCGGTGTGGAGTCCGTTCAGCGGGGAAGCGGAGCCATGTGCCGCCGGGCGCCCCGGCGCAACCGGCTGTGAGGACGAAGAGGACCCGCGTCCGGGAGGACAAAAGGCGCTGCTCGTCTGAATGCACGTGCTGGCGGCCGCTTGGCCGGCGGGGAGCGAGGGCGAGCGGAGCGCGGGGAGGCCGAGGGATGGCAGCGGGGGAAGGCAGGGCGTGACGAAGCGCGGCCCCTCAGCCCGGCGAGGAGGAGGAGGAGGAGGAGTCCGCCCCGTCCCCTGCGCGACACATGGTTGCTGGCTGAAGCCGCCGTTGCCTTGGCCGGACTCGCTCTCAAGTTGCGGCTGCGATGGAGAACTTCTTCCCGGAGGTGAAGCGCGAGACGGGCAGCGGGGCGGGGAGGAGGGACCGAGGGCGATCGGTTACCGTCGCCGGGAAGGCCGAGCCTCCTGCACGCGGGCGCTTCCTTGGGAGCAAGTCCCGGCGAGGCTGCGATCCTGCGCTTGCTTGCTTGAGAGGAAGCCCCACCGAGCCCGGTCGGATTTACTTCCGAGTAAGCTTGGTTGTAAATGCGCGTGCCATTGCAGCCTCGCTTCTGCTTTGGGGTTTCAAGAGATGTCATATTCTGAAAAGAGGCATTTGGGCTCTCTCGCTCTCTGTGTATAAGTGGAGTTCCCAACTTAAACAAATTAATAAATAAACCCTGCGAGTAGTTGGCTAAAAGTTTATTCTGTGTGTGAACGATCCGGTCAAAGCGAAGCTCTTGGGAAAGACTGAAGCGTGGGATGAACGCCTGTTTTGAAATGAAAAGAAAAGGGGGTGTGGGGGGTTGTTTCAATGGAATTTGCAGCCCGGTTCGGTCCTAAGCATGTCCACTTGGAAGTAAGTCTCGCTGAATTCAATGGGAGTTACTTTTAGGTAGGTGACCGGTGTGGATTGGGGCCTTAAAAGTGCTTAAGTTTGGTCCGGATCGTGCCCTAGGTGTGTTGTCTTTTGCAGAAGGAGGTGAGACTGTAAAAAAAAAGGGGGAGGGGGAGTTAAATCCTCCGATGACCCCCCCCCCCAAAAAAAACCAGGTAAATTCGCGATGCAACTGTCTACTGTGGATGCCAATCCACAAACTCTTTAACCCGATGGGAAATGGATCCTTGCCTTCGGTGGGATGTGCATTGCAGTCCGTTTCCGCGTTCCCCCTTTTATCCAGGATGTACCGCGCGGAGGTGAGCTTCCTTTTGTGTGTATTCGCCTCGCTTGCGTGCCTCGCTCGCTCTCTCCCCATTGTGTGGCGCGTTGCATTTAGGTCAGTAAACCGAGAGGGCATTTTTTTGGCTTGGCCCGCTGAGCACATCTGTGAGCGCAATGCCAGAAGAAAAGCACTGGGTTTTTTGTTGTGTTTTTGCAAGATCGCCCTTGTGTGCAGAAAGTTTATTTTAAAACAAGAACGTGGCTAAGCGCCTGGTTTCTCGTGGAGAGGTCTGGAATTTCCTTTTGAAAAACTCCCTCAGCTTCTTGTGAGGGGATAAGACAGGCCTCTGCAGGGGTTCGAGGGCTTCCATGCCAGCAGAGCAGAAGGAAGAAGCATAGGGGGGGTGGGGGGAGAAGGATGGAGGATTTATTTCATTTTGGTCCATTTCCTCTTTTGTCTTCTGCTATCCACTTCATAATGTTGTCCAGATGTTGCCCCCTTTTACTTAAAAGTAATCAAAAACATTGATTACAGGAAGAATCTGACCTGAACCCTGCATGAAGATCACATCATATTAACTGCTGTTCAACTTGAAAACACTTTAAAAGTGCATTATTTATTAAAGAGGGCTCCTGCTGAGCTTCTACTACAGAAAACTTACTATTTCATGGATATTTTGTCAAGATTTTTGGGCATAACAATAAATCAAATCCATCTTTATTCGAGAAAGTAGGACTTGTGAGTTCTTTCAGTGGCATGGAATCCCATTGATTTCATTGTGAGAGTCATGTTTTAAAACAAACTTTTAGTGGTGTTTTTTTTTGGTTGAGTGATCTTCAGGCACTTGATTGTTTTGCCAAAAATACCTTATACGTTTACTCTCCCACTGAAATAAACGCTACCTAAAAAAAAAATCAATTGAGAACAATATTTTTTGCTTGCTGTTTGCAGCACTTTGAATTTGCTTAACTTCTAAAACCAATCTGTTCACAAGGTCACTTACACCTGAGTTAGACTGTATAAGTTGCATCCAGACTTAGTCGTACTTTTGATCATACTACAATACCCCACTTTACAAACAAAACCAAGAAGCTAATGTTTCATTCAGATTCACCTACCACTGCCTTAACAGATTGCTAGCGAGTAGCCATATGTGAAAGGTTGAAGCAGTCTATTACGGGAATGGTAGGTGAATCTGAATTAAACATTAGCTTCTTGTTTTTAGTTGCCCGTCTGAATCTTGCAGACATTGATATTCTTGAGCAATACCTCTGCAGGTAACTAAGTGTTCAGTAAGTGTAGCAAGTGACATTTTGTTAGGCTTTTCAGTTCTCTGATTTTTTTTCTGATTAAAACCAAAGGCATGTACAATTGCATTGCAAGTGGAATTTCCACATGTGTGTGTATGAGAGAGAGAAATAAATGAATTTTCTATTTGAAAAGATGCACATTGCTCTGATGAATTAGTTTACCCCAGAATTAAAATCTTATTTTGCAAATACATGCTTTTAATGGAAGGTTTTCCCTATGAGAGAAGTAATGCTGTGAACAGGCAGAAGTTAAGACAGTGGTGGAAAACCTGTGGCCCTCCAGATGTTGTTGGATTTCAACTCCATCATCCCTAGCCAGCATAGCTCACAGTGAGAGATGATGGGAGTAGCATTCCAAAATATGTGGAAGACCAGATGTTCCTCATCCCTGGGTTAAGGGATTAAGGTTGTGTGTGTGTATGAGTGTGTGTGTTTAGGGGGTAATTTGATGGTATTAAAAATGTAAAAGTCTGTCAAAAAGAAGAGGCAGCAGCAATTTGAAGATCTGCCTTGCTAGTTCAAACTTAAGATTAAGAAAAACTTTATATGGTAATAAGTGATGTTTAGCAAAACAGTAGGTATTTAGGGTGTAGTGGGATCTCCTTTAGAGGATTTCACAAGGGGGGTGGACAGAACCCTCTTAGTGATATTGTAGATATCAGTCCTGTTCTTGGGACAAGTATGCTTGTTCACCTCTGAGTATTTTTGAAATACCTGGTGTATATTTCATTTAAATCATTTTATACTATCCTGACATTAAAAAATTCTAGGCTGATTTAGAATAGGCCATAAAACGCAATAAATGCATTGTTCTTCAGTCAAGTATACACGTTTTATGTGAAGTGATGCTTTCTCTTTTTTTAAAAAAAAAATCTTCTGAACTGTATATGTTCAGAGATATCACGTGCTACAGACTGACAGGCTTATCTGACTTCAGACTGCAGGAGAGGGATTGCATGTCTAAATGTTTGCCTGCATTAATGCCTCTCTGCCTGTGGAAAGCCAGCATGTCAGGGGAAAGACTAAACTGGAATCCTTTCTTCGACCTGCTATCTTTCCATGTACAATGACATCCCACCTGGAGTCTTGATGCAGCCCCAAGAGGGCTGTAGCATGTGGTATTTCTGAATATGTAGTTTGCTTTTTTATGTGGTAACCCGGAGATGTGTTCCTGGTGGTAGCTATTCCCAGACGCCTGCCTCATTTATTCAACTTTCAGTTGTTCTGGAACAACTAAAGTTTGAATAAGTGACGGATTTTCAAGTGCTGAAAACTATTTGAACAAACAATTCTGTTTGATTAACTTGGACGTTACAAAGATAAGGACAACTGTGCTCACATGACTTTGTATTTGGCAGTTAGAAGTCTGGTATCCCTTGCAGGCCCTGTCACCATTTTACTGTGTAGCCTTGAATGAGTCACCCAGTTCTTCTATTTGTTTCTTCCCAGGAAGATTATATCCTATGCAGGCCAGAACATTTGTGTGCCAGTAAAGCAAGCTGGGATCTTTAGACTAAATTAACAACATGTTTATTATTAGCATTTTTTTAAAAAAAAAGGCTGCGAGGTGTATGTGTTTTTCAGGTGTGTTTTATCTTGAAATGGAAGATGTTAAGTCAATACAGGTTGTATGGAAAAATGCTTCAAAGAATTACAAACGTTTAATCATTACTTGGCACACTTTTAGTAGATAAGGAAGTTGAGTCATAATGGCCTAAGGTTACAGGAAACGTCACATTTACCTGGGGCTTTCAGCCCCACCCTTTCTTCCTTCCCTGTGCTATATTGTAAAAAAAAAAAAAGCAACATAACTTTTTTCTTTTTAACCATTCTCTGTTAATTCTCTTTTGTTTCTGCATTCCATAGTATGCATTCCATGCCTCTTTTCACTGCCCTTTTCTCTTCTGTCTCCCCTCACTGCATCTACTCTTATGTAGTGAGCTTGGTAGCTACAGCACACAAGGCTTTCACTCTCCCAACAGATTCATACACAGAGGGAATCCCAAATGCAGCAAAGCCATGCAGTGTGGCTCAGCAACAGGCTGAAAACAATGGTTGCCAATTCCACCCCACACTTTTGAGTCCAGGGAGAGAGTGGTCATGCAAGTCAGACGTGGTAACACATGCAATTTCCTGTCCCTGCTGCTGACAGACCTATGGGGACACACCTGTTCTCACAAAATGTGGGCTTCCAAAACTACCAGAATTACTAGAAGGGATCTCTCACAACTGTCCTGTGGCTCTTATGTTAAACAGGCACCTTCTGGTTGAATCCTGGGGAGCCTCAAATCTGTTTTGCTGTGTGGAATTGCAACTCAGGAGCAAGAAAGGGAAGAGGGAGACTAAAGTTGCTGTGAGTGCATGAATGCTCTTTTGCACACTTAAACGGCTTTTCTGGATCACATGTTCATGTGTCTTCTTCTAGTCACAGCACCTTTTCCCTCCTGGAGAAAGGAGCCCTTCATGTTTATAGTGCTGCTGCCACTCCCTTAAGAAAAACAGCTGCTGTATGTTCCAGAATGGTAATTAGTGAAATGACAGTGAAGGTACTCTATGGAACTGGTCTGAGTTTTCTTCACCTTACAGGTGAAAAAAAAAAGATCTAAAAACTGAGTCAAGTGAGTAGGATCATTGGAGGGTTTTGTTTGTTTGTTTTCAAATGTATGGATGCTAAGCTGCTCAGTAGCATTTTGTTGGTTAAAAATTGATCTGTTATTTTAAATGGTGCATTTTACATGTTCAAAGTTTGTCACATCCATCATCGCAATAATCCTTACAACAGCCCTGCAAGGCAGGCCAGTATTTTTATTCCCACATTGCAGAGACTAGGGTTGCCTAAGGCCCCTAGTGAGTTTGTGGCTGAGCTCTGAACTGAGGGCCTCCCAGCCCACCGCTCATGCTCTTTGCCTCTTCTACACCATCTTTCTCTCTCTCACACACACATACATGCATGCACACACACACAGAGTGTGGAATAATACAGTCAAAGATAAGCACTTTTTTCATTGGTTTCAACAGGAGAGATTTAAGCATGTGCTTAACTTTTCCACTGATATCAAGAGATATAAAACTGCTTACTTTTAGCTGCATTACACTCATAGTTCCTTACTTGCTGCTCAGCGTTATGAACCGGTATTTTTTAAGATGTAGGATGAATGACTCTACAGAGAGTTTCCAGAAATATATGCTTTCTTCCCAGTAAGCTTTATGTGTTCAAATCCTGAAAGGTCTCTGAAAACTTTCAGAGTTGTATAAAAGGAAACATTTCATCTAAGACCTTTCCTAGTACTGAAGCAAAGAAAAAGCTGATAGACTTCTCCTTTCTGTGGTTCAGGAGCTCCCATCTGGACCCTTCTTACTTATGGGGCTCGTGTGATTCTCACAGATAACTTGCTCACTAATGAAAATTGCTCACCTGAGGGAAAGCACAGTAGCTTTTCAACATAAATGTTAATTTGTGGTTTCTGAGTGTGACTTTGATGTCAGTTATGATCTCTTAGGCCTTCCAACATGTTGGTATTATTTTAAAAGATCAGTGTGTGTGTGTGTGTGTGAGTGAGAGTGTGTGTGTGTCTATATATATCTTGCCTTTAATCTGTATCCAAAGTTGCACTGCTGAGTATAAACATTTTTCTTTCCTCAGACAGACACATGGCAGTGAGGTATTGAGCTAAAGAGCAGCAAAGTTCAGACAGCCCAAATATAATTTCCCTTGGGCATAGTCTACCAGGACGTTCTCCAGCTCTTGTGCTGCGCCCATGCATTTCACTGGGGCTAGCGCTGAAAAACTTCATGGTGTATTGAATCTCCTAAAGTCAATGACTTAACAGAGACAAAACAACTGTTGTTGAAACTAGGAGAATTTTATCAAAACATTGCCACCATTTAATCAATGTAATTTGCAAGAATAGCTACTTGTTTTGTTCTGTTTATCCCCAGTCTTTAAGAAGAAAATGAATTTTATTTATTTAAATTTTATTTATTTGATTCATACCCTGCGTTTCTACCAAGGACAGTAGGATTGTTTCTGCCCAGAACAATGGATTGAAATCTTTGCTCAGACCTGAAGCTCATTGGGTGATCTTGGTATAGTCACAATCTTTCAGCCTAACCTACCTCACAAATTTGTTTTCACGATGAAAGTGAGGTGACAAAGTATGAATGCCACCCTGTGCTCCTAGGAAGGAAGGACAGAATAATGCTCCCCCCCTAAAATGGGAACATCATACACACACATCAGAAAGAGCAGTCTTCCCGGCTTTCATCTGTCTCACATCAAATTTAGGAATCCTACCATTGATTTGGGAAGTTGACCCCCAAACTTTACTGATTCAAACTTTAAGAGTGAGTCACTGACTGCACTCTCCAGTCACCCTAGTGAATTCTGTGAGAGCTTCAGCAGTGAAATTCCAAACAATCATGTTCTCCTCCTGTAGTAGTGAAAAAGTCTGAGGGCATTTAGCTCACAACTGAGTTACTGTTTTTGGCCCAAACGTCTCTTCTTAATTTCTTTCATTAATTGCAATAGCTGTGGTTGTACGTGAAAGTCTCTGGCAGCTCTTTTTAATGTATTTATTTTTCCTTTGGGGATTTATAACACTGTTAAAAAGTTGCTCTAGGCATAACACTAATCTGGAAAGGTCTCCGCTTAGGAATATTTTAAAGGTCCAGTTATTTGAAACCATGCTTGAATTCGGGGAAATGGCAAAATAATGTTACGTTATCAGACATAAGCTGGTTTTCATTATAAGAGTGAGTCTTTGCTGTGGTATGAAGCTACAAGTAGTCTCGATAAAATAGTCTCTGTGCACACCTATATGTTCACTTACCCACCTGCATATACAAAGATAAAAAAACACACCAGCTGCATAGAGACAAGACTTCTTATTCTCGACTCTTCCATTCTAATAAAAGCCTCTTGTACAGCAGTAGTTTACCACAGAGTTTCCCTGAGTGCCAGACCAGCACTGCTATTGGTTGCTGTCACTACTCTAGCTCAGGAAAAACAGACTTAGGGCATAATTCTATTCATGTTTAGACAGGAAAAAAGTTCTGCAACTCACAGCATGCGCCAGCATGCTGGGAGTTGTATGATTTTTTTCTTCCTAAACGTGTAAGATTGCGCCTTTAGTCTACTAGCTGATGAGTACTTCTCCCACAGAGCTACAAAAACACACACAAAAATTTTTATTCATTCATTAAATGTATGTATTTTGCAAATGCCTCTGGGGCAGTTTACAGTCATGAACAACAATAAAATAACCCCCCAAAAATATACAGCTATAAAAATACCAAAATAATACAATATTTAAAATACAGTAAATATATTTTAAAAATTACAGAGCTAACAGTAAAAGCAATTGAGCAACATGTTAAAAATTAAACGCGTGCTAAAAGACTGAGGTCTTAATCTGGCATCTAAAATGCAGACTCCAAAGGTGTAATCCTTTGGATGTAGAACTTTTTCTGTCTAAACAACTCCCAGCATTCCCCAGTCAGCATTGTATGACTTTATTCTATCGAAATATGCATTGGATTATACCCTAAACGTTTACAATGAAGACACCAGAGGATCACCCTGGAAAGTGCATTCCATCGACAGAGCGCAACTATAGAGAAGGCTCTTTCTCCACTAGTCACCTGTTACGCCATTGTGAGTGGCAGCATCCAGAGAGGAGCCTCTGAAGATGATCTTAGGAATCAGGCTGCAATATATGGGAGAAGGTGCTACTTCAACATGTGGGAGAAGGTGCTACTGGTCCTAAACCAATTAAAATGACACATAGCCCTGAACACCACCAGCACCAAATGAAAAAGCTCCACTTTGAATATGGCACAGATCCAGGAGTCGCTCTACCTCTACTTTCTTGCCATTGGTTGCTATCCTCATGATATATCCAGTTTTGGACCAAGTCACAATAAAGCTGCAATGGGACTGGAACCTTTGCTTGCACCATTAATTTGTGTCAATCTGAAGAGGAAACTGCTGCTAAGATGAGAGGAAAAAAATGAAGTCTTCTTTTTATTCCATGCTACTTTGGGCCTGTCTAGGCAAAGATGTAGTAGTCACTCCTACATTCCATTATGTTGCTGCCTGCTGTGGCTGTGTGTGACATGCTATGCATATTTATATTGCAGCACAAGTAGGATACGTCTATACAGATGTGTATACAGGAAGACACATGACAACAGCTGTAAAAAGACAGTGAAAATCTAGACCTAATGTTGGTGTAAATGCGCAAGCATCCATGATTCTCAGGCTTGCATGCACCCTCCTTCACTTTCCCCCACATGCAAGAGGAGTAGAGTAGAAACTTCTGATCGCTGTTAGCAGCAAACCATAGTTTGCTTGGCTCGGACAAAACAGAAAACTGTAGTTTGCCACTAACCACATTCAGAATCTTCTCTCTCTCCCCACTCCATACACGGAGGAAAGGGAAGGACTGAGTGAGCTGAGGTGCATGGCTGTTTGTGCATATAACTCTAAACCATACTTTACCATTATTATTTTATTGTATTTATATCCTGCCCTTCCTCACAAAAAACCTGGGGCTCTTCATATATATCCTATATGAGTTACATACAACCTATATAAAATACAGTACACCACAAAAACAACTGTCTGAATGCAGCCAGTATCTTTTACTCAAAAAGAAGCTGCCAGAATCTTCTGCTCTGCTGTATAGTGCATTTCGTTTCCTATTATGACGCAGGGGATGAAAGCAAGAGGTGAATACTCAGTCAATTAATGCCATTTTAACTGGACCTATACATTGTATTTCCTTTGTGTTCTTGCTGAATTCTGTTATTAAGGCTTGTGAAAGCCTATTAGTTTTTTATGAGGCTCTTTAATAATTTAAATTTAAAAAGTGATCTTAATGTAAATCGATGCTTATATAGGTATTTTTGTTTTTATTAAAAGAAGGACTGATGTTAGGCCTAAAAATGCAATGTATTTTTAATGGAGAGATGAATTAAGGCACACTCATATATCACAGCCTTTCTCAACCTGGTGCTTTCCAGATGTGTTGAACTACAGCTCCTATCATCCTCAGCCACCATAGTCCAATACCTGTGAGAGGCACCAGGTTGGAGAAGGCTGTAATACTCGAAAAAAGGGAAAAAACACACTTAAACCTCTGTGTGTGTGTGTGTATGCGTAGATGATTCTGATAGAATTCAGGGCCATATTGATCAGCAACTGGTAGGGTAAGAAGGGCTGGTTTGTGAGGGAATTTGAACCTGTGCCTGCCCAGAAGTCTGTGAACATGCAAGATTGTGAGATTTCTCCTATGCATCTTATCTCAGAAGTGGTAGAAGCCACTTTAAGGGAAGTGAGAAGATTGTGGGGCTTCCAGTGGGGAGAAAATGTTGAGCAGCTAACGCTGTAGCAATTGTACAGTTGCTTCATGCATGACATTTTTTAATCTTACCATTTGAATTTATGGAACAGCACACAAAGTGCATGTATACTATCATGAAGAATGAATGCGTGCCTGTTTTGTAGCATGTGTACATGGTGGAAGCAGTGATTTGCTGTGAATTCCCAGTTCATATACACAGATGGGCAACCTGTGGCCCACCAGATATTTTGGCCTACAACTCCCATCAGTCCTAGCATTAGCATGGCTAATGGTGAGGAATCATGAGAACTGCAGGCCAAAACATCTGGAAGGCCCCAAGTTGCCCAGCCCTGATATACACACACTCCTCTTACACAACAATGTACCCATTCTAGTCCTATTCAGGCATTTAGAAAGGGGTTAAAACCAACAAGAGAGGAGAAAGAGTAACCCCAACACTTGTCAGTGCACTTCAATACCATTATAAAACAGTAGTGTAGCTCCTGTCCATGTCACATTTGTCGCTCTCAACTTGTTGAGGGTGACAGTCTGAAAAAGAGACCCTCCTATTTCCGTGGAGCTCCCCAAGCGAGCCAGAACACGGGGTTTTCAACATCCTGGCTACACTTTTTAATTAAGCACATAAATAAAGTGATTTCATTAATATGCATTTAAAAAACAACACTGTTCTATGAAATTATTCCAGTATGCTTTCTGTATCTCTTGTTTATTTATTTATTTAAGCTGCTTCTATTCCACTTGACATGCCAGGATCTCCAAGCAGTTCACATAAAAACACTTTCAATACAATGTCAAAGCCAATGTAAAAATGGCGTAAAAAAACAAAACAAACCTTAAAAACATTACAACAAAAGCCGTTGGTGGCAACAGCATAACTTTAGCAAGCTGAATGGCTTTTGTCTTCTTGGGTAATGTTTTGCATTGATAGAATAATATTTAAATAGTCTAGGAAAAAGCCAGTGTTGCAAGATTAGGGAGTTCAGGTCAGGACAAGGTACAGCAGTATGCCTGTTTGTCTTACTGGATTGTAGTTTTGTGATGGGTTCCAGGTGTCTTTAATAGTTTTGGGTGATGTGTAACTAAATTTGCTTGTTTTCATTTTGAATTCAAGAATGCATTTATCTAAAGGAACATGCAGATGTCATGTTGACAAGCTGCACTCATTGGGTTATGTTGTGTTTGAAATGAGGAGGAAAGACAGGAAGAAACTTCTCTCTTTTCCTCCTGTGTATTGGTCAGTTCATAAAATCAGTAGAAGTGGTAAACCTTTTCCTGGACTGCACTACTTAAAGGCTTGAAGGTGAAAGGGAAAATTGAATATTTGAATCTTCTCCTGTGGGTGGATCAGAGGAAAGGCTAGCTGGACAACCTCTTTTATATGTTTTGGTTTATTTTAAAGTGTGTTTTCTTTCCTATGGGAGGAGCATTCAATCATGCAATCCCAACTCTCCTCCACTTCCAGCCTGAGATAGTTCAGTCCAAGAATATTGTTTGATTATGGTGATTGTATAAACTAGGCATGTGAGTAAACAACAATAGTTTCCCTGTGATAAATCCTACCACCACCACCATCACACACACACACACACACACACACACACCATTTTCGAACACTCACCATGTGATGTGGCATGATCACATTGTGAGTTTTCCTAGCCCTGTTTCACATTGTTATTTGATGCTAGTGGGTGCAAGGCAACTCAAAGAATGATGATAAATTGTCATGTGGTGAGTATTCCTAAATATTACAAGAAAGGAAGGAGAACTTGCCATGGGCATGCCTTTTTCAGTGGCATCCTCATGAAGGGCATAACATCTATGCTTTTTTAAAAATGGGGAAAATGGCATCTGCACAAAGGCTAAGAGAAAATATAATTGTGGCTTTTATAGCCAGCTCCAAAAGCTGGTATTTCCTGTTTTCTCCCCCAAGTGTGCACCAGAAAGAATGTGATTTAAGTAAGCTCTTTGTTTTTAAAAAATATTAGAATCACGTTGTGCCATGAGAAGTCTCTCTACACACACACACACACACACACACACACACACACACACTTACTTTTAAGAATAAACAAGTCGATAGTTGTTTTTGTATGTTCTAGATAGCATAGCTTTTATAGCTGGAGGTTTTTTCCTCTGTTTCTAATATTTTGTGCTTCAAATAACAACAACACTTCGGGCAGATGACATTCAGTTGTTTTGATGAGGCAGCCAGGAATAAAAAGGGATGGCTGCTTTTAATTTTTAAAACAAGTTATATGCCAGTTGCTATTTCAAAACATGCTAATAAGAAAATGAAGGGCCCATTTTTACTCTTGCCTGTTTAGGAAATATAATGTGGGGATCTAGAGCTTTGTCATGTACCAATGTTTCTGTTAGTGCAGAGCCAACGCTACACATAATTAATTGCAAATGTTTTCTACAATCCTGAAAAAAGTAGTAGCCAGGGGAGAAAAACACTGCCAAGGCAGCAGAGATTGGACAGGTTATCCAAAAAAGGTGAATATAAGCACAATCAAAGAAGTTTGGAGGTGGGGGGAAGTACTACTGTACTGAAATAGTAATTAACTATTAAATCAGACATTATCCAGAGCAGCTCTAATTTCAGTCAAAAAATGGAAGCACACATTTCTGCATCTGTATAAGACTGGATTGATGTTCACATAGTTCATCTACCTTCCACCATGTAGGTTAGCAACCCTCGTGCAAAATCAGAATATAAAATCCAATTAAATTAGAAGGCAGAATTTCTCGCATTTTACCCAAGTTTGAATAAGAACCCTGAAGGAGCATTTAACCTTAGTAATTCAGAGTTCCCCTCAGTAACAATTGGGTCAGACTTTATGTCTCAGAAATGTGCATTTGTTTTTAATCTTGGAGTACTCTTTACCTCGCCTTTCTATCAAAATAAAATTCATTAAAGTTAACAGAAATTAAAAGATCACTACAAAATAAAGAATAAAACCAAACTAAAATGTAGTTAAGAATAAAATGAAGAATAAAACCAAACAAAAATATAATGTAGATCCAAAATGAAAGTAGCAGGGCTGGCCTCTACCAGCAAGCAGAGTAAGGCAGTTGCCTCAGATGGCAGTTGCAGGATTCAGGGGAGTAGCAGTGAGGTAGGCCACAATCAGCCCTACACCCTATAAGCCAACCCGGCTGCCCTTAGATGTGGTGGAGGAGGACACTTTCCTGTCTCCAGTGTTGAAGACTGAAGTTAGAACCAGTTCTGAAATTAGAGCCAACTGGAGGGGAAGGGGCTCCATCTGGTCCTTTACCTCAGCCAACAAAATGTCTTGGGCTGGTCCTGCCAACAACCATCTGCAATTAAAATGGTCAAAGGCTCACTAAGCATTTAAAACAATTCAAAGTAAATGCTAGTGAGTATGTTTGAGGAGGGCATTGTACAGTTAGCATGTCATTACAGGAAAGGCCCTGTCCCAAGTAGCTGCCACCTAACCTCCAAAGCGGGGGATCAGACGGATCTGCTGTAGGGCCCTCAGTAGATTATCTTAGTGGATGGACAGGTTCGTATGGGAGAAAGTATACATTATAAAGTATAGTGATCACACTTGTATGGCCATCTGGCAAATGTTGAGCTTGTTGTAATTCTCCCACCACTCACCCTGCAATATCCAAAATTACAAAAGGGGATGGGAAATCAGTTCTTTTTATATGGTCTTGTGAGAAAGCCTGATGTAGTCTGACTGGCTGTGATGAAAAATCTATTACTTTGATGTGAGTTGGGAGACTACAAGTTTACTTTTGTAATTTTGTAATTTTTCTCATGAGGAAGAATTTTCACACCTCAGAAAGCAGCTTGGCATGAAATTAGTTTTCTGCATTTGATGCCCTTTGCTTCTTTTGCTTCAGCACTATACAATATCTATTGATCAAAGGCCCTGAATGTATGTTTAAATAATAGCTTTTTAAAATATAGAATGAAAAACAAAGTTATCACCAATGGAATGTTCAGAAGCCATCACTACAGATGTTACTGGAAACATTTTTAGGAGGCTTTTCTTCTAAGGTCTAGACACGCATTTTTAGAAAATGTAAATGGTTGCTGGTTTGTGGAATAGTATTTCATAATTTTAATGCCAGGTATTTATTTATTTATTTATTTATTACATTTCTATACCGCCCAATAGCCGGAGCTCTCTGGGCGGTTCACAAAATTTAAAAACATTCAAAGTATAAAACAACAGTATAAAACCATAACATAAAATACAATATAAAAGCTTGTTATTACATAATCATTTTTTCTGGCTAGGCTTCTGGCATATATTTTAACATCATCATCTGGAATTTTCACTTTTGCATTTAGTGAAACCAGTGTTTATAAAAAGAAGAAGATATTTTTTTAAAAAAACGAAGATTCTACCACTTTCAATTTTGCAGTCTAGATCTTCATTTGATATCTCCCCCACCTCACATTCCATTTTAACTCATGGCTATCATGACACCCTGTCATGAACAAAGCATCCCACGTGAATCTGGTCAGGATATCCAGTTAAGCCTCCTGGCAGGAAGGATGTAAAAAGTAGTAGAAACTTCCCCTTTCCCCTCTTCTTTGAACCTTTGGAATTTGATAAGGGCTCTTTTCCAAGGTGCCAGGATCCTACGTAGGTGAAGTATCTGACTGGTCCTGTTTAACTAATGTCTTAAAATGTGTGTCCCAGTTCACATGCCTGTAAGAAAACCTTCTTTAATTGGATGAAAACTGGAATATCATCTCTCCCTCCTAGCAATTGTTAGGGTAAATTATTCCCCTCAGCCCACCTTTCTCACACCAGCACATTGAAGTGTCCACGTTTAGCCCTATGATAGTTGTCAGCAATTGTGCTATCTAGAACACATTGACTCTCATGATTTTTGAGTGTGCTTTGGAACTACATAAATCATTACAGTAGCTTTCTTGAGAATAATGGGGGCAGGTGTTCATGAGAGGGAGATTGAGAGAGGGAGAAATGCATTTTGCTTTGGACTTACTGGTCCGGTATCCTTAATTCTCACTCTTGTTGCATATGCTGTATTGAGCAATGGCATTTTTTGTGGCTGTTGATGCAGAGGCCTTTGGTTAACTGGCAAGGGATTAGTGGTAATGTTTTACAGAAATAAACTATCTGTTTCTCTCTCTAGAACCAGAGCTTCATGCTGTTGTTGCCAGTGTTAATGTTTGTTAGAAGAATATTGTGGTAATGACTTCCAGTCAGCTTATACTCTTGGGGCTGAAGACTCTTCTGAGCCCCCTGCTGTCTGTCTTCTCCTGGACACTTCTACAATGTGCTCACCATCCATTTTCTATTGGTGAGAAACTAGTTTTCATGAATAATATCCACAAAGTCGTAACTGTAGTGATGATAGAACTTGTGGCTTTTTCAACACGTGAACATGTGTCGCATAATTCTTGGACTGATTATCCATAAAATGTGGGTCATCCAGTCTGTAGCACAGTTGCACAGAGACACCAGCAGTGAAACTATGTGGCACACTGGACAAGAGCAAGAAGGCACATAGGTCTGGCTTTGACATAGTCATAGGCACTCATGTCTGTCTCTTCCATGTAATGCTGCTGGATGCCCTGTAATTTGGACAACTAGAGGCAAAACCATGGGGCAGGAAATGAGAGGAAGAAACCTCCACAGCTGCTAGGAAACAAAAAAAAAAATTCTGACAAAATCCCAACACAATTGAGGGGATTATCTAATTCTTCCTGCACACTAGCAGGACCTATTGCTATTGTAACAGAAAGCTAGTAGTTACAGGAGCAGCCAGAAACGAGCTGATGTGTTCATGTCTCAAACAGGTCAAGTCAGCAAAGTGTGCAGAAGAACCTATTCCAATCCAAATACAAGCATTTTCACTTATTTCCAGGGTTGCTTTTTGAACCACTACTTTCTATTGTGCATGCAGTGAGTCCTGCATGCAGCAGAAATATTGGATACTGCCGATAGGTTTTCTAAAGTTTCCTCAAGGGCATTTCTCCTTATTTTCAAGTATAAAATCCAGATTACGAGAGCTGCCACTAAAGAAGATTTTGAAGCCTGAAACACGTTGGACTTCTGCCACTAAAACCATAAGTCATTTCGGACGGCCTTCTTCAACCTAGTGCTCTTTCGATGTTTTGGAGAACAACTCCAAGTGTTCCTGACTATTGGCCATATTGGCTGGGGCTGATGGGAGTTGAAGTCCAAAAACATCTGGAGGGAACCAAGTTGGGGAAGGCTGATTTAGGGCATGGAAGAATGGTGTGTGGAGCATTGTATGGATGTTTTATGTTAGTGACTGCTAACTTTTGAGGGAAGTGTCATAAGTCAAGTAAAAAGTTTTTGACAATGTGACTCTAGGATGTACCACAAAACATATGCAGTGTCCCCTCGCTGGCCATTCCTTCATGTAGTTTGCCCTTTAGAAATAGAAAATAGATGCTAACACCAAAAAACATGAGGGTGAGAAACACAAGAAGCCAGTCAGTGATATTTTATTCACCACAAGAGTAAGTTTATTTTCTTGTGCAGTCCCCTAGACTTCCCTGAGGCTTCTTTCACCTTGCTGAGAATCATGCATAGATGCTTGTTGTTGAGTGTACTCTTAGCATTATTATTATTTATTTATTTATTTATTTATTTATTTATTTATTTATTTATGTAGCACCATCAATGTACATGGTGCTGTACAGAGTAAGACAGTAAATAGCAAGAACCTGCCGCATAGGCTTACATTCTAATAAAGTCATAGTAAAGCAATAAGGAGGGGAAGAGAATGCAAACAGGCACTGGGTAGGGTAAACAGGCACAGGGTAGGGAAAAACTAACAGTATAACTAACAATCTAAAGTCCGAGTAACATCAAGTTTTAAAAGCTTTAGGGAAAAGAAAAGTTTTTAGCTGAGCTTTAAAAGCTGAGATTGAACTTGTAGATCTCAGATGTTCTGGGAGAGCATTCCAGGCGTAGGGGGCAGCAGAAGAGAATGGACGAAGCCGAGCAAGGGAAGTAGAGACCCTTGGGCAGGTGAGAAACCTGGCATCAGAGGAGCGAAGAGCATGCATGAGGACTTTAAAGTTATATGGCATTCTTCTCAAGTTAAATGTTAAAAGAATTTTTTTTAAAAAAAGATGTGTGTGACAGAATTATGTAGTTGAGGGAGCAGAGATGAATTTAAATCCGAAGATGGTAATGGAGGAAGTTCTTGCAGATGAATGAACTTAGAGTTAAGTTTGTGCAAAAGCTTAATTCTAACCTTCTCTTTCCCAGCATACCTGGGAAAGGTATGCTGGGAAAGAGAAGCAGAACCGCCCCTTTGGAAAGGTGAATCCCAGCAGTTATCAGTATCTGTTTCTAATACTCAGTTTGCCTAGCAATAAACTACAAGGTAAGCTGATAAACTGGAAGATGACCAGCAACAGTATGACTGGTTTAAGTTTGAAATATAGTGTTAGCAGATGCTTTGTTGAAGAACGTCCATCTGGAACTAGCAATTTGGAGATTATTTACAGATGACCTACTAACTGGCATGGTTGGGTGGGGTAAAGGAGGAAGTGCTGTTTGGATGTTTTCTTACAGTGTGGTAAAGACTGAAGTGTACAACTCTGTGTTTTTAAGAATATCAATTTAATTTGGAGTCAGGCTGGTTTGGTTGCTTTTGGGGCAGATGTTTAAAACAGATGAAACATTTAAAAAATGCTATAAGTTTTCAAAAGCACGTTTTTCTGAGGGACTTGTTTGCATCTTTCTTGAACCCCTCCTCCGTTGGGAGAATTACCCACCCTTAGTGGAGCTCAACCGCCTCCCTGTTATTCTGCCTGAGCCACTCTTCTGGTGATACCCCCTGATTGGAAGTCCCGTGACTTCTGCAAAGATGTATTGGACCGACTTCTCTGGGGGTGGATGATTCTGCTGCATCTGTGCACTGGCAGTGATTGACTGAGCCAATTGTACCCTGTGCAAAGGCTGCAGAATAATTATACATAAGTTCAGTGGTGGCTGATTGGAGTGTACAAAGGCCAGAGAAAAGAACCAAGAAGATCTCACTCTTTGTGACAGGATAGGTACTGAATGGTAGCTGGAAAGTTACTTCAAGCTGCATTTCTTAAAAACACACAACTGAGGATAGAATGGGACTGAACTAGAAAGGTCCCTATTTCTTACAACAAAGGACACGTTTTCATACTTCTTGTCTGAGTCTGTGTCCTGGGCCGGATCTACACCACTGCTTTAAAATGCTTTATAACAGTTTTGAGAACTGTATATGGAGTGTGGCCTGGGCCCCAACAGTTGTCAAAACTGCTATAAAGCGCTTTAAAGCAGTAGTGTAGATCCTGCCCAGTTTTCTATTAATTCAGATTAGTTTTACAATAGGGCTGATCAAGCAAGCTGGTTTCATTTTTATTTTGCCATTTTTCTTTTCTTTTTGTTGTTTTTTTGCAATTTTCTATCTACAGTTAAGAAACCACTATTTGCATTTGCAACATCCGAATAGCTCCTTTGGATGGAGACCTGCACATAGACTTCCTTGGGGCAAGGGTTCAAGTCCTCTATGCTGGGGAATGTGTGTTTAGGGGAGGGCCCAGGACT
Source organism: Elgaria multicarinata webbii (assembly GCF_023053635.1). Classification (NCBI taxonomy): domain Eukaryota; kingdom Metazoa; phylum Chordata; class Lepidosauria; order Squamata; family Anguidae; genus Elgaria; species Elgaria multicarinata. The sequence goes on along the minus strand of NC_086177.1, from coordinate 16,772,294 downwards.
TTCTTTGCATGAAGAAGATCCCGAGTTCATTCTCTGCATCTTTGGTTAAGAGTATCTGGTAGCAGGTGATGGGAAAGAGTTTCTGCCTGAGGCCACAGCTAGACCTAAGGTTTATCCTGGGATCATCCAGGGTTCGCCCCTGCCTGAACACTGGATCCCCTGTGTGTCACCTAGATGAACAGGTTTGATCCCTGGACGATCCAGGGATAAACCTTAGGTCTAGCTGTGGCCTGAGACTCTATAGAGAGTCACTGCAAGGTAGAGTATTATTTATTAGATGGAATAATAATTTGCTTTGGCGTAACATCGCTTCCCACGATCCCAGTTTTGCTCTTCTAATCATAATGTACATGGTCTAAATAGCACTTGTGCTAAGGGAATACTGCTATTGGGATATCATTTCTTCTACAAATGAAGAGTTACAAATTAGAGGCATAATACCCTCTTTCCCCGAAAATAAGACAGTGTCTTATATTAATTTTTGCTCCCAAAGATGCGCTAGGTCTTATTTTCAGGGGATGTCGTATTTTTCCATGAAGAAGAATACGGTACACATTTATTGTTGAACAAAAAAAAAGGTCTTATTTTGGGGGGGATGCCTTATATTACAGCGAGAGGCAAAACTAGAAGTAGGTCTTATTTTCGGGGGATGTCTTACTTTCGGGGAAACAGGGTATTAGTAGGGTTTTTGTTTTGCTTAATACCACCAAGGACGGTGAGATGTACTAGTTGTGGATCTGGTGTTCAGCACTACCCTTGCTAAATTCTCTTTCTGTTTCCTGTATGCTGACAGTTCATTTTATAACCCAGATGTTCCCAATTAATTCACTGGGCTAGGCCGGCCTAGAAAACAGACCACGTCAACCTACTGCAAACGTGCTTACACACAGGCATGAATTTAATGGTGTGTTAATCATAAAGTATGAGTATGTTCTTGTCTTGTGGGTGTGCCGCTTCTGGAGCATACTAATTGAGCACCCAAATGCAACATAGGTTCATTCAAAATGCAAACCATAATTCTACATGGCTAAGCTTTTATCTTTGGTTTGGGATCATGGCATATTCAGATAGGACTATTAACAAATAATTCTAGAAAATCATTGTAGTCACCATTTTCCTTTAGAAACTAATGCAAGGTTGTTTCTCCACTTCTTATCTTGCCCATCATTTGAACATAAGTGAGCTAATGGGTTACATTAGCCTGTGAGTGTAAATGCAAATGCTCCCTTGCACAGCAGTGTTTAGTGTCCACTGAGCTGGTGGTGACAACAATACAGAAGTAAAGTACTTTACTGCTGAAGTTATTTCTGGAGTCATCTGTTGCAGTTTGAGTGTGTAGATATGAATTCACCCTGATACATGTTGAATGTATGAATAAAAGTCAAATACACTGGCAGTAGCTATAGCCAAAGAACTTAAAAAATTGACAGGGAATTGCAGCTGTGATAGGGAGTTAACTGAATTAATATAAGGTGGTTATCATACCATTAAACCAACTGTTTTGGTGGATCCTGCTTTACCCGTATCTGGAGAAGAAATGCGTAAAAGAGAGGTGTCCTATGGTTTGTGGATGAAGTTTCCTTCCAAGGACTTGGTAGAGGAGGCTGCAGTTCGGATCAGATCTGAACATTTCAGCCACACTTGAGATACTGAACCCTTCTCTTGGCAGTGATTGTTACTCTCTGGGAGTCACAGTGGCTCCTTCCTTTAAGACAAACTTAAAGCCTCTTCATTTCCTTAGCTTTGATGGGGTCCATTTATATCTTTGACATATTCAACTTCAGCCACATAGCAAAAGATTTGCAAACATTCCAGAGGTTTCTAGCTGGTCTGTTTTGCTGCTGTTGTGCAGAGTATTTGGCTGATTTACTTGTGTCATTTTTTTCTGAACGATCAGTGTGGCAATGAAACGGATACATGGATAATTAATAATAACCAGTCTTGAATGATATCTGCATGGCTTTTTAGACATGGGCCTTAAGGTATGTATGTGCAAAAAAAGTAATGTTGCATGTGACCTCTACCCTCCCCTTTTGTTTTGCTATAATTGAAATGGGTTTTGCTGTCACTCTTGTGTCATAAAAAAATAGGACAGGAAACCTGCATTACAATCAGTTTTCTGTATTTGCTACATAAGAGCATCTTTGTTAGAAAATGGCTGTTCTGATTATCCACAGCATTTTAGAGACCTTTTTAGTCCAGTTGTCTTTTGATGTCTTTTTCATCATGTTGACATTGGATGCTCTTCTGTGGTAACAGCATGTCCCTGAAACACTGGAGCGCCTTCCTAAGTCAAAAGTTAGACCTCCCACCTTCCCTCGTCCCAACCAGTGACTCCTGTGACATGTATCTGAATGAATTAAAGTATTTGTTACACGTATATGGTGACCTTATTGATCTACGCCTTAATGTTTTATTTGGTAGTTCTTCACGTACCAGCCTTCTGTTGTTAAGTGTGCCATTGAAAACACCATGTAAAGAAAACTCTGTACCTATTAGGAAAAATGCAGAGGCATAAAATTGCAAGATGGCATTGTTAATGGGAAGAAAAAAGAAAGAAATCTGGATTTGATTGGGTTCTCGGACTTCCATAAAGATGATAGCGCAACCACTGTGGTGTTACTGTGAGATGAGGGAGGTGAAAGGCTTGTAGAACATGTTATTCACAATGTACTGTAGGCTAAAGAAACAAATGAGCTAGCGAAAGACTTGTTGGTAGCAAAGGCTGCTCATAAAACATTGCTACTGTGGCATCTAACACCCACACACCCACACACACGTTCATCTCCAGAAGTAAAGGTTTAAACTTATCTTCAATCTCCATGATTCATAATGTAGAAAGATGCTTGGTATAATTCTTCAAGAACAAACATGCTGAAGAGAGAATTGGTCTGTTGTGAAATTTTTCTCTTAGTTTCTTCTAGCTGTGACACAGGGGATGGGTGGGCAGTAAATATATATGTGGAAACCTTCCTTACAGGCATTCTCTATACATGTAGATCCTTGTTGTTTGCAGGTGCCTGGCCTCTGAGAATCTTCTGGACTGTTGCCAAATTGTGGGTGTATGGAATAATATGATTCAGCTGACTGAAATTAGTGACTTAGAAAAGTTAAGCATAGGTTCTGCCAGATTTTTGTCTTTCCTCTCATATGATGGAAACATCATGTGAGATCAAATTTAAACCGGACCCTAAATCCTTCTCCATTAGTGTTCCCAGGCAAGCACCAATTCCATTGCTTGACAAAGTCAAGAAAAAGCTGGAAGGGATTATTGAAATAGAAGTTATTGAACCAGGGAATGAGTCCACAGAGTTGTGTGCCTCCAATGATTATTACAGGTATGCCAAATGGAGATGCACCCATCTGTGTTGACCTGACCCAGCTAAATAGAAGTGTTGAAAGCATCCCATGATAGTGGTGGAGCGCACGCTGGGGCAGCTAGGCAAAGTCAAATTCTTTTCTAAATTAGATGCCAACACCAGATTTTGGCAAATACAATTGACTGAAAGCTCCCTGAAGTTTATTTATTTATTTATTTATTTATGCATTTGTATCCCACCTTTTTCCCTCCAAGGAACTCAAGGCGGTGTACATAACCCTCCTCTCATCTCCATTTTATCCTCACAACAACCACCCTGTGAGGTAGGTTGGACTGAGAGTCTGTGACTAGCCCAAAGTCACCCAGTGGGTTTCCATGACTGGGTGGGGACTAGAACCCGGATCTCCTGACTCCCAGTCCAACACTTTAGCCACTACACCACACTGGCTCTCTACGTTTGTCACTCTCTTTGGATGCTACTGTTTCAAAAGGCTACCCTTTGGGCTACCTCAGTTCTCAAGCACTTCCAAAAGAGAATGAGCCATTTGCTTTGAGGTATTGAAGGTGTTTTTTGCTACATGGATGCTACAGCATGTTACTTGACTGCAGCAGATCCTCAACAGACTGCGGGAGGCTAATTTCACATTCAACAAAAAGAAATGTGCATTTGTTGTCCAATATGCATATTTCCTGGGAAATGTGGTTGATGGAGAGGGTATCCACCCTGACCTGGAGAAAGTAAAAACTATTGAGGGTTTTTCAACCCCCAAATCAATCACAGAAGTCTGCCAATTTCTAGGAATGGTAAATTTTCTGGGACACTTCATCTGTTGAATCTTACAGCCCCACTGAAGGAACTGTTGAAATCAAACATGTCTGGGGCCCAAGCCAGGAACAAGCCTTCTGGGAAATCAGAAAGGTTCTGACCATTGCACACGTTCCAGTGACATTTGATCCACTGAGATGAGCTATTATTTCAGAAGATGCCTCATCATATGGACTAGGAGCTGTCCTATAACAAGGACAAAATGATGGCCAAATCTGCCTTTGCTTCAAAGATACTGTTACATGTAGAAAAAAATTATGCACAGATTGAGAAAGAGCATTGGCTGTTCACATGCCTCAGAAGATGTCAGGGTCTGGGTAGTTATATGTGCGAGGAGGGGATCCTTCAGGTCCCAGGCTTTTCAGAGTTTTAAATGTTAATATCAGCATGTTGAATTGGGCATGGAAATGAACTGAAAGACTGTGCAGATGGCAGAGTATTGTTGTAATGTTATATTGGCCAGTCCCTTTTGATAATATTGCTGTCCCAGTTTGAACCAGCTGAAGTTTCTGGACCATTTTCAAAGGCAGTCCCACTTAGAACATATCAAAGGGGCGACAGCTGTCTCCCAATTTACAAAAGTTTTCCTCTTGGGTTGCCTGGGAACAATTATCATTCACCACAGGTTAGTGGCTATTTACAAGCCAGAAATAAAGTTTATCTCCTGTTGGAGCAACCTATCCAAGCAGGTTTTCAAGTAACTTACGGCTCATGAGCAGAATGCAATAGTGGCTAATGTTCAGTTGTATGGTGGCCAAAAAGGTTTCAGGTAGGCAGTGACCCATTTCTATCCCTTTCCTGCCAAATTTTCCACTTCAGGTGCATTGACCTGCATGAGATTACAGATGTTTTCTTTTTCATGACCTAAGACCTCACTTCATCCCATTGTCCTTTCTGTTCAATAAAGTAATTATTTTTTGTTCTTTTGAAAATACTGTATAGGGTTTCTTTTAGGGCACAGGCCAAGAGGTCAGAGAGGGAGTGGTTGTGTTAGTGAATAGTGCTACTTTGCTGTGCTTGACCCTTCCTCTCCCCTTTACTCTTTTCTTGTTATTAGAATTGACAGTGAAAGGTTGGGCAGCTTCCGAGAAATGGTCCCTTCTTGACGTACAATGGCTCATAGAATTGTTTGGGCTCAAAATTATAGTGGCAACCTTTATTTCATAGATTAGTCAGTTAAATCTTCTGTTAATTAATCAGTGAGTGGTCAGGGCAGTAAATTTGGGGCATGTTTGTTTTTTGAGGCTATCTGTTGCAATAGGAAATGAAAAAAAAATGTGAGATGGCCTTTCTCACACCGAGTTTTCTTAAATTCTAAATTATGGCATACTTCCTTTAGTGTCTTTAAAAGGCCACCTACATAGAGATTTTGGTAACATGCAGATTTATTTATAGTCAGTTGATTCATCAACAAAAGTCTTTAGTTGGTTGACAGCCTTGACAAAAAGAGTTAGTAAGTGTTTAAATCTTTTATATTTAAACAGGGCTCACATTGGTGTATTCTTATATAGGGCAGTACTTAATTATACTCCAGTGTCAAAAGCATGTAAAGGATTTCAGAGGGAATTTCTTACTCGATTTGTGATCGCCCCCTGCTTCTCTTTGCCGTCTCTGAGAGGAGGAACAGCAGCAGGAGGAAAGCAGTGGGTTGTATCTGCACATTGTCTTCTCAGCAGGCAGCATGGTTTATTTGCCATGGAGCTGTGTTTCCATTGGCTCTCCATGCAGTGTGCTTCAGAGCCCCAAGTTACAGACATGGAGTTAATATTGAATGTGTCAGTTCTAATACTTGCTGGAGTTTCCTGCAGCCATTCCTGGAGTGTAGTGGGGAAGAGACTATACCATGCTAAACAGCTGTGTATCATTCACCACAATTCTCCCAGATCACCCTTCTGGAATAATATGGTTTCCTGGGCCTCTGTTATGTTCAACTTATTTATAGATATTTTACTTAGCTGGGAATTCCATGGTTCATTGTGACAACAGAGGAGGAGATTTGAGTTTCAGCTGGCTTCAAAGAGGCCAGGAGAAGGGCCCCCGAAGGCTAATATCGCCTCATAAGCCCCTCCTCTGGACAGTGTCACTAAAAAGCCCCATCTGCCACAGCCTTCCCGTGGCCCGGCAAGCTGAACGTGGAGTAGGGCATCAGCGTCTACAGTGTTTAATAAATAAATGAATAAAATAAATGTCCTTTATGACTTATTCAATAAATGTTCGCCTTTAAAAAAAAAAATCCCTGGATCCACACCCTAATGATTTCTTACAAAATTCGAGAAATACTGTTGCAGAAGGTAGGCGTCTCTAGGCTTGTAAGTTGCAATAACTGACAGAGGAAATCTGTCTGAACACATCACTTGTAGTAGAAGTTAACAATCAAAAATTCATGTAGGTTTTTTTATTATTATTATTAAATGAAAAGACAGTGTGTCATTGTACCGCACAGACTGATAAAACCTTTAATCTGATCCTAAACCAGAAAGCAATTATCCAAGCTTAACTAAATAAAAACGGTTTAAAGCATTAATATCTGACAAAATCTGCATTTAGCCCAGACATAACTGATGGAAAATACTGCAGAGGGCTTTGGGCAGTAGAAGAACTTTCCCAAAGCGAATGAATTAAGTCAAGGTATCTATTAGGTTACATACATGGAATATTCTGTATGTAGTACAGGAATGGGGGAGGGTGTGCCTTCGGTAATACAGCATCCATGTACATCATCTCTTGCTGGAGCCATGCAGTAAGCGCCCCTGTTTGAACAGCTGGATTGCAAATTCCACCATTCTTCCTTGCATTAGAAACCCACAACCTCCTCCCATGTTTTCAGCAATCCTAACGGGGCTGAGACCCGTGCTTTGAGCAACCTTCCCCAAAGAATGATTTTTAGGCTTCTAGGTACACAGAATCATTTGTATTCAGTTCCTGGCATCTCAGGCCTCTATGATTTCAGAAGCCCTTTAAAGATTGGTGGTGCTAACTTACATAGTGAAAATGTTAAGTATCCCAGGCATGATTGAGAAACAGTTCTAAGAGTTCTTTTGGACTCAGGCTTACTACTTCAGAAGCAGCAAGGTTTTCTGTTTGTATGTTGCTTGGCAGATTTGTACAGATGCACATGCCAGTCACATATGTAGCAGGAGCATATTAGGTTTTAACGCGCATTAGCAAAATTCAGTGAAGTGCATTTGTAGGTGTACTGCCTAATGTCACACAGCCAGCTAACCTCATGCTTGCTTTATAATGTGCTTTCAAAATCTCCTTCAAGTGTGAAACTAAAGAACAAGAATAAGAGGGAAATGTGCATTAAGAATGGCCACAGGTGGATGATCATATCAAAAGCCAAGCCTTTTGCCTGTGTTCACAGCCCCCTTTGCACCTTTCTTTACGGGACGAGCGACCAAACCAGGAAGCCTATAATTAACCATAGTCTCCCATTTTGTCCAAGAAACTGTGGTTCCTAACATTGGAACACACTTTGACACTGTCTTGCCTATAATGGCTTCTTGCCATGCCATAATCCCAGAGATTCCACATTCCTACAGTGTCTCAGAAATCAGGGCAAGCAGGCTGCAGGACTCCATGTGGTAAGTTTAAAGTAGCTACCACATGGTTAAGGGGTTGGGGTTGGGTGGGGCTTGTTTGCCTTTGGCAGATGTCCATCAGTGGGAAGTTAAACTACTGTGTAGCAGTCCATACTGGTAGTCACCATATATAGCTGTAGTATAGAATCTGAAGTCAAACTAGCATATGTAACCCTGGTTAAGACTGAACCCCCAGCTAGCATTAGCCATGGTTAATGATAGTGCAACTGTAACTCTTAGCCATGGCCAAGGGTAGGAGGGGAAAGGATAGGGCTGGGGCAGTGGAGGGGATGTGGAAGGGAGCATAACATTCTACAGGCTGTTCTGATCTCTTAACCATGGTTAAAGGATTGGCTGCTGCATTTCCTCTGCTTTGGTGTCAGTGGGGTTAGAAAGTCATTTCTGCAAATGGGTCAGAGGATTTCTCTTGGTTATCTCTTTTCACAGTGGCATAGTTACAGAAAAATAAAATGCCATATGCTAATAGTCTGCTGGATTAATAGTACTACCACTACCACCTTTCAAATAAAAGCATCTGGTCATTGTAGGGAGAAGAGCAGAGGTTTAAACAAATGCAGGAGATGGTTTTTCATAGGATTTGTGACATTGAGGAGAGAAAAGAATGAATGCACTATTTCAGGGTGCTTTTTTTTACCTTGGTGCTGATGCCTGATGACCAGTGAGGGAAGTCTTTGGGTCACTTCGTGTGTGACAGATAATTCTTTTTTAGTCAAGCGAGGTGACCCCAGGGTCTTCATTCAGTTACAGCACTGTTTTACTGTGGTGTCTGCTCGCACATCAGAAGCAGATTTACCTAAGTGCAAGTATTATGGTGTACTCACCTTTGACTCAAAGGAAGACCTAGAAAAGATAATTTCTGCATTATGAATGACCTCTTAGAAGTGGTTTAAAAGGTATGTTTCCAGGAACAAAAATTGTAGTGAGGTTCCTCATAGCATCAATTCACTGTACAAGGAAATCTGCTGGATTTATATAGAAAATATGCTGTTGCTTCTGATGTAAATAATATATATCCCTTACATCTGTATTGCAACTCACATCACCTTGCTTATTTTCCTGCACTAAAAATACTGGATTGCAAATGGCAAACGTGTTCTCTACCAAAGCACGCCTATGTGGATCATTTCCACTCCATCAAAGGATAAACATTAAAATACATGTTCAATAAAATTATCCAATTAAAATGTTAACACATGTGATTCCCCTAAATTGTTAACATGTCTCCTCCCCATCACAGTGTTGTCTCCAGGGCTTGCTCTATTATTAGGCAAAGTGAAGCAGCCTGCCTCTGATATTGAGATACCATTAAAATGAAGCAGATTTGTTTATATTTGGGTGAGGTGGTGCCATTTGGATTTTCTGCCTCAGTCACCAAAATGTTGTCGGTTTTTCCCAATGGTCTGGATCCATGAGCTGCTAATCCAAATTTGTGAAGAGGAAAATTCTGATTTTGGATCTTCCATTTTTCCTGCCTCTAAACCCTCCCCATGTATAGGACAGTTCAATTCTATGTAGCCATTTCCTTAATATCCTAGAAATAATCTGATCTTGTGTACTGAGAGCTTATAGCAGCATTAAAAAAGCACACTATTTTTTTTTAAAAAAATGTTTCTAATATGCATGTCAAAGTTAATTCACACAATAATTGGAATTGAAAGAAACATTGCATTACCTTCATAGCATAAGGTTTAATTCTTCCATGACTTAGATTAAGGTTCAGTTCAGATATCAAACCTGCTCTTCCAAACAAGTCATTTGGGGTTTGGGCATGTGCCATGAGCTTGCATGAAGGTGTCCACCACCACTTCCTGCTTTTTTCCAACCATAGTTTGCTGTGACATCCAGATTGACATATTATGGTTAGCACCTTGCCTTGCTTGCAAACCTATTTCAAACTGTGGTTTCGAACCATGGTTTGGATGGGGAGGCCTTTAGTAGAGTTTGCTGATTGAGATACCACCGCAAACTTTAATTAGAGAAATGCAGGAAGTGGAAGAGAGGAGCCACCTTTCCAAGCTTGTTCGGTTGGTAACACCTGAGCCTTTCAGACCCTTCTTTGCAAGTAAAAGAAACCAGACAATTATATTTTGGGAACGTTTTGCAATCTTGTACACACCATCTGAGATTAAGGCCCTTTGAACATAGTGGGACTTACTTCTGAGTAGACATGTATAAGATTGCGCTGTAAGCATACATCTCTTTTTTTCACATTCTGGATGAATGAGGAGCGTGTGTTTACTCTCGCATGGGGCTGGATTTTTTGAAGCAGGAATTTGTGTTTTGCTTCCCAGTGTGGAGCATACAAAGGCTGAAAAGGGCTTAGTGCTAACAATGTGGAGCTGGAAGAAAAGGCAACAGCTGTAGGTGACAGCCAGACTCCCAGAGCGTGCCAAAAGAATTCTGACAAGGTTCCAGGGCCGGGGTTCTATATTTGGCGAGACCCAACCAGACAGGGGATCAAGTGGAGAAACTTGGGTAAAATGGAGCGGCAGAAGTAAAACAATCATACCAAAATTATTTGGAGTAGAAAACATTGAATTTAGTTGTTCTGTAATGTTGTTGGAGACTGCAGCTGCAAAATAGACCAAAGAGCTACTCTGAAAGAACCTTTTGAAAATTGAATGTGAGCATTTTGTAGAATTTTACTCTGATATTTGTTGTTTTTCTTTCTGAAAATTAGCATGTGATATTTCTAAAAAGTATGGTGTTTATTTTAGTGGGGCCGATCTACACCAAGCAGGATATAAAACTTTTAAAACGGTATGAAAACTGTATATGTAATGTGTCCTGGGCCTGAACAGTTGTCATAACCATTATAAACCGCTATAAGCAGTCGTGTAGGTCCTGCCGAGGATGACAAAGAGGAGTAATAAAATATATCTAGTTGCTAATAAGGATATCAAGGGGATGAAAATAAATGGACTATTCTTTAGGAAAATTAAAATGCACAGAATAGGATATAGGATGGGAACTGATGTCTGTGAACATCGGCATTAAGGTAGTGTGCTTAGAGATTTCAATATGTAATTAAAATCGATGCTGAGCAGAGTTAGGAGTTTTATTACAGTGCCATGGAGTGCTAGATTGGGGGTGGACCACCTGTCAAACTACTTAAAGGGAAAACATCTGCCCCTGCTTACATCTGTCCAATGTCAGTTGTCTTTATTTGGTCTACTCAGGAAGCTGACATTTTAAACAACAGAGGAAAACATTCTGGATTATAAAACTAGCAAACTAAGGAAAGAGGAAAAATGCCTATAATGTTACTTGCTTGCCACTGGGTGAAGAGTTTATCCATTCTTTTGTTTAAAAAACATATGTTGCAGAAACTTTGGTTAGCTATTTTTGCAAAAATAGAAGGTGTCTAGAAGTCTGCCAGGATTTCATTATGATCAGAATTTCAGAGCATGTATTTGTTTAAAATATACTTCAATTTGGCAAGCAACACCCCCAATCCCTGGAAACATAAAGTAAAGGATGTCCGGTATTAAGTTCCTCAAAGAGAGTAAACATCCTTGCATCTCCCCCAAAAAAGACAAAGTAGAATGATCATCTTCACGTACATATGAATGTGTACTATTTATATATTTAATATGAGGATGCGTTTAACATTTCTAAATATTTTCCATGAGGATATATTCACACAACAGATTATTAAACAATAATGGATTGGTTGAAAGCTTTATTGCACCAACTGTGTTGGCAGAATAAGGCTACACTACTTTCCTAGGTACTTGGACCAATAAAGAACCTAATTTACCTACTCTCTGGCTGCATTCAGACAACATGATAGTCAACGGTGGGGTAATAATCAACTCTCAACATGATAATAATCAAACGTGTGGATTAGGATCAGCATTGAGTTGACTATTACTCCACGCTTAGTTGACTCAGTCATCCCCTGCCCTCTCCCCACCCCTCAGTCCTCCAGGTAGTATCCCATCAGTCATAGCTGCCAAAAATCTATCCTATTAGCTGGATTAGAGCGGCAACCACCACTTTGATCACTCTTGCCTTGCGACTCTGTGGCTGAGGAAATAACCAGCGGTACCCTCCACACAACACGATAAACAATAGTGGTTCAAATAGCCAACTCTGCACAGAGTTGGTGATTTGCGTTGGTTATTTCGGCCAAATAGCTAACTGTTAGTTAAAAAACTCCCTCCACACAACATGATAACCCATGGTGGGTTAAATATCCAACCGTCAACTATTTAAATCACCATTGGTTATCGTGTTATCTGAACCCAGGCCTGATCTACATCAAGCAGGCTATAACACTTTGAAAACAGTTTGAAAATGGTATATGGAATGTGTCCTGGGCCTGAACAGTTGTCTATGGTGTTATAAAGCAGTAGGATAGATTCTGTCCCCATCTCTGTCTGACATTTGGACCTAGGGCAACCACACCAGTAATCAAATACTGATGTACATTGCATGATATAGTTCAAACCTATTCTACTGCAATCTTACTCAGTGTGGAGCCCTCCAGATATTTTGAGCTGCAACTCCCATAATCCATGCCAACCGGGTCTTATCGATGTTATAGTGCCAAAAATCTGGAGAGCAACAGGTTACCTACTGTGGTTCCTGATCTACTGGATGTATGCTTACTACATTTATGCATATTAGTCCATGGAAACGTTTGAGCAGGACTTGCCCTAGATCAGGGAATCTTTGCCCTGTCCAGGGCCTCATTCCCTCAGGAGTAATCCTTTGTGTGGGGAGGGGTGTGTGCTGCATGCCTATGGTAGATCGGGCTGAACCAGTAGTGAGCATGAGCAAAAGTAGGCAGAACCACCCTTCTCTCTCTCTCTCTCTCTCTCTGACATCCCCTTCTGCCTTTCTGTCTTTGTCCCTCTTTCCTTCCTTCTTCCTGCCCAGCGAGCTGCCGAAGGAAGGACAGATGACACTTGACAGAAGTCAGAACTGATCGCTTGGAGAAAGTTTTTAAAATCAGGCCAAGGGCTGTGGGGTTGGCCATCCCTGCTCTATATCATATTGATTTCCAAGCAGTGGGTTCAATTTTTGCCTATTTCTCATATAGTCTTAATGATCTAATGATGGGCATGTAGTTTGAGAGCATTTCTGTATACTTGCTGAATTAATGAATGAGAACTGGAGCACTGGGCTGCTACTGTACCTAAGAATTTAAACTAAATAGGTCAACAGATGAAGAAGTGGGGAGGTGAGATTTTTTTTTGGTCATTCTTTCCTCTTTGTCTGTATATACACACTTCCTAATGCCTGGTATGTGAAGACCACCCAGTCTTCCAAGACCCTCTGTAACAAATGTACTCAGGGGATATATGGCATCCACAACTCTTACATTTCCTTTGCTCTCGTTTATTATCTTTACTTCATTTTAGTATTTACATCCTGTATAAATAGCACTTGCTCTTTCTTGCTGCATAATCTATCACTGGTCCATTTGTATTCATTTATGAGTGTGGAAATGTGTGGCTTGAATTTCAGTGTAAGTTCATATTTACTATGCCCCATTGTCTGGAAAAGTGTTAATTACTTCATATATAAATGAATTGTGCTTGTTAGCAACATGACTTGATTCTATCCCATCCCTTTGGCTTGGATGATGTGAATGCAAGAATCTCATATTGATGGGGGATTATTTTAAAATGACTTAGCCCTTCTTTTGGCTGGGTCATAACAGTCTAATCATACAGAGCAATCCAGTGGACACAGTATGAACTGGCATGATCATGTTGCTGGCCATTGAAACGAACGAAGAACCTCAGCGGCAGGCCTCCTCTGTCGCAGCACACACACGCACACACCCGGAAGACCCTTTGCTGTGCGATTCAGGTGGTGGAAATTGTAACATCCTTTAAACACCTCCTGAAAACATACTTTTTCACACAGGGTTTCCCTAGACTGTAACTTACCTGATTTTATGTTGCATTTTTAAACTTTGAATGTTTTGAATTTATTTAATTTATTAGCAAATTGGTTAGGTTTTCATTTTACAACAGCAAAATTAAAGTTTAGAACAACAAAAGCAATCTGTTGTTCTTTTCCATCGGCACTCGGCCGAGGTCTGTTGCATTGAATGCAAAACATCAGATTGGCTAAGAGAACCTAGAGCTAATGTTGTTGAAATTGCTTCATGTTGTTGGTAGCTGATTCACATTTGCCTACGGGCAGAATTGTAGGGCTTTTTCTGGCCAAATATGCATAGGATTGTGTCCTTAAAGATCTTTCAAATAGAGGCATGGTTTCTATCTTCCTGACTCTTTGTAGTACTGCAAGGCAATAGAAGCCTCATATGAAGTGCTGAATATCTGCAGCCTTAAAGATTGTATGGCCTGGTTTGAACTTAATGCAAACTTGTCTGCAAACTAGTTTGCAAATCAGAAGCAGGTTTTGAGAATGCACACTTCTAACCCCTTCCCTTTCCAGAGCAATTTTATCCCTCTCTACCTTTTTCTGGGGCCATGGCTAGACCAGGCCTATATCCCGGGATTGTCCGGGGATCATCCCTGTGCATCCAAATGACACACAGGGGATCCCGGGAGCAGGCAGGGACGACCCCTCCATTTGCCTGAGATAATCCTTAGGTCCAGCTAAGGCCTGGAATTAACCATTGTTTTGTTTTACATGTGCATGAGTACAAAGCATGGTTAGCACAAACATTGTTCCCTCATAAACACAGTTTGCAAACCCAATTCAAACCATGGTTGCAGTCCTGGATTTACAAGGGAAACCCCGTTTTGCATTAACCATGGAACTCAAAGTTAATGCTGGGATTAGAATGGAGAGGGAAAATTACTCAAGAGAGGTGCAGGGAGGTTGGCTTAACACTTTGCAAACTGGTCTCCGTTACACTGCATAAGAGCTGGCTTTCAAGTATTTCTTTGGCTGCTAAGGACAAAAATATGTTGCGGAGCTGGCCTTTTAATTGTAAAAGGAGTTGGGGATTTATTGGGGCTATATCAAGATGCAGTGTACCTTTTAATTAGCGTTTTTCCTGTGTTTACCTGCTAGCATTATGGTTTGCTGGCAGTTTGCTTTTGTAAAATTGTCCTTTGCCAGAAGGAACTGTTACTTAGATAATCTTGCCATGGGTTGCTATATTCTTTTTCCTTTTTTTTTTTTAAACATTCCCTGGATCAATTTGGCAGTATTTGGTTTCACCATGCCCTCTGCTTCTTTTTTCCTTATTGTAGGGTGATCCTTCATTGTGATGAGAGATTATTGATAGGGTGATCCCCCCACCCCACCCCCATTTCTCCTCCCTTCACTCATTCTGATTAGAGTGGAAAATCTTTTTACAATGAGGGTCTTGCCATGTGCTTAAAGTCTGTGTTCCTGAAGCCCCTTCATTGTATAGCCGAGCAATTTTGCTCCACAGCCCTTAATCCCAGCTCTTGTATTCTTTCTTATCCTGGGATCTCAGAGATGCTTTATCTAAGAGTTTTGTTCCTCAGCATCATTGTTGAGAAATGTTTTGTATGTGCATGGCTGAGGAGTGGTTTTTGGAGTAATGCTCAACATTATGATTGCTTAAAGCGTGCAGAAACGGTTCAGTTCAGATCTACACTCACAGCCTGAGTCTGGGAGGAAAAGACACCTAATCTAATGGAGTGGCAGTCCAGGACAGTGTGACAGAAATTTATGAGGGAGTTATTTGATGTTAGTGGGGGATGGAGGAAGTGAGAATGGCTTTGTGTGGAGGACCAGGCTGTCCTCTTAATGCCCTTCTGCTTGTGAAATGTCAGGATTCCCAAGGTGTAAATAAGCGCTCCAATATCCATCAATTGCCTTTTTTTCTGCCAGAAATTGGTGGCCCTTTCTTCTGTAATATCCAGAGCTTCTGGCAGATGCATAATGCATCTCCTGTGGCAGGGGCAGGGAATCTCTTTCAGCCCCAGGGCTGAATTCCATTTTGGTGAAGCTCACAGGGATTGCATTCCAGTACTGGGTCGGGTCAAAATACCAAAAATATCAGTCTATTTTAGCTTAATGCTGTTAAGCCTTAGGAGAGGCATTTAAACCTTTTAGAATAGGAGTTGTGGGGGGGAGTGTGACACATGTTAAAGCTGGAAAACCGTCAAATGATCAGTGGTCAGGGAGAAGGAGTGTAGCCAGGAAAAGGGGGCATGGCCATATGGGGGCCTGAGGAGGGCCGAACTTGGCCCTTCAGGCCTGATGTTCCCCACCCCTGTCCTGTGGATTGATGCAGTATGCCTATTAGCACCTATGTGTAGTGGACCAGAGGCTAAAGCACACAGGTTCTGTACAGTTATGAAGTACTATACCGTAAATCTTTGCTAGGTACAACTTCTGCCTCAGTAATTCAGGCGTGAGGCACTGTGAGAGAATCTGTGTCAGGAAAACAGAGTGCTGGTGGAACATATACCTATAATATTCCTGTGCAAAATCAATATTTTCCCTTTCTGCTCAGTCCTAAGTTAATTTACATTGATAGGCCCAGGTTAAATTAAAATTCACGCTGATGTCTTAAACGATTGTTATTGTTTCCTTTCCTGCCTCTGTGTATGAGTATATTGAAAAGCATGAGGCAGTCTAACTCACTGACTGGGTTTATTTCTAGAGGTTAAGCAGAGACTAAGCCTGCCTTGAAAATCAGTTGTCAACAAAAAAGAAATAATAAAAGCAAACAAATCCAACTCTCAATTAAAAAAGAACATTCCCCTGCCTTGTTTCCTAAAGGAAGTTTTTATTTATTGCAGGTGACCAGGCATTTTGCTGATTGCAAGCCTGGATTAAATGGTCAGGATTGCACTGATTTTTGTCCAAAGAGGCAGTTCCTCTCACACAAGATTTGGGAGGCACTGGAGGCCTTACAGTTGCTAGACCTTCTTTTAAAGAATTGCTGCTTTCCCCATTCCTGACTAGTTTTCAGGACATTTCTAAGATAAGTAGGAGGAAGGTGAGGATGGACATCTGCCATTGACCTTGCCTCTTTGGATAGATTTGCCCCATGGGAATCCTTAAATGGAGAAATGCCTTTTGGGTGGCAAACGAAAAGACAGCGAATTCAGAAAAGAGTCCAGTGATCACAAAAGGGTGGGAACAAGTGTTTGTGTGTGCTCCCGTCCGCACCTTGGTGCAAGAACCAGCTGCAGCCCAGGTGCACGTGTTTACGCCTTAGCCGTGTTGTAGTTCAACTCCTGGCAACAAGTGTGATTTTGGTTTTTTTAAAGAGCCAGTTGGCAAAGAGAAGGGAAGCGGCTCGGTCTCCCAAGCAGCAGCAGCAGCAGCTGTCTCCTGATAACTGAATCGGACAGACTTTGACAGGCAGCTGCAAGTGTCAGTGAGCTTTATCTCTCTCTCTTTCTCGAACTACTGCTGTCATCCGTATCGCCCTGTCAGCAGTCAAGGTTGTTTGAGCTCAAAGGGAGAGGGTTGAGTGTACGGAAACAATAAGCCAGTCCATGAGCACACGTCGCCTCTGCCTGTGTGTAAGTGTGTGTGTCTGGCCTGATGGCCTCTTTAGGGCAGGGGAAACGTGTTGGCAGCATGGATGCTTACTGATGGCGATTAAGCCCATTTAGATCAACATGGCACCTGTAGCAGCAGTGTTCTATTTGTAATAATTATGGTAAATATACATAGGGACCAGTGGGAAGAATTGCAGAGAGAGAGGGGACAGATTCAAGAAGGAAATTTCCATTGTTCTGTCCTCCTCCATAAACATTCTCTCTCTACCCTTTTGCCAATTCCCCCATACGTGTGTGTGTGTGTGTGTGTGTGTGTGTGTGTGATGTAACCACACACACATTCATTCAGTTGCATATGCATACCCACATCTATATGTATGCCTTTGCTTTCTGGCTTGCACAGTCAACATACATACGAATCCCTCCCAAATTCCTCCTCGCTATAGTTCCTCCCCTGCCCCTACATTCTTCCTCTCCTGTGGCCTATCCCTATCGCCCCCACCCCTCCTGCCTTCGCCTCCCTTACAAGTAGGGCGGTGTAACAGCCTCTCTACAGTCCTCCTGCCCATTGGCCCCAGGAAACCACTGGACAGGAGATTCTGGACTGACGCTATACCCCAAGAACTCTCAAGATATAGCAGTGTCTTCCCCATCCCTGCGGCTCCCAGGAGAAGCATTGGGCAGGAGGATCTAGCCCTCATTCCCATTCTTGGCTTTGTGGTCATCTGAGTGCTTGGATGATCCCAGTTCTGAGGAGAGCACTGCAGTCTGTTGTGGCTGAAGGACAAGATAATTTCCTGATAGCAGTGAAGTTGGGGGAACGTTCTTTCTCACCGATCTATTGCCCTGCAAACCACGCAGAAAAATCCACCTTCTGTGTCTGATGCCTATGAATGGGTATAGATTTTTCTCACACTACTGTATTGTGAACTGGAAAATTAGCCTTCTGGCTTGTGTGGAGAGCCTCCATAGATAGAGGAGGCTCTGCTCTTCAGACAGTTGCCTCTTCATATGTGGAAGGCAGCAGATGTGATGAAGGACAAGGGAAGCATTCCCACTCATTGCATGTTTGCCTTATTGAGGTACAGAACGCCTGAATAGGCCTTATCTAACAAGAGGAAGGCCTTTGTGGCCTTTGCCACTCACCAGGGCCTTGTCTATATGTCCTGGTTAGCCCGTTCTGGCTATGCAGTGGCACTTCGTTGTTTATATGATGCAGTTGCCAACTTGCAGCCACATCAGGCTTCTCTCCCAGAAACGGTGCTTTTTCGTGATGTTTAAAGTTGCTCCGAAGTCACCACATTCTTTCCTCATCTGTCGGTGGTGGCTTCTCTTTGGGTTGAGCTAGTGGGCATTCCTGGGGGCGGATCGAAGCCCAGGGTAGGTCTAGGTAAGCGTGAGAAGTCAGGGCAGGGGGTGATGAGCTGAATGGCTTCCGGTGCCACGGCTTTTCTGGCCAGATAGCCTGCTTTCCCTCCTCCCATCAAGATTTATTGGTCCCACCCCGCAGCTGCGATAATGCAGGGGTTTGGCGGAACTAAGCAGCAAAGTGGCGACATAAAGGTGAGCACAGGGCAAAGGGGAGAGTGCATCCCCACCTGACCAGCCTGGTTCCAACCACTGGCCAGAAAAAAACAGCTGCGGGGTGCTTGCTTCCCAACTCCCTGCCAGGAAAAAAAGCTCCGCTCTAACTGTTGCCCTAGGATTGAAGTAGCAAGAGGAAAAAGAACCGGTTGGGACTCCCATCACTGGCTACAGGGACAAGGGATTGCTAGCTGCGCCATGTCCATCTCAGCAAATACAAAGGAGATTAATCTGACCCCAACTGAATGTCAATGCTTGTTGAGAGCTCTCCTCTTTTGTCCTGGCAGGGACAAACCAATCTTCCTCTTCTATGTGAGCTCTCAGCTCCCCTGACCTTGTATCTCTTGTCTTTCTTTAGTCTATAGACCTGATGCCTTATTTTCGTTTGAGCTTGTGCCTTATTTTCATCAGTGTGCCGCACAGGTCACTAGCATTGTGCATTGAATTTTAGTTGCTTTAAATCATTTTGGCAGACATTTTGCCTAAAATGTGAGCTAAAAACGTAACCAACAATGAGCAACTAAACACATCAGATTCTGCTACAAAGAGCTGATAGCTCCGTGGGGTAGGAGAAAATGAATGAAATATCACAGGTATTTGTAAAACTGGCAAAGCCTGACTGAAATTTCAAAAGCTAGCTGAACAACTGTTCTTGAGATATTCCATAAATAAATAAAGCCAAATGATTCTAGGTCAGCTTTGTGTAGAAAATGATGGGGAGGGCTGTTTGAATTTAACAAGTACTAAACTTTCCATCAGGGTGTTGACTGTTCTTCAGGCAAAGAGAAGATAACAAAGTATATACCCAATGTTGCTCCTCTTGGCTGCAAGTCACAACATGCATAAAGTGTACACTAGGTCCAAGGGCAGTGGTTTCCTAAACAAACACTGAATGAAAAACTAACCCTACCTTTCTATAACTGTAAGGTACACTTTTAAAATAATGGGTTATAAATTGCTAGGAGTTCCCAAAAATGTTATTACGGGAGGAACTGTATCTGCATCGTAGAGAAAGAAAGGAAAAGGCAATTTTAACCATGCAATCTTACACATTTCTTCAGCATAATCTGTACATCTTTGATATTTCTGCTGCCACCATGAAAACTAGAAACAAGTTGGTGAGAGATTCAGGACAAATAGACTGAAGTACTTTTTCACACAGTGCATAGTTAAATTATGGAACTCACCTACCACAAGAGGTAGTGACGGCCACCAATTTGGATGGCTGTAAAAGGGGGTTGGATAAATTCCTGGAGGCAAAGGCTATCAATGGCTACCAGCCCTGATGGTTGTGTGCTATCTCCAGTATTCGAGGCAGTAAGCCTGTGTGCACCAGTTGCTGGGGAACATGGGTGGGAGGGTGCTGTTGCACATGTCCTGCTTGTTCATCCTGCCGATGGCTGGTTGGCCACTGTGTGAACAGAGTGCTGGACTAGATGGACCCTTGGTCTGATCCAGCATCAGGGCACTTCTTAGGTTCTTAAGATTTCATCCTTCAAAAAAGAGAGAGAGAGAGAGTTCCTAGCCTCACCCCACCCTGCAACACACAAATATAAATTATTATATATTAGAGTGCATTGACACATAACATACAAACCACTCTGCATAGAGCAGCTGAGAAGGACATTTAGAGAAGGCTGCAGTGTCGTGGACAAGAGAAAGAGTCAGATAGAGCAGCCCTCAGCCAGAAAGGAAGAGTGAAACTCCCTCATGGATGCCATCAATGACAGTCTGAAGGAACCGAGACGAGGGAAGCGACAACCCGTTGCTGTTCTAAGGACAGTAACACTATGCTTTGTAGAGAACTATGGTTTAAAAGCATTGCTCATGTTTTGTTTATTTAGTTCTAGTTATTATTTCATCAATATTGTTATTTACTGAAAATCCTAACGTTAATTAAATTCTGTTCAACATTTAGTTTGTCTCTGAAGCGATTGCCATCTGTCCCTCTTTATCCTTTTTCTAGAAACATTTCTATACCCTCCAATAGCCAAAGTTCTTTGGGCGGTTCACAATTAAAATAAACATGATCTACCTTTTGGCATACAAATGAAAACTTGTCTTACTCTTAATTCTCTTGACCTGCCTGCCCCACCTTCTCGTTCACATTTTCTTAGGTAGTGGTGAACAAGAAGCTTAGTGTTTGTCCTCAGGATGGAAAAATTAAAGATTTCTCTTTTTTTTAGTGCGCCTTAATGAAGCAGGAGGCAGTTTTTATGAAGGCCTGTCAATTCTTAAAGTTTGGACAGAGCCCAAGCATTGTGCCATAAATTCGAATGTCACTTGTAATTTTGCATAACTAGCTCTTCAATTGTGTGACTCCATGAATTGGATTCAGCTGTGCTTGTGGTTGTTCAGAACCATTTTCAGAAGGGAAAACGCAACTTCAGGTCCCTTTAGGATTATAACTTGAGTAGAAGCAGCTATGTGTTCACCAGGAGGTGATCTCTTTATCTATTTTGTTAGTCTCCTGATAGGACCTGAACTTCGCTTTGTGACTCCGTGAATTCCCTTGCACACGGAAATATGAATACGAAAGGTAATCACTGCACATTTGGGTGTACTAACTACTATTTTGTATATTTTTTTTTCATTCCAGGGAACACGGGTTTGGTTGCGAGAAAACGGACAACATTATCCAAGTACTGTACTTTCATGTGCTGAGGGAGTTGTTGTGTTCAGGACAGATTATGGTCAGGTAAATATGTCACTTCTAAATGACTTCTGTTGCAGTCACGACTCCACATTATGAAAAATACATGTGTTGTTGTAATTAGGAAGAACCAATATGGTGTTGCTGTTAGAGTGGTGGACTGGGACTTGGGAGATCTAGGTTCTAGTCCCCACTTGACCATGAAGCTCACTAGATGACTTTGGGCCAGTCACTGACTCTCAGCTTAACCTACTTCAAAAGGTTGTTGTAAGGATAAAATGGAGAGAAGGAGTACCATGTAACTTGGCTTGGGTTCCTTGCAGGAGGAAAAAAACAGCAGAATATAAATGTAATATTAAAATATAATTCCTCTACTTGTGTACCATGAGAGAACTGCAAGTGTTCCATGAGAAATAAATCATTAAAGGCTTCTCTGAGCCCAAATGAAGAGCTTGCCTCGTCTTGCTTTCTTCTACTCAGCCTTCATCATGGATAGATAATTCTGCTATGCCTCTGCATCAGGTAGGATTGGATAGTTCAGTCCCTAGCAGACCGATTATCTGCTCGTGGAGGAGGCTGCCTGATCATCTGTTGATAGTTCTGTCCTTTGTTTATCACTTCATTCTACAATCATAATATCAGCCAGGTACTTGTAGACCCTCAGTCACTCTGTGTTCACACTTGTGGCCTTGTGTGCTCTCATAGGCTGGGTTCACACAACACACTAACATGCTCAATGGTTGAATGTGGGTTGTTTATTGAAATGTGGTTTAGTGTGTTGTCCAGATCCAGGACATTTTCCACAAGGTGGCTTGTTAACCATGCAGTTGTTAACTACCCTGAACTATCCAATAATAAACCATGGCTTGTTTGAGAAAAATAAGCCATGCTGAATGGTTAACAAGCAACCCTGCGGAAAATGTCCTGGGTTTGGACAGCATGCTAACCCACCGTTCAACGACAACCCTGAATATGGGTTAACATGTTGTGTGAAACCAGCAACTGACACTCTCTAGGGCCTTCATCCATGTGGAAGCCCAGCAGTGACTCAATAAGCCTCTTGTTTCTGCTGCCTTGGACTGCAAAAATGGAGGTGTGGGGAGGTTATCAAGCAGCAGTGGGGCCATAGTGCACACCTGGTGGTCTGCATTTGTCTTTCTGGATCAGATATTGTAGAAGCCTGCTTTGCAAGGTGTCTGATTCAAATTTCTCTGCTTTTTGCCTTGAATACTTATTTCTTTAAGAATACATTTTTTTAAAAAAAGTAAAAATTATTTGAATCTGAGAAGCTCTACAAATTATGCAAAATACCTCTTTTGCAAATTATTAAAGTCATTTTGGGGGGGGTATAATTTATTCTATTTGCAGAGTGTTTGTTTGTTTATTTGTTTAGGTACAGGATTCATTTGAAGGGGGGATGAGACAAAGAACAGAAATCACCTGGCCAAATCTATTCATCCTATTCTCAAGTTTCCCCCCATGTTTTCTGAATTGCTATAAAACTTTTTCAGAGAGGCAGAACATGTCTACATTCCCGATATTGTCATCATCTGTTTCTTTAGTCAATTCCTCGGCACAATCAAACTTCAGGTTTGCCTCTCATGGGGCTTTTGAATGGCAAAGGAACACTCAGGAATTGTAGTTGTGTTCAGAGATACACAATGTGTAATGTGTATGTTGTGATAGGTTTAACTTAGAAAATGTGTAAATTTTGTTTCTGGTTCCTTCGTTATTCATATGTCACCATCAATGCATTTGTAAAGAGCATCGTTAGCAAAAACAGACAAATTGGCCTCAGCCCCAAAGGAGCTTACAACTTAAATTTGACCAGGGGTAGTAGGAGGGGAAGGAAGGGAGAAGCAGTGGTAACAGACGTGAAAGAGGCAAGGATAACAAAGAATGGTTGTGAGCAAATACAGTTCTATATACTTGCTTTCCATGTCTCTGTTCTGAGGTGAAGTATGTACTATTCTAACATTATATGACGGTGTATCATTAACTCTGGTGATGTTTGAGGGAGCACCCAAATACCGTATTTCTTCGATTGTAAGACGCCATCGATTGTAAGATGCACACTAATTTCAGTACCACCAACAGAAAAAAAAAACCCTAAGACACACCTGCGATTCTAAGATGCACCCCATTTTTAGAGATGTTTATATGGGGGGGGGGAAGTGTGTCTTAGAATTGAAGAAATAGGGTAGTGAAACTATTTGTTTGAGTGGGCTTGTTGTTGGGCAATTTGAAGGTTGTTTCCCCCTCAAACAAGCCGTGCTGCCCTGGTTGGACAATACAACAAGCTACGCCCGGGTGGGTAATTAAGAGAATTGCATGTGCTGCCAAATTAAACAAGCTACCGTGGCTTATTTAAGCCATGTTGGCTTGCTTGCTTGTGCGAACAGGCCCATCTGAGCACTATAAATAGGGTCTGCAGGGGCTTGGCCCTGATGTGCTGTGGCTGACTGGTTTTGGAGTAGTAGCTCCAGTTGCATGAGTAATTGTGATTAGCCGGTCACATTAAATTTGGTGCACTCTTTGATGACTGTAAGACTCAGGTTTTCAGAAGAGCAGACCAGCAAGGATGGTTTCTAAGGAATTCAGGATAAATATATTGTGTTGAGACACCCATGAAGGTGTACTGGAAATGAGAGACTGGCAAACTGCAATTACTCTATCATGCAGGAGAACCTTGAGGGTAGGCTAAGATTTTGTTTGCCTATTTTAAGGGGTGGGAGAAGATGGTTAAATGCATAGTTCACGACGTTGCCTTATTTGGACAAAAATTGCAAGGAAAATTATGATAGAGGTCCATCTATTCCAATATTAGAAAGAACAAGTTAAAATAACCTGTTCTTTGTCATCCAATAAAATGCATATAATATGATTGGGGTTGTATTGAGTTTTGTGGTGTTTGATATTTGAATTGCTGTATGTACTTTTGATGGGGCAGATAACTTTGCTGAATGAGTTGTCTGGCTGCTTTTCCCAAAAAGGTAGTGTTTGAAAACAAAGCTTCCCTTTTTAAACTTACCAGCTATGATGAGCTCTGAGAAAGGAAAAACTGAGAAGGAAAAACTACTAGTAGTTTGGTAAAGGAGTGACAGTAAGTTTCTGTAATTGATAGCACAGTCCTGTGCATTTTAGCTTAAAAGGGAGTACTCTCAAGTGCTTAGGATTTCAGTTTACATTCACCTTGGTTATTAAGGCCAAATAGGTTTCACTCAGCAAATGGACTGATGTTATGTTCAGAAAATTGAATTTATGGGTCAAGGCAGCTGGTGGGATACCATTTAGCATACAAAACTGTGTGGTATGCTATGGCTTTTGATATCAGCACTGAAAGGTTGTGCAGTTAAAGAGAGTGAATGAAACAAGCCCCAAAACGTCATGGAACATAACCCTCAATTGTGGGGCAGTTTGGGGTTAAAGTGGAAACAAAATAAAATGCATGACTTGTTTCAGTTCAGCGCTACTCATTAGTACCATGGCCCTTTTTGGATGGCCTACGGTTTGTTTTAACTGTCTTTTTGGGGAAGAGGCAAGTCAGAGATCCAGGTATGGACATAACACTAAACAACCCATGGAAGGAGCATTCTGGGGTTGTTTAGCCACTCACAGCTGGAGTGATCAGGCAGTGTGCCCCAGTGTTTGCAGCAACTCAGGGTTTAAACAAACCTTGGTTTGTCATTGCATGCGAACAAGGCCACTTTGATCCCTGTGTCTCTCTAATATATCTTCAGACTGCCTCTAGTAAATTGCTCCTATAAATTGTATTGGCGCACACTAACTGTTATAGGCTTTCTAAAATGTAACAATTGCAAGCACTTTGTACTCTTGAATATATTTCAACTATTTGTTCTTTACAAGGGGAAGTTGTAGGGTGGGATGTTGAAAACTTCAATTAAATTGATAATGGGACAGCTGTTCCTTTGGCTGAGAACAGAACCATATCAGTGGCTTGATACCAACTTATCTCCCTTTCAACAGTTCAGCTAGCTTCAATGCATACAGTTTTCCGTCTGTCACCAAGTGCTCTTGGCTTGGTGTTAAATGGTGGGTTAGCAACATATTCTACTCTTGTCTCATTGTGTGCAGTAAATGGCAACTGTTTAAAATGAACCAGTAGTGTACAATCAAATACGTGCATACTTAGGTTCAGACTGTTAGTTGAATCATGACAGTGCATCCTTCCACTTAGCTGTTACATAGGTTTATAGCAGGAGTACAACTTGTTCAACACAAATATTTTATCAAAAATTTAAAAGTATTTTGGAAATAGGGGTCTCAGAATTTGCACAGGGAACCGAATTGAGACTATAAATCAATACGGCATTTTGGAGTTGTTCTAGATGCAACTGGGCTTCCTTGCTACTAAAACACATTTATTGTTTGAAAATGCAGATTGACCTGACAGATTGACAGAAATGCAGATTGACCTGACAGAAAATGCAGATTGACCTGACTTCCCTTGCCTCCACCGCTATACAAAAGAAGTTGTTGTTGTTGTAGTTGTTGTCAGAAACCTACCCGATGTATCAATTTTCTTGCCAGACCAAAAGAGTGTTCATGACATCTCATTTTTCAAGCAATGACAACTGTTCCTTTGGAGGACCATTATTAACATATAGCTTATGAAGAAAGGTACTGTATTTGTAGAAGCAAAGAAACATAAAATTTGGATTACTTTTTGCTGACCTGTTTCTTGTACTATGAGACCAGAAAAATGTAGCTCTTGTATTTAACTGACAGAATGAAGTTTTGAATTCAAAACATTGAATTCTTACCTAGGAAAAGATATGGCAGTAGTTATTAAAGGTCATTTGTGCACTGGGTTTTATAACATTTCTTTTTAGTATTCAATTTTTTTAACCCAATATTAAAGTGCTCGTTTAAAGAGCAATCCTTTATATTTCTACTCAAACACATTGAACTTAGTATGGTATAGGATTGCAGCCTTAGTAATGGATATTATTATAGTCATATGTTTTTCTATTTTGTAAGTGTGCTGAAAAGCAATGGTTTTCAAATTGTGTTCCATGGAATTCGAGGGTTCCTTGGAATTGTCCCATGCTACCTATATGGTGATGAAACCCAGCTTCACCTGGGTACCTCAGAACTTTCAGCCTCTATCCAGTCCCCAATCTCTAATGAAATTTCCACTTGGATATTTTCGAACTCATTGGCCTCAGTAGCACATAACCTTAACCCATGGTTTATTTAAGCCTTCGCTAACCCATGGTTTGTAGCCATATCAAGGGTTTGTCTGGCAGACAGTCAAATAAACCATGCTTTGTTTTCACAATTCCTAGGTTGTTTGTTTCCTTCCTCCTTCTCCTGCTCCCTCCCTGTATCCCAAATGACTTTGCGGAACTGTAGTATTGTCAGGTAGAATGGCTGGTGGTGGTGGTTGTTTTACCGCTCTTGCCTACAGCTTCTCTAGTTTGGCTAGAGAGTTCTGGGTTTACACATAATTACATCCTATGGTTCAAACAACCCAGAGTTCACAACCCAACAACAAATCATGGGTTCTCTTTCAGGGCTGTTTCTGGCTAACAAACCATGGTTTGTTAGTGCAGCTGGATTTGCACTTCACAAAAACCCAGAATTCAACCCATGGATTAAATAAACTATGGGTTAGCATTATGTGTGAACCAGGTATGCCCAAGAACTTCTCATCCTTCCAGTCCCTTCTCTCCTTGCGTAAACTATAACCACTGACATAACCACCCACCCTATTGAATAAGCATAAAGTCTTTGCTTTATCTTAGTTTCTCTCTCTCCTTTGCTCCCCATATTCTGTTAGTTGCTAAGTCTTTACAACATTTTCAAAAAATATGGCCCTTCCCTATTTCCACAGTGAAAAATCTGGTTCCCGCCATGCTCATCTTTTTCCTTGACTGCACAGAGATTCCATCACTTCCATGGCTGAAGTGCTGATATCCTTAGCAGATGGCTCAAAGAGGAAAATGTGAAGACAACAGTTGTAAAGGCCATCTGTCAAATCACTAATGAATTATGCCAGGGATCCTGAATGTGGGGCCCGCAGGTGCCATGATGCTCACAAAGGATCCCCAACATAGTGCCCTTGAGCACCCGAAAAAAATAATTATTATTTTCATTTTTCCGTTCTTTAATATATGTAAATAGATTTGTATGAAATGCATACAACTTTCTAGCCATTATATGTAAGCTACAACAAAATTGGACCAAATATCCAGATATCTATCCATTGGAAGGTAGAGTCTATATGCCACCTATTCAAATATTGAACATGTTGCAAGGTCCTCAATCCATTGCATTATAGCGGCGATCCACTGATTAGGACACGGGTCCCGGCCCTTTTTGGACCTGTGGGCACATTTAGGACTTTGAGAAACTGCTGTAGGCACCACCATAAAATGCCTAATCATTGGCTCTCCACTAAAAGGCGGGATGCAAATAATAATAATAATAATAATAATAATAATAATAATAATAATAATACCTGTTGTGTCTATTAAAATTAGTTAGTCCTGTTGAAAAAGATGCATATTGTCCAGAATATTTACTACTATATACTGTATATATGTGTGTGCATGTATGTATGTGTATCTCTCTCTCTCTCTCTCTCTCTCTCTCTCTCTCTCTCTCTCTCACACACACACACACACACACACACACAAAATTGGAGTTCTATTCTTGGCAACCTAAGTAAGTTTCTACTAGTGATGTCAAAGATTGCATGCCTTTTAAAGGGGTTTAAAAACACAACAAATAACAACCACATAATAAAATGTGATTTCTGTAACAGATTTTTCCTTTTCCCTTTCTGAAGAGGGGAAAACACCCTTTCCTCTAAATATAACAAGACGTGACACAAAAGAAAAGAACTGTGGGATGGAAAAGCTAGCAACAGTTTGGCTGGGGGTCTAGTTGATGACCACAAACTGATTAGCATCTGTAACATCAAACTGCAGAATGCCTAATTATGTATTCTAGTGGACAAAGCCTGGGGGGTGGGGGTTCAAATCCAAACCCTCTAAATGGAAGCAGCTGAGACATAATATCTAAAAAATGCAGAGTGTGTGCCTTTCCCCCAAAACCACAGATGGTAAGTATCACCAGTAAAGACCTTGTCATTCAAAAAGCCTTCCTTGAATTTACTTAACAAAGAAGTCATTCATAGTGTGGCATTACGCCAGAAAACAGAACATAGTCCAGTATCCTCTGCTTTAAATAACAGGCACCTGTAGATGTTTTTTTTTGGGGGGGGGGAATGTGGGGTTTTTTTTAACGAGCCCTCCACCCCTTTGAGAATTTAACTTAAAATGCTTCTGCACAGTCAGAATGACATGATGGTTAGCCTGAAATATATCTCTCCTCCTCCAAAAATATAGGGTCTATGGAGGCTTATACTTTTCCTTCTTTCCTTTTCATTTGGGAATTTGTCAGAGTAGGGTGAGGAAAGGGGGATTAACGTTTATATTCAGGGAGAGTCACACTTACATTTCTTGAGAATTCCTACAAAGCTGGCTGGAGAATGCTGGGGGTTATAGGACTTTTTTTTTTCTGTCTGAATGTGCAAAGTGTTGTGCCCCAAAATAGATGGCAGCAGTGGACTGCTATGAGGCCAAGTCTTGGGTGAACTGTTATTGGGAGGAAGCACTTTTTGAAGGACAATTTGATAGTACTTTGATAGTACTTTCCTTTTTGGGCCAAAATCAATTCTGTAGTCTGCCGCCTCTCCCCAGATTGCTAACCCAGGGCTAAGAGAGAGTTATGGAGGAAACAGAAGCTATTTAGGAAGGCAGTTGCAATTTTGAAGATTTGGCTCATCACTTGGCACATAATAATAATAATAATAATAATAATAATAATAATAATAATAATAATAATAATTTGTTACCCACCTCTCCCTCTGGATTGAGGCAGGGTACAACACAAATGCAAACACCATAAAATACATATAACTAATGAAAACATTTAAAACGAATACATTATTAAAAGCAGCACATTATTAAAAAGTCATCTTAAAAAGGCATTCTCTACTCAGAATGGTGTTTAGTAAAGTTAGTTGCTGACAGAGCTCTAAAGTGTGTTTGTGTGTGTGTGTGTGTGTGTGTGTGTGTGTGTGTGTGTTTTAATAAACAGACTTGGTACACTACACCAAATACTGTGGAAATTGTGAGCAGAGTTGTCCCTTATAACAGTGATCATAACATTTCTACCTCATCTCATACCTAACTTACAAACCTTTATTACCAAGTCTCTTATTATGATGGGTAGTTCTTGAAGAAAAAATGGTTTCTAAATTGCCTGATTTTAACTGAGTACACTCAGTTAAATTGGCCTACAAATTATATCCTCATCATTGGTGTATTTGTATGCTTTTTTCCATAAAAGTGAGCCCGAAGCAGCTTGCAATATATGAATAGAGTGCCAGCAATAATAGCAATAGTCAACAATTACATTAATACAAATACAATTATATATCAATAGCAACAATTACATTAATAAAGGTTATTAGGAAGATCCAGGATTACCTTGGGCTTCTTTTTATGAGATAAAATGTAGCAGGGGCATGAACCATAAATCCAACACCCTGAACTCCTTGGAGGAAGCATAGGTAAAAATGCAATAAAAAAAATAGGCTTGATAAATTGTTTGGTGTTCAGCTTGGTGAGACTCATGGCCACAGCTAGACCTAAGGTTTCTCCTGGGATCATCCAGGGTTTGCCCCTGCCTGAGCACTGGATCCCCTGTGTGTCACCTAGATGAACAGGTTTGACCCCTGGACGATCCAGGGATAAACCTTAGGTCTAGCTATGGCCAATATCACAATAATGGGCTCAGAACCTAGATCAAGTGAGAAAGCATTAGAAACTAGTAGGGATTGGGTAGATGTGGGGGAGGGGGTTCAGGGTTGCTTTCCTTTTTTTTTTTCTAATTCCTTTTTTTTAAAAGATAGTTTACCTTTTGTTTTAAAGTGAGATACACCTTAAGGCAAGTTATCAGAGTTCAGCAAGTCTTGCTTCAAGCATCTGCCTAGCACCATGGTGAAAGAGACCTAACAGCAGATGTTAACTGGGCATTGCTTAGAGAAACATAGTCATGTAACAATGGCCAAAAACATATGTTCTCTACATATGGAGACTGACCAACTTTTTGTAGTTAACAGTACCTTTCAGGCTTTGTATAGTGTTTCAGAATAGCTTTTTGCAGGACACAAAAAGGCCTGTTCATCACTTCCCAACTTGTGGAGTCATGACCTCTGAGGGGGTCAGTAGGAATGAAGAGGACAAAGGAAATGGAGTTGTCAAATCTTTGTGTGTGTGTGTGTGTGTGTGTGTGTGTGTGTGTGTGTGTGTGTGATTTCCCCCTCGTTCAGTAATCAGTTTCTTTGAACTAAATTCAATAACTCTTTACAGCTGGAAGGAGGACCACTGGGGCTACCATTGTGCTTGTATTCATTGAGCTTCTGTTCTATTGCTTGCCTTGTGAGCAACGCACAGAGGTTTGTGGAACACATGCAGCATTTTGCCAGGCACCACACTCTGGAAGTGGAGTATAGGTTGCTCACATCTGATCTTTCTACATATAGCTACTCAAACAAAAAAGCAAAAAGAAATGGTAGTAATATCACTGGTGACCCATCAATTCATGACCAGTGATATAGAGGGTGGCCATAAGTGGGGTTTTGTATGCTGTTTTTGTGTTTGCTTCTTTTACCAATTCTCTGTTTGTCTTACAAAGTTACATTCTCTTCAGCAGAGGAGGCCTAAACTAATTTGCCTGAACATTAGCAGCAGCAGACCTGTGTCTTTAAAGATCCTTCAGGTAATCATAATGGGACATTCTTGAAAGGTTTAACCAACCATGCCTAGGGAGCTAGTCCAAACATGGATCATTCATTGATAACTCAAGGAACATGCCCACAGCCTAAACAAGATCACAGGTAAGATAAAAATCTCAGGCACTATAACTCTCCTTACACTGAGCACACAATCCACAGCAAATGTGAAATGCCTCACAGTAGTTTTCATGGCACAGTCCTTAGTAATCCAAAGTCCAAACAGAACAGAGTCTATGTGCAGAGTGCTTTCAGAGTCCCAAGCGGAAATGGATCCAAACGGAGGGATTTTGGGCCATGAGTTGAAAGATGATCCTAGCAAAGTCTCCTCACCTTTGCTCCAGCTTATAAAAGGAGGCATGGGCCTCTTTCAACCCACTTAACAGACAGGCCCTGGCCCTTAAGCCATGCCCGTGTCCAAACAGCGCAGCACTGCTCAGCCCACCAAGATGACGCTGCAATCTGAG
This sequence comes from Elgaria multicarinata webbii, assembly GCF_023053635.1. Classification (NCBI taxonomy): domain Eukaryota; kingdom Metazoa; phylum Chordata; class Lepidosauria; order Squamata; family Anguidae; genus Elgaria; species Elgaria multicarinata. The sequence goes on along the minus strand of NC_086177.1, from coordinate 16,740,592 downwards.
TGACTGTTTCAACCATAACCCCCTGCCTTTCTAAATACTCTATCCATTTCCTGGAGAAGTCGTAACAGCGTCAAGGCTGAGACAGGGAGTGAGTGAAGCTACTCCTGTGAAAACTCTGACAGAGATAAGTTTGCACAGATTCTGACATTCCAACCTAGTTCTAATTAAATCTAACTACAACCTGCAAGGCCTCCCGGACTTGCTGAAACCTATACCTGACAGGCTCAACCCACCCTTTGCCCATCCTTTGGCCCTGTAAATTGAACCCTAATATTGCTTTACAAGTGAATGAGACAGCTCCACATTTAAAGTCACAGGTCTGACATCATAGTGTGTAGTTTGGACCTTAGTTCAATTAAACAAAACTTGTGCATGGAATGAGTGAATGATACTTTAACGGACTACCTGTAGCTTGGATTTAAGGGTATGCAAGAGATCCATTGAGGTGTAGTGTGTTGGGTGTGAGAAACTCCATTTCAAATCTCCATGCATCCAGATTACTGTTTGCATGATCACTATCCCTTAGAACTGTTTGAGATGAAAATGATGCTCTAACATCCTTGGAGGGAGAGCTGGATAACAATGAAATGGCCAGCTTTCAGGTTTCATATAATTTTTCTGCCAGTTTTAAATAGAGAGCTCTCTGTGGGAGGGACTTTATTGCTTATGTTATAGTGCCATGTAAATTGTGTGGCACTGGATAGATAAATACAATGATGACTTGTAGTGCAAGCCTATATTTTTTTTATTTCCAATAGCCAAAGCTCTGGGTGGTTCGAAATAATTAACTTAATAAGATACATTATAACATTTTTAAAAAATACAGTGTAAAATAAAAACCAAAATAGAACCTAGGAGCAATGCAAAGATATAAAGTACAGTAGTAGACTTAAAACAACAGAAACTGAAAGAATAAAATGCCTGGGAAAATAAGGTCTTCACCTGGCACCAAAAAGAGCACAATGTGGGTGCCAGGAAAACCTCTCTGGGAAGCTCATTCCACACCTAAGATGCCACAACAGAAAAATCCCTCTTCTTAGTAGCCACTCACCTTACCTCCTTTGGTGGGGGCTCTTGAAGAAGGACCACTGAGGATGACATGTCTACTCAGAAGTAAGTCCTATTGAATTAAGTGGAGCTTACTCCCAGGTACGAGGGTATAGGATTGCAGCCCAAGGGTTATGTGAAATTTGAACATTTGTGTACTTTTACACCAACCTGAACTGGTCCTGTAATATTGCTTTACCTGACGTATCTGCTGTCCTTTGGGACTAGCAAAGTCATCCAGCTATGTAAATAGTTAAAATGTCAGTCCTCTCTGTAGGTTTCCTGGAAAAGAACCCCAAACCCATCTGTTCTTTTCTTGTCCTTTTCTTGCACTAAAGAAAGCAGAATTGCTCTTGTGTTAAGATTAAAGCAGATGCACATAGACTGCAGTTTAAATGCCCTTTGTAAGATTTAGGGCACATTTCAGTTGTTCACACAAAATAAACCATTCCGTGGTGCCTTCTTCCCCCACCCTGCCCCGCCATCCTGGTGTTGCGATTGTTGTCATCTGTTCCAATGTTATGCACAGTTACAAAATTCCTATGGATGTGTGATTGAGTCAATTGTTCAGCGCTTTCGGTGTCACAGAAACATATGGTTTGACTTAAACGGAGCAAAATTACTGTGCCTTCCAATTTGCATAAAGAAGAATTTCTGGTATTTTTCAGCAACGGTGAATTGCGGTTTAGAGAAAATAAACAAAGACCCACATTAAAGTTGAGAGTGACGTATATAGTTTGTGTTTGTGTGTGTGTGTGTGTGTGTGTGTGTGTTTAATGCAAGGCTCTTGCCATTTTTCGCTGCTAGGTAGCTTAGGAAGTGGACCTTTTCTTTACACCTAGGACATCCTTTTACATAAATCTCATTGAAATCAGTGCAGCAGAATTTTGAGTAAAAATGCTTGAGATTGCAATGGCAGAAATGAATAAAAAACCATTTTCCCTGTTTTTTTTTTGGGGGGGGGTGGAAATGGAAATTTTCAGAAAAATTGAAATAATGCAATATTAGCACTTTTTACAGATTAAAAGTCACTTTGTTACTTTAGGAACATAAAATATAATTATGTCCAAGTTGGTTTGGCATAAAATTATTACATTTGGTATATTAAAACTAGTGTATTCAAACAATTATTACAAATTTAATTTACTTTTTTTTACTTTTTTTTTTTGGTAACAAATGGAGCTACAAGCTCCTGAACTGTTAGGAACACCTGAACTGTAAGGAACCTCTTTGGTTCTGCCAGTTTATGAGGAGCAGGCAAAAAACAATTTTAAAAAACAACAACTGAAGAAACCACCAACATTAGTAACAAAGAAAATTATTTATGTCTCCGCTAGTCCTCCAGTGTCAAGAAATAAAGCCCCCATTCCCATAAAAAGAACTGAGAAAAATGGGGGGGGGGAACCAAAATTCAAGTTTTACCCTACCCAGTGCCTGTTTACCCTACCCTGTGCCTGTTTGCATTCTCTTCCCCTCCTTATTGTTTTACTATGATTTTATTAGAATGTAAGCCTATGCGGCAGGGTCTTGCTATTTACTGTTTTACTCTGTACAGCACCATGTACATTGATGGTGCTATATAAATAATAATAATAATAATAATAATGATAATGATAATGATAATGAATATGCATGAAATTTAATCAGACTCATTTTCTGACCTATAGCTATCAGTATTAGTTTCAGTCTCTGCTTCCATGGAAGTGCCCCCTAGAGGCAGAAATGCTTCTTCCTCTTGCATTTGAGAGTCGTAGTCTCAGTTTGCAACCTAGGGCTTGCTTGTCCTTGGTGCACAGACATTGTAATAATCTGATACTGTACAGTTTTTAGAAATCATTTGGAGAAGTAAATATCTGAACACCTTGTCTTAAACATTTTATTCATCATGCTAAAATAAAACATCCCGTAATCCGTTTTTTTCTTCATTTTTTTCAATTTTTCAGAAAAAACCCGAAAAAAGGCTTTGCAAAAAAACAGAAAAAAAAACCCAGTTTCCCCCCGATTTTTTTCGGGTTTTTTCCGGGCCTTCACATCTCTAGCCTGAGGTAAAAAATTTGGGTAGTTATTTAAAATCAATATGCGATTGCTTACCTCTGCAGTGTCTGCCCTCGCATATCACTTCCTCTAATAGCGGAACTTAGGTGGTGAGGGCTGTCTGAAACAAAGCCGAAGCAGGACCACTGCTAAATACTTGATCACCACCACTACCAAGTTCCTGAGTATGTTATGATATGGGGTGTGAGTTGTGCAAGCCTTATTTATACGAGAGTAGCAGTTATGTGAGGAGGGGTTCATGCTCCTGCTTGGGTACCATTAATTCTGCTAAAACAGGAGACGTTCCTAGTAGTTTATGCTTCAGATGAAGATGCATGAACAGGCTTTGCCCTCCTCCTTTAATAATCTGTCTAAGGAGGAAAAATATGAAAAGTGGCTCTACAATGGTCTTTTGTCCAGCAGTTACAAAGTGTGACATGTTAATTGCATACATTTTTCATCTAGGTCTGCACAACATCTAAAAAGTGCAGGAGAAGGCTTTGTCCAAATTTCCTTGCACTTAGAGCAAACAGCTGCTCCAGCAAGACCACCAGCACCTGTAATTGAGTATGAATTTGCAAGTTCACAAGGAAACAGGAATATGTGTGTCTTTAATTGCTGGCTGCAAATATTTAGATAGTGTGAGATACTAAAAGGTGGTTGTTAAGGTAACCTGTAATTTATCCTTGAAGGCATCGTTCATTAGTGCCAACTTAAGAAGCATGTGTAACTCTCTTTTTGTTTCTGCTGGTGCCCTTCAAAATAATTGTCTAGGGAAACCCACTAATATTAAATGTTCAGTTCTGCTGTGCGTCTTTATTTACATTTCTAAATATTGGGGAGATGTTAGCTGAATAAACTATATAGAATTATAAAATAAACCACAGCTGGGGAAACTGAAAGGTTTATGTGGGCTTCATAACTTATCTTTTTAGAAGAAAACTAGATGGCTTTCAAATTTCCAAAATACACTTTGAGTTCTGAAGACAGTTATTTATTGCTTTTTTTTTAATAGGCTTTAATTTTTGGAACTGGATTCATTTGTATCTGTTTTGCTTACTGTGAAGATTTCTAGTAATACAATTACTTCAGTGAGAATTGAGCATTTCATTCCAAAAGTGGCCCAAAGTGTTTGTTTAAGGAAATGCTGGTAATGTGATTTCTTATTTCTTATTGAGTTAGCTATATCAAATTGTATGTGTTGGGGAGAGAGAGACGCCCTCACAGTTTTCCGAGTACCATTATTGCTATTTCAACTTGCCAATTTAGTTCTTTTTTATTGCTTTTATTAAATTCAAAAAGACCTTTTTGAAATACTTTAGTAGATTATTATTTTGGTAACAAGCATTTTTTTAAAAGCCTGTATTAACAAGTTAGAGTTCTTTTCATTTTAACTCAATTCTGCACACAGATGGGAAGTATGATTTATGCAGGCAGACTGTCAAAAGCTAATCTCATTAATTGCAAAACACAGTAATCAGGCCAGTGCCTTTGGTGTTTAAACCAAAGGGAGCGAAGGTAAGGCTTAGCCATCAGTGCCAAAATATAGGCTAAAGCTAATTCTATTGTTTTTAAAAATGATGAGTGTTTATAATATGCAGAATAAAATGGACCATTTTTATATTAATCTGTCCTTTGCAAACCATCTGTGTTAAATATGGTGTTAAATACCATGTGAGTTGGGGCAAAATTGGATTTCTGGAGATAAAATGGGATTTTGACAAATAGTATTCACCACACTTTTTCAGGGTTCCAAGTATTCAGTGTAAGATAGGGAATTCTGGCAGAATTGCAGCCGCAATGTAGTTGAAAGTAAATGGTTGGGATAACAGAAGAAGGTATAACACAGATGACAAAAATATATTCTAGCTGGATAGGTAGAGTACACAGAAAGTTCCCATCCTATGGGATATGACTTCAGAAGGTATCTAAACTTCACAAATGGGACGGACGAGGAAACACACAAACAAAACAGCACAAGCTCTCCCATTGGAGACCTTGATATAAAATCTGTTTCTGGAGGAATTGAGATGTGCAGTCAAAATTCAGCACATAATTACAAAACAGTGGGATTTGTAACACTCCTGTGATGGATACCCAGAGATGTTTTCCCTCAGTTCTGCAGCATTCTGTTGAATTTTCATTACAGATTTAGGATGGAACCAGACTTAGTCATACTTCAATGGGTCTTAAGTTAGTTGTATTTTCAGTAGTTCTACAGCTGCAAGATGTGTTGCGGTAACCCTTTCTCTTATCTGCAGACCCACGTCAAGTTAACCTTCAGATAATCAGGAATGATGTTTAACATCACAGCTGATTAATCTAAATATTTTAAATGCCCCCAAGGCCAATTTGATAAACATTATGCTGTACAGCCAGCCAGTCTGGGAGAAGGACAGGTTTCTATGAAAGATCTTTCTTCACAGGAATATTTTACATCAGGGAGAAGATAAAGTCATCCCTGCTGAGACCTGAAGACAGTGTTTTTTGTGCCTAGATGACACCCTCCATAGCTAATGGTAGTTATTATCCCAGATGTTTCTGAATCCATCCTTGTGCCTCCTCTGCCCCAGGCTACGTGTTTTGATCATGGTCCCAGTCTCGACCAATAATGTAGCAAAGCTTTATCTGGACTGAACCAACGTTTCCTGCACACAGAAACCTAGTATAACAGGAAGAAGCCTAGAAAAGAAACCTTGCATCTGACATCTGTTGTCATTGTAAGATGCCCAGATAACTTAGTTACTGAGCAGCATATAAATATTGTTAGTAAATAGTCTAGGTGGTTTTGGGGGGGGGGGAGAACAATCATGCTATCTTCCCTGGTCTTCATTCTGAAGTGGTAGGCAGTCCAGGAACAGTTTTTACCACATGATGAGTCATTGTTTGTGTAGATTAGGTTTTGGGATCTGAAATCAAGGTAAACATAGTGACCTAGGTTGCAAGTAACACCAATCCATAGATTTTTTTTTAAAAAAAATCCTATCCCCCCAAAAGCTACTATCAAGGGATCTAGCTAGTGCCAAATCAGTAGTGAAACAGAGACTGCTTGATATAGATATGCAAGTCCTTCAGAGTGCTGCACGGGGCCCATGCTCCCCCCTGTCCCTAGGACTACCAGCCTCCTTTTGTAAAGATGGGATGCCTTATCTACGCTGGTTGTCTATTCCTAAATACAGGAGAGCATTCTCATTAGCCAGACTTAATGTTCTTCCCTCCAAACTTTTGGAGGGCAGATTTAAGAAAATTCCAGTGCTCAACAGATGCTGCCCCTGCAACAATAGTGAAGTGGAAACTGTATCTCATGTTTTACTGTTTTGCAGATTTTATCTAGGGGCTAGAAATGATCTTCTAAACCCTATTTTACAATTTTATCCTGGTCACCCAACTGAATTCTTAACGTCTCTTTTACTTTGTAATATAGACAAATCAACCACTGAGCAAGTGGCCAAGTTTTTGAACCTGGCCATTTCTTTTAGATCTTTTATGATCGCCTGACTTTTAATAGTTAATAGTTAATGGTATGTTCAGTTTGCTGTATGTAAAATTTTTATCTGCTGGAATGGTCTATTGACCGCAATAAACTGTTGTTAGATTTAAAAAATGATGAGTTATCAGCGATGTGCGGAGTGCACAACCCACCATGGGCTCCTTCATAGGTTGAACAGTATGTCAGTCAAACCTGGACTGCTGGGTTCTTTTTTTTTTTTAACAATTTTATTGTTTTCTACAAAGGAATAGGGGGGGAAAGACAAGCAAAGAAGGAAAACATAAAACATCACACACTTAACTAACAATACAATCTAATAAAAACACATATACAAAACATATAAGGCTATATTCCATTTAAGGCAATCTTCATGTCAGATATATAGGCTGTCAGTTACTTCACTTTAGCCAGCCCAGTATTATGTGTTAAGACCACAGATTATATGTAAAAACCACAAACAAGTACATCATTCTTTTGCAACTCTTGTATATACTCTATCAGAGGTTTCCAGTCCAATACGAACGAGGTTGTTGATTTTTCTCTTACTAGAGCTGTAAATTTGGCCATGTCTGCCTGCTCCAAAACCTTGAGCAGCCATTCCTCCGTTGATGGTCCTTGTGTATTTTTCTAACATTGTGCATAGAGTAGTCTGGCAGCCGTTGTCATGTACAAAAACAACGTTCCTCCTTTTTCTTTAAGTTGATCGTCCATAAGTCCCAACAAAAATGTTTCTGGATTCATTTGTATATTTGTCTTTAATATTTTTTGCCTTGACAAATGCATCTGAGCCCAAAAAGATTTTGCTTTTTTACATGACCACCACATATGGTAAAAAGTTCCTTCTTGTTCTTCACATTTCCAACAGTCTCTTAAACAGCCCCTGTACATTTTTGCTAATTTTGAGGGAGACATACACCATCTATACATCATCTTATAAAAATTCTCCTTAAGTCTGGTACTTAACATACATTTTAAACCTTTTACCCACATATTTTTCCATAATTCCATTAGTACATTGTACCCAAAATTTTGATCCCGTTTTATCATACAGTCCTTTGTTTGTTCATTCTCTGTCTCAAGTTTTAACAATAGCTTATACACCTTAGAGATAACATGTCCATCATTACGAAGGGCTACTTCAAACATTGACTTTGTTTCCTCAGATCTGCATTCTTTTATGTCTCTCTTAAACTTCTCCGTAATCTGTAGGTAGGAGAACCACCGACATATATGGCCCTCCTTTAACAACCCTTCTCTTACTTTTAGTTTATATTCCCCTTGAGACACTTCCAGTACATCACTATACTCTAACCATGTGTGCCCACTAGACAGTTCTCTTCTGTGGACAGGGCTAAACAACCCATGGTTTGTTGTTGGGTTAACTGATGGGTTGTTTAGCCCTAAACAACCCAGCATTCGGAGTTCACATGGCACACTGCATAACGTACAAAGAAGCCCATTGTGGGTTGTACACTAAAGTGGAAGAGGCAAGTGCACGCTAGGGTGTACAGCCCCAGTCTATGCTGTGAGAACAAGCAGAAGACATGACCCCATCCTGAGGTCTTTTATAGGGAAGTGCACCACTTTCTAGGCACTGTCTGAGCCTCCAGAAAGCAGACTAGCAGCTCTGTTTAAGTGTCTCTCAAATACAAGTGTGGCTTGGGAGTTCCACTTTCATAGCACTAACATTGGGTTTTGCTCAAATCCTTTTCCTACACTGATTAAGCTAATTACATTTCTAGAGGAGGTGTGGTTTGGTGTGACCTGGGCCTTCATTATACAATGTTAATTTGTTTTAATTGTCTGAGGTAGTCCAAGATAGCAAAAGAAAATCAAAAGTGGTTGATTTCAGTTCAGAACCCTGGTCAGACCTTTCTGTATTTGCACATTTGTGCACCTTGGGAATATGTATAAATATTTTCAGGATTTGAGACATCTCAAGTTTGCATATATCTTTAATTTGTTGATTTATTGTATATTAGCATTAATAACCCAGCTTTGTACTGAGAAATAGCATCTAGAGCCCTGGTGTTAAGCTGCCACCATTCCATTTTTGGTTTTTGGACATGCTTGGGAGGATATGAAATTAATTTAAACACTGTCCCATTTCACAGATAGTTAAGATATCAAGACTTGTGCTTAGGCCGCTGTATGAGTAAGAATTTTGTTCTGCAGCAATGCATGGATAAATATTTACATATCACCCTCACTGTTGCCTTTTGTATTGTTTGAAGAAATTCACTGGAGAGTGGAAATCTAGAGAGAATCCTTGCAGATTTACTTCATCCCCTCTCAACCCCCTCCCTCCCCGATTTCCAGAAGTTGTCAGAAAAAGGATGTTAAACAGCCCAGCAAAACAGCTTCCTCCTCCATTAGGGGCTACCTGGAGGATGAGTGAGTGGTGGTGGTGGTGGTGGCTGCTCTCCCCTTGCTGGGAGTGCAGAGGAAACAAGACCATTCTTTAGCTGCAGTTGCCGTTGGTAGTTGTTAGAGTGCCATAGCTACAAGAGGTGTGAGCATAGGCATGCGCAAGGGGTGTGCCGGGTGTGCCCATGCACACCCTAATGTCTCAAGCAATAAGTGCTGAACTGAGGGGGCCATTGAGTAGGGATCCAGAGGGGGATCCAGACACATCAGGAACAGCCCTCCAGCTGCCCTCTGGCTGCTCCACCACCGTGCCGAAGAACTGCTGTTTCTGAGAGAGCATCAATGCTCCCAGCTGCTGGAATGAAATGGCCAGTGTCACCATAAAGCCCCACCAATGCTAGGGCTTGAGGAGCATCTCCTCATTCCCCACCCCACCTGCAACAGCCCTCCCATGGTCAGGCTAGCTGAATGCAGAGTAGGGCATCAGTATCTACAGTGTTTAATAAATAAATGAATAAAAATATGACTGACTATTCAATAAATGTTCATCTTTTTTTAAAAAAATCTCTGGGTGCACACCCTAATGAAATGTGCTGCGCACACCTATGGGTGCAAGGAGGCTTTGGTACTTGTAGGGTCTCATTTTGAGGCGACTGTTTTAACCAGATAGATATTGTCTGACAAGCTGCATGCAAACCTATTAGGGCAGCGGGCTTCAATTTTCTCACCCATGTTGCCTTTGCAGTACAAACCACAGACACACTCTCATGCTTTTTTCTGGAACTGAGCATACCTGAGTTGGATTCACACAACCGTTTTGCTTTACAAATCATGGCATATGGCATGGTTGCTTTGGGATGGCAAAATCCCCATGGAACTCCAGCCTTGTGAAAGGATCTAATATATGTTTGAAATTTTGCGCAACACACCATGTTCTGCATGGTTACTACAAGGGTGACATGAGAAATTGTGAGGCAGTGGAAGAACACTGGCAGTGTGAAGGCCACTCTCATTTTGCCTCCCCATGTTAGACTAGGCTGCAGTCCAGAATCAGATACCTAGATAGAAACTAGTTTAAAGCCAAGCAGTTTCGGCTGAATATCTTGTGGATCAAGCATCCTGCCTTAATATAGCTGTTCTGACAATAACGGGCAGAGAACTCCAAATAGAATGACTAGAATAACAGGTCCCCCTCCCCCCACAACTGGCTAAGGTTTCTTAAAAGTTGTACAATAACAATACATCTGTGATGGGTAATTAATTCTGCATTTAAGATAACTGTCAGCAAAGTCACTTCTGCCAATTGTGACATTACATTACAAAGATTTATTGATCTCTAAGAGAACATGGTTTAATTAAACGTTTGTTTCTGTGATTCTGAAACCTTTCTTTGCTTGCTGCTTTCTTCTGGCAAGTATAATTGAAAGAGTATCCTAACAGTGCAATCTTGCACATGTCTACTCAGAGGTAAGCCTGGTTGCATTCAATGGGATTTAATCTCAGGTAAGTGTGTATGGAATTGCAGCGCAGCTGAAATAGAATGGAAGAATGTGGACTAGAATATTGTTAGCAGAAGGAGAATAGAAAGATGGACTTGGGCTTGTGACACTTGGATTGGAAGCAGACATTATGGCACGCGAGGGACTGCTTTTTGTGCCATCCCATCCAATTACAGCCCTAGATTCAGGTAGGCTTACAATGTTATCTGATACGTTGTGCCATGTTTATGGAAACGGAAGGCACTCCTTTTAGTCCTGAAAAGGGCTTGCTGAAAAAACAAGGTAAATTGGAAAATGTACACAACTAGAAGCATGATAAAATTAATGGTTCCAATCTTTTAAAAACACAGTCTGACCCTTATCCTAAAATGAGTAAATAATGAATTAATCTTTTCCTCTTATTGGATCCTGCTATTGCAGCTGGACTCTAAAGAGGATTTCTCAAGGTTAACCAAACCTTGGAAATCTGGTGTGTTAAAAGCCTCTCATAACATCTTTCCCTAGCTGTGTCTGCAGTATTGCTTGTTTTGTTGACTGCTTCAAATAATAATAAATAATTTTATAATTAATAAATTATTATTCATATATATCCTGAACCTTTAAGCTAAAAACTGTAGGACATTTTAGCCTCTTACTATTGATTGCAGGAAGGTGAAATATTAATTATAAAGGAATAACTAGGGAAAGATTTCATGTATATGGAAAATATACTAGCAGTTGTGAGGAAGGAGTTATAATACGTTTTTCCCCCCCACAGAGCCCATTCAGGTATAACTATTTATTTATTTACAGCATTTCTGAGACAGATTCCAGAGCGGTGAACATAAGGGGAAAACTTTAAAAAGGTAGAAAGATTAAAACACCATATTAAAATTGTTAGTTTTAAAACAGAGGAGCAACAAAACCATGGCTGGTCAATTAAGGAATGCTTCCTCTGGTCTACTGTGATCTAAGCATTATATGAATGAGCCGCATGGATTCATGTCCTCTTGCATGCAACTTCGGGGCCTTATTTGGACATCATAGTTGGTTGTTTACCCAAACAGGTAAAATGTGATGTATGTCTTGCAAGCAAATCAGGATCACAAGCAAGGGCTGGATCCTGGTTTGCAGGCAAGAGCAAATAATTCTAGTCTGTATGTTTGACCAAACTAACAAACTATGGGCATGGCTAGATAGGGCGATATCCTGGGGATCTCCCCTGTGTGTTCACATGATGCACAGGGGATCCCGGGAGCAAGGAGGGATGATCCCTCCATTTCCCCTGGATATCGCCCTACCCTTTTAGTCTGCTTTTTCCGCGGTCTCGGGATGAACGTGAAGCTGGGTGCCACAGGTTGTCTCGGCTCCTCGTGAGAACGTGGGAGCTGGGCATCGGGGGTGGGGTGGGGGAGCGGAGATTATTGATTTTTAAACCCTACCTTTTGCGATCGAGTGCTCATGCGCTTTCTCCTTTAAAAACCAAACAAAATGGCAGGCGCAACGTCATCTTCCTCCTGGGACATCACGTGCCACGTGTAGACAGAGGGCAAGGTATCACGAGATCCTCCCCCCTCCGTCATGCTAGTCCCGGTAGGTCTAGCGATGTCCTATGTTTTGTTGCAAGGAAGGATTGGAAATAGTGCCTGAGGGGAGGAGAAGACATTGTTTGAACCTGAGGTTCCTCAGGACCCATTTGTGTAATACTGCCATTTTGGCTGAACAGGTCCTCCAGTTTGACACCCACCACCAATTCTTCACTTTTTTCTGTTTGGTTTCGGTTCTCCCTTTACGTCTTCCTTGTTTTAAACGGAAATAGAAATAGCATTCCTTTTTAATAAAAGCAAAGTATTATATCGGAGATGCTTACAAAGCAGTCAGCATAAATTAATGTTGTAATTTCAAAAGGGCAGGCCCTCTACGTAGCAAATGATTTGAAAAGTAACATGTTAAGTAAAAGGCATGCTCTGAAAGGCAGAGTGATTGTTTGAAAATTGGACTTTGACACAATGCAGATAATAGTGGGGATCGTTGGGTCGATTTTCTTGGGTTTCAATTGCAGGATTCCACAGCCATAAACATTCAGTGAAAGGTATTCTCTATGGACTGATGTAAAATATTTGGGCACAATTTTCAAGGAAGCCATTTGCTCATTTCTGTTGCAAAACGGTGTTGGCGTTTGGGCAATTGGAACGGCATAAGGGAGTGCTTGTCAAGAGGGATGGGATTTAAAAGGGTGTTTCAGCGAGTATCTCACAACCTTTGCTCTTGTGTTAGCCAGTCAGAAGGGATGGCCTGATTTTAATCAGTTTCTTCTAGCTCTAAAGTGTTCTCAGTAACATGCTTGGATAATCTAACCATATTTCCTGTTGAACTTAAATTTAACCCTTATTATTTCAAGGAATGCAGACAGGGGGCTTTCAAGGGTTTCAGATTCCACAGATTTGTGGGGATAAAGGGCTCACAAATGGTGTGTGTGTATGTGTGTGTGTGTGTGTGTGTGTGTGTGTGTGTGTGTGTGTGTTTATATATATATATGTATGTGTATATATATATATATATATATATATATATATATATATATATATATATCCCCCTCCAGAGGGTTTTACCTTTGCTCTTTATGCCAGATTTTCTCCTTTTATTTACAGCTGCTTTCTTGACTGCATTCCTTGTGATCCCAGGAGTTTCCCTAAGATGCTTTTGCTGGCCTTCAGCATCAAAAATTACTTCAAGGCAGTATTTCCTTTTGCGCTGTGTTTCTATTCATGTTAGCCAATCTCATGTATTTTAGGGGGATATTTAAAAATTGGGCATACTAATGGTAAATCATAGGATGTTGTGTGTTTCATGTTAGATGCTTCTTACTATTCTGTGCAGCTACCTTACACGCAGCCAGACGATTGGTCCATTATTCCAATTGGCAATGCTCCCCAAGGCTTTAGACAAAATACTCTTTCCCAGACCTGTTACCTGAAATTCTTTTAATTAGAGACGGCATGGTTTGAATTGAGGAAGCATGATGTTATGGCCAGATTATTTCCTTGTTAGGCAGATTGCTGGCTAGTAATCCAGGATGGTGGTTAATGGTTTAATGGGAGCTAAGGACAGGAGATGGTATCCTGACAGCTAAGAATTGTGCTGGAGGAGGAAGAGCGAGACCCACCAGAGCTCCCAGAAGGTGACACAGCTCCAGTAGAAGGGAAGGAGTACAGTCTCCCCCAGCTCTACTAGCTCTACAACAACAACCCAGCAAATTTGTTTTCGACTTTGGAATCGAGCCAGAGAAAGAATGCTAAGTTTCTATCTGGTTAAACAAAATTGTGGGTACAGTTGTAGTAAGTGATATACAAGCTGCTCTTTGGGGATCTGCTGCCTGCTGTAAGAGTGACTGATCACTTCCACTTATGCTCTGCTTATATATTTGTAGATAAAGCAAATATTAAAAACATACCAGTAGTCTTCTGTGTTCAATCTTCCAAAGGGAACTAAACCGGGTAGCTCTGTTCCATGAATTTTCCACTGCTCCAAGCTATGGAGCACGTAGCAGTACGGTCTCTATCACTGCACTTTGAGCCTTTTTAAATTAGCAAAAGTACAAACTAATTGCTGCACACACTTTTGAGGAATACAGCTAACTAGGTCTTACATTGACTTGTGACTGAAGGCTGCTATTTGTTGAATGTAATGGTAGCAGTAGGAGTACCATTTGTCTATCCTCTTTGTCTTTGGCCTTGTAGTGTTGAATTTTGAGTATTGCATGTGTGATGGTGCCCATGTCCACAGGACGGTGGGTTTTTTTTAAAAGGCTAAAAATCCATTTTTTAATCTAGACTTTTTCTCGATCTTACAGGTTTCTCATAACCATGGTTGTGTAGGTTACATGTGATTTTGAAGGTGGTCTGCACAAACGTGGAACCTGATCATTAAACTTGCCAAGATGAGTATTTGATTTAAGCAGGAAAAACTCCATGTTTCTAGCCCTTTGTAATGTAGTACTTGCCTGATAGCCAGAGGTGAGTTACTGTTGACTCCAGGTGGCCGAACACCCCCACCCCCTGTTGCCATTAAATTGCCATTCCATCATGGGATGGAGCTGTTCACACAGCCTCCATAGTGTCCTCACTTTTCCTACAGACTTAAAGAGAGACAGTTGGTTTTATGGCTCGAAAGCAGAGAAAGAGGCCTCATACAGATGATTCTCAATTTCTTAAATAGGGTTAAGAGAAAGGGATACTTTGCATACTCCCTCCTCTTGTCTCCCTCACAGCCCTATGCTTAGAAATCTAGGTAGCCAGCTTTCAGAACCCTTGTGGTTGCATACAAAAGTGTAAAGGGAGCATTGTAAAGGAAACCTCTCATGCCAAATCATTTAAACATAGGTTAGCCAGTCTTATGACTTGGAGGGAGGAACCGGTTCTTAATTGCAGTAAAGGTTGCCAGCCATAGCACTGACCTAGATTTTTACCCACTGGACTGATGAGAATCTTAGTGTTCCTGAGACATAGTATTGAGAGCTGATGCAAATGTTTAGAGAGTACGTGGTACAGTCTTCCCATGCAACTCTACCTCTGCACATGGAGTTGGTTGCTGACACATGTCTATGGAACCCAGCTGGACAAAAGCATGTGAAATAGTCAATGAGCAAGTGAAATAGTCAATGTGGCGTGCCACACGGCACAATAATCTACAGTTGTGCAAATGGTCAACACTGCACACTGTTGATTATTTGCATTGGTATATTGGGGAAATAAACTATCGTGGTATGGAAAAGGCTTGCCATGCGACACAGTAGTCAACAGTTGACTTTTTAATCAATGGTTGGCTGTTTAATCAACTGTTGACTATCATGTCATCTGAACCCAGTCAGTAACTCTCATGCATTATTGTTAATTAAGCAGTGTTGAAGTTCATTGAAGGACACTGCTATTTCTTCAACTACCAAAAATTGGAGCCATGAGTTTTCTTAATTCTGCTGTAAACAATGGTCTGGTTGAATGAATATACATAACGGAACTCTAAAATTTTTAGTGGAATAGGTGGCTAGCAACTGCCATGTTTCTGAGAGTTGGAATGAATACATTGAATCATTATGGCTACAATTCAATACCCACTTACCTGGGAGTAAGCTTTATTAAACTCCGTGGGGCTTATTTCTGAATTGACAATAATAAAAATGTGCTCTTAGTATAGTCCCTTACCCTAAGATAGGATGTCCTATATCTAATGCATTTGTCAAAGATTCTTGCCCAAATTCTTCAAAATGTCCAGTGAAAGAGATTTCACAACCTCCTGATGCTCATTAATTCTTTCAAAAATATTATTTGTTTTAATATAATCATTTTCATTCTATGGATGTTTTATTGTCTCTTTTGGCCTTAATCTGGTCTCGACCATCTGCCACTTTAAAAAAAAATTACTTGGCAAAACCGATGATGATACTATTATTGAGAGCTTTACCCCTATTCAATCTTTACAGGGTGAGGAGCGTATAGAAGGGCTACCCTTAATGCCATCATAGAAAACATTTGTATTTTTAAAATTTTGCATAGCAACATGTTAAGGATAAAGCTGGATGCATGAAAAGAGAGTGACTCAAGCTTACTGAAACTCTGGGCTACTTTGCAATGGGCAAAATATCTTAGATGGCAATGAAATCACGACCTGAGTTGCCATGAAAGATCTATTGTGCCCTGATATATTAATTAAATAACGAAAGGCGTTCACTTCATCTTTTGTGTCAGATGTGGTTGGATTATTCAGTTGTTACCGATGTGCAGAACTACTTGCCTCCAGAGGAGGCTACCCTGTTACTTTTCATCCAGGGGATGTTCAGTTTTTAGCTGGCCCTTAAGGGCTAAAATTGTCATTGCCAAGTTCCTCTCTCTCCCTTATCAAATAACTCCCAGACAGCCTTTTCTCTGGGAAAGACCAGTGTCCAAGCTTGGGTGCTGTTGGGCAGTTTGCCCAATTAGAGGAGAGGTGGACCAGAGGGCTTGCTGTTTTGGTCAGTGGGAGGGAAAGCGATCATGTGAAAATGTGTATTTTGGAGGAAATTTGTATATTTTTGCCAGTGCAAATTTGTTCAAATTCGGGAAATTGGGGGAAATCCGATTCTGTCAATGAGTAGATGACAAAATCAAAGGCACCTGATAATCTGTGAAATGCAGATGGAATGGATTTTACAAAAAAATCCTACATCTCTACCTCAAAGTGTTGCAGGGGAAATCTGGAAGTAGGGTTGGGATCCTTGAAAAATCTGGCTTTAGAGTGCACTATAACTCTTCTGGATCCAATTGTGCTCTAGTGATTCTGCTAGGTCTATTTAACTCTTATGGATCCATTTATTTCCTCTGGAAAAAGGTTTGCTTTCAGAAAATCATCATCCTGGGATTCTCTCTTGTACTACTGCCAGATATGGATGGTGCCAAAGTGCTAATTAAGGAAAGGATAGAAGTAGATTGGCGCGTATGATCTAAATATCCCTTGCTTGAGTGAATGTGCTCCATATTTGAAGACTTTAGCGGCCCCAAAATATAGAAAATCTGTTTTCCGGACAAGATTTACTGTTTTACCTTCCGTATTCCGCAGTTAAGATTATGCCCTTGCAACTGTAGTGAGACTGAGACTGTTTCTCATACGTTGCTTTATTGTAGTTTTTATAATAAAATCTAAAATAAAGGAGTTGTGGAATAATTGCTGCATCCTCTTTTAGTGTTACTTCCTGGTCGGTCTGATGGATTAAAGTTTGCTTTCTGTTTGGATGGCTCTTATGCCAAGGTAACGTTACCGGTTGCTAAGATTTTGAACCTTGCTTTTAACATCCAATCTCTAATGGTGACGAATTAAGCTGCACGTATACTTTGAATGTGGCCCTTTCTGCCCTGTTTTTTTTTTTTTTTGAACTATAGACAGTTGACTAACAAATTTTGATGAAAAATAAGCAAAATAAAGCAATCTTTTCAAGCACTTTTAAACAGGATAGTCACAGCTGTCCTGCCTCTGGCAACCTTTATCCTCAAAATGCTTTACAACCTGGAGTAAACTGAAGCTCAGACAGCACAGTGTTGGCAGGTGGCTCACCTGTTCTACTTGTTCTGGACAGGGTTACATACCCCTTTCAGGATTAGGTTCAGAGCTTGGTAGGTTCAGAGCTTGGTAGCTTAGTATTGTCCTCCAAGCCCCTTCTTGGGGAAATACATTTGTTTTTGTGCCTTTGTGATACTCAAAGTATGAGCAAGGAAAGTTATCTCCATTGTTTATGCTTTTGTGTTTTTCTCTGAGAAGTCTCTTAAGACTCTTTAACTTACATGCACTGCACTTGCTCCGTTTATGTTACTGATAGTATTACCGGTAGGGTGACCATATGAAAAGGAGGACAGGGCTCCTGTATCTTTAACAGTTGCATAGAAAAGGGAATTTTACCAGGCGCTGTATACATAAAAATGACACCTGCTGAAATTCCTTCTTCTACAAAACTATTAAAGATACAGGAGCCCTGTCCTCCTTTTCTTATGGTCACCCTAATTACCAGTGGCTTTTAAACATCCAGGCCAGAACTCAATTTTAGCCCCAGCTGGCAACATTGGCCCCATCTTTTAATTTGTATTTTTCCTGCATTCTCATTTCACCTGCCTTTTCTCTTTCTTCTCCTTCAAGTTGGCCATGGCATCAGTGATGTGATTCATCTTGGGTAGGGTTGAGGCAGATATGAGGCATCTCTCTACTGTTCCTATAAAGTTTGCCCTTAAATCAAACAAAATTAATTTAAATAGTGCCTGGTCAAGAATTCTGCTGGGCCTTATTTTCCTTACTGGCATTGAACGATTAAATAATTAATGGTACTCTGCAAAGTCAGACTCCTGAATGAAAATCAATCCTTAAGAAGGGTAGCTTGATCATATTGAGTGATGGAAGCCGGCAAAGGGGAGATGCTGATGGATGATAATAAACCTATAAAGCATGCAGCCAATAATTACACGTGGGGATGTGGGGAGCCACTTGGGGTTTAAACTGATTGAACGTCTGTGCATGCACATGTGCAAAACTATACTACTAAGATTTTTTAGGAGCTGGACAAGTTGCTCCTCCTGATTCCTGTTCTCTGTAGCAACCAAGATGTCAGTCACCAGGTTACTGGTACCTAGATTTTTATACCACTAGATATAAAGATCAGACAGAACATGTCACTTCCTTTCTTTTTTTGCTTTTGGGATAATATATATTAATGTAGGACAGATTTCTGAGAGCAGCATTAGTAATATCCCGTCCACCCAAGGTGTAGCTGTTCCATCTTGTTCCTTAATGTGAGTGAAATCATGGCAGAAAGCCAGGGGGCCATTGAGAGACATCCAGGTGAGAAAGCCTGAACTCCCATGAGAACCACTGAGATCAAGCTGACTAGAGTGGCCGCTTCTGGGGCATTGGGTAACGTAGGATCTAGGCAGCCCAAGTGCAAGCTCTCCCACCACCAGAGGAGTGCGCTACACTACACATCACACCCATTCCCTACACCATGTTGTATCTAGTCCACTCCCTTCACTTCACTGTGTCACTTTCCCTCTTCGTACGCCCCCAGCCCTTCCCACATCTTACAGATACTATGGTGGGAGAGCAACTGGCTTGGCTCTCACCGGAGCACCCACTGGTGGGACCTCTCAGTGGGCGGGGGGACGGACAATGCAATTTGCTGTTCTTCCCGCTCCACCACCCGGGGACAGGGGCTTCTCTCCAACAAGGAAGGGCAGGCCCCAGATAAAGGAGATTGTGAGTCGTCTTCTGTAGAAAAATAATTTGCAGTTTTCAGGAGACCAGATTGCCTAGAGGATCCACTTCTGGGGGATTGGGCATATGAGCCTGTTCCAGTATTAAGATCATCAACAGAGGCTCATGTTATGTACTTCAAAGTCATGGCTGACCAGGACCAAAGATTTAAACCATTTTGATTTCAATCAAATCAACCCTGATTTCAGTTATTTCAATACCTAACTTCAATTCAGGATTGTGGCCATTGTGTAAATCTCTGTTGGTATTTACTGGCAGTATGAAAAGGAATTTTGCTCACATCTCCTTAATAGCAAGAAATTCTGTCCCTTGTCTCTGATGCCAATGACTCCAGAGTGACATGTATTTCTTAGGAGTCTGCATTCCTGATTGAGTAAGCCATCAAATGGGATGAAGAGCACACTGAGACATCGTAAAGGATTTGAGATGCAGTGGAACTAGCATTAATTAGTAATGGAATACAATAAAATACATCTCACAAATCATTTACCAACCAATCCTATTCCCCGAAAACGCCTTTTCATGTTATTTTCACTTACTTGCATCTGTCAATACAACACAGTGCATTTATTCCATGTATCTTGCTCGTACTAGGTAAAACCATGTAACCATCTATCATTTATGGGCCATTATGTAGCAATGAGTTTGGTGCACTTTAAGCCCATTGAAATCAACATGCTTCAGCATGCTTAATTTTGTGTTTAGTTGTGGCCATTGCTCTAAAAATGGAGAGGAGGAGGATTATGTATGCCACCTTGGGTTCCTTAAGGGGAGAAAAGGCAGGATATAAATGCAATAATAAAATAAATAAATAATATTTGTCTCTTATACACCCAGACAAAATGAATTTGTATTGTAGACTAGTTGCTTTTAGTGCCTTAACTTGAATAAAAATAGGAAAAGAGGAGGCTTGCCCAACTTGTGACACACCAAGCTGAATACAGTCCGCCAGACATGTATTGTGCCTCAGCAAGTGCTTGACAAACCCCGGTTTTTGATGTCCTGAGCAATCAGCAAAACCAGAAGGTATTTCAAACCTCTTTACGTAATTAGAGGGCTGTGATCCTCCTGATGGGCAGGGCTGCTTTGTTGAAATTACTGCATCCGACTTCTTTTGTACTGCAAGCAAATGCAAACCCTCAATCCATAATGCATTTTTATACGCTACAGCCTTTGGAGCCAGTCCAAGCAGTGTACGTGATTGATATGCTGGCAACATGTTATCTGAGGATGGCTGTGAGCTGGTGTTGAAGTGACCCAAGTAGTAATGCAACATGATTGAAACAGAGCAGGAGCCATAAGTAAAGCAGACACACACCAAGCAGGGCAACCTGTTGGCCTGAAATGATTACAGCTGACACAGCTCGGCAAGAATAAATCTTTGTTTCAAAAACACTCTAATCTCCCACATGGAGTAGGAAAATAAGGACATTTACCACAATACAGGAATTGCTGTTGCCCTTTCTGGTCTGTTTTTGAAAAGTTTTGACATGAAGAAACAGGAAACTGACTTAAGACCTACCTAGTAAATCTGTGCCTCCACACTTGAGTCTGGAGGTGGGGGCTCACATGACTGAATGTTAGTCCATACAGAAAAAATCTGTCCACGTAGAAAATTGGCATCTCAAGCAAAAGGCAGGCTAGACCCCTTTCCTTGCCATGCTAGTTTTCTATATGCAGGGTTTTAATTCCCCCCCCCCAATAGTGGAGCATTCAGTTATAAGAGCCCCTAAAGTGTAACCACCCAAACTCAGGTTTACCACCACAGGGAGAACTAGGCCTTAATTGGTAGGAGAGGTTTCGAACAAGGCAGTTTGTGCTCTGTTGCATTTTATAGGACTATTTCCTGGCTCACTTTGCCAGATGGAAAGTTCGCTGCCGGCCAGGCCTGATACCGGTATCATTAAATAGTGTTCTGGAGGCCTGGCAGCATGATTTAATTGCCTAATCACACACCTTTTGCATACAGAGAACCTTTTGTCTCTGGCAGTACTTATGGCTGCACAAGATTTTTGTCTTGCCCTGCATACTGTGCCACAAGCAAAATAGCGTTTTGTAAGACGAGAAAGTAAAACAGTAAATGATGTCAAAATGTTAATGGTTTTCTTCATTCCCAAGGAGGCTGTAAAAAAATAATCTTTTTTTTTAAACCAAGGTGTGAAAATGGCTTCCTGCCCCCACCCCCACCCCTGCCACATCCTACATCATCTTGCAAGTCCTGCACCATCTGATTCCATATGATTTTGTGAGTGCAGAATGTTCTGCAGCAGAATAGGTGTGAATTTTCCTAATCAAAAAAGAACACTCACAGGAAAGTTCACAGTTCAAAAATAAAAGACAGTGTGAAATTGCATACATGATATGTAACTCTCCTGTTCAGAATATACCCATGAGATCTTAGCTTTCACTGGGATTGTGAGGAATTTGAGGTTCTTCTGCTGATATACATCAGTTGGATTAGTGTGAAAAGCAATAATGGAGGGAGAGGAAATTGTGTCCTTTTAGCCAGCTTTAATAAGGATTTGTGGAAAATAGTGTATCCTATCGACAGCCAGAGGATCATTCGTCATGATGTGCACTGTGGTACCCTACAAACGAATTGTTTTTGTGGCCGAGTTTTCAGGGGCAAGAGCCCAATTTGCTGTTCAACCTCTCCAGCTCTTCAGCTGAAGGTTTTGCCCAGCTGTTCCTATTGGTGTTCCCTCATTCCTGCCACCCACTGTGTGTCTAATTAGAAAAAGCTGAAAAAACATTAAAAAGAGGGAAAGAATAGTCAATGCGAGAACAGGCGGTAAGTGCCAGAGAAGAATTCAGAAGGGGGGAAATATCAGAGGAAAACTGAGTTCAGATGATACGCTAATGGTAGACTTCTGCTGAAAATCACTTACATGAAAGTCCTGGCTCCTACATTACACTGTCCACATGAATATGCTAGTGAAATGATCAAGATTTGCTTACGTTGGCCTCTGGTGGATCAATAGAACAGATTTGCTGCCATTCTCTGGAATGAAGCATGCACATCGCTGCATTGAGCAAGCCAGCCTGGGTGACATTGGAAGACATAATTAATAAGTAAGGGAGTCTTTTTTCAGCCACATAAATAATGGCTGACTAGTCCCCAGCCTAGGCGAATGGTGAAATCCCTACTTAGCAGAATTCGGTGCGTGCTGAGGTTCTGTTGGATATGACCTACAGTGTATGGACAAGCTCAGCAAAAGCATACGAAAAATTTCAGCTGTTCAAGCATTTGTGCACTGTTCCATATTTGTTGTTACATTTATTCCTCACTCTTTCTCCAAGAAGGGCACACATCCCCCACCCCACCTCATTTTAACCACACAACAACCAGGTGAGGTGGGTTAGGCTAGCATCTGACCAGTGAGCTTCACAGCTGAGGGTCAAACTATGCACGGTGTTAATTGCACCAACAGAGTCTTCCCTTCCTGATGCAAACAGCAACTTGAGGAGAGGCAGTTTTATCATGACCTTGGAAGGGTGAGTGTGTGTGTTAAACTTTTGCTCCCTCTCTCCACTCCGCTTGGGCGCCAATGCTGGTCAGGTTCTCCTGAGCACACTGCTATTTATGTAACAAAAAAGTGTCAATTAATTGCATTCTCATAATTGACTGGTTTGGCACTGACTGGGGATTTGAACCTGGGTGTTAAAGCCTTCATATATTACAGCCCTACCCTATGTACATTTACTCATTATTACATCTCAGTGACTGAAGTGGCACTTACCCCCATGTAAGTGCGCATAAGATTGTAGCCTTAGTTTAAGGGGATGTGCTGCTAAACTATGTGTGCTTGAGCTCTGGTTAGAACTCTGACAGATTTGACATCTGCATTCCGTGGCTTGTAATGTGAGCTCCCTTTCAAATCACAAATGTAGAAAGATTTGAAAAGATGCATGAGGCTGAGTCCAGAGTTTCATGGAGCAGATGATCCCAGCAACCTCTTATGGCCCTAAAATTGTGCTCTGGCAGATTTCAGGGACTTCAAGGGGCAGGAGAAATCAGTGAAAATGGCCATCCCACCTCCTTCCAGTGGCAAGGCTCTGCTGGATCCCAGTTACTTCCATCAGTGGAAGAAGCCATTCCATTCACGGAAAGTCAACTCTAAATCCAACACATAGTATTTGCTACTGTATCTTTTCCCCTGTGGGGTACAGGCTTGGACAGATACTGGACCTTTAGACTCTCACACTGAATGTGAAAGCCATATTTCTATAAGAATGTGCAAAAATGAAGTAAATTGTTTGGGTAGTTGACTAGATGCCTGGAGATTGAGGCTCCCTTGGTCTCTCTCACTGGATTGTCAGCCCTAGTAACTCTTAACTTTGTTTTTTTTTAAATAAAAACATCCCCCCCACACACAAACACTATATAAAATGTGACCTTTTTGTTAGAACCAGAGATAGCCAAAAATAACTGGTGCATGTGTGTGTTTTCTTCAAACATCAAGAGCAGTCTTTTCTGCTGAAGCTTATTGGCCCAAGTCCCCAAGCACAAAATCAGGGATCAAATGTGAACGGCTGGGCACCCACAAATAACTGTCCCTACTTGCAGTTGCTGTAGAATGCAGCTGCTACCAAACACCCGGAGCCGCCTCTTCAGGGCATCCCCAAGCTACAAATATTGCCCGGGAGGGACTGTAGGTGGTCTGGCATCAGGTTCACAGAGGATGGATGCTTGGAGTACCAGCTGTCGTTCCCGGGAAAAGGGAAAACACCAGTTTCCTAAAGACTGTAGCTTAGCAGACAAGATTTCATCTCAGGCTGAAAGAATGTAAGCAGCCTTTTGGGGAAGAGAGTGATTGCATCTTATTTTCTCCCACTCAGGAGTCTCCTCACAGTCTTCTTTCAGCTCTACTTCCAGCAGCCCTCGTAAGAGCCAGCAAGAGCCAACTGGATATATACAGCAGCCGTATTGGCTCTTGGAAAAGCATGAATTTTCCTCCCTCCCTCTGCTGTAGTTAACAGTAATGTTCAAAGTTGTGATGCCAGTACAATATACACCCTCTAATTTTTGACACCAAGCTACTGGGCTGTCCTTTCATTTTCTGCAAATAAGCTCCAACCCACTATGTTGTTTAGGGGGACTTTCATTCAGTTCTGCAGGCATTGCCTCTTTTTCCATCCCCAGATGGCTCCATTTTGGGACTGACTAATTCTTGAAGGTTTACAATGTGGCCCAATAGTAGTTGAGGATCATTACTTTGCAACCATTGCATTCTCTGAACTGCCAATATGTGGGATGCTTAAAAGGCTTCTGAATTAAAACTCTGCTGTTACCAGCAATGGCAGCACTTGGGGAAAGATATATGCGGAAATAGGGGAGAACTATGCACACAGCAGGATGGGTGGTATTCTTTGAATTCCAATGGAGGCACCACTGAAAAGGTAACCCTAAATTTTGCAATGTAAACTGAAAAGTAGATTGTCTCTTGTTTTCTTAGAGCTCCATTACACCAGCGATCTATAGCTCTTTCACCATGCCTGGCATGTGGTTTTGCAGCGCGGTACTCACATGACGTCATCCCTGTCCTGCACTCATTTCGCCTCTTTCCCACCCACTTTTTCCATCTTATTTTGGAGCGGGGAAAGTCAGTTTTTTCCTCCATGTGCAATTAAACCACTCCTTCGTCCCTGTGTAAAGCTCTCCTCATGCTATCGGCACATACCAGTTTTTTTGTTGGGGGCATGTGTGTTGAAGGATGGTCTCACAGATGAAAGAAGAAGGCAGGGCGGTTCTCTTCCAGCGCGCCATTTGAATTCCTTTCCTCATTCTGCTGAGTCAGTGGAACGAATGAACAGTTGACTGTACTTTCACTGCTCCAACTCTCACTCTCTTTCAGATTCCCTCTTTTTTCTGCCTGTTGTATGGGTGCTCAGGTGGAATTGCGCAACTGAGAAAGGGGGGGAGTGTGGACGCACGAATGCCCCACACAGCTCAAATGGCAGAAACAGGCGCCACCAATAAAGCCCCAAATTGCCCATGCTGTCTCCCATTAAAAACTCCTTTCTGTTTATTGTGCGGTTCCCCAAAGGCATCCTTCACCGATTGCTAACAACCCCTCCTTCACTTAGATTGTTTAATACGATTCTAGGGGAAAGCGTTGTGTGTTGTTTTTCCATAATTGCACAGTTTCAGGCTGCTGTGATTGCATAATGTTGTATTTGTGCAGAAATTTTAAAAAAATGGTTTCTGCCCACCAGGAGGCAATTCCTGAGCAGCTGGTGTAACGAAAGATGCTGCACCGTGTGCAGTTCAAATACCAGAAATGGGCGATAAAACCCCAATTCCCTTAAATGTTAGACGAAAAAACAGAATGGGGATATGTGTACATGTCCATCACAATGTCCCTCACAGCCACAACAACCAATTAACTGCTGGGGGAAGGAGAAGGGAGGTGGTGGGGTGGGTCCAATAGCGGAAGATACGAGGAAGCACAAACCAGCACAGGTGAAAAGATGCACAAACTGAAATAGCACAACAACATGCACACGTGAAAGTGACCAGTGCTTGATACGCTAATGAAACAAAGGCAGATAACACAGGGGTAAACCAGGACAAAAATGTAGGTGTGATGGTGCTCATAATTCCCCCCCCTCTCTCTCAATTTAGAGCATGCAATAACTATGGTAAGGAAAACCCCACATTCAAGTAACTGGGAGATCTCCCAGTTCAGATGCTACCTTCTAAGCGCAAGTGAGAGGAATGGAGGCAGAGCATGTGATCCCAAATCTGCTTCTGATTTCCTCTTATGTAGCAGGAGGGATAATGATTGAAAATGGAAAGTAGTAATGTAAAATGCTGACGTCTGTGTGCATGTGTGTTTGTGTGTGGGGGTAAGAGGCTACCAGTCCAAAGCTTTTCTCAGCAAGAAATCAGGTATGTTGCTTGTAAAATGGTGAAATGGTTCAAGAAGTATTTTTTTACTGTTTAATTTAGGAACACTATCAAACCACTGCACTATAAGCAAGAATAAAGGGATAATCCCAAGAAATTAACTATAGAAAATGGTTTCCAGAAAGAAGAGTTGAAGTACTCAGGCTACCCAGAAATTATAGTCTGTTGAGTAAAACAAATCTGGATGGTGTGGAGAGAATACAAGCCAGTTGTTAATGCTTTTGACTGAAAGCATATATTCTTTAGTCATCGGGTCAAGAGAAGAGCAGCTAATTAATTGTTCTCTTGTCCTGATTTGGAACTTCTATTAACAAGAATATAGAATTTAGCCATTTTAGCATTTGTTAAATGTTCATAGATAGTTCAATTTGCCAGCTATCACAATCCTTAAAAAAGAAAAAGAGCTTTATAAATATTCTGGAAAGTTTTAGAAGGTCTTTTCTATGTTTCATGTTATTAAAACCTCCTCAGTTACCACCGTGTTTGAATTTCTAAAATATTACGGGTGATTATGTTACCAGTAAATACATGTGCCAAGTTGTGCTGGCTCTGTTCTGAAAAACAGCAACTCTTACATAAATATATGTTTTTAAAAACATACACAGGAATAGGCATTTTAAAAAGCTAATTAGGAAAATTATTGTAAGGTCACTGGAAAATGCTTGCAATGGTTCCATCATGTGTATAGGTTCTCCTTTATGTAGTTTGATGTTAATGTCTGAATGTCATGAGAGTCTGCCAAAGAATTTCATGGACCATGGTCCAAGAGTGGAATTGGAAGACAGCAGGTTTAAAACCAAAGAAACACTTCTTCACACAATATATAATTAACCTATGGAACTTAGTATCCCAAGATCTTAGGATGACCAAAAGTATAAATTGATCTAAAATAATATAAATACAAGTAGGAATTCCTCTAGTCATATATATCTGCCATAATAGCCAGAAATGCAGCTTCTGCATTCAGAAAGAATATGTTATGAATTACAGATGCAGGGGGTGACTTATTCTACCCATTACTTGCTTGTCAACTCGCTTGTGGCCTATGGATAAAAGAAAAAAGGGGCAACAGAATGCTGAGCTTAATGGTCCAATTCTTTCTGATCCAGTATTCCTGTGATATCAATGAACCTTTTTTTGATGAATGAATAACTCACATCTGTAATATTTTACTATAATCCAGTGATGCTTTCAAGTTAACAATTGGTTTGTTATGTGAGAGGAGAACACATAAATAAAACAAAATGAAAAAGTATTGGAACAGAGACTAGCAATTTGTAGCTTTCTGGCCAAATCATACCCCTAAAGCAGAGGTGGGCAAGCCCTATGCCCATAGGTGCCCTGCCAGGACCCCCAGGAGCACCCGCTAGCTGCCCGCCGTTGTCTTTCCCCACTCACCTTTGCCGTTGCTTCTGCTTCCTACCATGCTCAGTAACAAGGAAGAAGGAAGTCCGATCTCCTGATCCGCTGCCTTCCTGCTTCTTCTCTGCTGAGGTGAGTGCAGCAGTGGCAGTGGGCTAAGTGTAGTAGAAAGATGGGGATGAGAAGGGAGGTAGTGGAGGAAGGCAACCCCAAGCAGGACAGAGGGGAAGAGAGGAAAGAAGCGGGGTTCAAGAGAGGTAGGAATCCTGGAAGAGGGATTCAAGAAAAGTGAAAATCCTGGAAAAGAAGGGGGAAGAAAATAATCCTGAAAATAAGTGTGTGAGGCCCCCAGTGACCACAGGACAAATGAGCCCTTGAACCCCCCAAAAAACTACGATGAGTGTGTCCACAGGTCTGAAAAGGTTGCCTACCCCTGCCCTAAAAGAATGCCAAGAATTTTGTAGCCGTCTTCACTGGGAGTTTCCTGCGGCTCAGGTGCATTGTGAGGTTGTTTGCGGCAAATGATGTTGTGACCAGCACACTCCCAACCAGTTGCTTCTGTCTTGAAAAGTCGCAGTATCAGAGAGTTATTTTACACCGTTCGTTTTAGTTAAAGCAGCTCCCAGGTGCTTGCTCTGCAGTGTGCTCCCATGCCCCTGCATTAAATCCTGGGCTTGGCTGTGACAGGGACTGCCGCTTCCCCCTCCCCATTTCCTCATTTTCCTATCCAGTTCCATTAAGAGACGTTTATACGCTTTCTTATTGCTGTATTCATTCAGTTCTCTGTCGTTGTGTTACTTACTTCTCTGATACTTTCCAATTCTCTGATGTTTGTGTAATTCTCTGATATTTGTGTAATTTGTCTCCTCTTATGTTTGCATTACTCTTATGTTTGCATTGCATTACTTCATTCCTCTGATAAGAGTATTATTATTATTATTATTATTATTATTATTATTATTTATATAGCAGCGGATAACTCTGCAACAGTTTGCTGGAATGGGGTGAAATTGAGGTGGTGGGGTGCTCTTATAGGGAGCCTTCAGACCTTATCCAGGATTACTGGGGATTTTTGCTTCCTCAAGGAAAATGGAGCAGTTTTTCCCTTATCCCCATTGAGCAGGGGGTTGGACTAGATGGCCTTGTAGGCCCCTTCCAACTCGGCTATTCTATGATTCTATCCCCCCATTTCTCCTATTCAGCTGTCTCTGTTCCATTTGATTTTTTATTTTTCCTTCGTACATTTCTGAAAATGCAAATTTCCAGTGTTTTTCTTCTTTCCTTTGCCATTACACAACTGCACATTTCCGGTTTATCGAATTAGAGATCTGCCCTGGGACAGCAAAGAGGCCTGACATTTGCATGCAGGGAGAAGTGGAGAAAAGGGGCCGGAGCGAGACTTTTTGGATTGGGGCTTATTGCTGGTGGAGTGCTCTCATGGGGAGCTAGTATTGTGGATTAGTTACTTCCCATTCCCATTCATGAAACCGTAGTAGCACAGGGAGCCTGGAGAGGGGTGGGTAACAAGCGTCTCTCATTGATGCCATTGGTTCTACTCCTCACACACCCTTCCAACCTGAAACTGTGTTTTTTTGGCCCTGAAAAGCCAGATTTTAGGAGGGCAGGCTGTGCATGGAGCAGAGCTGATTTCCTCCTACAGCGAATAGCAACAACGTGCTTTCCTCCCATGTTTGTGAAGATGCCTCCCCCTTTCCCTTTCCTCTTTTTCCATCTGCCAGAAAAAGATATTTCAGGCAGCTAAGGGAAGAGCAAAAGAAATGCAAGGATGGGGAAGAAGTAGAAACTCTAGCAGTGGTGGAAAGAAAAGGAGGTTGTTTTCACAAAACTTTCATAGGGTCAGGGCATAATTTTGCCCACGACCTCATACAGTTTTCACAGGCTGACTTACCGATCAATACAGTGACCAACCAAAGCTTAAAAGCTAGTTGACTTATTGTGGAGTGAGCTTTCACAGGCAAAAGTTGGAGGCTGAGCCACTGAAAAACAGGCTTGAGCAAAGGCAGATTTTTTTATTATTATTAAATCCATGTTGCCTGTTCTATAAAGGAACTTCCCAAAGGTCTCATAATAATGGGCTTTCAATCAGGATACAGGCAAAGATAGGGAAGTCATTAATTATTCCTGTTCCTCACCCTGGTTTGTTAAGATCAAAAGGAATCATTTTAGGGCAAACTATATTCAAACACTGATTCACCCTCAGATTTGCAGGGCTTTTACTGAAGTAGGGTTTCAGGAGATGCCCTCTGCCTATTTTATTATTATTATTTATTTATTTATTTATATAGCACCATCAGTGTACATGGTGCTGTACAGAGTAAAACAGTAAATAGCAAGACCCTGCCTCATAGGCTTACATTCTATTTGGGTGTTTTGTGTTCTCAGCTGTGGTCAGACTGAAGATCTCTCACATCACATACTGTATGTGGAATAGGGGGAAATTAATTTCATATATGACTTGGCAGTGCCTCAGTAAA